>NW_028274810.1:73595206-74878064 GCF_037043125.1 Eumetopias jubatus
CAATGGATCACTCTGGGAAGGGAGTCAAAGAAAGGCTGTGTTTGCATGTTTAGTGGAAAACCAATTTGGCTTTAGAAATAAATGGCAACACAGCAAGGATATCCTCAACGGATTCATTTATTAAAGGAAAGAACCAAAGAACCAAAATCTAACATTTATTGATCACCTATTATGTGCCAGATTTGGCTAGGTGTTTAAAAGATGAACAAGATATAGTTCCTGCCTTCCAAGGGCTCACGGTCCAGTAGGATTGACCGACAAGTAATTCATCAGTTATATCCCAGGGTGCATTAGGTTAGACCTTATGAAATGGCTTATCTTTGTTTTCACATACAAAATAACAATTTTATGTGGATCAACTTAATAGATGCCAACCATTGTATGTCCCATATTCTATTTATTAATATGGCTTTTTCCATCCCATGAGGTAAGTTTTGTGTCTCTGATGTTTGGATTTTTTTTTTCCATTGCTAATTAATGGAATTTCAATGCTTAAGCCTTCAAACTGAGGGCCTTTCTAACTGCTGGTGAAAGAACTCTTAGCTAGGTAAGAAGAGAAAATGTTCCTTTCTTCTTCACGGCTGCAGATAAGCAGATACTATTCTGCATCATACAATTGTTACTGCAAATATTATTTCTACCAAGATAGCCCTTTGTTTTTTAAATATTTATTTATTTAAGTAATTTCTATACCCAACGTGGGGCTTGAACTCACAACCCTGTGATCAAGAGTCACATTCTCCTCCAACTGAGCCAGTCAGGTGTCCCTCTAACAAGACAGCCCTTTAAAACACTGGGGCTGGAACTCTGGAAAACAGTATGGAGGCTCCTCAAAAAGTTGAAAATAGAGCTACCCTATGACCCAGCAATTGCACTATTGGGTATTTACCCCAAAGATACAAATGTAGTGATCTGAAGGGGTACGTGCACCCCAATGTTCATAGCAGCAATGTCCACAATAGCCAAACTATGGAAAGAGCCAAGATGTCCATCAACAGATGAATGGATAAAAAAGATGTGGTGTATATATATATATATATATATATATATACAATGGAATATTATGCAGCCATGAAAAAAAAAAAAACCGAAATCTTGCCATTTGCAATGACGTGGATGGAACTAGAGGGTATTATGCTAAGCGAAATAAGTCAATCAGAGAAAGACAAGTATCATATGATTTCACTGATATGAGGAATTCTTAATCTCAGGAAACAAACTGAGGGCTGCTGGAGTGGTGGGGGGTGGGAGGGATGGGGTGGCTGGGTGATGGACATTGGGGAGGGTATGTGCTATGGTGAGTGCTGTGATTTGTGTAAAACTGATGAATCACAGACCTGTACCTCTGAAACAAATAATACATTATATGTTAAAAAAGAAGAAGAAGATAGCAGGAAGGGAAAAATGAAGGGGGGGAGTCAGAGGGGGAGACGAACCATGAGAGACGATGGACTCTGAGAAACAAACTGAGGGTTTTAGAGGGGAGGGGGTAGGGAATGTGTTAGCCTGGTGATGGGTATTAAGGAGGGCATGTATTGAATGGAGCACTGGGTTTTATACGCAAACAATGAATCATGGAACACTACATTAAAAACTAATGATGTAATGTATGGTGACTAACATAACATAATAAAATTTTTTAAAAAAATGAAAATAAAAAATAAATAAAACACTGGGGCTGGGGCATCTGGGTGGCTCAGTTGGTTAAGCATCTGCCTTCAGCTCAGGTCATGATCCCGGGGTTCTGGGATGGAGCCCTGCCTCAGACTCCCTGCTCAGCAAGGAGTCTGCTTCTCCCTCTGCCCCTTCCCCACTTGTTGCTCTCTCTTTCGCATGCTCTCTCTCAAATAAATAAAATCTTTAAAAAAAAATAAAAAGCATCGGGGCTTCTCAGATTGCTGGTATGTCCTATAAGGATAATTCATAATCTCTAAAAGACTTTTAATGAGGGCACCTGTGTGGCTCAGTTGTTGAAGCGACTGCCTTCGGCTCGGGTCATGATCCCAGAGTCCTGGGATTGAGTCCCACATCAGGCTCCCTGCTCAGCGCCTGCTCAGCGGAGAGTCTGCTTCTCCTACTGACCCTACCCCCTCTTGTGCTCTCTCTCTCACTCACTCTCTCTCTCAAATAAATAAAATAAAATCTTAAAAAAATAAAAAATAAATAAAAGACTTTTAATGATTAGATGTCTTCCTTAATAATTATTGACATTTCTATTTTCTGGAAGATATAAATATTTGTGACTTTTTTTTTTTGGTTGATCCAGAAGGGGATCATTGGCATTTTTCTCTTCTCATACATGTATAGAGGTAGAAAGTTAAAATGACACTGCCAGATTTCTGATTTAAACAAAGTTTTAGTATCTGTGTCTCATTTAAACTTAACTCTTGCAATAGTTCCCAGAATAGGAGTAAGCATATAGTGGCTCAGGAGTATAAAAGCTAGATTTGGAGATAGCATATTTTTTTCAAGAATCTAGGCCTGGGTGGCTCAGTTGGATGAGTGTCTGTCTTCAGCTCAGGTCATGATCCCGGGGTACTGGGATTGAGCCCTGAGTTTGGATCCCTGCTCAGCGGACAGCCTGCTTCTCCCTCTCCCTCTGTGCCCGCCCCCCGCTTGTGCTCTGTGGCTTGCTCTCTCTCTGTCAAATAAATAAATAAAACCTTTAAAAAAATGGAGAATGCTTGCATATTCACATTTCCCTGGGGCTATATTGATTCTTCTATTCTGCATTACAATCAATCCAAAGGGTCCTGAATTGGGGTGCCTGGGTGGCTCAGTTGGTTAAGCTCAGCAGGGAGTATTCTTCTCCCTCTGCCTCTCCCCCGACTTGTGCTCTGTCTCTCTCTCAAATAAATAAATAAAAATCCTTGAAAACAAGAGACAAAAAAACAAAGGGTCCCAGACTGATTGACCATCCCACAGAGCATCACTTTGATGATATCATCTTATTAGCACCTAATGAGCAAAAACTGACAAAAACTCTGAATGCCTTGGTAAGACACATGTATTTCAGAGAGGAGTGGATAAACCCTACAAAGTTCAATACCTTTTAATGAAAATATCTCTGAGAAAGTTAGAAATGGAAGGGACTTTTCTTAATTTGATGAAATGTATAAGTAAAAACCTATAGCAAATATTGTACTTAGCATAGGATATTAGATGCATTCCCAGTAAGATCAAGAATAAGGAAAGGCTGCCGGCTATCCCAGTTACTGTTTAACCCAGTACTGGAGGTCCTCACCAATACAATGAGAAAAATAAGTGTAGAAGTGTGAAGAGAAAAACTGTACTGTGACTATCTGCAAGTGATATGAGCAAACACAGAAAATCCAAAATAATCAAGAGACCAAAACCAATATAAGTGTTCAGCAAAGTTGCCAGGTACAAGACTGACTGACTAAAATACATCTGGGGTATTTCTTCCAAAAGTGCCAAAGCTTAGTCTAATCATGGGGAAACATCAGACAAATCAAGGGGCATTCTCGAAAATAATTAAGGGTCATTCTTGGAAATAACTGGCCTGTTGCGGGAGGCAGATGATGTCCAACCCTAAGCCCCAGGACCTGTGGCTATGTTAGGATACATTAAGGTTGCTTATCAGCTGACTTTGAGGTAGGGAGATTATCCTGGATTACCCAGGGGCGGCTGAATGTATTCACAAGAATCCTTGTAAGTGGAAGAAGGCAGGAAGTGAGAACCAGATAGATGGTCTGACAACATGAGAAGGTCTCAGTCAACACTGCTGGCTCTGAAAATGGAGGAATGAAGCCTTGGGTCAATGTATGCAGGCAACTTCTAGAAGCTAGAAAAGGCAAGGAAATTATCCTCTAGAGCCTCCAGACAGAATATAGTCCTGCTAACACCCTGATTTTTGTCCCATGAGGCCCACTTTGGACGTCTCACCTCCAGCTAGAATAAATTTGTGTTGTTTTAAGCCACTAAGGTTGTGATAATTTGTTACAGCAGTAACGGTGTTACATACATACACCTGTACCTTCAAAAATGTCAATGTCATGAAAAAAAGACTGAGGAACTCTTGCTGTTAAAGGAAACTAAAGAGACAACTGGAACCAATGCCTAATCAAAGATTTTCTTTTGCGTGAAAGAACTCCATCGGAATGATTGGCAAAATCTGAATAAGACCTATAAATTAGAAAATAGTTTTATGTCAGTGTTAATTTACTGGTTTTGAACATTATAACGAAGTTATTAAGAGAATGCTCTTGTGTGGAGGATATATACGTGGAAATATTTAAGAGTAAGGGGGCATTGTATCTACAACTTACTCTTGAAAACTCAGAAAAATTATACATGTACATAGAGAAATGCCAAAGTGTTAACATTCGGTTCTTTGTATTATCGCTGCAACCCTGTTCCAACTTTTCTGAAATTGTAAGTCCAAAACTGAATCAAAACTAAAAGTTAAGAGAAAAATTTTTTAGTTCCAGTTGTAGCAAAAAACACAACAAAACAAAACAAAACTGCAAAAGAAAACCAGTCACATTTGCAGGCACCTTGATTTTAGGTATATTTCTAATGCCTGGAGGCACGCCTCTTTTGGTAGAATTCCCAAGTTTGATTACATACATAAACATTTTATACTAAATATTGACACAGATAATCTAAGATCAGTTAGCTTGTCGGGATTAAATTGTTCATACAAACATTTCCAGATATCAGTGTTACGCTACATTCTTTTCTCTCTCCCTTTTATAATCTTTTTTGTTTCTGTAGAAGTCCCCACTTTCACTTCTGATTTTAGTACTTTGAGTTTCTCTCTTTTCTTCTTAGTCCATCCAGTGAAAGGTTTGTCGGTTTTGTTGACCTTTTCAAAGAACCAACTTTTGGTTTCATTTCTTTTCCTCTGTCATTTTTCTGTTCTCTTTTGATCTTCACTCTAAGCTTTATTATTCCTCGTGCTATCTATATAGGTTTAGTTTATCCTTTCTTCTAGTCCCTTAAGTTGTAAAATTAAGATCTTTCTTGTTTGTTTGTTTTTTAAGATTTTTGTTTACTTATTTGAGAGAGACAGAAAGAGCACAAGCAAGGGGGGAGGGCACAGAGGCAGAGGGAGAAGCAGGCTCTCCACGGAGCAGCGAGCCCAACACGGGGCTCCATCCCAGGCCCCTGGGATCCTGACCTGAGCTGAAGGCAGACGCTTAACCGACTGAGACACCCAGGTGCCCTGAGATTTTTGTTTTTTTAAATGTAAGCATCTTTATGCTATAAAGTACTCCCTTAGCCCTGCTTTTGCTGCATCCCAGAAGTTTTGTCATGTTATGTTTTCATTTGTCTCTATTTTCTAATTTCTCCTGTGATTTCTTTTGATCCATCGGTTCCTTAAGTGTGTGTTGTTTAATTTCCACAAAGTTGTGAACTTCCCAGTTTTACTTTGGTTATCGATTTCTAACATCATCCTGCCATGGTCAGACAAGATACTTTCTACAGTATCTATCTTTTAAAATCCACTGAGACTCAATTTGTGGCCCAACAATATGGTCTGCCCTGGAAAATACTCCCATGTGTGCTTGAGAAGAATCTGTATACTCTTGTTGGGTAGAGTGTTGTATCTACGCCTGTTTCATCCAGTTGAGGTATTATGAAGTCCTCTATTGCTTTATCTTCTGTCTGGTTGTTCTATATTTGACTTTTATACAAAGACATTTGCTGCTTTTTTTTAAGTGTATTTATTTATTTATTTATTTATTTATTTATTTTAGTAATCACTACCCCCTATGTGGGGTTCAAACTTATGTCCCCAAGATCAAGAGTCTCATGCTCTTCCAACTGAGCCAGCCAGGTGCCCTCCAAAGACAATTGCTTTTTTTGCAGGTCTTGCCATCTCACATTCATCCTCATATCTGGTTACATACATTTTATACCCATTCTTATCTAATCGTAAGCCGAATCACAAAGTAGCAAGATGATTTCTAAGAATACAGTCTATTATTAGGTTTTGCCTAATCATGCGTCTTTTCTATTCCAAGAATCCTTCACAAGTAATATTATAGATTCCCAGGCATGTCGTATCATCCGTCTAATCTTAATTAATATGTTGTCAGATTCGTTGCTCACTCCCATCTTCTGCACTATCCAGCTTCTCTACTCTTGAGAATCTCTATTCTAATTCAATTTTCAATTTGATAAGATATTTTTCTCAGGTGGAGTCCATGTGTGGTAGTTTCTCTGAATCTTCGTATGTTTTTCTTTTGAGCCGTCAGATGACTTGCGTCCTTTCTGGATTTAGGATTATTGAACTACACAACCTGTTTCCTTCTGTCGATATTGCTCAACTATCTTTTATCCTTTGTTGTTGTCAATGAAATAGCCAATGTTAATCGGATTCTTTTTTTCCCTCCACAGGTAACCTATTCTGTTTATAAGAGAAGTTTATAAGATTTTTGCCTTTAGGGCGCCTGGGTGGTTCAGTTGGTTAAGCGACTGCCTTCAGCTCAGGTCATGATCCTGGAGTCCCGGGATCGAGTCCCGCATCGGGCTCCCTGCTCAGCGGGGAGTCTGCTTCTCCCTCTGACCCTCTTCCCTCTCGTGCTCTCTATCTCTCATTCTCTCTCTCTCAAATAAATAAATAAAATATTTTTAAAAAAAGATTTTTGTCTTTATTCTTGAAGTTTAGACATTTCCACGGAAGTGTGACTTCTTGCCTTTAAAAAAAAAAAAATCATACCTGGGATTATTTTGAGCTCTTTCCATCTGAACGCTCACCTTTCTTTTGCTCTGGGAGGTTTTCATATATCATCCCTCTTTCTTTTCCTTTTCATTCTATATACTCATGTGTGTTTGTCACATGTAGGCCAAGGAACTGGAATGAGTGTGGGTTTTTCAATGGCAAATTTAGCCCACATTCAACTAGACAAAGCTGCATTTTTCTATTTGTGCTTTAATTATTACTTCTCCATCTACTTTACTTTTTTACCCTCTGTAATTCCTATTATTAGCATGCTCAGCTTCCTAGATCTATCATTTGAGACAGCTACTTTTTTCTCCCACTCAAGATTTCTATTTCTTTTGTATTTTTACTCTGGATTATAAGAATTTTTTTTAACAATCAGAATGACAATTCACTTCTCAGCTCCAACCATACTTTTTAACCAATCTCCCAAGTCTCTAAATTCAGACATCATGTCCTGCAGTTTTGGGAAGTATTGTTTTGAGGTTTAGTTGCAACACCTCTGGAGGTCTTGTTGGTCTTTTGTTGTGGTTCTCTTTTTCACTGCCACTTAGCCTCGAGAGCACCCATCTGTTGTAACTGTCCAGCTTTGTCCCTCTCCTCTAAGATACTCTCCTCTTAAATGGACTGCAATTTGTGTGTGAGCTGGGGACTCCTATGCAGTAGCAATCCAGCAGAAGGTAAAAATCATGCAAGTTTTTGTTCTGGAGGGCCAGTGGCAAATGCGCTGGTAAATAATGACCACTCCTTTGCTTTCTGTCCTTTCAGGTATAAGTTGAGGCTGGTACTCATCTTTCAGCTAAATTTACAGTCATTACCCACCCTCCAAGACCGCCAGCAAGGTCAGTCCCTCCAATTACAACACATGGCAACGGGGCTGATGTGTTCTCTCTCTCTTTGAAGGTAAGCTGGAGTCAAGAAACCTCGGGTCTCCACACTGGAATTTGAAGAATGAGATGCCTTTTCCTCTGCCATTCATCATTTTTTCTTCCCCATTTCCACAAAGAACTCTTATACCTTATTGCCACTCCCCAGAGGAGTCAAAAAAACCTGTGGCCTTAAACACATACCCCAGGGTCCACTCTGTGCTCACTTTGGTTGTTGGGAAGCTCCAGAGTGGGGACTAGGGTGTAGAGGGCTTTGGGAACATGCATTTAAGTGGTAATCTTCCAAACCCTTCCACTTGTGTGTGGGTGTGCAGGGGAGGGGGTGCCCCACCAGACATTAAACAAAATCTTATTAACCTGATTAACCTGACCTGGCTCAGTCAGTTAAGCATCTGCCTTCGGCTCAGGTCATGATCCCAGGGGCCTGGGATGGAGTCCCGCATGGGGCTCCCTGCTCAGCAAGGAGTCTGCTTCTCCCTCTGACCTCCCCACCCCACCATGCTCATGCTTGCACTCTGTCTCTCTCTCTCTTTCTGAAATAAAATCTTTAAAAATAATAATAATAGTTTGGTTTTAAGACCCACATTTCATACGATACCATATGTTAAAATCATGGATTCAAATCAAATGAAAATAATAAAATAACCATTCACCAAAAGAATGTAAGTAGACAGTTATCTAACTTCTAGAATATGATAGACTTTCCAAGCATAAAAGAACAGAACAAATGAAAAGCGCGAGTGTGCGCACTTACACACACACACACACACACACACACACACACACACCTGTAAGGTACTATCCCCAGGCTGGTGCTTTAGCTGAGCTTGCACTTAGTTGTCCACTGTTACATCAGGCAGGCTACTTCTAGGGTTATATTAACCAGTGACTCATGCAGCGATCAGTTCACTTTCTAATGTCCTTTGCCATAAAATGGGTCCCTTGACTTGAGGCAATATGTGAGATATGCCATGACAATGGACAGGCATTCTGTAAGACTTCAGATAATGGTGTTATTGAAGGTGATGCAGTCAGAGAATGAAAATCTATCAAATTATCAATCCCAGCAAGAAGAAAATGTTGCCTCCTCCAAGGTGTAAGGCATCCAATGTGGTGAACCTGTCAGTAAGTAGCTGGCAGGTCTCTCTGAAAAACAGTACCATATCAAGGGCTCTGCATCATTCTCTGGTGCTAGACGGTCAAGCTTTAAGTCATCCTTAGTGACAGGGAGCCAGTGTAGTTGAGCCCATGGAGAACTGTCATCCATGCCACTATGGCCATTATCTTTGGACTCACTGGGCAAGTTCTAGGATGGTCAAGGAGAGAGGCTAAGGTTGAGTGTGTGTTTTTTTAAGTGTCCTAAGTGAATGTTCTCTTCCAGACATTAATGTAGAAAACAGATCTGCATGCTTTGTGCCCACTCCCATAAGTCCATTAAACCTAACTTTTCCCCAAGACTCCCAGTCTTTGTTCCTTCCTGGCTATTGACCAATTGGCTGAGCCATTCATCATGACCCAGGAATCAATGTGTGTAAGTATATTGGGTCATTTCTCCCTCAGTAGAAACTCCATGACCAAGTGGAATGCTTCGATCTCTACTCACTGGGGACCTTTCCCTTCACTCCTGTCTTTCAGGACCATCCCGGATAGGGTCTCTCATCAGGAGCAATCCTCTTCTAGCACCAGCAAACCACACTGAACCATCTGTAAACCCAGCCCAAATCTGCTCACTCTGCCTCAGCTGGTCATAGGGACCACTTTGTGATGCTCTAGAGTGAGTTGCAGTAGTAGATGACATGGGAGTCTGACACACTGGTTCATATATATATATATATATATTCATGGCTCTTGAATGACTACTTTCATCATACAATGCATTGCTGCTGTGCTCACCCAGTCTCATGACTCAGTGAATCTACCGTGATCCAATAATACCAGCTCCTGATAGGTAGCTATGATCACACAGTCTCTTGGTGTCATGTGGTTGGGCACCTGATCTCTACCAAGGCTCAGAAGCAGGCCAGGAAATATTTCTCAAATAGTATTTCTCTGCCACAGAAGTCATGGCCCTGCTTTAAAACCTAGAAGTCTGCCCAAGACTTCTATTACTGTCTATTGGAGCTTCCCAAAGACTTCAGTGTCCTCATTCTCCATAGACAATTTGAGCACCCCCATATTTGCTAGTCCAACAGCTGAAGTGGCAGGGCAGCTGGTACCACAGACTGGATCACCTGCAGAGCCCTCTTTTCTCAGGGTCCTAGGCAAAACTGGAAGTGTGGTAAGTGCCACCACCAAAATACAACCAAGGGTTGTGCCTCTTTCTCCAAAGCTTCTAACCAGGGCTGTCTGCGGCACAGCTTTGCATCTAGTGAACTGTTGGGTGAGATGTGCATTAATGCTCCCTGAACCCCCAAACTCTGAAAGGATGAGTGGGGGTTATTTGGAGCTCCTCCCACCTTCTCTTCTGATAAGCAAGACAGCTAATTCTCCTGCCGGGACATGTCACATTTAGAACACCAGAGGGCGGCCACTACCCACAGATGGCAGTGCCTGGGTCAAGAACTGGCTAAACCAAAGGTGCAATGGGCCGGTCTTCCTTCTCTTCAGTCAGGCCTGCACACCCCGTGTCATAACAGTGCAGTAAAAGATCCACAGCTTTGGTATCAGAGAGACCTGTGCTTGAATCTCAGTTCTACCAGTTACTTCCTATGACCTTGAACAAATAACCTTACTTCTCCAAGCCATGGGTTCCCCATCTGAACAAAACGGGGTACAAAAATAGTACCTACTTCATTGGGTTGCTGGAATGATAGTGAAATAATGTGGGTAAACAGCAAAACATTGTCCAAGTATTAGTTATTCCTAGGCTTTGTAATAGTTAATCTAATTTGATTCTCACCGGAGTCCTTACAGCCAGGGTGGGTAAACATGATTCTCATTTTTCAGATGAAGAAACTGAGGCTCAAAGGAGTTTAAGGACCTGCAGAAGTATGATGGTAGCAGCAGTTTAATTTTCTACATCTGTCCCTCAACCATTTCACAGTGATGGCAGCTGGCCTTAGAGACCCATTTATAACTCCTTGAGATTCTGGGATTCTGAGGCCCAGAAAGGACAGATAGGCTACACAGTGAACCCATGACCAATCCAAGACCCAGTGAGCCAGCCCACTGGGCTCCTTATCCGGTATTGCAGCCATGTTCCCCACACACCGTGAAAAGACACTGCCTTATTAATCTGTTCTTGATTGCTTGCTGTAGGATCCCATCCGTGAGCCTTGTCTCCCTCAGCACACTGTGAACAGAGAAAAAATTCTCAAGGGATACATATTACTATGGAAAAGCATATTGCTAGATGAGACAGGGATCTGTAAAACTGCGGGTATGTGATCCCAGGATGTATTTACGTATATCGGCAGAGAAAAAAGTGGAAGGGATTGAGCCCCGCAGGGGCTCCCTGCTCTCAGTGGGGAGTCTGCTTCTCCTTCTCCCTCTGCCTCCCTCCCCCACCGGGCTTGTACTCTCACTCTCTCTCTCTCTCTCTCTCTCTCTCAAATAAATAAATAAAATCTTTAAAAAGAAATGCTTATCTCTGGGTGGTGGAATATAGGTGATTTTTAAGTTTTTCCCTTGCACTTGTGTGTGTGTATGTGTGTTTTTCTAGATGTATCCAACAAGCATGTTTTACTTCTGTGATCAGAAAACAATGTGTGTGTGTGTGTGTGTATTTGTGTGTTATGCTATTTCAAGTGCCCATTTAACAAATTACCACATTAAGAGTCAGAGAGCCCAGGCTGTCCTCCACATTAGTTTCTTTTTACTTTGCACAAGCACCGGGACCCTGCTAAGCCTGTTTCTCCACCTGAAAAGTAAGGAGGACAACTCCTGTCCCCCCTTCACCTTCCAGTCTGGCGGCCACCTGATGTTCCCTCTTCTCCTCAGCCAAGCTTCCGGGCAGTTGCGGACCCCCATCACTCTGCCGGGCCACCTCTGTCTCCACTCCCCTGATTCCACTAATTAATCTTCTGCCTCCTCACAGCTTGGGTTTTGCACCCTGTTCTCCAGCCTAGACTCTACAAAGATCACTGGTGGCCTCCTCATTGCCAAAGGCCATGGCCCCATACTTTCTCCCTAGCTCGCTCTCTCTCTCCAAATCCCTCCCAGTTTCCCCAGCAAGGGGTTCTCATGGTTGTGTCCTCCTCCCTGAAGCACACTCTTCCCTTGCCAGCTCTGACCACGGCTGGCTGGGGTTTCCCCAGTCCTCTGGCTGCAGCTTCTCCAAGGCTCTGCTTCTCAGAAGGGGCTTCTGGCTCCCAAGGCCCTTCCCTCTATCTCTAGCTTGCCTTGTTGACCATGAGCCTATCGAATAGCTCCCACTCCCATCAACAGCCCAGGCCTGGCTCGTGAGCTCCAGGCCTGATAACAAGTCCAGCAGGGGCCCACCCCACATTCAGCACACTGGGCTGAGCCCCAACTCTTCCCCAGCCCCTCCCGCAGCTCACCAGTCCCCCTCTGTTTTCTGTCCATAAATGCTCAGCCCAGACTTTGCCATCCCCTCTCCCTTGCCCCCACGACTTGTCCCCAGGTCCTGGTCAGTCATCTCAGAAGCACTTCTCAAATCCATCCCTCCTCTCCAAACCCCAACACAGACCCTAGCACCTCTCCCATGACTGGTGAAGCCACTCTCAACGTCTGCCTCCCACTCACATCCCACAACCACTCAGTGCGAGAGTTCTGCCCACCTGCCCACAATACCCCAGACCTTCTGAGCACTCCGCCCCTTTCCCTTATCCACCCAAGGGATATCATCACAGACCTTCATAGCTCTCATCCACATGACATCCACAGATTCACCACTGGTCCCCTTGCCTTCACTCTCTCCCTCCAGCCTAGACTAAAATAGAGGTTACACCCTCAGAACTCTTATTCAGCCCTCCTGCATGTCAGGCATTGAGGGCTTCCCCTATATTCTCACTTCTTTGTGTTTTCCTTACAAAAACCATATGAGGGAAGTACTATTATTATCTCCCTTTCAAAGATGAGAAAAGTGAGATATAGAGAATTTAAGTAACCCTCTCTTGGTTATGTAGTTAATCCTAGTTACTAATGTCTTGGAACTAAGATCTGAATAGAGATGATCTGATCTGACCGCAGAGCATCATCCCTTAACCACTCCGCTACACAGTCAACTTGCCTTTTTGCCAGAAACACCTATGGGATGAAGTCCACACCCTTCTACCCAGCCTCCGAGGACCCTCCTGCAGAGCTCAGACACCTTTTCAGTCCTATCACCCACTGTGCCCAACAGGTATGCACCCAGCCCTCCTGACTGTCTGCCTCAACTGCCCACTTTCACACCTTAACCCATGCCTTCTTGCTGACTGGTGCCTGTTGGCTCAACCTCTCTTCCAAGACTATCATAAATGCCTCTTCCTCCATGTGGAGCAGGTTGTGCTCAAAAGCAGCCATGATGGAAAGGCCGGTGACTGGGAAGCAGGAGACATGGAAACTTGATCCTTGCCCTGCTGGAAGGTCTCGCTCTGGGCCCGTTTTCCCAACCACGAGATGGAGGGGTAGGACCAGATCATCTTTAGAAGCCCTTCTTGCTCTAGCAGCCCTGGCCCTGTGTTCTCCTGATCCCTGAAATGGAGGTGAAACTGCTCTCTTTGAATCCCTTTAACATTCACAGAATGGAGAGAATGTCAGGACTGGGAAGGACTTCAAAGAACCTATAATCCCACCCCCTCTCTTTCCCCCGGGGATGCTGAGGCCCAGGGAGGGACAGAGGCCTGTCTAGCCATCTGGGGAGCGGTGGGAGGGAGGCTGTGCTCTCCACTTGATGGAGGACCCATCTCAGCAGGTCCCCAGCCCTGCAGAGAAAGGGGTGGGAGGAGTCAAGAAGGGCAAAAGCTGCAGAGCCTGGCTCCGGGCCGGCTTGGCCTGCCCAACACCCGCCCGCCCCTGCCGGAGGCCTCAGTAGTTTTCCACAACCAGCAGGCCTGCAGCCCAGGACATGGGCTCCCCTCTCCCCTTGCCCCCCACATTCCTCTGTACACTCAAGCAGCAAAATGGCATTCAGGGCTCTGCTGGGGCAGGAAGCAGTCAGAGACCCAGACACACACAAAGACAGATATCAATACAGCCATAAACTACAGGCCAGAGAGATAACGCAGATCCAGATGAAGCAAAGGTGCCCAGACACAAATGACACGTGCAGATCACTGCGCCCACCCTGCCAGGCACGTAGACCCATTTGCAAAGGCACACACAAATAAGGCTGTTTTCCAGAGATATTCCTCCTATGCACAAACACAGCCGCATTCACACCCGGAGGCTTACGTGCACACTCAGCAGACACCACCACCCACCCAGGCCCCTGTCAACGCCCCCCCCCCGCCCCCGCCAGCCCCTGTACTGCCTGTCTAGGTCAAACGTAGGTCAAGAAAGGGGAGAAAAAAACCTGAGCTGCCCCAATCCTGGGAGGCGGGAAGGAGCTAGACAAAACCCAGGAGCCAGCCAGGCTCCCTCGGCACTGAGAAGGCGCCACTTTTTCATTCCAAAGAATTCACTGGACAGTCCCCACCCTGTTCCCAGAGGCCAGGGTGAGGCTGGTCCTGGAGCACCACCCCCTCCACGACCCTTTCTCTAGCCTCTGAGATTCCAGCTATGTCCCCTGCTGTTAGAGGCAGAGCAGGGGGGCACCCAGGACCATCCCCCGGTTCATTTCTCCTTCAATCTTCTCTCCACCCCACCTGACATCTCCACCCTCACACCTATCTCCCTCACTGTATCCCCACCCCCAGCCCCACGTCTGTCTTCCAAGAGATTAACTCCACACCTTCACTGGGTCCACCACACCCAAGAACCCAGAAACACAACTCCTTGACCAGATGTACGCAGTGACTTACATCCTTGCCAGAGCCTCCCCCTGGATATTCCATGACTATCTGGGGGCAGATGGGTCCAGCAGGGTGACTGCATGCACATCCTGCCTCAGGTCCAAGTTGGCAGAGGTGGGCTCCGGTCCCAGCCTGTCTTAGAACCTTGGCCAGGTGGCTTCAAAGTTTTGAGCCTCAGTTCCCTCATTTATAAATGCGAATCATAATGCCACCTAGCCCTCAACTATATATATATATATATATATATATATATATATATATATATATGTAGTTTATCCTGGGGCCTAATATGGACCCCTGGTTTTAACCAGCAAATGGGCTGTGCGACTCGGGTCTAGACTCTCTCAGCCTCAGGTAGCCCTTGCTACCGTGGGGGATGAAATAACCTTGTAGGGGAGCAGATGGTCCCTTAGGGGGGCCTCCCGCCCAAAGTCTCCCCACCTCGCCCCCAGCCGCACTCCGGTTCCCACGCGCCTGGCCCCCAGCGGCTCGGGCTGTCAGCCGGAAGGGATTTGTAGCCCGAGAGCAGGGATCAGCTGCGTCTGCACAGAGGCCGCCTTGTCCCGGTGGGGACCTGAGGCCGCGGCGGGGCCGCTCCGTCACGTTGCTCGGCGGCCGCGGTGCCAGCGGCCACCCCGCCCCCGCTCGACTTGGGCCCGCTTCAAGGGCCGGCGCCGTATTTCCTGGCCCCGCGCCCGAGCCCCGCGCCCTGAGGGCGGTTTGGGGGCGAGCGGCGCGGGAGCCGCAGGGCCTCCAGGGCGCCGGGTTTCCGCCCCAACTGGAGGGGGCCGCCGCACACTGCCCCCTCCGCTCCCACCCCACCTACTGGCAAGCAACTGAACCCGCCAGGTTGAATCCCCATCCTTTCCCGCAAAAGGCACGGGCCGCCGTCTAACCCCCTTCCCCTAACCCGGGCCTCCTACCCGGGCGTCCTGACGCGTGATCACCGATTTCCCTGGAAAAAGCCTTGCAACTTGGGAGATCTCTCAGGATGAGCTCAACCGAGGATGGATGGGGGAAGAGGGGGGGGCCTAGGTGAGTCTGTTCCATCCTGGAACCAGCTCTCGGGTCAGGTTGTAGGGATCCAATCACGGTGTTCTGGATCTGGGTCTGAGCTGGAGGCCAATCCAGGAGTTATCTGCTCCACGTGTTGGAATCTTCTCTCAGTGTTCAGAGTTTGGATGTTGGGACCCTCTCTGGGTGTTCTCAACTTGGATGTTGGGATCTTTACTGGGGTTCTGGATCAAGATGTAGGAATCTACTCGGGCCGTTCTAGGTTTGCAATGGAAGCCTATCCAGATGCATCTAGTACAAGGGTTGGGATATTTTCTCAGTATTTCGAGTCCAGATGTGATCTTCTCTAGGTCAGATTGCTGGAGCTTTCTCTGGCATGGCTGTTGGAAGGCCATCCGGTGTATGTGACCCAGTGCTGGAGATCTCTGGGTGTCCAGTGTCTGGCACTGGGACCTGCCCTGGTAGATCAGGCACAGGTGTTACCAGCTGCTCTGTGTTTGGGGCTTCTAGACAGGAACAGAAGGTCCAGCCCCAGACCTCCCATTGGCCTGAAAGCAGACATCACCGCTAAGTCTCAGCCCCAGCTCACAAAGACCCCTATGAGACCAGCAAGGGAGGGCCCTGCAGCTTAGCTTGACACCCCTCTTCAGAACCCAGGAACTGATGCTTGGAATCATCATGACCTCACTCTATCCAGAGGCACATCCCTCCCCTTCTCTAGCTCATTTACTCACCAACAAAGTGAAAGAAGTGGATTTGATACTCTCCAGGGCCCCTATGCCACCTTCTCCCAGGTCTTCCCCTACACACCACGCACACACACACACACACACACACACACACACACACACACACACACACACATTTTTGCCCACTCTAATTTTTCCACCTGGAATACCCCAGTCTCTCCTTATCCCCTCCAGCCTCTACCAAGCCCTCCCCGTTCCTTTGAGAAAATCTTCCCCCTCACCCACCCCTTTTTCAGGTGCAGGGCATGATCCCTTCCTGCCCTGAGAAGAGACCCCAGGAAGTCACAGACCCGGCCAGACTTCTCCATTGAGCTGGGAACTCTCTGAGGGCAGGGCCCTGCCTACTCCTGGACCCCACTCTGACACCTCAGAGTCTCGTGCTCAGCTCAGCCACCATCCCAGGCTGGCAGTTGACCCTTTAAGAAGAAAAAGAATCTCTTTAGTCTCTAATATGCCGGATGGTGGGGTGGGCACTAAGCGGATTTGGGAGCCTGTCTCCTGCCCGCACCAATCCTCCTTTCCAGGCCACTGCACCCATGTGACTGACAGGCAGTCTGGGGTGGTGGGGATCCCTCAGGACCACGTGAGCCCAGGCGGATAGCTGGAGACTGACTGCCCAGTTCTACCTCTCCTGGGTGGCTGTGTACCTCGCAGACAGAAGTCAGAAACCCCAGAGGGCAGGAGTGATCTAGAACAATACCCCATTCTCTGGACCAACCTGCACAATCGAGCATGTGCACATGAATGTCCACATGCCTACATGCACACATTCACGTGCACACACATGTACACCTCTCAGGGAGGGAACTGAGCCAGATCCTGAGCTAGGCACTTTGCAAACAATATTTTTTAGTCCCCACAGCACTGTTGTAGGAAAGTTTAGCTCTATCTGCAGACAAAGCAGCCGAGGCTGGGGGCGGGGGAGGGAGGCCTAAGCTGAAACCCAGTTAAGTGTGGAATCCAAAGTCAAAGCAATGCCCTGGCGCGCGCGCGCACACACACACACACACACACACACACACACATTCGCACATACCCACACATGCATAGGGGCACACACAGCTTTCCCATGCTTGTGCTCAATCCCTAAACCAGTCGTTGACTATGAGAGCTCCAGGGAAATTGAAGAGATCACCTTGTCTATGCTATTCCGTTTTATAGAAAGAGAGATGGGAAGGGATTTATTTAAGTTTTCAAGACATTTGGAGGTGGCAGAATCAGGACTGAAATTCACATCTCCATTGTCATACACAGTCATCTATATACACATCCACATGCCACACAGCTTTTACCCACAGACTCTTACACATAAACCCATGAATGCAAACATGTACTTGCACCCTTGGATGGTCATTCACACCCCACACATATTCCTACTTGTCTTATATGCCTACATACATGTCATTGCACATCTACTCATCACACCCACACACTGTCATATGTAGGTGCACACAGTACACATTCATGGACATTCATTCTCACATGATCCTTACACTCACATATCTACTTACACCTACACACACACCCATGCTCTCTCACTCCCACATCACATGTACCCACCGTCCTGATGCAAGAGATAAGTTGACCTTATCAGAAAACCTGCACAGCTAAGGCTCGACAGTGGGTGGGAGCTATACACTGAGCCTTTAGGAGGGGAGGCCCTCAACCAGCATGGCATTGCATGGGTGTGCCCTGGCATCGCTATCCACAGCCCTGGAAAGTGCGCTCTGCCAGCAGGTTCCCACACACCCCAGCAACTCGCCTTGGCCAAACCTCAAACCCAGCAGGTAGCCTCAGAAAGTGCCAAGTCATAGGCCAGGAGTGGCCGGGCCAGGCTGGCGGCTGGACTGGTCCTGGCTTGTGAGCTAGTGTTGTCTTCTGCCTGGAGCCACAGAGAGGATTCTCCTCCTCCGAGGGCCAGACCCTGAGTCATGAGGCTTCTTCCTACATCCACCGAAGATAAGGATCAAGGGGCCAGGATTTGAGGGCAAAACACCCAGAGCTGTTAATGGGATTTGCCAAAGTTGGTGAGCCAGCTGACCCAGGCTTCAGAATGACCCTTTGAAATGGGCCACTTAAGTCTTTCTCAGTGACTGAAACCCTATGTGTGTATCAAATACAAACTAATCTCAAAATCTAGCCCATAAACAGTGACAACTGGCACAGTTCTGTACCAGATACTCTAAGCAGGGCAGACCGGACTTGTGAACAAATAATTACAACGCAGGGGTTGAGGACTGTAACACAGAGATAGATGGAGCATGATGGAGCACAGTGCAAGGAGTTGCCAAGTTGGACCAGAAGTGGGGCCGCTTGACTTGGGTCCTGAATGGTGAGGCAGAGTTCACCAAGGAGTTTCCAGAGGGAAAATTGTGTTTCGGGCAACAGAGAGCAGCTTAAGTACGGGCTGAATTGGAGAGGTAGAGGGTAGGTAGAGGTAGGAGAGGTAAAGGGGAAGTAGAGGTAGAGGGTAGACTGGAGGTACAAGAAATGAGGCAAACTGGACTTTAGCCATTTATCTAAATGGCTACCTACTATGTGCTAGATTATGACACATAAAATACACAAGCCTGTCTCTCCAAGAGCATAAGCTCAAGGGTCCCGTATTCAAGTACTTTCACGTGCCAAGCAGATGAGGTGATGTAGTGAAATGGGAGGGTGTAAGTAATAGGGAGTGGTGGGGCTTGTGTCTAACAGGTTAGTCGATGCCAAAGTATTTATGTTCAGGGATATTTGTCAATCCTGTGGCAGCCAAAAAAAAAAACCTCATTTGTGGGCTGGCTTCAGATGGTATACCCTGAATTTACAGCCTTTGGTTCTAAAGTCTAGAACCTAGACCCTAGAATTCGGTGGAAGCCTTGCATATGGAGCTAAGGAGTTTGAGCCTGGCCCTGTAATGGGCCTAAGACCCATGGGAGGTTCTTGCCATGAAAGGGCATTTGTCATGGGAGGCTCCAAGGAGAAAGGTCTCACCCCAGGATCACTGAACATAACAGAGCTGTGTGTATTGCCCAAGACCCTGGAGATAAGGATAATGTTCTCCTTTGCCCATCACAACTGTTCCCCGGCAAGGGCCACTCTGTCCTCATGTGACTCTTCATCCTCACCACCCTCTCCTACTCTGACCTCAAATCCTCCTTTTTCTAACCACATCTTACATTAAAAAACTGAGTAGATTGGATCCCTCACACTTCTGTCTCTGACCAAGGCCCCCAAAAAGGACATCCACTCTGACACACACACACACACACACACACACACACACACACACAGAGATCTCTGTCAGGTGAGAGGTTTAGACTAGTTGATCTGGGAATGATTCTTTGTGTGTTCCATCTCATGAAAATGCCAGAATGTCTTTAGAGATGAAAATGCCTGACTTGGTGTTCTAGTCTTCCTGAAATTTCATGGGCACCTGGGGACTAGATTGATGTCCAGACAGGAATGGGGAGCCCCTGGGGTTCCGATGCAGCTCTCCCGTTGTACAGGGAAAGAGGGGAACATGGTCAGGCACGCAACACAGCCTCCGTCCTCCCCAACACATATGCAGACCCCAGATACTTGGCTGTGGAGCCTGGAAGCTGCCCTGGGCACAGGCTAGCACCCCCTCCTACCCTCCACCAGCTGCAGCCTCCCTTGTGGACCCTCATTAAATTATTCCACTTCACTGGTATGAGGCTCAGGCTGCCTTTGATGTGTGCCCATCCAGCTTCTGAGGCCAAGACCAGGCCCTTCACACCAGGCCAGGCTGATGGGCTCTGGCAGCTCCCCTGGGGCCCCATGTGGCAGGAACATCAAGGCCCACATTCACACCCACAGGACACATGCACAGGCCCGTGCACAGCCAGAGATTCCCACACTTACATACAACACTCTCTCTCACACACACACACTGTCCTAATAGAACCTGCACTGTGGCACACATACGTGAACCTGGCACACTCACATGCCCTCAAGCACACCCACATTCATGCACACCTATATATGACACCTGCAACACATACACCCTCACACACTCTTCTGATCTTGCACACTCACTCATGGCACCCGGGCTCTCATACAGGGCCTCCTGTGCCTTCCTCCTTTGCCACTCAGCTGGTGTGTAAGATCATCTGCAATCACACCTGACCTCCTCACCTTCCTCATCTTTTGGAGGCCCTGGCTTTGTGATTATGAACTCAAACAGCTTGACTTCAGTTCTTGGGTACCCCATTTACAAACTGTGTGACTGTGGGCAAGTAACTTACCTCTCTGGGCCTCTGTTTCCCTTCCTGTAGAATGGGAATGATAGTGGTATATTGCTACAGTTGTTTAGTGGCTTAAAAGAGGCTCTGTACTCAACCACTTAGAACAGTGCCTGGCACATAATAAGAACTCAACAAATGGCTCTCGTTTCTTGCCCCTTCCCTTCCATACCCTTTGCCTCAGCCATAACAAGATCATTAAATTTCCTAAGCCTGCCCAGCTGCTACATGCTTCTGACCCTTTACATAGGTTGTTCCTTTTATCTGGAACATCTCTTCCCCACTTCTTCGATGCCCCATCCACCTGGTGAGCTCCTACTCATCTCTAAAAACCCTACTCAGGGGGCTCCCCACCAGCAGAACTGGTCACTGACGGCTTTGTGTCCCACCCCTGACATGAACTGTCTATCTCCCTAGATGGCAAGCTCCTCGAGGACATGGGGCCTTGTGAAATTCATCTCTTCGGTCCTGTATCCAGCACTGGACGTGGGGCACCATGAGCATCAGCGGTATGTGAGGGAGTTCATGGTGCCACATCATCACGAGATAAGAACAAGAAGCACTTGTGCACATGAGTGTGAAATGGTATGGAGATGACTATGCGGCCCAGAGCACTGATAGAAGCAACAGTGTCACACCGGTAATGACAGCTGACTTTGCTGAATGGGAGCTCAGAACAGAAGGTTCTCTCCATTCTGATGCTTACGGTGATGCTATGAGGCTATGGCCGGGTGTGCCTGCCATGTGGGGCGGTGGGTGAGGGAAGCATGTTGGATGGTTGCCATGGAAGACTATACAGTAGCGAAAAGGAACAGAACAATCTACATACAGTGGTATGGTGTTGAGTAAGAAGAGTAGGGACCAGAAAGATTTATAGTGCAATATTTTTTTTTAAATTAACCCCCCAAATTGCATACTTTATAAAGACAAGCACATTTTAAGGACATATTAAAACAACAACAACAGGGTCACCTGGGTCACTCAGTCGGTTGGACATCTGACTCCTGATTTCAGCTGAGGTCATGACCTCAGGATCATGGGATTGAGCCTTGCATTGCGCTCCATGCTCAGCATGGAGTCGGCTTGATATTCTCTCTCCCTCTCCCTCTGATCCTCCCCCTGCTTGTGCTTACTATCTCTAAAAAAAATTAATTAATTGGAAAAAAAATATTGGAGGGGCACCTGGCTGGCTCAGTGACCATTTTTCAGTAGATTCCTGGATTGAGGAAGGGAGTAAGGGATGAGAAGGGGGATCTGGGAAGAAGGGGTGAAATTAAATTAGCAGAGAAGAGTATGAATAACCAGCTCCTTGCACCTGAAATCCAAATAAACAGAAAGAAAAAAATCCATGGGAGCGTATCATTTTTATGTCTTTTACAGTTGAGAAAACAAACAAGTTATATAGTCATTCTTTTATTTAGGTGTTGATGTTATAGCACCTAAATAGATTCACTGTTGATAGTTTTCTTTAATTCAATAAAAAGTTTAAATTTTCATGTGATGTTTTCTCTTTCCCTCTCGGGCTCAGAATCATTTCCTAAAGCCCTGACTAGAACCTACACTAGATTCTCCCTGGCACAAGGGCAGACCTCGTGACTTGCAGGTCCTGCAGATGAATGAATGAATGAATGAATGAGGGAAGGACGAAGGGAAGTCAGAGAAAGAGAGAGGTAGGAATGAAGGAATGATGAAAGATTCCACAGAAGCCTCAGTATGGAAAGACCCTCCCAGAACATTCTCTTCCTTTCTCCACCCCATCCTTGGCATGAATCCCAGGTTGGGGCAGGGGAAGGGGCAAAGGCTAGACACAGGACTGCCAATTTCCCCAAATCCTCCCATCGTGAGAAGGGTTGCTCCCAGTATCAGGAAGGGGCAGGGGCCGGCACAAGGTCCTGAGCCCTTGGGAGAGCATGGCTCCAGGGATCCCAAATCCGACGTGATCTGAGCCCCCTGCTCCAGAGGGACGCTGGGGCTGGCCCTTGTACTAGCAACAGCAAGGATAGTCGCAACTACTGTGCTATTTTGTACGGACACTTTCCCCTGTTGTATCCCCTGCGATTCTCAATCAGGTGTGACATTAAGGATTGCAGTGAGAAAACAGATTTCACTTAAGAGTCTCTTAAAGTTATTCAAGTCAGGGTAATTTTAGCAAACATTCCGAATGCCCACTCCATGCCAACTGCTCAAGCACATCATCTGCCTTAAGTCATCTGATCTCACAACAGCAGCTATTGCCCCTGTCTCAGACAATGAGCTGAGATGCAGAGAGGGGGATGTGACTGCCCAGAGTCACACAGTTAATGTGGGGGGGACCTGGAAATTGCGCTTAGCTGGTCTGGCTCCAGAGCTTACTCTCCCCACTCCCAGGCTGTGCTGCCTTTCCCACAGCAGAGCTGGGATTGGAACACAGAGTGAGCCAGCCATGTGGAGTGGGTTTGGGGGGAGGGTGGTAGGGGAGGGCAACTGGATTCATTGACACTTGTGGAGCCTGGCTCCCTGCCAGTCAAATGGGGGCCCGTTGGGAATGAGGTCAAGGACACATGAGATCTATTGCTAGCCTTGCCGGGGCCCCACTGTCTGCCCATAGCTTCCCTAAGGACCCCTAAGCCTGGGGAGATGGGGAGGCCGCCTCCCTCCCCCTTTCCCAGCCAGAGCTGAGTGAGCTAATCCTGGGGAGAAGACACATTAGTCCAGGAGAATCAGTCCCAGCCTGCTCTGCTGAGTCAGCAGGAAGTACTGCCCCTGCTCTGCCAGCTACGTGAGCCCCTGCACGGCCACCGCGGCTCCGCCCCGCCTGCCCAGTGTGGCCCCCCACCATGGGCATGCCCTCATGCGCCTGTTTCCTGCTGACCTGCCCCCTAGAGCACTCTCCAGCTCAGCAATCCTGAGCCTCCCTCCCTGTCCACTTGCCTAGCAACAGACCTGTTTCCAGTGTCATCCCCACTGACCCCCCAAAGACAGCCTTCTCCTTGTATACCTACAGATAATCCTCCCCAGGATTGTAGCAGATGGGAAGGAGTGTTTGGGGGGAATATAGTGAGTCTTTCCACGTCCAGCACACTGTCAGCTCCAGAGAGCTCATATAACACTGGGGTCGCTGGCTGAACTTGTCCCACTCTCAGTGTGACCACCATCATCCTGGTCAGCATCCCTATCTCCCTATTACCACCAGCATCACTGTGACCCGATCATTATTGCCCCTACCATCAGCCTGGTAGTAAGGCTACTGTCAAATTCACCACCGATGCCAGCACCCACACACCACAACTTCCAGCAGTTAGTCTCGCCAACAAAGACAGCAGGTGTTGCCAACACCCTCAAAAACGGTACTGTGGCTAGCCAGACACCAGGGCCCCCATCATCACCACCAACACAAAACATCATTAAAATCGTTTGCCCAACACCTTATGCCAGCCCATCATCACTGTCTCCACCATCCAAGATAACTGTCAATTTACTCCCCAAAGTATGACCATCATTTGCACCACCATCTACCACTCTCACTAATCCAACATGTCCACCACCATCGCGGTCAGCAGCAGCACTACCACACGCAACGCCACCGTCACCCTCACCCTGCCCCACAGCACCATTCCTGCTCCCATCCTTACCCCAACTACAAGCAACACCGCTAAACTGGACACCAGCAAAACCAACCTCACCACCAGTATCACGACCACCATAACTGTAAACAATGCCAGTGTCATCTTAACTATAACCAACACCATTAAACATGGTACCACCACATCTATGCCGCCATCACTGTAACCACCACAGATGCCTTGTCACCCCCGACACTGTCACCACCACCACCCACCTCTTCATGAGGATGAGAGACATCTGCTATTTACCTGAGCCAGCTTCTATGCCAGGCAGAATGTGAACACAACAGTCAGAGAAAAGCAAAAGCAAAGATCTTCCAACTTATTGTTCTGACTATACAGTTATTATGCCCACTAACTTCCCATTAATGTCCTCCTAGGAACAGACTTGATTGTTTGGCTAAGTTGGTCTGTTTAGCGATTCACGGAGGCACAGCCACGCATGCCTGAAAAACACAGAAGTGGTTGCAGGAGTCACCCCCTTACTCCCTGTGACATCAAGAAGGCCAGCTCCCAACATCACACGCCCTTTTCCCTCCGAACATCCCTCCAGACATTCTGGGCCCCTGCAGATTTGTCTCTGTCCAGTGAGGACTTAATCCATTCCCTTCCCCAACCTTTGTCCCACTCCTCTAGAGCAGAACAGTATGTGGGAAGGTCCGAGAGTCAGAGCCCTGCATCCTAGCCTTGGTCTCACCACTAACAATCTGTGGGGCCTAGGTGATCACACTTCCTCTTCTCTGCCTCAGTTTCCCCACCTGTAAAAGGATGACCTTCTGACCCTGGTGCTTTAAAGACTTTTGTGACACTCCCAGGACAAATCTGAGACCTTTCCAGAAGATTCCTTCAAATGGGAAATCAGAGACTATCCAGTCATTCATCTATTGGTTCCCCCTGTCCTGGGATCTCAAGCCCGGAGATGCTGCTGCCTGGGCAGGGTGGCGTCGGAAGGGTTAAGCAGGTCAGGGCTGTGCGTGAGCAAGTATCTCAGATGAAAGGCTGGTCTGGGAGAATGACATGTGGCTGTTGTGGTTGGCAGGCTGGGGCAATGGGACCAGGCTAGGTCCCGAAGGAAACCCCCTCCTGGTCTCACCAGAACAAAGTGGTGTTTTACGAAAACGCCATTGTTCTTGGGCAAGTCTTTCCCATCTCAACATAAACCAGGAAGCAGTGCTTCCTTTCCTTGGGCGAGACCCCAGGGTCCCCCCACCGGCGGGAGTGGGGGGAGAAGAACAGTTTTTCCTGCTTTGAATGATCTACCACAAAGCCCCTGCCCAGCTCTATCCAAGGCTTCCCAAGGTTGGGGCGTGTGTGTGCGTGTGTGTGTGTGTGTGTGTGTGCGCGAGATGAGGTAGGAAGAATAAACAGAGGGGCACCTAGTCCAATGTCTTGCCTCCAAAAGAACTCTGTAGGCTGAGCTGGACCATGAAAGAAGCATCACTGCCCACAATCTCCCCTCACCCTGGTGCCACTCAGGCTTCCATCTGTCCCCACCATCATGGCAATCCTGTCCCTGCCTAAGGCCTTTGCACATGCCGTTCCCTCTGCCTGGACCACTCTTCTGCCTGTCACGTGCTTGAAGGTCTCTGTTCTAACCTCAGTGAAGCAGTAACTGTTAAAAAGTGTCCTGCCTTTCTAACTATCAGACATTCTGTCTGCTCAGTGAGAGCGAGGACTAAGCACGGTCTGTCTTACTCATTGCTACCTCCCCAGCACCTAGCACAGGATGCCCCCCAAGTATGTGTGTCTATATATGTGCGTTCCCCACTCCCCATCGCCTCCAATAAAGAAAACAAGTCACAGCCTGTCGGGCAAGGGAGACATCCCTTCTCGAGCTGGAAGATCAGAACATTTCAGACCTTGGAGAGCATGCTGTCCAACAACTCCACTTTCCTGGAAGGGGAACTGAGGCTTCTAGCCTGGAAGGTCCTGGCCCACAGTTGGTCGGTGGGATTGCTCAGTTAGACTCCGGATCTCCTGCTGCCAAAGCTACTGGACAGAACCTGTCACCTAGTTTCCAAGCTTGGGCCACAGCCTGGTGCTAACTCTCTCACTTCCTTGGAAACCAGACCTAGCAGTACATTGGCACATTCAGAAAACTGCCCAACCCACTTTTCCCACCTCCCTGAGAACTGAACCCCTCTTCACCACTACCACCGCACCCTTAAATCGCCCTTACATGGAGCAGTTTTCGCTTTTCAGGGAGAAGTGAGATAAACCTCTGGGGCGTCCCCCATGGGCCAAGGAAGCAGAGCTCCCACTTTGTATCCCTTTAAATTTCATTTTTCTTTCTTGCAAACAACATTTCTGCTTTTGTTTGTCCAGCTTTTGCTTGAACTAGGAAAGCTCATTAGCTTAAATATTTGCGGATAAAGAGAAGGGATATTAATGCCTCTTCACAGGAGTGGTCGGGAAGAATAAATGTCCCTAGCACAAGTAGATGCTCAATTAATGCTAGAGCCCTTTGAAAAGTGTAACCATGCCATCCAAATACAAGATACTGTTACTTTCTAGGCAAGGAGTATTTACAAATTGCTCCTTTTATAAATGTGTGTTTAGACTTTCTGAGTAAAGAGCAAAGTCCGGGGTTGAGAATTGTCTCCTGAGGTTGGCAGTAACTAGCACGGGGAGGGAACAGTTAGCTTTTTTTCTATTTACAAGATAATACATACTCCCAGGTAGGACACTAAGCAAGCAAAGGAAGTGGAGATCAACTGGTGGACACAGGTGACACTAACACCACTTCCCGGAAAGAGAAAGACCCTGAGAGAGCAGGAGGGAACTTGCTGCATTCCATTCCATTCCTTTGTGACTCCTAGGTTTATCTCAAATCCCCAGCTGGGGGGAGGACACAGACAGAAGGATTTGTGCCTCCTGGCAGGGGCAAGATAAGGGCCAGATAAAATTCCACCCAAAGAAATGAAGATAAGCAGATAGTTAAAGGGATTTAAACTCCCTGCGGTTGGGAAAGAGGGTGGGGAGGAGAAATGCCCTCTACTCCCAGAAAAACTGAAATGAAGGACACGAAGCCCAGAGAATTTCTCTCCGTGGGAAGGGGAGAGCAGTTGAATTCCACTTAGTGAATCCAACCCTGAAGCGAGAGGGGGTTAATAACCTTTGAATTCCCACAGAGATGCAGCTTAACCTGGGCAGTGGCTATGAATTTGCAATCACAAGTTCAAGTGCGTGAGTTCCTTCAAATCAAATTAAAACTAATGGTGCATCCCTGTATGCAGTGCTGATGGAAAATTCCAGTTCCATTATTATCCGGAGGGTCCTCCCTGTTCTGAGGATGCACAAAAGTCTGGAAGGCTTCTGTTGTGTGCAGAAAAAGAGAGAACAACCCTTTGAGCTCCTTGCTACCCAAAATGAGGTCCGAGGACCAGCACCATTGGAGTCCCAGGGGAGCTTGTTGGAAATTCAGAATCTCAGGACCCACACACACCTGCTGAATCAGAATCCCAGTGATTCATGTGCACATTAATGTTTAAGAAACACTGCCAACTAACCCCAAATCCTGCCAGCGCTGTGGCTTCAGTGGATCAAAGAAATGTGGCAGCCTGGGGTCCCGTCCCCCTAAGGGAGCCATGCTGTGGCCACTACTATACCCGCTGCAATTCTGCCAGTTCCTCCCCGGACCTACCCCCTTCATCCCCTTCTCCTCCCTTCTTCCCTTTCAGCACGATCCCCTCAATAAACTCAGACTTTCAGTCAAAAAAGCCTGAAAGTGGGGTGCCTGGTGGCTCTGCCGGTTGAGTGTCGGACTCCTGATTTCAGCTCAGGTCTTGATCTCAGGGTCATGAGTTCAAGCCCCAAATTGGGCTCTAAGCTAGGTGTGGAGCCCACTTTAAAAAAAAAAAATCCTGAAAGACCAGTTGTCTGCTAGTGACTTCTGATTTCAGCCTGGCTTCACCAACACGCCCTGAGGTGAAGGAGCACAAAGACCTGGCTTCCTGCTTTCCACCAGGGATGGAGGATGGGCAGGTGGGGGAGGGGGACCAGGGGAGAAGAAAAACCACCAACACAAAATAACATCTCAATCTATTATCCTGCCACACTTGTAATTCTTTAACTCTTGCTCTCAATTATATCTGGATTTAAGAGTACAAAACAAAGGCTTATGCTGTAATTTTAATGGACTTGTTTTTATAGAGAAAAAAAATGAGTCCCAGAATCCTAGAAATGATTGCTTCTAAGACTCCCAGGGATTTAATGAGCTCCTAGCTTAAGGATTAAACTTTTTTTTTTTTTTAAATATCCATGGCATGTGTCTACAGCACCCCCTTCCAAAATAAACCACATGGAGAATCCTGCCGTAGAAACCAGAAATAAGTTGCTTGTCAGGTAGGGGCACAGAACCCCAGCTAGATGTTTCCTTCCCATCCCCATAGCAGCCCCTGCAGTGACTCAAGAAGACCCCTAGCTCCAAGGAGCATGGGGTGAAGAACCAACTGCAGCCCACCTTCCACCCAATAGCGAAAGCCTCTTTGTGGCTTCCCTTCTCCGGCCTCTGATCACTCACGGTCAAAGAGAAGTAGCACTGGCAGCCAGACTCATCATCCAGCAGCACCCAGGACTGGAAAACTCTTCCTATATGATGACCGGAATTTGCTTCTCTGGCCCGTTCTACCACACAGCCCCCATTCTGCCTAGGGGACAGCAAGGGATAATTCTAGCTCCTCTTTGACATGACTTACAGAGCATACCTCTCCCTGGAGTCTCTTTTCCAGATGAAACAGGCACCACACCTATGTTGATGGGTAAAGGGATGAATAAATGAAGAAACCATCAAATGAAGGAGTGGATGAGGAACCTTGTACTGTTTTCCGGAGTGGCTGCACCAGTTTGCATGTCAACTGAAGGAAATACCCTGGTCCTTCTCCCCTGGACACCCTCTAGCTTGAAAACGGTTTTCTGGGGGCACCTGGGTGGCTCAGATGGTTGGGTGTCTGCCTTCGGCTCAGGTCATGATCCCAGGGTCATGGGTTCAAGCCCCACGTCCGGCTCCTGGCTCAGCGGGGAGCCTGCTTCTCCCTCTCCCTCTGCCTCTCCCCCTGCTCATGCTCTCTCTCTCTCTCTCTGCATCTCTGTGTCTCGAATGAATAAACAAAATCTTTAAAAAAAAAAAGAAAAGAAAAGAAAACGGTTTTCTTAAAAAGTGACACTTTTAAAGGAAATTGTAGCTTTGGGAACTCAACATAAAATTCTAGAAAGACCTTAACCCAGCATTTTTCAAACTGTGGGCGATGACCCATGTAAGTAGTAAAAATCAACAGTCTGGCTCTCAGATACCATTTTGCTCAGTGAAAGCACAGACAAGAAAAAAATGGAATAGAACAGAAAATGTGAGTTCATCAATTAGCACTAAGGTTAGGAATTGTTTGGAAAACTTTTTTTCCAGCTGTACTACACATGTTTATACTGGGTCTTGGTGCAAAATGTATTTCTTTTTTATTCTTAATGTTTCAAGTTTGTATTTAAATTCTAGTTAGTTAATATACAGCATAATTTTAGTTTCAGGAGTAGAATTTAGTGATTCACCACTTACATACAACACCCAGTGCTCATCACAACAAGTGCCCTCCTTAATCCCCATCACCCATCTAGCCCATCCCCCACCACCTCCTTCTATCAACCCTCTGTTTGTTCCCTATAGTTAAGTCTCTTATGGTTTGCCTACCTCTTTTTTTTTCTGTCTCCTATGTTCATCTGTTTTGTTTCTTAAATTCCATATATGAGTGAAATTATGATATTTGTCTTTCTCTGACTTATTTCGCTTAGCATAATACACTCTAGCTCCACCCATATTGCAAAAGGCAAGATTTCATTCTTTTTGATGGCTGAGTAATATTCCATTGAATATATATATATATATATATATATATATATATATATATATATACCATACCTTCTTTATCCTTTTATCAGTGGATGGACATCTGGGCTCTTTCCATAGTTTGGCTATTGTGGACATTGCTGCTATAATCATTGGGGTGCATGTGCCCCTTCAAATCACTATGTTTGTATCCTTTGGGTAAAATCTAGTAGAGGGCGCCTGGGTGGCTTAGTTGGTTAAGCAACTGCCTTCAGCTCAGGTCATGATCCTGGAGTCCCGGGATCGAGTCCCCCATCGGGCTCCCTGCTCGGCGGGGAGTCTGCTTCTCCCTCTGACCCTCTTCCCTCTTGTGCTTTCTATCTCTCATTCTCTCTCTCTCAAATAAATAAATAAAATCTTTAAAAAAAAATAAAATAAAATCTAGTAGAGCAATTGCTGGGTCATAGGGTAGCTCTAGTTTTAACTTTTTGAGGAACCTCCATACTGTTTTCCAGAGCGGCTGCCCCAGTTTGCATTCCCACCAACAGTGTAAGAGGGTTTCCCTTTCTCTGAATCCTTACCAACACCTGTTGTTTCTTGTGTTTTTAAGTTTAGGCATTCTGCCAGGTGTGAGGTGGTATCTCATCATGGTTTTGATTTGTATTTCCCTGATGATAAGTGATGTTGAGCATCTTTTCATGTGTCTGTTGGCCATCCATATGTCTTCTTTGGAAAAATGTCTATTCATGTCTTCTGGCCATTTCTTAAGTGAATTATTTGGGATTTTTTGGGTGTTGAGTTTGATTAGCTCTTTATCAATTTTGGACACTAACCCTTTATCAGATATGTCATTTGTAAATATCTTCTCCCATTCTGAAGGTTGCCTTTTAGTTCTGTTGATTGTTTCCTTCGCTGTGCAGGCACTTTTTATCTTGATGAAGTCCCAGTAGTTCATTTTTGCTTTTTTTTCCCTTGCCTCTGGAGACATGTCTAGCAAGAAGTTGCTATGGCCCATGTCAAAGATGCTGCCTGTGTTCTCCTCTAGGATTTTGATGGCTTCCTGTCTCACACTTAGGTCTCTCAAAATGTATTTTTTTAAGATTTTTTTTTAAATTCATTTGAGAGAGAGAGAGAAAGAGAGCACAAGCAGGGGGAACAGCAGGCAGAGGGAGAAGCAGGCTCCCTGCTTAGCAGGGAGCCTGATGCAGGACTCGATCCCAGGACCCTGAGATCATGACCTGAGCCGAAGGCAGACGCCCAACCATCTGAGCCACCCAGGCACTCACAAAATGTATTTCTTCCTGTGAGTCACAAGTCAAAACATGAAAGTCAGTGCTCTAACCCTATGAAAGTCACCACCATTATCCCCATTTTCAGATGAAGAAAATAAGACACAGATAAATTACTAACCTGCATAAGGTCCCCCAACTAGTAAATGGCAGAGCTGAGACTGCAATGGGATGGGCTTAGGGGAAGAGAAGCTGTCTGACTCCAGAGCAAGAACTTTGAACCTCTCCACTCCATGGCCTTCAGAATAGAAATGGGCATGCCATGCAGGCAGGTGGAGGGTAGCACAGGACCAATCTTGGGACCAGAGGGCATCCAGCAAGGTTTTCCTCTCACACAGCACACACACTTTCTTTTCCTTTGCACAGGGCACACCCACAGCAGACACCAGTGAGTGATGGTGGCAGAGCCATATTGTTGATGCTCTGGGTTATAAAGGAGGCAGAGTCCCATCCAACAGAATCAATGACTCCCTTCTACCCAGAATAGAGGGATTCAAGCTGCCACATGAAGCCTGAGCTACCCTGATTTGGTCCATATTTCTCCATTAACTCTCAAAGATACGTGTGAGAGACATTTCCAAAAAGAAAAAAAAAAAAGATATTTCAATAGCAAAATTGACCTTGGTGCTTATTAGTGGTGCTTGACAAGGAAATCAGCCCCTCCTTAATCCATGTCATGTATTCTAAGAGATTCTTGATGTTTTATTCCCCTGGACAAATTCTACAACCTTTCTAGATCTTAAGTGCTTTATTGGACTAAGACTTTCACCCTCTCAGATGTTGGTTGAAGCCAATATCCATGGCTTCAGGGCATCTCATCTTCCTCCCTTGTGTGTCCCAAGACTCCTCCTTCATTGCTGACCACAAGACAAATTTTGGCAACACTCTTAAGACTCCTCTGCTATAAAAGGAAGCCTATAATTTTGATATGTAAGGAGCTGGGGTATGGTAGATTCCAGACCCTGGCTGATGAACTCTTTCCTTTCTTCCTCGACGTAGTTGTTATAACAACAAAGTCTTATTTTTAAATCCTGCATCTGTGGCGTTTTTCCCACAACATGTTCTGATCACCCTTCCTACAGGGGAAATCTGGAGAGTTAGACATGCCTTAACCTAAGTGAACCCATCTTGGCTCCCAGTAATCCCTGCTTAGGAAAGGAACTTCTGGAATTTTGCCTAGGATTATGATAAGCTCAATGCACCATATTTTTCCCATGCTTGAATGGAAGCAGCATGTTTTTGGCTTTCTTCCTGGCACCTCTCACCTTCCCAGAAGGGCCCCTGGAATGACCCATCTCTGCCTGGAAGGCCTCGAACAGAGCAATGGCAGCTGGGGGGCAGCCCCATCTCAGCCCCACCTGGCCTTTTTATCTTGTCAGCCAGGAGGGATTGTTTTACTTCTCTGGTTTAAAGAGCTTTCTCCCTGGGCGCCTGGGTGGCTCAGTTGGTTAAGCGACTGCCTTCGGCTCAGGTCATGATCCTGGAGTCCTGGGATCGAGTCCCGCATTGGACTTCCTGCTCAGCAGGGAGTCTGCTTCTCCCTCTGACCCTCTTCCCTCTCGTGCTCTCTATCTCTCATTCTCTCTCTCTCTCAAATAAATAAATAAAATCTTAAAAAAAAAAAAAATAAAGAGCTTTCTCCCTGATGGAGAAGGCAGGGATCTTCGGGTTCTGTTCTGTTCTGTAACATTCTGTCTGTCCTACAAACATTAAGTGTGCACTTTATTTTTCCTTCTTGCTCTGAATGGGGTTTAGAAAGTCTCTTCCACTGTTTTTAGGTCTCAGCATGTCAAGGAGGTGGGACATACCTTAGATCCTTTCTGTGATCTCAGCCCCAAACCTGGTGCTTAGGCTCGGGCTTCTCTGAGGAGTCAAAGCAAGGGAGGAGTGGTGAGCAGGACGGGCCTGGCCAAGACATGGTCTGTTGGGTGAGGGTCATCAATCATTATCAGGAGGAGATATGGATCTGCATCTCTGCATCAAGGAATGTGTGTGAGCTTTGGAGTCATATGGGCCTGGATGGGGAATTCTGGATAACAATTCCATGCTCTCAGATTGCTGGGGGGATTACATGAGATCACGTTTGTTAACCCTCCATGTCGGGCACGTAGCAAGGATTTAACAAATTGCCGTTGATATTATTATCATGATTTTTGCTGTTATCCAAAGAGTTCTGGTAATTGCAAACTCTCCAAGGAGTCTTCAAGGCCTGCCTATGACTTGCCTGACCCCAAGAGTCCCTGCAGCACTAGACACCACAAGCCAGCACAGGCCGGATTCCCTGTGGCCCCAGATCCCCACCTACCCAGTTATGAGTCAGGCTTCTCACATCTCCATCCCCACAGATTCGGGTGGCAACCCCACCCAGGCACATTTGTGTTAGAGGAAGAGCACTGGGCTTGGAGGATGGTGAGTTGGGTTCCAGTCTCAGCTCCACTTTCTGACTCTGCTGAGCCTCAGTTTACTTACTTATCAAATGGGTATAATGACAGAGCCTCAGTTTACTTACTTATCAAATGGGTATAATAACAGAGCCTGCCTCAGCCATACCTTATCAAATGGGTATAATAACAGGGTTGTTATGAAGGTTATTATGGGAAAGTGTCCAGTTCGGGACCTGGTACAAAGTGGGGACTCAAGGAAGTTTGCTAAACTTTAACTCAGATGTCTGAATGCCTGGCCTCCTTCTGGAAATTATAGGAGACCATGATACTGGGCAGGGAATGGGAGTTCAGAGAGAATGTAGTCTTGGAAATGGAGACTTTTCTTCAGTGGCATTGGCAGCTGCTGGCAGAGAATCTGCCCCTGCAGGGTTCTGGTTGGGCATGTGGTATGGAGGGAAGGGGGAAGAGAAAAAGAGAGGAATCAGAGAGACAATAAAGATGAAGCCTCTTCGGGGCACCTGGGTGGCTCAGTCGGTTAGGCATCTGACTCTTGATTGCAGCTCTGGTCATGATCTCAGGGTCTTTGGATGGAGCCCCACATCTGGCTCCACGCTCAACACGGAGTCTGCTTGCCCCTCTCCCTTTGCTCCACCCCGGCTCGCATGTGCACTCTCTCTCTCTCTCTCTCCCTCAAGTTAATAAATTTTAAAAATCTTAAAAAATAAAGAAAGATGAAGCCTCGTCAGGAAGCCCAGAGACCAAAGTTCCATGACCAGTCAGTGGAGAAGCAAAGATTGGAACACAGGTATGTTTGACTTGAAAGCCTGTGCCCTTTCAACTTCCACAGGCTGTCCAGGGGGAAGGCATGGCCTTCCAAAGGGGCCTGTGGATGACTCTCACTTTCCAGAGCCATCAAATGGACACCAAAAGCCCAGGGTTACCTGGTGTGATTCCAGATACCAAAAGTTGCTCAGGCTGCTGTCAGGCTATGTGATGTAAAGCTGACAAAGTTCAGACAACTCAGTGGGGAGCTCCTGAGCAAAGACTGACCATTAGAAGAGGCCCACACTGGGCAGAAATGACCAGATCCTAGGACTTGGGTGCTTCTCATTGGCTGGGAGATGCCCAGGGAGCATGACCTTGGCCTGAAGGCTCTGCAGCTGAAAGCTGTCACCTAGTGCACCCTCTACAGCCGAATGGTGAGCTCTTCACTGAGGGGAGGTCTGAATGGTGCACTTCCATGGCTCCCACAGCCCACCTGTGCCCCACGTGGGTGCACGTCTCCAGGCTTTCAGTGGGTCTTTCTTCCTTCAGGGAAAAGACTTAGAACAGGGAGGTCAGCGGGACAGACTACAGCTCCCATCACTGCAGCTGATCTTGGAGCTTCAATTAGTGCTCCTCATGTCCCTCCTCTACAATCTCTAAATCCACCCCCAAAGCCCCTCTCCCTCCCCAGCTGTCACCTTGGCAAGCCCTCATCCCTCATTCCAGGGCCTGCATTGTGATTCTCTTTCCGGGGCTTGCTACAAACTTTACACCACACCTTTTTCGCACCAGCATCTCCAATAACAAGATCGACTGGATTGTATGGTCTGAGGGGCTGGGCTGCTTACACTGCAGCCTGGACTTCCTGAGGAACCCTTTCTTGCTCTGGGCCCCCCTCAAAGCTAGGAGCCTTTCTTGTCCCCCAGATGTGGACTGGAGCAGTGTCTCCAGATAAGGAATGTGCACCTCTGAAACCCAAAAACGTCTGACTGACACTGTGCTTCCCTCTTTATGGTGGCAAGGCAAAATGCAGCCATTTGTCTTTGGCATTGAAGGGGAGGTCCCAATACACCCCTGATTTCTAGAGCCCTAAAATCTTTCCTGTTGTGGCAGGCTTGTAAATCTGTAAGGCTTATCTCCCACCCTCTGGGGTGCATGTGTCTTATCAAGGCCTCCAGTGTGCTAGCCACTTCCGGGTCATCATCCTGCTTAGTTTGATGTTATCAGTGGCATGGATCAATGTGATGTTCTGCAGGATGCGCACGTCGTCCACAACACTTTGGAATATATTGTGACAAGGAGCAAGAGAATCAACACAGCCCAGGGAGAAAACCATGAATGCATATCATTGTCCATTTCATGTAAATGTGAACTGTTCCTGATCTTCTTTCCTAATTGGAATAGAAAATTACACATTTACCAACTCAATAATGGCACACTATGTACCTGAAGCCATATTCATCTGCTCTAGCAAAGATCCTGGGTCAGCACGTGGCTGCATTTGGGGCTACTATTTGGTAGAGCTCTCAGTTGTCTCCAGTCACACTCTAGAATCCATCTGATTTCTGCAAGGACCATACTGATAAACTAAACAGAGGTGTGATAGGGACCACCACTCCCACATCTTGAGATCCTTAATGATAGCATTAATATTGCCATCTGTCCCACCCCCAGGATACAACATCGGTTTGGATTTACTATCTTGGTGGGAATGAGAGTGTGGAGAATAGAGAGTGGACAGGGAAGGATGGAGAGGGAGATGGATTCAAAGGTTTCCACTTGGACTTTTCCACTATGGTAGCTCTTACCCCATAGTTCAAGGGCCCAATGTAAGAATCACTCTATCTGCCAACCATGCTAAACCCAATTATATATTCAGAGATCAGAGAAATGAGTACCGAGTGTTCTTACATCCCCAGGGGGCCCAATATAAGCTGGACTCTGGACAGGGCTCCATTAATTATCAATAGGCCCTCATATGTAGGTCCACAATGACATTTCAGATCTCTGGGTATCAATGTCAACTCAGACCCCAGGTCTAATAGTTCTAGAAGTGTCTAGGCATTCCCATTTCTCCAGTAAATAATTTCTTTTTTTTTTAAATATTTTTACTGGTTTTTTTTAAAGATTTTATTTATTTGAGAGAGAGAGAGCATGAGAGGGGGGAGGGTCGGAGGGAGAAGCAGACTCCCCACTGAGCAGGGAGCCTAATGCAGGACTTGATCCCGGGACTCCAGGATCATGACCTGAGCCGAAGGCAGTTGCTTAAGCAACTGAGCCACTCAGGTGCCCCTCCAGTAAATAATTTCTGAGTAAATGGCTATCAGTGCCTTTGGGGAAGGACTGGGAAGACTCTTACAGTATACACTTGCCATGGTGTAGCATAGTCCTTTCTCTAGGAGACCCAGCCACCTCTTTAGTCAATAGGTTCTCTCTTCTACTAACTCAAAGATCTAAAAACTGGATCAAGTCCAAGATCTTTGAGCAAGGAACTGTGACATTTTATTGGGACAACCACCCTAAACTTCCTGCCTAAACATTCTTGCTTTCTTTTGATGATACCCTTGCTGGTCACCTCTCTATCTTGACTGTAGGGATACTTTATTCTATTAACCATCTCCACAACCCTCTGCAGAGCAAGCTCCTCTGGCTGGCACCTTAGCTTTGCTAGTTTTACAATAATTGTTATTTACAAATTATAAAGCTCCTGGCTTTTCTAGGAGGCATCACCCCGTATACAGGTGTCCCCAACCCATGTGTCCTCTTCCTATACGTTAGGTATCAGATTGCCCCAACCACGGGCAGACTTGCCTCAGCTGAGCATTTTATGACTTTTGAAGCTCCTTACCATTAGATCCTGACTTTGATAATAGGGTTTCTCTGCTCTCTTATTGGGGAGATAAAGGCTTATTTGTAAGATGCCCCAAAAGCTCCCCCACACTTAGTTTTTGGTTTTTTTTTTTTAAGTGCACTCGACTTTCCATTATCTTTCTGAAGGGTCACTGTAACTGATGCAGCTTAATTAGCCAGCTAATTCCACCGCCCTTGCGTGCATGGTCCCCTGTGTTTTTCAAACACCTGAATCATTTCATGGCCAGGGTATGCCCACCACTGGAACAATCTTCCAAGTCGTTACCAATGAAAGATTTAGCAACTGAGCTGCCACCTTAGACTACTCCTGTGCCCCACATACCCCTGGGGGTGGGGGTTCTTCATTGACTCCTGAGCAGCAAGTGATCCAGGAAATAAATCCATCTTACTGCCTGTGCCAGCTTTGGTCCTTCAAGAAGCAGTGAAGTGAGGAGGACTAAATGCTTATTGGGAGCTAGTGCCTGTGGAAGATGAAAGGAGAGCAACAGGATGAGGCCACCTGATGGTGATGCAGGTGTGATAAAGCCTCTGCCCCGGTGCTTGAGAGCCACCTGAGTCCCTACCTGAAGGGACTGCACTGAGATGAGTCCCCTAACTCACTCCTGGTAGTTTGTTAGGATTCAACTATGTCTCCCCGCTCCTCCTCCTCAAAAAAACCCCAGATATTTCGAAATCCTAACCCCCAGTACTTCTGAATGTGCCCTATTTGGAAATAGAGTTGTTGCAGGTGTAATTAGTTAAGACAAGGTCATGTTGGTGTAGACTGGGCCCCTACTCCAATATGGCTGGTGTCCTTGGAAGAAGAAGGCCCTGTGAAGACTGAGACACAGGGAGAATACCATGTAACACAGAGGATTGGAGTCACGCACCTGCAAGCCAAGGACTGTTGAAGGCTAGCAGCGGCCAGGAGAGAGGCATGGAGCAGGTCCTTCCCTAGCCCCTTCAGGGGGGAGCATGCCCTGCAGACTCCTTGATTTCAGCCTCCAGAACTGTGAGAAAATCAATTTCTCTGTTCAGTTTGTGCTACTTTGGTATGGCAGCCCTGGGAAACTGACATACGGCTGAACAGCAAGTTCTTTTTTGAAGGGAGAGCTGAGTGCTGCACCTCCATGATTGACTCAAACTCCAAATTGGCTCCAAAGCAAGCATTATTTGCCAGCTGGAGGGAGCCCATGAACTGGGGAGGGAGAGAGTTAAGGCCCCATACTTCTCCTTTGGAAGTCCCTCCACCCCAACACCTCCCCTCCACACTGGTCCTCTTCTGTGTGGACTCAAAGACTGGGGTGATGGAGACTTAGGACAACTCCCCTAGATAAAAGAAGAAAGGCTCTAAGGGCCTGAGCCCCATTTAGGCCACAGGAGCTCGTCTGTTCCCGTCACTTAGGTGACAAGGAAGGAGCTCAATCTGCCACCTCTCACTCTGGGGCTCCCTTCCTCTGGGAGGCTGGCCCCAGTTCCTCTGAAGCTGGGGACACTCACTGAGGGAAGGGGCTGCAGAGGGTGCCCCATTCTAGGCCCAGCACCTCTGAGCTACCTGCTACAGCCTCTGCTAGCCTACACACACCGATTTCCGGGGAGTGGGTGTAGGGTTTTCATCATATTTTTGAAGGTGTCCCTTACCATCCCTTAAAAGGTGGGAAACTCTAGCTTATTCCAAATCTTCCTCTTCACCCACATTTCTTCTTATCTCTGCACTGGGCTCACTGACTTCCTCCACTCCCTACATTCCCAGACACCTGCTCTTTGGTGATACTGTGGGGCCAAGGTCTATTTTTCACCAAAGAAAAGAAGACTTTGGCTACCTTTCCCACAGAGTTTGATTGGTGCACTGAAGCTTTACACAGACAAAAATCCATCCACTTGAGGTCTCACACCTGGAAGTGGCAGGTGGCTGAAACGGGCAGGCTTTACTCCCGGAAAAGATGAACATGCCTTGAGTCACCACTGGGAATAGTTTCAAGAAGCTGGAAGGAAACCCCTGTGTCCTGAGTTCCTACTATCCACCGGGCTTGGGGCACTTCTTTCCTCTCTGTAATCTCGTTGTTATTGGCCCCATTTTGCAAGTCAGCAGTCCTGGAAAAGTCAGAGAGAAGGGAATGACCCGACACCACCCAACTACAGAGTGGTGAGGTTGGACCCACCCCAGATCTTCTACTTTCTACCTTGATAGCACACTGACCTCTCTCTAGAATCATCCATATGGAGACAAGGATGGAACTCTGCAATGACTCACCTCCCACTTTGATTCAAATAGAATCAAGTTCTTCATGAGGTTCTTTGGATGTATTTGCCAAACTTATTTTTCTGGTATCAGGGAAAGTTGTGAGAAAGGCATTGACGTAGCATCAAAGATCACAGGGTGCCCTGTCTAGAGTTTTCTTCTAGGCCTTCTTCACGTTTTATTATCCCTAAGATATTTTACAATCTCGAAGTTTTGCAAAATCGATATCCATATAAATCATTCTTTTCCAAAGAAATGCAAATGAATTGGGACCACTAGAATACAATTGATTATTGCCCCATGGATGGACCAATTTTGTAAATATTTTTTAGCACATTAACATTCTTATAACCTACATATGTGAGGTTCTTTTAATTATCCTTTGAACAAGTTGTACCATTTTACTGGTTCTCTCATGAATGAATGAGTTAACTGACACGTGTTCATTGTATATTTGTAAGTGGCTGGGAAATTCATCGTATTGGGCGATGTTGGCTCTCAACCAGATTTGCCACTCATCGCCTACAATGTGACGAGGTTCAAAAGACAGCACTTTGTAACCCAGAACTGGCTTTTTAAGATCTCTTTCAGAGCCCACAAAGGGACATTCTTTTCCTTTTTGTTCTTTTCTTTATTTTTATTACTATTTCCCGTCTTCTTAATATTTATTCTTGTGTGTGTCATAGGAAGGGCCACGAACACAAATCTACCTGTGTCCCTTAGTGGGAAGGCATGTATGCTAGCCAAGGCCACACGGGAGACATTTATTGACACTGTCACCTCCTCTGTTTACTCTCGCTCCAAGGACAGACTGTAACCCAGCAGGATGGGAAGAAGCAGGAGGTTCAGACTCCTTCTTGGACACTTGGGCTCTGATAACAGGAAAAGGCTGTTGAAGGCTCTGGAGCTGATAACCTCCTATGCCAGTGGGAGCGACAGTCCGAGAGCCCGGGAGAGCAGGCAACTCTGACCTAGCTAAGGATCCACCAGCCTCTGAAAGATGCTGCTGTTGGTCTGTCTTGCTCCCCTGCAGGGACCAGCCTGAGCTGAGCCCTGGAGCAGGAAGGAAGTCATCCTGAAAGCCAAAGTGCAGGATGGTTACCTCGAGCTGTGGTGTCTCTTTGATCTCATCCCATTATTGGTTAAAAATAATCTAAGCATGCTGTTTCAAAAATATGTGTGCATTTTATTTCTAACTACTTCATTTGTTTATCTCTGTGTGAAATAGTAATAAAGCTTAATGAATGTTTTGCATATAAAGGGAAGCTCTTCCTACAGCCCAGAGAATTGTCTTGTGCCCTCTCTTCGGAGACCAAACTGCCCAGAGCAAGCCGACTTCAGGCTTTGGAGGGAGCGGAGCAAGTGAAAAGCTTACCGCTCGGCTCTACCACTGATGACTTGGGAAAAGCAGTCTCCTCTGCACCGAAGCTCCTCCAGCTGTAAAAAGCAGGATTATAGTGCCTGTCGCCATCACGCCTCCCTTACAGTTTTAACATAAACACCAGTTTATATGAAAAAATGCAAGGTACTATAATTATCTGCTGTGGGGTGTCATTTCCAGGAGCCTGAAATGCTGGCGATTTGTTTTGTTTTTGTTGGGGTTTTTTTGTTTTTTTTTTTAAAACAGCAGACAAAGGCTTTCTGCCAGAATGAAAGCTCGGGTCTAAACAAGGAATACCCCCCAGAGGGTAACACCTGGACGGTATAAACTCACCAGAGCAAAACCACTGTAAATTGCGGCAATCAGGTCCTCTTCCAAGAGTCCATCACGTTGAGGGGGAGGGAATCCTGCAGGGGACAAAGCAATGTAATCAAGGCCCCAAAATCAATGCCGGGAGCTTCTTGGGCACCTGGGTGGCTCAGTCGTTAAGCGTCTGCCTTCGGCTGAGGTCGTGATCCCAGGGTCCTGGGATCGAGCCCCGCATTGCGCTCCCTGCTCAGTGGGGGAGACTGCTTCTCCCTCTCCCACTCCCCCTGCTTGTGTTCCCTCCCTCGCCATGTCTCTCTCTGTCAAATAAATAAATAAAATCTTTAAAAAAAAAATGCTGGGAGCTTCACTTCTTTGCCTCCAGCAATATCTTAAAACTTTGTAGCGACGTTATTGGCTGAAAGTAATGATAGTAACTACTACTGTTTACTGAGCTCTCAGAACTCTAAGTACTTTACATGTATTATCTCATTTAGTGTTTGAAATGATACCAGGGCAAAGCATTATTATCCCACTTTACCTATGGGGAGCCTGAGACTCGGACACATTAAATAATGTTGATCAAAGTCACCCAGCAGCCGCTTGGCAGGGCCAAGTTTCAGACCTAGGTCCTCTGGCTCCAAGACTGCCTTCGCCACCACACGCCGGCAGGCCATGCTGCCTTCCCGGACTGGGCGCCTCCATCTCTGGTGAGACAACGGTGATGCCCTTCTGTCAGTCTCCCCTCAGGCTCCCCTGGAGAGGGGCCACCAGCAGCTGTGGAAAGACCCTGGGACCAAGGAAGGCTCCTGGCAGCCCGGAGCTATGCCTGAGATGAAGGGAGCTGCAGCTGGCCCAGCCACCTCCATGCTGGCTTCTGAGCTTGCTGCTGGGGAGCATCGAAACTCACCCAGGCTCCTGGCCACTCTTTCATGGACCTCTCCGACTAAGGCTCTCAGAGGTGATCGGCCCGGCTCGGGCTCGCTGTGGGCTGCTTGGTTAAAGAAGGCAGAAGCTGCTGCATTTATTAGGAGCACCGGACTTGGAGCCAGTCTGAGGTTTGAATCCCAGCCCTGCCCCTTATTTGCTGTGCCTTTCTTAGCAAGCAGCTTTATGTCTTGGAATCTCGGTTTTCTTTCTTTCTTTCTTTCTTTTTTTTAAGATTGTATTTATTTATCAGAGTTTTATTTCTTTTTTTGTCAGAGAGAGAGAGAGCACAAGCAGGGGGAGAGGCAAGCAGAGGGAGAAGCAGGCTCCTCACTGAGCAGGGAGCCTGACGCGGGACTCGATCCCAGGACCCCTGGATCCCGACCTGAGCCGAAGGCAGATGCTTAACTGACTGAGCCACCCAGGCGTCCCAAAATCTTGGTTTTCTTATCAGTGAAATAACACCTACCTCATGATTGCTTTGTGGTTCATTCATTTACTCATTCAACAAATCGATTGAACTGTATGAAATTGCTGATATTTAACCTTTTTTTTTCCTTTTTGCTCACAAAAACAGCAATTTCTTATGGTCCAATGCTAGTATTTCCTGAGTGCTGTGTTAGGGCTCTCCAGAGAAATAGAACCAACAGGTTTTAGAAACATAGATAGAGAGCAGGGGAGATCTTAAGGAATTGGCAAATTTGCCTTATTTTAAGGGGCTGACCCATCTGATATCTACAGGGCCGGCTAGAAGGCTGGAAATTCAGGGAAGAGTTGATGTTGCAATCTTGAGTCTGAGTTTTGCAGGCCAGCAGGTGGGAAACTCAGGGCAGGGTTTCTGTGTGACAGTCTTTTTTTTTTTTTTTTTTTAAGATTTTATTTATTTATTTGAGAGAGACTGAGAGATAGAGAGCACGAGAGGGAAGAGGGTCAGAGGGAAAAGCAGACTCCCTGCTGAGCAGGGAGCCCGATGTTGGACTCGATCCCGGCACTCCAGGATCATGACCTGAGCCGAAGGCAGTCGCTTAACCAACTGAGCCACCCAGGCGTCCTCTATGTGACAGTCTTGAGAAGAATTTCTTCTTCAAGAAACCTCGGTTTTTGCTCTTAAGGCCGTCACCTGATTGGACAAGGCCCACCTACACATTATGAAGAGTAATCTGCTTCATTTAGAGTCAACTGATTGTAAATATGAATCATATCCACAAGTACCTTCACAGAAACATCCAGGCTCGTGTTTGACTAGACAACCGGGCACCCTGGCCTAGACAAGTTGACATAAAGTTAACTTTGCAAGTGCCTACAACATACCAGACACTGTTCTAGGTGCTCAAGGCACATGAGTGAATAACATTGACAAAGGGGCCTGACCTAGTGGAGCTTACATTTGAGTCGAGTGAGTCAATAATCAGGAAAATAATTAAATGGCTGTATGTAATGTCAAGAGGTGAAAAGCAGTGTGAAGGGGGCGTGAAAGATGAGCAGGCTGGGGGGCGCCTGGCTGGCTCAGGCAGTAGAGCATGTGACTCTTGATCTCAGGGTCGTGAGTTCAAGTCCCAACATTGGGTCTAGAGCTTAGTTTATTTATTTATCTTTTTAATTTTATTTATTTGTCAGAGAGAGACACAGCGAGAGAGGGAACACAAGCAGGGGGAGTGGGAGAGGGAGAAGCAGGCTCTCCACTGAGCAGGGGGCCCAATGTAGGGCTCGATCCCAGGTCCCTGGGATCATGACCTGAGCCAAAGGCAGACGCTTAACCAACTGAGCCACCCAGGCGCCCCTAGAGCTTACTTTAAATAAAGAAAGGAGAAAAGAAAAAGATGAGCAGGCTGGAAGGCACATCCTGCAGAGAGTGGTCAAGATGGGCCCACACTGTGAGCAGAAGATCTGAGCCACCCTGTGAAGGAATAAAGGGTCAGCCAGGCCAGTGTTCTGGGTGTGGAGATGGGACTGTGCCTGGTGTGTTCTGGAACTGAGAGCAGGCAGAGTAGCTCGAGTGGATCAAGCGAGTGGGAGAGTGACCAGGAGATGAGTCCAGAGAGGTCCTGTGGGGTCTTGTAGACCATTGTCAAGCAAGAAAACGAGGGTTAAATCAGAAACACATGCCTGTCAAGCGCCCAGCATGGTGTTTGGCAGAAGGTAGGAGCCATCACCCTTCTTGGTGACCTAAGTGTTTGAGGGCAGGAAGGTGGGCTCTGCTTAATGCTCCTTCCTCCGCACCTCTTAGAGTCTGTGTCCTAGACTACAGTTCTGCCCCCTACCTGCCCAAACAGGGATGTGGGGAGGCAGTGGACCACCATGACAGCCTGGAGTTCAACGGCCCCTTCGACAGATGTGAGAGAGCCAGGACCCCCCCCCGAGAGGTGGCCAGGCTGAAGGGGGCTGGCCCGAGACCTACGGACCACTGCCCCCACTGGCAACCCAGCCTGACCTGCCTGCCCAGGCCAGCCCTCAGCCCCGGCCAGCTGTGTCCCAGGCTTTGTTCCTGAGTCTCCAAGTCCCCTCTTCCTGCCAAACAAAGCCCCCAGCCCCCGCCTGCCGCCCAACAGGCACCTGGGGCCTCTGGGCCTGGGAATCAAAGCCTGTTTTGCAAAGGAGGCCCTATGTTTGGAGAAACACCCATCCCCTGCTGCCCAACCCTTCAAAGAGCCCGCATTGTTCTGCGCTGAGAAGGCGCCTCCTGACGCGAGGGCCAGCCGGGGCTGACGCGGGTGGACCTCTGATCTCTGGCCAGGCCCCCCACACCACGCAGGGGGGGACGCAAGGGCCACGCCAGGAGCGGTCTGTCCTCATGGCACTGTGCCCTCTTCCCAACCGCTGCCCACCTGAGCCCCCTGCCCTGTGTCTCCGGCATCCCAGGCCCCTCCATCTGCTCAGCCAGCAAGGTGAGCCTCAGGACAAGAACTGAGGGAGACGCCATAAGGGTATGTCAGGGAGAGTCTCCCACTTGGCCAGGACTAGGCCAAAGAGAAGACAGAGCTGGACCCAGAGCCCTGCTCAAGCTGGGGACACCGGGCTTCCCTCTACATCCTTGATAATGAGTTCAGACCAAAACTCAGACCTTCTGACCCGAGGACCAGTGCCCTTTTCTTAAAAAATAAGTATTTCATGTATACTGCCCCGCCCCCAGTGTTGTTTTCATTGCAACTTAACTTTGGGTAGAGGTGAACTTTAGACAAATCCTCTTAACGGGGAATGGAAGCCACAGACTGGCGGTGGGGCCCGGGAGGGTGCTAAGAGCCTCCCCCCACTCGCGCTGTCCTCCCCCTGCCGCCCTCACACGGCCCAGCCCAGCGGTGCTGTGAGCCTCTTAGCTGCTCCGCTGTGGTGCTGAGGTCGCTCAAGGCACAGAGAGGGCAAGTCATGGTCACAACCAGGGAGAAGCCACGACCCAGAATCACATCTCGGGTGCTATTTCCCTACACTGGTTGCCTCCAAGGACGCTCACGAAGCTGTGGCGTCCCAGGCCCCTTTGCCACAGTGCACCTGGTACCATTTACTCTGCAGCCCAGGACACCAATTACGATCAAGGCCTCTGCAAGCCGACAGACTCGGGGTCCAGTCGATGCCCCTTCACTGCAGGACTTTAAGCAAAGCCCTCACCCATTCTGAGCCTCAGTTTTCTGTTGTGTCAAACAGGAATGACGACAGCCACCGACCTTAGAGGTGATTGTGAAGATTAACTCAGGGGTCCCACAGCACCTGCTGTATTTGTGAGAGAGTCAGGACCCACCATAAGGGGAGGCCAGGAGACCCTGGGAGGGCCAGGCTGAACAAGGGTATGAAAAGTCCTATAATAATCATCATCCCTCAATAAATATTGTCATGATCATTATTATTACTCCTACTTTCACTATTTGGAGGAGAGGGGGAGAAGAGGGCCCGGGGTAAGGTGCGGCACTGTCTCTTTGTGTGAGCTGCTTCCTGAGGCCAACGGCAACAATTCCTTCCTGCCCGGGGTTTACGGGAGAAGGAAAGGGCAGGCAGGGAAGGAGGGGGTTGCAGAGAGAGACTTCTGATCTCCAGCCTGGGATTCTTGCATTTCACCTACTTGGCCTTCTGGGCACCGAGTTGCGATCTTTTGACGGTCAGGATGTTGCTATCCTGGTCATTTTCCCCAAGCATCTAATGACCACAGAGGTCACCTCCAGCCCCAGATTCCTGGAAAATTCCACAAGACTGTTTGGGGAGGGAGTATGACAGAACAGAAACTGGTGACACTGTGAGCAAGCCACTTAACTTCCGAGATTCACTTGCGAGAGAGGCGAGCACCGGGGGTTAAGGGTTCCAGTCCCAGCCCTACTATTTGCTAATTGTAGGAGTTTGGGCAAATTTCTCACCATCTGTGGGTCTCAAGGGTAACAATATCCACACAACAACCTGATTCAGGGTATTCTATGTCCTGTATTTGTTAGACCCTAAACAGTACCAGGTGACACCTTGCAAAATTATGCAAAAGGCCTCCTGTCGCGTGTGGTATATTACAGAAGCATCACAAATTCTAGTTCCCTTTGGAGCCAGCCAGAGTGTAGATTTTCTTCTGGTTGTTTCAGTGGGCAAGTCCCTTCAGCTGTTTGCTCCGTGATTCCTCATCTCTAGATTGGGTCTAGTCGGATCTTCTTTGCGATATTAACAGTAACGGCTGCTATGTGTTGACTACTGACCACAGGCCGGGCATTCTCTGTCCTTGGCACTTTTCATATATGAAGTCAGATCATCTTCTCGGCAACTCCATAAGAAGGTCTTCTTACCTCCATTCTGCAGATGGGGAAACTAAGGAGTGGCAGGGCCACTCCTCGGACACTCCACAGGCCTCGGACACGGGAGGCCCGCTTTTCTCGGGCACACGCCCTGCCCGTGGCTCAGCTCCTGCACGACAGATCAGCAGGACAAGCCTTATGTATAAGTAAGACGTGGACATCCATGAATGGTCAGTGCCCATCCAGCCTTGTTAAGAACAGATCAAATACTAGGGGGCAGAGTTACAGACCTGATTATCGAGAGGGATTTTTTAAATGTTTGCCTTTTAAATGCTAAAAGATTTGCTTATGGAACATTCATTCAGTGGAATCATGAATACATATAAATAAGGTAAGAGTAAATCTACTGTATAGCTTCATAGTAAAATCTAAAATCGTGAATAGTAAAGTCTAAAAATGTCTTAGAAAAATTTCCAATGACATGGAGAGACATCCACAGTATTATTAAGTGAAAAGGAAAAACAAAGCCAGTTCCCAAACCATATGCCTTGACTGACATTTCAGTGGGTTTGTTCAGAGGGGTGCCTGGGAGGATCTAATGGCAAATTGTTAATACCAGTGGTTATAGCTGGACAGGAGGACTGCATGGGATTTTTTTTAAGCAATCTCTACACCCAACGTGGGGCTTGAACTCACCATCCTGAGATCAAGAGTCACATGCTCCACTCACTGAGCCAGCCAGGCGCCCCTTATTTTTGTTTTTTGATCAACAGTATTTTCTAATTATTTCTTCTAGAATCAACATGTATTTCTTTTGTAATTAAAAAATATTCATGAATGCAGGATGAATAGGGACTTAGGCCTACCAGTCAAAAAGAAAAAAAAAAGACTGGGTCTTTTTTTCACTTAAAATTCATTTATTCACTCAAGAAACAGTCAAGTTTTACTATGTGCAGGTACTAGGCACCACTCTAAGTTCCATTCAGCAGCAAGTTCATTGGGCCCAGAACCATATTGCTGTGAAGATGGTGGGGCGCACCTGGAAACGGGGTGTCAGCACACCCGGGGACTGGCTTCCCGCTTTACCAGGCGCACCCTCCTTCCGGCAGCCCCGTGTACCTGCACTTTTTTCTCCATGGTGATGCAGCTGTGTGTGTCTGTGCCAGGGAAGCAGCCTCTCCTTCTGAGTGACTCGCTGAGAGGGAGACACGGGAACTCACACCGCATATGAAAGGGCAGAGAGCAAACATCTCTTGGGGATTTGTCACGATGCTAGGGACTTTTGTGCCCCCCATTCAGCGAACACTCCCAACTACCTTGCACCTCCATTTTTGCAGATGAGGGCGCTGAGGCTCAGAGAAGGAAAACCGCCTATCCAAGGTGACCCAGCTAGTCAGGCAGTGAGCTGGGATTTGAACCCAGCTCCTTCCCACAGAAACGCTGTCACCCTTCCACTGTAGGACCCACGAACTGCCTCCCTCCATCTCCTTCACTATCAATCAGGTTTCTGGAGCACCCTGTGCTGGGTACCCTGTTAAGGGCACTGTTGCAGGTATCAACGGTCTCAGTGACTCTCCACCTGAGGTGGGGACAGGAGGTAGGTGTTATTTACTGACAAGGAGTCTGAGGCTCAGAGAGGTTGCCACCCGCTCCAGGTCACACAGCTCTGGAATGAGGGGAATGAGATTTGCTCTCTGTCCTACCGGGTTCCCAGGTTCCCGAGCTCTGTCCCCTAATGCCCGCGCCACCCTGCCTCTCCTCTCCTAGACAAGACTCATCTGCACAGCAGGGAGCACCTCTGCGGTAGCATTAGCGAACATTCAGGAGTGTCAGCTTTTCTTTCCCCTTTGTTTGCTTTTTACAAAGTCGCTCTAGCAGGGAGTCTGTGTGACACAGAAAGATTAAGAAGGGAGAAGAGTACAGGAACAGGGAAGATGGAGGAGGAATGTTTGACAGTTTATCAAGTGGTGAAAACCAACACCTCATTCTTTTACAGGAACGAAAATTCAGTTTCCGGAAAATTAGCTAGAAACATGGTAAAGAAAGAGAACGAAGAAAAGACTTGAAACCAGGTTCTTGGAGGTACAGTTAAAGGAACTAGAAATACTTAACCTAAAGAGAACCAGTTTTGTTCATTCAACTAGCAAATACGGATAAGCCTCCTCCTCTGGGGCAAGCGTTGTGCAAGGTGCTGGGGACATGGAAATAAACAGGACAGACATGGCCCCTGTCCCCATGGAACCTAAAGTGGGTGGGATGGTCATGGTCTCTGCCTGCAAGTATGTGGAGGGGTGTCGGGGAAGAGAGAACGGCCTCGTTCCTTGTGGGTCCAGAGGACAGAGCTGGGATTGTTGTGTGGAAGCCCTGGTGGGCAGATTTCCTTCCCGCCAACAGAAGGACTTGTCAACAGGCACCCCTCTTCCGAGAGAGGGACGGCTGCCGCAGGGAAGCAGTGCACTCCCTGTTCCCAGGGGAAAAGAGGGTGAGCACTTTGAGAGGATGTGGAAAAGGGGCTGTATTTGTCAGCTAGGACTGCCAAAACAAAACACCACAGATCCAGTGGCTTTATTTATCACAGTTCTGGAGGCTGGGAAGTCCAAGATCAAGGCGTCAGCCAGTTTGGTTTCTGGTGAGCTCTCCCTGACTTGCAGATAGTCGCCTTCTCTCTGTGTCCTCACATGGCCTTTCCTGGGTGCCTGCTCATGGGGAGGGAGGGGGAGAGAAAGGGGGGGCTCTGGTGTCTCTTCTTATAAGGGCACTGTCCCCATCATGAGGGCCCTGCCCTTGTGACCTCATCTAAACCTAATGATGGCCCAAAGAACCCAGCTCTAAATACCATCACATTGCATGCAGGGTTAGGGCTTTAACATATGAATTTAGGGGAGACAAACATTCAGTCCATAACAAGGGTCTCAGCATGGACAGGGCAGCTGGACTAGGCTCACCCTGGAGAGCCCTTCTATACCTGATTCTGTGCTTCTGGGGAAGCTGAGGTCCATATGGACCCCTTGTGGAGGGTCTGCTATGACTCAAACTGCTCACCATGAGTGGGGGGAAGGGGTTGGGCATCAGACAGAACTCCTGTGTGGCTCACCCATGGCTCCCTTCTGCTCTGGGAGTAGAGATGCAAAGATGAGCCAAACCACTCCTTGCTTATACACCCTGGGCAAGAGCCCTGCCCTCTTGCAGTCTTCTCCAACTGAAAAAGAGGGTGTGATGATCTCACCTACTCAGAAAAGTATTGAGAAATGGGGATAAGGCAGGGAAATGTGTATTAAAGCTCAGCACAGAGCCTGACATGTGATAAATACTCAGTGGATGGGAGCTGTCATTTCTTTCTTTCTTTCTTTTTTTTTTGAGAGAGAGAGGAGCAAGGGAGGGGCAGAGGGAGAGGGAGAGGGTGAGAGAGAATCTTAAGTAGACTCCCCGCTAAGCGTAGAGCCCCACACGGGGCTCGATCTCACAACCCTGAGATCATGACCTGAGCCAAAATCAGAAGTCAGACGCTTAACCAACTGAGCCACCCAGGTGCCCCAAGAGCTGTCATTTCTGAGGACTCAGAATAATTATAACAACTGCCTGCCATGGGGTTTCAACCTGGGCGGGGAACATTCAGGAACACAGCCGAGGTGTGTTGGTGGTGATGATGGTGTGGGGTCTTTCTACCTCCCAGGATGTTTAATTTTCACAGGGACCCTTCCTGGAGTAAGAGTTCGGAAAGACTTCCGGGTGGAAGGACATTCTGAGCTGAAACATGAAGGAAGCCTGAAGAAGTAGAGAGGCTTGGGGCAAGGTGGTTGTACACCAAAGGATGAAAGAAAAGACAGGCTGTTGGGCTAATTGGAGAAAGGAAGTAGCTCAGATGAGCCCACAAATACATTCACCATTCTCCCACCCCGTCATGCACCACCTCCCATAGCCTCGCCTTGGACCCTGCTGACAACCGTCATGGTTCCAGCCCTAAAATCACAACTTGAACATCTACCAACAGACCACACACACCACCTGGGTCCCCTGCAACTGTCCATTACACCGGCTTCTCCAGCCACTGGCCCTCTATGTTCTTCTAGTGCGTCAGTCACCTCTTCTTCATGCCCTTCCCCCCCCCCCCCCAGTCCCCGGCCTCCCCTCTCTACTCTGTTTCTATGAGTTTAACTGTTTTGTTTTTAGATCCCACATATAAGTGATATCGTCTGTCTTTGTCTTTCTCTGACTATCTCACTTAGCATAATGCCCTCAGAGTTCATCTGTGTAGTCACAAAAGCCAGGACTTCCTTCTTTTTCACTGCTGAATAATATTGCATTGTACACACACCAACTCCTCTTTTTCCATTCATCAATAGATGGACACTTAGGTTGTTTCCATATTTTGGCTATTGTGAATAATGCTACAGTGAACATGGGAGTACACATACTTTTTCCAAGATCTTGTTTTCATTTCTTTTGGATATATATCCAGAGTGAGATTGTTAAGTGTTGGGGTAGTTCTATTTTCAATTTTCGGAGGAACCTCCATACTGTTTTCCATAGTGCTTATACCAATTTACATTCCTACCAACGGTGGACAAGTGTTCCCTTTTCTCCACATCCTCACCAACACTTGTTCTATCTTGTCCTTTGGATGATGGCCATTCTACCAGGTATGGGCCATGTCCGCCTTTATTATAGTTCAGAGTCAAGGTCCAACGTCTCAATGACAGTCTTGCCAATGCCATGAATTCTCTTGCCCTTCCGTCTTTCGATCGACTGTTTGAGCAAACCCCTCCCCATCTGCTTCCTGTGGCTTTCTGTGCCCGGCAGCCAAACACAGCTGAGAGCTACACACCACAGGGCAGAGGGCTTTCCCAGGACTCTGGAACCCTCACCTCAGATGCGCCTTGGACACTGCCCAGTAATCAACTGCTCTCCAATGGTCTTGTCACACCTTCACCACACTCCTCAAACCAGCTTCCTCTGCTCTCATTCTCAGTGGTGATCCTACCTTCTACTTGACAGAGAAAGAGAACTCCATCCCTTATATTTTCCCATAGACACACACACACACACACACACACACACACACACACACACACCCCTCTACACCTCTCCTCTCCTCTTTTTCTTCTATTTCAACATGGGAGCTGACTTTCTCATCAAAGGTTGACATTTCCACCTGGATTTTAGTGCTCTCCCTTCACCCCTTCCTAGAAACCTTGTATTTCTTATTATCCTTTCTTTCTCTGGAATTTTCTATCTCTACTTCAAGGCCTGTGAGGTGGGACCTCCCCTCTCCTCTCCAGCCCCACAGCACCCTACGCTCCCTCCGTTCCTGGGCTCTCACCACAATGGCCTCTTTTGAGTCCCTTTTACTTACTAGATCCCCTCTTCACAGGGCTTTGCACATGTTGTTTCTTGTCTAGAATGTTTTTCCCACTCACGCTGCAGACCTTGGCTCAAGTATCACTTCCTCAGGGAAGCTCTCCTGACTTCCCTAAGTTGGTCAAATTATCTTGTCACATCTTCACTTAGCACTCTATAGCTCTCTTTGTAGTAGTGCCATGGTTGTGACTTGATTATCTGTACGCTTATCTGTTTCCCTTACAACAGCATTTCCCTCACTGAGTTCCTAAGCAAGAGAGTGGGTCTTTGTTCAGCATTGTATCCTCAATGCCTGACCTAGTGGGCCTAGTCTCCAGAACTACTAATAATAGTAAGCGTTCAATTAATGAGCACATAGGGAGCATCTACTGTGTGCCATGCTCTTCTGTGCATTTAATCCTCCATGAGAACTTTTGCGAGTCGGTCTTTTGCTCTTTATAGATGAGGTCATTGAGGCTCAGAGATGCTAAGAAACTTACCCATGGTCACATGCTAGAGATGACTGAGTCTGAGCAAGAACCTGTCCATCTGACTCCAAGCCAGGGTTCTTATCTGTTTCTCCAGCTGCCAGGAAAGGGAAGGAAACATTCTCGTATCTATTCCCATAGTCTGAGGGCCATGAGTACTAGACGTTCTAGAGCGTTATCTCCTTTCATCCTCAGAATCGGGCTATGAGGTGGGTGTTCTATCCTTTTCCAAATGTGGTCACTGAGATACAGAAAGGTTTTGTGAACAGTGCCCCCCCCGCCCTCCCCCCCCCCCAGTTACTCAGCAAAATAGCAGAACTGAGCTTGTAACCCAGGGCATCGGGGCTCTCTCTTCACTGCACCAGGCACGATAGAACAGGTAAATGAAAGCATAGCCAGGGTGGAGGATTTTTAAACCTCATGAAAAGACTGAACTGGCTTCTGGGCCTCTTCTTTGGCCCACACTTGACAACCTGAGTCATCTTGGCTTTGAGGAATACTTGTACCTGGAACTGCTCTGTTGACCCAAGACCCTGGATCGGAGCATTTCCAGCCAAGGCGGGGAAACAAGGGTAGGAGTCATGCCACATCCCTGGTGCCAGCTCAAGGATCCACTGTCAAGATGGGAGCTGACCTTCCACCCCCACTTAAAAATAAACTGTCTGGTCTTAGGGTGGTTTTTCAAGGACATCTCCTGTCAGCCATCACCCTCCTTCCGGGGCACATTTTGGAAGCATGGGGGCAGGTGGGGCCCTGGCTAAAAGTGTGAGTTGCCTACAGGCTCTGGGCAGAATCAGCCACAGTTTCCAGATGGAATAGAACCAACAGCCCTTGGGCACTGGGGCTGCTTGGGCCTGATCCTCGCTGCCTGACCTTCTGGTAGGCAGGAGAGACACATAGCCTGCAGTGGCCTCTGCCAAGGGTAGGGTTCCTAGGAAGGCTTCTCTTGGTTGGCAAAGTGACAAAACCACCATCTGAGTGGTGGGATGGACATTCTGCCCACCTGGGCCTCCCCAGAGAGGACCCACCAGTGCCACCATGGTTTTCTTGGCTCATGCCTTTATTCAAGAAATAACCAAATAGAGCAATGTTTCTCAAATTACTGACAACACCTCTCAGACCCATCTTTTCGTATTTCACACTTGGAAGTCAAATTGCTACAAAATCTTTCTAAATGCTTGCTCAGAATGTTGGTTAACTCACTGTGGCCTGGTGATGAAGAGTGGCTGGTCTCTGCCCAAGGGCTTTCCGTGGCAGTAGGATCAGAGAACTGATGGATTGGGTAGACAAATGTTCCAGCTTCCTTGCCCCACCGTGGGACACTTCTGCAGTGTGTTCTACAGTTTCTCAGAGGTCTCCTGTGAGACTAAGCCCCAGTTACCCAAGAGGCAACTTGCTCATCTTTTACTGTCTTTCCTCCCTTCTCTCTCTCTTCCCCACTCCTTCACCAGGCTTCCTGGGGACACCCTCTTAAATATAGTACCTGCACCCGAATCTTTGATTCAGTGTCTGCTTTGCGGGGTTCCCAAATTAGGACACTTTCAAAGTTCAAGTCCCATCATATACTTTCACACACTCTTAACTAGAGCCAACTTCAACTATAAACTGGATGCCTCATGCGTTGGCCTTCCATGTCTCTGTTCTTGCTGTGCCTGTTACTTAGAAGCCCTTCTGGCTTTCATGTTCGTCATCTTCTATCTGATTTTCAAGAACCAGCTCAGGTTCCATTTGTTTCATGATAAGAACAAAGAGCGATGGCTCAACCCTTTGAACTCCCAGAGCAATCTATCAGTTATGGTATGATCTTTGTCTTCCAGGTTTCTTGACCCAGTGGGGTCAACTGACAATCTCCCTGCCTGCCCCCCACCACCCCTGCCCGCCCCCCACCACCCCTGCTGCCCCACTTGGGTTCGATCACTTACTCCCATAGCCACAACTAGACCTTACCATTGCTCAGAACTGCACGGGCTCTGGGATCTTAAAGGCCAGCATCCTCAGGGTGGCCACAGATACTTCCCTCACTCTGTCACTCCAAGGGCTTATGTCACTGGAGGTTATCAAGACTTCCATCTCATCCTCCTTCAGCCAGACGTACTCACCCAGCTCCACAGTCTTTCCCCCAAACTCACCAGCCCCTTGGCATCTTCCAGCCCTGCAATTATACAAAATCCAGCCCTGGGTCAGTCCGCCCCTCAGCCTCCTGGGTTCCCTCTTTGTCAGGAGCCTGAGAAGAAGTGCAAAGTGGTGAAGGGCACCCACAGAAGGTACCGGGGTCGGAATCCTGGCATCACTACACACTCGTTATGTAACCTTGGGCAGTTACATAAGTTTTGGGTCTGCGGGCTCCTCATCTATAAAAGAGAAAAAAAAAAAATCCTGCTCGGGTGGAGGTTCAATTTTTAAATGCCAGAGACATGGCAAACTCTCCCTAACTGCTTTTGTTGACATTGCTTTTATTACTGCGCGCCCATGTCATTGGGTTGGTGGTGGGAATTCAATGAAAGAATGCGTGTAAAGCTTTCAGAACCAGGCCAGGCACAGGGTAGACACTGCATAAACGTTGGCGGCTAGTATTATTACTGAATCAGTTTCTTGGACAGCCATAATAAATCATGGCAAACTGGGTGGCTTAAATCAACAGAAATGTGTTGTCTCACAGTTCTGGCGGCCCAGACATCTGAAATGAAGATAATGGCAGGTGGGATCCTTCTGAGCCTCTGAAGGAAACTTGATCCATGCCTCTCTCCTTGCTTCGGGTGGATGCTGTCAATCCTTGGTGTTTCTTGACTGTGGCTGCATAACTATGATCTCTGCCTCGGTGTCATGTGGCCTTCCTCTCTGTGCCTCAGTCCCAGATCTCCCTGACTTTCTCTTGTAAACATGCCCGCCACCCCCTAAATCCAGCGAATCTTACCTTGAGATCCTTAACTTAATTACATCTGCAAAGACCTCTTTTCCAAATAAGTTCACCTTCATGGGTTCCGGGCATTAGAATTTGGACATATCCTATGGGAACCAGCATTTAACCCACAACAGTGATCATTACAAAAAGTTTCAGCGGACAGGTGGGAGCAGAAGCCTGACTGCAAAGAATTGAGAGACAAAGAGGGAAAACAAAGAGAGAGAGTGAAAGACTTAAAAAAAAAAAAAGAGGACAAAGGGAAGATGAAGAAATGTAGATAATCACTGGAGAAACTTGGTTAGGAAGGAATGCAAATGGAGAAGGAGCTGGAGGAGGAGTGGGTAGATGAGGAAGTTTTGTTCCTCTGAAATTATGGTCGACACGTGGGTCTCTTGGGGGGAAAGATGGTAGAGAAGAAGGAAGCCCTTCAAGATGCGGGAGAGGGAGGGGAGGAGCAGGCCCCAGAGCAGAGTCGCCCTCAATAAATCAGGACTGAATGGCTGACGGCAAATCCAGGGATGGGCCAGCCACTGAGTAACAGTGAGCCACGGAACAAGTCAGAACATAGACATCATCGGAGGAGAAAAAGGTGAGCCAAGCAGCCACCAAAGACAAGAGAAAACATAACCAACTAGCTGCAGAAGAGCCTGAGATTTAGAAAGATTGAGTCAGAGATCATAAAGCACTGTCTCTGGTCTCTCATCTGAAGCTCCAAATCCTGCTGGAGGGCAGGCAGAATGATGATGGCCCTCAGGTGGGGGAGGGAAGGCCTTGGGGTGACCAAAGAATACACAGAGCCCCCAGGTGAGGAGGCAGGAAGCCCAGGGAGGGCCTGGGGGACCCTCTAGCTGGGCGCAGACAGAGACACCATCGTGGCCCCATGCAGAAGTGGGCACTCCTGTTGCACTATTGCTCACATTCCCTTTCACACTCTCCTCCCGGGGCTTCTTTGAGCTGGGTCGTCCTGGTTTTCTACCTCTTGGATCTTTCTCAAGACCCTTTCCAGAGAACCTCTTCTTCCTCTGACCCTTGACCGACCCCAAACCAGATTTAGCTTATTCGCGCCCCCCACACTGGCTCCTCCTCTTCTGTTGGTTGGCACCACCGGCCACAAACCTGCCTGTGTTTCTCCCAACATGCTGTCAATCATCGAAATACCTCACAAGGCTGTGCCCCCGCCGTCCCCACAGCGTTCTCTCCATCCCCACGCCTTGTCGCCCTGTCTTATCCAAACCCTGCAACAGGTCTCCCTGCCTCTTGGCTTCTCCAGCCCATTGTCCAAACGGCTACACCACAGTCTTCCTAAACTTCAGAGATGATGTTTTCACCTGTCGCACACCTGTTTAAAGGTCTCTGCTGCCTTCCCACCTCTGTTGGGGAAAGCAAAGCACAAAGTAACATTCAAAATCCTTTATGATCTGGGTTAATTCACTCACAGTCTTTTTCGCCGTGCAGTTAGCAGAATTTCCCTTTGGGAGGCTGCTGAGAAGCTTCCATGGGAGACTGAGTGAAGTTCTTTGCACATGGAAGAGCACCCAGCCCCGCACTATCCATGGCAGCTGTTACACATATTTATATAGACATTGTATAAAATTGGACTCATGCTGTTTCATAACTTCCCCTTTTCACTTACTAGCATATCTTGAGTGTTTCCTCATCTCTTTAATATTCTTCCAGAGTGTGAGATTTAATTTCCCCGCAGCCTTCCTTCTACAAATGTGGCATAGTCTATTTACCCAGGTCTCTATCACTGAGAATTTGGGAAACTTCCAATTTACCCCGGTTATAAATAAGGCTGGGATAAATAATCTTTGATTTTTAGGGCGCATCCTGGAAGTAGAATTGCTAAATCACAGTATAACTCTTTCTAAAAGCTTTCATACATACTGTCAAATGGTGGTGCAGAAACGTACAATTGACCTCTTCAGCAGAGAAAAAGGCCCTGGCTTCCCCCACATCTTACCAACATCTGGTGTTTTCATTATTTTTATCTTGACCAATTCTATAGATAAGAAAAGCCGGAATCTCCTTTTCATTTGTACTTTGGGATTTCTGACATTTTCATAAGGTTTTTGCATTTCCTCGGTGAATTACGTTAATCATCCTTTGCCCCTGGTGTCCACAGGTCAGTTCCTCTCATTGTTACGGGTTTAGCAGGACTTGAAAGGGCCGCTGCAGATGGGAGCCCTTGGGCAGCTTCCTCCCCGCCCTTCTGACCCTCCTCCTCCCACATTCCCACCCTCCCGAGCCTTCCTCTGCTCCCCAGGGAACCTTTGTCATTCAAAGTAGCCCCTGCTTCCCAGGGCCTTTTCCCAGGACAGCCCATTTGCACTGCCCTCTCCACGTTTTGCTAGCCTCCCGTCTGGGAGCCCCACATTCTTGCAGCTCGCACCTCACCTCTCTCCACACCCTGCACCCTCACCTCTGAAATTCCTCAAGGAGGCCCAAAGCCACAGAGGATCCAGACTGACCTAGCCCTAGAGCAAGAATCCCGGCCCTGCCCTGTTCTGGCCTGAAAGGGGGAGGACTTGGGGAGATGGGGAGCAGTTCAGAGGAACTGTCCCCAAAGGAAGGCCTGGGAGAGCAAGGCCACTGTGTAAGGTGGGAGAAAGAGCTCATTTTTTATGTTTTTTTGAAGTTTGATGTCTTTCCAGCACAGAGCTCAAACCCCGGGTGGGTCACTTGAAGGCTGTCACCTCACTATGTGGCAGGGTCATAAAGAGGGGGAAATGTAACATTATGTGTAAAGCATGTGGCACGAAGTTCAGGTGCACAGATCACCACAAAGCCCCGAAGAGCAGGCATGGCTTCCCCAGGAGACATGGGCCTTGGCAGGGCCCAGTTTGCAACCGTGGCTGAAGAGAGTGTCAGGCAGAAGGCACAGCTTGAGCCAAGGCTGAGGGGCAGAGGTTCTGGCTGAGGAGGTCCAGTAAATGAGGGGTCCCAGGGCACCCAAGGAGTCCCTAGGGTCGGTGCCAGGACTAACAGGGAAGCTGCCACATCAGCTCGGGCAGCGGCCCCTCTCCGACTTCACTCCTTCACTCCCGCACTGAGGACACCAGTGTGGCGGTGGGGCCTGGGCCGGGCAGTGTGCTGGGCCCCGCCCTGCAGGTGGAGGGCGTGCAAGCCTCGACCCGAGAGATCAGAGCCGGAGGGCGCCCCAGGACAGTAACTGAAACCGGGAGTCAGAGGCGGCTTCCCAGAAGCAGCCTTCGAGCTGGGCCTTGGGGTGCAAGGTGGTCAGGCGGCCGGCGGGAGGGGGTACCGGGGAAGGCGGGCCCCGCGCTCAAAGGGGTCGCGGGAACCCCGCCTGCCAAGCGAAGTGCGGTCTCAAGGAGGCTCGGCGGCCGCCGCCGCCGCCGCCGCCGCCGCCGCGAGGAGGGCACGCATGGGGGAAGGGCAGGACGAAGGAGGGGGGAAGGGCCGCCTGGGTCAGCCCCGGGCCCAGCTGAGCAGGAGGGCCCTCTGCCCCCCGCCCCCGCCCAGCCCGCAGCCCGCGCACGTAGCGCTCGTCGGCTCTGCGCGCCCGGGCAGGTGACAAGGTGCCCGGGCAGCGGGCGGGGCGGCGCCTGCCCGCTACCTGCCCGGCCGCCCGCGCCTCCCGGGCCCCGCGGACCCAAAGGGGAGGGGCTGCCTAGTGCACCGGGAGGAAGGCGGCGGGCTCCCGGTGCCGCGGTCCGCCCGTCTGGACCCAGACAGAGGGGGGGGGTCTGCCCGCAGGGACGAGGCCGGCGGCCGGCCCGGGGCGAGCGGGTGGTGAAATCCTCAGTCCCGGGCTTTGCAGGGGAGGCGCGGGCAGGGCTCCCCAGTACTCACGCTTGCCCCGACCGCACCCCCACCTGCAGTGTGAGGACGAGGACTCCGCCCCAGACCTCTAAGCGGAATTCGGTGTACTAGAACATCACAGACACACGTCTGCGCTCCGGAATGTCTTATCTAGGAGCCAACCTAGATGGACCGGTCTCCAAGCGGCTCTTTACGCAAGATTGCCCTGTCTTGTCCTCATCAAAGGGAGGGGGAGGGTGGCGCCAATGGAGGTTAGTGAGGAGACACGCCTTTCTGAAGCTGGCCGTGACGCCACCATTGTGTGCCCTCGTGCCCACAGGACGCCCTCGTGTTCGCTCACAATCCCGCGTGCACGTGTGTGTAGTCCCACGGACCCGCGCCCACTCCTGATCTCTCATACACGCACACGTCGGGGCGTGCGCCCCAGCAAGAGATCCCGACTGTCCCGAAAGGTTAGAGAATGAATCCCAGAATGATCCTTTGCATTATCCCTCCAATTCACTCTCCTCCTTCGCTGGCCTCCACTCCTCCTTCACTTTGTCCTCGGTGCAGGGCAATCCAGGGGCAGATGGGGGAGAAGAATGGGGCCTGGCTCACTGGAGATCAAAAGCAGTTTGAGAGGGAATGTTTTCGGGAGCGGCTGCTCTCCCCCGCCACACCCACCGGCCATCCCCCACCCAAGCAGCTAAAGGCAAAGCCAGAGGACCACCCAGGGTAGATTTGTAGGCCACAGGAAAACCGCAAAGGAGAAGGCTGGGCCCCTTCCACTTGGGGGGAGGCGCAATCGTTGCCTCTGCCTTATCAGTACAGTGGGGAACAAGGCTGAGTCCTGGGATCTGGCCCCTCCACTTCTGCCCTTCTGGTTGGACCTAATCTGCAGATCCAGGGAGTGGGGCCCTTGTGTTCACAAGTACCTCCCCCTGGCAACCTGGCATAGAGTCCCCGTTCCTTGGAGAGGGAGCTCTGGGAGCAGCAGAGAGAAGCTTCAGAGAGGTCAGCTAGCCTGGCTGATCTCCCTTAGGTCAACCAGAAAGGCAAGAGACCAGGCCTCTGCCCTACCCGCCCCAGGCACGGAGCAACAGTTACAGACAAAAACGCAGACCCGGGACTGCAGCCCCGGTGCAGAGGTCTGGGGATTAGTGTCCAAAGAGGGAGGGAAGGCTCCTCAAACAGACACAGGGCTAGATACACAAGTGACTCAGTACCATGTGGTGATGGACTGAAAGAATCAATGAGTGGATGATTGAATGAGGTCCGAGGCCATCAGTTTATGTGGGTTGAAAACCCTCAGCAGATTGAGACTTTTTGTAGATTGTCCCTGCTCTGACCCTGGTGTGTGCTTCAGCTCCCCAGGGGCCAGGGAAACACTTGTATTCAGCCCCTCCACTCCTGGGGCCAAGGCCTGACATCCACAGGTGGCCGAGCTGTGCTCTCTGAATATCTGGAGCTGGGGGTGTGTGGACTGTCCTTCATCCCAGACTGAGAACTTTTCACGGGCATCTGCAGTGCCTGGGTCACATTCCTTCCCATCCTCAACTCAGGGTCCCCAGTAGCATAGGGCAAACTATGTCAAAAGACAAAGACCTGAAATGAAGGCCACTTCCCAGCTGCGTGGCCTTAGCAGTCATTTCTCTCTCTCTGAGCTTTAGTTTCCTTAACTGTAAAATGAAGACAAAAATGCCTTCGTTGCATTCCTGAATGTTGGGGTCACATTCCTCCCCCCCAAAGCCTCTCCCCCTCAGCCACCTCCTCAGCACCCAGGGCTCTTTGTTCACTCTGTGCACCTTCCTACCCACCCCTCCCTGGATATCTGCCTTCATACCTGCACTGGCAGTCCTCCCAGGGCAGGAATTGGGTCTCCCCCACCTCTCCGGGCCCTCTGCTACCGGGCATTGCCCAACCCATGGGCAAGCACCTGGCAGTGGAAGCAAGTGTTCCCTGAATAGCAGTGATGAGTGAAAGCACTGTGTTAGCCAGATGGCTTTGGTCATGACGATAGTATTTTAAGTCACAGAGCTTCAGGCCTGAAACATATCTGACAAGTGAAACAAATCCCCCCATTTGACAGATGAAGAAACTGAGGTCCAGAATGTGAGCCTGCCAGGGATCCCCTATGGAGGTTGTTGTGCTTGGATCTCAACTGAAAGTCTCCTAATTCCCCGGGGGAGTGGAGGGGAGAAGGTCCCTCCCCAGGTCGTTCTCATCAGACCCCCCCCCCCCCCGCCAGGGCTCTAGCCAGTGCAGACACAGGGAAGCCCCGCACAGGGACCCCTGTCTTCCTCCTTCAGTGACTGCCTTCTTCAAGACCCCTGAGAGCGAGGAGCTCTTGAGGGCTGAAGGTGGGACGCTGCTGTAGAGGGACTGGGAACTCTGAGTCGGTGCTACTGGGGGAAGCAGACGCAGTGCTGCGGTGTGTGCAGGGCAAGCTGGAGCCCTACCTGTGGAGTTCCAGCCGAGCCTGGGCCCGTGGAAGCAGTGTGGGCTTCCAGGGCAGACCAGCCTGGCTTTGAACCTCCACTCTGACACTCATTAGCTAGGGGAGTTAATAGGACAAGTCACTTCATCTATGAGCCTCCGTGTCCTCACCTGCCACAGAGAGTATTAATCCCTAGTTGAGCTGATTCCATGAAGACACAAGCACTGGGTTGTCTGGGTGGCTCAGACGGTGAAGTGTCTGCCTTCGGCTCAGGTCATGAGCCCAGTGTCCTGGATGGGGTCCCACATGGGACTGCCTGCTCAGTGGGGAGCCTGCTTCTCCCTCTCCCTCTGCCTCTTCCCCTGCTGTGCTCTCTCTCTCTAATAAATAAATGAAACCTTTAAAAAGAAACATAAGCATAAGTGTCTGTTATGGTCTGACTGTATCTCCAACCCCCCCCCATGCACAATTTCCTATGTTGTAAGCCTTAACCCCCAGTATGGCTGAATTAAGGGATGGGGCCTTGAAGGAAGTAATTAAGGTTAAATGAGGTCATGAGGGTGGGGTCCTGATCTGACAGAATTAGTGTCCTTATAAGAAGAGACACCAGAGAGGCTGAACTCTCACTGGCACTCTCTCTCTCCTGTCTCCCTATGTGCACATGGAAGCCAGGGTACATGGGGACACAGGGGGAAGGCAGCTGTCTACAAGCCGGAATGAGAGCTTTCACCAGAAACCCACTATACTGGCACCCTGATCTCAGACTCCCAGCCAGCCTCCAGACTTGTGAGAAAATAAATTTCTGTTGTTTAAGCTACCCAGTCTGTGCTGCTATAACAAAGTACCACAAACTAGGGAGCTTGAAACAATAGAAATGCATTCATTCATGGTTCTGGAGGCCAGAAATCTGAAAGCAAGGTATCAGCAGGGCTCCACTCCCCTCTGAGACTCTGTTCCTCGCCTCTTCCAGCCTCGGGTGGCTGCAGGGTGTTCCTTGGCTTATGGCCCATCACTCCAATCTCTGCCCCCAACTTCACACCTCCGTCTCATCTGTGTATGTATGTCTTCTCCTCTCTCTGTCCCTCTGCCTCGCTCTCATAAGGACACTCGTGATGACATTTAGGGATCCCTGGACAATTCCAGGGATAACAAAATACCATTTTGTTATGGCCGCCCAAGCTAATGTAGTGTCTAATAAGTAGGAGGCCCATAACTGTTCTCCGTCTTGGCTCTCTCTAGTTTCCCCTCTATTCCCAGGAGGAATAAGGAAGGAACCCTGGCCTGCCACTGCATCCCCCAGTTCAGAGGCCATTGGAAGGAGCATTGTGTGGTCTGTGGTGAGCTGAAAGCAGTACCCCAAATGATATCCACATCAAATCCCTGGAACCTGTGAGGGTTACCTTATATGGCAAAAGATGTGATTAAGCTAAGGATTTTATTTTTTTAGAAGTAGAAGGCAGAGGGAGAGCAAGAGAATCTTAAGCAGTCTCCATGCCCAGTGGGGAGCCCTACGCAGGGCTTGATCTCATGACCCTGAGATCATACCTGAGCCAAAATCAAAAGTCAGATGCTTGGGGTGCCTGGGTGGCTCAGTTGGTTAAGCGTCTGCCTTCAGCTCAGGTCATGATCTCAGGGTCCTGGGATCAAGCCCCACATCAGGCTCCCTGCTCAGCAGGGAGTCTGCTTCTTTTCTCCCTCTGCTCCTCCCCCCTGCTTGTGCCCTCTCTCTCTCCAATAAATAAAATAAAATCTTTTTTTAATTTAAAAGATTCTATTTATTCATTTGTCAGAGAGAGAGAGAGCACAAGCAGGGGGAGTGGCAGGCAGAGAGAGAAGCAGACTCCCTGCTGAGCAGAGAGCGCGATGTGGGACTCGATCTCAGGACCCTGAGATCATGACCTGAGCTAAAGGCAGACACTTAACCGACTAAGCCACCCAGGCATTCCCAATAAAATAAAATCTTTTTTTAAAGATTTTATTTATTTATTTGACAGAGAGACACAGCAAGAGCAGGAACACAAGCAGGGGGAGTGGGAGAGGGGGAAGCACACTTCCCGCGGAGCAGAGAGCCCGATGTGCGGCTCGATCCCAGGACCTTGGGATCATGACCTGAGCCAAAGGCAGACGCTTAACGACTGAGCCAGCCAGGTGGCCCTAAAATAAAATCTTAAAAAAAAAAAGAGTCCAATGCTTAACCAACTGAGCCACCCATGTGCCCCTAAACTAAGGATCTTGAGAAGAGGAGCTTCTCCTGAATTGTCCAGGGATCCCTAAATGTCATCATGAGTGTCCTTATGAGAGCGAGGCAGAGGGACAGAGAGAGGAGAAGACATACATACACAGATGAGACGGAGGTGTGAAGATGGGGGCAGAGATTGGAGTGATGGGCCATAAGCCAAGGAACACCCTGCAGCCACCCGAGGCTGGAAGAGGCAAGGAACAGAGTCTCAGAGGGGAGTGGAGCCCTGCTGATACCTTGCTTTCAGATTTCTGGCCTCCAGAACCATGAATGAATGCATTTCTATTGTTTCAAGCTCCCTAGTTTGTGGTACTTTGTTATAGCAGCAGCAGGAAACCAACATAGGTCTCTTGGTTCTAGCTCTAACTCAGCCAGTCCCCTGCCTCTGGAACGTCTCATCTCCTAGCCAAACCTGGACCCAGAGCCCCGGGCCCTCACTCACTAAGCCCTAAAGCCTGATCCTGGATGGGGTGGGACACTTGCCCCACAGCATAGGCTGAGTCCTAACTGCCACCTCGTCCTTGGCCCTATCTTCCTCCGTTGGACTGTACCGCCAGCTTCTGGCCCCATGAGACCCCAGTGGGACCCCTGCAGGGGTCAAGTCCTGGTTAATGGGGGGAAAAAAGAACTTGGGAAAATCAGGAAGCCCATCTGTAATTATGCCTCTGTATGAACTTGGGCAAGTTCACTTTAGCTCTCCGTGCCACAGTTTGCTCGCCTGCCAGATTTGTGGATTGGAGCACAGGTTCTCCTGAGCCTTTTAGTTCTAACTGTGAATGAGCAAGGAAAGGAGTGGGAGGGTTTGGGAGGGAGGATGAAGATGATGAGCGCTGAGCATAAAAATGTTGAATTCTATAAGTGAGGTTTGGGTTTCGCACGTGGATTGGATGACCAGCAGTGTTAAGGTCACAGAGTGACTCAAGGTTTACCAGGAGGGGGTGCCGAGGGTTGGAGGTCTGTATGAGAGATGTCCATTGCATCACAGGACCCACCACGCCACACTCCTTTCAAGGGATATCACTCTGTCCCCAGTCTTACAGCCCAAGCGGATACACATAGTCGTGGAACCTTGACCCTGTAGACAGAACCAACTGGAAGGAAGAAGGCGGACGTGACCAGAAGGCTGCCTGGCAAAACCAATGACATGGAGGGACAGGATGAGTTGGGCGAAAGCAGATTGTCACACTTGGGAACTCGAAGTCAGAAACACTGGAAAACATGGCAGGAAAATGGAGGCAAAGGGGTCACGGTCGGGAGAAGTCCAGAGATCTGAACTTGTTCAAGCGCGTGGCTGGAAAAAGAAATGAAAGGAAGTGAGTTAGTAGTGGGCAGAATGAAGTGAAGCAAAGCTGGACGGTTGTTGAGTTGTTGAGTTAGTGTTAAGAGGTGAAAGTAAAAGTCCATGCACTCCTGCCGCTGGTGGTCTTAAAGGTTCTTAGTATTGGAGGGAGAAGCCACAGGCTTGGAATTAGTAAGAATTTGGTTTATTAAAAGTGTACAGTTAGAAAGAAAGATGAACATGCTCACCAACCAGGAATTGAGGGTGGTCACACTAGTTTCTGAACACATCGAACTTACAGACTTTTAAGCTACTAAAACTGAGTTTAGCAAGGTCACAGGATACAAAGCCAATGTTCTAAATTCAATCAGATTTCTTTTTTTTTTTAAGATTTTGTTTATTGGGGTGCCTAGGTGGCTCAGTTGGTTAAGCATCTGCCTTCAGCTCAGGTCATGATCCTGGGGTCCTGGGATCAAGCCCAGTGTTGTACTCCCTCCTCAGGGGAGAGCTGCCTGCCACTCCCCCTGCTCGTGCTCTCTTTCTCCACCAAATAAATAAATACAATCTTTTTATTTGAGAGAGAGTGAGAGTCAGAGAGATCACACAGGGAGAGGGAGAGGGAGAAGGAGACTTGCCACTAAGTGGAGAGCCCAATGTGGGGCTCGATCCCAGGACCTTGGGATCATGACCTGAGCCAAAGACAGATGCTTAACCCACTGAGCCACCCAGGCACCCCCAATCAGATTTTTATATAGTAGCAATAAACAACTGAAAACTGAAATTTTAAAAACATCTTTTAAAAATTGCATCAAGGGGGACCCGGCTCGCTCAGTCAGTGGAGTGTGTGACTCTTGCTCTTGGGGTTGTGAGTTTGAGCCCCACATTGGGTGTAGAGGTTACTTAAAAATAAAATCTTTAAAAATAAATAAATAAAAATAAAAAATAAAATTGCATCAAAATATCAAGTAGTATTACAGAATAGATGCAAGATGTGTGTATTAGTTATCTATTGCTGTATAACAAATTATCCCAAACTTAGTGGTTTAAAACAACAAACATTTCCTTTTTCAGTTTGCATGGATTGGGAACTCAGGAGCAGTTCAGCTGGATGGCCCTGGCTCAGAGTCTCTCACAGGTTGCACCCCAGATGTTGGTCAGAGCTGCATCATCTGAAGGCTTGCTGTGACTGTTAGCAGGAGGTCTCCCTTGCTCATCACATGGAACCCTTCATAGGGCTGCTTACAACATACCAGCTGGCTTCTCCCAGAGTGGATGATCTAAGAAAGAACAGCCCTACTGGAAAGCCACATTATTATTTTTTTTAACCCGATCTCCAATGTCCCACACCGTGACTTCTGCTTTATTCTCTCATTAGAACAAGTCAAGTCACTAAGTCCCAAGGGGAGGAGATTTAGTTTCCACCTTTGGAAGGGAGGTGTATCAAATAATTTCTGAATGTATTTTTTAAACCACCACAGGTAGTACACTGAAAACAATGAAACACTGCTAATAAAAAATTTTTAAATGCAAAGAGAAAGTATGTTTGTGGATGAGAAGATCCGATATTATATCAATCTTGGACTGATCTATAGATTCGGTACAATCTCAATCAAAACACCAGCAGGATGTTTTTGTAAAAACTGACAAGCTGATTCCAAAGTTACAAAAATATGAAGGTCTTAGGATAACCAAGACAGTTTTGTAAAGTAAGAACAAAGTTTGAGGATTATACTACCTGATTTCAAGACTTAATGTAAAGCTATTGTAATCAAGAGAGTGCAGCATTGATGTAAGGATAGACTTGAAAATCAGTGGAATAAACGGAGAGTCCAGATAGGCCTGCAGATACTGGAGTCAGTCAATGTTTTATAAAGGGACCAGGTAATTCAATGGGGGAAGGACAGCCTTTTCAACAAATGGGGCTGAAACAATTAAGCATCTACATGCAACAAAATGAATCTCAACCATCACATCAAATACAAAAATCAATTCAAAATATGTCATAGAAATTGTAAGAGTTAACACTATACAGCTTCTAGAAGAAAATGTAGAAGAAAATTATTTTTTTCTTGGTTTAGACCAGTATTTCTTAACCTGGGGCAGTTTTCTCCAGGAAACATTTGGCAATGTCTGGAGACATTTTTGGTTGTCACAACTGGAGGGGTGATGCTTCTGAGTTAGTGGGTAAAGGGCAGGAATGCTGCTAAATATTCTACAATACACAGGACAGCCTCCCCCTACAAAGAATTATCTGGCTCCATATAACAATAGTACTGGAATTAAGAAACCCTGAGCTAAGCAAAGATTTCTCAGATAGGACACAAAAGTCAGAAGCCACAAAAGAAAAAAGCCCTGATAAATTAGACTATAAAAATGAGAAACTTCTGCTCTTTAAAAGACATCATTAAAGGGGCACCTGGGTGGCTTAGTCGGTTAGGTGTCCAACTCTCTTTTTTTTTTTTTTTTTAAGATTTTATTTATTTGAGAGAAAGAGCACAAGCAGGGGGAGCAGCAGAGGTAGAGGGAGAGGGAGACGCAGGCTCCTGGCTGAGCAGGGAGCCGGACGCAGGGCCCAATCCCAGGACCCTGGGACCATGACCCAAGCCCAAGGAAGACACTCAACCGACTGAGCCACCCAGGCTCCCCTAGGTGTCCAACTCTTGATCTCAGCTCAGGTTTTTTTTGTTGTTGTTTTGTTTTTTGTTTTTAAGATTTTATTTATTTATTTGAGAGAGAGAGAGAGAGATCGCGAGGAGGGGGAGGGGTTGAGAGAGAAGCAGACTCGCCACCGAGCAGGGACCCCCGATGTAGGACTCGATTCCAGGACCCTAGGATTATGACCTGAGCTGAAGGCAGACGCTTAAACGACTGAGTCACCCAGGCGCCTCCCTCTCAGCTCAGGTCTTGATCTCAGGGTTGTGAGTTTACTTAAAAAAAAAAAAATAATAATAATAAAAGACATCATTAAAAAAGCAAAAGGCAAGGTATAGATGGGTGAAAGCATTTGCGAGACGTGTATCAGATAAAGGACTTTTAGCCAGAATTTATAGAGTTCTGACAACTCAAAGTAGGAAGGCAACCAATTGTTTTAATGAACAAAAGATGTGATCAGGAACTTCACCAAAGAAGATACACAAATGGCCCATAAGCACACAAAAAGATACTCAACATCATTAGTTATTAGAGAAACGTAAACTTAAATCACAACGAAATGCTACTACACATCCATAAGAATGACTAAAAGTAAAAAATGTTTGGCAAGGGTGTGGACCACTAGAATTCCCCTACACAGCTGGTAGGAATGTGAAATGGTACAATTTTGGTTAACAGTTTGGCAATTTCTTGTAAAGATAAACACACACTTACATTACACCCACACCATCCCGTTCTTAGGTACTTACCCAAGAGATACTCACCAAGAGGTTATTTACCCAAAGACTTATAAAATGAATGTTCATAGCAACTTTATTCACAAAAGCCAAAAGCTGAAAAGAAGCCAAAGGCCAATTAACTGGTAAATGGGTTAACAGTCTGTAGTATATCCACATAATAGAATTTACTCATCAATAAAGAGAAACACACCACTACAACTGTGATATAAACATAAGAATAGGGATGAATTTCAAAATCATTATGCTGGGTGAAAGAAGCCAGACACAAAACAATGCGTATTATATGATTCTGTTCATAAGAAACTCCAGGGAATTCAAAATTATAGTGACAGCAGATCAGTAGTTGCCAGAGGCTAGGAGTTGGGGGAGAGGACTGACTTCAAAGGGGCACAGGGAACTTTCGCGGTGATAGAAATGCTCTATATCTCCATATATCAAGGTATAGATATATGTATACCACATATATGGGGGTTACACAACTGTATACGTTTGTCAAGATTCATATTGTACACTTGAAACTGGAGAATTTTATTGTGTGTAAATGGTGCCTAAATAAAATCTACTTTTTAAAAATATCAACTTCTTTTTATACATAAGGCCACCTCCAAGATTGGCCCTGTGGTCAGCAGTGGAAGGGGGGGGCCTCATAGCACCGGGGTAGGAAAAATGAGACTTTGGGAAGTTTAACCAGGAAGGGGAAAGGCACTTAGCGCTTTTATTAGCACAATTTTTTAATTTGAAAGAAGTTCTAATACCGTACATTTGAAAGAGTTTACTGTTTCTGTTCAGTGTAATATATGTGAGTTGTAGGATTTGTCCAGTGCAGATTGTTATTAAAGATCTATAAAAGAATTGCAGCTTTTCCAGAGAACAAATCATTTCAGGATCTCTTTGTTAGTTGAGATTGTCAACATTTAGACTCTGACATGAAGTCCCACTGATTAGACAGGGACTGCCTCCCTCATCTTTAGGGGCCTACCTGTATCTGGACCTCCCAAGGCTCAGGGCTGTAGGGTCTTCATAAGAATAGCGCTGGGATTTCACTTAGTGCACCATACATATTCTCATACTAATGCCCCTTCGTCCTTGGTTTCTTGCCACTGAAAGCTATTCACCAGAAAAGGATCAGAATCGTAGTTCATAACTAAGGACTAGGTTAGGATTAAATTTAGGATTATGGTCATGGAAAGCCCAATTCATACGGCTCCTACAAGTGTGTCTAACACATAGGGAGTGGTGAGTATATACTGTTCAATAAATGAATGGATGAAAACTGATTGAAACAGAAGGAAGCTGTTAGTTGGCTTCAGGTGGCTCAAACAACATCAGGAAGGATAGAGAAGGGGTTGCTCTCTCTCTGTCTCTCTGTCCTGACTTCTACAGTGTCATTCGAAAGCTTCCCACCACCCACCACCATTCCACTAAAAGCCTCCTTGTGCCTCCCTGTGCTGTCCCATAAAGGGAGTCTCCCCCGTAACACCCGCGGAGAAGAGAGGCCACTTCTCCTTCTCAGGAATGCCAGACGGAGTCTCCTTGCTCTTCACTGGCTCTGATTTGGTCTGGGGCCCAGCTCGGACATTGGCTGTGACTATATGGACTGCCTAAAACCAATCAGAACCTATTCTTGGTGCTGGGGAGTGCGCTACTTCCTGCAGAGGTAGGGAGAGTGGGTGTTTGATGGTCAAAAATGACCACTGTCACAAGGATGTCAGAGTCTGGATTAGAGCACCCAAAAGGCTCCAGCATACACTGAGCAGTGAAATGGTTGAGTTGTGTTTTTTTAAATCAGGATAAGGAGGAAAAAGCGTAACACTTTGTGCCCTGCGTTCCACTTTTCAGGACTTTCCTGAAAACAAAAAAAAATCACCTACCTAAAAGCTGTTCTTCACGGTGTTCTTTACGCAGAAGAGCATAAGACCTTGTAAATATGTAGGGTCGGGGAAGAGGGAACAAATTTTTACGTACATTATTGAATTATGGCAGTGAAAATACTCTCTTCGTATGGTTAAAAATACGGAAAAATAAACGTCACTAGATGGACTACGATATTTAATGACATACAGGGATTCATGGAAAGCAGTTTAAATGTGTCAGTTTTGTTTTCCACAAATATCACAATGTCTGCATAATCATAAGAACCCATCAGAACAGAGTTTGGATTAGGTAAGGGATAAATGCTGGGGCTGGGGTGCCATCAGACGACCTTTCCCGGGAGAAGTGGTTTAACCTCTGCAAGCTTTGATATGCCCTGGCAGTTAGGAGGAGGACAGGAGGAGGGGTGCCTTGTAAAAACTGCCTGTAACTGCCCATAACTGGCATCAGATTTGTAAAACAGCTTTAATTGAGGTATAATTGACATGCAATAAACAGCACATGTTTGAATTATACAATCTGACAAGTTTTGACAGATGTATCCACACTTGAAACCATCACCACCACCAAGATAATGCCCCTATCTATCACCCCCAAAAGGTCCTTATCCCCCTTGGCAATCCTCCCTCCCATCCCTCCACCCCCCTCCACCCCCGATAACCATGGGTCTGCTCTCTGTCAACATAGATTAGCTTGCATTTCCTAGAATTTCATGTAAATGGAATCATAGAATCATTATGTACTCTTTTTTCTGGTTTCTTTCAGTCAACTTGCTTTGAGATTTGCCCATGTTGTTGCGTGTACTAATAGCTAGCTCATGCTTTTTTATTGCTGAGTAGTACCCCATTGTATGGATATATAACAATTAGTTGGTGAACAAGTGAATTGTTGCCAGTTTTTGGCTATTACATAAGTTGTTACGGGCTTTTACTTACCAGTCTTTGGGTGGACATATGCTTTTGTATGTCTTAGGTAAATACGACCAGTAGGATTGCTGGATTGTAATGTAAATATATGTATGTATATATATATATATATATATATCTTTACAAGAAACTTCCTGGCAGTAAGTGTGCCTTTCCAAGTGTGACTTTGCAGGTGAAGCCATTCCAGAGTTCATCCTCACAGGACCTCAGAGCCATGGGCAGGACAAACCCTCTGCAGACTTCGGGTCCCCAGATCGGGGGCAGGTTGTAATTAGAGTCAAGATGAGGAGTCTGAGGGGAGCCTCATCTGAAGGGGGGCCAAACATGAGCAAGGAAATAGCCCATCTTTACAGGTAGCCATAGAAGGGAGGTGGTTTATGACAGAAAGGTTCTAGAGCCAGGAGTCCTCTGCTCTTTGCCTTGTAGTCTCTCCCTTCAGAATTAGGGCCCCGTGTGACACCCTGCCTGGCTCATGGGAACTCTTTCCCAGGGCTGGACCTTGCCCTGATTCCTACATGCATGCTGGGGTCCTGTTGCAGACCTCCCAAGTCTCTGGACACAGACCCAGTTGCATCTGCTGACCTTGAGCCTACTGAAGCCCAAAGCCCAGGAGTTCCCAGAGCTCAGCCCATCTTTGACCTCAAGCCCTGGACACACCCAGCTGCCCTGAGTGGGGCTGGCTCTGCAGCCTGTCTGTCCCACGTTCACCTCAGTTCTGGTTCTTATGCCCAGAGCCACCCACCTGTCCCCACCCTGGCTAGGTCTTGACTTCTCCCACCTGGACTATATATTTGGTCCTCTTCTGGCTACTCTTCCTGGCCTCTCCTTCTCTAGCCCATTCCTTCAAACCGGCTTCCACACATTGTCATATTAAGATGCAAATCTGACCAGGTCCCTCCTCTGTTCCTCATTGCCTATAGTGGAAGGTTCTAGTTCCTTAGCCTAGCATTCAAGGCCCTCCATGGACTGTGCCTCTGACCTTTCCAGGCTCCACTCCCTCTGTCCCTCGAACCTTCCCTGGGCCCTAGCCATTGCAAACCATCTTTCACTGCCTTTATACTTGCTGTTCCCCCTGCTTGGTACACTGTTTTCAAGTTCTTAGTCCATCAGGAATCAGCCTTCCCTTGGTTCTTCCCTCAGTTTTTGGCACCCTGTGCAAAACTTCACAGTGGCAGGGTGCCTTGCTGGCTCAGTTGGTAAGAACATGCGACTCTTGATCTCAGGGTTGTGAGTTCAAGCCCCACATTGGGGGTAGAGATTACTTAAAAAAAAAAAAAAAAAACCTTCATAGTGGCAATAGTTAGATTGTATTAGAGTTGTTCCATTGTGTTTGTTTACCCACCCAGCTGGGAGTTCCTCATGAGGCCATATTTTGCCTATAGCTTCATCTTCAGTAGCCGGCACATGGTACTACGTGCATGTTGAATGAATGAGGGAAGAAATGAATGAATGGCAGAGTGAGTGAGTGAGTGGGACGGTGACATGGCAGCACCCACAGTGGTGATGGCGTGGGTGGGGTTGGAGCAGGCAAAGGATCGTGATGAGCCAAAAGAACAGAATAAAAGCATGAAGACACTAGGAGGAGATGGCTCCAAGGCGGAGGGGAGGAGGTTGCTGCCACAAGGTTCTAACCCCATCTCTCTGCATGGGTCCGTCCTGTACCCAGGCTGCGTGCTCTGAAATCCCCCAGAATCCCTGTCATTTCCTCGTGTTTGTTATTTCTGCTACCCCTGTGAGGAAATGCTCCTTGACCCTGCCCTTGAGAAGAGTTGCTCAGGCCTTCCCCAAGGCTGTTGGCTTCTTTGTGGGCTGGGGGGTGAGGCGGGGACTGCACAGCACACCCCTCCCCTGGGCACCAGGACCCTCCTGGCAGGGCACCATAGGGAGGGCATGAGAGCTGAGCAGGCAAGGCCTGAGCCATACGGGAGAGGAGGTTGGGCCTGTGGGACAGGGGGAACCAGGAAGCCATGGGGTCTGGAGGCTGGGCCACTGGGCCCTGCTGTTGTCTCTGCCTGAGCTCCACCCCCCCACCCCCTCCCCCTCCCCGCCCCCCCACCCCAGGTGGGTTTCCTGTCTTAGTTCTCTTGTACTTAGCCACATTCCTGATGACAAAGCACTCCAAGCTCAGCCAGCTAAGGGAAGCAGGACGGATGGAAAGTTTTGTAGGGGGGTGTGGAGTATCTGCTGTCTTCACCACGGTACCTTCAGGACCCAATACCATGCCTGGCACATGGTGAGGGAGATCAAAAACTGTGTCTGATGGATGGATGGATGGATGGATGGATGGAGGGATGGAGGGAGGGAGGGAGGGAGGGAGGGAGGGAAGGAAGGTTGTTTTGCTGGGGCAGAGGGCTGCAGGGGAGTAGCATCTCCAGGGTCCATCCCTGGTGGCAAATGTGGCCATGAGAGTGTAGGACTCTCTTGGAGAGGGGTAAGAGGCTGGGGGTCTGAGTCAGTGGTCTCTTATGCTACCTCCCCACCTTCTCAAGCTCTCTGTTCCAATCTTAGAGGTCTGGGATTGGTATCTCAATGAGGCCTATCCCTGCTTAGAGATACCTCTTCCCCATAGCAGGGGTCCCATACCTGGCTGGGCATCAGAATTTCCTGGGGAGCTCGAACCATCGTGATTCCTGGGTCCCGCCTGAGACCTACTGCTCAGAATATTGCTGGATGGGACCACAAAGTCTGTGTTTTTTTAAAGTATCCTGAGTGATTCTGCCATGTCGACAGGCATAGGAACTCCCCCACCTACTGGATCAAGTTTAAACCCCCAAGCAAGGCATTCTGAGCCCTTTGCCATGGGGACCCTGTGGCCCCGTACAGCCTCCTGCCTTGCCCCCCACCCCAAACATGTAGCGTAACAAAACTGCTCCATGGTCCCCAGACATGCTCAGGCTCTCTCACCTCCTGAGTCTCCACTCAAACTCATCTCTCTACCTGCCCCCTCGTCTACCTGGGGAACTTCCCTACATCCTTTGAAGCCCAGAAAATGCCACTTCCTTCCCCAGGAAGCCTTTCACACCCTCTTCTACCCAGCCAGGCAAAACTTTTATCTCCTTCCTGTGAATTTCACAGCACCTCCCACCACCTAAACTATAGCACCTGTCACCCTGCTCAGTCTTTATCTGATAATGCCTGTGCCAGTCCGCCAGACCCAGACCGTTTGCACCAGCAGCACTGCTAAATCCTCCCAAACATCCTTTGAGGTAAATGATGACAATGATGGTGGCAGTAGCAAAGACCGATTAGGCAAAAAGCCTGCTTGAAGCCCCCTGCATATGCTGCTAGGCTCTTAAATCCTCACAAGGGCCAAGGGAGGTGAGTACTGTTATTACCAGGCCCATCATACAGATGAAGAAACTGAGGCCCAAAGAGGCAAACACCCTTGTCCTGGGTCACACTGGATGTGGTAGAGCTGGGATCTCACCCAGGCAGTGCTCCAGATACCACAGTCTAACCCACCACACTTCAGCCCTTTTACCCCAGAGGCTCAGGGACATATTTGCCCAAACTCACCATTCTCATAAGCAGCACGGACATTCTTTGCACCCAGGAGCCCCTGATCCCCAAACTCCACATTTACATGGCCCCTGTTTAAACCTTTTGGTAAGTAATCGTAAGCCAAGCCCCATTCCAGGCTCCCTTCTTCATCCCAGGACCCCCCAGAGACCTGCCCTCACCTCTTCCTGGCCTGGCCTGGCCTGCCCTCTAAGTTCACTCCTACTCATCCTGCCCCACCTAGAGTTCCAAGTTCCATGGAAGGAACGCCCAGCCCTTGCTGAGGCCACTTCAGCCCGCAGGCTGAAGTCCGACATCGCTGGCAAGCTTTTCTCCCTGACTTCCCCTCCCGGCATGTGGACTGAGCAGTCTGGGACAATGGAGGAAGCAAGCCACCTCCTCTCCCTGGACCTCAGTTTCTCCATGTGTAAGGCAAACAAAGGCTTCGCTCTGGTTGTCCTCCGGGGCTGAGAAGAGGCTCTGGTGATCACAGGACGAGAGGCTTGTAAATGCTGGTGGGCCAGCCCTGAGCACCTCACTCCTGGTCCTGGTTAGGAGGGTGGCATCCCCAGTCAGCCTGTAGCCCAACACTGCCCCTCTGGCAGGTTACCTACCTTCCCCGTGCCCTTGCACCCCATCCAGCAAATGGGATCCCAAGAGGCCCTCTGCACACAATCGCTGTGGGAATGGACTGCGGAAAGGCACCGGGTACCTAGAAGGGGCACCTAGCCCAGGGCAAACCTCTATTCATAAATGGTAGTAATTACTAAGCGAAGGGCCCTGCCTCCTTCTGAGGGGAGGGGAGACCAAAGTAGAATCATAGCTGGGAAGTCAGGCACCGTTTTGGACAAAAAAACAAGTGGTAATGTATATCCAGCGGTAAACTTGGCTCTCTCCAAGCCGGGTCCCCAGCCCAGCCAACCCACCCGCTGAGAACGCCCTATCAGTCCAACCGGGTGACAGCAGGGCTTTAAAAATCACACTGTGATCGCACACGTTCTTCCCGAGGTGGCAGAGCTCTTGCGCATGTCCCTTCCTCACCCACTGCTTTACAGAGCCTGTAAAAGGAGATTACTTGGGCTTTGGTTCCAGGCTGGCCTGAGCTCATGTTTCCAGTTCTGCTACTTATTAGCTGCATGATCTCGGGCAAGTTATTTCCCTCCTCTGGGCCTCGCTTTGCCTCGTCTGTAAAGTGGGCAGATACTCCCAACCTTTGAGGATCCCATGAGAGTTACAGGTATCAGGCACAGAGAAAGGACATAATCCTTAAAGTTCTATTATCCCCACATTCTAGATGAAGAAACTGAGGCTCAGAACGCCTCCATTCCTGCTCCACAACTAGACAGAAGCAGGCTGGCTCTAGTCCACAACCCTTGCTACCACACAGGAAGGTGTCCCCCAGTTCACAAGTCTGGAGGCCATGAGGGAGGGCTCTGGCTGTTCAAGGTCAAGGACGCGGGGTCCCGCTTTACAGGCTTCTCCTTACAACTCTCATTAGTCAGAGCTGGCCAGGTCCAGACCTAATCATCGGGCCCTCCAGAGTGGGTCAGAGGGGAAAGGGCAGACCCAAGATGGGTGAGGGCAGGTGTAGCAGGTGTGGCAGGTGAGGCCGTGTGCCCTATGACTACCGGAAGACCCGCAGACACTGGGCCGGAAAGCAGAGCCCTTGTCCCAATCGACTGTGCAGTGAGGACACAGTGATCTCATCTCCACTGTCAGGAGCTCAGCTGTCAACACTGTGTTCCTTCTTAAAGCCTGAGTCAGCGGACAGAGACACATTGCCTCGCACTGGCTTTGTATCTGCTGATTTTATTAGGGCCACTTCTAGATAAAGCAAGTTATATTCAGCATGATTTGCATTGATACCAGCAGGCTTGATACGTTTTTCCACATTGGGTTTGTCCTCTTGGAACCCTCCTTATTGGCTTCAGCCACAATGCTGTAAGGAAGCCTGGGCTCTGTTGCTGGAGACAGGAGAATGTGACACCGTGTGCAGAGGACGGCCCCCGCCAAGCATCCGGCTGAATGCCACTGCATGGGTAAATTCAGCTTCGCCATGGGGAGCAGAAGTGCCGAATCCACAAAATCGTGAGAAATAATACATCGTTGCTGTTCAAAGCAATTAAGTTTGGAGTCGTTGTTCCATTCCACGGCAATACATAGCTGAAACACCCCAGTGTTTTGATTTCCTAGATTTTCAGAATGTACGTAGACCATTAGAGCAGAAGCACCTGTGTCTGAGCACCCAGCACCCTGTGTGCCCCCCGAAGGCAGAGCCTTGGCCACCCCCGATGATTGAGCCTCTACCACTGGCCAGACATTGTGTGGCTTTTACAAACACCATCACATACTAGATGCTTAATACTTATTGAATAAGCGAATAAATGTCTTAGCACACACTGCAGCCCTGTAAGAGTTGTTTTATCATTACTCAACTGAAACTCATTCTTTAGAAAAAAATCAGAAAGATGCAGATATCACAAAAAGGAAAAAAAAATTACCTCTAACTCTACTACCCATAATTTCAGTTAACATTTAGTGTGTATGTATAGAGATTCAATTACATTATGTATGCATATTTAGTTTGAAAAATGTGATGGGGCGCCTGGATGGCTCAGCCGTTAAGGTTAAGCTCAGGTCATCATCTCAGGATCCTGGGATGGAGCCCCGCCTGCTCAGCGGGGAGTCTGCTTCTTCCTCTCCCTCTGCCCCTCCCCCCACCCCGTTCATGCTTGCTCTCTCTCTCTCTCTCTCTCTCGCTCGCTCGCTCTCAAATCAACAAATAAAATCTTAAAAAAAAAAAGAAAAAGAAAAATGTGATAAACATGCTGTTCTGTAACCTGTTTTTTCATCCGAAAATATCTGGACTTCCTTTCCATGTCCATGAATGTATATCTCCATTCAACAGGATTTTTAAAAATTTTTTAAAGGTTTTTATTTATTTATTTGACAGAGAGAAACACAGCTATGGAGGGAACACAAGCAGGGGGAGTGGGAGAGGGAGAAGCAGGCTTCCCACTGAGCAGAGAGCAGGATGATACGGGGCTCGATCCCAGGACCCCAGGATCACGACCCGAGCCGAAGGCAGACACTTAAAGACTGAGCCACCCAGGCGCCCCCATTCAACAGCATTTTTAATGGATGCACACATTTATTTGCCTGTGTGTCTCCGCCAGGAATCACACACTTTCTTCCTCTGCCCCACCCCCTGCTCACAAAAGTAAGCCCTGCCAGCCTGCTATGTGCTCTATGACCCAATCACCTGACCACAGCCAGTTGGACCCAAGATGAACATCTCACCCAGACTGGGCTCATCTGCTTCTCTTGTCTACACACTTAGAATCAGGACCAGGAGACAGTCAAGTCAGCCTGAGGGTCATTGAAATGGTCCCACGTATATCCTGGCTTCGTGCGGTGGCATAATCTGCCATGTGGAGACATGTCTGTCTGGGCAGAGAAAGAGGACTAAAGCAGGAATGAGCGACACAGGCCATCCTGGCGGCAGCTGCCTTGCTGAGTGCAGAGCTTTGTCAGCATCTGACTGCCTTTCTGCTCCTGGTTTGTGAGGCACCTCTGCAGCCTTTCATAAATTCTCCGTTGTTGGCTGAAGTTGGCTTAAATGTATTTATGCTTGCAACCAAAAATTCCCAACAGTTACTACTCCAGGGGTATAAGAAAGAAGGGACTCTCCACCACAAGGCCAGGCCTCTGGGAACCAGTAAAAAGAACAACCCAAGATAGAAAAATATTGCCCCAGCACCTTCTATAAGCAGAGGCTCTACCAGCCAGCCACCTTACAAAACCGGGTACACAGGGGGCGACTGGGTGGCTCAGTCATTAAGCGTCTGCCTTTGGCTCAGGTCATGATCTCAGGGTTCTGGGGTCGAGCCCCGCATGGGGCTCCCTTCTCCGCGGGAAGCCTGCTTCTCCCTCTCCCACTCCCCTTGCTTGTGTTCCCTCTCTCGCTGTGTCTCTCTCTCTGTCAAATAAATAAAAATCTTAAAAAAAAATCTTTTAAAAATATCAGAACTTTGGGGCACCTGGGTGGCTCAGTCGGTTAAGCGTCTGCCTTTGGCTCAGGTCATGATCTCAGGGTCCTGGGGTCGAGCCCTCACTTCTCCGTCTCCCTCGCCCCTCCCCCTGCTTGTGTTCTCTCTCTCTCTTTCAAATAAATAAGTAAAATCTTTAAATGAAACCAAACCAAACCGGGGACACAGGGCAGAATGCAATCTTGACTTTTATTAGCATAGTTTTAAGGATGAGGACAGTTTCTATGAGGTCCCTAGAGCAGTCAAATTCATAGAGACTGAAAGTAAAAAGATGGTCACCACGGGCTGGGGGTTCAATGGGTAAGGCGTTTCCTTTGGGGAAGATGAAAAAGTTCCAGAGATGGACAGTGGTGATGGTTGCCCCACAGCGTGGATGCACTTAATGCCACTGAACCGTACACTTACAAATGGTTACAATGGTACGTTTTAGGTTCTGTATATTTTACCACGATTTTTTTTAAATGAGAAAAATGAGGTCTAGTAAGATTAACGGAGTAGGTGTGGAGCAGTTTATGAGAGTTCTCTGGACAAACTGGGTTCAGTTCTCAGATCTGCCACTAGCTTACTTGCTTGACCTGGGGCACATTGCTCTGGAGCTGTGCCCTGGTTGCCCTCCTTGTAAAATGGGGTAGCACCCATATATCTGGGATTGCTTAGAAGAATGAAAGAAGATAAATCCATGCCAACCACTTAGCCATGTGCCTGGCACACAGCAAACTGTTCATACACAGGACTTCCAGTGATGAGGCCTCTCAACCCAGAGCCAAAAGGGCCTTGCAGGGCACCTGTTAAAACCCCTTTGTTACAAAATGGAAGAGACCGAGGCTTAGAAAGGCTTAGAAAGCGACTTGCCTGAAGTCATCCAGCAGATCTGTAGCAGAGCCCAGAGAGGAGCAGAACCACCACCCCTGAGTGCAGAGATCTCCGTCTCCAGCCAGCCCACAATACTTTTCCTTTCTTTAGAGCTAAACTGCCATTGATGTGGGGCATTAATCTCAAGCCTCAAGGAGGAAGGGAGGGCTTCTCTGGGCTCTCAACTGGTGTTCACTCTCCCTCTTCTAAAGTGTGAGTCAGCCCTGGTATGAATGCTGTGAGTCAGCCGACTTCTCCGTGATGAATGTGCGTGTGACTGCCAGGTGGCATCCAGGTGGGGGCTGGGGGAGGGGGGTGAGTACAGTGTGACACCTGCTGGGTCGCTCCGCTGCTTGCTTGGGGGATGAGCTGCGTGCTTCCTCTGGGTCCAAATGGCTGCACGGTGGTGTCCAGCAGTTAAGAGGTCCAGGTTTTATACCTTCAGTTTGCTACCAAATTCCCCCTTCAGTGTGACCTCAAGCAAGTGGCTAACTTCTGACTGCCTCGGTTTCCTCAACTGCCCCCTTTAAATGTGAATAAATCTAGTCTTGCCCTCAGCACAAGGCGTGAGGGGTAAAAGAACGTGTGTGGGAAGGTGTTTTGCACACTTAAACAGTTGCATAAGCATAAAGGACAGTGTTATTTCATTTCTCAGGAGAAATAAGTTTCTAAGAAAACAGAGCCCTGCCAAGCTATTTATTTGTTTTTCCCATCAGTCCTTGGACTTCTCAGGGTGGCTGAGATCCTCTGGTCTTCTTGCTGTTCCTACATGAGGGTGCTAGATTAATGCTAATTAAGTGTCGACCTTAGTGGGGAGTCTACTGGGCCCTGGGCCCAGGGTCAAGCCACTGAACCCTCCCGAGAGCCCCACAGGGTCAAGACTGTTCTGAGCTCCATTTTACAGAGAGAAAACTGGGGCTCACAGAGAGCAACTTGTCAAAGACGGCACCACCGGTGGGGTGGAGCCGGGCCATGAAGTCAACTTCCCCACTATTCCAGCACTCTCTCCTCCCTAGGCTTGAGGAAGAAAGCCCTGGGGGCTGTATCAGGTCCCCTCCTTCCAACTCCAGAGACCCCCGGAAAACAATACATGCAAACTGAAACAGGTGGATTTCTGCCACCCTGAAGTAAATCAGGCTTTGCGAATGTAAAACGCAGGCAATAGTAATCATATTTACCATTTTTCAAGTATTTACTAAATGCCGGTCACCCTACAACCATATTCTCACTTGCTGTTCTCAATAAATCTTTGAAGTAAATACTGATACTCTCATTTTATGGTTGGGGAAATGGAGACTCAGAAAGCCCAAGTAATATGCCCAAAGACACTCAGCTAGCAGATCTGTCTCCAAGGCCGGTGATCTACTCACCCCATATCACTGACAGATCCCTCATTCATTCATTCTTTGCTCCATTTCTTTATGAAACATTTAGAGCCTCTTCCTTCTGCTAAGCAACTAGCTGGACAGAGAGAGGACAGGAGTGCTTGAGCCCCTGCCCCGAAGAGGTCATTATCTGGGAAAAGATAAGGCTCAAATAAATTGTAATTTTTTAAAACATTTTTTAAAAGATTTTATTTATTTATTTGAGAGAGAGAGAGAATGAGAGATAGAGAGCATGAGAGGGGGGAGGATCAGAGGGAGAGGCAGACTCCCTGCTGAGCAGGGAGCCCGATGCGGGACTCGATCCCGGGAGCCCAGGATCATGACCTGAGCCGGAGGCAGTCGCTTAACCAACTGAGCCACCCAGGCGCCCCAAATAAATTGTAATTTAAACGATAAGAGCCAGACCCCGGTCCAATGCTGGTGCTGGTGCTGGGCAAGCTCCCTCAACGAGTAGTGCTTGTCAGAGCTATGGTTTGTTTATCTTTTTCATCGAGGTGCTGGAACTGACACTTACTACCTGTTCACTACCGACTACCTACTCCCAGATCGTGGGCAAATGACTTCACCTCCCTGAATCTCTCTTGTCTCTTTAAGAAAGTGGGAGAGAGGGGCACTTGGGTGGCTCAGTCGGTTAAGCGGCTCAGGTCATGATCTCAGGGTCCTGGGGTCGAGCCCTACATTGAGCTTCTTGCTCAGCAGGGAGTGGAATTCTCGCTCTCCCTCTGCCTCTCCCCTTGTTCGTGCCCTCTCTCTCAAATAAATAAATAAAATAAAATCCAAAAAAGAAAATAGGAGAGAAAAACATTCATCTCATCAAGTTCTTGTGGGAATTAGATTAACTGGAATGATAGTGTATTCATTCATTCAACAAATATGTACTGAGTCCCAGTTTGTGCCAGGTACAGTTCTTGGTGCTGCAGATGCTAGAGGACGTGGGCAGCAGACATTCCCTTGGAACCATGGAAAGATTTGGGTTTTTTAAGTAAAAAAAAAAAAAAAAAATTAATGGAGGCCTAATGTGCACACACAAAAGTACAAAAATTGGAGGTGTACAGCTCGATGAATTTTCACAAACTGAACACACCCGCGTAACCAACGCCCTGATTACAAAACATTACCAGCAGGGTCAGGACTAGGAGATGGCAAGTGAGGCACTCACCTCCACCGTAAAATTTAAGGGGGTGTCGAAAGCTCAGTCATCAAGATAAACAATGCTTCCACACAGTATCTTTTAAAAATGAAAATTAATGCCAAAGAATCCATGATGACATATCAAAATTTTAAATAAAGGCAGGATTAGTAATAGTGCCGTGGGGAGTCATATGAAAGCTCAGGGCAAAAGGAAAAAAATCAGTAATGTTGATCCTGCCTTACCTTCGTCCCAGCCCTGATATCAGGCCCCCTCACGGTCACTGCCTCCCCTCCAAGGGTAACTATTATCCAGACTTCTAAGCCCATAGGTAGGTTTTGCCTGTTTTTGAACTCTGGACACATGAAATCATGCTCTTTTGCATACAGCTTCCTTCACTCCACATTATGTCTGTGAGATGTAACCATGCTGTGGCACGCCCTGGAAAGATGTTTAAGCAAGGGAAGGATGCGGTGGCTGGGCGTTTTAGAGAGACCAGTGTGGTGGCAGGTGGGAGCATGGATACACGGGGGTTCTAGACTCTGCTGGATCTGGGCCAGGGGGATGAATAGGAGAGGGTGAAGTGCAGTGACATTCTGTAAGGACAGAGGACACAGGGCTGACTGGATATTGGGGATGAGGAAGAGGAGGAGGCAAGGAAGACGCTAGGTCTCTGGCTTGGCCCATTTGGTGGACAGAGGAGCCATCTCTGGGGTGGGGACTGGGAGGGAGGGGAAGATGAGTCTAGATTTAAACAAGGTGAGTGCCAGGTACCTGTGGGACATTCAGAGAGCTGACCTGGAGGCACAGCTAAGGCTGGCGCTCAGGAGAGAATGGAGGAGATATATGATCCCCCTGCATCCCCCAGCATCAGCGAGCAGGTGGCAGTCTGGATGAGAACGCTTGCAGAGGCCTGGGGAAGGGCACAGAAAGGATAAAGAAGGGAAGCTGAAAAGTTCTTTGAGAGCGGGTGGCTTGAACAGGCGTGTAAATCAGAATGAAAATATTAAACACACAAAACCGTCCCGCTTGGCCCATCAGGCCTTCCTGGAAGCCAGCACGGCGTTCACCTGCAGCCTGGGAGGGTGTGAGTTGCAAAATATCCTGAAGATTAGGGGTTCCCCGTCCCAACCCCGGCCAGCCCCCCTTGCATCAGCGGTGGCTGACTCAGCAGAGCTTTTTCTCCGGGACGCATGCCTTTAAAGGCAAAAAAGAAAAAAGAAAACAACCCTCTTCCCGGGTGCTTTACTCACTCCGGACTCGGGGAGCAGCTAGGACCGCCCAGCACTGCGCCGCCTGAGCCCACGTGCGTGCTCTCAGGCACGCACCCCGGGCCCGCCGCTGGGCCACCTGGCACCGCCCCTCCAGTCCCCGAGAGCCCTTCCTCGGACTGGCTACGGCTGGAACTCCTTGGAATCAGACCCAGAAAAAGTCCGAGTTCCTTTCAGGGCTAAAGGCAGCCTCCAGGGAACAAAGCTGCCTGTGTGAGCACAGCTTGGGGTTGAGGGGGAGTGAGGGGGGGCCCTCGGTCCCTCCAAGCTGAGCACTAGGACTCCGCAGCCTCCTCCTATCCTTCTTTAAAGCCTCAGGATCGGGGAGGCTGGGATTTCTTCACGCCCTTCCCTTGCTCAGAAACCCTCCGTGGCTGCCCAGTGCCCACTGAATAAAGTCTTTAACTCCTATAACCTGGCAAGTGAGGGCCTTTATGATTCCACCTCTTCAGCTTCTTTTGCTCAAATTCCCTCTAACTTCATCTCCTCTCTCTCCCAACTCCCTACACTGCAGCCACAGGCTGCACCTTCCTGCCCGGCTCCAGGCATTTAGTTCCTGGTCTTTCCTCCCCTGCCTCCCCACCTTCCAGGCTCAGATGCCATTTAGGCTTTCCCTGGTGTTCCCTCTCTGGTTGGAGTTAAATTCTGTTTCCCAGGACTCAGCTATCCCCAAAATAAACTAGCCCACCTGAGAATCTAACCTCTGATCCAGGGTTAATAGCTTCTCATGAATTTACCTCAAAACTGTAGCCTCTAGTGGGTCATAAAACTTTTACAGAGAGAGAGAACACCTAGAAATGGAATTTCAAGCAGAGAATGGGGGTCTGTTTGGGCAGGTATGGTGAGGTGGGGCAAAAGTAAGGCAGTTTTTCTGGCCACTCTGCTTTGTCTTCTGGTGCTACCCTGACCAGAGGAGGGGGATTTGATTTGACATCATGAATTAGGACTGCTGATTTGGATAAACTTTTACACATATCCATTTCTCCTCAGGCCGATCCAGGAGGGAACTGTTATACCCATTTTATAGATCTGAGGCTTGAGGCTCAGAGAGAAGGGATTTGCTCAGTGATGTTTGGTAAGTCAATAGCAGAGCTGGGACTCAGGAGTCTGAATCCGGGAGTCCACCCTCAGTCCCTGAGTGTGGTCTAGAGAGTCTTCCTTCCTTTCAGCAATTACTCTCTGCCTGTCTATGCACGTTCTTCCCTCTGCCAAGAATGGGCTTCCCTATGATCTACCTGGTGAACTCATATTCAGCCTTCTAAACCCTGCTAAGCATGCCCCCTCCCTTCCCTAAAGCTCTCTCTACCCCCTGTCCTTCCTCCGTGGTACAAGTTCTCCTCTTGTACACATTTTTTTTTAATTTTATTTATTTTTGACAGAGAGAGAGAGAGAGAGAGAGCAGAAGCAGGGGGAGCGGCAGGCAGAGGGAGAGGGAGAAGCAGAAGCAGACTCCCCGCCGAGCAGAGAGCCCGATGCGGGGCTCGATCCCAGGACCCCGGGACCATGACCCGGGCCGAAGGCAGACGCTTAACGACTGAGCCACCCAGGTTCCCCTCTTGTACACATTCTTATCCCTGTATTACTGCTGTCCATTTCCCCTCCTGCATCCCTTCCCATTTGGGGGCTCCATAAGGCTAGCAACAGACTTACATGCCTCTGACCCTGGGTAAGCGACCCACTCAGGGCTGGCCTAGTGAAGGAAAGGGAGCCTGGTGGTGAGTGTGACCCGTGAGCTGAGTGAGACATACCCACAGCTGGGAAGTAGCATACACCATAGACTGGGCGTGCTTGGAAACAGAGAGCTATGGAGACTTTGAGCTGCGAAGTCGCAAAACCAAAAAGGTACTTAAGGAAAGACTGCCAGTGTCGGCAGGCAATAGGCAGGCTAGCTACTCATCTGATCATTCATTACTGCCTGCCTTCACTCCTTCGCCCATGCGTCTCCACCACAGAAGCCATCCTCAGGGGGCTCCATCTGAGGAGAGACAGACAGGACCAGCAGCACACGAAGAAACACCAAAGGGTAAAGAAGATCAAGATTCCCTCTTGGGGGACTCTGGGACCCTTTCCGGAAGCCCCACTGCAGAGGTACTCTGTGCCATCAGAAGCACTGTGGCACACGGAGGTGGGGGTGGAGGGAGTCAGGCAGAGGAAACAACCCGAGCGAAGGTAGAGATAAAGAAACTGCTGGTGGGAGAGGTGAGGCCGAGAGCTTGTAAACTAAGCAAGGGCCTGCTCCCTCTCCGGCAGCCTCAGACACATGAGCCTGAGAGGGAGTCAGGACTAGAGGAGGTGAGACCGGAGGAGTGGAGGCCCTGCAAAGAGCAGGGAGGGAGGATGAGGTGGTACAGAGAGTGAAAGCAGCAGGACTTGGTGGCCTCTGGTACCTGGGGGACAAGAGGAAGCCCCCAGCTTTGCCGGCTGAGCAGCTGGGAGACCATAGGAACAGAAGCTGTGGGCAGAGGTGTGCTGGGAAGGGGCCTGCTCGCCCTCCCGTGGGCTGCTCCATGCCCAGCCACGGTGCCCCCTTGGCAGCACTGGACACACAGCCTGGACAGAGGAGTCCAGGAGTCATGTGGTCAGCTCAGCCTCCTCCTTTCCAACTGAAACTAACCCCTCCTCGTCCCTCTCCACAGGGAAAGGGACACTCGGCCTAACCTCAGGACTTTGGACTGGGGGTCTTTCCCTTCGCTGTGTCTCAAGTAAGACTCGGGTTTAGAAGAGTAAATAAGGTGAAATGATACCACTACCACTGAAGAAGGACTTGCTGTGTGTCAACAAGTGGTGAGTATTTCATGGACTTATCTGGAAATTGTATCTCTTGTGACAGCACATGAGCCTGGAGGTGGTATCCATTCTGTTTGACAGGTAATAAGACCGAGGCTCAAAGGCCAGCACATTGCCTAGGATCGTGCTAGGACTGGTATACAACAGAGCTGGCTCAAACCCAAGGACTCCTGTGTTCTTACCGTTCCTATTTTTCACACTTAACCTGTCGCCATAGATTCACATGTACTGTCAACAGTCGAGAAGACTTCACAAAGGAGCTGATAGGAAAACCCAGAGAAAGAGGTAGGTATGGATTTTCAGGCAGCGGGCCCAGACTGTGCTAAAGCAAGGCTTGGCTTGCAAAGAGGAATGTCGGGGGTGGAGAGGGGTTAGGAGAAAATCTCGGAGCGAGACCTCCTGTAGTTTGTCTCACAAATACTTAAACACCACTTACCACGAAACAGACACTGTTCTAAACACTTTATAAATATTAACTCACTTAATCTTCATAACAAACCTATGAGGTGGTACTATTATTATCCTTAGTTTACCAAAGTTATCCAGTGGCGGGATGAGGACTCCAGAGTCCTCGCTCTTAAGCGCTATCCGCCGCCGATCCCGATTTGCTGTACAACTCCACCATTTTGCTAGCGGTCGCTGAGGCTCAGAGAGGTGTGCACACTGGCTTAGCGTCACACAGCGAGCGCGCTTCCCCGGACTCGGGGCGCGGGCAGCGGGAGAGACCCACAGCCAGAGCTAGGAGCCGGCAGAGTGCCTTCCAGGCCCCCTTCCCCGACCCCTCCCCCGGCCCCCTTCCCCGAGGAGCCCCGCCCCGGACATGCCCCAGGCCCCGCCCTCAGGCTCTGCGCACACCCCCCCCCCCCCCGACACACACACCGGCAGCGCCAGCCAATGGCTGGGGTCCTATAAACTCTACCGTCCGCGCGCTCTAGGCGAGAAGCTAGAGGTAGCCCCGGCTAGCGCGGAGGTCCTGGAGGTCCTGGGCTGTGGGTCTTGGGAGCGAGCTCGCCAGGGAGCAGGAGGCCAAACGACCGAAATCAGAGTCGCAGTCGGAGTCTCCGAGCCGGAGCAGGAGCCTGAGCCGGAGAGCGCCGCCCGTCCGCCCGTCCGCCAGTCACCGCCCGCGCACCCGGCGCTGCCAGAGCCTCCGGCGCAGCGCGGCCATGGAGCCCAGCAGCAAGGTGAGTCGCGCGCCCGCCGGCCCTCCCCGCCCGGAACAAAGGCGCGGCCCCCTCCGACCCTCCGCCGGCCCGAGCCTCCCCGGCCGCCCGGCCGCGCTCTGCGCCCGGGGCGGGCGCCGCGCCTCTCTGAGCCTCCCCCGGCGGCGGCCTGGAGCGCCGCGCTCTGCCGAGGCGGGGGGCGCGGGTGCGGATGGGCTCGGGATGTGGCGGGCGCAAGGGCGCCGCGTGCGTAGTTGGCGCCCGCACTAAGTATCTGGCTTCCTTCCGGGGGCGCCGCGCCGTTCACGCGGCCCGGCGGGGCCGGGGCACCCAGGGCCCAGGCGCGGCACGTCGCTCACGATCTCCCCGGCGGAGGCCCCGCGCCGACTCCTCCCGGGGCGGGGGAGGGGGATCGAGCGCGGCGCCCATTGGCTGAGCGGGCCGAGCCCCCGGCCCGGCCCCGGGCTCGGCGCGCGGAGGCGGCAGGACCCGCCCCCACTCCGCAGGCTCCGAACCGCTGCCCGGTTCGCCTGGGGGCCACACTCTGCGCGCGGCCTGCTGTTGGGCTTTAGACGCGGCCTCGCGCGGTCTCCCGCGCCAGCCCTCCGAGGTTCCGAAGCGGAGGGTACTTTTTTTCAGACCCGGGCGCCAACTCCAGGATGCCCGGCTCCGGGGCGGAGACGGAAAGCCGGCCTCTGAGGCCCTTCTTTCCGCGTAGTGCAGGCCCCAAAGCTTTGCCAAGTACCGGGGAGAGGTGCTCCGAGGTGGCACGTTTCCCTGCTCGGGCGCGGCTGGGCCGAGAGAGCTCCTGGGGGGCCACCGCCACGAGCCCCGGGAGTGGGGGTGGGGGGCTAGGCCGGGAAGGGGCCCCACGCGAGAGCAGATCTGGAGGAGCGCACGCCGGGGGTCCGGGCCCGGGGGCCCGGGGGACACTCCGTACTCTAGATGTGGCCTCCTCCTCTGAGGACAAACAACTGCCTAGATAGGATCTCTTTTCTTTATCTGTAGAGCGGCTTGTCCTGCAGGGGATCTTTGTGACTCCCAGAACGGTTCCTTTTCAACAAATATTTATCGATCCCCTCCTGCGTGCAGGGCATTGTTTCTTTCTTACCCCCCGCTCCCTTTCCCCTTGCGAAGAGTATTTTAAAGTGACTTTTTCTTTGAAGCGCTCCCTCTCGAATGTTCCCAGCCCCTTGGCAGGGGAGGCGCGACGGTGCCCCCCCGCCCTTTTAAAAACCCTTTTAAAACCCGGAATGCGGGAACAGGACCGAATCTGCACTGCCCTTCCTTTGGCCGTGGCCGTGGCCGTGGCCAGTGGCACTGAGCAGGGTCTTGCCTAGGCCGAGTGGCGCCTGACTGACGCCAGGCGGTCCTCTCAGCGGGAAAAGGCTCCTTCATACCTGTTGAATCCACAGAACTTGTTTCACCCCACCCTGGCCCTTGGGCTTGAGGTGAGACCCTGCGCCGCAAACCCAACAGTCGTCGGTGAATCATTATCCTGGCATATGGATGTAACAGGACAAAAATAAAACAGGTGATTTTAGCTCTTGGTAAGGGCTGGAGACCCTTGCTGTTTTATCTCAGGGTGTGACAGGCCTCTTCACCTCTCTGGACCCTCATTTCTCTGTTTGTAAAAGAGAATGACCTTTTTTTACTTCTTCCAGAGTAAGAACTGTCCTGTTCAGCGGGACCTGGGCGTTTATTTTTTGAGTGGATAAGTGAATATTCTGAGCAGAGACAGAAAAGTGCAGGAGAGAATCAACAGCCGCTTACAGCTTACTAGGCTCTTGGCTAAAATGCCACTGTGTTACCCTCCATGTAGCCCTGCTGGTTCACAGGCTTGGAGCTCAGAAAAGGGAGGTAACTTTCCTGAAGTCACACAGCTAGTCAGTGGTGGGGCTAGATTTGAACCCAGGCCAATCAAAAAGGGCTTTCAGTCTCCACTGGCCCCTTTCACCACACCCTTTCTTGAATTTTGGGCCGAGGGGAGGGTTTGCCTAAACTCAAAGGCTGCCCTTGTACGAACTGGCTCTAAATGCTGTAGCCGGTGGGTATTTTAATGCCGTACCCTCCAAACTTAGGACTGTCTGCCCATCAGTAAATAACTTTGGAGCACCTCCTTCTCAGTGGTTTATCTGTATTTAAAATTCATGTGTATACACTGTTATACTAGTAGATTATATGCCTACGTATATAGACATTTAAAAAAGACACAGATAACAGTTACGGTTTTAAAAAAAAGCTTTGTTTTGTTTTGCCAAACCCTCTCTGGGTCATTAGTATACATTCTGGAATAAAGCCTTTCCTTTTGGAGACTGCTGATTTGATCAGCAAGCACAGCCCTTTTGTGCAGGATGTTAGACTGAGGCCTGGAGAGGTTATGTCCCTTGCCCGAGGTCTTTCAACCAGGTGTGTCTGACTCTGAAGTTCTCTCTCTCTCTCTCTTTTTTTTTTTTAAGATTAAAGAAAAAAAATTAATCTCTACATCCAGCATGGGGCTCCAACTCACAGCCCCAAGATCAAGAGTCATGTGTCTACCGACTCAGCCAGCTGGGTGCCCCTGAAGTTCTTTCTGCTGTGTTCCCCTTCATCTCTTAGGCACTGAGAATAGACTTAACCGACTTCCCTGTGTTCTGTTGTGTCCTCTCCACATTGATGTCCTCTGCGCATTGTGCAGAGTTTAACTGAGTAGGAAGCAGGGGACAGGTTGAATGCCTCCCGTCCCAGCCAAAGTTTTGCTCATGCCCCCTCCTGGGCAGCAGGCGAGGTGAGCCCTGTCCTAGGACCTCTCACCCAGCCCATTGTGAAGAATTCCTGGCTAGTCCCCTGTGGTGCCTAGGGCCCCTGGGGCGAGGGAGGGCAGGTGGGCATGTGGGCGGGTCTCTGCCTTCTCTGTCTTCCAGATAAAGGAGAAATCAGAGATCTGCAGGGCTTCTCAGCCCCTCAGTGGTATGAAGAGCATAGACTTTTAAAGTCCTGTGGATGTGGTTTTGAATTCCAGTTGAGTTCAGTTGCCTCATCTGCAGAGTGATGTCATTTTCATTATGAGAATGTAAAAATTCAGAAAAAAAATGTGTCTGTCCGCATAGATGCTCCATAAATGTTCCTTCTCTGGACTCCCACGATCCATACACTTAACCTGGGTCCCAGGTGACTGTACCTGGGTTGTGGCCTCTGTCCAGAAGTTTGGCATTCTGACAGCGTGAGCTTTTAGGGAGCCCCGGGATGCCCAGGCCATGAGTGGCGGTCGATTGAGTCAATCATTCAAGATCCCACCGGCCAGTTCTTCTGCAGCAGGGGTTTGCTGGGAAGGAGCTAGCACGTGGGTGGTTGGGCCGGGCCCAGAGCTGGGTCAGCTAATGTGGCTGCCCTGCCTCCCCTGTGAGGGAGATATGAGCCACAGTGACCTCACTGTCCAATGAAAAATGACTTTCCCAAGGTCACACACTGAGCCTCCTACTGCAAAACATGCTGCCAGCCTCTCGAGGTGACAGAAGAGGATCAAGGAGAGTTGGAGCAGGAAGGGACTTTGCAGTGCATGGCCCAGCCCTCCATTTGACAGATAGGGAAAACTGGGGCCCAGGAAGGAAAGACGCTTGCCCAAGATAAGGCCCTCACAAAGAATTGGAGATGTTCCTGAGTATTAAAAAAAAGAAGATTTTTCCACACCCCTGCCCAGTGTGCCCCCCTCCACTCACCCCAGATGAGCAGGAATTCCCACACTGCAGGACTTCCAAGCTCCTTCTGGGTGCAGTCGGAGTCGAAAGGTGATTAGACATAACTTGACAACTGAAATCCTTCTGTGAATGGAAACAAAACATGTCCTCAGGAAACCGTGACCTTGGGCAAGTGACTTTCCCCAGAGCCATGGAGCTGGAAGCCTGCTACCCTGTGGCAGGGATGGTGAGACTGGCCAAGTTCCCCAACTCAGGGTGGTGGCTCCTTAGGTGGGAAGACCCTTTGTATGGCCACTTGGTGTGCACGGACAGTGTAAACATCTCCATTATGATCCTTGTCCCACGCTGAGCCTTTCAGGGACCCAACCCTTCTTCCCCGGCGCTGGGTCAGTCCCAAATCCCCCATAATCAGCTTGTGACTTCAGGGAGCTCGGCTATACCCAGTGCCTTCTGGTCACGGGGTATCAGGGCCTAGAGCTCCTCTCTGGCTCTGAGGGTACAGGCCTCCAGTTCCCCCTCCTCCAGAGCTGGCAGAGCTGGCAGAGCTGGGGAGACCTGGAACAAAGGGGGAAGTGTGCAGCATTGGCTTGGGACCTGCAGCCTCACCCTTCCCCCGCCTCACTCCTGGGCACACAGGTGACAAAGCCACTCAGTTCGGTAACCGGTGTCTCCTGGATGGTAGAGGCTGAGAAGGCTCCTGGTTGGCCTCGTGGGCTCAGAGAGGCTGTGACCATGCTGGCAGGCCCAGGCCTGGCCACCAAAACAAACCTCTGATTGTTACCTCCCTCCGTGGGAGGGGTGGAGTGGAGCCTGAGGCTCTGCCATCCAGTCATCAAGGCAGGGAGGCAGCCGCTAAGGCATAAACGGTGGGGTTTTGTAGGAACTGAGCAGGGCTGCCAGGCCTTGAACTCGGAGCACAGTGAGGGCAGAGTGCACCCTCCCTAAGACCTTGGCACCAATACCTTGCTGGCTTTGGCCTCTCCAGCGCCTTGGCACCCTGGAAGGGGAGAGACCTCCTGCCAGATCCAGCTTATGGAACCTTTGGCCACTGAGGCCTCTGCTGGACAGGACGTGTCCCCAGATTGCCTATCCCAGAGCGGGCCTCCCGCTGGTATTTGGGAGTGGGCAGGAAAGGGAGAAACAGCTCTACCATTTGACCTCAGAGAAGCCACACCTTCTGCTGGAGCCTGTTTCCTCAGCTGCGGTGGGGATAATATCTGCCTCTCTGGGTCAGGTCGTAGATTCTTTGAAAATTACGGAAATGTGGGGCGCCTGGGTGGCTCAGTCAGTTAAGTGTCTGCCTCCTGCTCGGGTCATGATCCGGGGGGTCATGGGATCAAGCCCCGCATCAGGCTTCCTGCTCAGCGGGGGGTCTGCTTCTCCCTCTCCCTCTGCCATACCCCACCCCCTGCTTGTGCTCTATCTCTCTGTCAAATAAATAAATAAAATCTTTTAAAAAAAATTACAGAGGGACGCCTGGGTGGCTCAGTCGTTAAGTGTCTGCCTTCAGCTCAGGTCATGATCCCAGGGTCCTGGGATCGAGCCCCCCATCGGGCTCCCTGCTCGACGGGAAGCCTGCTTCTCCCTCTCCCTCTCCCCCTACTTGTGTTCCTTCTCTTGCTGTCTCTCTCTCTGTCAAATAAATAAAATCTTTAAAAAAAAAAAATTACAGAAATGATGGAGTCAACTATAGAGAAGCATACAAAGTAAAAGAGTAAACGTCTTCTCCTGGTTGTAATGGTTTGGGGTTTCTCCTCTTTTTGGGCATGTGTATGTGTGTGCCTATAATGGATCACACTTTCTCCATAGTTCTCTATGCCCTGCACAGCCCCTCCTGTTCACCCACCACCCGAGACGTCAATATCTCCAGATGTATTTGCTCTGCCCATACAAGCAAGTGCCATTTATACAAGTTCGATTTCTCCCCCTTCCTTACACAAAATGTACATCTGACACATTGTTTTCACCTTGATTTTTCCCTTAACAGTCAGCCCTGGCACTCACCTCCTGTCAAGGACATACAGATGTTGCATTCTTTCCAACAGCTGCATAATATTCCATTACAGCACTGTGATTAAGATATAGCACCCCCATCACTTTCTTTCCTCATACCATGTGCCCCCGGTGTATCTTAGAGGTTTTTATTTTCTGCCCTCCCACCCCCAACTCAAACATCCAGTTTCAAGGAGGCAGGGCTTTGGTTTGGTTTATTGCCGAATGCCCATTGAATAGAATAGCATTGGGAACAAGCATTCAGGTATTTGCTTTCCTCAGTGACGTATTATTAGGAAACCTCTCTTGTGGAGAAGAGGAGGTCTGGAGGGAGTGGGCTTTCTCAAGGTCACACAAGTCAGGAGAGCTAGGACTTAAACTTGTCCGCCAACAGGGACCTCTGCAAAATCCCATGGTCTGACCCAATGACTTTTACCAGGGTCGAATTAGTGCCCATCTCACCCTTTGAATGGGTATCTGCTTTTCCGGATGTCTTGGACCTGCACACAGCCCCGGGAGCCACTTGTTTGCTTTAATGTTCCATTTTAGGACAGACAACTTTTTGGTGATTTGGGAGAGGGTGAACTGGTTTTACCTGGAAGGCTTTGAAAATCCTATGCAGTTCATGTGCTAGGTTTGCACAGAGCAGTTCTTTTTTTTTTTTTTTTTAGATTTTATTTATTTGAGAGAGAGCACAGGCAGGGGGAGCGGCAGGCAGAGGGAGAGGGAGAAGCAGGCTCCCCTCCCCCCCACCCCCCACCCCAGCAGCAGGGAGCCCGATGTGGGGCTGGATCCCAGGATCCCGAGGTCATGACCTGATCCAAAGGCAGACGCTTAACCGACTGAGCCACCCAGGTGCCCCAACGCAGAGCCATTCCGAGGACCTAGGGCTTCAAGCAGAAGCCGACAAGACTTTTTCTGCTCTGTGGGCCCTGTGTGCCATTGTAGTGCAAAAGCCGCAATAAACAATATATAAATCAATGAGTGTGACCGTGTTCCAATAACACGTTATTCGTGGTCACTGAAATTTGAGTTTGGTATCATTTTCCATGTATCACAAAATATTAGTCTTTTTTTCTTTTTCCTTTTCCAGCCACTTAAAAATGGAAACTCCGTTCTTAGCTGGCAGGCTGGATTTGGCCAACAGGCCCTAGCTTGCCAACCTTGGCTTAGAGCAAGATCCACCCAAGTGGCCAGAGGTGTCTGAGCTTCAGCCTGGGCTGTCCTGGCTCAGACTGGGCAAGGCTCCAAAAGTTGCTAGAATAGAATTTGACCTACATAAGAAAGTACCAGGTAGGAACCTTGTTTCCTTCGGGGGCCAGTGCCCAGTAGCAAGGGGGAGGACACAAGCAGGAAGGGCATGGGGTTTGGCCTCAGAGACCTACCAGAAGTGTCCCAAAAGCTGAGGACCTTCTGGTTATCCGCTTTTTCGTCTCCCAATATTCCGTTTTTTCATCTGTGAAGTGGGAGCAGTCTCTCCCCCAGCGCGTGTTCATGGTGGTTAAATCAGGATGCAGAAGCGGCCCCTGGCATGGCGCCTGGTGCCTCACTGGTGCTGTGGGTACTGATAAAGGCAGCAGCTCCCTCCTCTCCTCTCTGCTTGGGAGACTGATGAGTGCCTCCTGCCCCCAGGGCCACCGTGGGGTGCACAGGAGGCTTAGCCATGCAGAAGTCCTGACATCACTGGAAAGCTCCAGGGATGGCCTCCAGAGGAGTAAATGCCTGAGGTCACCTGAAGGTTAGGCTTTGGAAGGGTGACCCATCACTCTTCTTTTTGAAAAGACTTGGCAGGATGGAAGCGGTCAGAGGGTAAACTGCCAGTCAAGGAATCCAAAGAAGTCAAGTCCCAGCCCTGGCTTTTGTTTGCTGATGATCCTGGGAGTTTGCCCTCCGACCTTAGGCTCCCCATCTGTCACATGAGACTGTTACAGCAATTCTGCAGTGTCTCGGGCTTCTTTCTTTTTTAATGCCCAGGATTTTGTTCAAAGGAGATCTTGGGGAAAAAACCTCCACAAAATAAATAAGGGAGCTGTTATGGATTCCATACTCCCCTGCCTCATCCCCTTCCATCCTCCTTAGAACTTGGGGACCAAGTCCTGTGCTTCCATGGCGGGAAGCTGCGTCTGGATCGTGCTGACGCCGGGACCCTCCTCCTGCAGGGAATGCCCTTCCTCTGCCAATATTGACCAAGGGCCTGCTTCCGGCCAAGGCCAAGGCTGGAGCACGGTGCTGATGAAGGGCACACGGGCATGGGGCTAAAGGCCACAGTGCTTGGCAAGTTAGGCGACGCGGCCAGTGTGCCATCTGGCATCCCGGTGTGTGGGAGAGGTCCTGAGGCTGATGCCTCATCAGTGGCTTCCCAGGAGAGGGAGGACCCTCCTGTTGGGATAGGGCTGATGGAGGTAGGGGGTGTAAAGTCCTCCTCTGTGCTGGACCCTGAGCCTGGGCACTTGCTGAACTGAGAGGCCTATAGCGCTCCTAGGAGAGCTCGGATTTGAACTCGGGACTGCCTCGTTTCAGCAAGTCCTGGGAGTTGGGAGTTACTGTTAACCGGTTTCTGCCTCTCAGAGCTGATGTTCCAGTACCCATCAAATGGCCGAGGTAAAATCTGTTAGGATGAGCACTGTTCTGGCCAAATGGATACCCATAGAGCCTGTTTTGCCTGAAAGCTAAATTCAGAAGTGGTTTGTTTTATGAATGTTCTGTACTGTGCCCTTCCCTGGGCAGTCTGGCTGCAGAGGTGGGTAAGACTCAGGGCCCCATTCTTGGAGGGAGTTCCCAGACTGGTGGGTGAATAGCAGATGGGTATTCTCAACTGCTAGAAGCAAAAGCTGGAGACTCTAGAGGACACAACCAGGGCAAAACCCTGCAAGAGGGTGGGATGTTTTAGAAGGTAGCCTCAGCCCCAGGGTGGTCACAGATGGGTGACCAAGGGTAGGCTCCTGGGGGTCACAGATTCCAGACTCCACATTGCTCCTCCACCCTTAAAGAAGGCTTCACAAGAAAGCCACAGCTGTGGGTTTATTCCCCTTCTCTAAGTCGCCACCAAGTCATCCATCAGCTTGGCACCTAAAGAAACATGTGGAATGAATGGATTTCGTCCTGGCACTTCAGTTGCAGCCACAGAGCAGGTGGGGGCAGTTGGTGCCGTGGTGGCCCAATGGAGAGTGGCTTCCCATCCTTCCCAGATGCAGCAAACGCTTGGCAGGTGAACCCTGCAGGCTCCACGATGGCCACTGATACAGAACTTGACAGAAAATCTTTAGGGAGGGAACTCTGATCCCCATTTCCTGTGTGAGAAACCCGAGGCCAGAGGTCTCCACGTGTCCCAGCTCCCAAGTGAAGCAGTTCTCTGTCTTTCAGCCTGGGTCTCCTGATTCTCATCGGGGCGTGGTGAGGGCCTGCCTGCTGGGGCGGGTGCTCCTCCCCTACATCTAGCATCCAGCCACACTGAGCACTCCCTGTTTGATCCGGCAGAATCAGGCCCCTCTTCTTCCCACGCACGGACCGTTCTGTCTACCTGGAACGCAGTCTTGCCATTGCTCCCGCACTTGGCAGACTCTGCATGTCCTTCACGGCCCAACTCCAATGTCACCTCCTGGGAAGCTAGCTTTGATTGTCCCCAGGCAAGATTAGAAGTCTTTCCCTCCAGGGCTCCCACAAGGCCTTCTCCCACCCCCCTGTTGGAACTCCAACCACACAGGCCTCCCCACTTGCCCAGGAGCCTCTTCTTGATGTCAGGACGGGGGCCTGTGTCATCCAGGGACTGGAGCGTGGGTCACTTGAGCATGTGTGAGTCCTAGTGCTGCAGCCTGTCGGCATGGCTGTGGGTATAACCAGGGAGTGGGTAGGCAGGTTTTCTAAAGCAGAATTTGACCCTGACCTGCCTGTGGCGATTCTAGCACAGGGGTATGTCCTTGGCTCCCAGTAGCCCCCACTGCCAGAGGCCACAGCTGCTCAGTGGGGCCCCAAGAGTAACTTCAGAGTCTCAGACACCCCTGGAACATCAGAGCCAGCCTGAAAACGGAGTCTGTAATAATAGGACTTACCTCTCGCAGAGCCCCTGCTGTGGTGCAGTTCATTTCCTGGGCCATGATCATCTATATTGTTTTTCACTTATATTTTTATCTAAATGCTTTGTTCTAAGTAATATGAAACCAAGGGGCTTGTAAGTGAATTCTTTTGAATAGGTGATACATTCACATGGTTCAAAATTCAAAAACATGCAGAAGGGTGTTCCACCCAGCCACTGCCATCCAGATCCCCCAAGGTACATTACCTTTCTTATGTGTTTTTTTTTTTAATTTTTTTTTTAATTTTTATTTATTTGACAGAGAAACAGCGAGAGAGGGAACACAAGCAGGGGGAGTGGGAGAGGGAGAAGCAGGCTTCCCGCCGAACAGGGAGCCCGATGCGGGGCTCAACCCCAGGACCCTGGGATCATGACCTGAGCCGAAAGCAGACACTTAATGACTGAGCCACGCAGGCGCCCCCTTAATGTTATTTTAAGTAGGTAGATAGGTATGTTCTGCCTCACCTCCCATCCTCATCATTTCCTCTTTTTTTTATACCAAAGGTAGCATGCAACATGCTGCTGTGAAGCTAGCTTTTTCCTTAATATAATCTGGGGAAGTGTCCCAAATCAGTATGTAAAGAGCTTTCTTTTTTTTTCTGTATTCTGTGATATAGCTATGTCACATTTTATTAAATCATATTTATATTTATTCTAATGTGAACTAGAGAGATCTATATCTGGCACACCATTAGTACCACGCTCTGGACAAGCCAGTGGAAAACCCCGAGCTAACATATGTGACTCATCAGGCAGAGCCCTCACATGGTGGCCTTCGACAGCCACTCTTCAGCCCTCCTTCGTCCACGCTCAGTGCCTTGTGACAGTCTCTACCTTCATTCCAGCGGTCACCCGACGAACTTAGCTTGGCTGGGGCCCACAGAGGACGTCTGTCAGGTGCTCCTCACCCACACAGGGCCGATAGCCCTGGGTCTGGAGGCTCCCTGGGGAGCTAAGAGAAGGGAAACTTTGGAAGGATTGCAGCCCACCATGAGGAGTGCCCCGGCCTAGGATGAATGTTGAGAGTTGGGCCAGGAAGGGGCCAGGTGGCCCGGTGGGAAGGTTGGTCCCAGCACTCATCTGGTGAAGAATGGACTCCACTTGAGCACTCGGGCTCATGGAAGCCTCTTGCTCTTTCTCAGCCTCTGATGTGGGAACCTTGGCTTTTGCAGTCGTTGGCCTGACAGCTTCTAGAGAATGAAAAGACTAGGAACCTGTCTGATTAGCCTAGCCATAAGCCCAGTGCCGTCTGTGAGGATCTTGAAGTCAGGGCTGTTTCTGGGTTCTGTGGGGAAACTGAGGCCAAAGGCTGTGGCTCAGTGCTTCCCGACCTAACCCCTCTAGTGCTCAGCCTGGTCTGCTTCACACAGTCATTGCTTTTGGCAGCCCCCAACCCCCCAATTTCTTGCTCTCACAACCAGTTAAGGGCCGGCTTTATGTCATATTTCTTGGCTTCTTCATGTTGAAAGGCAGAAAAGAAAAGTCTCCTCCCTTTCTCCAGCAAGGCACCTTGCTCACCCAGGGCTTTCCTGCCTGCTGGCCTCTTCCCTGCTTGCAGCCTTCACACCCAGGCCACTGGGGGACAGAGATCCACCACGCTTTTTCTCCCCCAACCCTTTGCCCACTGAAACACCTTGGCCCAACACTCTTTTTTTTTTTTTTTTTTAAAGATTTTATTTATTCATCTGAGAGAGAGAGAATGAGAGATAGAGAGCACAAGAGGGAAGAGGGTCAGAGGGAGAAGCAGACTCCCTGCTGAGCAGGGAGCCCGATGTGGGACTCGATCCCGGGACTCCAGGATCATGACCTGAGCCGAAGGCAGTCGCTTAACCAACTGAGCCACCCAGGCGCCCTTGGCCCAACACTCTTACTCACCCAGTGTCGTGTACTTTTCCAAAGCACATTCCTGGCTGTTCCGTCATCTGTGTCCACACAACCCTGGGACACTCATGGTCTGCAGATGGTTGCGATGAGAGGCACAAGTTGGGGAGTCAGGAGCCCTGAGCTCCAGCCTGGCTCTTGGCAGACTCCTGAGTAATCTGGGACTTGTCTCTGCCTCTCAGGACTTGGTTTCCTGCCCTGTGAATGGAGGGAGGGGAGGGCAGGACCACATCTCCAGTGCCGCCAAGCATGACTGTTCCCACCTTGCACGCAAGCTGATGGGGGTCCAGGCAGGATTGGGGAAGGGTGGCAGCCTGCTGGGATTCAGGTCGGCTGGAATCAGAAGCCAGCATTTTCCAGTCCAAATCCAGGGTGCTTCCCCCTCCCTATGCTGTTCCTCCCACGTAATTTGGCCCCCTTGCACAGGGGAGTTGATTCCTGGGCCTCCCAAACGGGGTCTGGAGCCACCTGGACCCGGGGCATGGCTCCACCAGAAGAATGAGACTCCAGAGGGCCAAGACCTGGCTACAGAGAGAGAGAGAAGACCCGAATTCCCTTCTCTCCCCAGGAGTGAGTCTGGCCAGCCCGGTGTCTAGAAGTCAGCAGGGCAGGTTTGGGCATCCGAGGTCAGGAAGTGGCCGAGTTTCCTGGGAGAAGGACTGGTGTGGTGCCAGGAGCCAGGCCAGCTGTCTGAGCACGGGAACCTATCAGGCCAGGCCCTGCCCTGTAGTAACCTGGGACCAGACATGCCTGTAACAGGATGGGGTTTTTGTCTCTGCAGAAGCTGACGGGCCGTCTCATGATGGCTGTGGGAGGAGCAGTGCTTGGCTCCCTGCAGTTTGGCTACAACACTGGAGTCATCAATGCCCCCCAGAAGGTGAGTGCTGTGCCTCCCTTAGCTTATCAACACCAGCTTGCTCTGCTGGGCACTGCACACCCCACAGGTTCACCCTGCCTCTTGGGTGTCAGTCATTTACATCAGTTCACCATCTGCCCTCGCCAGCCAATTTTCTGACCCTGAAAAGGTCAGAAACTCTTGGCTTTGGCCTTGGAATCCTGGGGCTGCAAAATCGTGGGGGCTTTATGAGTCATCTTGACCAACCTCCCACCCAACACAGACGTTTGTAATCATCAAAGCAATGACACTCTCAGGTTCCAGAGGCCTTGGCGGTGCTTATCTCCTTGCTGCTCACACGTTCCCCAAGACAGGCAGGCGACAATCACTGTTCCCGTCCTGCAGGTGGGGAGAGTGGCCAGAGCAAGGAAACCTGCCCGGCATCACCCAGCTAGGCTGGGATGGAGCTGGTATCCAACCCCAGTCTGCCTTGGGGCCCTCCCAACCGGGTGGTCCCCAAGCCCGCACTCACACCCGTCCACAAGCAGCACCCTCCCTTGTAAGGCCACCTGTTCCACTTGGAAACAGCCTCCTTCCCCTGGAGGCCCTGTGCCAGTCCAAGTAAAAATGGTGTCTCACCCTAGGGAACCACAGGGAGTAGGGGTCTATGCTTCCTTCCTTCTCCCCGCAGCACATCCCAGATCTGTCCTCACTCGTTCCCTTGAGTATCAGGACTGGTAGGGACCCCTGAGACCACCTCCAGCTCAGCCCACTTGCTCTAGGGAGGAGAGACAAGGAAAGGGGTCAAGGGGCAGGAAAGGAAACCGTAAGGCGTGCCTTCTCTATATACCAGCCTTTTTGCATATGTTTATGAGGTTGGGTGGTGAGTTCCATTTTATAGATCCAAAGACCAAGGCCCTGGGCAGATGAAATAACCAACAGGCTCAAGGTCACATAGCTAGTGAATGGTGGATTCAGAAGCCAGACTGTTTCCACGGTCTCAGGCTGTCTTCCTGACCAGCTGCCTTGTCAGGTGAAAAATCTACCTTCCTGGGGAGGACGAAATGAGAGTGGACAGTCCTGTTAGGACCACATTCTGCTGTCCAGAGGGTGAGGCTAGAAAGTGAGTGTGGCAGGCTCCTGAGGACCAACGGCCCATCCAGGGGAACTGGGCAGTGTCGGGAGTCAGAGCTGGTCCTCTTCCAAATAGGTGGAGGGTGGCTGTGGGGGGCCACGCCTCATGTCCGGGGGCAGGTCACCAGGAAAGCCTGGCCTGCTGAGTCATGCTTAGCATGCTCCGCTGCAGTGGAGGTGACAGGACTTTTCCAAACTTGCCTGAAATGGCGCCTATGCTTGGAACGGCCCCAAGCCCTGCTTTAGCTAAGTGTTCTGAACAGCTCTTGCCAAGGTGTGTGCCTCGGAGCTGGCTCCATTTGGGAATCATACAGATGGAAATTCTGCACAGTCTTAGAGGATGGTTGACTTCTGCACTTGGTTGCCCCTCGGGGTCCCCTGGACACTCCTGATCCTGATGTGTTTGATCTGGGGTGCCATTTGGCCATTGAATGTTTAACACACCCCACCTGATCCTAATGTGTGGCCAAAGTCAAGAGCTCCTGGGTTAAGTGATGTCTCAACTGTGATCACCTACTGAGTTAATGACAGGATGAGGACTCTGAGACCAGGATAGAAGTGTTTTCCAGAAACAGAACAGGATTGGGTAGGCAGAGGAGAGAGACTGGTGTGTCTAGGGTAGGGTGAGCGGGAGGAGAGAGAAGGCTGGGGAGGCCAATAAGGTAAGCCCAAGCCTGGCTTACAAAGGGCCTTGTGGGCAGATTTCAACTACAAAATATCAGCCACTGGCAGGGCATCATGGCACCATCAGGATGGGCACGTGGGCACCAGGGCGTGGGCCAAGCTGGGAGTGTGGACTTCCGAGTGAGGACAATAGTTGAAGAGGACAGATAGAAGCAGATTTGCATTTTAGGGAAAGGATTTGGGCATCTGGGCAGTGGGAGGGATCTGAGAATGGGCAGTAGCGAGAAAGCTGCTTTGCAGTAGGGATAGGAAAACAAACACCAAGCAGGAAGAGTGGGCCAGGTTGGCTCGTCAGTTCAGCGTGAGGACAGGAGTAGGGTTTAAAAGTGGCTTCTGGGTTTCTGGAGGGGGAGCAGATACGGGAGGAGCCGAGTGGTGCGGGAGGGACGTGCAAGAACTGAGGTTTGGTGAGACATGGAGAGATACAGGAAACATTTGGACACGGGGTCTGTTCCTCCGGCAGGTAGTCCGCTGGAGAACAACTGGGAGCTGGTCACTGGGATCCAGATAGCAGGGGAGGGGCATGTCCTAGAGACTGGGATAAAAAGAGGAGTGGAGTAATAGGGTGAAGGAGTGCTGTCAGGTGCCCGCGAGGTGAGCGGACAAGTCGGCCCCACATTGCCCAATTCCAGAGACCGGATGGTTCCCCTGTGCTGACCAAAGGTTGACTGGGTGGAACCTTGTGGGCAGAAACCTCCCTGCAGCTGGTTGAGGAGGGAGTGGGGATGGGAAAGAGCAGGGAGGGTCCTTCCTCCAAGAGATTCTGTGGAGAAGGAAGAAAAGAGGGTGGTGGTTGGAGCGTGGTCCATCTGGGATGCCTTTTCACATGTGAAGACTTCAATTTTTAAATGTGCCATCAGGAATCAGCAGAGGGGGTGAGGGCGAGATGGGGAGGGGGTCTCGGGAGGCAGGGGCTGAAGGGGAGCAGGGGCACCGGGGTTGCGTTACGGCGAGCAGCCACTGAGACACTTCCGCAGCTGCAGACGCAGACGGATCCGCGGTGCGGTTCTCCGGTTCTTGGGGCCTCCCGCCTCAGCAGAGACAGGCGGAGGGCGAGAGCAGCTGAGGAGGGCGCTGGCCAGGGCGGCGGGCAGGCCTGGTGGGCGGCACGGCGGGCACAGCGGGCGCAGCTGAACTGGAAACGCCGTCGATGGCAGCATTTGTGGGCGCCTGTCCAAAGCTCACTTCAGGAGCCCACCGCCGAGGCCCGCAGCAGGGCCCCCAGGGGCCGGCATCGATGGCGCGTGCGCCGCAGCGGAGCAGAGTTTCCGGGGTGCGCCCGCGCCCCTGTGTTTACACCTGCACCTCGCACGCACCTCCCGCGAGCCTGGCCCTAGTCCTTCCAACGCGGAGCTGATTCGCCATGATAACGCCTGGCCTCTGAAGAGGGGGTAGGATGGCAGGAGAGTAAGCGATGACGGCCGGGCTCCGAGCCGGCCCGGTGACTCAGGCCTGCTGACACTTTCACTCCACAAGGGCCGTGCCAGGCCCTTTCCCAGACAGACGGGAGGGGTAGAGCTGTGACACACGGTCTGAGCTGGGCCCCACCCCACCCGGCCCACCCCTAACCTCCGAAGACTCGAGGGGGTGGGGGAGACTCCTGGGAAGAGCCATGGCATAATTAATTGGGGGGGGCTTCCTAATTAATGGAAGGCTTCGGGGTGCCTCTGGAGCAGAGGGAGGAAGGCAGGCTAATGCTGGCGTGGGGGGGGGGGCAGTCTTTCAAGGAGGAGTTAGCAGCTGGGCAGACCCTGAAGGGGAGTTGGGAAGGAGGGACAGGTGGCGCAGGCAGTGGGGACGGGCCCCTGCGGAGGTGCAGTGGCAGGAAGCGTTGCCCTGATGAGGAACTGCCCCCACCCCGACCGACCATCTGTGTAAAACCTAGGAAGAGGCCCTGGGCTGGTCCTGTCCGCCCGCTCTTGGAAGGAGACTGCGCCCCACTGATGGTGAGGATGCCAGAAGCTGGGGCTCCTCCATAAAACAGGCCCCAAAGGGCTTCCTCCTGGAAGTAGTTAATTAATCATAACATTATCTTAAATGTTTACAGAGCACCTCCCTGTAAATTACCTCCTCACAGGCAGCCCCACAAGGTGGGTGGGGCTGGGTTATCTGGCCTTCTTCTAAAGGAGGAAGCTCAGGCTGGTGAGGTCACTTGGGAAATGAGAGGCTGAGGTATGGGTGGCCTCCAGGCCTCACCAGGGAGGGATGACCACATCCCTGTTGACGCCCCTGACAGGCCTCCTGTCTCCTGGGGAGGGGGAAGGAGGGAAGCCCAGCCACAGAGAGAGCAAATAAATGAACAAGGCATCCCGACCACCATCCTGGGTGGAGGGAACTGCCTCTCCCTTCCCCAGATGGCTGAGTTGCCAACAGAGATGACGAAAGGCCATTTAGAATCCATGAGTTCCTGGCCAAGGGACAGTGTCGGGCATGTCTCGGAATAAGGCATTCTCAGAAACCAGAGTTGGGGTTGGAAGGGGCCTGATGGTCCACTGGCTCAGCTTCCTTGTTTGACAAAGGAGGAACTTGGCCTGGAAAGCAGACGAGGTCTCCCCAAGATGACCCAGCTTGTGAATGAAAGTACTAGAGACAAGACCCACGTCCCATCAGAGCTCTGTGCCCACTGGGGCTGCACTGGGCTTCAGGCTCCAGGCTTCAGGCTCTAGGCTCCAGGGAGCCTCTCCTTATGGCCGTCAAGATCCAGAGAGTTGTGGGTCCCTCGCCTCTCCCCTTCACCCATCCCCACTAACACAAGTCCTTACAGCTTAGTGTGTGCCAGCCCCTACTCTCAGTGCTTCAGAAATCATCCTTCAGTTGTTTCTTATAATGACGTCATTAGGTAGGCCCTAGAATCCCTGTTTATTATGAGAGTGAGGGCACAGAGATGTTAAGCAATTAAACCGGGGACACACAGCTAGGAAGCGGCAGAGCTGGGAGTCTGGCTCCAGTCTTCATCTTTGCCCGCCACAGGAATGGCAGTTTTACACTACAGTCAGATGGGCACCCAAACACCCTTTCACACACCTACAACTGCTACCCAGCTGGTCCCTCTTGCTCTGATTTCCAGGCTGAGTCAAGCTCAGTCATGCACAGACCTCTCAACGGTTTCCCTCACTCAGTTGCACAATCTTACACCATTGCAGCTACATCATCGCTTCAGCCCTTCAGGTTCATGGCTTGTTTATCAATTAGTGACAATTCTTTCTATTCCCAGCCCCGTTGCTGGGACCCAGTGACACAGATAAATCAGACACACCCCACATTGAAGTTTAGTCTAGAGGGGACCCATGTCTCCCCGTGATGAGCTGTCTCGGGGCAGCTATGGATGAAAGTGTGGACAAGCCCTGTGGGAGCAGAGAAGGGGGAGGGAGAAGGTACCTGGCCCAGAGAGCAGGGGCCAGATAGTTCTTTGGTGTTGTGGGAAGCTGGCCCACGAGCAGCATTCCCGCCAGTGTGACAACCAGCAGTGTCTCCACACATAGCCAGCTGTCGCTGCAGGGCCCGATTGCCCCTGTTTGAGAACCACTGCAATAGAGAAGGAGGGGTGGCTTCAGGAAGGCTTTCCAGAGGAGTATTTGTGTATTCTTGGCTCCTCAGGGAGAAGGCCGAGGAGTAGCACAAGGAGGAACTGCAGAGATGTGGGGAGCCAAGAAAGGCTGTGAGCAGGGCCTGCTACAGGGACAGGAAGATCCCTCTGCTGTCAGGGGAGGCTCCAGAGGCCAGGGACCAGTGAGGAGGCCGGAGCAAAGGCCTGGCCTGGGTGTAGAGAGAAGCCGTGTCAGGGCTCTTCCGGAGAAGCAGCGTGGGTGGTGGGAACCTCTACTAGGGGTTGGGGCCCGGCTTCGAGCTCCATCTGGCTTCTCCGCCTCTTCTGCAGGCCCTAGGAGGGGCCCAGGGGACCTAGCAGGTGGGGCTATCAGTCCAGGCCCACCTGTAGCATCTGACCCTGGGGCATGGCTGAGAGTTGCTATGGAAACATAAACTCTGGACTGAGGGTGGATAGCTGTAGGGGCGGGGAAACCAGGGAATAGGAAGTCGGGGTCAAGGCCAGGCTGAGGGACTGAAGTGGACTAGCTGGCCCTTTCTTCTTTCTAACTGGAGCTCAGGGCTTAGGTGGCTTTTTAACCCCTTCACCCCCCCAGGAACATCTAGGACAGAGAAGAGAGGCTGTAGAAGGAGCTCTAACTCTCCCTCACAGGATGATCTAGAAGACCCTGGGGTAGAGGAATCTACAGGGAACGATGTTGAGACCAGCCAGAAGTTCCAAAGTATACCCCTTCTCTTGACAGTAATCTAGAATTCTAGCTCAAGGGTTGGCAGGGAGGCCAAATCAGCTAGCAGCTCTTTTTGTATGGCCCATGCAGTAAGAATGGTCTTTACATTTTTAAAGGGTTGCGGTGGTGGAAAAAAATCAGCAACTGTGCCCATATGTGGCCAGCAGACCCTAATGTTTTCTATCTAGCCTTTTACATAAAATGTTTAGCAATCTCTGCTCTAAACTTTGACTTGCATGCTTCCTGCTGACAGGGAACTCACTACCTGTGAGGTGGGCAGTCTCATCCTCTGAAGCCTAGAAAGCTTTTCTTCCCTGAGCTGAAGTCTGTGTCTGGGGCTCTGTAGACCTGCTGGGTTTCTGTGCCTGGGGCATCCAGGCAGGGTCCGAGGAAAGACTCCCTGAGGCAGGCGCGCCTAGTTCCTTCAGGTCCTCTCTGGCACTGTGAATTCCTTAGGATGATGCTTTGTCTTCAAGCAGTTTAGAAATGGGAAACCCTGTCTGCCCCTGGTGCTCCTCTGAAGATGGCAGCTTCTCTCCTTGAAAGGACAATGGTGGCATGAGTAACAGCTTATTCTGTATGCTGGGCAGCAGACTCCGCCTCATGCCCAGGGCCTGACTACAGACATCGCCCAGACACAGAGGAAGTCAGAACTTCCTCCGCAGACAGGCATGCATGTGGTCCTTCTCCCACAGTTGCCTGGGCCGGGAGAAGGGGAGAGGGGGAGAGGGGGATTCCCGAGGAGTCATGGGACACAAGCCTCCCCCCACCCCAGGAGAATTGCAGGTTGAGGAAGATCTTTTTATTGGGAACTATCTAGTCCAAGGGATCTCAGCTGCTCAGAGCAGGCACACTTCGCTACACGGACCCCTACCGTGTCGCCAAGTGGGCATCTGCCTTCTAGGGTCAGTCAGTAGGGTGACTGGACAGAGATCCTTCCTAGTCTCAACTCCTGAGAGCCTGATGCCATGGTAGTCCCCCTTCTTTCTCCCAGCGTGCAAGCGCTCACATGGACCCTCGGGGGCGCGGGGGGAAGGCTGGGGAAGGCTGGGAATGGGCTAGGAAGGGAGCAGAGATGCAGATGGATGGCTAAGCCTGGCGCAGTTGACGTGCAGGGCTTTGATGCCATGATGGGGAGTAATTAATCATGGGAAGCAGAATCCAGGCGAGACCTAGGGCAGGTGCCGCACGGGTAAGAACTGGCGGGACCTGGTGATTAATTGGATGCGGGGTGGCGGCAGCATTGAGGGGGTTGCCCAGGCTTGTGAGGAGCATGTGAGGTGGGAGCTTTTCAGAAGCACGAGCCAGGGCTCAACCTCAAACAGGAGCCAGGCTTGTGGAGGCTGCCCGTGACCTTGCTGGGGAGACTGGGTCTGTGGGGTCCTTTTGAGGGAGTGGGCTCTTCTTCACTTAGGGACACCCAGCCACCGCTAGGGTGGATGTTGAGGGCACTGACTGGGTGGAAGGTGATCCCAGAACTTCTCCCTGTGTAGGCTTCTGATTCTCCAGGGCCTCCCTGCCTTTCCTGGGCCCAGGGCCAGCTCAGCCCCAGATGGGGCATGGACCCCCAGCAGGGACAGGACATGGAGTCCCCACACCAGCAGCAGAAACGGAAAACCAGACAAAGCTTCTTCCCAAAAATCTCAAGTGCCAGATCAAAAGGCAGGAATACACTGCACAGCCTCAGTTTGGCCAGGAAGTGCCGCTGGGGGGTGGAAAGGATGAGCCCGGGGCCACGGGGTAGGGGAAGGGGGCCGGCGGCTCATCCTTACCCACCCCCATTAAGTGGTCTGAGTAGCAGGGGAGCTCATGAGCCATTGAGCTAGCTCTGGACAAGGTTGGGTCCCTCTGGCTTGTTACCACAAGAGGCACACTTAACTGGGGAGGGGGGAGCCCCAGGGAATGTGGTCCTCTTACTGGCCGCCTCCACATCTCCAGCCAGCCCCCAGGAAGAGGGTTAAAGACCTGAGCTGCTGAAACCGAAAGCTCAGCCTCACATCTTTAAGCTCATTTAGGGAGTAAGCCCTTACTCAGCACTTGTGGACTCTGCACACAATTCAGGCAATTCCATTAGCTGACTTCTTGGCAAAAATCAAAATGATACATGGAGAGTTCTCTTGAGATAGCATCTGAACCACAGGGGGCAGAGGAAGACCCTGGGAACTACAGAATGCAAATATGAAAGGTTATCTGGGGCAAATACCTCTCCCTGCCTGGGTGGAGAGCCCCAAGGGCAGCAGAGTGAGACTGATGGAGGGAGAGAGATTTCCACCCCGATGATGGGTCCTCAGTGGGGCGAGTGTCATTTATCTGGACAGTCCCCTTATCCAGGACAGCCTGTTCTCTGCAGAGCTTGTTGATAAATGGAGCATCACTTCTCTCAGCCAGTCCTCCTCGGGGGTTGGTGTTAGCTCTAGAAGAACAGAAGCACTTTGTTTTGTTTGTTAAAATCTGCCTTCTTTCTGCCCCCAGCAGAAGCAGGGGCTCCCAGGAGGAGAGCCTGAGGCCCTCTCTTCATTTCTGCCTCCCATTCCCTCACCAGGCGGGGATAGGCCCCAGTGTAAATCAACGGGGGTCCCTGCCCCCAGGGAGGACAGACCCTTTGAGCTGGATCTAATAAGGTTTCAGCATGGTTAAGGCAGGATGGGCCCTCTAGGCAGAGTAACCGTGGAGAGTGTGGAAATGAGTCCTAGAGCTGAGGTAGAGACGGTGGGAGGTGGGGAGGTCAGGCTGATATCTGACCAGAGGCTTGACTTTGAATTAATGGGATGTAGGGTTGACTGGACCTTAGTGGTCTGCACTGCCCTTGGGTCGGTCCTGGAACATGATGAGGTCCCTTGGCTCAGGGGTGGTGCCAGGCACCGCGCAAGTACTCTCTGTCTCATTAATCCCCTGCAGCACTATGAAGCGAATATTGCTAATGTCACCGGTTGAGATGAAATAATTTGCCCGAGGTCACAGTTGAGATATGTGGTAGAGCTGGGACCTGAACTCAGTTGTTGTCCAGGTTCCTAACCCCTGCACTCTCTGGCTTCCCTGGGACAGACGAGTAGTTCATGAGAGCTGCCTCCTCCGCTCCCCACCCCCTTGTCAACCCATCCTAACCCCCTGGAACCTGGCCTCCTGTCAGGTGTCTTCAGACCTGGGACAGATCATGGCAGCAGGGCAGGAAAAATGTAGTGGCCAAGGAATCGTTGGAACTGTGGGACCAGGCCCTGCATACTTGATGGGCAGTCCTGGGACCGAGGGCCTCAGTTTCCCCCCTTGGCAATTGTGGCTACCCACCACCTCCTCTTCTGCTAGATCCCTGGGGCTTGGAGGGTCAGGGAGGTCCAAGAGCAGTGGCATGGAGGTTGTGCAAGAGGCTGCACACTGCTGCGTGCAGAGGGACTTGCAGCATGCACGTGGGGAGGGCTGTTAGGATGGGCTGGGCACAGGCTAGGTGCGCAGGTTGCTGAGTTTGAGCTGCGGGTGGTTGAAGGGAAGAGGGACATGCTGGTTTGTGACTGGCTGAAACCAGGAGTGTTCAGATTGTGAGCACCAGTATGGGGATGAGATGGTGTGTGCACAGGAAGCTGTTTCTGGGTATGTTGGGTCCGTGCCCAGCGACACATGTGGCTGGGTGGGTCAGGCCAGTCCCATGGCGCTGGTTGTGTGTATGTGTTGCCTGAGAGTAGGGTGAGTGTGTTCAGGCAGAACCGGTGGATCAGGCCAGGCCCTCCCTTGGGTGGCGGCAGGGCCAGGGGGCAGGCCTCTAGGACAGGTGTTTCCAGTTCCTGGAACCGCTTCCTTGTCCTTAGCCTCCCCCATACTTCCCAGCCTGGCACCTGGCAGAGGGGAGGAGGCCATGGATCATTCAGGGTGGAACTCCCACAAATAGCTGGACCGAGGGGTCAGAAAGCAATTGTGTGAGGCTCGGGAGCACGTCTTTTACGCAAGTTGGTCACACCAGGCCCTGAGTGTAAAGTCAGTGAGTCAGTGAGTCTGCCCTTCCCTTCGTCCCAGAGCATCTAGAACCAGGAACTGTCTGTCCAGCTGTATTTCCTCCCCAGCAAGGGGACTGGGGAGAAGGCACAGGTGGCAAGAGCCTAGGACCTTAGGCGCCTTGAAGAGAAGAGGGGCAAGTGGGAGGAGGCACTTTCTCCCTGCTCTGTGCCTGAACTTCCACCTGAACTGTCCCCCCCGCCGCCCCCCAGCAAGTTCTGTTGACCATGTGACCCCCTAGGGCACTGGAAACCAGACCTGGGGGAAACATGGGAGCTGGCACCGCTCTCAGAGATGGAGCCCAGCCCCTTGTTTCTCCCCTGGGGAAACTGAGGCCCACAAAAGGGAGGGATTTGGCTCAAGGATGTGCAGTGAGTTTGGGGCCCGGCCAGGTACTGGGCCCTCTCGCGGGGAGAGGGGGCCATGCAAGGGGAAAAGGGCAGCTGGGGGCCCCCCCTTGTTCAGCGGGCTGCTTCTCCTGCAGGTGATTGAGGAGTTCTACAACCAGACATGGATCCACCGCTACGGGGAGCGCATCTTGCCTGCCACGCTCACCACACTGTGGTCCCTCTCCGTGGCCATCTTCTCTGTAGGAGGCATGATTGGCTCCTTCTCCGTGGGCCTTTTTGTTAACCGCTTTGGCCGGTGAGCAGAGGGGTCCTGGCCCTGGCCAGGGTGGCCCAGATGGGAGGGGGGGAGACTTCCCTGCCTGTTCAGGGTGTTGCCTATGACCTAGCCCCTGGGAATCTGGGGAGATGAAGGCACCCACCTGACCTGTGACCCCACCCCCAGGCGGAACTCAATGCTGATGATGAACCTATTGGCCTTTGTGTCCTCTGTGCTCATGGGCTTCTCGAAACTGGGCAAGTCCTTTGAGATGCTGATCCTGGGCCGCTTCATCATCGGTGTGTACTGTGGCCTGACCACAGGCTTCGTGCCCATGTACGTGGGGGAGGTGTCTCCTACGGCCCTTCGTGGGGCCCTGGGCACCCTGCACCAGCTGGGCATCGTTGTCGGCATCCTCATTGCCCAGGTAAGCTGGGGCAGGGTCTGTTTGCTCGCACTGCCCACACCCCACAGCTTCGGTGGCTCTCATGTCTGTGTCCAGATGACTCCCCGATTAGAATTCTCATCCAGCCTTCCACAGCCCCGCAGCAAAGGACGGACTCGTGGCACACTTCCTAGTAGGCCCCGATCCCGGAGAACACTCCGCCACTCAGGGTTTCCCCAAGGCCTCCCTGGCGTGAGAGCCAAGTCCAGATGATTTGACCCTCCTCATCCCAGCCTACTCAGCCGTGTGTCCTATCCTTCCCCTGGGGATCCAGCCCGGGGGAGCCCACTGGTACCCCCATGTGCCAGGCTTTCCCATGCCTCCAGGCCTTGATGCCTTTATGTATACACTACCTTCGCTCCAGAAGGCTTTCCCTTCCCCATCCCCAAGCCCCCATGCCCTGTGACTCACCTGCCACATTTGTAGCCACGCCATTTGTCCCCCTACCTGTGCCGTGAGGTAGGTCCTACTTTCCCCGTGTGACAGGTGAGGGAATTGAGGTTCAGAAAAGCTAAGGCTCACCTTACCGGCAGCACCTCCACAAAGAAGGCGAAGGCCACTGGGTGGAGTGGGGCTTGGAGTGGGGGCTGGGGCAGGGGTGCCCGGGGCCACTTCCTCCGTCCCTGCTTCCCCCAGGTGTTCGGCCTGGACTCCATCATGGGCAACGAGGACCTGTGGCCCCTGCTGCTGAGCGTCATCTTCATCCCGGCCCTGCTGCAGTGCATCCTGCTGCCTTTCTGCCCTGAGAGCCCCCGCTTCCTGCTCATCAACCGCAATGAGGAGAACCGGGCCAAGAGTGGTACGGACAGGACCCTGCCCTCCTGCCCCCCCCCCGCCCTCCCGGCCTCGGCCTTCTTCCTGCTCTGAGCCACCCCCACCTTCCCTCTGGTCCACCCCCCCCCCCCAGTGCTGAAGAAGCTGCGCGGGACGGCTGACGTGACCCGCGACCTGCAGGAGATGAAGGAGGAGAGTCGGCAGATGATGCGGGAGAAGAAGGTCACCATCTTGGAGCTGTTCCGCTCACCCGCCTACCGCCAACCCATCCTCATTGCTGTGGTGCTGCAGCTGTCCCAGCAGCTGTCGGGCATCAATGCTGTGAGTGCCCCCTCACCCGCCCTTTCCTGTGGGCGGCGGCCAAACGCTGTGGTCAAGTGTGTGCTGTGACCTGATCCCCAACTGGAAACAAACACGCCCCTGCCGAAGGAGCAGCTTTCCTTCAGAACCCAACCCTGCAGCACCCTGGTCCCGTGTCCCCTTCATTCTGTCCTCACCCTGGGTCCCACACCTGCAGGGACAAAGGCAGGAGAAGGGCCACGGCACCCGGCCAAGCCCCAGCCACTTCTCTGGCCCCTAGGTGTTCTATTACTCCACGAGCATCTTCGAGAAGGCGGGCGTGCAGCAGCCTGTGTATGCCACCATCGGCTCCGGCATCGTCAACACAGCCTTCACTGTCGTGTCGGTGAGTCTGCGCTGTGGCCCAGCCCCGGTCAGCTGTCAGGGTCCGGCGCAGGGTGGCCTCCGGGCCTCATGACCAAATTGCAGTGCCTACCGTGAGCCGAGCGTGTGTCAGGTTCTTCGTAAGTGCTGTCGCATCTCATCCTCACGAGCCTGTCAAGTTCATTACTCACATCAAACAGCCCATGACACTGATGCTCAGAGAAGTGCAGTGGCTGCCCAGAGTCACAGCCAGGATGCTCCACTCTGGTGCCGGTTGTCACCCCCGTCCTGTTGTCTGGAGCCAGCTCTCTGCCCCTCAGATCCTGTGTGGTCCCTGTGAGCCCCAGGGAGGAGGTGGTGCCATCTCCCCTGCTCTCTGCAATACCATGTGGCTTTCCCAGCACTGGGGACAAGCCTCAGGATGGGGGTGGGGGCCGGAGAGGCACCGGGAGCGGGTGGCACTGACCCCGTGTCTGCCCACAGCTGTTTGTGGTAGAACGAGCTGGCCGGCGGACCCTGCACCTCATCGGCCTAGCCGGCATGGCGGGCTGTGCTGTGCTCATGACCATCGCGCTGGCGCTGCTGGTGAGTGGCCACGCTTTGGGGGGTGGGGGGGATGCGGCTCCCAGGAGCTTCCAGTCCCAGAGGGACTATGGCAGCCCCAGCCTGGCCAGTGGCATCCAGAGCCCAGATGGGGGCTGCCCTCTCCCTAGTTCTGCCCCCTTCTCCCCAGCCCCACTCGGGCTCGGGTCTGACCTTCTGGCCCCCTAGGCTGTCTCCTGCTCACTCACCGCCGGTCATGCCCTGGCTCCTCCCTGTCCGGTGCTTTCTCGCCACGGCACCTCTGGCCCCAGAACCCAAGTCCCTCTCCCCAGGAATTGCTCTGCCAGTACTGAGCCTTTCTGCATACGTGGCCTTAGTTCATCTTCAGAAGAGCCCCAGAAAGTAGGACCCCCCTCCCACCAAGACATGGAACCATGCCTTCTCTCCATTCTTACCACTGCCTCGTGTGTTCAGTTAGTATTCCCAGTTCACAAGTGAGGAAACATAGTCCCAGTGAGGTTAGGAAGGCAGCAGATAAAGGACAAAGCCAGGAACTGACCTCAGGTCTCTTGCCCCAAGCCTGTGACTGTAACCACTGTGGTAACCGTGTACCAGCCACTTTCCCTGCACGAACCCTCATTTGTCTGCCCTCTGGGCAAGGAAGCAGCAGTATGCTCGTTTGACAGCTTAACCGAAATCTGGAAAGTCTGGTGATTGCTAAGAGGTCTAGCATGCTGCAGCGGATGCATGACAGATCTGGGATCAGAACCAAAGCCTGTAGCTTCTCCACGGCGGTCTCTTGAGGAGAATGATTATATAGGGCCACGTGCTTGGGGCCTATGCTGCTGGCCCTGAGCTGAGCACTTTAGTCTTTAATACTTAACCCCAGGAATGTTTTTGCACATCACTGCACATCAGACTGCACTGCATCCAGAGCCAGGGGACCACAGGGACCTCTTCTCAGCCCCTCCCACGTGCACCCCACATTACCGTTCCCACAGGGTATGCTCCAGCTCACCCACCCTGCAGGACTTAGATCATTTTGTTCAGATGAGGAAAGTGAGAACCCTGTACAGGGTACCTAAGTCATGTGGCAAATCCAGGATCAGCCCCAGGCCTCCTGCCTCCCGCCTCCCAGCCCAGAGCTCTTAGCCCTGCCCTGGGCTACGTCTGCAATTTGTTTCCTTGGAGCATCCCTCACAGCCTAATCTAATTTTCCACCCCTCTCTTGTCCTCAACAGGAACAGCTGCCCTGGATGTCCTATCTCAGCATCGTGGCCATCTTTGGCTTTGTGGCCTTCTTTGAAGTGGGCCCTGGCCCCATACCATGGTTCATTGTGGCTGAACTCTTCAGCCAGGGCCCTCGCCCAGCTGCCATTGCTGTTGCTGGCTTCTCCAACTGGACCTCAAATTTCATTGTGGGCATGTGCTTCCAGTATGTAGAGGTGAGAACTGCCACTGCCTCCCTGACCACTGTTCCTCCCCTGCGTGCAGGCCCCCGTACTGCTGTGCAGAGTGCTCTCCCCAGCTCTTCTCATCAGAATCCTGCTGAGGAGGAAACTGAGGCTCCAAAGCCCAGGTCACACAGCTAAAAATGCCAACCTCAATTCCAGGGTTCTTTCCTTAGCTTTGAATTGTCTCCGTTCTGCTCTGCAGGGGGACCTTGCTCCCTGGAGCCCGTTACACGCCAGCTGCAAGCAGTCTCATTTAATCATCCCAGCACTCGTGGGCTGTGGGTAGCTGTTCCCTTTCTCAGATCAAAGGCCCCAAGTCCTACAAGTCAAGGCCCTACAGCCAGGATGTAGGGTCAGGACTCCAACCGAGTGTATCCGTGTGTCTTTCAGCAACTGTGTGGTCCGTACGTCTTCATCATCTTCACCGTGCTCCTGGTGCTGTTCTTCATCTTCACCTACTTCAAAGTTCCTGAGACGAAAGGCCGGACCTTTGATGAGATTGCTTCTGGTTTCCGGCAGGGGGGAGCCAGCCAAAGTGACAAGACACCCGAGGAGCTCTTCCACCCCCTGGGGGCCGATTCCCAAGTGTGAGGCGCCCCACACCACCAGCTGGCCTGCTCCCAGCAGCTCCAAGGATCTCTCGGGGCACAGGCAGCTGGATGAGATTTCCAGACTGACAGATTTCAGCAGAGCTGGGCCTGGGGCTCCTTTCTTCAGCCAGCAATGATGTCCAGAAGAGTATTCAGGACTTGAATGGCTCCAGGATTTTAACAAAAACAAGACTGTTGCTCAGATCTTACTCAGAGAAGCAACAAGTTTTATAATTTTTTTATTACTGATTTTGTTAATATTTTTTTATCAGCCAGAGTCTCCTGTATCTACACCCCAGACTTCACCCTGAATGGCTCAGTACCTGAAGGTGGGGACCAAGCCCTGCCTAGACACTTGCCTTCACCACGCTAATCTGTAGGGCTGGACCTATGACCAACGACACACTAATCTAACTATGAACTATGAGGCTTCTACCCCAAGAGGTAGCTGTGGCCACTCTCTTCTGAGGTCTGGATCTCCCTACCCTAAGGTTCAGGCTCCATTAGGGTTCGCCCATACCCACCTCTTCCTACCCAACCACTCAAAGTAATTTTGCCTTGCCTGAGACCAGTTGGGAGCACTGGAGTGCAGGGAGGAGAGGGGAAGGGCCAGACTGGCTACCAGCTTCTAGTCTCCTTTGCACTGAGGGGTCAGATGATCACCATGAGGAGGGCCATGGGAGGCTGAGAACTCACTGCGCAAGAAGACATGGACACTCCTGCCCTGCTGTGTATAGATGGAAGATATTTATATATATTTTTTGGTTGTCAATATTAAATACAGACACTAAGTTATAGTATACCTGGACAAACCAACTTGTAAATACACCACCTTACTCCTTCTGTAACTTACCTAAACAGATATAAATGGCTGGTTTTTAGAAACATGGTTTTGAAATGCTTGTGCATTAAGGGTAGGAAGATTTGGATGGAATGGGAGAGAAGCAACTGCTATAGTGACTTTGGACTTTGTGACTCGAGACTTAAGAGTCCCTTCTAAGCACTTCTGATCATCACCCTCTACTACTTAGCCTAGGACCATTCTACCCTGAATGCACCCCATCTCATCTGATCTCCAGAAGCTAAGCAAGGTTGGGCCTAATACTTGGTTGGGAGACCCTCTATTGCTTGAAAACCTGTATGACCCCTTATTACCCAGAGAAGATCGAAATATCCTGGCATTCAAGGCATTCCTATTTCCCTTCACATGATAGCTGGTATTCAGAAAATGATAGTTATGTGCTAACCTTGAGGCTCAGGCTTTAATATGCATTATCTTGAATGTGAGGTGGTACTTCATCTGCATTTGACAGGCTGAGAGAGGCCCGAAACCACAGCAAATCATTCTAGAACCCCTACTTTTAACAACTACACAACCCTTAACCCATACCTGAGTCCTACTACCACCCCCGCCCCCACCACCAATGGGCCCAGTGGGCGCTGTCAAGCTGCCTTCATCCATTTCACTTGGAAATGCCCCCTCTGATCAGCTTAGATGCTACTGTGGCCTCTCTAAAGACTTCTGACCCCCATTCCCACCCAGGAACTTAAAGAGCTTCATCTGTTCCTTTCCTGTGGTACTATATACTCTTCCGCCTTTTATCTACAACTAATTTCTTCCTCTACTATCAATTTCATAGAAGTCAGTTTGGTTCATTTGGGTCTCTGGCGTTAAAGGCGGGCTTGGCACACTGAGGGCGTTTGGAAAATAGTTGGTGAAATAAAGCACCAAGGAAATTCGTCCGTAGAGCTTCAGCTGAGAAAATCGGGCGGGGGGCGGGGGTGTGGAATTTGTCTGTAGAAGCCTTCATAACTGCACTCAGGCAGAACTACACGAAGAGTGGTTGTAGGAGAGAGTGAAAAGGGAAAACAGGTACTTAGTAAACGGAAGTGCCTATGTCCATTATCATTAGGTACAAAGAATCTGAGGCATTATCCATCCCCGTCTCACAAATATGAGTGTGGTTCAGCAAAGGGTTAGCCTTGCCGGAGCCTGAAGGCTTAAAGCCTGAAGGATTGGGGCCAGGTGAGGTTAAGTGTGACGGAGGAAGACTTAATGCGTCTCCAAAAAGGTTCCGTGGAAAGCAGTTATCTTTGTAAGCTTCGAGAGGGCCCCTGGAGGGGAAGGGCAAAGAGGAGAGTTAGGGGCCCAGGATGCCAGGGGTGAGCTCCGGGCTCTTAAAAGCTCATGGCGGCACTCCTGGCGGCTCTTGCCGCTGGATGCAACGAAACACAGAACGGATGGGTTGGGGAGGGAAGAGCACACCAAGGATGCCAAGTCGATGGCGCCCACGAGCCGGAGGCCCCGAAGCGGGGCAGAGCCGACAGCACCCTAGCCCCCGCCCCGGCCTCCAGACCCGGGTGTGAAAAGGCCCGAGAACCCACTCCCCGGTTCCCCTCCCGAATTGGAACGCCCCTACGTGCCCGCCGCCGGCCATCTCCCAAAGCGCGCGGTGCGCGCAGGCGCCGGGAGCCCGGGCCCGCCCCAGCCGTGGCCCACAATGCCCCGGGAGGCACAGCTCCCGTTCCCTCGACGCCTTTTCTCCCGGCTGCTCAGTCCACCACCGCCGGGGGATCGGCCATCCTCCCCAGATCCCAGCGGCAATGCTCCAGGACCCGCTCGGCGGTCGCGCCTTTCGTCGCCTCGCAGGAAGGGCGGGGCTCCGCGGTGTCTCCACCAGTCAGCCGCACCGTTGGCTGGCGAGGGGCGGGCCCCAGGCCGCCACCAATCACAGCCTGGCTGTTCGGGCCGCGGTCCGGGAGCCCCCCCGTAGGTTGGCGTGTGGAGAGGTGCGTTTGCGTGGGTTGTAGCGTCGGCTCCTGGCGAGTGTCCTGGGAGTCCTATCGCCCGCGAGGTGACGTGTACAGTCTCTGACGGGAAGGGGTAACTAGGTAACGAGGCTGCGCTCGGCCACCTTTTTTTCCAGGACTTAGCTAAGTTCGCTGACAGTTTGTGAGATCCTTCATCTGATATCCTCGGCTCAAAAGTCTCCTCTCCCTGAAAACCCGAATCAGGTTACCCCTCTGGGCCCCACAGCGTCCTTCCTCTCGTTCCTCCATCAACTATACAGGAGTTGGCCGTCCTTCCACCAGGCTGGGGAGGCCACTGCTAAGTCATTCCTTTGGCCCCAGGATCCCACCACAGACTCTGGTCAGGGATGTTGAGTGAATGAACTAGAATTTAGACTCAGTGAAGTTCCACAACCTGAGTTTTTCCAGTGCAGTTTTAGGCGGAAAATCCAACAATTCCGCATGTGTATTTAATAATAGGGGGAAAAAAATAATCATTCTCTTCTGTCAAAACAACATTTTAATGCCCCCCTTCTCATCCTACGATTTTTATTTCCTGAATCACCTACAGATCTGACCCATTCTGTCCATTGCAGTTGCTGGCCTGAGTGCTGGCTACTCATCATCTCCCTCCCAGGATCAGGGCAGCACCTCACTGTTCTCTCTGCTTTCTGTCTCCCCTTATTCTCCACACTGCAAATCTTTTTTTTTTTTTTTAAGATTTTATTTTTAAGTAATCTCTATACCAATGTGGGGCTTGAACTCACAACCCCACGGTCAAGAGTTCCACGTTCTACTGACTGAGCCAGCCAGGCACCCCTGCAAATCTTTCTAAAATGCACATCTGGTCATGTCTCTCTCCTACTTAAAACCTTCCCTGGGTCCCCATTTCCCTTGAGATAATGCCCAGCTTCCTTAGTCCAGAAATACAAGGCCATTCAGGATCAGTTTCTAGGGCTCAGATGCAGCCTCGTCGCTCACCACTGCCCCCACCTTACCCTAACCATCCTCTAGGCATTGATCACTTTGTTCTCTGACCTCCACATACTCCTTCCCCTATGGACCTTTGGGTTCCCTCCACTCAGATCACCCTGCCACCTAACCTTGTTTTCCACCAGGTGATATATCCCATCACAGCCCCGGGGGAAGCTGCTCCTTGGGACACTGCTGCCAACCAGTGGCTGTTGTGTAAACACTTAGGGCAGGTGATAACCTCAACCTCTCAGGGGTTCAGAGAGAATAGATTGCTTTGGAGATAACCCTTCAGTGGGCCGATTACAACAAATCCATTTGGTGACCCTATCCCTGGCATCTCAGAATGGCCTTCCTAAATCAGTGTCTGACCACATTTTTCTACGGCTTAATGTTCCCCACTATCTCATGATAAAGCCCAGATTCCTTAACCTAGCAGTCAAGATTGTTCACATTCTGGTCCTTGGACACCTTGTCTCCCAGGGCGCTCCGTCAGCACTCTAGGATCCAGCCATTTTGATGTGCTCAGTGTTTCCTGTACAGCTCCTCACCTAACTAACCCAAAACTTTTTGTGCAAGCTCCTTCTTTCTCCTGATCTGCCTTTGCTCACTCTATAAGGCCATTTGATCTCAACTGGATTAAATTAACTGTCACTTTCCCTACAAAGTGTCCATTCATTCCTTCAACTGTTACTTAACTGGGCACATGCTCTTTGCCAAGCTTTCTCCTAAGCAATGTGGTGTCTTGGAAAGAAGGTGCTATTTAGCAGAATAACCTTGAAGAAATCACCTTTCTGATCTTCAGTTTCGTCCTCTGTGGTGATATTAAGGTGAAATAAGATATTATATGTGTAAAGCCACCATCAGCTGAAATTAGTCCACATTCCCTCTTCCATTCTATTGGGAAAGTCTGGTGCTCACCCCCGAGATTTCTGTGATTTCCCAGGGATTTCTTCCATTCTCAAGGTCATCTCTGGCTCTGACAGTGGACATCTCCTAAACCACCTGGTGATGGATTCCCGGTGCAAGCTGTTTTCTGTCTTGGAACTCAGATCTTTTGTTTTGCTACATTCATTTACTGACCAATTACTGGGTGTCCGGCATTATTCCAGGGCTGGGGATAATAAAGATAGGACTTCATGGAGCTTATTTTCTGAGGTGGGGGGGGAACCCAGTAAGCAATCAACAAATGCATAATAAAGTATCAGATGGTGATTTGTGTGATGGGGGGAGAAGGCAGTCTAAAGAGAAAAGATGATGGATTGTGAGGGCAGGTATGGATAGGTCAGATTTAGATGAGATCATTTGAAGGCCTCCCTGAGGGAGTGGTATTTGAACACAGATGAGTGAGGGAGGGAGCAAATCGTATACGTGTCTGGGGGAAAAAAACCTTCTACCTTCTAAGTCAAGGTACAGCAAGTCCTAAGGTGCAAAGGCAGGACCATGTTTGGTGTGTCGGAGGACCAGCTAGGAGGCCAAGGCGACTGGACCAGGGTGACAAGTAGATGAGGTCAGAGAGGTGACAGAGTGCTAGATCATGTAGGGCCTTTAGATAACATGAGAACTTTTGTTTTGTTTTTAAATGTAAGATGAGACTTCACCGTTTTGATAATTTCTGTTAATTGTAATCTGTAGTTATGGTCAGCAGGTTAGTTATCGCGGGCTGGTGAGCAGATCCAACCTCCTGTGGCATATTTTACAGTATTTACACAATTTGAGGGGATCAACATAACTCTCCACATTTCAACATATATAGTTTTCTGTAATAAAAATATAGTTGTAAGGTTACAACAACCCTTGAAGGATAGTTATGAAACAAACCTCTGACTATTACAAGAATTTCATTGCCTTTCCGAATAAGGGGTCTTCAGAATTCAATTGCTCTCCATGATAGAAAGCAGTATGAAGGATAAGGATAGATTTAACCTAAACTTTATAAAAACTGGCAGGTAAATATTCTCTCACTGCTTTCCTTTCTAAGTGGAGGATAGATGTTTCAGTGTTTTGTATTTCAAAAGCACTTGTGCCAACAGGATGCACTCAAAGTTTCTCATGGTGTATCACTGATACTTGTGTCCTAGGGTTTAAAATCTAATTTTAAACAAGGTATATCAAAGTATTTGGGGCTTATAATTTATTTCTACACACCTTAGTGCAGATTGTCATGTAATTTACAGTGTGTCTCAGTCCCCCCCACACCACAGCCTTGTTGACACCTGACCTTGACATCTGGTTCTCAGTGGCAGATCCTCAAGAAGCATGAGGATAGGGGTTAGAAGTAAAGGCTCTGGGGGCGCCTGGGTGGCTCAGTCATTAAGTGTCTGCCTTCGGCTCAGGTCATGATCCCAGGGTCCTGGGATCGAGCCCTGCATCAGGCTCCCTGCTCTGCGGGAAGCCTGCTTCTCCCTCTCCCACTCCCCCTGCTTGTGTTCCCTCACTCACTGTGTCTCTCTCTGTCAAATAAATAAATAAAATCTTAAAAAAAAAAAAAAAAGAAGTAAAGGCTCTGGGGGCATACTGTCCAGACACAAATCCCCATCAGTTTTTATTGACTTTTTACAGAGGTGGGAGTGGAAGCTAAGACAAGGGACACAGTTAAGAATACTTGCCCTAGGGATACCTGGGTGGCTCATTTGGTTAGGCATCTACCTTCAGCTCAGGTCATGATCCTAGGGTCCTAGGGTCCTAGAGATCGAGTCCCACATCGGGGTCCTTGCTCAGTAGGAAGTCTGCTTCTCCGTCTGCCCCTTACCCTGCTTGTGCTTTCTCTCTCACTCTCTCTCTCTCTCTCTCTCTCACTCTTTCTCTCTCTCTGACAAATAAATAAAATCTTAAAAAAAACAAACAAACAATACTTACCCTAGAGATCTGCGAGGATTAGACAAGACCAAGTGGTATACTCTTCATGTAGAGCTTGACCAGAGACATGATAAAAAATAGGAACTATTATCATTTCCCGACACTTTCTTTCTCCATCCGTGTCATATCTTTGAGTTTTCCTTTCTGTTGGCCAAGATTATAGCTAGCTAATCCTCCAAACTAAATGCCAACTGAGAGGAAGCCAAGGTGAGTATGGGCTTCTCTCCTCTCTCTGCTTGGAGGTTACATATATTTATGGCCACAATGATCCCTGGTGGCCTAGTTTCTATCTTTAATACCAATAGCAGCCAGTGTTTAGATAGTGAGTACTATTTGTCAAGCACTGTTCTTTTTTTTTTTTTTTTAAGATTTATTTATGTGAGAGAGAGCGAGAGAGAGAGAGCACAAGCAGGGTAGAGGGGCAGAGAGAGGGAGAAGCAGGCGCCCTGCTGAGCAGGGAGCCCAATGCGGGACTCCATCCCAGGACTGGCAGATCATGACCTGAGTCTAAGGCTGACGCTTAACTGTCAGAACCACCCAGTCGCCCCTGTCAAGGACTGTTCTAAATCTATGACATCTATTAATACATTAGTTCTTTAGAAACACCCTAGGGGGTAGATACTATTATGATTATGCCCATTGTCTAGATGAGGCAGCTGCAGCTGTGCTGCCAACAGAAGTACACTCTCTTAACCAGCCTTCCATTTCCATCATGGTTGAGCTGCCTCCTTTGAAATCCAATCAAGAGGAAAAACTGGTCTTATCTCCCATCACTCTGCTCAATAAAGAGGCAGTTTTTATTTCCATTTATTGCTGAACAAATTGAGACATAAAAAAGTCAGGCAGTTCCTTTCTTGTCAGCCCATCATCCTGGCGGGGGGGAGGGTGGGCAGTGCTATATGCTCTCTGCCTAGTGCAGCTGCTTATGTATGTGAAGTGTGGTGACTGAGAATGTGACTTTGAAACAGGAAGCACAGAACTTTAAGTAATGCTGCATATGATTCTGTGACCTCTCTTAGACTCCGTTTTATCTATGAAAAGAGGATAATAACTGAACATATATCACCACAGGATTATTGTGAGTATTGGATGAGAAGAGACTTACGGTACCTGGCTCACAGCAAGTGCTCACTAAATGGTTACTATTATTATTATTATTATATTATATAGCCAACTTATGCTGGCTTTCTTAAAAACCACTTAGATCAAAAGCAACTGGGTCAAAAATCTATAAAGTTGTTCTTTTATTCTTTGGGCAATAGGTGCTGGAGCTTAGGCAAACTTTAGCCTTTCATTTTATATTTTCAAAAATCATGTCTAACTCTTTGAGATACATCTTCAGAGGCAAGCTCTATAAGGGATATTTCAGGTCATGTCATTTATGGGAAAAGATTTATTGTTCTCTGAGTGTAAACTGAAATACCTCCTTAACCAAGTCCGCTTCTTCCATACTCTTCCTGTTTCAGTTCCCGTCACTCAGATCTGGGATTAGCAGTCCTCCCTGCTGGTGACTACACACTGCAGAAAGAATACCTAACAGGTCATTTAAGGCTCTGTAATCACTGGCTTGCTTTCTCTTACATCCTTACTTCCTGCTAATACCCCTAGTAATCTGTAAACGTTTTTGCTTTAAAGTCTATTTTGTCTGATATTAGGAGAGCTATCTTTACTCCCCTTTGGCTACTGTTTGTGTGGAATATCTTTTTCTGTCTTTTCACTTTCAATCTATTTGTGTCTTTGGATCTAAAGTGAGTCTTTGGTAGACAGCATCTTAGTTGAATCAAGTGTTTTTATCCATTCTGCCAGTCTGTCTTTTGATTGGAGAATTTAGCCCATTTACATGTAGAGTAATTACCAATAAGGAGGGATTTACTTCGGTCATTTTGCTGTTTGTTTTCTATATGCCCCATAGCTTTTTTTGTCTCTTGTTTCCTGCATTACTGTCTTCTCTTAGTTGATTTTTTTTGTAATAAAATGTTTAAATTCCTTTCTCTTTTCCTTTTGTTTATATTCTGTAGCTATTTTCTTTGTGGTTACCATGGGGATTGCATTTAACATCCTAAAGTTATAACACTCTAATTTGAACTTATAACAGCTTAATAAGATACAAAAACTCTGTTCCTTTTCAGTTCTGTCCCCACCCATTTTGGTCGTTGATGCCACAAAATTATATCTTTATACATCATGTGCCCTGAAACATAAACTAATAATTCTTTTAAATTCTTTAGTCTCTTAAATTATGTCAAAAACAAAATTTGGAGTTATAATCCGAAGTTACAATAACACAAGCTTTTAAACCAATAATTAGGGTTTTTTTCTTTAAGTGTATTATTCTCTTAATTTTTTAAAATTTTTATTTATTTATTTATTTAGCCTCATGAATACACTTCTAGGCACATGCAGATTTTATGTTTTTAAAAATGTTTTATTTAAATTCATTTTAGTTAACATATACTGTATTATTAATTTCAGAGGTAGAATTTAGTGATTCATCAGTTACATATAACACCCTCATTTCATCAAGTGCTCTCCTTAATGCACATGATGTAGAAAACACCAAGTGCAGTTACAAACCACTGTTACAGTAATACTAGCTGTTGTAATTACCATGCATTTACTTTTATTGAGATTTCCATTTCTGCATATGGCTTCAAGTTACTGTCTGGTATCCTTTTAATTCCACCTTGCAGGACTCCCTTGAGCATTTCTTGCAGACCAGATCTAGTGGTCACAGATTCCTTCAGCTTTTGTTTATCAGAGAATGTCTTAATTTCTCCTAACCTTTTGAAAGACATTTTTGCCACATACAGATCCTGGTTGGCAGTTTTTTTTTTCTTTGAACACTTTGAATGTGTTAGGCCACTGTCTTCTGGCCTCCAAAGTTTCTGATGAAAAATCTGCTTATGATCTTATTGAGGATCACTTGTATTTGATGGTGTTTCTCTCTTGCTGCTTTTAAGATTCTCTCTTTGTCTTTGTATTTTGAAAGTTTGATCCTAATGTCTCTCGACGTGGGTCTCTTTGAGTTCATCTTACTTGGAGTTCATGGAGCTTCTTAGATGTTTATATTCATATCTTTCATCAAATTTGGGAAGTTTTCAGCCATTATTTCTTCAGATATTATCTCTGTCCCTTTCTATTTCTCTTCCCCTTCTGGGACGCCCACAATGCATATGTTGATCCACTTGTTGATGTCCCACATACACTACACAATCTCTACTCTAGGCCCAAGTGTTTGTGGTGGAGTTGACTCTATCTCAAACTTGGGGTAAATCCCAGGCACAGCCAATTAAAGCATCATATTTCCCCAGACACAGTGATTGGTTCCAGAATAGACCCTTAAGCTAGGCAGAGTTAATGAGATGCAATGATTCTTTGGGGGGAACATTTGAGAGAGAGGCAGCTACATTTTTTTAGCTGTACTTGCGCCCAGAGGCTTTTAGGGGGGTGGTCACTCAGGGAAGCCATATGTGCACTGGTTAAGAGCACAGGCTTTAAAGCCAGACGTGCATGGAGTTGATTGCTGCTGTCTGAACTTTTCTGAGCTTCAGTTCTTCATTTGTTAAGTATATATAATAATGGCATCTGTGTGATTATTTTTTCAGATCTGAGGGCAGATTTTGTGAACAGAAAAGACTCTAGTATCTTGGGTTTTAAATTAACATTACACTTATTCATCTACAAACTCAAAACTTTGGCTTTATTTAAGCCTTAAAAGTTTAATTTACAACTATACTATATATTTATAAATTTATTATATCTATACAAAAATATTAATTAGGTTGGGGCACCTGGGTGGTGCAGTTTGAGCATCTGACTCTTGGTTTTGGTTTGGGTTGTGATCTCAGGGTCATGGGATCAGGCCCTGCATTGGGCTCCATGCTCACTGCAGAGTCTGCTTGAGATTCTAATGTCTCCCTCTCTCCCCCCCCCCAACTAATGCTCTCTCTCTAATTAATAAATCTTTTAAAATATATATATTAATTAGGTTGGGGCACCTGGGTGGCTCAGTCAGTTATGTGTCCAACTATTGGTTTTGGCTCAGGTCATGATCTCAGGGTCGTGGTTGAGATTCTCTGCCTCTGCCTCGCCCTCTTCCCCTCTCCCTCTTCCCCATCCCCTGCTTTCTCTCTCTCAAATAAATAAATAAATAAAATCTTTAAAAATATATATATTAATTAGGTTTAAAGGGATATTTTAATACTGTTCAAGCAACAGGCAGAACAATCTAAACTCTTTTTTTAAAAGAATTTAAAGATTTTATTTATTGGACAGAGAGAGAGAGAGAGAGAGCACACGCAGGGTGAGTGGCAGGCAGAGGAAGAGGGAGAAGCAGGCTTCCCACAGAGCAGGGAGCCCAATGCAGGGATCGATCCCAAGACTCTGGGATCATGACCCAAGCCAAAGACAGACGCTAAACCAGACACCCCAGGATCTAAACTCCTAAACAATTAATCCCATTTTTAAATTTATAATATGTAATTCCATTAAGCATTTTTTTAAAAGACTTTATTAAGTCTTTTAAGTAATTTCTACACTCAACATAGGGCTCAAACCCACAACCCTGAGATCAAGAGTCACATGCTCTATCAACTGAGCCAGCCAGGTGCCTTCCCCCCATTAAGCATTTTATTTATTTATTTTTTTTTAATTTTTTTTTTTTAAGATTTTATTTATTTGACAGAGAGAGAGAGAGAGACAGCAAGAGGGAATACAAGCAGGGAGAGTGGGAGAGGGAGAAGCAGGCCTCCCGTGGAGCAGGGAGCCAGATGCGGGGCTCGATCCCAGGACCCTAGGATTATGACCTGAGCCGAAGGCAGACGCTTAACCGTCTGAGCCACCCAGGTGCCCCCCCATTAAGCATTTTAAACTCTATTTGTAAATTTCATATATTCTGTTTTCATTTTATATGCTTCATATGCCTGATTAATCCAGTTTCCATCCCTGATGAGCAAATCCTTCCCAAGTACTTGACAAAAATTTGTTTTATATATGTATATGTAACATAAATCTAGTAGATCTAGTTTTCAGATATTCCAATACTATTTCCCAACTTAATTAAATTTTCTTACACCTCATAGACTACCGGATTCTTCAGTATGCCATATTACCTCAAAATTATGACACACACATATTTTAAACACAAAAGTAAAAATATGATAGGTTTGATTTACTTATCATCTCTATTTTTAATTTTAAGCCTTTCCAGGTTTGAAAGCTACTTAATCACTGAGAAAGAAGGTCTAACATGTCTAGGAAGTTCAGATTACTGGGTCACCAATTCACAACCATGATAGAGTTACCATCTGGGAGGGTCACCTTGAGGTGACCAGCTCAACAGTTCATGGCTCTGATATAGTTACCTTCTTAGAAAGGCTGAGGTTGACATCTTAAACAAGCAGAGGCTATTGGGTTGACAATTTATTAACACAGTAAGGTCATTATCAGTCAGAGAATCGACACTGGGAAGCAGGACCTAAGCTTTACAGGCTTCCAACATGATTCTACCTGAGTCACATGTGGATACAGTGACCCCTTCTTTTCTTTTTTTTTTAATTTTATTATGTTATGTTAGTCACCATACAATACATCATTAGTTTTTGATGTGGTGATCCACGATCCATTGTTTTCATATAACACCCAGTGCTCCATGGAATACGTACCCTCCTTTATACCCATCACTGGGGCTAACCAATCCCCCCTCCCCCCTCCCCTCTAAACCCTGTTTGTTTCCCAGAGTCCATAGTCTCTCATGGTTCATCTCTCCCTCTGATTTCCCTCCCTTCATTCTTCCCTTCCTTCTCCTAATGTCCTCCATGCTCTTCCTTATGTTCCACAAATAAGTGAAACCATATGATAATTGACTTTCACTGCTTGACTTATTTCACTTAGCATAATCTCCTCCAGTCCCATCCATGTTGATGTGAAAGTTGGGTATTCATTCTTTCTGATGGCTGAGTAATATTCCATTGTATATATGGACCACATCTTCTTTATCCATTCACCTGTTGAAGGGCATCTCGGCTCTTTTCACAGTTTGGCTATTGCAGACATTGCTGCTATGAACATTGGGGTGCATATGGCCCTTCTTTTCACTACATCTGTGTCTTTGGGGTAAATACCCAGGAGTGCAATTGCTGGGTCATAGGGTAGCTCTATTTTTGAAGTTTTGAGGCACCTCCACACTGTTTTCCAAAGTGGCTGTACCAACTTGCATTCCCACCAACAGTGTAAGAGGGTTCCCCTTTCTCCACAACCTCTCCAACATTTGTTGTTTCTTTCCCTGTCCATTTTTGCCATTCTAACTGGTGTAAGGTGGTATCTCAGTGTGGTTTTGATTTGAATTTCCCTGATGGCTAATGATGATGAACATTTTTTCATGTGTCTGTTAGCCATTTGTATGTTTTCTTCAGAGAAGTGTCTTTTCATATCTTCTGCCCACTTTTTGACTTGATTATTTGTTTTTTGGGTGTTGAGTTTGAGAAGTTCTTTATAGATCTTGGATACCAGCCCTTTATCTGTAGTGTCATTTGCAAATATCTTCTCCCATTCTGTGGGTTGCCTCTTTGTTTTGTTGACTGTTTCCTTTGCTGTGCAGAAGCTTTTTATCTTGATGAAGTCCCAAAAGTTCATTTTTGCTTTTGTTTCACTAGCTTTTGGAGATGTATCTTGAAAGAAGTTTCTGTGGGCAATGTCAAAGAGGTTACTGCCTATGTTCTTCTCTAGGATTTTGATGGATTCCTGCCTCACATTGAGGTCTTTCATCCATTTTGAGTTTATCTTTGTGTATGGTGTTAGAGAATGGTCGAGTTTCATTCTTCTACATGTGGCTGTCCAATTTTCCCAGCACCATTTATTGAAGAGACTGTCTTTTTTCCATTGCATGTTTTTCCCTGCTTTGTCAAAGATTATTTGACCATGGAGTTGAGGGTCCATATCTGGGTTCTCTATTCTGTTCCATTACAGTGACCCCTTCTTATAGTTGCCATAATAGGGGACTTCTTGTCCATACCCTTCTCCTGGGTTCAAATTACACCCTTCTGTAATTCATCTGATTGAAATTTGCAACCTCACCGAGATTGCAAGAAAGGAAACTTCCATCACAATTTGAGTGAATTCTTGAATGTTCTTAAGATATTTTAATTCTGTTGTTCTCTAGAAGCTGAGGCCTTTCCAGCCTTCTTCCACGATTCTGATGTAATTGGTCTGGGTGCAGCCCGGGCATTAGGGTTTTTCAAAGCTCCTTCAAAGATTCTAATATACAACCAAGGTTGAGAACCACTGTTATGCTCTCTCCTCTGTCTCTAAAAACATGTTATTTTTATTGCATTGGATCTTCTCATTCCTCTCTTTGTCTGCTGAAAGTTGTATTGATGGCAGTAAAGTCGTAATATAAAATGTGGTTAAAACTTAAGGCCCTAGGATGAGACTGCTTTGTTAGTCTTTAGTGAATTTCTTACCTTCTTTGCCCTAGTGTCATCAGCTATAAGATGGGGACAATAACTGTGCCTATCTCCTAGCGTTTTTTAAAAAGTAGAATTAAGTGGCATTATACATGTAATGCTTACTAAACAGAACCTACACATATTAAGTGCTCAGTAAATGTTAACTCTTCTTATTTTTTATGCAAATGGTGATATAACCTGCATATAAATCTCATCCTTTCCAATCCTTATACATCTGCCTTCATTTTCTGGTCTTATTGTATTGGTCAACACCTCCAATATCATGCTGAGCATTAATGGTGATAGAAGTACCCCATCTCATTGACCTGCTTAGTTACCAATATTCAGAGAAATGCCTCTAAGGCTTAGAAGCTTACTCATACTTTAAAGTATGAGTTTTGATAGAGATATTGCTATAGATGCTCTTTTTCATTTTAAGGAAGATTTCTTATTTTTCAAGGGGCACTGGATTTGCTTGTTATTTATTTTTTTTAAAGATTTTAAAAATTTATTTGAGAGAGAAAGAGAGCACAAGCTGGGGGAGGGGCAGAGGGAGAGAGAGAAGCAGACTCCTCGCTGAGTGGGGAGCCTGACATGGGGCTCAATCTCAGGACTCTGAGATCATGACCTGAGCTGAAGTCCGGTGCTTAACCAACTAAGCCACCCATGCGCTCCAGGGACACAGAATTTTATTGCATGTTTTCCTTGCATCAGGGGAGATGATCAAATGGTTTTCCTCCTTTAATCTATCAAGGTGATTTCCATTTTTGAAAGGACATCATTGATCAAAGGGGGCGAAATTGTTACAAGGTGGAGGAGGGTCAGTAAAGTATTCTCCAAACTGAGAAGGCTTTTTGAAACCAAAAAACAATGCAAACCACTCCCTACCATGTATACAGTTTTATCCAGGGTAACTTATTGGCAAGAGGATTAGGTGAACAGACAATCCAAACACCGCACAGCTATTTTTCGCCCACTCTGGACCTTAAGCCATAGCTTTTACAGAGTGAGAGGCATTGTGGTGAGGTCAAAGGGTAATCTATCTAAAGTGGCACCATCTGTGTGCCTGAAGATCTCTACTAGTTATCTCAAGTGGGGCCTTCTGTGCGCCAGTCATCTCTACTAGTTATCTAACTTGGCACCTTTTGGTCAACCACTTTAGGGAAGATCAGGGCATACATTAACCTTCATGGGACCTGGAACATGTAGGCTCTAGGGAGGTTATCACGCGGTCATGAACAAGATGGAGGGCCAAAGATGGAGTCAGTGCTGTCAGCATTCCTGAAGAAATTTATCGTACAGGAAGAGAGACACCAAGGTTAACTAGAAAAAATAAAAATAAGTCAGTAAATTCAGGAGAAAATATTCAGATTAGTCAGACCTTATGAAGAGAGAGAAGAGAAACAAGCAAAAATTATGGAATGTTTCCATTATTATGACCACAAAAGTGAGGATTTCAAGAACACAGTGGGTGATTAACCAATTAGGATTAAAGCCTTAGTAACGGCTGCACTGGATTTCCTCTATCCCATGCTGACCTTGCCTCTTTCCAATTGTATTAGGTGCATTTTTTAGTTTTTTGGTTTTGCTTTCCTCCCAAATTTTTATTTTGAAAAATAAATACCAGAAAAGGTAAAATTATAGTATAATGAATAGTTTATCCAATGCATAGATTCACCAATTAATACCATTTTATTTATCTAAGTATCCATCTATATACTTTTTTCTTTTTTGCTGAACCATTTGAAAGTTCCAGACATCGTGACATTTTATGCCTGAATATTTCAACATGTAACTCTTTTATTTTTTTTAAGTAGGCTCCATGCCCATCATGGAGCCCAACATGGGGCTTAAACTTAGGACCCTGAGATCAAGACCTGAGATGAGATCAAGTGTCAGATGCTTAATTGACTAAGTCACCCAGGCACCCCAACATGTAACTCTTTAAGAACATGAGCATTCTCGGGGCACCTGGGTGGCTCAGATGGTTAAGCGTCTGCCTTCAGCTCAGGTCATGATCCCAGGGTCCTGGGATCGAGCCTGACATTGGGCTCCTGGCTCAGCGGGGAGCCTGCTTCTCCTCCATCTGCCTCTCCCCCAGCTCATGCCGTGATCCCAGGGTCCTGGGATCGAGCCTGACATCGGGCTCCTGGCTCAGCGGGGAGCCTGCTTCTCCCTCTCCATCTGCCTCTCCCCCTGCTCATGCCCTCTCTTTCTCTCTGTATCTCTGTGTCTCAAATGAATAAATAAAATCTTAAAAAATAAAAATAAAAAAATTAAAAGGACATGAGCATTCTCTTACATATCTGCAATACCATTCTCACATTTAAGAAATGTAACATTAATGATATCTAATATACAGTAACATTAAAATGTCATCAGTTGTCCTCCCTGTTTTCTTTATAACTTTTTTCTTATTTGATCTGGGCTCCATTTAAGAATCCCACATTGCCTTTGGTTGTCAAGCCTTTTTTAGTATTCTTTAATCTTTATTTTTAATCACATACACACATGCATGCTGTGTGTACATGCACATATACATATAGATAGTCCTTCATGACAATAATATTTTTTGAAGAGTCCAGGGGAGTTGTCTTTTGGAATGTCCCACAATTTGGATTTGGTCACTTTTCCCCCACAATTAGATTCAGGTTAATCATTCTTGGCAAAAGTACTATACAGATGATGTTTGTTTCCCATTACATCATGTCAGGAGGCACATAATTGTCTCCTATTGGTGATAGTTGGATCACTTGGTTTAGGTGATGTCCATCAGATCTCCATTTTAAGGGTACCTTTCCCTCTTCATAGTCAAATAACATATGGATTGATATTTGGAAACTGTGTAAATATCCTGTCCTGCAACCATCTTCCATCCAGTGGTTTTAACATCCATTGATGACCCTCACCTGAATCCATCCATTATACTGATGACTGTAAAAGAGTGATCTTCTGAGGTAAAATACCATGTGCAAATGAAATAAATGGAAATTAGAAATTAGCAATTAGCTCTGCCTAGGGAGAAGGTCTGGGGAGGCACAAGGGATTTGTGCAGGAGGATGTCATGTCATGAAAGAAAATATTGAGCCTTTTTACTCAAGAGAGCTTCTGGGTTCAAGATCCATAAAAAAGCCATTTCTCCTGATGACTTCAGTTTGGTCAGTTTTAGTTAATAAATCATGCAGTTGCTTATCTGTTTTATCTGTGTGTTGAAATCATTAGCGTTTCTGTATGAATGAACCCAGATGTTCACTCCCTGGTCCTCTATATAATGTGGCCTCATCAGAGTAACTGTGCTGGCTGACTGCCCGGATGGTGCGCCTTGCCTGTGTTACTGCCTCAGAAGAAGTAGTGCAACTGGGATAGGAGGCCAAAAGCAGAGATGGTTTCTAATTTTCAAAAAACCTTACATTCCTGGAATAAACTGTACTTTGGTTGTAATAACTTATTTTAAAATTTACTGTTGGATTAGAATTTGTGCTTCCAAGTTTGTAAATGAGATTGTCCATTCTACTGCCCTTACATGGTCTTGGTATCAATATTACATTAACCTCTTAAAAATGAGTTGGATAGGGCGCCTGGGTGGCTCGGTTGGTTAAGCGACTGCCTTCGGCTCAGGTCATGATCCTGGAGTCCCGGGATCGAGTCCCGCATCAGGTTCCCTGCTCGGCGGGGAGTCTGCTTCTCCCTCTCACCCTCCCCTCTCTCATGTGCTCTCTCTCTCTCACTCTCGCTCTCAAATAAATAAAATCTTTAAAAAAAATGAGTTGGATAATTTCTCCCGTTTGGAATAATATGCATAAGAATTATCTGTACCCTTGAACGTTTAGTAAAAATGGTCTGGCTTTAGTGCTTTTATAGAAGAGATTAGATAAGTAAGTCATGGCATTTCCCCAATACAGTGGTATTCACACACTAGAGCAGTAAAAATCAAAGAATAGAGCTTCATGTAATTACGTAGGTAAATCTCAAAATCATAACACCAGTCACTTTTATTATTTTTGTTTGTTTTGTTATTATGGACATTGCCACCATAAACATTCTTCCACATGTCTCTTGATGTGCAGGTGCAAGTTTCTCTAGGATATATACCTAGTAGAATTGTTAGCTTGTAGGGTACATGCATGTTCAACTTTTTAAGGTAGTGCAATACTATTTTCCTAGAGGACTTCCCAATTTATACTACTGTCAGCAACATATGAAAGCTCCCATTGCTCTGTATATTCTAGCTAACATCTGGTATTATCCAACTTTTACATTTGGTGGTTGTGAAATTGGATCTCGTTGTGCTTTCAACTTACATATCCCTGATTTCAAATGAACCTGAAATGTTCATTCATATGTTTATGGATTACTTATGCTTTCTCTTGAGTGAAAACACTGTTCATTTCTTTGTCCATTTTGTTAACTGAGTTGTCTTTTCTTATTGATCTGTAGACATTATATATTCTAGATATTATATTTACTTTTATGTGTTTCAATCATTCTCAGTTTGTAGCTTTTCACTCTATATGACTAGAAATGTTTAATGTTCGTATAATTAGATTTGTTAATTTTCTTCCTTTTCTTTCTTAACCAGATTAAGAAATATTTTCCTATCTTGCAGTCACAAAGACAGTCTTTTATATTGTTTTTGTTAATAAGTTTCTGTTTGTATTTTTTTTAAAGATTTATTAATGGCTTTAAAACTCTAGGAATTGACTTTATGTATATTGTGAGATAGAGATCCAATTTTATTTTCTCCCTAATAGATAATCAGTTGTCCAGGAACTATTTATTTTAGAAGTTCATGTTTGTTTTTTTCTTTTTAGTTTCTTGTTTTGAAATAATTGTAGATTCCCAGGTATTTTCCCAAAGATAGTACAAAGAAATCGTATGTCCCCTTCACCTAGTTTCTCTCGATGACTACTGAGTTGGAAACCTGTGTTTCTGCATTAATCTCACATCACTACTATACCTACAACATTTCTGACATTGGATGTGTGGGAGGCTTTCCCCACAACAAGCAATTCTCCATGACACCAGCTAGGTGACCTACAATTTAGCTCAATTCTGACACTATCTACCTATAGATAGCACCAGATCCCATAGGTTAGGGGCTCAGTCCCACAAGACTGCCCCCTATTTTAGATGCCAATTGCAAGTAACAGGTCCCCAGGTTACCCACAACTTCTGTCCGACTTGGCTATAAATCAGAAGTTCCCATGACCTCCTCTCCCTCACTTATTTACCAGAACGGAACTCAGGGAAACCCTTATGTTTACTGGTTAATTAAAAGATATGATAAAGGATACAGATGAACAGCCAGAAAAGATATATAGAGTAAGGGCTGGGAGAGTCCTGAGTGCAGGATCTTCTGTCCTCATGGAGTTGGGGTACATCACTCTCCTGGTATATGGATATGTTCACCAACCTGGATGCTCCCTGAACCCCATACTATTGGGATTCTTATACAAGCTTCCTCACATAGGCATGCTCAATTATTAACTCCATTTCCAGCCCCGATCCCCTCTCTAGAAAGGCGGGGGGTGGGGAGGGCTGAATATTCCAAGCTTCTAATCATGGCTTGGCCTTTCTGGTTGACCAGTCCCCATCGAAGGGCCCATCAAGAGTCACCTAGAACAAAAGAAATTCCCAGAGACTTAGGAACCAGGGTCAAAGAACAAATATTAGAACAAAAGATGTTCCTAGTGCTCTTACCACTTAGGGAATTATAAGAATTTTAAGAACTCTGTGCCAGGAACTGGGGGCAGGGACTAATATATATGTTTCTACTATCTTACAGTTATATCTTACATAATTAGCATACACTATCAAAACCAGGAATATAACATTAGTATGATGTATGATGTATGTGTATAGACCTGTGTTATTTTATCACATGTGCATATTTGTGTAACCACCACCACAATCGAGACACAACTAGTCTTTCACTACAAAGATCTCCTTGTGCTACTCTTCATAATCACATCCCGGCCCCATCCCCTGCTCATCTTTTCATTCTCTTAACAATATCTTTCAAAGACCACAAGTTTTTAGTTGAAAAAGAGAACAAACAACCCAATTAAAAAAAGGGAAATATTTGGGGGCACCTGAGGGGCTCAGTGGGTTAAGCATCTGCCTTCAGCTCAGGTCATGATCCCAGGGTCCTGGGATCGAGCCCCACATCGGGCTCTCTGCTCAGCAGGGGGATCTGCTTCTGCCTCTCCCTCTACCCCTCCCCTTCCCCCCTCATGCTCACTTTCTCTATCACTCTCTCTCTCAAATAAATAAATAAAACCTTTTAAAAAAATTGGGAAATGTTTGAACTGACACTTCAAAGATGATATATAGATGCCAAATAAGCACATAAAAAGTTTTTCAACATTATTAGTCATTGGGGAAATGAAAATTAAAACCACAACAATACACTTTTATAAACCGTTCTTTTTTTTAAAAAAAATTTTATTTATGCAGCGCCTGGGTGGCACAGTCAGTTAAGCAACCAACTCTTGATTTCAGCTCAGGTCATGATCTCGGGGTCTTGGGATGGGGCCCTACATCGGGCTCCACACTCAGCCTGGTATCTGCTTGAGATTCTCTCTCCCTCTCCCTCTGCCCCTCCTGCTCCTGCTGTCTCTCTCTCTCTCTCAAATAAGTAAATAAAATCTTTAAAAAAAAAGATTTTATTGGGACTCCTGGTGGCTCAGTCGTTAAGCGTCTGCCTTTGGCTCAGGTCATGATCCCAGAGTCCTGGGATCGAGTCCTCCGTCAGGGTCCCAGCTCAGTGGGGACCCTGCTTCTCCATCTGCTTGCCTGCCACTCCCCCTGCTTGTGCTCTCTCACTCACTCTCTCTCTGACAAATAAATAAAATCTTTTATTTTTTTAAGGATTTTATTTATATGACAAAATTTATAAATTTATTTGAGAGAGAGAGAGAGAGAACGCGAGCATGAGTGGGGGGTGGGGGGATAGAAGCAGAGGGAGAGAGAGAAGCAGACTCCCCGCTGAGCAGGAAGCTGAAGCTGGGCTTGATTCCAGGACCCTGAGATCATGACCTGAGCCAAAGACAGACATTTAACTGACTGAGCCACCCAGGCGCCCCATAAAACGTTCTTTAAAAGGTAAACATACACTTCCATCTGATCCAGCCATTCCTAGGTATTTACCCAAGAGAAATGAAAGCATATGTTCATACAACAATGTTCATGGCAGCTTTATTTGTAAAACGCAAAAATGGAAACAATCAAAATGTCCGTCACTAGATGAATAAACATACACTTCATCTGGTCCAGCCATTCCTAGGTATTTACCCAAGAGAAATGAAAGCATATGTTCATATAACAATGTTCATGGCAGCTTTATTTGTAATAGCCAAAAATGGAAACAATCAAAATGTCCATCGATAGATGAATAGATTCGCTTATAAATGTATGGCCATATAATAGAGTACAACTCAACAGTAAAAATAGATGTATGATTTATGAATACCATGGCATGCATAAATCTCAAGATAATTATGCTGAGTGAAAAAAGATCAAGAGTACATACATATTATATGATTCTATTTATATAAAATTATAGAAAATGCAAGCTAATCTACAATGACCAAAGCAGATTCCGTGGTCACCTGGAACCAAAGAGAGGGTGAAGAGGGATGAGAGGGAGGGAATCACAAAGGACATGAAGAAATTTTTGAAGGTGATGGACATGTTCATTAACTTTTTTTTTCTCACAAATTTTCTCTTTAATAGATAAGCTTAACATTGTGGCAAATTTTAATAGAGTAGAAAGCCTTCACTGTATATTATCTATATTTAAATTTATTTCTCTTTCTGAAAAGAGAAGTTCCAAGATTAATGTGCACTGAAGATGAGAAATTTAAGAAATTACATAAACTGCTAGTTTAATTCAAGTTGCTTAAACTGGTGGTTACAGCTTGTTAAAGTCATATATTGATTTGAGAGTGAATGGTGGTGATAAAAATTATCCAAAAACAATGAGTCAAAAGATAGTTAGGCTTTAAAAAGATACCACACTCCTAACAATACCAATTTTTATCTTTTAGGAATTGGTCAAAATTTAAATACATGTTTTATGTTATGTTTGCCTATCTAGTTTATTTCTCATAGTAGTTTTTGAGAACTGTCACCATAACAGAGTTTATTTCACAGAGGTACTTAATGTAGTGAAACATGGCCACCAAGCACCCATACACATAAGACATCTCAGTCACTAGTACCTGTCCATATACCTTCTCTCCATCACCTGGAGCCAAAGTGGTACAGGCCTGGAGTGTTCCAGGGTGCTTTGCACCTTTGTCACCTTGGCAAGACAGCTGGAGCCAAAGTGAGTGCTGACCAGGCACATCCCGGTGTACATGCACCATGCTGGGGTCACCTTGGTTGACTGAGGTGGTAGGCTGGCTAAGGGTTCACTGAGGTGGTAGGCTGGCTAAGGTGCCTGGACCCTGCTCCCATCCATACCATCAGGGTGGAGGGGAAGGTAAACCATCACACTCGTCAGCCCCTCTGACTCAGAGAGAATTCCAGCAGCTACCTCGCTGTCTAGTAGGGTTCTAGCCCTGGATCTTTTATATTCTAGTTGCTGTTTTAAACCATGGCTTTTTTTCTGTACCCCAGGGGTCCAGGGCTGGTGTGAGCTCGGGGCCCCTGCTCCCCGAGGCAGCTCTCTCACCATTTGACACAGTTCTAGGGCTGGATCTTCTATATTCGAGTAGTTGGGGATTCTCTTTGTTACTGTGTCTCTGTCTGGGAATTCCTAGTGTGGTCTTTTTGCCCTTTGCTGTGTAGACACTCACTGTTCGGTCAGCCCTCAGTTCTTCTTTGGGAGGTATTGCTCTATAAACAGGTGCAGATTTGGTGTGTTTGTGGAGGAGGTGAGTCCAGAGTCTTGCTAGGTCACCATCTCAGACCAAACTCATAATGTTCATTATCTTGATTGTGCTGATGACCTTATAGGTGTATACCTATGTCAAAATTTATCAAATTGTACACTTTACATATGTTTAGTTCATTGTGTGCCAATTATAGCTCAATAAGGCTGTCAAAAGCAAAGAACTCATTAAACATTTATTTCTTGTTCATGTCCCATGCCATCATGAATTGGCTAGGGGTATTGTCATTATTATCATCATCCTCATGCTGGGACCCAGGTTGATGGAGAAGGCACTATCTGGAACAGTCCTGATTGCCATGGCAGAGGGAAGAGACACACTGATTCTTAGAGCTTTCACCTAGAAGTAGCAAGGTCATTCCTAACTGTTGAGGTTTTACTGAGTGCTCATAGCTTCAGGATTATTATATATTTCTGATAAATTGTAACTCATCATTATGTGGCCCTCTTTAACCATAGAAATTCCTTTCCCCCTATAGTCTATGTTTTCTCATATTAACAAAGCTACACAGTGGCTTTCTTTTGGTTAGTAATTGCCTACACTATCTTTTTAAAAAAATTTATTGTTATGTTAATCACCATACATTACATCATTAGTTTTTGATGTAGTGTTCCATGATTCATTGTTTGCGTATAACACACAGTGCTCCATGCAGTACGTGCCCTCTTTAATACCCATCACCAGCTAACCCATCCCCCCACCCACTTCCCGTCTAGAACCCTCAGTTTGTTTTTCAGAGTCCATCATCTCTCATGGTTCGTCTCCCCCTCCGATTTACCCCCCTTCATTCTTCCCCTCCTGCTATCTTCTTTTTTTTTTTTCTTAACATATATTGCATTATTTGTTTCAGAGGTACAGATCTGTGATTCAACAGTCTTGCACAATTCACAGTGCTCACCATAGCACATACCCTCCCCAATGTCTATCACCCAGCCACCCCATCCCTCCCACCCCACCCCCACTCCAGCAACCCTCGGTTTGTTTCCTGAGATTAAGAATTCCTCATATCAGTGAGGTCATATGATACATGTCTTTCTCTGATTGACTTATTTCGCTCAGCATAACACCCTCCAGTTCCATCCACGTCGTGGCAAATGGCAAGATCTCATTCCTTTTGATGGCTGCATAATAATTCCATTGTATTTATATACCACATCTTCTTTATCCATTCATCTGTCGATGGACATCTTGGCTCTTTCCACAGTTTGGCTATTGGCCTACACTATCTTTTTAAATCCTTTTACTTTCAACTTTTCTGTGCCTATATATTTTACTTTATTTTTTATTGTGGTAGGAGCACTTAACATGAGATGTACCCTCTTAACAATTTTTAAGTGTACAAACAGTGTTGTTATTATAGGCACTATCTTGTATTATTATTACTATAGGTGCTATCTTGTCTCTTGAACTCATTCATCTTGCATGACTGAAATTTATTTATTTTTTACTGAAACTTTATATCCATTGAACAATACCTCCCCATTTCTCCTGCATCTGGCAACCAACATCCTACTCCCTGCTTCTATGAGTTTGACTATTTAAGATAAGTGGTATCATGTAGTATTTATTCTTCTGTGATGGGCTTATTTCACTTAGCATAATGCCCTCAAGTTTCATCCATATTGTTGTACATGGCAGGATTTCCCTATTTTTAAAGGCTGATTCATATTCCATTGTATGTATATGCCATATTTTCCTTATCTGTTCTACATTCATGTACATTTAGGTGGTTTCCACATCTTGGCTATTGTGAATAATGCTGCAATGAACATGGGAGTGTGGATATCTCTGAGACCCTTCTTTCAATTCTTTTAGATATATACCCAGAAATGGGGTTGCTGGATCATATGGTAGTTCAATTTTTAATTTTTTGCAGCCTCTCCATACTATTTTCCGTAGTAGCTGCACCATTTTATATTTCTACTAACAGTGTATAAGGGTTCCAATTTCTCCACAACTTCACCAACACTTGTTTTCTTTTTTGATAGTGACCATCCTAACAAGTGTGAGGTAACATCTCATGGTGGTTTTGATTTGCATTTCCCTGATGATTAGTGATGGTGGGCATCTTTTCATATACCTGTTGGCCACTTGAATGTCTTCTTTGGAGAAATATCTATTCAATTCCTTACCTAGTTTTTAATCAGGTTGTTATTATTATTATTATTATTTATTATTATTTGCAATTGAGTTGTAGGAGTTCCTTATATATTAGATATTAGCCCCTTATCAGATATAGGGTTTGCAATATTTTCTCCCCTCTTGTAGGTTACCTTTCATTTTATTGATAGTGTCCTTTGCTGTTCAGAGATTTTTTAGTTTGGTGTTGACTCACTTGTCTATTTGAGCTTTTGGTGTCATATCCAAGAAATTACCAAGACCAATATCAAGAAGATTTCCCCCATGTTTTATTCTGGGAGTTTTATGGTTTTGGGTTTTACATTTAAGTCTTTAATCCATTTTGAGTTGAATTTTATGTATGGTATAAGCTAAGGATCCAATTTCATTCTTTACATGTGGATACCAAATTTTCCCAACACCATTTGTTGGGAAACTATCCTTCCCCATTGTGAATTCTTGGCTCTCTGTTGAAGATCAGCTGGCTATATGTGCATGGGTTTATTTCTGGGTTCTATTCTGTTCCATTGTTCTATATGTCTACCTTTATACCAATACCATTCTGTTTTGATTATTGTACTTTGTAATATATTTTGAAATCAGAAAGTGTAAGGTTTCAGTTTTGTCAATCTTTGTCAATCTTTCTCAAGATTACTTTGGCCATTTGGTCTTTTGTGGTTCCATATCAATTTTAGGATTGCTTTTTCTATTTCTGTAAAAAATGCCAGGATTTCAGTGGGGTAACATTGAATCTATTGCTCTGGGTACTTGGACATCTAAACAATACTATCTTCCAATCCATGAAGATGAAATGTCTTTCCATTTATTTGTGTCTACTTTAATTTCTTTCAGCAGTGTTTTGTTGTTTTCAATGTATAAGTCTTCTGCCTCCTTTCTCAAGTTTATTTCTAAGTATTTCATTTTTTTTTTTAAGTAGGCTCCACGCCCAGTGTGGAGCCCAATGTGTGGCTTGAACTCACAACTCTGAGATCAAGACCTGAGCTGAGATTGACAGTTAGATGCCTAACTGACCTTGCCACCCAGGAACCCCAGTATTTCATTCTTTTGATGCCATTATAAGTGGGATTGTTGTCTTAACTTCCTTTTCAGTTAGTTCATCATTAGTGTATAGAAATGCAACTAGCTTGGTGCCTGGGTGGCTCAGTCATTTCAGCATCTGCCTTCGGTTCAGGTCATGATCCTAGAGTCCCGGGATCACGCCCCTCATTGGGCTCCCTGCTCAGTGGGGAGTCTGCCTCTCCTTCTGCCCCTCACCCCACTCTTGTGCTCTCTCTCACACTCTCTCAAATAAGTAAATAAAATTAAAAAAAAAAGAAATGGAACTTTCTGTATGTCAATTTTCTATTCTGCAACTTTACTGAATTCATTTATTAGTTCTAATAGTTTTTCTTATGGAGTCTTCAGGGTTTTCTACATATAAGATCAGGTCATCTGTGAAAAGAGATGATGTTACTTCTTCCTTACCAGTTTGGATGCCTTTTAATTTTTCATCTGTCTATTTATCTATCTAATATCTTTGGGTAGATTTCAAGTACCATTTTGAATAAAAGTGGTAAGAATGGGGGCGCCTGGGTGGCTCAGTTGTTAAGTGTCTGCCTTCGGCTCAGGTCATGATGCCAGAGTTCTGGGATCGAGCCCCACATTAGGCTCCCTGCTCAATGGGAGGCCTGCTTCTCCCTCTCCCACTCTCCCTGCTTGTGTTCCCTCTCTTGCTGTGTCTCTGTCAAATAAATAAAATCTTTAAAAAAAAAGAAAAAGTGGTAAGAATGGGTATCTTTGCCTTGTTCCTAACCTTAGAGGAAAAACTTTCAGTCTTTCACCATCCAGTATAAAGTTCCCTGTGGACTCTTCATATATGGCCTTTAATTTGTTGAGGTACCTCCCTTTCTGCACTAGTTTGTTGAGTGTTTTTATCAAGATAGGGTATTGAGTTTTGTCAGATGCTTTTTATGCATCAGTTGAGATGATCATGTGATTTTTATCCTTCACCTGATAATGGTATATTACATTTATTGGTTTTCATATGTTGAACCATCATGTATCATGTATCTTGGGGATAAATCCCATTTGGTCATGATACACAATAGTTTTGATATGCTACTGAATTCACTTTGCTCCTATTTTAGTGGGGATTTTTGCATCGTATTCATCAGGGATATTGGTCTGTCATTTTCTTGTAGTGTCTGTCTGGCTTTGGTATCAGGGTAATGCTGGCCTCAGAAAATGAGTTTGGACATGTTCTTTCCTCTTCAATTTTGTGGAAGAATTTGAGAAGTATTGGTGTTCTTTAGATATTTAGTAGAATTCTCCCTTGAAGCCATCTGGTTTTGGACTCTTTTTTTGTTGGGAGCATTTTGATTACTGATTCAATCTCCTTAGTAGTTATTGGTCTGTTCAGATTTTCTATTTTTTCATGATTTAGTCTGTGCAGGTTGTATGTTTCTAGGAATTTATTTATTTCTTCTCGGTTATCCAGTTTGTTGGCATAGAATTGTTCATAGTAGTCTCACAATCCTTTTTACTTCTGTGACATCAATTGTAATGTCTCCTCTTCATTTCTGATTTTTGTTGAGCCTTCCCTTTTTTGTCCTACTTATTATAGCTAAGGGTTTGTCATTTTTATTGATCTTAAAAACCAACTCAGTACTTTGTTGATTTTTCTATTGTTTTTCTAATCTCTATTTCATTTATTTCTGCCTTTATTTTTATTATTTCCTTCTTTCTGATAACTTTGGGTTTAGTTTGTTCTTCTTCTAGTTCCTTGAAGCATAAAGTCAGGTTGTTGGTTTGAGAGCTTTCTTCTTTTTCAATGTAGGCATGTTTGGCTATCAACTTCCCTCTTAATAGTGCTTTTCTGCATCCCACAAATTTTGGTTAATTTTGTTTTCATTTTCATTTATCTCTAGATATTTTCTGATTTCCCTTGTCTTCTTTGACCTCTTGGTTGTTCAAGAGTGTGTTGTTTAATTTCCATATATTTGTAAACTTTCCAGTTTTCCTTCTGTTACTGATTTCTAGTTTTACTCCATTGTAGTCAGAAAAGATACTTGGTATAATTCCCATCTCTTAAATTTGGTTAAGACTTGTTTTGTGGCTTAACATGTGATCTATCCTGGGGAATGTTCCATGTACACTTGAGAATAATGTGTATTCTGCTGATGTTGGGTGGAATGTTCTGTATATACATGTTAGGTCCATTTGTCTTATTGTGTTGTTCAGGCCCTATATTTCCTTACTGATCTTCTGTCTGGTTGTTCTATTCATTACTGAAAGTGGGGTACTGAAATATCCTACTATTATTGTGTTACAGTCTATTTTTCTCTTCAGTTCTGGCAATGTTTGTTTCATATGTTTGAGTGCTATAATGTTCAGTCAGTATATATTTGTAATTCTTATATTCTCTCTGGTGAACTGGCCCTTTTATCATTATATAATGTCCTTCTTTGTCTCTTGTGACAGCTTTTTACTTAAAGTCTGTTTTATCTGATATAAATATGGCCATTCCTGCTCTCTTTTGGTTACTAATTGCATGGAATCTTTTTCCTTCTTTTTGTTTCCACCCTATGTGTGTCTTTATATGTAAAGTGGATCTCCTGTAAACAGTATATAGTTGGGTATAGTTGTTGTTGTTGTTTTTAATCCATTCAAACACTCTATGTCTTTTGAGGAGCTTATCCATTTACATTTAAACTAACTAAAAGGGAAAGACTTACAATTGGCATTTTGTTCATTGCTTTCTGTCTTGTAGCTATTTTGTCCCTGGTTTCCTCTCTTTCTGCCTTCCTTGTATGTTGTTGACTTTTTGTATTCACATACTTTGATTCCTTCCTCATTTTCTTTTGTGTATCTTCTGTAGGTATTTGTGTGTGTGTGGTTACCATAGGGCTTACACAAAACATCTTATAATAATCTATTTTAAGCTGACAACAACTTTAACCATATGCAAAACCCAACTCTTTTGCATCTCTCCACCCCCAACATTGTTACTGATGTCACAAATTACATCTTTATATAATTTATTGTATCCATTAACATAGTTTTATAGTCATAGTTGTTTTTATGCTTTTGTCTTTTAAATTCTATACCAGAATTAGAAGTGTTTTTTGCAATACCATTACAGTATTAAAGTATTCTCTATTTGTTTTTTTTTTACATTTACTAACAAGCTGTATATTTTTATATGCTTTCATGTTTCTGTCTGGAATGCTTTTGTTTCAACTTGTGAACTCCCTTTAGCATTTCTTGGAAGGCAGGTCTAGTGGATAAAGTCCTTCAGCTTTTGTTTATCTGGAAAGTGTTTATTTCTCCATTTTTGAAGGACAATTTTTCCAGATATAATATTCTTGGCTGGCAGTTTTTCTCTCAGCACCTTGAATATGTTATCTTGCTCCCGTCTGGCCTGTAAGGCTTTTGCTGAGAATACAGCAATAATCTTATGGGAGCTCCCTTGTCCATAGTGAGTTGTTCTTCTCTTGCTGCTTTTCAAGACTCTCTCTCTGTCTTTGACTTTTGACAGTTTGATTATAATTTGTCTTGCTGTGAGCCTCTTTGGATTCGTCATACTTAGAGTCTGTGGAGTGTCTTGAAATTGTATGTCCTTGATCATTACTTCTTTAAGTGCTCTGCCCCTTTCTCTCTCGTCTCCTTCTGAAACTTCAATAACACATACATCGGTTGGCTTTATGATATCCTATAAATCCCTTAGGCTTTCTTCACTTTTCTTCATTCTTGTTTGTTTTTGTTCCTCTAACTCAATAATCTCAAATAACCAGTTCTTTCTTGTTTGGTTAAGCATGTTGTTGAACCCCGCTAATGAATTTTTCAGCTCAGCTATTGTATTCTTCAGCTCTGGAATTTTTTTTTCTTAATTTATTTGAGAGAAAGCGAGCAAGCAAATGGGGGGGGGGGTGGGTAGAGGGAGAGAGAAAATCTCAAGCAGGCTCCACACTCAGCACAGAGCCCAACGCAGGGCTTGATCTCACGACCCTGAGATCATGACCTGGGCTGAAATCCAGTCAGACACTTAACCAAATGAGCCACCCAGGTGCCACTGTTTGGTTCTTTCTTATAGTTTCTATCTCTTTCTTGATATTCTCATTTTGTTCATGTATTATTTTCCTGATTTTTGTACAAACTGGCTTCAGGTAAGGGAAAACCTTTAATAATCTGCCTGGCTATAGATTCTGGGACTTCTGAAAGCCTTTTTGGTGGATGTAATTTCTCAGAGTTTATGCTCTAATTTCCCAATTAGAGAAGTCTGCTAGTTTCTTTTTTTCAGGAGCTCATTTATCTCTTGCTCCCTCTGGTGCCTGTCTGTAGTACTGCAGGTTCTCTGGTGTTAACAGCATGAAGCCACCCCACTCAATGACATCCAAAGTGCCATCGAAAGTATGGTTTCTCCATCAGTACCCCAAATCAGGTAAGATAGAAACCAGGCCCTTGGGCAGCCCTCTGAAAATCCAGAACGTTGGATACATGTTCCACTCTTCCCCTGCCTTTCTTACCACACCCCCCCACACCCCCACCCCAGGCAGAACTACCTGCGCTGAGCGGTGCTAGCTGTAGGCTTCTGGAGTTCTCACAAAGGTATTTTGGTCTATATTTTGTTGTTAAGTCGTTGTCTCTTTGGGGCAGTGAAGGCTGGGACTTCCTATTCCACCATCTTGGTGATATCACTGCCTTGTCTCTCTTATAATGTGATATTTCATCAAATCTGAACTAGCATCAATTTTTGGACATATTCCAATTTTGGAGATGTTAAAATGTGGGGGTGGGGAGAATGACCAATAGCAATGTAAGACACCATCTGTAGTAAGATATGCCACAGTCTTGTTATGGCAGGAACTCACCTCTAAGTATTAGGGTGAAAGGTTAAGGTGCTATAAAAAAAGAGGCCCAAGAAAGCAATGGCTTGGAGCACAAAAAACTCTGTTTCTCTCTCATTAATAGTTGTGACGCATCCAGGCAGGTGAGTGGGATAGCACTGCTGCATGCTGAGCTCAAGACCCCACTCCCTTTTATTCCATTGCTCTGCCACCCACTATGACGCAACATCCAGGACATAATTATACTAAAAAAATTATTTGTCGTTTGCCTGAAATTCAAATTTAATTGGGTGTTCTGTGTTCTATCTGGCAAATTGACACTAGGGCACTATATAGTCTGCAACTATCAAAGCTGGGTTCCCGCAGGTTACAACTAGAGAAAGGCGGTAAGAAAATGAGGTGAAGACATGCTGCTTTCCTGAGGTCTAAGCCCAGAAATGTCACATACCATTTCTGCTCATCTTCCAGGGACAAGAACTTAAGTTATATGACTATACCTAACTGCAAAGGAGGCTGGGAAATGTTGGTTAGTTCAGTGCTCCAAAAAAAACGAGACCAACAGTCTTCATCAAAAGAACCTCTTGGGTTGATGTTCTGTGTGCTTTATTTCTTCTTTCCTTATCTGTATTTTTGCTCTGCATCGTAGAGGCTTATCTTGATTTTCTCTTCCAAGTGGTCTCTTGAATATCTTATGTTAGCTGTCATATGTTTAATTTCCAAAAGCTATTTGCTATTTTCCAATTTTCCCTTTCCACTAGCAACGTTGCTTGTTTTATGGAGGTGGTATCTTCCCAGATCTTCCTGAGGATATAATTGGAATTTTTAAAGATTCTACTGCTCCATTATAACTTTCTGTTGTCTGGAGTCACTTATTCTATTTACCTTGTCTCTCTCTTTCATGCCTCTAGCCATCTTCTTAACTCTGGTGTTCCTCATTGACTGTTTATGGAGTAACAAACCAAGTTGATTAATCTCAGTAATTGAGTTGGTTCCCTCTGTTGCTGTATGTTTCCCTGAGAGGTCACTCTCTTGAACAGGAAAGCTGAGGGGGTCTTCTGGAAGGCTTTTCTGTAGTGTGAGTGGATGGGTCATTGTTGGAGGATGAGGTGGGAAGAGGCTTTGTAAATGTCACAATGACAAAAGTTTTATTCTGGGATATCAATGCTATACTAAACACACCAGGTTTCTCCAGATTTATTGGATTTCTATAGAATGAGCCTTCTGGGGTCCTGCTATGTGTGTTTTATTTTTGTCTGGAGGTAAGCATCAGTTACTCTCCACTCTGGAGGTGAGAGGGAGGTGCCTGGTGCAGCTGCACAGACAGACCTTCTACAAACTCTATAGTTTTTAGACCCATTTTTCATGTCATCAGTACCTGCCAACCATGAACTCAGAGCCTCTCTGTGGTTTTGCCAGGAAGACTGGCTCTCACTTCCATCGTCTGAATTCTGGGCTGTGGCTTCCTCCACTCTGCTAAGTCATCAGTGTGTGTCATCTACTTTTAGAAATTGTTGAAGTCTCTGCACATGCCACCCCTCTTCCCTGCCATTCTCTCTGCTGTTATGTTTCGATTCCTTTTATGTTATTTCAGAAGGAAGGGGAAACAATCACTTTTGTTCAGACTAGAGTCTTAAACCTTTAGTATGCTTACATGCTTTGTGAATCTCCAAGGATATTTATTGGTTTATTTTCGCAACTGCTTCACGAGGTAGGTGTTATGTTGTTAAATGGTGAGGCCTTTGTTCTGCCGAGCTCCTTGATGTGTTTCTGTATGCAAATTGACATCAGGGACTGAGGAAGGCCAAACAGCTTTTTGTAATAGAGTAGAAGTTGGGGCATCGGGGTGGCTAAGTCAATTCGGTGCCCAACTCTTGTTTCGGTTCAGGTCATGATCTCAGCGTCCTAAGATCAAGCTCCATGTTGGTCTAAAGCGTGGAGTCCGCTTGAGATTCTTTCCCCTTCTCCCTCTCCCCGCCCCCCCGCTCTGCTCCTTCCCCTGCTTGAGCTCTCCCTCCCTCTCTCTCAAATATATAAATAAAATCTCTTCATAAGAGAGTAAAAGAATCTGCAGTTTCCAGGGCAACTGGAAAAGGATAAGGGCAACAATGGGAGGGAAGAGAGGAAGCTAGGGACATGCCACGATGGGAGCCCCTCCCCAAGACTTCCAGTCTCTCAAAGGAATTCTAAACTTACAGAATGCTTGGTGTGGCAGAATTTCTTGGGGAGGCCAATGAAGGTGCTTAGTTCTGCGACAGGGCGGACAGGGACAAAACAGAGGCTTGTACAGTCTTGGGAACCTCAGGCAAGAGGAGACCATGAGAATATGAATCTCAGGAATCTGCAGAAATTGTGTGGAGGGTTTGGACTTTACCACGCTATGGAACTGGCAAGGCTCTGAGGCAATCATACAGAGCTCTCTGTGGGTCAGGAGGGCCCCAGCTGGCACTCGGCATATTTCCAACTTACCTAACCCCCTTTAGTTCACCCTCCACACTAGCCTGAATGATCATGCCATTCCCCTGCTTGAAAATTCTATGGTCTACAGTTCAAAATTCTTTATCCTGGCATCCAACACCCTTCACAGTCTGGTCCCTGACTACCTACCAGCTTCATCTCCTCCTCACAGGACAATCTGATTATGTCAAATGTTTCACTGTTCCTTAAAACACCAAGCTTTCCCTTCCATCTGAAGTAACCGTCCTCTTCTTTGCCTAGTAAACACCGACTCACTCAAGGCCAGGCTCAATCATCATCTCACCTTCTCCTTCCCTCCAAAGAATTAGCCATTCCCACCCGTGGTCTCCCAATACTCTGTTCTGAGGAGTTTGTCTTCCTCTGAGTTCCCTGCAGGAAAGATTGTCTTATTCAATTTTGGACCCCAATGTCCAGTACAGGCCAGTTTAAGGCCCTCCCCTGGGCTCCTAGAGCACCCTAAGTACAACCGTAATGACACCCATCAACCTGCACTGTAACTCTGGGTTTATGTGCCAATCTCCTACACTCAGAAAATGAGGAGAATGAAAGAGGAAATTAGGGAAGTTAACAAAAAAAGGAGGTCAGAGAGTGAATAAGTGGACTGGTCAGGACTCACAGGTCTGAACCAACACAGAAACCCTAGCCTATGAACTTGGGTCAAAAAGGAGCAAATGAGATTGGCCAGCAAGTCATGTCCCAAGATCAAAGCAAATGCCCAGTACATTGGTCCTGGGTCTTACTGGCAGCTGAGACTCCCAGAAAGTCACAGCAATTGTCACTAAGGCTCTAGGTCTGGAAGGATGATATCAAGCTCCCCAGACAGGGGACCAGTAGATCTAACTTGTTAGTGGATATAATGAAGAGCATGGCCTTGGAATCCCACATACCTGATTTGGATCACAGCTTAGCCATTAGGTCAGGTCATTTAACCTTTCAGATTTGTTTTATCTCAAAAATGGGGATACTACCACCTTACAGGATAGTTATGGAGATCAGAGATAATAGATGCATGAGAAATGGTGCTCAGTGGTGTTTGATGGCAACTTTAACTATTAGGGAGTGTGCCAATTCATACATGCAAGTTTGGGTGACTATATGTTTAAAATATCTTGTATGCAGATTTTCAAGGAGCAGGAAAATGTATATGCAATAAAAGTGCTTTGTAGAATACAAAAACATTAATTCAAAGGGATACATGCACCCCTGTTTATAGCAGCATTATTTACAACAGCCAAATTATGGAAACAGCCCACATGTCCATCAACTGATGAATGGATAAAGATGTGGTGTACAGACAACGGAATATTATTCAGTCATAAAAAAGAATGAAATCTTGCCATATGTAACAACATGGATGGAGCTAGAGATATAATGCTAAGTGAAATAAGTCAGTTGGAGAAAGACAAATACCATAATGATTTCACTCATATGTGGAATTTCAGAAACAAAACAAATGAGCAAAGGGGAAAGAAAAAAGAGACAAAGCAAGAAACAGACTGTTAACTATAGAAAACTGGTTACCAGAGGGGAAGGGGGGGGGCGGAATGGATGAAACAGGTTAAGGGGATTAAGGAGTGCACTTGTGATGAGCACTGGGTCATTAAAATAAAAGCTTTTTTAAAAAGTACTTTGTAAACTGTAGTATCCTACATATGTCAGGGAATTGTTTGGGAAGTCTTTTATAGTTGGAAAAAATACAGGCTTTGGATTTAGGCAGAAGTAGGTTCAGTTCCTGACCCTGCCATTTACTTGCCAAGTAATCTCGGGTAAGTCACTTTCTGTCTGCCTGTTTCTCCAACTGTCATATGTGGGTGATTCTTACTTCCCAGGGTTACGTGAGAATTCAACATGATGAGTATAAAGCTCCTAGCACATCCCTTCCTGGGTGGGTGGCAGGATCCCATGTGATAGGTCAGGTTATGGGTGGTGTCAGAATCATATTCTGGCAATTAGCTACAATGAAGCAGTCCCCTCACCCTGGAAGAGCAGGACCTGATTGGCAAAAGATATAGAGTGGGGTCTTCTGTATTTGTTGGAGGAAATCTGGGTGAACATTAAACTGCCATGCAGAAAACACTGAAATCCGCCATGTGGAGCCAGGCTTAAACCAGGAGAGCACGAAGCTGGGAGGACGCCTGCCAAGCTGTCCCAGCCTTGGGAACTAAACTATTGCCACTAAAGGCAAAGACTGCCATTGTGGGTTCATCCCAGCCCTCACCCCCTGCTCCCCAACACTATCATTCTTCCTAAACACAAGGAAGTACCAATCAAGAACCTAAAGGAGAAAAGGTTCTCAGACTTGGCACTGACTTCCCACAGAGCGAATGGTCCGGGGCCACATCAAGAAGCCATCCTAGCTCCCACTTCCAGGGACTCACTTGGTCCCAGGCCAGTCCCCCGAAGTGGCTCCTCCTTCTGAAGCCACTAGGTGCAAGCAATGGAAAGGGCATCAGCTCTGAATCAAGGGAGGCCCAAGTGTGAACTCTGGCTCCACCACAGCCCTGCTTTGTGACTTCACATCTCCTCACTTGTGTCCTCATCTTATTCCCTTGAGGGCTGCTGTGCTAGCTCAAGGAGACAAAGATGTAAATGTGACCTGTGACAGCAGATGTGGATGCTCACTGTTATTTCTTTCCTCTTGTCTTCCTCCTCAAAGGCCCCAGAAACTCAGCCTGCTTTCCTCTGCTTTTCAGAGCAGCCACCCATTCTTCCTGGGATCCAGCCCCCTTGCAGGGAGGCTGCAGTGCAACCAGCTCCCCAGCTCCCACTTCCTTGATGCCCCAAATAAGTACACAGGTCCTTTTCATTGAAGGGTTTTACTGCTAATCACAGATGCAGGTTAGGGTGGGGGAACAAGTCACAAACGTGGGGGACTGTGAAGGTCCCTGGATCGTGGCTCCCTGAGGGCTTCCCTTTCGTTCCTAAGGCAGGACCAGACCTCTTCTCCGGGCTGAGGAGGCCCCTTCCATTGGGAAGGCAGCTCCTCCCAGCGCAGGTGGGGCACAGCAGATGGGAACTGAGAGCCACCACAATACGCCCTAAGCAGTTCATCTACGATTTGGAGGACCTTCAGACAGTGATGCCCACCTCACAGGTACTTCCTCAAAGGCCAGGGGATGGTTGCCCTAATGATACGGGCATGTGCTAAGCCTACCCTACTTCTCTTTCCTCCCAAGGAGATGAAGCCAAGACCGGATCCTCCAAACTTTCCAAGGCAAGAAATTGGCCCGGAAAGCGGCAAGGATTCTTACTCAAGAGTCCCTTCTCAGGACTTTCCAGAGATCCTGGCTTCAGAGGCAACAGGAAATCATTCTCCAAAGTGGGATGAAGGGCTTGAGGTCAAGGGGGCAGCAGCAGATCCTAGAGATCTTCCTACATGAGGCTGGGGTCTCTCCGCCTCTCTCCCTCATCGTCCTTCAGCTGGAGTCTTTCCCAGCCTGCTCTCCCATGTGTGTTTTCTGGTGGCGGATGAGGTTTGAGCTCCGGGAGAAGTGTTTCCCGCACAGAGTGCACCAGTAGGGCTTCTCCCCTCTGTGGGTCCTCTGGTGTGCTCCAAAGTTGGAGATGTCGCTGAAGGTCCGCCCACACTCGGCGCACTCATAGGGCCTCTCGCCTGTGTGCGTGCGGTGGTGCACGCCAAAGCTGGAGCTGTTGCTGAAGCTCTTCCCGCACTCACAGCAGATGTAGGGCGCTGGCTCCAAGTGGGTCCGATGGTGCACCGCCAGCGTGGCGCTCTGGCTGAAGCTCTTGCCACAGATGTCACAGCGGTACGGCCGCTTGCCCAGGTGGTCTTGCTGGTGCGTGGTGAGGTCCGAGCGCCGCCGGAAGCTCTCCTGACACTTGGGACATTTGTAGTGCTTCTCTTCTAGGTGGATCCGCTCGTGCCGGATGCGGTTGGAGCTCCTCGAGAAGCTCTTGCCACATTCGGAACACTTGTAAGGCTTCTCGCCGGTGTGGATGCGCTGGTGTGTTCTCAGGTTGGAGGTATTATTGAAGGTTTTCCCACACTGGGCACATATGAAGGGCTTCTCGTCGGTCTCGGGCCTCGGGTGAGCCGTGGGGTCCCCGGGCTCTCCCGTGGGGACAGTGACTTTCTGCCACGGCTTTTTGGGATGAATCTCTTGCGGACCCTCCAATGGGCTCTCCTGCCCGTGCTCTTTCTCCCCGTCTGGGATCCGAAAACCCTCTGAGTCATCCACTCTCCACGGCTTACCCCATTCCCCTTCCTCAGGCAGGTGCTGTTCCGGATTCTGGTCCTTCTCACTGCCCATTTCTGAACCCTGAGAATGAACACAAATGGCCAACACCTTTATTCCTGGGGTCTGGCTCCACCACAGGGAAACTTTGTTCTGGCTGAAGGGGTATACCCCTTCCCCATGGAACCATCCATGAGAAATGACCTCAATTATCGGGAATACTTGGAGAGAATGCCTTTACTTAATAACTCTCAAGTGACAAACTTCCACAGATTATTTATTTATTTATTTATTTATTTATTTTTAAAGATTTTATTTATTTATTTGAGAGAGAATGAGAGATAGAGAGCACGAGAGGGAAGAGAGTCAGAGGGAGAAGCAGACTCCCTGCTGAGCAGGGAGCCCGATGCGGGACTCGATCCCGGGACTCCAGGATCATGACCTGAGCCGAAGGCAGTCGCTTAACCGACTGAGCCACCCTGGCGCCCCTTCCACAGATATTTAAAGCTACCCATCAGAGTAAAAAGAAGGCATCACTTTTGTCCCCTCCCAACAGATAGTTGTGCAGTGTGAATAATGGCACTTTTCTTCATACCACTAAACAATGACAGTCTAGACTCGAATTTGTGTGCAGCTAAAGGAGCTTCCGGTTGGGGACGATTCCATTTCTCTGCCTAACTCTAAGCTAACTGAAACTCCTTTTATTTTTAATCTTTTTTGAAAAACCTTCCTTAAAAGTACCCATTTGCCTGCTTTCAAAATGAACAGAACCTCTCATTCTTGAGGCTCTCCCAGTTGTTTAAATTCTCTTAAATGTTCCGCCACCCTTCCCTTCCCCAGACCGCAGCCTAGCCTAGCAACTAGGGGTAACATCGGGGCCCTCCACGACCCACTGAGGGGACTGGGCTATGTCTGCTGATTGGTCAATATCCACTTCCACTCTCCAACACCACGCACAGCCACATGCACACCACGTCACACACACACTCACACAGCCATTCTCACATACCAGCCACACTCAACCATATGCTCACACCATACACTCATACCATAGTCACACATACACAGCCACACACGGACACATACACACACATACCACACACTCACATACACTTATAGAAACAGTCACACACATCACATATACACACACAGCCCTTCCAAACATTTAGCCACGTATGTGGCTACACAATCACATACAGCTATATCCGTACTCCACACAAAATCACACACACACACACACACACACACACACACACACACACACACGCCACCTACAAAGACTCGGAGACACAAACCACATTCTCTCCCCCACACACAGCTACACGTACACACTGCCAACTTAGGCAAACATCAATAAATGCTTGCTGGGCGACACAGACTCTGAGCTCCTACAGCCCGGGACAGGCAACAAGGGGATGAAGTACTTCCGGGCCAGTGTAGGTGGTGTTTCCTCTGGGCCCTGAGGCAATAATGTCAGGGAAGGCCCGGCGGGCACATGCAGATGCTGTGCAGTGACGCGAACAGGAGACGAGGGGCAGAAGCATAGGCTGTGACAGGCCAGCGAGGGGAGAACATGACAGAATTCCTTCAGGTCAGCAAGTATTTCTGGAACACACAAGAGCAGTCACAGAAGGGGCACTGACTACACTTTGGGCTGGATCCCGACAGCAACACACGCTACACAACTGTGCAAATCGTTCAAGCCCTCTGAGCCTCGACTCCCACGTTGCTAACACCACAATGCCCGTCTATACTGCAAGACCCTGTGGCGGAGGAGATGCCCCCAGTGTGCTGAGGGTGCTTGTGGCGCGTACGAGTAATGCAGCAAATGACAGCTGCTATGACCACTGTGGAGGACACTGTATCCTAGCCCTGCACAGATTACAAGAATGAAAAAGATCCCTTATGTGATCTTGTTAGGAAAGAAAAAAAATTTTGTACAAGAAAAAAAAATGGTATGAGGCTCTGTATCATGTAAAACGTGAAATACTGACAGAGCCGCAAATCTTTGAGTGGAGGCCAGCAAATTTTTCTGGGAAGGGCCAGGCAGTAAATATTTAGTAAATATCTGGGACCACAGGCTCTCTGTTGCAACCACTCAGCTCTGCCCTCTTATCATAAAAGCAGCCACAGACAATACATAAAGGAATAAGTGTGGCTGTGTTTCAATAAAACTTTATTTAAAACAAAGGGAGGTGAACTACAGTTTACCAATCCCTGTTAGAGAGTGTTTCTTGAAGAATCTAGGTAAGAGACATGAAGGAGGCTTGCTTCACTTTCAAAAAATGCAAGTAAACATCAGAAACAATTTATTCCTTGATACTTACTGTTTCCTGACAATCCTTTTAAAAATCACAACCCCATTCTCACACTCCCAGTCCTCCTGCCCCACGGCACTTCTCACCTGCTAACGTTCTATTTATTTCTTATGTCTCTTATTTAGTGTCTGCCTCCCCCTGCTAAAACGTAAGTCCCATGAGGGACAGGGTCTCTGTTTTCTAATGTAACCCAAATTCCTCAAGTAGTGACAGTCATTTATAGCATATCTTTAGTATAAATATTCGTTGAATGAGCTGAGTGAAGGACAGGCCTGTCTCCAGAACCCATTTCATGCTTATTTGTGGCTGTCTCACCCACTGTTCCTCAGGAATCTGCCCACTCTTCCACCTTTAGGCACCCACAGAATCTTGTACGTACTTGCTTTTACAGTGATTTGCAATGATCTTTTCACATATCTGTTTCCACTAGCAGTTAATAAGCAATTTGAGGGCAGAGACTGGGTCATTTTGGCAATCTCTCCCCAGCACGAGGCACTGCTTAAATGTTTTCTGAATGTATGAGTCAATGGATATGATCTGAATTCAGTCCCCAGCCCTGCCCACCCCACCTAGGGCTCCAGTACCTCTCTCTATGCAGGGGGCCACCTGGCCCCCTCTCACATCCAATCCTGTTATTCTAAGAGCCTGCAATATACCAGGCTCTGAGTCTACTCAGGACTGAATGCTGGATCAAAATAAGAGCAAAAAGATTTAGGATTATGATTATTACCCTCAGTTTATGGCACAGTGCAGGGAAATAGGCCATGAACTCCAGAAACTGGCATAGAGGGTAGAAGGTTCAGTTCTGGGGGGTCAGGAACTGTGCCTTAGTCACCTTTGTATCCACTCCTCAATGCCTCACACAGCACCTGGCATATTACACAGGAACCAATAATAATAAACATTTTTGAAGCTCATACTAAGTGCTAGGCCCTGGACTGAACACTATATGCAAATCATGTCATTTCATTTTCACAACTTATTTTAGAGATGAGGAAACTGAGGCTCAGAGAAATTGTAACTTGCCCCAGGGCACACAGCAAGTGAGTGGCAGAACTGGGACCTATGCCCATCACTCCAAAACCAGTGCTTTTAAGCATGACACTAGTAAAGGACAGAAGAGGGAGGAAGACAGGGAGGGAGCAGGGAAGGGAGATAGGAGACCTGGGGGGGGGGGGTGGCAGTGAAGGGAAGGAGGAAGGAATAAGAACAGTGCCAGCCAGGTGAGTTCAAATGACACAGGCGTGTCTCCCTGAAGAGATCAGGGATGCGCAGCTGCATGGATAAGGCGGTATCTGAGTTAGGACTTTGCAGGATGGGTGAGCAAGATTGGGACTTGCAGAGATGGGGAGCCCGCTATCTACTGAGAACACAGTGGCAGGTAAAGTACAGAAGCACTTTCATGTCACATTTCAAGGATTTGGGGAGAGAAGGGCCCCCTGGGCTTGCTTTCCCAGGAGGCTCAGAGGTACCGGGAGGACCAAGGGTGGAAGGGATTGGGGCAGTGGAAAAGCGGCCAGGGCTAAGAAGTAAAAGCCAAGAAGACAGGGCTGGTGATCACAGATGCTGAAGGTCCAAGGCCTGGGTTAGAGTGAAGGGGCCAAGCTGGAAAGTGGTCTGAAGGGCCAAAGTTCGGGGTCTTTGGGGTCAAGTCAAGGGGTAGGGGGTGGGGGATGATGCAGAGAGAGGAGCTTAGAAAGACCAGGGACAAGGTGTTGAAGAACAGGGGACTGTACCGGGCAGCTGCATAACGGGTCGGACAGAGGGGACGAAAGAGGTCAGAGGGTCCGGAGGAGGTGGGCAGGGGAGAGGAGGCGCGGGCTGCAATCAGAGGTGTCAGGGGACCGCGGCCCAAGAGGCCGGGTTGTGAGGAGCACGGAGAAGCCGACGGCGGAGTCTAGGAAACGCGCGTCCTAGAGCATAGGTCTGGGTTTTGAGTAGCCGGACGGCTTGGGAGGGAGGGATGAGAGAGGGGGAGGGGCTGGCCCCCAAAGTATGGTCGGTGCCGGGGGTGGGGGGGACCTGGACTGAAAGGCCAACCGGAGGGCCTGTGGGGAGGGAATAGGGCAGCCTCCTGGCCGCGCGGGCCAGGGGCGGGGCCCGGGGGTCGGGGCGAGGGGACCCACTGGGTCCCATTTGCTCCCCACCGGATCCAGGGAGCAAAGCCACAGCCTCTAACTCCCCGGAGGGAGGGAGGGGGCCACGTTCAGAGTTCCCCGCGAAGCCGTCTCCACCTCCCCCCGCGACCTCGGGCCCAACCCGGACCCACCTCGCTCCCGCCGCTCCGTCAGGGACAGCGCCGCCTCGGTGGGCCGGGGGAGGAGCCGGAGCCGGAACCCAGAAAGGACCCGCCCTACCTCTCCAGGATTGGTTCCTGAGGAGGATCCTTCCTTCCCACTGGCTATATTGGCTGCCACAACGCAAGAAACCCAGGCGGAGCCGCCAATAAGCTTTGGCCTCGGGCAAGGCCTGCTGGGAGTTGTAGTCCTGAGGAAGAGCGTAGCGTCGGAGAAAGAATTTGCGAAGTTTAGAACTGAGTAGCCGAGACTGAGTTCCCTTCCAAGGTGCTCGGATTTCCTTCTACGTTCACGCGTTAAAAGCCCAAGGTGCGGGGCCACTGGTCTGGCCAGCAGTAGAATACGTAGAGCTAACGTGCATGACCCCCAAGGGATCATGAACTCAGTTTCTTCTTTACTTTGAGTAGGTGGCCCTTGACGATCCTGTAGACATCCCGTGAAGCCTTGAGTCGCGCGCTTTACTTGAGGTTTATAATTAAAAGTCAAAAGATTGTAGAACTAGAAGGGAGATTAAAGATCAACTAACCTAATCCGTTTGTCAGAGAAACTAAACGTTCCCCGTATGAGGCGCTGCCTCTGGGTTCCCCAACGCTTCTGCACAGGGATTTTTCTGCGCCCTACCTGGATAAAGCTGACCGCCATTCATCAAGCCGGCACAATAAGACTTCTAAGGTATATCCAGGGTGAAGGTTTTTTTCCCCCAAATTTTAGTTAATAAAAAAAAAAAGTCTAATAGAATATTCTCATACATGCACGGTATTTCAGCGCAAAGAGCAAAGAATATTGTCTTCAGAGCTAGATAAACTAGATTTATAATCCCAGTTCTACCGCCCAACCATTTGGAGCACCATTTTCCTCCCCCATAAAATCCCTAGCAGAATTGTTTTAAGGATTAAATGAGGTAAAGCTTCTGCTTCCGCAAATATCAGTTCTCTTTCCTGCTGGTAAATTCTCTTGCGTGCAGCTAGTGTGAACAATGGGAATCCGTTTTTAAGATTAAGATATTCCGGAAAGTATGTTTGAAACTGAGTATGAATGAGTAAAATATAAATCCCCCACATACACTATTGCTTATAAATTGATATAAATAAAATACTGAGAAGGCAGATCAGAAATAAAACTGTGGCTTTATTTCTAACTGTGGTTAAAGCTTGCCTGGGTGGATTCAAGGCTGTTCAAAAACGAATCCCATAAGGTGTTTTCCTATTACCAGTGTAAAGCCCTTCCCCACAACTTCTCATTCATGATGAAAATAACATCATGCCGAACAACAAATATCAAATTTTATTTAAGAACTGTACAAAAGCAAACCAAAAATTTCACCCATGCATTGTGATAATTACATTTAGATACCAACTTGACCAAGCTACAGAGTGCCCAGACATTTGCTTAAACATTATTCTGACTGTTTCTGTGAAGGGTGTTTTTGGATGAGATTAACATTTAAATTGGTAGAATGAGTAAAGCAGATTGCGCTCCCTAATGTGGGTGGGCCCCATCCAATCAGTTGAAGGCCTGAATAGAACCAAAAAGCAACCCTCCCCCTAGTATGAGAGAATTCTTCCTGCCTGCCGGTCTTTAGCCTGGGACATCGACTTTTTTCCCTACCTTCAGGCTCGTATGGAAATACTGATTCTTCCTGGGTCTCAAACTTGTCAACCTTCAAACTGGAATTACGCCACTGGTTCCCCTGCATCTCCAGCTTGCTGACTAACCCTGCGGATCTAGGGACGTGCCAGCCTCCATAATCATGCGAGCCAATTCCTTATAATAAATCTCTTTATACATATAAATATAACAAATACATATTGCCCTGGAGGATCCTAACTATTACAAGCACTAACAGAGAGCACTTCTGACAGAAAGATCCAGTTTCTTTTGGGTAGAACTGTGTACTCATCTGCAAACTGAGATCAGCCAGTATTTCCACAAAGAGGCCAGATCACATATGTGGAATGACTTGAAAGTGAGTAGGCTTCTTTCTGCGATCCATGACAAAAAATGAGGTTCATTATTTTAACCTCACACAGGAGCTACCAACTTCCTATTTGAAATCAATACTCTCACCTAAGAGGCTGTTTGCTAGACAACTAGTCACGTCTTCTAGGATAATGGTCTTGGGGGGAAAAAGGCCTCTACATTGGTGGTTAAAACTGCCACTTTTCTAGCTGGACTTCTCTAAATCCCAGGAGGAAATTTGAAAAGGCCAGGGTAACAGACAGACTCATCCGTGGCTGTCTTTCCAAGGCCACGCACAGCTGGGCTGCTGTGTTTGAAACTGTGCCTCCCAGCTCCCTGATTGTGCTCTTGAGGCTTTTCAGGATTATGGCTACCACATTTAAAATCCCTGCACCTGGTTAGCATCAATAGGTAAGTTAGCTTTGAAAATGTGTATACTAGCTCTGGATGTCAGGAAACTATACTGTAAACAAGCATCAAGGAAACAGAAACGGATGGCGTGTTTTACCCTTCCAGCTTCCCCACCCCATATTCCAGAAGAAAGAAGGAAGAGCGTGTGACCCAAAACATGTTTACTTTTAAAAAGCTGGCTTTGGTCTGCACTGAGAGAAGGAAAAAAGCCATTCTGGAGGGGACAAGAGAGAAGTCAGGGACTGGGCACCATAACTTCATGACTAAATGGTCAAGGGCAGGATGAGGCAGGGTGAAGTTCCTCTAAATAGTTCCTCGAGTAGAGAACCCCTGTATTTTGATGACACACATTCACCATCATCACCTAAACCTAATCATCACCAAACCTTCATTTGGTTTTCAGGAATTCTTCCAGAGGAATGGGAGTTTTAAGTCCCCAGAAGGATGACAGAGTTTAGAACTGAGCCCTGAGTGAAAGGTGGTTTGAATCAAAATCACAAGGTCTAGAACTGGAGAAAGACAATGGGATGTTTCGGAATCAGGTGTTGGGCCAACAGACTGAAATCCAGGGCAGGGTCCTGGATCATCGGGGGAGCAGGTAATGAGGTACAGCCCTAAAAAGAAGGAACCTTGAGCCCCTGTAGGGCTGGGGCAAGGTCAGTGGGCCAGGGCAGGATCATATCCCCAGGTGGGAAAAGCTCCGGTGCCTGAGGAGGGAGTAAGGAAGGGTCCACGTTCATGGCCACGTCTCCATTTGCATGGCCTTTTTCTTCTGACTTGCGGCCAGTTGGTGGCTCTGATTTCTGGAGTTCTGAGCAGATGACTAGAGGTGCTGTATTTTTCCCTCCATCATGAAGGCAAGGCTCAAAGAAAGGGCGAAGGGGGCCAGAGAAAGTGTGGGTGAAAGTAAAGATGTGGGATCTGCTGGTCACATTGTAGAAGGAAATGACGCCTGCTTCATAGTCCAGGAAAATCCCCACACACCGTGGGGGCTCCTTGAGGCGCAGGGTGGTCTGCGGGGATGTGAGAGCTTCATACTCCTGCTCGCTACTCTGGCGGACAAGCCAGTGTCCATTGGCGGGCGTGGCAGTGACCTTCCCCTTCCTGCTCACGGACTCACTACACACTCCCAGGGCCCATTTGGTCTTGTTTCCCACGTCTACCTCCCAGTAGTGACAGCCCACCGTGAAGTACTCAGCGCCCAGGACGCTGACGACAAAGTCAAATCTCTGGGGACCATCAGGTACAGGCTGCCTTCTGTCTCCAAGCTTCACACATCGCCGGTCCTCAGACAGGATGAGTTTGGGATGTGCTGTGTCTGGGTCCAGGGTCACTGCCACTGCAGAGAGTCACTGACAGGTGAGGCTGGGAAAGGCAAGGTCTTAGGGGATTTTTGGGTAGCTTTGGAGAGAAAGATAATCCCTAGGTCTGTGACCACTGTCATTGGCCTATTTGATCTCATGGTTCCCCCTCCCCTATATGTTCAGGAGCCAAAGAGAAACTGTCTTCCAGTCTCCTAGATCTGCTGGCAGTGTATTAAGTTGAAAGAGGAAAATGTATTTCATCTGTCTGTGAAGCTGCCTTAATCCTTAGGAAACACTGCCTTTGTCTTTAATGGTCCCAGGGAATCTAATGTATGATAATAAACATAGGCTTTGATGTTAGACCCAGTAGCCAGCTAGGATGTGTGAGTCCCAGCTCTGCCACTTGCTGGTTTTGTGACCTTGGGCTTGTTATTTATCTCCCAACTTCAGTTCCTTCCTCTGTAAAATGGGAGTAGGGGTTCCCATTTGTACAAATGTGTATAAATTTTGGGGCGCCTGGGTGGCTCAGTTGGTTAAGTGACTGCCTTCAGCTCAGGTCATGATCCTGGAGTCCCGGGATCAAGTCCCGCATGGGGTTTCCTGCTCAGCAGGGAGTCTGCTTCTCCCTCTGACCCTCTTCCCTCTCATGCTTTCTCTCTCTCATTCTCTCTCTCTCTCAAATAAATAAATAAAATCTTTAAAAAATGTGTATAAATTTGTACAAATTTGATGAGCTAATATAGGAGATGGTGCCTAGTTCACACAGTGAGTGTGTGATGCTTGGTAGTTAAAATCACTGCTTATAATTATCAGTTCTAAATGGTAATATAGAGAGAAGGATTCTTCTTTAAAATTGTGGATTACGAGGGTCACAGTGAGCCTCCCCCCTTCCCTACGTACAGAAAACAGGCTCTTCTTGGAGAGTGAACCCGTGAAATCTGTACTCAGTCAGGTGGTGGGAGTGAGCCAGACCGTGAGTGTCAGAAGGGTTTCTGAGCACCTTGGTTGGTGATCTGGTGTTCTCTCAAGTGCCAACTCATCAATTCTATTGTACCTGCCTGCCTGAAGGAAGCCATGTGAACAGAAGGGGGATGAGCAGCCAGAAAACTGATAAGCAAAGCAGTGAAAATAACAGTTCTCATTAAAATAACAGCAAAAAAACTGCCCACTACTTAGGAATAAAATGAAAAGAGATGTGCAAATCGTTTAGAATAAAAACTACGAAAGCTTTTTGTAGTCTGCACTGTGGGAGCATGGGCCTCACCCATTCTCTTCTCTGAGAATCTCAGTCAACAGCCCCCAAGAAAACTGATTTTTGAAGAAGGATGTGGCAAGTGTGTAGACAGAAATAGGAGCACTGGCTATTGGTCCAATTGTGGGTTAGGAAGGACTTCCCAAACTTGAAAGCATGGAAGAGACTACACAGGAAAAGACGAATAAACTTGACTACATAAAAACAAAACACTCATGCATTCAAAAAATACCATAAGGAAAGTAAAATGAAAATGAAAAAACTTGGAAAAATAAGTTGTGAAAAATATGAAAAGAACTAGTATACTTTATATAGAAAGAATCCTTACAAATCAAAAAGTACCCAGGACAGGACAGGAGCAGACAAGTCACAAAGATGATGCACAAATAACCAATAAACTTAAGATAAATCTCAAAAATCATAGAGAACCCATAAGAAGATCAACATGTTGGGTGCCTGGGTGGCTCAGTTGGTTGGGTGACTGCCTTCAGCTCAGGCCATGATCCTGGAGTCCCGAGATCGAGTCCCACATCAGGCTCCCTGCTCAGCAGGGAGTCTGCTTCTCCCTCTGACCCTCTTCCCTCTCGTGCTCTCTATCTCTCATTCTCTCTCTCTCAAATAAATAAATAAAATCTTAAAAAATAATAAAGTAAAATAAAAAAATAAATAAAAAAAGATAACATGTATATTTATCAGTGTTCTTTAAGAGGGGAGACTTTCTAAATCTAAATGTGACCCCAAAAATCACAAAGATTTTTTTAAATTTGATAAGCAGATAAAGAGATTTGATTTTAAAAAGCTTTAAATGACAGTCTGCGTTCCACAGGACCAGAGCTATGGGCTCTGACTTGTGGATGACCTGACTGGTGTAACTTACCGAAGTGCAGCCTCGCCCTCCTCCAGCCTGAAAGACATAAAGAGGTTGCTTGAATTACAGATAGAAAAACGGAGAACTCCTGGGGCATGGGGGCCAAGTGTGGGAAAAGTGTACCTCACCTGAGTTCGCCGCAGCTCTTTTCAACTCTATACAAGAAGAAAGAAGGGGGTGAGCTATTGCTGGAAATACAGACCCAACAGGAGATCAGGTGGTACGGGAGTTAGAAGAGCATGGGACACTTACTCAGTTCACTCCGGAGTTTCTCTAAAGAATAAAAACATTTGGACCAATCAGAACAAGGGCTTCTACGTGCCCAGAGCACTGCAGTCCCATCCCAACCACATTCCCACATCGAATCCTCAGTAGCAATACACTGAGCTTCCCCATGATGGGGCTTGCAAGAGCAGTGGCTCCCAGCCATGGACCAGGGCTCTCTGGTGACACGGCAGAGGGTCAAACAATTCCTGTGTCCACCAGAATGTCCCAGCAGACCGAGTCAATGACACATCTTCTGCATATAGGTCATGACAATGTAAACATTTGTAGGATGTTGTGGGAGAAGAATAAAGTATAAGTTCATTTAAAACAATCACCCAATTTCCATTTGATTTCCTTAGGTATATTTTCTCAATGTAAAATAAAATAGACATGTCATCCGTGTCTGAAGGTTTTTTTGGTTATCAAGAGGTTCTCATACGTGAAGTGGTGGAGAAACACTGCTCCACATATTCACTTTAATGAGGATCCATATGCTTTGGATCCCTCCTAAGGGAATGTCACGCCTAGGGAATATAAAGGGTCTCCCAGGTGGCTTCACCTATGGGAGGTGAGGGCTTCCTGGTCAGGCCTTCCCAGATAACAGCTCTATGGGAAAGAGGAACAGGGAATATTTGAGAAGAGAGGACTTTGAGAGCCAGTACATCTCCAACCCCCATGACCTCAAGTACCCTTGCCGCCCTCTTCTGCTGCAAGAATTAAAACCGAGACACTCATCCTAAAGCAAAGACATCAGCAGAAGGAGGTTTGTGCCACGGATGAGGAGTGGAACTTACTGAGGGCTTTATGGAGCCTTCCTAAAAAAACAGAAAAAGGCACAAGTGAATAGACGGGACACAGGAAGGCTCATCACTCCATCCCCCCTGGTGGAAAGGGCGATGACCAGCCTGCGGACCCCAAAACCAGTCACATCTCTCAAAGTTTGGACTGGAGAACTTGCTGGTGCTGGTGCCACTTTCCTGATGACCCGAGTTGCCTGGAACTTTGGGTTCTCCTTTCTCTGCCCTCCCTTTCTGTCCGGCTCCTTTTCTGTGGTCCCTGTGAGTGTTTCTGTGTGTTTCTAACTGTGTGCTCATGCATGTTTGTCTTGCTGCCCTTTAATAACCTACTGTTAGTAATAGCTATGCTGTAAGACTAGCTAAGGGCCTAGCATCAGCTCGTGGACATGGCTCTATTATTCTCGACAGTGACTCTCCTGAAGTCTTGCAGACCGACTGATACATTTGGAGATCCCAGGTTCGGGGACATAAGCTGTAGGCTTCTGGGGAGTACTGTACTTGTGGCTTTTCCAGAAAGGCCATCAGCCCACATTTTCTCCTAGCGCTGGCTCTGCCAGAGAATTAAAGTTATACATCTGAGTCCACAGCCATGCCCTGTGCTAAGGGCTGGGCATGTGTTAGGCATTGCACGCTCGGGCAGTGAAACCGAATATGATATGGTCCTTAAGGAACTTATGGTTTATTTTTATGATTCCCGTTATTAATAGCCTCCATTTGTTGTGTCCTGTTCTTATAATGAGGTGGGCACCGAATCCCCTCAACAATGTGAGGTGCCTATAATTAGTATCCTCATTTTCTAGAGTGGTGGGCTGAGGCTCAGAGGGACATGGAGATTTGCCCAGGTCATCCAGCTAATAAGTGGCCAGGGAGGCTGGATTCCAGCCCATGTCTGTCTGGCTCCCAGTCAGAGGACGACCCCACTACACCACACTGTGCCTCTGCCCTTGGACAGAATAGGCATAGCGTCCCTGAGGTGTGCACGCCCACACTTTCACCACCTTGGAGGAGAGGAGATGCGGAAACCAGTGCAGATGGAGCCATTTTTGAGCCAGGGACTTGTCTTCCCAGCAAGACCTTCCAAGGGCAGAGCTCCCATTTTTTGGTACCCTGGGTGTGTCTAACTTTTACTCACAGTGGTCCCGGGGCAAATACTCAATTAATGAAGATGAAAAATGGGAAGGGAAAGGGGTATCAGGCTTTGTAATAAGAAATTTTTAAGTTGTCTATTTTAATCCTGAAAATAATCAGGTGAAGGGTCTTACTGTCCCCATTTTACAGATGGGGTAACGAAAGCTCAGAGCAGTAAAGTGCCTTGTCCAAGGCCAGTAAGTGGCAGACGGGTGTCACTGATCCAGTCACTTTCTGTAGAGTCTGTGATCCTCCCATCATATCATACTCCCTCTCTCAATGCAAAAGTTGTATGGATTTTTGAGATGCTCATACACCCCATATGACCAAATTTTTTTGGTTCCTGTGAGTGTTATACCTTTTTAAATAGTATTTTTAAGTGATTGGTGGAAAGGCTGATGAAGGGAGCTCAGGACAATCCAGACCTATGAATATTGACCAAGGGCATCCCCTCACTATGGCCACCCTATAGCCCCTTGATATGGTAAAGTAAATTCTAATAATATTAGTGGAAGATGTGTGTGTGTGTGTGCGTGTGTGTGTGTGTGTGTGTGTGTGTAATGTATGTATGATAGACTGTCGGCATTCATGTAGAAGTAGAAAGAATATGTTCTTTGTTATTTGTTCCCTACTCTTTATTCTATACATATAATTACCTTTTTCTTTTGCGTGGTCTGAGAGAAGATTTTCTAGAGGAAGAAAAGTAAATGAGATTCTGTGCCATTACTTTGAGAGTCCCCAACTCCTACTGAGTTAACCCGCTCTTAAACTTCCCTATCTCCACCTCCCTGACCCAGACCCTCACCATCTCTCATCTGGATGACAGAAATGGTGCCCCCCACATCCTGTCTTCTTCCCTCTGGTCCCGTCTCAACACCGCAGCCAGAGAGAGCTTCTTGAAGCACAATTCTGGTCAGGATTGCCCTGTTCACTGCTTTACCACTGCTCCGAGAAGAAAAACCAAAAGCCTTCACATGATCTACAAGGCCTCCCCTGGCCTGACCCCTGCTAAGTCCACAGCCTCATTCCCTGTCACCTTTCACCTCACTTCTGCACTGTGTGTCTTTTGCATATTGTTCTTTCTGCTGTGGAAGGTTTTCTGTTCCCTCTTCCTCCAAGCCTGCCTGTCTTCCAGATCAAACATCACTTCTTGTGGGGACTCCGCTCCTGTCCCTCAAGTTTGGTCAGTTGGTTCCTCCTGGTTGTGGCCTTTATGGCCCTTGGGACTTCTCTCGTGGCGTTTGTGCACATTTATTTGTGTAATTAATTCACGTAGGTATGCTTCCCTGACTAGACTGAAAGCTCCAAGAAGGCACAGACTGTGTCTGCTTTTACTCGCCATTGTGACCCAGCATCTAGTATAGTCTGGGGCACTTAGTAGACAATTACTAATTGTTTGTTGAATGAATAAAAGCTCCCCCCATGTTAGATCTACAAGACTCCCACAGAATAGGATCAAGCAGTGAGTTCACATACAAAAATCACCGAACATACTGGAAGGCAAGCTCTGACAAGAGTCTGTGAAAATTGGAAAAGACAGGTATAGATGCCCCACCACCCTGCCAGCAAGGAAAGCAGATAGTGGGATGTTCAGGTATACAATTTAGATTAGTGGGCCCTGGGAGCAGAAAACGAACAAAACACAGTAACATCCCCACCCAGCTCAGGACACTTACCTACCTCCATCACCTGTTCATAGAGAAGCTTCTCTAGAAGACAGAGAGAGATATGGCAGCTCAGTTTAAGGAAGGGCTTTTTCTAACAGGCAGGGTTGTCCAAAGATGACCCAAGCTGCCCGAGTAGGACTTTGCTCCTTGTCACTGTGGGCGTGCGACTATTTGAAAGGATTAGAGGGTCTTCAAACCATCAGATAGGGGAAGGAGTATTGGATTCTGTGACTTTCAGGGTCATTTGCAACCCTGCGCTCCTGTGAAATTCAACTGTATTCATGGGGTTTTATCTCATGGATAGAATTGTGTTTCTTCATTAACTAGAAGGCTGGCATGATCAGTTATTTTTTAATTTATCAAAAGATAAGGATTCACAGCTCTGCCCAGGGGTTTTCTGCAGTTTCTCTGACCCTCTCTGCATTGGGAGTCCCCAAGCATGGCTCTACTAGTTCTCTCTCAGCCATTTTGCAGGGTCTCCAACCTATGGATAATTCATGTCCACGTCTACTTCCTCCCGGCCATTTCCTAGAGAAGCCTGTCCCACTTCTGACCAGCCGGGGCTCCCTTACCAATTAGTTACCTTTTGATCTTCTTTGCTTCCAGATGAGGTAAATGCCCACCATGATGAGAATCCCCAGGACAGGCAGGATCACAGCAAGAGCCACTGCTGAGGAGGAGATCCTCCCTGGAGACGGGGCTAAAACAGAAACCACCAATGGCCACCCTCAAAGAGACATTCGACAGCTTCTCCCATGCCAAGGACCCTGCTTCAGATGGCAGATGGCTCAAGCACATCCCAACTGTCTCTATCGGGTCTAGGGAGAGACCTCCAGCCAAGACTGGTGAGGGTCTTTGCTTCTCTCAGCAACTCCAACCCTGGATGACCCAGGGATGACTTTAAAGTGAGATATTCATTTCTTAGGAGTGGTTTTGATGGTCCTGCCTGAAGACAACGGGTGAAACTCCACTTTTGAACCACAACCTTGTCCTGCCCTATATGGAGCCATTATCTGGGGACTTTGGAGGATAAGAGGGGCTTCCTCAGGGATCATCTCTAGTCTTCTCATGAGCACCCACCTGGCTTCCCATCAAGTCCTCACCCTGCTGTGAAACAAGTCAGTGAGTGACATCTTTGCCCTGAGCCCTACCAGCAGGGGCAGAACAATTTCTGTGGTGCTACATACAGCTGCAGACCTAAAGCCTGGGCAAGAAGAAAGGAGAAAGGAAAGAAGAAAAAAAAGAGCGGAAGAAGCTCTGTGACCAGTGGGAAGAGTCTCAGCTGGATGCGAGACTTCACTCAACGGTGTGTGACCCTGGGCAAGAGACTGAGCCTCCCCAAGCCTGGGTGACCATCTATAAAATAGAGAGGATATAATCCCTGTCCTGTTGGGTTGTTGGGAGATTTAAAGAGGTCAGACAAGAAAAGCACTTAGCACTTGGTGAGAGGGCAGTGGCTGTAGTAAGGGAAGGGAGGGGGACAGAGAAAAAAGAAGGGATTCACAGAAGTCATGACCCCGTCTTATCTGGGACCCCCGGCCACAGTCTGTTTTTCTTGGCTCCAAAACCACGCTGCTCTGCCCCATGGCTCTGTGTTTCAAGGGTCTTTAAAAGATTCACACCCCTTGAAACTCTTAATTCTAATTCCAGAAATGCATTCTAAGAAAATAATCAGTATCACTTCCCAAAATATGTGCAAAGATGTTCACTGCACCATTTGTTATAACAGGAGGAAAAATGGGAAACCATCCAGATGTCCAGAAATAGGGCTTTGATTAATTTTATTATGCTATAACCACACAACGAAGTACTAGGTAGCCCTTAAAAATCATGTTGCAGAAGACTACTTAAGGGCATGGGCAGAAAATGCCCATGACATTGTAACTGAAGGGAAAAAGACCCAGCAGAATACATATATGCAAACACATGCACACTCAGAGATACAGACATACTAGAATGTCTTGAAAGAAATGCCCCCAAAGGTTAGCAGCGGTTCTAATTTATGACATAATAGGCCATTTTTGGTTTCTTTAAAACGTTCATCATTTTTTCAAGTTTTCTACCACAAACGTGTTACTTTTAGAATTTAAAAATTCTTTATAAAGTTTCCGTTAAGGTAGGAGTTTTTGCCAAGGACTTCAAGCCCGTTTACCGCCCTGGCTTTTACCTGCTATGAGCATGGCTGTGGTCTTCTCTTGGCCAAGGGCCAAATTGTGGACGGTGCAGGACACATTCCCCAGCGTGCTGTCCCTGATTCTGCTGGACACCGCTATCCGGAAGAGCCCAGCTTCCAGGACATGGGCATCCGACAGGGGTCGAAGCACCCTGCCTTGAGGGTCTCTCCACTCGGCCAAAGGCTGTGGAAACCATCCCGCCGACCTGCACACCAGCTGAATCCATCCAGCGTCGTAGCCTTTCACGTGGATGTAAGGGTCCGAGCCTAGAACTGGAGGGGGACAGGGAGCAGAGATGCCTGGCAGTGGGGGCACGGTCCCCGCGGGAGCCCTGTCCCCCTTCCCGCAGCCTCCCCGAGGTGGCGGGTCTGTTCATGGCACTCGCGTGCCTGCCCTCTCCCCACCCCCGTGCTCCTCCCAACCTGGTGAGAGAGTCTCTAGCTTCATCCTCACACCTTCACAAATCCGCCTCTAGGGTAACTGCATCCCACGATTCAGGTCTTGGGGGCACCTCTGTCCCCCCTTTGAAAATGACTAACCTGCCACCTGCAGGGTCACGGTGCCGTTTCGAGTCAGGTTTCCGATCTGGACCTCGCATTGGTACAGCCCTCGGTCCTCCAGCCGGACGTGGCGGATCTCCAGGGACACGCTCCCCTCTCGGGGGTCCCTCAGCAGCGCCGTCCGCCCCTTGTATTCCGGCATCACGCCTTCCTCCCGGTCTCTCCCGTCCCGGAACACGTGCACGACCTGGGAGCGGTCCGGGCTCGGGGACCGCAGCCACGTCACCACGGCGGGCACGGTGACCGGCCACAGGGCGAGCGGGCAGAGCAGCTGGGCTGTGCCCCCTAGCGGGGCCAGGTGGTAGTCGTCGGCGTCCCCTATGCGGTGTGGACAGAAAAGGGACAAGGGCGTCTGGGAGGGACGGGAGAACAGGAGCTGGGCGGCGGATGAAAGGGATGTCTTGGCGAAGGGCAGGGCCTGGGGAGGGCATTGGAAAGGACTGGGGGTGGGGTGGAGAACAGAATGCGCGCAAAAAATAAGGCCCTCTTGTTCTTGGGACTCCTCCAGCCGACGTCCCAGGCAGGGAAAGAGGTTCACCAACTCCTACCTGACAAGGGCGCCGGCAGCCGGAGGAACACGAGTGCCACGAGGCAGCCAGAGAGCCAGGAGCCAGAGGAACTTGCCATCTCCCTTAGAACTATGCAAGGACAGATGCAAGGAGACACCAGAAGGGGCTGGTGAGCTTGATGTGGGCGAGCGGACAATGTAAGGAGGTGGGGTGCAGATGCAGGCTGCTCAGCAAGCGCTCTGCAATCACACGGCCCAGGGTTGGAATCCCAGCTCTGCTACTTACCTCCGTGTCAACTTACAACTTAACTTCTCTGGGTAACCTTGTGACTGAGACTCTGTTTCTCTGTCTTCAAAATGAGTATAATGACTATGCCTCCTGGCAGGATTATTGTGAGGATTGAAGGAGGGAAGTTCTCAACGTGGAGGCTGGTTGGTGTCAGGGGTGTCTACAAATGCCATGAGTGAGGACCATGGTGACACGGAGGGTGAGGCACTGAGTGTGATTTGGAAGGCTTAGGGCTTCCGTCTGCAAGAACAAGAACTTGCACCCAGGACTAAACAGGTGCACACCAGAATACTGGCTTCTTTTAGCATTTAGTGTCCCAAGCCAGCCCTGGAAAGGGCCTGTTGCTAGCCCATCTTCCACCCACAGTGGATTCAAGTCTCGGCTCCACTCACATACTAGCTCCGTGGCCCTGGGAACATTGCTTAATATCTGTGGGCCTCCAGTGCTTAATCTATAAAGGTGGAACCTTTTTCCCAGGTTCAAGGAGACAATGCATGGAAAGCTCTTGCCACAAATGCCTCGCAGAACAAGTGCTCAATAAATGTGCTATAGTCGGTATTACTAAATCACCTAGCGCATGAACCACAAGCACACCCCAAAGGATTCCCTACTAGAAAATTCTCTCCCCACCTGCTTGCTACTGCCAGAAATCCCTTTAGTAGGAAACAAATCTTTTGGGACACCTGGATGGCTCAGTTGGTTGAGCATCTGCCTTCGGCTCAGGTCATGATCCCAGGGTCCTGGAACCAAGTCCCGCATCGGGCTCCCTGCTCGGTGGGGAGCCTGCTTCTCCCTCTGCCTGCCGCTCCCCCTGCTTGTACTCTCTCTCTCTCTCTCTCTGACAAATAAATAAAATCTTAAAAAAAAAAAAGAAAAAATCTTTCATGCCACAACTGGGGTTGAAGTTTAAATGTAAAAACACTGGAGGAAGTGGGGCAGCTGGATGGCACAGTCGGTTAAGCATCAGACTCTTGGTTTCAGCTCAGGTCATGATCTCACGGTTGTGAGATCGAGCCCCTCGCCGAGCCCCTCACTGGGCATGGAGCCTGCTTGAGATCCTCTCTCTCCCTCTTCCTCTCCCTCTGTCTGTCCCCCTAGCCCCAGTCGTGCTCTCGCTCTCTAAAAAAACAAACAAAAAACTCCCGGAAGACATAATGTCTCTTGAATTCTCCCCAAGATTTCAAATCCTTTTCAAAGAGGAGGGTTTTTTGTAGAAGTCATCAGGCCAGGCCCCTGAAGCTCTTGGAATAGGGCAAAACAGGACTTGGAGGGGTGGGGCCGTCAAAGGGAGGTTGGGAAACTGAAGATGGACTTAAGCTTTGAACAAATTTCCATTTCTGTTTCTTTCATGGCAAACAGCACACTGCTTTAGGGTTGTTTTTGTTTTGCTTTTGTTTTTCAATCATGATGCATGTAACATCCATCTCTAATCCCCTGGGGTTGCAATTGGCAACACAAGACCAGGACACAGTGTGATTAGGCTTACAGTTAGGACTTTTTTTTTTCCTCTACCCCACCCATTTTCCCACAGGTTACCAGCTACTGGAAAATTGAACAAGAGAAGTTCGGTAAAGGAGAAAATCTCTCTGCCTTATCAATTATCATCCAAGGTGGGGCATCTGGGTGGCTGAGTTGGTTAAGCGGCTGCCTTCGGCTCAGGTCATGATCCCAGGGTCCTGGGATTGAGCCCCGCATCGGACTCCCTGCTCCGCGGGAAGCCTGCTTCTCCCTCTCCTCCCCTACTCATGCTCTCTGTCTCTCTCTCAAATAAGTAATTGAAATCTTAAAAAAAAAAATTATCATCCAAAGTGGAAATAAGTAGGGCCTGGGATCCCCAGGAGTTACTCCAATCCCTAAAACCCTCAAATAGAAGGTGCTTTTGTAACACCCCTTGAATAGACGTGCCCAGAGTGACACAGAGCTCCACGCTGAATCAAGGCTGCTTGAAGTCAAGTAAGAGGAGACCCCCACAGCCCCATCTTCTGAGATTCAGATAGATTATTAAGTGATTAAGAGGATGGGCTCTAGAGTCAGCTTGGGTTCCAGCCCTGGCTTTGCCATTACCTGGCTGTGTGACCTTAGACAGGTTAGTTAGTTAGTTAGTTAGTTAGTTAGTTAGTTTTTCCAAGTCTCCTCTCAATTTACACATGAAAGGAAGCTAATAATAGTACCTATCTCATAGCTAGGGCTATAGTAAGGATTCACAGAAAATACATGTGAAATCATTTGCACCAGATTCTAAAAATAAAAAAGCAAATGAAGTCCTTCCAGCATACTGTTCACTCTGTAAGAGGGCAGCTGAGGTGGCTTGAGGAGGGGAGTCTCCCTGAAGCACATTACCAAGTTACTGATGAACAGAAAGCAGCTGTAGGAGCAGACTAACCCCGGGGAGGATGACATCAGTAGGACATTCACACTCTAGTCAAAAAGAGAAATGCAAATTAAGACCACAGTTAGATATGTTTTGTCTTCCTTTCAAATTATCTAATATTAAAAAAAAAATCCCCAGAATTATCGCACATGTGGGCAAGCCAACTCTCTTGTTCATTGCAAAACAACTGTCACAAAGATAATTTAGCCATAAGTATCAAATGATGTGTAAATATGCAAAATTTTAACCCAGTAATTTCACTTCCAGAAAAGAATCCTATAGGAATCAGTAAGGATGTGCATAAGGATTTAACTGGTGAGCATGCTCATCACAAAGTTATTTTTGAAAAGGAAAAACTGAAAGAAACCCAAAAGTCCTTTAAAATGAAAATAGTGAACTATTTATGATACATTCTTGCAGTGAAATACTATGCAGCATTTCATAATCATGCCATAGAACAATCTTTAATAGCACCGGGAAATTTTTACTATAATCCAAACCAATAACTTTAAATACAACATGCATAGTATGATACCATTTAGGGAGAAGGTGCTTAGGAAAAAAAGGCAAGAATGTAGATACTAAAAAATGACTACTTCTGGGGGGTGGCAGTGAGGATTAAAGGTGACCTTATTTCCTCTATATTTTCCAAATTTTCTACCTTGAATACCTATAACTTTGATGATCACAAAACAAACACAGTGAATATTAAAAGACAGAGGAGGAAGATGACCAGGAAGCAAGGAGAAGGAGGAGAAACAGAGTAAACTTTGAGCAAAGGCACAGACAGCCCAGGAAGGCAAAGAAGCCCAGCTGGAAGTGCCCCGCCCACCCCCCACCCCCCCACCCCCCCACCCCCCCACCCCCACCCCCCGGCGTCCACAGCCAGAAGCTGCAACCATAGCTGCTCAGCCAGCCCTATTCTCAGAGCTTGGAATGGAAAATTAACAAGTTCTCAGTTAACATATATCGATATTATAATAATCAACATTATATTAATGTAGGATTGAATTAACACTAAATCATAAATATGTTTTTGAATTGCTAATATTGTTCTATATTAACAGTAGCTCCCATTTCCTATACCTATAGGTACTCTACATATATTATCTTTGGTATTGACAATAACCCTGAAAAGTAGAAATTACTTTCCTCATTTTACACTTGGAATAAGAAAGGCAATCATGCACACACCAGGGTATTATGCAAGCAAACTGACAGGATCCTTTCTGGAAGTAAGTAGAATGTAAAATGTGGATAAATAGATGAAAGAATGAATGAAGGCATACACCTGCAGCATGAGATACAAAAGGGGCAAATGACTTCCTCACTTTTCAGAGTGATTATCATGGAATTCCTTTATGAAGAAAGTCCTCGTAATAAATATAAAATATGATTTCACTTCCTAAAGTTCAATATACATACACAATTCAAGGACCATTGATATCTTAACAACATGGAGTGTTTTGGCCAATGAATATGGTTTATCTCCCCACTTATTCTCATCTTCTTTCATTTCTCTCAGCAGTATTTTATAGTTCTCAGTGTATAAATCTTACATATCTTTTGTCAGCTTCATTCCTAAATATTTAATATTTGATGCTATTGTAAATGGTATTGTTATTAATTTTAATTTCTGATTTTTCCTTACTAGCATATAAAAACATGGTTGATTTTTGTATATTGGTTTTATATCCATGATCTTGCTAAATTCACTTGTTAGTTCTAGGAGTTTTTCTGTAGCTTCCATAGGATTTTCTACATAGGTGATCACATCATCTGTGAATAAAGAAAGTCTTACTTCTTCCTCCGTAATCTGGAGGTCTTTATTTCCTTACCTTGCCTTATTGCATGGTTCCTTGCCTTGTTCCTGATACTAGCAGAAAACATTCCTTCTTCACCATTGGGTGTAATACAAACTTTTCATAGATGCCCTGTATTAAATCAAGCAAATTCCCTTCCATTCCTAGTTTACTGAGAGTTTTTATCAGGAATGGATGTTAAATTTTGTCAAATGACATTTTTGTATCTATTGTGATGATCAGATAACTTTTAATTTTTAGTTTGTTTAACATAGTAAATACATTGGTTGATTTTTTAAATATTAAACAACCTTGTATTCTGGGGATGAACCCCAGTCAATCATGATGTAGTATCCTTTTTCTATATCTTTGGATAAAATTTTTTAAAATGCTAAGAATTTTCACCTCTAGATCATGAAAGATAGGGTCAGTATTTCTCTTGTAATACCTTTTTCTGATTTTGGTAATTAAGAGTAATGCTGTTGACATAGAATAAGATGAGAAGTATTCTCTGCTCTTCAATTTTCTAAAAGAGTTTATGCAGCACTGATATTATTTCTTCCTCAAATGTTTGATGGAAATCACTCCTGAAGCCATCTGAGCCTGGAGTGTTTTTTATGAGAAGGTTTGTAACTACACATTCAATGTCTTTAATAAACATAGGGTAACTCAGATTATCCACTCCTTCTTGAGAGAGTTTGGTAGTTTGGGTCTTTCAAGAATTTGCTTCATCGGGGACACCTGGGTGGCTCAGTCGTTAAGCGTCTGACTTCAGCTCAGGTCATGATCCCAGGGTCCTGGGATTGAGCCCGGCATCGGGCTCCCTGCTCAGTGGGAAGCCTGCTTCTCCCTCTCCCACTCCCCCTGCTTGTGTTCCCTCTCTTGCTGTGTCTCTCTCTCTCTGTCAAATAAATAAATAAAATCTTTAAAAAAAAATCTGCTTCATTAATTAATTAATGTAGTGATGTCACCTCTCTCATTCCTGACATTGGTAATTTGTGTCTCTTTTTTCTTGAATAGTCTGGCTAGAGCTTTATCATTTTTATTGATCTTCTCAAAGAACCAGCTCTTGATTTCATTGATTTTCTCTAATGTTTTTCTGGTTTCTACTATATCAGTTTCTGCTCAGGATTGTTATTACTTCCTTTCTTCTGCTTCCTTTGGGTTTATCTTTTTCTTGTTGCTTAGGTCATTGATTTGAGATCTTTTCTAATATAGTCATGTAGTACTATAAATTTCTCCCTAGCTTTTGCTTTAGTGACATCCCACAAATTTTGATATGTGGGGGTTTTTATTTTCATTATGTTCACCAAAATACTTTCTAATTTCCCTTTTGATTTCTTCTTTGACCTATGGGTTATTCAGAGTGTGTTACCTCGTTTCTAAATATTTGGGAACTTTCAAGATGCCTTTCTGTTATTAATTTCTTGTTCTTAGGGATTTTTTATTTGAGAGAAAGAGAGCACGTACATGACAAGAAAGGTGAGCAGGGGCGGGGGTCGGGGAGAGAATCTTCAAGCAGACTTCCCACTGAGCACAGAGCCAGACCCGGGGCTCAATCCCACAACCCATGAGATCATGACCTGAGTTGAAACCAAGAGTTGGGCGCTCAACCAGCTGAGCTACCCAGGTGCCCCTCTGTTATTAATTTCGAATTTAATTCCATCATGGGCAAAAAACATACACTGTACAATTTGAATCCTTTTAAACTTACTGACTTGTTTCATGTGTTAGCATATGGTCTATTTTGGTAAATGTTTCACGTGTCTTTTTTTAAAAAATGTGTAGTCTGTTGTTGGGTAGAGTGTGACTAGTGTGATGTAAGATCTTAGCTTTTTTATTAAAGATGTGAATTTCATTCATAATCTCATCTGAAAAGAACATTTCAGCCATTTAAAAAAAGTTTTTGGGGGGGAGTCTGGGTGGCTCATGCTGTTAAGCATCTGGCTTCAGCTCAGGTCATGATCCTGGGGTCCTAGGATCAAACCCCACACAGGGCTCCCTGCTCAGCGGGGAGTCTGCTTCTCTCTGCCTCCGCCTGCCACTCCCCCTGCTTGTGCTCTCTCTCTGTCTCTCAAATAAATAAATAAAATCATTTTTTAAGAAAGTTTTTACTAAATAAAATGCATTGCTTTCTCTCTCCTACTTATTGTAGAAAATCTGGAAATTACCCCCAAAAAATGGCTAAAAATGTTTAAATCATTTGTAATCCCTCCATCCGGAGACATGTTTCTTCAAATATTTTTTCAGTGCATGTGTGTAACTTCTTTTAAAAATTGGACCACACTGTATGTACTGTTGATACCTGACATTTTCCCTAAGCACTACATTTTGTACATTTCCCCATACCATCAAATATTCTTTTAATGACTAAAGTGTTCCATCATGGATATCAGAGAATTTTTAAAATAATTCTATACTGTAGGATATTTAGGTTTTCTGACACATTGCTATTATAAGCATTACTACAGTTGGTAATGCATTGAGGGCCAGAGTTAGAAATCTTAGCCCTAATCTTGGTTTAGTCCCTAACTAACTATTGACTCTGTAACTTTAAGCAAGTCCCTTAAACTCTTAGGCTTTGGGTTTCCCATCTTTAAAATAGAGAGACTTTTATTTTTATTTTTATTTTTTTTAAAGATTTTATTTATTTGGCAGAGAGATAGAGAGCACAAGTAGGCAGAGAGGCAGGCAGAGGGAGAGGGAGAAGCAGGCTCCCCGCTGAGCAGGGAGCCCGATGCGGGGCTCGATCCCAGGACCCTGGGATTATGACCTGAGCCGAAGGCAGCTGCTTAACCAACTGAGCCACCCAGGCGCCCCAAAATAGAGAGACTTTTAATGTGCGCTGCCAAATTGCCTTCTAGAAAGGTCAGATTAATTTATCAAAGTTAGGAAATTGCTTATTTTTCACAACCTTGCTGTCACAGGGTTTTATGTTTTTAAAAAATCTTTGTCATTTTAATGAGTAACAAAATGGCATCTCTTTTAAAAGAATTAATGGTGTTTTATTTTAAGTTATTTTTTTGATTACTTATTTGTTATTTGGACTTTGTCAATTTCCTGTCTAAATACTTTGTCCATTTTTTTTATGTGGGCATTTGTCTTTTAATGGTTTGCAAAATTATTCATACAGTAACAATTTTTTTCCACTATACATGTTGGAAACATCTTGTCCCCAGGCACTCATTTACATTTAGGTTTTAAAGAGTTTAATTTCAAAACTTTTAACACACAATGGAAGTTCCCTTGACAACATCAAGCAGGCTAAGAAGACCCTGAAAATCTACAAATGATCCGTCTAAATGCACACAGCACAGGACCTGGCTAATAATAAGGGCTAAATAGATGATACCTGTAATAATTAATAATGATAACAATAATACTTCAATGAGAGTCTTTCATCAAAACCTATCCAGCCCCCTTGTCACTCATCCTTTTGTGCTCATTGCTCCTTCCCCCATTTCGTCCTCTAAAATGTGAGTGACGACAAAGGGGATGGTTTCTCCAACGAACTTGAGGATCTTGAGAAAGCTGGAGGACTAAAAAGAATGAGGGAGAAGGACTTACCACCTTTGGAATCGAGGGCCCTTTGTCCCTCACCAGCAGAGCTGGACTCTCCAAGCTGGGAACGCTCCCTCCGTCCATTCAGGGAGATGAGGCATCAGGAAGGAAAATCAGGAAGGCTACGGAGGTGAGCCTGGCAAGAATTCACATTTTTATTGGAAGCCCGAAGAAGCCTGAAGCCAGGGGCTCCCCCTGTCCCACACACTTCTCTCTAGCTGTCTCCTACACACCAACAAGCCACACCCTGCCTGTCTGCTCCTGATAAAGGAACAGAGCAGAGAGGAGGCTCCCTAAAAGCGAGGGAACCCCCCCCCCAGTGCTACCCGGTGTAAGGGACCTTTGCCCCCTTTCCCTCCCAAGCTAACTGCGTAGGTAGTGGTTCCCTTCAAGATATTTCAATCCTATCACACTCTTTCTAACAAGCTTGCTCCCCTTTACTTCCCATATTAGAGTAAAATTGAAGTTTGGTTTCAAAGACACCCACCAATTAGCTGCCTTCTTTAACCCACTACCTTTATCTCCAGCTGCACCCCGACATGTGCTTTCTGAAAAACGGACTTGCTTACTGTCTCCCAACAGGTGGTAAACCCTTTCCTGCCTGTCCTGCTTTCATAATATCCGAAACTCTATATTCATAATATCCCTAAATGTATCCCTAACAACACATTATGTATTTTTGAACTTTATACAAATGGAGCACATTGTACATAATTCCCTGTGATTTCCTTTTTTCACTCAACCTTAGTTTCTGAGTCTAGCAGACACCTGTGGTGGCCCACACCATACTCCCTCAGCATCCCCCCAATCTTTGCCCGATTCTAGGGTAGCTGAAACTTGCAGGCAAGCTGCCAGCAAGCCACCTCAAAAGCCACAGTGTCTCTTTGTTTATCTGAATCTATGAAGGCTGGGAAGGCTGTTCAACCTGTATGCAGCCCAGGAATTTAGGAACCTGAATAGCCCAGGGGACCAACTGGGCAGTGACAGGCGTCAGTGGAAAATGCTCCTGCCTCACACCTTTGGAGGGACAGTTCTGAGCTGTACTCTACACAATACCTCAGAGAGTTCCCAGAGGGAATGACCTCAGGAACCCACAGACATCAGTAGTTCAATAACGCACATTTTAGTGATTTTTCTTCCTTTTCTTCTCACTCACCATTTCTGATTCCTGGGATCACCTCTCAAGTAAGCACTTGCACTGAAGGACTCAGTTCACACTCTGCTTTTTGTTGGAGTACAGATTAAGATATTGAAATTCATCCAGATGGATTCACAGAGCTCTGGTACATTCATTCCTCACTGTGTGGTAGACACTGTATGAATATACCAACATTTCGTCCATTCCCTCATTGATAAAAATGTGGCTTTTACAAACAGTGCTGCTAGGAACATTCTTTCCTGGTTCACGTGCCCAAGAGTTTCTTTAGGACAGCCATGTGTGGGGTCTCTGGGGTCCATGAACTCCGGGAGCCCCTGAGATCCTTTCATAAGGTCCCCCAGTATTCTTATGTCCATAATACTACTAGGCTGTTATTTATCTTTTTGCTGTGTTGACATTTCATCTGTTCCTGTGGGCTTGAGAGCTTCCCAATAAAAAAAGATTGTTCTCATGAGACTGGCAGTGACATTAATGATTAGTGGTTTTTTGATGTTGTGTAATGAAATGTGTCAACATTTGAAAGAGCTGCATAACTCCGTGAACCAATAACTTCCAAATGGCTAATGCATGTCTTGACAAAAATCATGCAAAGGTAAAAGATCTATTCAATATGCAAGATAAACCAGTGGGTTTAACTGTAACAGAGTATAAGAAGTTCGTTGGTGTATTATACATTTGAAAGTTGCTAAGCAAGGACATCTTAAATGTTCCCACCACAACAAAGAAATGGTAATTATGTGACAGGATGGGGAGGTGTCAGCTAACTTTATGGTGGTAACCATTTCACAACATATAAATGTATCAAGTCTTACAAGTTGTAAACCTATCTGTCGATTATATCTCAATAAAGCTGAGGGGAAAAAGACAAGAAAAGTTTACTGGTATGATTTTATTTTTTTTATTTTTTTTAAAGATTTTATTTATTTATTTGAGAGAGAGAGAGAGAGAGAGCACAAGAGGGATGGAGGGTCAGAGGGTGAAGCAGACTCCCTGCGATGCGGGACTCGATCCTGGGACTCCAGGATCATGACCTGAGCCAAAGGCAGTCGCTTAACCAACTGAGCCACCCAGGCACCCTATTGGTATGATTTTAGATCCTATGCTGCAGTAACCTTTCAGAAACTACCACTCGCCAAGTGTGGCTATAGTATCAAAGAAGAATACCCACAGTTATCTGAGGAGGCGAGTGAAATGCCCTTTTCCATCCATTTCAACCACACAGCCTCCTGCCGCAGATTAAATGCAAGAGCTGATATGAGAATCCAGCTGTCCCAGCCAGCCAGACACTTAAGAGATGTATAGATATGTAAAACAGTGCCACTCTTCTCACTAATTTTTTTGTTTCAGAAAATAGTTGTTTTTCATAAAACGTGTTGTTTATGTTAACATGTGTATTTGTTATGTTTATGTCGTGTTTTTGTTTACATATGTTTATGTTAACGTATGTTTATGCTAACAAGTGTTTATGTGTATTGCCTTTTTAAAAAATTTTTATTTAAATTCAATTAATTAACATAGAATGTATTATTAGTTTCAGAGGTAGAGGTCAGTGATTCATCAGTCTTTTTTTTCTTTAAAGATTTCATTTATTTGAAAGTGAGAGGAGAGACAGTGAGAGAGTGCAAGCGGGGAGGGAGAAGCGGGCTCCCTGCTGGGAGCCCGATGCGGGGCTCGATCCCAGGACCCTGGGATCATGACCTGAGCTGAAGGCAGACGCTTAACTGACTGCGCCACCCAGGCGCCCCGATTCATCAGTCTTATATAACATCCAGGGCTCATTACATCACGTGCCCTCCTTAATGCCTGTCACCCAGTTACCTCATCCCCCACCCCCCATTATTGTCTTTAAGTGAAGTAATAATTATATTTAAAACTTCTTACTTTAATTTCTGCTATGGCAAATTTCAAAAAATATAACCCTTATAAGCTGAAGCTCCTTAGGGTCCTCAGTAATTTTTAAGGTACACATAAACACACACCCAGCTACATACATCCCGCTACCCCTACACCTCTCAAAACTGGCAATAATCCCTTGATATTATTTGATATACAGTCTGCGTTCACACATTTTCAGTGTCAAACATGTCTTTTTACACGTGGTTTGTTCAAATCTGGATCCAAGCAAGATACACATTATTACATTTTGTTAAGTTTCTAAAGTGTCCCTCTGTCCTTCTTTTAAAATTTTCTTTATATTGATTGTTGGTAAAACTTAGAAATTTGTCTTGTACAACGTCCTACATTCTGGATTTGGCTGATTGCTTTTGAGTGGTATCATTTAATTTATTTCTCTATCCCTCATATTTCTGCTGAATTGGAAAGCTAGAGGTTTGATTAGATTCAGGTTCACTTCTAAGCTCCGTGAGTTGGGTGAGAGCCTCGCCTTTCTGTGTCTCGGTTTCCTTACCGGTAAGAATGGTAACTACCTCATTAGAGTAGCATAAGGATTAAATTAGTTAAAACATGTAAAATACTCAGAACAGTGCTTGACACCCAATATATGGTAGCTGTTCTCATTACTTGAGGAAAGCCTCCAACTTCAAAGCCAAAGCCAGAGACTAAAATAAACAACAAAGACAGGGTGGCTGGGTGGTTCAGTCATTGGGCATCTGCCTTTGGCTCAGGTCATGGTCCCAGGGTCCTGGGATCGAGCCCTGCATCGGGCTCCCTGCTCGGCGGGAAGCCTGCTTCTCCCTCTCCCACTCCCCCTGCTTGTGTTCCCTCTCTTGCTGTCTCTCTCTCTGTCAAATGAATAAATAAAATCTTAATAAATAAATAAATAAATAAACAACAAAGACAAACTAGGAAGTAAAAGAAAAATGGCAGAAAATCACAATTGATGTCCTCAGAAATATGAAAGAAGAGAAGGTCCTGAATCCACAACACAAAGCAAGAGGTTACCAAAAGGAAAGCCAAAGAACCAGGAAAAAGTCTTGGAAATTAAAATTTTATAGCAGAAACTAAAACATTCAACAGAAGAACTAGAGGATAAAGTTCAGGGAAATCTCTGACAAAGTAGAATAAGCAAAACCAAGAGATGGAAAATGAGAAAGAAAAGATTTTAAAAACAAGAAAATCTATCACAGAGAAAGTCTCCCCAAAGCCTATACATTTCCTGAGTGCCTAGCACAATGAATGAAAAAGACTTACCAGGACACATCATTATGAAGATTTGGAGCGCCAAAGATGAAGGAAAAATATATATCCTAAAAAATTCCAGAAAACAAACTCACAAACAAAAATTACATAGGACATTGATGGAAATCAGAATAAATCAGACTTCTCCAGCGTCTAGCCACATGAGAAGCTAAAGGACAATGGATCAATGCTTTTAAAATTCTGAGAGAATATGATTTCCAATCTGGAAATCCGTATCCTGCCAAACTGTCAAGTATGAGAGAAAATAAAGCCATTTTCAGACAAGTTTTCAAAAATTTACTTCCCATGAACCCCTTCTGGGGAGGTTACCGGAAAATGTGCTCTTCTGAAATGAGAGAATAAACCACAAATGGATGATCAGGGGATTTGGCACCGGAGAGTAGAGATGGGAATCCCCAGAATGTGGTTAGGGGAAATCCTAGGACAATAGTTGGACCGTGAGGCCAAGATGACAATTTGGAGAGAGGAGGATGGGCCCGAGGAAGGATGTCTCCAAGAAAAAAAAAAAAAAAAAAAAGACACTGAGAGATCACCAGATTCACATGACCAGATCAAGAAATGTTTTATAGTCCAGATGGAGAATTTGGGGGAAGAATTAACAACAGATGCATAATTAAGTGAATGGGGGGAAAAAGGGCAAATTTTGACTCTAGGAGAGAAGTGTTATTCAATAAAGTGAAAAGTAATCAGTCTGGTGTACAGCTCAATTGTAAAAATATTCCATAGTTATGTTAATGTAAACTCTGGCTCAGCCAACTAGGGAATTGTGCACATTGGCCAAGTCTGTTGATGGTCACAAAAAGACAGAAAGACAGAGAGGTAGATGGATAGATAGAAATCATAAACTCAGAGAGGAAGAACAAGGAGGGGACTTTCACTCCCTCCAGACCCCAGCCTCACTTTCCTGATGAAGCGTTCCAAACCAGTGTCTCCACACCTGTACCTTTCTGGAGCTAGACAACTCTTCTTGCACCCTCTAAATTTAAACTAACTCTGTCTTACACCCACACGCACACACACCCCTCTGACTTACCCTCTTCCTCAATCCTTTCCCAAGCCAACTCAGCATACCTTCTTTTTTATCAGGGTCTCCACTATTTTTCCAATATTCTTTGGCTTTTCCACTCCTTCATACCCTATATCCAGTCTGTTTTAGTTGGCTTTCTAAAGCTTTCCAAAGGTCCCTGCCCTGTTTCCAGCTGTAATATAGTCCAATCTAATCTGGCCACGTTTATTATTAACAATAATCCAACCAAAATTAATATAGAAGTTTAAAACAACATTTGTTAGACTTTCTTCTCTTTAAAAGAAAGTATAAATCTTGCTAAAGTATAAGTGTTCACTGTAGAAATTTTGCAAAATAAAGAAAATCACAAAGAAGGTAAAAATCCCCTCTACTCTTGGGGCGCCTGGGTGCCTCAGTCAGTTAAGGCATCTGACTCTTGATTTTGGCTCAGGTCATGATCTCAGGATTGTGAGATGGAGCCCTTCTCTGGGCTCCACTCTGGGTGTGGAGCCTGCTTAAGATTCTCTCTCTTTTCCTCTGTGCCTGCTCCTGACGGTGAGCTCTCTCTCTAAAAAAGAAAAAAAAATCCCTTCTACTCTCAAAATAATCTGGATTTATGTTTTGGTGTGTTTTCATAAGCTTCTTTCCCATACGCATAGCATAATCTTTTTTGAAACAAGTACTGTGATTACTGTGATTATGTTGTATGTTCCTCTTTGTAACTTTTTCATTTAATAAAGATATTTTATTATTATGTCAATAAATATTCTTCTATGTCATTTTAATGGCTGCATGGAATCCCATGCCAGCCATCCTATTGTTTATTTAATCAACCCCTGTTACAATTATTTTGATTGTTTCCAGTTTTTTACCTTTTTTTTAAATTTTATTTATTTTAGAGAGAGAGAGAGCAAAAGAGCACTAGCAGGGGATAGGGGCAGAGGGAGAGGGAGAAGCAGACTCCCCGCTGAGCACCAGCCCGATGTGGGGCTCGATCCCAGGACCCTGGGATCATGACCTGAGCCCACGGCAGAGGCTTAACGGACTGATCCACCTAGGTGCCCCTCCAGTTTCTTACTCTTAAGAATAGTGCTATCTCTGATTATCTAGTTAGGATAACTTAGAAGTGGAATTGCTGAGTCAAAGGTTGTGCTTTTTTAATTATTGTGGTTAAAAAACATAAATTTCCCACCTCATTTAAGTGTACAGTACAGTGGTATTAAATATATGCACATTCTTGTGCAAAAGATCTTTAGGACTTTTTCATCTTACAAAACGGAAACTCCATATCCATTGAACAACTTCCTGCTCAGCATCCATCAATTGTTTCAATTCTTGCCTAACTCTTAGAGGAACAGAAGCAGGGATCTGGAGGACATGTGTTCCTCTGGATAGGCCATTGTCCTATCCTGAATCCTGGCTGAAGTACTTGCTGAGGTACTTACTAGCTGTGTAACCATGGACAAGTCACTTAACTTCTCCGTGCCTCTGTTCCCTTATCTGTACGATGGTGATAATAACATGTCACTATACATGTACATTACTGTACAGATTTGTCAACAGGAATAAATGAGTTAATAAATGTGAAGCTCTAAGAACGGTGTGTGGAATATCATAAGCCCCGAAGAGAGGCAGCTGTTATTATTGTTATTATTATTAGACTGAACAAGATTTCTGTTGTCCAAGCATTTACCTAAGATTTTCTTCAATCCTGTTCTAATAAATGAAAAACGATAGCCAGGTATTTTAATTTGTAAAATTATTATAATTGTAAAATTCTAATTGTAAAACAACTGTAATTGTAAAATGATGTATTATCAGTGAGCTTGAACATTTCTCTATACCTAATATTGATTATTTACGTTTGTCCTGACTTCCTTCTTCAAAACACTGCGGCCAGCAGGACCTCACTTGGTCTTCCTAACAAGCTCATAAATCAAGAAGGCGCAAATCACCATCCCCACTTTTCAAATTAAGAAACTGAGGCCCAGAAAGTTACAATTCTCGTCCCAGGTTCCAGATCTCACCCTTCAAAGCCTAGCAGCTGCCCCAGAAAACATTCCCGGGAAGGTATTGTTTAAAGCTCCCCAGTCCCAGAGCCCACGCTCGGGAAATGCTCTCTGCGCACGCGCGGGCCTCTCAGTGGACTGGGCCACAGAGCGCGCCGGTCTCCACCGCCCCGCCTCCCGGCCCCGCCTCCGGGTCTCCGCCCCGGCCCCGCCCAATCCGAGGCGCGGCGGGCTCGCGACTCCAGGCCGGGAGGTAGGGGAAGGCCGGGGTGTCCCACGTGGGGCCTTGCCGGCGACGCGGCGGAGTCCCGGAGTCCCGAGACGGGGAGGGCCGGCGCCGACTGCTGACCGTCGCCCGCCGCCATCTTGCAGCCGGAGAGGGCAGCGGCGGGCGGGGGAGCGTCTCCTGGGGCCGGGCTTGGGCCCAGGGCGGGCCCGGGCGGGGCGGCGGCCCTGCGACCGAGCGGGGCCGTAACTGTCCGACCGGCCAGAGGTGGGAAGGCCCTGGCTCTGAGACCGCGCGAGGCCCGGGCCTCCCCGCCGCCCGGCTCCGAGGCTGGGACTGGCTCGCCCCGCCGGGCCGCGGTGGCCTCGCAGTTAGAACAACGCGCTGCAGTGTAGGAACGTGTCACAGGCCCTCTCGCTTGCTCCTCACGCCGGGGAAGGGGTTGTTGTCCCATTTTGCATACACGAAACTAAGACTCAGAGTGGAGAGGGGATTTTATTTCAGTATTTAAGTATTTAATATCAAGAGAAAGTTTGCTGCGCTGCCTTCCTTCTTTCTATTAGTTTTATTCTTTCTTGCTTTTTTTTTTTAGAAATTTAAAAATACAGAATTTTTTTTTAATTTCAGAAAAATAGATATTATAACAATTTGCCCAGGGACACCCAGCAAGGTCATGGCGGTGGGTTCGGTCTTAGTCCACCAAATCCAGTGCTCTTTCCACGGGGCCACTCTGCCTCGCCGGTCAAAGGAGGGTGCTGAACTTGGATATTAGTTAAGGCAGTGACTGCAAATTCTTTTCCTTTTCTTTCCTTTCTTTCTTTTGTTAATCAGGCAGACTCTTCTGCACCATCCAGGTCAGAGCTAAGACGTGTTCAGAAGTCAAGTCATGGATCAACCTACCCGCAAAGAAAAATCCAAAGTTAAAGAACCTGTCAGCAGAGTTGAGAAGGCCAAGCAGAAATCAGCCCAGCAGGAGCTGAAGCAAAGACAAAGAGCAGAGGTGAGATTAAGGAGGAGGCCTGTATACCTGTAGTCTGCTGTAGATGATGCTGGAATAGAGAGGAGAGCTGTGAGGGGGGAGTGCTATTTGCCTCTAGGCAAAACAGCTGTTCCCCTAAGAGGACATCACTGAGGTGCAGAATGATGAAGTGGCAGCCCAGAGTCACATGCCAGGTTAGTGTCAGAACCCTAACCATCTTCAGATGACTCCTGGTGCAGAGCTTTTGTGGAAGAAAGAACGGAAAAAGAGAAGGGACATGTTAGGGAGGGGTCGGCGAGAGACAAGTATTGGACACCCCCTAGCACAGATGTTTAGGCTTTGGCCTGGAGAGTGGCTGCTCAGAACCAGAAGTAGAGGCCCAAGCTTTACATCCACCAAATGTATTTCTTTGTTCCATCAACACTTAGAATCAGGTTGAGAATGAAAAGCTAAACTGTTCACACTACCTATGTGGAACCACATCCAGACATGTATTTTTATTTTAGTATTTAATATCAGAAGAAAGCTTGCTGCAAATTCTTCCCTCTTTCTAGGCATTGTATTTGTTTCTTTTTTGAGAAATTTTAAAATACAGAAAAACAAAATATTAAAACAAACACCTGCGTACTCAGCACTCCATATTGGTAGTCGTTAATATTTTGTCATATTCGCCTGGAGCCTTTTAGATAAATAAAAATTGCATATGAATTTAAAGTCCTCTTTGTCCATTTCCTATCTTATACCCTTTTTCCCTCTCTGTGGGCATCCACTATAATTTTTTATGCTTTTACACTCAGATATATTAATAGATATCCTTGAGTAATATACAATATTCTTTTGTGTTTTAAAATTTTACATTAATAAAATTCTGTTTTATTTTGCATTTTGCTTACATTATGTTTAGAACTATTCATGTTAATATAATCTAGTTTATTCCTCATCACTGCTTACAGTAGTGTATTTTATTTTTTTTTTATTTTTAAAGATTTTATTTATTTGAGAGAGCATGAGCAGGGGGAGGGGCAGAGGTAGAGGGAGAAGCAGACTCCCCACCCCGCCCCTGAGCAGGGAACCCCATGCAGGGTTCCATCCCAGGACCCCAAGATCATGACTCAAGCCAAAGTCAGATGCTTATCTTACTGAGCCAGCCGGGCACCCCAATTTTATTTTTATTTTTTAAGTTTTCATTTAAATTCCAGTAGTTAAAATACAGTGTAATATTAGTTTTAGGTGTACAATATAGTGATTCAACACTTCCATACAAAACCTAGTGTTTATCACCCATCACACCCATCCCCCCACCCACCTACCCTCTGGTAACCATCGGTTTGTTCTCTGTATTCAGGAATCTGTTTCTCGGTTTAAGAAACAAAACAAATGAGCATGGGGGTGGGTGGAAGAGAGAGAGATACGGTAGTCCATTTTATGAATCCACTTTAGTATATTTACCCATTCCTCCACTGATGAACATTTAAATTACTTATAGGTTTTTTGCTCCTACAAACATTGCTGTAGTGAAAAACGTAGATGTCTCCTTTGGCACCTGTGCTAGAATTTCTGTAGAGCATATAGACTAGAAGTAGAATTACAGTGTGTATTTCAGTTTTACTAGGCATTGCCAGATTGCTGTCAAACAGATTGTACAAGTGTTTACTCCCATCACCAAGTGTGAGAGAGTTCTCATTCCTCACTTCTTTTCCACAACATTAAATTTGTGTTGATTTGATCCATTCATTAAATACCGAGCTGCTATGTGCCCCACACTGTTGCAGGAGCTTGAGATACACGAGTGGACAAGGCAGAGAAGAATCCCTGCCTTCATGGAGATTGCGTTCAGTGCGAGAGGCAGACAGTCAGTATAATAAGTAAAATGAATAGTGTGTTCAGAGTTAATCCATAAACTGAAATCCACCTTTGGATTAAGACAGACCATCTGAGGAGCGCCTGGGTGGCTCAGTCATTAAGCGTCTGCCTTCGGCTCAGGTCATGATCCCGGGGTCCTGGGATCGAGCCCCGCATCGGGCCCCCTGCTCAGTGGGGGAGACTGCTTCTCCCTCTCCCACTCCCCCTGCTTGTGTTCCCTCCCTCGCTATGTCTCTCTCTGTCAAATAAATAAATAAAATCTTTAATTAAAAAAAAGACCATTTGAGAGTTGTAGACGTGGATTCTAACAAATTATTTTCCCCTTTACCTCCCCATTGCCACCTGGATCCAGGCCCCCAGATAATTGTACTGCATTGTGCTTTGGGGAGCAGTTGGAGGGTTGTTGTAAGGAACAGCCTGAGGAAACTGTCCTTTGTGCACACTGTAGGGATAGATGTGGAGGGCTTTCTTCGTGTCCTTATTGACATCCTTCTGGTAAGGTTCCACAGGTTAGATTTTATTGGTCCGACTCCAAATTCCAGTTCATCATGAGCCCCAGTTCTTCCCATGGGACCTTGGAGAGGATGCTTCAGCTCCCTACACTTCAGTGCCTCAGTTCCCCCTTGAAAAACGAGGGCGATGATATCTACCTCATAAGATTGTTACGAGGAACAGAAATGTGGTGTGTAAAGCACTCAGCGCAGTGCCTGGCACAGAGAAAGCCCTCAGTAAAAGGCAGCAGGAACCATGTGCTTCCCAGCAGGTGGCCTGCGTTTATTGTGCGGACTCCAGGTGGAAGGACTGATCGCATTGTTGGTGTCGTGCGGAAATGGAATATTGGAACTCAGTATTGGAATACTGCGATGTAATACCACCAGGCCCAGGGCCAGCCTGCACGTGGTTGACCACGGGTATCCTCACATGAAAGCTTATTGTTGCTACTCCCATCCCGACCTTTGTAAATCCCGGCTGGCATAAGGCAGGGAGATGTAAATATAAAATAGGTGACTTTGTGACGTAGAAGGTATTATCCTCACTTGAAAGCACAGAACCTCTCGTTACTCAGGGATTGAGGGGCAGACTGCGGGCTCAACACATCTGACCTTGGGCTCCTGCTTTTTGCTCTGCCCTACAAGCGCCCTGCTGTTGGCTCTATCTGTGCTGCCTGGAATGTAATCTCCTAAGATAGGAATGTGACAAGACCCTCGTGGGGAGGAAGAGACACAGTTTCCATTCAGTTCTACAGAGACGCCGCATTCCAGAAAGATGTGAGGGAGCGTCGTGACGAGTAAATGGAAGAGAGGGCACATGTGGCTGGGAAGCCGCATTTGACACAGTTGGCCACCCTTTCCTTCCTGAAAGTCTGTTCCTTGGCTTGGGTCTGCTGACCCATTTTGAGTCTCTTCTTTCTCTGCTTATTCTATTTTCCCTTCCACCAGCCTGCCTTCTGGATCTAGAGGTCCCCAAGGAGCTACTTAATAGCCCTCTCAGTCCCCAGCTCAGTCACATGCAGATTAAAATGCTCGTTAAAGCACGAATGGATGAAGCAGAGGTTCAAATGAATATATATTAGAAGTGTATTCACATATATATGATGTGTACAGTTAAAGAAGATGAATAAAACCAACACCCCGTGTCTACCACCCGACTAAAATAGAGTGTGACCAGTAACTTGGAGGCTCCTCGGGCCCCACTCTGGTCCTGTCCCCAGCCCTTCCCACCAGCAGTGCCCTCATTCCTTGATTTTAATGCTGATCATGCCCTTACTGTTCTGCACTAGTTTAGTATTTCTCTGTGTACCCCCAAATAATATTTTGTAGCCCAACAATATACTGTCTACTTGTTCACGTTTCTGGGGCGCCTCGATAGGTTGGGCGCCTCCCTTCGGCTCAGGTCATGATCCCAGGGTCCTGGGATCGAGCCCCATGTTGGGCTCCCTGCTCGGCGGGAAGCCTGCTTCTCCCGCTCCCTCTACCCCCCAACTCCTGCTCTCTCTCACCTTCACTCTCTCTCTCTCAAATATATAGTTGTGCACGTTTCTGAATTTATATATGTTACTACATTCTGTGACTGGCTCTCTTCACTCAGCTTCTTTTCTTTTTTTAAACTATTCAGATCTATTTATTTATTTGTTTTCATTCTGGTAAAATAGACATAACAGAAAAGTTAACCATTTTAACCATCAATATTATGCTTTTCGAGAATCATTTGTGTTGTTGATTTATTAATTGTTTTCATCACTGTGGAATCGCCTTTTCCTTAAAGATTATAGGATCTTACCACAGTAAAAAAAAAAAAAAAATGGGGTGGAAAAGATTATAGGATCATTCAAACTTTCTATTTCGTCAGTTTTGATCATTTTACTCATTCTAGCAATTTATTTCATTTACGTTTTCAAACTTATTGACACAAAGTTCATAATATTTTCATTTAATCTCCATTATATCAGTAATTGTGTTTCCTTTTTGATTCTAATAATATTTGCTTATGTCAACCCCTTTTTATCTTGCTGAATCATGTCAGAGATTTGCAGGATCTTCTCTACTATTTTCAAAGAACTATCTCACAGGGTTGGTGATCCTCGCACATTTGGTTGCCTTTTCTGCTCTTTATTTTCTGTTTTCTATTTGTCTCCCTTCTCAGTTTCTTTTTTCCCCCCTTTCTTGTCTTTTCTTAAATGAATCAAGTTATATCACCTACACACAAACACACTCCTTCATTTTGCCCTTCTACAAATTGGAAAGTTTTCTGAGGTTTCTGCTCTTTAGTGGACAGATTGATGCCACAAGGATAAGGAAAGGTGAGGAATGAGGTGGACACCCGACCTTTCACCTGAGAATGTCTCTTGCAGCTTTCATTCCATCCCCACTGCCTACCCTACGTCATATTCTTGCCACCTCCTCCCTGAACTATTGTAATGATGCCTATAAGTGGCCCCTAATCTCTTCTTCCACTTTATCCCTCACATGGTCTCCAGTTATCTTTCCCAAAGCAGAGATATCATCAGGTTGCTTCCCTGCACACTAATCTCACTGGCTCTCCAGAGTCTGGCCAAAGTCCAGAGGCCGAGGCATGGCATGTAAGGCTCCAACACACTTGTCACTTTCTGCAGCTCCCCAAACTCTATAATATCCTTCATATTGGCCTCGTTGAAGTTTCCAGAAGTCATCCTGTACCTTCCCGTTATGTTTGTTTCATCATACTGCCCCCTGGCCATCACCTCTCGTGGCCCTTCCCCAGTCTCTACTTGTTCAAATCCTCCGGACCCTGTAAAAGCCAGATCAAGCCACTGCATCTCTCCCGATTCTCCAGGTGGAATTGGTTCCCTTCTGCTGCATTACTGGCATTTCCAAACGCCACGGCCTGTGGCGTCGGTGGCGTCCGAGGACAGGTGGGGCAGCTGCCTCCCCCGCTAACGGCTCTTTTTCTCCCCTTCAGATCTATGCCCTCAACAGAGTCATGACAGAGCTGGAGCAGCGGCAGTTCGATGAGTTCTGTAAACAGATGCAGCCTCCTGCAGAGTGAGCCGCCCCATGCAGGAGCCAGATGGGGCCTCGGAGGCTGGCTTTCTCAGCTTCGTCACCGTTTCACTGAGATGGTCCACTTGGAACCTTACAGAACTAGACAAGAAGCTGTTTGCATTGTTCCTGAAACTGGATAAATCTGAACTTCCCGTCCGTCCCTTCTGCTTCACTGGTTCCTTCAGTCTGAATTGGCCCAATGCTTGCTGAAGAGACTTGTTTTGTTCTTCTAAGACGATACATTCTTTTTTTTAAACCTTTTTCTATTGTTTGAGAAAAATCAGTGTTTCTCGTGAAACTGTAGCTCCTCTCCAAAAATATAAATAAAATGCTAATAAAATGTTCGTTTGCTCAGACTTTAGCTCGGGGTGCCTAGCCATAGAAAACGGAGTCGGAAAGAATGTAATAGGTAAGACAAGTTGGGGTGAGCAGAGGGAACCCTTTCTCCTTCAGGAGGGAGTGGAAGGGAGGACACGAGAAAGAACGTGAGCGTTTCCAGTTCTCATTCTTCCTGGGGCCAAAGCTCGGCAAACCCAGCAGCTCTGAAGTTTTTAGCCTCATGGGTATAAATATGGGAGCCTCGATTCCCCGATGAGCCAGTACTCAGGGCAGAGGCCTGCAGCTAGGATTCTTCTCACCTTGTGACGGACAGCTAGCCGCAGGCTGGTACCAGTGCGGAGACGCGTGCAGGTGCTTTTCGCTTTTCATTCCAGGAGCTACTTTATCAGGCCTGGAAGTTTGCTGATAGGAATACCCAGACGGGTTCCTCAAGAACCATTTACCCACCCATCCATGCAACCTGCCATCTTTAAGTATCAAAGTGTAAAGTTTCTGCCTCAGACATTCGTATCAGGAATGGTGGGTCATACTTCAGCTTTCACGATAAAAGAGTTAATGCTGAGCAAAAGCAGAACTTGTTCTTTCAGGATATTTCATTTCCAGATATTCCTGAGTAGGGAGAAGGGTGTCAGAAAGCAGAATATGTATGGAAATGAGGTAGCACTCTCAGGGCTGCTACCTCCTTTACTCTCTACCCTAGAAATGCCCGTATTTTCCCTACGGGTGTTGGGAATATCTCAAGCCATCCCCATCTCCTCTTTGTCTCCCTGCTGCCTCAGAAGTCACTGTGAATTCTGTTCCCATTGCTGTGGCTTGTTTTAGGAGTAAACTGGGCCATTAATGGGGTATGAGTAACTTGCTACCACTGTGGAGAATGTGTTCTTGAGAGCCCAAGTTATAACTAAGGATACTGTCTACAAAGATTATCCCCATAAGTTGTAATTAGAGTCTATGGTGTCCTGCCAAATTTGGGTTGAATGGGGATTATTTGGTTTTGTTTTTTGGAGGAGTTGGGGTTTGGAGTGAGCTATTATAAACCTATAAAATGCTGTAGTATACTACAAAGAGCACAGTTTTTGGACTCAAATGACCTGGGGTCAACTAGCAATTCTACTACATTAGGTAAGTTATTAGCCTCTGAGCCTCACTTTTTCCATCTGTGTAGTGGAATATTTTCTTCCTGTCAGGGTCATTTGTTGGAGTAATATATGAGAATGTATGTAATATATCCTCAGTAAATGCCACCTCCCTTCCCAACCACCTTGTTTCATGGGAAATGTTCCAAATTTCAAATAACAAAGTAATGCGTGAGCATCAGTTGGAAAGATTCTGATGCTTGGTTGAGAACTGCCTGTATTAACGAGTCTCAGCCCTAGATCTATTCCATCCTAGAGAAGTCCTCTAGGATTGCAGTTTTTTAAACTGCAGGTGGTTGTAAAATCAGTTTAATAAATTATGACGGGCTTTTTTTTTTAATGAAACAACATTAAAATTATATGTGGTAAAGATATTATTTCATGAAGCTTTTGTTTCAGGTTTATGTATACTTATGAAAGCATCTACTGCATTGGAGGTAAAAGTCCCTTATTTCTATGGGTTGTGGCAAAAAAAAAGTTTGAAATGTGAGGGATGTGTGAACAAGGCAGGACTGGATCATCTTCTTATTCACAATTTAAAGGGAAAGAAGTTTCATCTGCCTCAGGGAAGGGCTGCAGGGGCCTTTGCGTCCATAACTGGAATAGCATTCAATGCTAAGGCTCTTGCAAGCATAATCAGGGAAAACAAGGAGCACCTCCTTTCTGCTTCCCTACCTGGAATTCCCTAACCCTGATGTGATCTACTCCCAGTTTCTCAGAGGTAAGAGATATTTTTGGAGCTCTGCATCAAAAAATTCTTGATGAGAACTGACTTGGGAAGTCAGGCTGCCTGGGTTTGACTCTTGGGTCCACCACTTACACCACTTACACCACACACCACTAACGTATGAACACTGGGCAAGTTTTAACTTCCCTAAGTCAATGAGTTTCAGACATTTTAGTCTCAGACTTCTTTATACTCTAAAAATGGAGGAACCCAAAGAGCTTTCGTTTTTGTTATTTATGTTAACCTGTAGTAGGTTTTTACTATTTTAAATAAATCAATATTTTCAAACATAAATAAATTTTTTGTGAAAAAAACTTAAAAAAAAAATTTTTTTATTTAGGGGCGCCTGGGTGGCTCAGTTGGTTAAGCGACTGCCTTGGGCTCAGGTCATGATCCTGGAGTCCCGGGATCGAGTCCCACATCAGGCTCCCTGCTCAGCAGGGAGTCTGCTTCTCCCTCTGACCCTCCCCCCTCTCGTGCTCTCTCTATCTCATTCTCTCTCTCAAATAAATAAATAAAATCTTTAAAAAAATTTTTATTTAAATTCATTTAATTAACATAGAGTGTATTATTAGTTTCAGAGGTAGAGGTCAGTGTTTTATCAGTCTTATATAACACCCAGTGCTCATTACATCATGTGCCCTCCTTAATGCTCATCACCCAGTTACCCCATCCCACCACCCCTCTCCCCTCCAGCAACCCTGTTTGTTTCCTATGATTAAGAGTTTCTTATGGTTTGTCTCCCTCTCTGATTTCTTCTTCTTTTATTTTTCCCTCCCTTCCCTTATGATCTTCTGTTTTATTTCTTAAATTCCGTATATAAGTGAGATCATATGATAATTGTCTTTCTCTGATTGACTTATTTCGCTTAGCATAATACCCTCTAGTTCCATCTACGTCATTGCAAATGGCAAGATTTTGTTTTCTTCGTGGCTGAGTAGTATTCTATTGTATATATATACCACAGCTTATTTAGCCATTCATCTGTCAATGGAAATCTCGGCTCTTTCCCCAGTTTGGCTATTGTGGACATTGCTGCTATAAACATTGGGGTACAGGTGCCCCTTCGAATCACTACACTTGTATCTTTGGGGTAAATACCCAGTAGTGCAATTGCTGGGTCATAGGGTAGCTCTGTTTTCAACTTTTTGAGGAACCTCCATACTGTTTTCCAGAGGGGTTGCACCAGCTTGCATTCCCACCAGCAGTGTAGGAGGGTTCCCCTTTCTCCACATCCCCACCAACATCTGTCGTTTCCTGACTTGTTAATTTTAGCCATTCTGACTGGTGTGAGGAGGTATCTCATTGCAGTTTTGATCTGTATTTCCCTGATGCCGAGTGATGTGGAGCGTTTGTTCATGTGTCTGTTGGCCATTTGGATGTGTTTGAAGAAATGTCTGTTCATGTCTTCTGCCCATTTCTTGATTGGATTATTTGTTCTTTGGGTGTTGAGTTTGAGAAGTTCTTTATAGAGTTTGGATACTAGCTCTTTATCTGATATGTCATTTGCAAATATCTTTTCCCATTCTGTCAATTGCCTTTTGGTTTTGTTGACTGTTTCCTTTGCTGTGCAAAAGCTTTTTATCTGAAGTCCCAATAGTTCATTTTTGCTTTTGTTTCTCTTGCCTTTGGAGATGTGTCTAGCAAGAAGTTGCTGCAGCTGAGATCACAGAAATTGCTGCCTGTGTTCTCCCCTAGCATTTTGATGGGTTCCTGTCTCAGATTTAGGTCTTTCATCCATTTTGCGTGTATTTTTGTGTATGGTGTAAGAAAATGGTCCAGTTTCATTCTTCTGGATGTGGCTGTCCAATTTTCCCAACACCATTTGTTGAAGAGACTGTCTTTTTTCCATTGGATATTCTTTCCTGCTTTGTCGAAGATTAGTTGACCATAGAGTTGAGGGTCCATTTCTGGGTTCTCTGTTCCATTGATCTGTTTTTGTGCCAGTACCATACTACCTTGACAATTACAGCTTTGTAGTATAGATTGAAGTCTGGAATTGTGATGCCACTGGCTTTGCTTTTCTTTTTCAACATTCCTTTGGCTATTCAGGATCTTTTCTGGTTCCATATAAATTTTAGGATTATGTGTTCCAGCTCTGTGAAAAAAGTTGATAGTATTTTGATAGGGATTGCATTGAATGTATAGATTGCTCTAGGTAGCAGAGACATTTTAACAATATTTGTTCTTCCAATCCATGAGCATGGAACATTTTTCCATTTCTTTGTGTCTTCCTCAATTTCTTTCGTGAGTATTCTATAGTTTTCTGAGTACAAATCCTTTGCCTCTTTGGTCAGGTTAATTCCCGGGTATCTTATGGTTTTGGGTGCAATTGTAAATGGGATCAACTCCTTAATTTCTCTTTCTTCTGTCTCATTGTTAGTGTATAGAAATGCAACTGATTTCTGCGCATTGATTTTATATTCTGCCATGTTGCTGAATTCCTGTATGAGTTTTAGCAATTCTGAGGAGGAGTCTTTTGGGTTTTCCACATAGAGTATCATGTCATCTGCAAAGAGTGAGTTTGACTTCTTTGCTAATTCAGATGCCTTTTATTTCTTTTTGTTGCCTGATTGCTGAGGCTAGGACTTCTAGTACTATGTTGAATGATGGTGAGAATGGACATCCCGGTCATGTTCCTGACCTTAGGGGAAAAGCTCTTGGTTTTCCCCATTGAGAATGATATTCACTGTGGGCTTTTTGTATATGGCTTTTATGATATTGAGGTGTGTTCCCTCTATCCCTACACTATGAGGAGTTTTAATCAAGAAAGGATACTTCTTTGTCAAATGCTTTTTCTGCGTCTATTGAGAGGATCATATAGTTCTTGTCCTTTCTTCTATTAATGTGATGTATCATGTTGATTGATTTGTGGATGTTGAACCACCTTGCAGCCCAGGAATAAAATCCACTTGGTCATGGTGAATAATCCTTTTAATGTACTGTTGGATCCTATTGGCTAGTATCTTGGTGAGAATTTTTGCATCCATGTTCATCAGGGATGTTGGTCTGTATTTCTCCTTTTTGGTAGGGTCTTTGTCTCATTTTGGGATCAAGGTAATGGTGGCCTCATAGAAAGAGTTTGGAAGTTTTCCTTCCATTTCTGTTTTTTGAAACAGCTTCAGAAGAATAGATATTAATTCTTCCTTAAATGTTTGGTACAATTCCCCTGGGAAGCCATCCAGTCCTGCACTCTTTTGTTGGGAGATTTTTGATGACTGCTTCAATTTCCTTAGTGGTTATAGGTCTGTTCAGGTTTTCTATTTCTTCCTGTTTCAGTTTCTAGGAATACATCCATTTCTTCCAGATTGCCTAAATTGTTGGCATATAGTTGCTCATAATATGTTCTTATAATTGTTTGTACTTCTTCGGTGTTGGTTGTGATCCCTCCTCTTTCGTTCATGATTTTATTTCTTTGGGTCCTTTCTCTTTTCTTTTTGATAAGTCTGGCCAGGAGTTTATCAATCTTACTAATTCTTTTAAAGAACCAGCTCCTAGTTTCATTGATCTGTTCTCTTGTTCTTTTGGTTTCTATTTCATTGATTTCTGCTCTAATCTTTATTAATTCTCTTCTCCTGCTGGGTTTAGGCTTTATTTGCTATTCTTTCTCCAGCTCCTTTACGTGTAGGGTTAGGTTGTGTATTTGAGACCTTTCTTGTTTCTTGAGAAAGGCTTGTATTGCTATATACTTTCCTCTTAGGACCGCCTTTGCTGCATCCCAGAGGTTTGAACAGTTGTGTTTTCATTTTCATTTGTTTCCATTAATTTTTAAATTCTTCTTTAATTTCCCGGTTGACCCATTCATTCTTTAGTAGGATGCTCTTTAGCCTCCATGTATTTGAGTTCTTTCCAACTTTTCTCTTGTGACTGAGTTCAAGTTTCAAAGCATTGTGATCTGAAAATATGCAGGGAATGATTCCAATCTTTTGGTACCAGTTGAGACCTGATTTGTGACCCAGTATGTGATCTATTCTGGAGAATGTTCCATGTGCACTCAAGAAGAATGTGTGTTCTGTTGTTTTAGGATGGAATGCTCTGAATATATCTGTGAAGTCCATCTGGTCCAGTGTGTCATTCAAAACCCTTGTTTCCTTGTTGATCTTCTGTTTAGATGATCTGTCCATTGCAGTGAGTGGGGTGTTAAAGTCCCCTACTATTATTGTATTATTATCAATGTGTTTCTTTAATTTTGTTAATAATTGGTTTATAAAATTGGCTGCTCTCACATTAGGGGCATAAATATTTACAGTTGTTAGATCTCCTTATCTTCCTGTTGGATAGACCCTTTAATTATGATATAGGGTCCTTCCTCATCTCTTATTTAGTCTTTGGTTTAAAATCTAATTTGTCTGATATAAGGATTGCTACCCCAGCTTTTTTTTGATGTCCATTAGCATGATAAATGGTTTTCCACCCCTGCACTTTCCTTTTTTTTTTTTAAGATTTTATTTATTTATTTGACAGAGAGAGACACAGCGAGAGAGGGAACACAAGCAGGGAGAGTGGGAGAGGGAGAAGCAGGCTTCCCGTGGAGCAGGGAGCCTGATGCGGGGCTCAATCCCAGGACCCTGGGACCATGACCTGAGCCGAAGGCAGACGCTTAACGACTGAGCCACCCAGGTGCCCCCACGCCCTCACTTTCAATCTGAGGTGTCTTTGGGTCTAAAATGAGTCTCTTGTAGACAGTGTATCAATGGTCTTGCTTTTTTATCCAATCTGATACCCTATGTCTTTTGATTGGGGCACTTAGTCCATTTACATTTAGAGAACCTATTGAAAGATATGGATTTAGTGCCACTGTATTACCTGTAAAGTCACTGTTTCTGTATATTGTCTCTGTTCCTTTCTGGTCTATGTTATACTTGGGCTCTGTCTTCGCTTAAAGGATCCCCTTTAACATTTCTTGCAGGGCTGGTTTAGTGGTCACAGATTCTTTTAATTTCTGTTTGTCCTGGAAGCTTTTTTGTCTCTCCTTATATTTTTAGTGACAGCCTTGCTGGATAGAGTATTCTTGGCTACATTTTTTTTTTTTCATTTAGCATCCTGAATATATTATGCTTGTCCTTTCCGGCCTGCCAGGTCTCTGGATAAATCTGCCAGTCTAATGTTTATACCCTTGTAGGTTACGGACCTCTTGTCCTGAGTGGCTTTCAGGATTTTCTTTGTCTCTGAGATTTGCAAGCTTCACCATTTATATGTCAAGGTGTTGACCTATTTTTGTTGATTTTGAGGGGGGGGTTCTCTGTGCATCCTGGACTTGAATGCCTGTTTCCTTCCCCAGATTAGGGAAGATCTCAGATATAATTTGCTCCAGTATACCTTCTGCCCCCCCCTCTCTTTTCTCTTCTTCTGCGATCCCAATTATTCTAATATTGTTTCACTGTATGGTGTCACTTACCTCTCGAATTCTCCCCTCATGATCCAATAGTTGTTTATCTCTCTTTTTCTCAGCTTCTTTATTCTCCATCATTTGGTCTTCTATGTCACTAATTCTTTCTTCTGCCTCATTTATCCTAGCAGTTAGAGCCTCCATTTTTTATTGCATCTCATTAATAGCCTTTTTGATTTTGACTTGATTAGATTTTAGTTCTTTTATTTCCCCAGAAAAGGATTCTCTAGTGTCTTCTATGCTTTTTTCAAGCCCAGCTAGTATCTTTATAATCGTTATTCTGAACTCTAGTTCCAACACCTTATTTATATCCATACTGATTAGGTCCCTGGCAGTCAGTACTGCTTCTTATTCTCTTTTTTGAGGTGAGTTTTTCTGTGTTGTCATTCTTGCAGAAAGTGATTGCTTTTCTATTTGTAGAATTGCAGCATTTCTTTTCTTAGATCTCTGGTTGAGTTCACAGGTGTTTGATAGCTATCTAGCTGAATTCCTGGGACTAGACAAAACTAAGGTCTCCTACTCCTCTGCTATCTTGGAAAGTTTAAAAAAAAAATAATTTTTCAAAAGAAAGAATCTGGGATGCCTGGTGGCTTAGTTGGATAAGCATCCGAATCTTGATTTCAGCTCAGGTCATGATCTCAGGGTCCTGAAATCAAGCCCCACATAGGGTTCTGCACCGAGTACGGAGCCTGCTTAAGATTCTCTATCTCCTTCTCCCTCTGCCCCCCCTAAAATAAATAAATCTTAAAAAAAAATAAAGAATCATTGAGAAGAGGAGCATTGTTTTACATTCTTGCAAATCTAACATCCAGCTTAAAGGAAAGTAGCTTGTTTCTCATACTTCTGCATTCTGTATTCTCATATTATTTTAGTTAAACTATATGAAGAAAATCCAGCCTCACATTGATATGTGGTTGAAAAAGAGGGGGGTATCTTAATGATCATTTTAGATGTTCTTCTTTGATACTATACCAAAATTTAGCAGGTAGTAGTTTCTTTCTTTCTTTTTTTTTTAAGATTTTATTTATTTATTTGACAGAGAGAGACACAGCGAGAGAGGGAACACAAGCAGGCGGAGTGGGAGAGGGAGAAGCAGGCTCCCTGCAGAGCAGGGAGCCTGATGTGGGACTCGATCCCAGGACCCCAGGATCATGACCTGAGCTGAAGGCAGACACTCAACCGACTGAGCCACCCAGGCGCCCCAGCAGGTAGTAGTTTCTTAAAGGTTAGTTGCAACTTGAAATCTGATGCCATATTAATGAACTTTTTGTGCTGTTACATTAAAATCCACTGGTCTTTGACTCTTGCCCTTTGAATGGATTTATCTGCACATGATCTTGTAACATCATGTGCTGATCACTTAGAAAATACTGCTTCACTGAGTTATGCAGATCTTCCGAATGTTTACACATTTTATTATACATTGTTTAGAATAAATTTTCATTAATATCCCCCCCTGGTCTCATCAGAGAAGTCTTGGAGTATTGCAAAGCTGTCAAGCTCATGGTAGTAGATGTAAGTTTTCCAAAATTCACTGGGAAGCTCAAATTTTATTTTTGGTAACAAAAACTTTTTTCATGAGTGACAGTCTCAGTTCATATTTTGAGAAAACCAAGTCTGAACAACCCTAGTTTGTCAGTTATCCTTTGGTATTTCCTAAGAAAAGCAGCTAATTCAGCTCAAACTCAAAACAGTACTTTTCCTTGAGACAACCATCATAACTTCAGTATGCAGAAGTTCTTCATACATGCTTTCCACTGTTGCACAGAATATTGAAAAGACTCAAGGGTCAAGCAAGACCTAATAAAATGAGTAATTTTTACTGCTTTATCAAGGACAGTCATAAGTGAAACATTTTTTTGCTTTGTTTTGTTTACTGTGAGCAAATGACAGCGAAAAGTACATTTGACTACGGGGACCATTTAGTGCCACTGCCTAGATTCACACGGTGCCAGGAGCTTTACCCACCATTGCTTTGCACCATTAGCAGAATGTCAGCAGTGATTTTCAGTCCCTGTTTTAGGATTTTTTTTTTAAAGATTTATTTATATGAAAGAGAGAGAGAGAGTGCACACACGTGAGCAGGAGGAGGGGCAGAGGGAGAAGGAGAGAGAGAATCTTCAAGCAGAGTCCCTGCTGAGCATGGAGCCCAAAGTGGCCCGATCCCAGGACCCTGAGATCATGACCCGAGCTGAAATCAAAGTCGGATGCTTAACTGACTGAGCCACTCAGGAGCCCCCTTGTTTTAGGATTATTAAGAAAATAGTTTTAAGGGTGCCTGGGTGGCTCAGTTGTTAAGCGACTGCCTTTGACTCAGGTCATGATCCCAGGGTCCTGGGATCAAGTCCCACATCAGGCTCCCTGCTCTGCGGGGAGCCTGCTTCTCTCTCTCCTACTCCTCCTGCTTGTGTTCCCTCTCTCGCTGTGTCTCTCTCTGTCAAATAAATAAATAAAATCTTAAAAAAAAGAGAAAAGAAAATAGTTTTAACCCTGAGAAGGTCTCAGGAACTCCAGGGGTCTGTAGACCACACTTCGAGAGCTGTCGACCTTAAGCCTCTATTCAACTATGTCACTGGGTTGTGTGAGGGATTAAGTGAAAGAGTAAAGTGCAAGAAACAATTCCTACACATAGAATAGACTAAATAAATGATAACTATTATTATTACTATTATTTTAAATGGAAAGGTATATAATGGGAAGGGAGGAAGTTTAGAGGAAGAGGAGAGATCTAACTTTTATTTAGTACCTTTTACAGTCATTCCCTATTCTAGTTATTTTATGTGTCATCATATTTAAATCACAAAGCAACCCAGAGAGGAAGTAAATAACCCATTTTACAGTTAAGGAAATGGGTTTAGAGAGATTAAACCTTTCACTCAAGTTCACAGAGCTAAAAAAAAAAAAAGTCAGAATTCTCCGTCACTTGATCCTGTTCACTGGGCACAGGTTAACTAAGAGGGGACTAGAAGGGAAATCTATACTCCATTCCAAGTTGAGAAGTAGCGGAACTGCCTTGAATCAAGAGCTAACCCCTCTGACTTCATGAATTCATCTGAGAAGTATATTTTTAAAGTCTCAGACTTCCCACTTGTTCCTGAGAGCTATTCTATATTAGAATATTATTTTATTTTAATTTTATTTTATTTTAACATGTCCTATTTTAGCTGTCCTATTTTTTAAGTTTTATTCCTAACTGAGGAAGTGAAGGCCTGCATCGTTAGCACTGGCATCCTGAGTCCCCGGAACGAGTGTAGAAGGGCAGCCTTACTTCCATGTCGTGGGAAGGAAGCACATAGCCCTCTGTTAAATCTGGAGGCTCTCAGCTGACCTATAACTATCATGCGTCACCAACCTAAACTTTTGTTTGAGGCAATGAAGTATGAATTATTACTGTTACAAAGCACAACTTACATATCCAAATGGGTATTTTCCTTTTCAAAGCAGTCCTCTTAGGGGGTCTACATTTTTCTTTTAACTCTGCTGCTGTGGCTCACAAGTGGCATGGAAGTCCTCTTTCGGAATTGCATCTTCCTCTTTGAATGTAGTTTCAAGTTTTAGAAGTAGCCAGAATCATTTGATGCTAAATCTGATAACTCATGTGGCTCAAAAGAGGACATCGTTGGCTAAATCTTCAGTGGTGGGTTTCTGGACTAGATCTGGTTGGTTCAGGATACAATAAGTGTTTTTTGAGCACCTCCTGTATCTAGGCACTGTGCTAGGTGCTGGCCTCCAAGAGCTTATGTGAACACAGTTCTCGAGCTGCATTTCCTAAATATTTTGATGAAGTGTAGCATCTCTGAAATGAGGGTATAGTACCAAAGGACAGCACATATTTGTATGTGTATGTAGGTATCCATTTGTAAGATTCTTACTACATTATAGTAATCTTGTATATAACCTGCTAGAATGCACAGGGAAATCAATTCATCTACAAAGCAAACATTTTTGAGTACCAGGTACTGTGGTAAGCAGCAGACATTTAAAAAAATGTAAACCGAAGGAGCCTAAAATCTGGTGGGACACAGACATCTTCATCCACCCATGGAAAACATAAATGATATAATAGAGACACGGATAGAGGACTGCAGGGACCAGGAAGGCGCTATCTGTTCCTTTAAAGCCAGGTTGTAGCCATGTGATTCACTGGACTGTTATTTTTCAAAATCCAATTTTAGACTTAGGGCATATCTACCAAATACACTGTTCTACAAACTTCAAAAAATTAGGTAAAAAGGGCCCTGGCTCCATAGTTGCGGAAGGGGCCGAAGTAGCCACCAGTCCTTCGGTACACTGCCTGGAGATGGAAGGTGGTCCAGAGGCAGTGCTGGGTGTCGCTGCCTTCAGCTGGCCTCATTTCTCTGGGAGGGGCAACTGGGAGGGTCCATACAATACTCTTTATTTTTACTCAATTTGGATTTTAGAATACGCAGTGGCATTTGAATATCTAGAGTTTAGTATTTTATCGTTTAGGAGAAAACCAGATGGAAGCCAGGGGATACCCTCAAGCTGCCAGGGTGTCTAATCTCTTCACTGAAGCAAAAGGCAGAAGCTTGGACTGTTCAAGTACAGAATTTCAAGTTCCAAAATCCTATGTGCATTTACACTGGGCCATGTAATTGTCCTGTGATGAGCTCTACCAAGCCAGAGCCTGCAAGTTTAAGAAACGCTTCAGTAAGCCCCACCTGCCCCTGGAGCCTTTACCACCAGACAGGCCAAGCTGGAGACTAGACCAATTCTACAGGCTTTCACTCCTTTCCGAGGGACTGACCTGAGTGCACAAGCGCCCCCACCTGGTAACAGGGCTGGAACTCAGCCGGGCCCAACTTGAGCTTGGAAAACATTCTGTGCTATAGGATATAAACAGCTGTTGTCCCCAAGGGATCCCGAACCCGGAGCAAAGAGGAAGACGTGAAGGCCGCCGGGCCTGCACGGGGTTGCTCTGGTTCAAGGCCACACGTTATCCGGCACCCAGGAGACGTGGGGACAAGGAAAGATTTAGTGAGGATAAGGCAAGGCTTGGCCTGACGGGCCGGCACGGACCCCACAGAGGCCAGTGGCCATGGGTGAAGCTGTTTAGTTTCCTTGGCACTGTAGCCTGAGGCGCACTGCTTTGCCCCACAGAGCATCTGGAAAGAAGATGTAGGACAGTGACCACAACAGGCAGTAAAACGCAGTCAGAGAGAACGGAGACAAGAGCAGCATGATGGCACCTAGAAGAAAAAAGGCAAACGCTCCATTTTTATGAAGCCCTCCTTCAGCCTCTTCTCTCCCATCCCCATCCTCCCATCTTACGGTTTGTACTCGTGGTGCTGAAGAGACAAAAACCAATGGGACGTGAGCCCTGCCCTTAAGGAGGTAGTGTCTGTTTGTAACTAGACAATTATAATCGGACGCAAGCTCAGGTTCCATTTTGTTGGATTCAGATCAGAAATCCAGTCTTAGCCGAGAATATATTTGAGTTGCCCAGGCCCCTTGTTATATATGATTGTGTCAAGTTTAACACGTGACAATGGCCAACACAATGTTACTCGTATGCAGAAGAACACAGCAGACCTGAGGCAGCTCTCCCTTGAAAGGCCTGTTTCTGCTTACCCGGTTATTCCTGTCTGGAGTCTGGGAACATGGCTGGTAAACAGTTCCCTATACCAGTATAGGACTTTCCCTCGTGGGCAAGAGTGGCTCACTGTGCTTAGATGGTGCTGAGATTGACTTCCTTCTGTGAAAATCTAGAATTTTGGTACTGCTAGGCCGAGGGTGCTGATGTGGCCAGCCCCCATGAAAACCTTGGGCACTGGGTCTCTACAGAGCTTCCAGCTAGATAAGACTTCATGAGTGTTGCCACAATTTCATGCTGGGTGGCCCCAGAGGGGCCCAGATTTTGCCCCTTTCACCTTCCCTTTGCTGCTCTTGCCTTGTGTCCTCTTGCTGTGACAAATCTTAGCCATGAGTCTAACTATAGGCACCCTGTGAGTCCCTAGAGAATCAATGAACCTGGGGGTGGTCTTGGGGGAACCCCAACACATTTGATTCTCAGCTTCACCACTGAAAGGCAAAAGGGCGCCAACACTTGTGGGATATCTTCTTTGCATTAGACATTCTGCTAGGTATGTCACAAAGATTGTTCCATTTACATTTCACAATAATGGTGTGATTCAGAATCAAGTCTGTTTTTCAGATGAGGAGACAGAGGGGATGTAACCTGCACGAGGTCTTGATTCAAACCCATGTCTACTTTTGTAAAAAAAGTAGACACTTAGCCTCAGAGAGCTCAAAAAGAAGGTGGGAGAGTATGGGGCAACAGCATGTCCATGGGGATAACCACCACGCATTCCTCAAGAGAAATCAGAACACTTGATCTGGCAGAAGACCAATTCTAAGGACAAGAGGCAGTTACAGAGATGGATCCGAACTTTGGGATACTTAATATTTAAGAATAGTCATTGATCTGTTAAGACAATGAGACAATATTTTAGTTGTCCTGGAAAATATGTGACATAAGGTCTCAGTAGCCACAGACCAGCTTCTCAGAAGTTCTGTGGAGGAGAAGGAACCTCAGTCTAAAAAGGGGATTGGAGCGCCCCACTGGCTCAGTGGGTGGAGCATGCAACTCTTGATCTCGGGGTTGTGAGTTCGAGCCCCACAGTGGATGTAGAGATGACTTAAAAATAAAATCTTAAAAAAAAATAAAATGAGGGCATCTGGGTGGCTCAGTCCGTTAAGCGTGCAACAGTTGATTTTGGCTCAGGTCATGATCTCAGGGTGGTGAGATCAAGCCCTGCATTGGGTTCCACACTGGGCGTGGAGCCTGGTTAAGACTCTCTCTCCCTCTCCCTCTGGTCCTCTCCCGCGTGCTCTCTCTCTCCAAAAAAATTTCATAAATAAATAAGTAAAAAGGTGACTATCTGCACTCCAGGTAAGAGGAATATTAACAGTGGCCATTTTAAAATCTATCCAGGAGGGCTCTGGTATTAAATAGTGTCAAAATCCGTGAGGTGCAATTTCCTCCTTTACTCACAGAGCCAAGACAATCCAAGGAAGGCTGAGGCCAAGCGCATGGCGTATTTTGAGGAGAGGGGATCAGTGGTATCTACAGGAGCAAAGAATATCGTGGGAAACACTGTTGCTATGAGATAGGAGTGCAGGTGGAGGGAAGAAGGAGTCTAGAAGTTTCCATTTACAGGACACATCTATGCCAGAGGATTGGTATACATTATCTCATTTAATCTCAAGAATCCTGAGTTAGGGATTAATGGCTTCATTTTATAGATGAAGAAAACTGAGCTCAAAACAATGAGGTAATTAGCCCAAGTTCATGCAATTAATACGGGCTGGCGGGTCTGTTTTCCTCCTTTGGTCATTCTCCCGCCACTGAGTCAAAGTAGCCACTTAAAACCGCTGCTCAGAAATCCCTTCAAAGGCTTCCCATTTGCTGCTAGGATCGGTTCCCCAAAGCTGCCCAGCTCGCAGCCTCGGCTTCTGTCCCTAGCGTCTCTCAGCAAGTTCCAGCCACACGGCTGCACGAATTATTCCAGCACCTTCTAGCCTAGAGCCTTCACGAAATACCATTTTCTTTTCTGAACTACCCCTCTCACCCACCTAGCCAGTCATCTTGCAGGTTTTTTTTTTTTTTTCCAGTTCCATTGAGATATCATGGACATATGACATTGTATTAGTCCAAGGTGTACAACATAAGGATTCGATATTTGTGTGTGACACCATCAGCACAGAAAGTCTAGTAAGCATCTGCCGCCACACAGAGTTACACGTTTTCTTTTCTTGTGATGAGAACTTTTAAGCTCTCCTCTCCTAGCTACTTTCAAATATACGATATGGTATTGTTAACTGTGGTCACCACGCTGTCCCTTATGTCCCTAGGACTTACTTATAACTGGAAGTTTATACCTTTTGACCACCTTCACCCAGGTGCCATTTAAATGTCACCTTCTGAAGCAGCCTTTCCCCCCTTTCAGGCCATTTCCGTCTAACTAGGTCCCCCTCCAACACCCTCTCAGAGCACCCTGTGCTTCCACAACGCATCACAACGATGCATTTCTAGTTATGTCTGTCATCATTTGGTTGGTGTCTGTCTCCCCTATCAGACTGTAAAGCCCGAGGTGGGAAGTGTTTGTCTGGTTTACCGATTTGGTTCCCAGCACCTGGCGTATGGCAGGTGTCCCCGATTGAACTTGACAACATTGAACAAACACTCACTGAGCAGCTACCCCGTGGTTGGCACAATCCTGGGTCCAGAGATTATTGTGTGCCTAAAAGAGAGTTCTCTAGCCGGGCACAGGTTTAGTGTGTGGAGACAATGAACAAGGAAAGGCATGCCAGATGACAATAAACCCCATGCGGAAAGATAAAGCAGGGTAAGGCAGCTCGGGAAAGCTGGGGCGAGTTACAGGGTGGCAGTGAGCAGCAGGGATAATAAAGAATCACTGGTGACATTTGCGAGCAGCCATTTTCACTCACCTCCCATATAAACCAATTTTTTCCAGTTCTCAGACTCCAGGATTTCATCGTGTGGGTAGTAGCTCTGGTCCATCATGAATAGAACCATAAGTGAGGCCATGCAAGAGAGAATGAACGTGTTGCCTTTGGTCAGAAGGGAGGTGGAGGCTAAGACACAGGAAGCATAGCGGCAGGGTAGACCCCTGTACGTGAGCTGAGCATCTGCTGGAGAAAGAAGAGCTGGGCATTAGCTGCTTCCCACCGCCCTAATGCAATCTAAACTGAAGCAAGCCCCTCTCGTTGGGTCTTCCCTGCCCCACGTTCCAAATCCCCTTCCTTGCAGGGCAGTGGCAGGCTGTAAAGCATTTAGTCATTCACAGAGAGGACTCGGCACCGGATCCCCACGGGGAAGCAGGCTGCCAGGACCAGGCAGGGGCCCCGGCCCGGAGGACAGCTCTGTAGAAGGGTCTCCTGAGGTCGTCTGGTCTGCATCTGCCCTCCCTTGCACTGGGAACTTGGGCAAGGCAACTGCCCTTGACAGAGCTCCGTTTCTCCGTCTATTGTGGAAAACTGGAGGATGACCTCTGGTTCTAGATTCTGTGAGTCTCTGTGCACCCTCTAAAGGTCACACAATAAGAAAAAGGCACAGCTGCTTGGAGAACCCCGGGCCCCTGCCCCCAACCAGGGCTCTGCCAGTGCAGCCTGCAGCCTTCAGTGGGCCTGGGGCGCAGGAGAAGGAAGAGGGACTCCACAAAGGAGGGGGAGAGTCAGCCACTGTCCCCCTGGCTTCTGGCACCCAACAGCTCCCCCTCCCTGGCTCCCAACGCTCAGCTACGGAGCTGGGGTTCACTCACCAGTTGAATAGAAACACAGGCGGAAAGTAGCAGCTAACACATAGATGACAGCCAGGAACCCATTCAGAGGCCCGTCCACGCCGAGGAGCAGGGCTGAGGCCAGGCCGAAGGTGGTGAAGATCGCAAAGTCATTCAGCTCCACTCCTGCTCCAGAAGGCCAAGGTTAGAACTTACACTCATTTGTCTTGCGCCTTAGTCCACTCTGGCGGGGGAGCTGCAGTGGTGCCAAGCAGGGTCTGAGGTCCCAGAGAGCCACAGCTGCTCCCCGGGGGGATCAAAGACAGGGGCTCCTCCTGGCTCTGCCTCACGCTGGCCCTGCGGCCTTAGACAAGTCTTCCCCTCTCGGGTCTTAGTTTCCCACCCTTTAGCATCCAGGACTGGGACTACGACTGGATGCAAATTGACAAGTTAGGGAACTCTTTTTTCAAGCACAATCTTACACGAAAATAGTTCCTTGTATTTTGGACCAGCTGCTCGGCCACCACCACCTCAGCCACCACCCCAATCCCAATCCCTGGATCGGCCCCAACGGGGAGGCCAGGGCAAGGATGGCTGAAGCTAACGAGTGAGCCAGCGGAGGGCTAGCTCGAGACTGTGGGGCTCCCGGACGGCTCTAGGGCTGCTTCTGCCATCCCCGGAGGGTTGTGAACAGGAGTGGTGACCAATGGAGGACTGTTGGATGTTGGCGGGGCGGATTTGAGATGGGGGCTCCTGGGGTCAGGGATCAGGGGTCTGAGGCCTGGACTCACCTGACTTGGAGCAGAGGCTGAGGTGTCTGGTTATCGCCCCAACTGCCATGTCTAACAGGAAGCTGATCAGAAGCATCCAGGAGGCACTGTGGCATCTCCTAAAGTGTATGGCAGCAGGCCCAAATAGGACGGCTCTTTCATGGTCTCCACTGGCCAACCACTCCACATACACCAACACACTTCCTACATTTGCACACCTGCACACACCCCTGCCCTGCGTGTTCCCCACACTCATGTTCTTTCTGAAATACACTGTTTTATACACCACACACACACACACACACACACACACACCCCTGCCATACTCTCAACCCACAGTCTTAAAGGGGTGCCTGAAGTGCCATAGATAATCAGTAAGGTCCCTTCCAGCTCTAAGTCCCAGGCATATCTGAGAGCACAGGAGTCCTGTGTTTTAGCCCAGCCTTTGCAACCATCTCACTGTGGATTCTCAGAGAAATCTCTCCCTGCATCTCTAGGCCCCCCTTCCTCCATCTGTAAAATGAGGGGTTTGTGCCAAATGACTTAATAGATATAGGCCTATCTAGATGATCTATTTCTCCTAGTGCAAGTTTTGGTAACTTATGACTTACGGAATTGGTCCATTTCATTTAGGCTATCAAATTTATAAAGTTGTTCATAATATTCCTTTCTTATACTTTTAATGTCCATGGGATCAGTAGTGATGGCTCCTCTTTCATTTCTGATATTGGTATTTTGTGTCTTCGCTTCTTTTCTTTACTTTTCTTGGTTAGCCCGACTAGAGGCTTGTCAATTTAATTGATCTTTCCAAAGAATCAGCTTTTGGTTTCATTGATTTTCTCTACTGATTTTTTTATTTTCAGTTTCATTGACAGCTGCTCTCATTTTTATTATTTCTTCTCTTCTGCTTACTTTGGATTTAATTTGCATTTCCCCTCCTGGTTTGCTAAGGTAGAAACCTTACATTATTGATTTTATATCTCCCTTTTTTTCAGTTTTTCTAAGACTTTTTTTTTTTTTGGAGAGATTTTAGGTTTACAACAAAATTGAAAGGAAGCTACAGAAATTTCCCATATACCCCCTGCCCCCACATATGCATACCCTCCCACATTGGCAACATCACTCACGAGAACAGTACATTTAGATTCTTCGTACATACAAAGGATGAAACTCCACTGACACATCATAGTCACCCAAAGTCCGTAGATTACCTTAGGGTTCATTCTTGGTGTTATACATTCTGTAGTTTTGGACAAATGAGTGATGACATGTATCCATCATTATAGTATCATGCAGAGCATTTCCACTGTCCTAAAAATCCTCTATGCTCTACCTATTCATTTCCCCCCACCCGCTCCTGTCAACCACTGGTCTTTTTATTGTCTTCAGAGTTTTGCCTTTCCAGCGTATCATATCATATTACTGTAATCATACAGTATGTAGCATTTTCAGATTGGCTTCTTTCACTTAGTAATATGAGCTAAAGATTCCTCCACATCTTCTCATGGCTTGATAGCTCTTTTTTTTTTTTTTTTTTTTTTAGCACTAAGTAACACTGTTTGGAAATACCACAGTTTATTCATCTGTTCACTTACTAGAGGGTATCTTGGTTGCTTGCAAGTTTTGGCAATTACAAATAAAACATCATAAACATCCAATTGCAGGTTTTTGTGTGGACGTAGCTTTTCACTCATTTGGATAAATAGCAAACAGTGTGATTGCTGGATCATAGGGTAAGAGTATGTTTAGTTTTGTAATAAACTGCCAAATTGTCTTCCAAAGTGGCTGCACCATGTTGTATCCCCACTGTTGCTCCATACCCTCGCCGGCATTTGGTGTTATCAGTGTTCTGGACAACTGGTTTGGCTGATGGGTGTGTGGTGGTATCTCATTGTTACTTTAATTTGCATCTCCCTGATAACATATGGTGTGGAGCATCTTTTCACATGCTTATTTGCCATCTGTAGATCTTCTTTGGTGAGGTGTCTGTTAAGGTCCTTGGCCCATTTTTTAATTGTTTGTTTTCTTCCTGATGAGTTTTTAAGCTTTGTCTATTTTGTCTATTGTCTTTTTTGTCTATTAGTCCTTTATCAGATGTACCTTTTGCAAATACTTTCTCCCAACTTACAGCTTGTCTTCTAATTCTCCAGACGTTGTCTTTCACAGAGCAGTTTTCTTTTCCAGTATATGCATTCAATGCTATACATTTCCCTCTAACTACTACTGCTTTTACAGCGTCTCACAAATTTTGATAAGTTGTACTTTCATTTTCTTTTGGTTCAAAATACTTTTCTTCTATAACTCATGTATTATTTAGAATTGTGTTGTTTAACCTCCACATATTTGGGGATTTTCTAGTTATCTTTCTGTTACTGATTTCTACTTTAATTCCATGTGGTCTAAGGGCATACTTCGTATGATTCCTATTCTTTTAAATTTAAATTCAGTCTTATAGCCTGAATGTGCGAAGAGAAGAATGTGTATTCTGCTGTTACTGGATAAAATATTCTATAACCGTCAATTAGATCCGGTTGATTGATGGTGCAGTTCAGTTCAACTATCTCCTTCCTGATTTTCTGCCAACCGGATCTGTCAATTTCTGGTAGAGGGGTGTTGAACTATCTAACTATGATAGTGGATTTGTCAAGTTCTCCTTGCGGTTCTATCCATTTTCATCTCACATATTTTGATGCTCTAAATGATTTCTAAGACCTCTTGCAGACCCTACATTTGAGTATTCTGCGCTGAAGTCCAACACATGCTCCCAGACTGCTCTGAAAGCAGCCACCACAGTCTCAGGCAAGGCTGCCCCAGGATGCCATTCCTGAGTCTACACCCTGACTGCAGTGTTTGGATGGCCAAGCGGAAGCAGAGAGCCTGACCCCAGACTTCAGCTGTCTCTAAACCACCTCAGCACTACCTTCCTTTAGATCCATACCTATGTGTCTACAGGGAACTGGGTTCACCACTGTGCCATAAAAACTACACTCCCAGATAATTAGACTGAACTAAGAAGATATTTTCTGTTGCAGGTGTGATGTACTGTATAAGACTCCACAAATCCAGACTTAGAGCGTCATAAAATTTTCAAACTGGAAGGGAGCTCAGACATCATCAGGTAAGATCATCTTAAATTATGGATGAGAAAGTGATCCAGAGAAGTCACATGCTGATGGTCATAGAGAATAAAACCGGAGGAGGATACCTGCATTATAAAGGATTTCTCTTTAAAGAACTGATTTGCCAAGGCATTGAAATATGATTCAATTATAGAAATATAATTTGCTTGCAAAATATAATTTGCTTTGCTTTTTAGGGGCCCATATACATGTCTCAGATTCTCCACATAGGGCTAATTGTAAATATTCCCCCACATCATATGTTCTAATTTAAGAATCAAAAATTTTAGGGGCACCTGGGTGGCTCAGTCGTTAAGCGTCTGCCTTCGGCTCAGGTCATGATCCCAGGGTCCTGGGAATCAAGCCCCGCATTGGGCTCCTTGCTCCGCGGGAAGCCTGCTTCTCCCTCCCCCACTCCCCCTGCTTGTGTTCCCTCTCTCGCTGTGTCTTTCTCTGTCAAATAAATAAAATCTTAAAAAAAAAAAAAGAATCAAAAATTTTGAATGGTAGCCTGCTTACCATTAAGTAGGCAGGATTAAGTAAGGGCCACCAGAACAGAACCTCTTCATTTCTCTCATAAAAACCATTCTAGACTGCCATAGCTGGAAGGAACTATAGAGATCACAGTGCAAGCTCCTTGTTTTAACCAACTTTTTTTTAAAGATTTTATTTATTTATTTGAGAGAGAGAGAGAATGAGAGATAGAGAGCACGAGAGGGAAGAGGGTCAGAGGGAGAAGCAGACTCCCTGCCGAGCAGGGAGCCTGATGCAGGACTCGATCCCGGGACTCCAGGATCATGACCTGAGCCGAAGGCAGTCGCTTAACCAACTGAGCCACCCAGGCGCCCAAGCTCCTTATTTTAGAGATGGGGAAACCAAGGCTCAGAGATATGACCTAGCCAAAGTCACATGTCAGGTTGGTGGTAGAACTATGGCTAGGATCTTGGCCCCTTGACTCCCAACCCACTACACTTTCTCCTGCCCCTGGTTGATCCTGTGTCTCAGTGCCTGGCTCACTAGGCTCCCCACTTCCTTCCCTCATGCCATTGACTCCAGCTCTTGGCTAGGAGCTTGCTGGGCCCTAGACCTACTTGCAGAAGCTGCAGAAGATGGAGAAGAGCCCCAGGATCAGGTTGGCCAGGGACAAGGCATTGGTAACGTCCTTCCAGGAAAATTCATTCATCTGGGGACAGCTCCGGTCGTTGGTCAGGAAGAAACTGGTGCAGTGATCTGGGGCTCAGGGGAGAGGGGTAAGGGTTCCCAAGGTCAAAGAGTCCCAAAAGAGGCTCCCAGGGCCCAGGCAGTTCCTGTTTGCCGGACCTCATCCCCGAACCGCACCCTCCCAACACTGTTTCACTGTCTGGAATGAGAGAGACAGGAGGCAGATGGAGGAGACCAGGAGGTAAAGACAAAGGTGCTGAGGATGAGTGTCTTGGGGAAGCACAACAGCAAAGCAAGTGAACCCGCACAACCAGTTGACTGTACCCCTTTTGCCTATAGTGCAGACCTCCCTCCAGCCCATGTGGTGACTCTTCTGGTACCCCCATGGCCCAGGGGACGAGGGGTATGGACCCTTCCCCCATCTGAGAGATGAGCCTTTTGTCATAGGTGAGCCCTTGTTAAAACAATTACAAAGCTACTTTTAATACTTTTTTAGTCCTGTGGGGTGAGCCCCAGAGGAATAAAAAAGAACCCTGGGAAGGGGTAACCCCCCAACCCCCCAGGAATAGCCCAGGGGGTGAGAAGTTCCCTGAGGGGTAGAAAGCACAGAGGAGACCGCCATGGAGTCAGCCTCCTTTGTTCCGCAGGCAACGCTCACTCCCTCAGGACAGGGCTGCCGCTGGAGTGCCCCAAGGTCCTGGTTCTGATGGGCCCCAACCAGAACAGCAGGCCCAGCTCCCACAGGGGAAGAGGTGAGACACAAGAAATGAACATGGACAGCACAGAAGAGTTCACAAGCACCTTCTACTATGTTCTCTCTCCTGATCCTGACAACCTCAGAAGATGGTGCTATCATGATTTTATGAATGAGAAAACTGAGGTTCAGAGAACTGAGACATTGGCTCAAAGTGACATGCTAGGGGAGTAGAAGGTAATCCTGCTGCCAGGTTCTCAATCTGGTGCTTCCTTGGCTGGGGGCACAGCTCTGGGCAGGAGGAGGTTTGTGGGGCAGGAGACCAAGTAGGAGCTCAGTTGCCCAGCCCTGCAGGGCAGCATCAGCCTCCCCCTGTGGCAGCAGCCCTGCCGGGGGCTCCTCACACCTCCCAGCCCCTCCGGGCTATGGGCAATGTCTTCACAGCCTGGCAGGCTCTGCTCTTCCTCTAAGACCAAACACGCACTCCGTACACATAGACTGCTTGTGACATGAAGTCTCTTTTGGAGGAAGAGCCCCAGGGCTCCCTGGAACAGGGAAGCCCCGCTGGTTGCTACGCACGCTACCCACAAACAGTAATCCTGCCCCTGAGTGAAATACACAAGTTCCAAGGTGTTTTCACAGCTGCTTCCTCATTTAATCCTCACTCATTTGAGAGGGGAGGAAGCTGAGCCTCTACCTCCTCTCAGCCCGTGTCTAGCCCCAGGCCCCTCTGGTCTGGGCAAGAGTTAAGACAAATTATGGTCCTTTCCCATAAACCCGGCCACCAAGATATCAGAGGCTGGGAGGGGCTGGGCTTGGAGTTTGGAACTGGGCAGGGTTCATGGGGCTCACTCCCCGCCCCCCAGGCCGGTCTCATTCACCAAGGCCATCGGGACTTGTGAGACCCTCTCAGATGTCAGGGCCCTTCCAAACCTAAGACAAGAAGAATGCTGGCTGAGAAATCAGAGAGGGGAGGGGAGCCAAGGGCTGCCTGCCTACTCCCTCCCCAGGAGCCCCCCCTCCCAGGCTCTTCTGGGCCTCAAGGCTGACCCCAGCAAGACCAAACACCTCTGCACCCAGCCCAGCCCACCCCTGCCTGGAGAGCCACACGCCAGCATCTCGGCCCCTCAGAGGTAGTCAGCACATACCTGGGGCATTTCTACCAATCACCAGACACACCTCATCTGCACTACTTCGGTTATTTTTTAAATTAATGATAAATTATCTACTATATCATCCCTTTCATTCAGGAAGCACTTTCACATCCGTGGTTTCCATTGGCCCCGTGAGGTCGGCCAGGTGAGGGTTACTACCCCTACTCGCAGGGTAAGGCAAAGAAGACTCAGAGAGGGGAAGAGCCTTGCTCAAAATCACACCAGAAGTGGCAGAACAGGACTTACAACGTCACCTTAAATGTTCTTTCCCCTCTACTCTGCACTCTGCTGTCTACCAACCAAGAGGCCTGAGCACTGTATTCTCCCTAAGCTCAGACTAAGCTAGGTGCTGGGGAAAACCTTCATGGAATGTCCAGTCTACCCAGGGAAACAACACTCATGCATGTGGGGACTCTCAGACTCTTCACCTTACAGGTGAGGAAACTGAGTTTTCAAGATAGTCAAACGACTTGTCCCAGTGAATGATGGAGCCAGGATTTGAATCGGGCCGCCTCTTTCCCAATTAAATGACATTGTCAGCATACAGCATGGGTCCCGGGTGTGAAAGAATGTGGACCTCAGAGTAAGGGCTCTAGAAATTCAGAGAAAAAAGGAGCAATCCATTCATTCAGCAAACATTTGGTCATGAGCAAGATTCACTGCCTGGTGCTTGGGACACCGAGAAGATTAAGACCTGGTCTCATGTCTCAAGGAGTTCAGTAGAGCAGAGGTATTCAACTGCACAGAAAAGGGGAGGTGGCCAGGCTGCCAGGGGAACATAGAAGAGGGGTCCGGCCTGACAGGGGGCTTAGAGAAGGCTTCTCGGGTGAGGGGGTCCGAGGCGAGGCGTTGCTGGGCAGTGGCCTGCAGGACTAGATCATGTCACTACCCCACTTTGTGCAAGCTGTCCATGGCTTCCCAGGCGCCCAGGATGGAGTCCATCTCCTTCCTTTGGTGTACCAGCCCTTATGATGGAAGCTGGCTCTCCCTCTGCTCTCAGGGAAGCCTGACACCGCCCCCCCCCAGCCAGGCGCCCCTCTACACTGCCGCATCTCCGTGTGCTCACCGTGTGACACCGGGCACGCTGCCCTGGCACGACCTATCCTGTCTTCCTCCTCTAGTACAGGGGAAGCAACTCGAGCGCAGGCTGTGGTCCCCTGTGCCCAGCACGAGGCCTGACAATAGAAGTCGTTCGATGATAAGTTAGTAGAGGATGTCATTCTGGTGCTTCCCCAAGATCCTCTCACTGCACCAAGTCACATCTCTCCCCTGCCAGAACCTGTTCAGTCTGTCCTCCAAGAAGCCTTCTCAGATGAACTCTCAACAATCCAGACCCTCAGCACACCCAGCACCTACCCGGCGCTTAGGATCTTCCATTTACTCATTTTTAAATGCATGTGTTGATGCCTGCTCCGAGCCGGGACTGCGTTCTGGGGGCAGAGAGAACAAGAGCTAGGCTGTATCCTCAAGAGACAAGGAGTCTCATAGGGGAGGCAGATCCGTGTAGAGAAATGAAGGCAGTGTGGCAAGGGTCATGCTGCACAGGGGCTGTCCCGTCGCTGTGGGTGCACCAGGAAAGACCAGACTAAGTCGGCTGTGGCAGCAGGGGAAGCTGTCACTAATGGGATATTTAGGGAGGGTCTCCAAGGATGAAGGGGGGGGCCCTCCTGGCAAAGCGGAGAAAGGTGCCAAAGCACAATGAGGAGGCGGGGTCCGGGCGGGGGGGGGGGGGACTGAAGTGCAGTGGGCAGGGAGGCCACAGTCGGGGATATGTCCACGTGACCCTGTAGCGTCGCAGTGATGCTTGGTCGGGAGGTGTCTGGGTCAGATATGGTTGGGAGTGGAGGGGAGAAAGGGAGGAAAAGGAAGGCAGCCCTGAGGGCAGCGAGGGCAGAGAAGCCGGCGAGCAGGAAGGGCAGGGCACGGGGAGAGTGGGCAGCACCAGAGGGGAGAGGGGTATGACCGCGAGGCCGTGCGGCTCCTGTGCCTGGAAGCGGGGCGCAAACTAGAGCGGGCATGCGCTCGGTGGGGAGGGGGCTCCCGCCGCCCCTGGGACACCCGGCGCAGCCACTGCGGTTAGAGATGCCCCCACGCCCAGCCTCGCGGGCCACTCCCGCCACAGACAGCCCCGCCCCCTCCCCGCCGGCGTCCGAATCCCGCAGGGCTGCTGCACCAGCCCTGACGCCGCCGGGCGCCCGAAGATGGAAGAGAGGGAGCCAGGCTCGCCTCCAGGACGGCTCCACCCCCCCGCCCCCCCACCCCCGGCGGGGGCTGGTCGCTGACAGCACTCTGGGGAGGGAAGCACTCTGGGGAGGAGCATGCGCTGCCTCGGATGCCTACCTGGGGACCAGATATTCCTGGGTGGGGTGAGGGCAGCCCTCTTAACCCGCTTCCTGTGCGGTGGAGCAGGCCAGCCGGGGACTGGGGGAGCCGCACGGGTCCCAAGCCTCTCACCCCTGGCTCTTAGCTCACAATCCCCAAGAGGCAGGGGAGGGGCTGGGTGGGTAGCTCTAGTTGGCAGAAAAGGGGGCTTCAATTTACAGAGGAGCCTAGGCCACCCTGGGGGCGGGGAATGGAGGGGTCTGGGAGGAGGGGACTGGTCTCTCCATCGTGGCCAGCAAGGGGGGGGTGAAGAGACCAGAGTGCAGGGCATGTGGGAGGTGGGCTGCAAGGGCTTTGGGGAAGATGGGGCTGTAAAGGGTGGCTGGGGTCCAGACTGTGAAGGGCCCCCGGGGCAGAGCTTTTGCTGTTTGGTTCACTGCTGTATCTTTGCACCTATAAGAACTGCTTAGGCATATGGTAAGTCCCCCCCCATCCCACCCCAGTATTTGTTGGGTGGATGACAAAGCGAGTAACTTAGACTCAGTCCTGAAAATAGTTTAAAGTAGGGAAGTGACATGGTCAGGTTGGTTTAGAAAGACGATTCTGGCAGCTAGTGTGGAAGAAGGCTCTGTAATACTGCAGGAGAGATGAGGCAGGCCAGAGCAGGGACATATTGCTGGACGGCAACAGAAGGGAATGGGAGGAAGGAGCCGGATTAGGAGCCATTGTGAAAAGCATCCCAAGGGTGTGGGAGAGAAATGAGAGGGAGAAGGTAAGAGCCTCTCTGAGGGTCTCAATGTGGCAGCTATGATGGCACTATTCTGGCCTATCCTGTCTTCCTCCTCTAGTACAGGGGAAGCAACTCGAGCGCAGGCTGTGGTCCCCTGTGCCCAGCACGAGGCCTGACAATAGAAGTCGTTCGATGATTGTTAAGTTAGTAGAGGCTGTCACTCTGGTGCTTCCCCAAGATCCTCTCACTGCACCAAGTCACATCTCTCCCCTGCCAGAGCCTGTTCAGTCTGTCCTCCAAGAAGCCTTCTCAGATGAACTCTCAAAAATCCAGACCCTCAGCACACCCAGCATCTACCCGGCGCTTAGGATCTTCCATTTACTCATTTTTGTGTGCTACAGAAAGAAGCTTGTTAGTGTTGGGTAGGTTCCCAGACCCAAGTTCGGATACCTGCCGCACATCCTTCCACCTGCCCTAATGCTGAGTTAAGAGTGGCAGTGGCTTCCAGGACCCCACAGGAGAAAACGCAAGAGAAGGGGTGGAGTTGGATGGTCAGGTGACACTTTGCTTCTGTTAGCAACCAGGAGGGGAAAGAGGGGCGAACCCTGAGTGGCGACTAGCCACCTGCACTGTGCTCGGTGCTTTACGGACATCATCATCATCTTACTGGACGTTCTCAAATGCCCTCGACATTAGTACTAGCATTCCTATTCTCCAGAAGAGAAAATGGAGGATTTGTTGATTTTCATGATTGGTGGAGCTGAGACCTAAACACAGTCCAACACTAAAGTCAGACTTAAGGTGTCTGAGAAACTAAAAGAGAAAACGAGGATGGAGGCGGCAACGAGTCCAGGAGTCAGGTCAGCTCCCTTCTATCCTTTGTCTTTACCTTAATTCGTCCACACCACATGGACCACTCGTGGCAGATTAAAAACTACGGCATACTGAATCTACTACTGGCTTTAACTCTGGGCCAAACTCATGCTGCAGCTCTAACGCTACCAGATGTGGAAATCTGAACGGGTTACTTTGCTTTCCTGAACCTACTTCCTAATCTGTAAAATGGGATAGTTGAGTGAACTAAACAATGTGCTCAGCACAGAGTAGAAGGTCAATCGTTGTCATCATTATTATTCTTCTAAGGACACGATCATGCCTCTGTTAGCCTGGACATCCCCAACAAGAACAGTACAGTTAGACTGTCTACACTTTTACTAATATGGTAGCCACTAGCCACGCATGGCTCTTAAGCACTTGAAGTGTGGCTAGTCTGAACTGAGATGTATTTATAACTTCATATATAGATATATAAAATATATTTATAAGTTCACCTGTTTGTATTTTTTAAGGTAGCTACTAAAAGTCTTAAAGTCATACGTGCGGCTCACATGGTATTTCCATGAATGTCACTGACTTAGACCCCTTACAGGATTATAAGTACATAGACATAGCTGTCCATCCACTCATACATTATTAGAGCATTTATGATGTGCCAGGCACTAGTTCGGGTGCCAGGGATGGAGCCACAGACAAAACAGACACTGTTTCTGTCCTCGCAGAACTCACACTCAAGTGTGGGGGAAAGGCAGCAAATAAGGTCTGCTTGTGAAAAGGGTGATGGAAAACAAAGCAGGGTGAGCCGTCACTTGGACGTGAGAGGAGTTGGGATTTCTGACAGGGTCATCAGTGAAGTGATATGCGAGCAGCGACCTAAAGGATGAGAAGCCACAAACCAGGCAAAGATCTTGGGGGCAGTGTTCTAGGCAGGAACAGCAAATGTAGAGCCTCCAAAGCCGAAAGGAGCTTGATTTGTTAAAAGGACAAGGTCATCGGGAACAGGGCGAGTATGGAGAACAGTGGATCACATAGAACCTTGGCAAGAGGCTTGGATTCTACTCTAAGTGTAATGATAAATCCTTGGGTCATTTTTATAGAGCAGGGTTATGACCCGAATTCTCTTTGTGAAGGACAATGCTCCCAGTCTCTGTGGGGCTAGACTGAAGCAGGGTGAGAACGGGGGCAGGGAGGTGAGCTGGGAGGCTGCTGCACTAGGCCAGGCCAGAGACACTGGTGGTCTGGCCTGAGGGGTCGGGGTGGAGGCGGTGAGAAGCTGTCAGATTTGGGATATATTTTGAAGACAGCTGAGAAGACTTGCTGACTGGTGTGGGAAGAACAAGCAGAATCGAGGATGACTTAGACTTCTGGCCTCAAAAAACAGAGGGAGCTAGGTGTTGATGGCAGAACAGGGGCTGGTGATCAAACACGTCTGGGGCAGAATTCAAGGCTTCGGTTTGGACACGTTAGGGTTGTAATGACGTCAAGTGAGGCTGTTGATAAACAAGCCTGCATGAAGCTGGGGAGAGATCAGGGCTGGAGGCAAGCTAGTGAGCCAGCAGCATAGGAGTGGTAGGTGATCCCTGGGGATGGATTAGATCACCTAGCAGAGAGAAAGAAAAGAAGGCTAAGGAATAGGCCCCAGAGCAATCCAAAAGCTAGGTGTCAGGAGACAGAAAAGGTGTAGTCAGCAAATTAGGAAAAAAAGCAAGAGATGCTAATATCCCACATCAAAATGAAGAAAAAAAGCTTTCAAGTAGAGGGTGGTCCACTGAATCAAAAGCTTCTTTAGAAGTAATTACTCCAGGCACTTAGTAGCTCCTTCCTCCCAAGCTGCAGCTCCTTATGGGGATGGACCCTATCTTGTGCACGAGGGTTTTTCACAGGCTTTAGTGCCGGAAACACGGGCTCCACTGCTTAGGAGCTGTGACCTTAGGTAAGTTACTTATCTTCTCTGGGCCTTGATATACATCCCCTCCAAGCTCATCACTGCACACCCAAGTGAACGACTCCAAGAGCATCCCATAAGCACATCTAACCTCTGTCACTTTTATGTTTTAACTTCCGTACACCTCTATGTTGGGATCCCCTAGGACTGGTTATGGTTAGACTTGAATCAAACAGGACTGTTTGATCTATATAACCATGGGCCTATTGCTTAATCTCTGGGCAGATGTTCCTGCTTTCTAAAACAGAGATACTGTTGGCGCCCGGGTGGCTCAGTCGGTTAAGCATCTGTCTCTGGCTCAGGTCATGATCCCAGGGTCCTGGGATCGAGCCCCATGTCAGGCTCCCTGCTCGGTGGGGAGTCCACGTCTCCCTCGCCTTCTACCCTTAGCCCCGGCTTGTGCTTGTTCTCTTACTCTCGGGCTCTAATAAATAAATAAAATCTTTTAAAAAAATAAAACAGAGATACTATATACCTCATAGATGGTTATGTAAAAATTAAATCAGATAATGGATATGCTTGGCAGAATAAACGCTCACTAAGCAGTATTTATCATCTTTGTATCTACAACACCAATACTCTCAATGCCTGTGGACTGACAGATAACTTGAGAAGGTAAGGACACAGCAGACCCTCCTTCCAGACAGCTAGGATGGAGTAAGGGAGGTGCACTCAGCTGCTACTCACACCCAGCGAACCTGGACAGGGCCAGCATGGTGGTCTAATAAAGAAAATATAGATTGCTCATCATTCTGGGAACTACCAGGGATGTCTCCCCCTTCCATATTTTGCTGACTGGATCCCCATCATCCGTATCAGCATTCAAGCCAGAAGTTCAAGCATTATCTGAGAGTCTGTCTTCTCGCTCAACCCCCACCATCTTATTAGTTAACAAGATGCAATCTATTGTAGCTTCAAAACGCCGTATTTCATCAAACCCAAGATATCAACCATTATAAGACAGGTAAGACACACCATTATGTTATACAGTTCTAAGAAAGGAAAAAATGCTGCCACTTAAACTGTGACGTGCCACTGACTTTTAGAAGCATCCAAGTTCCCGAGATATTAAAATGTGGGGGAAGAAGAGTACATCTTACAGTTGATGAAGTTGTACCTCTCATTCCGTCACTGCTACCTTAGCTCAAACCTCCATCATCGCTTGGATGATGTTAGACTAGGGATGGAAGCTCCTAATCAATCATCTTCCCTCCACTCGTCCTCTGATGCCAAAAGATGTTTATACAAGGCCAATATTACCAACTCCCACCCCAAATCTTTCAATTAAGTCTTCTCCCATAGCCCCTGGGAGCCCACATTCTTCACTTTAAATTGGCTGCAATTCCCCAGATGTCATATTGCTTCTAGTCTGGAATCCCTTTTCCTCCCATTCTTCATCTGCTTACCTCCTAGCTATTAGAAGTAAGAGTTCTCTAGCCAGGGCATACCTCACTCCAGCCCTCCTGCCTGCCGGGACTGGTTTGGTTGATACAGCTTGTTAAATGGATATCCCTTTCTTCACTCACAAATAAATTCCATCCAAAAATGAACCCTACTCCAAACGCCAAAGACAATTTTCCTATAGAGGACAGGTGGAGTCTCCAAACAAGCTCTAACTCTTGTTTTTCAACACCTACGTGGGTGTCTGCTCTTCCAAGAAGTCTTCCCAAATTCTCCAACCTGAGTTAGGTAGCCTTCCACGGTGCTCCATATCCCATGCATACCACTATCATAGCCTTTTTTATATCACATTGTAATTGCTGACTTGGTTTCTCCCCCACTAGACTGACAGCTCCCTGGACACAGGTGCCTTTTTACTCAGCTGTGTTATTCTCCAGAACCTGGAACCTAGAAGGCACTTAATACTTATAAAATGGTTGGACAGATGGATGGGTGAATGGAAAATAGTTAATGTCTATAACCTGTGGGTCCTAGTTCCCCACTCTGAGACGCTACCTCCAAAATCACCGCATTGCCACACTTTCCCCAAGCTTGGTAATTGACTGAGGCCGCAAAGAGCAACGGCACCACCTGGTGGGCAGTGTGGGAAGCGCACCTTATTGAACAGCAGGAACTTTTTTTTGAACTGTTCTTTTTGTTGTTGTTCCAGTGGTTAGGAAATGCTGGGTGAGGGGGATTTGTATTTTAAAAAGATCAAGCTGGGGTGCCGGGTGGCTCAGTTGGTTGGCGACTGCCTTCAGCTCAGTTCGTGAGCCCGGGGTCCTGGGATCGAGTCCCGCGTCAGGCTCCCTTCTCGGCGGGGAGCCTGCTTCTCCCTCTTCCTCTGCCTGCCACTCCCCCTGCTTGTGCTCTCTGTCAAATGAATAAATAAAATCTTAAAAAAAAAAAAAGAATAAAATGAAAAGCTCAAGCTGATGACTGTATGGAGAAGGGATTGGAGAAGGGATCTAGGAGGGAGCAGGGATGCCAGCTCGGGAGGTTATCTGGTCAGAGCTGAGTCGAGTCCTGATGTGTGACTTGAACATTACCATGCTTACCCGCTTGGTAATACTGCCTCTTTTACCCAGGACCTTCTTTTCTCCCTCTCAACTGAGCACTGTGGCAGGGATTCCAAGATCTGCTCCGTGATTTCTGCCTTCTGGTATTCGTGCCCTTGTGGAATTACCTCCTCCAAGTGTGGGCTTGCCTCTGACTTGCTTGTGACAGAATACAGCAAAAGGAGATGTCACTCCCGTGAGGAAGACTACACAAGACTGCAACTTCCGTCCTGCTGGCAGACTCGTCCTTGTTGGCTTTCATCAAGTTGCCATGTCGGGGAGACGAATGTAGCAAGGAACTGAAGTCATCGTCTGTTAGTAACAGCATCAACAACCTCAGTCCAACACCCTTGAGGAATTAAAATTCTGCCAACAACTTAAGTGAGCTTGGAAACAGATCCTTCTCCAGCCTTCAGATGAGAACCCAGCCCTAGCCAATCATTGGATTGGGGCCTGTGAAAACCTTGAAGCAGAGGGCCCAGGGAAGTGTGCCTCAACTCCTGACCCAGAGAAACTATGAAATCACAAACATGCATTGTTTTAAACATTTCTGGTCATGCATGCAGCAACAGACAACTAATAAGCACCTGCTCAATATGTGTCACGAGCATGCAGGTCGGAAGCTTGTGAAAACCTCGGAAACCTTCTGTGGTCAGAATCAACTACTGTACCACTAATGTGTGTGTGGGGGGGGTGTGTGTATCCCCAAGGCCAACCCTGCCAGAGGCTTTTGCAGCTGACTCCACAGAGCATCCCCCTGTGAAATGAGTGACCAAGTATCCGCTGGGTGACCCCGTCAGGTTCCAGCCCCATCCTATGCGGGAACTGCGCTACCTGCTAACTAGCCTCAACCCAGTCTTTTTTTTTTTAGTTTCAAGTTTTTATTTAACTTCTAGTTAACATATAGTGCAATATTGGTTTCAGGAGTAGAATTTAGTGATTTATCACTTACGTGCAACACAGTGCTCATCACAACAGGTGCGCTCCTTAATCCCCATCCCCAATCTAGCCCACCCCCCCCCAGAACCCGCAGTTTGTTCTCTACAGTTAAGAGTCTCTCTAATGGTTTGCCTCTCCCCCCCCCACCCCCCGCTACGTTCAACCTCAACACAATCTCAAACACTTCCAGGTACAAAAAGACCAAAAACAGTCCTCCATGGAATATGCCTCGCCAACCTTTATGTGGGAAAAAAAACTCTTCTTTCTCCAATTCTCTGGCTTGCAGGAGAACAGATGGAGGTAAAGGAGAAGGAAAGTACACTGGCCAATACTCTGAAAGTCACTGGCCGGGTACCTGTGACCCAGAGAGGATCCCAAGAGACTGACAGGATTCATTACTACCCTAACTAAAAGTAATAACAACAGCATTTATATTCACACAGGGTCTCTTTTCTAAGATTTTATGAGAGAGAGGAGAGGTGAGAGGGTGAGAGAGAGCGTGTGCGCGTTGAGCGTGCGTGAGTGGGGGGAGGGGCAGAGGGAGAAGCAGGCTCTCCACTGAGCAGGGAGCCCAATGCGGGGCTCCACCCAGGACCCCAGGATCATGACCTAAGCCAAAGGCAGACACTTAACTGCTTAACCAACTGAGCCACTCAGGCGCTCCACACAGGGCCTTTATTCAAGAAGTTCATGATTCACCCACAATACCTCAATTCTCATGCCACCTCCCATCAAGGCCGAGAATGAGGGCAACAAAGAGGTGGAAGGTCCTTGCTGTGAGAGCTATTTATGAGTGTCCATTCTCAGTCAGTCCATGGAAGGTGGGTTCAGTGTTTGGAGGCAGGGCTGCAGGCTGGCTTAGCAATGTGTTCACTATGCTGATTTGGGCATCGTGCTTCTCAATGTCCTCATATGGAGTCCAGGACAAGTCATACTGTAGCTTGTAGGCACCAAGGAAGTCATGTGGACAACCTGTCCCCCATTCCTAGAGAAGGCAAAGAAGTCAATTCTCATCAGGGTAGGAGGTAAAGAAATTCGATTCATTTCCTCATTTTATGCCACAAATTTCTTTTTTGGTTTTTCACATCAGACCAGTCAGAATCATCCTCATTGCATCACACATCAGATACCTCTCTTAACAGAGATAATGACTGTGAAATAATTTAAGTGTATTTTTCATGTATATTTTTTGAGAATCATGCCTGGGCTCACAACACCTCCAATTTTCTAGAAAACATTTACCAACCCTATGCCTACATTTTCTCAAAGACCAGAGCTGATTTTTGTGCAAAAATAAATGTTTTAACTCTTGAAAAATTCATTTTATTTCTGCTTATTAGGAAATTAATGGTCATTACTGGTTGGCCTGGATATATTTTGTTTCAAAAGTATATGCCATGCTTTAAAAAAAAAAGTATATGCCATGGAGTTATAAACATTATTTCATATATTTGGCAGGAAACATGAGATTTTTATATAACTTTCAATATCACAATCGAAAAATTTTGAAATTATTTTATAAATACGTAGACTCATATGGCACGTGATCCTTTTGGATATTTTTCTATATAATCACCAGTTAGCAAGATGAAACTTTTTTTTTTTTTTTACAAACAGAAACATCACCAGTTAGCAAGATGAAGCTATTATTTTTTTACAAACAGAAACACTGCCTGATATTTTCCAAAGTTGAGAATATATACATTGTCAAGTAAAAATGTACTTTATTTTGTCCAAATTTAAAAGAATCTTATTATCAGTTGTTCCAAAATCTTTACTATTAAAACACACACACACACACACACACACACACACACACACACAAATAGAGGGTTTTTGTTGGTTTTTTTTCCCACAGACAGGAAGAAAAGAAACATACTGTGCCCTCAGTTTGATGTATCATGTTCATTTGAAAAAAATAATAGCTGGATTCTTCAGTAAAAAAATTCAATAGTATTCAAACCCAACTTATTTTATCAATTGTCTTAAATACTGTCTTACCATCTAGCAGAACATTTTTAAAATGTAAAATATCACTGGGGACTTGTTGATGTTTCAACAGTGACAAACTCCTCATAATGGTATATTAATATTGTGATAAACAAAAGCTAATCATAGCCATTTCTTTTTTTCTTTTTTTTAAAGATTTCATTTATTTGACAGAGAGAGACACAGTGAGAGGGAACACACACCGGGGGAGTGGGAGTGGGAGAGAAGCAGGCTTCCCGCTGAGCAGGGAGCCCGATGCGGGGCTCGATCCCAGGACCTTGGGATCATGACCTGAGCTGAAGGCGGACGCTTAACCAACTGAGACACCCAGGCGCCCCAAATCGTAGCCATTTCTACCAGTAAAAAATAAATGTTCTTACCTTTGGAGAAATAATAGAAAAATACTGCTGACCACTCTCCCGTTTATAAAGGTAGTAAATATTGCCAGGTTTTTTTACTATATTACAAGCTATGTGGTGCAAGTCAGCATCTCTGTGAGCATCTTCCAATACCTAAGAACCACAGAGATGTAACAAGTTAAGTACCAGATGTAACAGGCACTCACACTCAGTGATTAATCCAGTCAAAATCTGGAAATTACTCAATGCTTCGGAATTGCTCCCCCATAGCAATCAGTCACTACTAGGATCCAGATGATTCTGAAGAGACAAAAGACTGCTACTAAGCTGTGAAAATGCCTTTAAAAGAACTGTATTTCAAAATGTCAAACCCTACTGGCTGTGAATGGCTTTTAAACTTCTTTCCTATTATTCTGTAGTAACTACATTTCTTTTATAAATGAGAACCTATTTTCCCCCTCAAAATGCTTTACCTCACTGAAACTGTCTCCCAGTGAAAAGCTTATCTTATACGTAACCTCTTAAGCCTATTTTCTTTCACTCAACACTTCTACATTTCTAGAAGGTACTGAAGACAGATAGGTTAAATGATTATAAGCGAGATCAGTCAATCCTGCGAATTAAAGGAAGAAAATGAATGCCTGTCTAAAAGCTGTTACTTACCTTCCTGGCTTGTTCTTGTAAATGTTGGATTTGCTCAGCTATGACCATCAGTTTGTTGGTGGCATTTGCTCGGATGAATTCATCAGCCTAAAGGTGAGACAAAACCAAAGGGTGGGTGAAAAAAGGGTAAGACTTCCACAAGGTTATTTAGAGCCCAGCGTGAAGAGTTATCTCGACATCTTCGCTTATGCCTAAGATATTCTTCCTGTCCTTCCTCACCACTCCCGCCTGAGCTCCCATTCCTCCCCCTCTTCTCCCACCCAGCCCAAACAGCACTGCTTGTGAGAAGCCTCCCCTGACATGGCCCCACACCACAGAACCAGGTGCTCCTTCTTTCCTATGTCCCATAGCTTTCTACCCTTTTCACTCTACATTCTAGTCACACTGAACTTCCTCAGTCTGCCAACACGCCCTACTCTCATGTGCTACCAAATATACTGAATACACCCTCTTCTTGATATAACATGTTCTCCCCCTTACTCTTTGCCTGAGTAAACCCACTCATTCCTTGGGCCTCCATTTATTTTCTCATGTTTAAATATTTCTGAAATCAGGAGTGGGTCTTAAAATAAAAGTCCAAAGACACTTGTGATATGGCTCTTATCACCCATTATGTAGGAATCTAGCTATATACAGACACTACCTATTAATCTGACCATTACGTTGGCTGAATTATTTACATCAAACCTAGTTATACTTTAACTTATATTTATATTCCTAATTGTTCCTCCAAATGTATTTTTAAAGACAGCACTAGGATGTAGACCTGAAACAAAGTTATAATGTACACAGAAGACTGCCTGTCATGTCCTAGGAAATGCAACTGAAGGCAATGGGAATTGCTTAAAATAAATAATTCTCACAGCCAGAGAGGATGGTGGTGTGACCAATTCAGGTACTGGAAAGGATTATCACTCAGGCATCAGAAATCTGTCAAAGACTTCCAGTTTACTTTCAAGAAAAGCTGATTAATGTCCAGTGGTATACAATTAAGTTAAGGAGAAGAAATTAGGAAGTTAAACTCGAACTAAGAAATATCAAGAGAATTTGCTAGTTAGTTAAGGATGCTCAAGGTAAAAGTCAGGTAGGTATAAGGCAATATCATGTAAAAACATAAACAACTGAGTAAACAGGGTCAATCATTTTTATCTGTTCCACAAATATAGACTGGGCAACCACTGTGTGTCAGACACCATGCCAGGCCCTGGGTGCACTGGCAAATCAGAGAAAGAGGTCCCTACTTCTGTCAAGATTACAGCCTAATACACTGGCCTTATGAATACTATGAATCAAGTAACATGTGTAATTTTTATTTTTCTAGCAGTTGTGTTAAAAGTAAAAATAAGTAAAATGAATTCTAATAATCTATTTTATTTAACCCAATATATCAAAAAACATCATTCCAACATGTAATCAGTATAAAACAATTTTAATGGGACATTTTATATTTCATATTATTTTTTATACTCCCATACTATCAATTGGGATGCCAAATTTTGATTAGAAGAAATCCTCAATCTGTATTTGGACTTCATAAAATTTACATTTGAAAGAGTCAATTCACATACTCAGCTTGTTCCAAATATTCTTAAAAGTGTCCAATAATTGACTCAATTATCAGGTTTTAAAATGTAAATTAGTTAAAATTACATAAAATTTAAAAATCATTATCTCAGCTGCACTACTAACCATACATTCCAAGTGCTCAACAACCCTATGTGACTAGAAGCTACCATAACGAACAGCGCGGCTCTGGTGAGAAATACAGACACCAACAAGAAAGACAATTAGAGCTAGTATTATACGGACTCAGAATAATGATGCGCCATTATGCAGGAAACAACAGTAATTCTGTGGTAGAAGGAGATCAAAGGTAACAAGTGAGTGACGTAACTGGTTTAATAACAGGGAGTGATGAGGACTGTAGGGATTGGAATATATGTGTAGCCTAGAGGCAAATTCAACTTAATAATACTGTCATTTATTTTTATTTTTTTTTAGAAGTTTGGACTTGATCTTTATTTTTTTTTAAAGATTTTATTTATTTAGGGCGCCTGGGTGGCTCAGTCGTTAAGCATCTGCCTTCGGCTCAGGTCATGATCCTGGGTCCTGGGATCCAGCCCCGCATCAGGCTCCCTGCTCCGCGGGAAGTGTGCTTCTCCCTCTCCAGCTCCCCCTGCTTGTGTTCCCTCTCTCGCTGTCTCTCTCTGTCAAATAAATAAAATCTTTAAAAAATAAAATAAAATAAAGATTTTATTTATTTGAAAGAGAGAATGAGATAGAGAGAGTGAGCATGAGAGGGGGGAGGGTCAGAGGGAGAAGCAGACTCCCTGCGAGCCGGATGCAGGACTCAATCCCAGGACTCGATCCCGGGACTCCAGGATCATGACCGGAGCCGAAGACAGTCGCTTAACCAACTGAGCCACCCAGGCGCCCCAATACTGTCATTTAGATGGGGTGGGGTAGAGCCTTCTACAGACAAGCCTCACCAAGGACGTGACATTTGACTTGGGTCTGAACAAAAGGAAAGGGCCAGCGAGGTACAAAACTGAAGCTGTGTCTGAAGAGCAGTTAGTGAGGGGAATGTAAAAAAGGGGGGCAGGGATCAGATCACACAAGGCTTTATGGCCCATGGGTGAAAGTGCTACTTTTTGTTCCAAGGACAATGAGACACCTTATGGCCAAGGAGAGAGTAGCTGGTTTCTAGAACTAAGAGGGTTCTGGGTTAACAGTGGAGTGGCCTCATTATTAGTCTTTTTCTTAAGGTGGTAGCAGCAAATCTCTTCCTTGTAAACAAAAGAACCGAATTCAAACAGAAATGAGGAGAAAAGTACTTATAATTACTAAACACAAACTCTGGCCCCAATCACTCTGAAGCCCTTCACATACATATATTATCTCATTTAGTTTTTATAACACCTTATGAAGTTGGAGATAATAACTTCAGCCTCATTTTAGGAATTATACTCAGAGAGGTGAAGCAACCTGTCCAAGGGTTCACAGCTAATAAATGGCAGTTGAAGATCTGAACACAGATCAGTCTGATTCCAAATTTCATGCCTTAATACCAGACTTCCTGAGTTTTCTGAACACACACTAATACAGAAATGGCATATCAGCAATCAGTCCTGCTAGAAAGTACATTTCAGGACACAGACAATAAGTATGCTTGATTCAATCTGTTGGTCTCTAGTGTTTTTATTTCAGGAGCTCAATGTCGATAATATTGGAAAAATGGAGGTAGCACAATAATGCACCCTCTATATTTCACTAGATTGTATGCTGAACGGCAAAAACAGTGTTGTCTTTGTTTCGGGTTACTGTAATAAACGTGATGGTCACTCAGTAACCCATGAAAATGTATGCCTAAGCTTTGGGCCTGGTTGCCTCCCCCAGTAAGTGATCCAATCAAGCAGACACGTGAAATTCTCCTAATCCATAAAAGTTATACTTTGCTCCCCACCTCTATAGATAAGAGAAGTCACAAAGTTTGAATCAAAGGCACTTTCCTAAGCATTCGAATATGTCTAAATAAAATAAATAAATAAATAAACCCAGTGGGTGCCTGGGTGGCGCAGTCAGTTAAGCGGCCAAATTGGTTTCAGCTGAGGGCATGATCTCAGGGTCATGAGATCGAGCCCTATATTGGGCTCCAGGCTCAGCACGGAGTCTGCTTGAGATTCTGTCTCTCCTTCTCCCTCTGCCCCTCCTGCTTGTGCATATGCGCTCTCTCGCAAGCTCTCTTTCTCTAAAATAAATAAATCTTAAAAAACAAAAAACCCCTGAAGCACAGAGATGTATGTGTGAGGGAATTTGAGCATGTTAATAATTAAATATTTTTAAGCAAAATAAAGACCTTTGAATATAACCAAGGCCAAATGTGATACTGCATACAAGGATAAAGGGATATCAGAAGTATTAAGCAGCAGGGCCCTATATCTCTACATACTGAAGAAGGTTCCACAACTGGAAGTCTTGATAAAAATTAGATGGAATTTGTTTTTTCACAGCTTTGCTCTAGAAGCTCTCCTAGTTGAAACCCTGCATTTTACAGATAAACTGAAGTCAAGGGGCGCCTGAATGGCTCAGCAGGTTAAGCGTGAGAGGCTCGATTTTGGCTCAGGTCATGATGTCGGGGTCCTGGGATTGAGCCCCACAATGCGCTCAGCGGGGAGTCCGCTTAAGATTCTGTCCCTCTTCCTCTGCTCCTCCCCCTCCGCATGCACTCTCCCTCTCTCTCAAATAAATAAATCTTTAAAAAGAGGTGAAGTCCAGAGAAAAGTAATTTGCCTCAAGTCATATGCAAGTTAATATCAAAGGGGGTGGTGCCTGGGTGGCTCAGTTGGTCAAGAGAAAGATTCTTGATCTCAGCTCAGGTCTTGATCTCACAGTGGTGAGTTCAAGCTGCGTTGGGCCCCATGCTGGAAGTGGAGCCTACTTAAAAAAAAAAAAAAAAAATCAAAAGTGGGATTAACACACGTGTCCAAACTTCCAGTGCTTTTTCTGTTATTTCACATTTCCTCCTTTTTTTACTTTTGTAATGAATGTCTAAGCACTGGGCTTGGGAATGTTGTGTCCAGTGAATGACAGCGGAGGACCAAACTTAAGAGTCCCTGTCCTTCTAGAAGATGTTAAGTTCTAAAAGCGTTCAGGTTACAGATAAAGATTTTATGGGAAGCAGTTTAAAAGTAAGTGGACTATGCATCCTTACATAATCTGCGTTAGAGTGATCCTGAAACTTCCACGGAAACTTCTCTTCACCTGAAATGGGAAGAACTGCTGTACTGCCTACCTTACAGGGCTGTCCTAGGGCCCAAATGAAATACTGAATATTGAAAGTGCTGTGCAAAACTTGCCGCCAAAGGAGATTATAGGCACTCATGTTGCAGCTGAAAGAGCCTTTGGTCTCAGAAGATCAGAGTTCGAGTCAAGAACAATCAGTTTTCCCGTGTTGTATGTAAGATGCAGACAAAACAAATGCCACACTAAGTGGTTGTGAGGTCCTAGTCCTAAGACGCAGGGCCAAACGTGAACGAAGACGGTTATTTACTTCCGCAGCCGCACCTCCTCACCTTCTGCACCTGCTCTGCGAGCGCCACGAGGTCTAAGGGGTCCCCGGCCCGGTGGGTGTGGTAGGGGCTCACCAGGGCCAGGCCGCCGGGGGTCGAGGTGCGCTCCACCAGAGCTCCTGCGACACAAACCCAGGAACACAGCCCGTGAGCGCCCGCCCTCGGCCTCCCGCGCAGCCCGGGAGACTAGCTGCTCCGTGAGGCCTTTTTTCCCCGGCCGGACTCCCGCCCTGCGTACCTCCCCGACCGGTCGCCGGCTGAATTCTTTGGTTTTCGGGGACCTCCTCCGCCGGCCCCAGCTTTGCAGCGTCCTCCATGACAACACCTAAAACCTCCCCACCACCCTCGCGTCAGGAGGCGGAAGAGCCTGCGCATAAAGGCCCGTGGGCGGAGCTTCCGTGTTCCCCGGCCATTGGACATCACCGCGGAGGAGCGCTGCCCGAGCCCGGGAGCCGGGCCCCGGCTGTGGCACTGGGTTCGGCTGAGGGGCGGGGTCCAGGCTTGCGGAAAGCCAAAAAGGCGGTGCAAGCTTCCCGGGAATGCGCTGCCTAGCTTGGGAGGCGGGGCTCCACTCAGGGGCGGGACGGGGAGGGGTGGGCGGGACTCCTCGGGGGTGGGACTCCGGCCTCCGTGGCGGGTGGCAGGCGGTCCCGTCAGGTCGGAGGAGGCAATGGCTGCACGCGCTTTGAGGCTGCTGACCACACTGCTGGCCGTCGCCGCCGCTGCCTCCCAGGCCGAGGTCGAGTCCGAGGCGGGATGGGACATGGCGGCACCTGATCTGCTCTTCGCAGAGGGGACCGCTGCCTACGCGCGCAGGGACTGGGCGGGGGTGGTACTGAGCATGGAGCGGGCGCTGCGCTCGCGGGCCGCCCTTCGCGCCCTCCGCCTGCGCTGCCGCACCCGCTGTGCCGCCGACCTCCCGTGGGAGCTGGACCCCGACTCATCCCCGAGCCTGGCACAGGCCTCGGGCGCCGCCGCCCTGCACGACCTGCGCTTCTTTGGGGGCCTGCTGCGCCGCGCAGCCTGCCTGCGCCGCTGCCTCGGGCCGCCGGCCTCCCACTCGCTCAGTGAGGAGCTGGAGCTGGAGTTCCGCAAGCGGAGCCCCTACAACTACCTGCAAGTCGCCTACTTCAAGGTGCAGAGCTGCCCGGGCCCGGGCGGCAGGGATCTTTCTGGGCGTGGTTGCAGATGACCCGGGCGAACTTGGGGGGCCGGGGAAGTGTCCGAGGAGAGAGAACGTAGCCTCCTGGCCGGGGAGCTCTCCTCGGACCCAGGGAGAACAGGGACCCTGCCGGGAGACCTGCTTCGCCCGGTTCGCATAAGCAGATGGTAACCCCAAAGGTCCAGCCTGGGGTTAAGGCACGGACTAAGCAAAACTTGGCCTTGTGTTCCCCGGGAGGCTTCCCAAAGGGAACGAAAGCGGCAGCTTGGGTTTCTCTTCCAGATTTCATTGTAAGTGCCCGAGTGAGAAGCTAGGACCTTTCTACAATATCTTCCTTCCGGTTCGCTGCTCAGTGATGCTTTTCCTGCTGCCCGAGTCCAGCAGCTCTCTTTCAGGACGTGAGGTTGCCACGTCGCCAGTAGGGGCTGTCTAACCCCTCCCTGTAGCGGGACCCTCTGGCTATTGTCAGGTTTTCAAAGAAAATGAGTATTTTTAGGAATTCCAGAGTGGCTTAAGTCCAAGTGCATACATGGATTTGGAGTGCCCCTGACTTACATGATGATGATGATGATGATGATGATGATGATGATAGCCAGCACATACTTCTAGGCACTATTTTAAGTACTTTGTGTTTATTGGTTTATTTGCCCAGATCCTGTCAATGTCCTGTAAGGTAAGTGCTATTATTAGGCCTATTTTATTGGGGGAAAAGGAAGAAGAAGGAGCTGTGTTGCATATTGTCACATCCATAGTTTAACAGACCTTCGGTTCCACCTAAAGAGAGACTTAGGGAACCATGGGGACCACAGACTTCCACCTCTCCACAAGCATTTTGCTTACACGGTTTGCTTACATTCCTCGTTACTTGGAAAAGTACTGTATTTGAAACCAAAATAAGTGGGTCATGTCTTTGGTCATGTCACTTAACAGCGCACTCTCAGATTCTTTGACTAACGCTTCCTGAATACCTGCTACATTCCAGTTCTTGTACAGGTCATTAAAATACTTGACTTTATATTGTTTTGTTTTACATCGCTTCCCTAGTGAGAATCACTATAGAAAAGGCTACTAAAAGGGTGTGTACATAGGGCTGTAGGAGCACAAAGGAGGGAGGATCTAGCTTCCTCTCAGAGAAACGAGGGAGACTGAAAGAAGAGGTGACAATTGAAGTTGGTCCTAAATATCACTAGAGGAGAGGAAGGATGGCCATTCCAGATAGAACGAGGCCAGACTGGGAAGAGAGTTCTGCAGGCTTCAGGAGCCAGTGTCAGAATCAGATTTTAGATTGCTAATTCTGGAATGTGGAATAAGCCTTGGGAGAAGGAGAAAGTGGTGGCAGGGCTAACCATTAGGAGATGAGTTGGTGGGACACCTGGGTGGCTCAGTTGGTTAAGCAGCTGCCTTCGGCTCAGGTCGTGATCCCCGTGTCCTGGGATGGAGTCCCGCATCGGGCTCTCCGCTCAGCGGGGAGCCTGCTTCTCCTTCTGCCTGCCTCTCCCCCTGCTTGAGCTCGCTCGCTCTCTGACAAATAAATGAATAAAATGTTTTTTAAAAAAGGAGATTAGTTGGTTGTCCACTTGAGAGAAGGAAATTAGGTGCCTGGGTGCTTAGGGAGTAAAGAAGGACTGGGGTGGAGAGCGAAGGTGGGAGAGAACAGGGAAATGCATGAGCAATACAGAGAGATAAGGGCAGGAGAATAAACCCATGAAAGGGACAGACTTGTGAGAATTTCTAATTGTACAGTTAACAAAACAGGTGCAGAGGATTATTGACTTTGGGTCACCCAGCTATTTTAGGGTCAGAGCCAGGGCTGACTCCTTGTTTAGCATGCATTTACTAGTACTGATGAAAAAAGGAAAAGGAAAAAATTCTTAGCGTATTAATAATACCAGCTAACATTTATTAAGTGCTTAGTATGTGCCCAGCACCAGGTGTTAGAAGCCGCATGTATACCACCTTGTTTTAACATTACCAACAAGCCTGTGAAACAGTGAGTGCTATCTCCAGGTGGCAGATTAGGGAACTGAAATAGAGAGTAAACTTTAAGTGTCTAAAGCCCCAGCGAGTGACTAATTAAACCTAGCTTTGTCACAGGTCTGTCTGTCACTTAAGCCGTGTTAATCATTAGATCATCAGTGATTTATTTTGGCTTCTACATAAGAACCTGTGTAACATTGATATGCTTAAGTCCATTGCTTTGGGCGTTATTGTGGCATTTGGCACATTTTTTTCTCCTCAGATTTCATAACCACTTGTTTTAACCTCATGAGCCCTGGGCTTTGAGTCAGAAGACGCCATATCCAGATTTTGTATAAGACCTTAGGATTTTTCCGTCACCCATCTTTTCCTTGAATGTGTCAAAAACACTTGATTATATTTTTTGCAAAAAAAAAAAAAAGTATCTTCTAGGGAAATCCTTTGGCACAGTGTAATCATTAACTGCTCTTTCTCCCCTACTACTAAATTCTTGAAGCCTTAGACTTTTTTCAGCTCAGTTGCCACTTCTGAATCTTGAGAATATATTATTTGGGCAGTCAGTCTTCCATAGCATTCCTCCCAACAATATGACCTTTGTTTAAAAATAGAATGTTTACACTGTTGAAGGTTTACCTCCTATGATTTGGGAAATTGCAAAGCCTGATTTGGGAAATGGCTGAAATTCTGCCCAGGGCCCTGTGCTCCTGATTTCTGGTATGCAGTTCCTGCAATAGGTGTGTTTTCTGGGGCTGGCAAAGTCTGGTGCAAACTGTGGAGTGGAAGGCTCAGGAAGGCTGGGATTTCCTGTTTACTGTGGACTGCCCATTTGGACACAAACCTTCGAGGATTATGTTCTTGTGCCTTATTCTTAGATCAACAAGTTGGAGAAAGCCGTAGCAGCAGCACACACCTTCTTCGTGGGCAATCCTGAACACGTGGAGATGCGGCAGAACCTAGACTATTACCAAACCATGTCTGGAGTGAAGGAAGCTGACTTCAAGGATCTTGAGGCCAAACCCCATATGGTGAAAAAAACTTTGTCCCCCCCCATTCTCTCTTTTTATTAAAGTGATATTTACTAGGCTTGTTTTCTGATTACAGAAGTAGTAGACATTCACTGTACAACATTATAGAAAAATGCAGATAAGTGTAAAACAGCAAGTGATCATCTATAATACTGCCACCTTAAGAAAACCAGTAGTTCATATTTTGGCCTAGTTTTTTTTTTTAAGATTTTATTTATTTATTTGTCAGAGAGAGAGGTAGACAGAGGGAGAAGCAGGCTCCCCGCTGAGTAAGGAACCGAGTTCGGGACTTGATCCCAGGACTCCGGGATCATGACCTGAGCCGAAGGCAGATGCTTAACCAACTGAGCCACCCAGGTGTCCCTATTTTGGCCTATTTTTAAAACTCTTCTAGATCTTAATTTTTCCCCCGAATTTGGTGTCATACTGTGTATGTATTTTTCATCATCCTTTTTGAACTAACACTGTATCATGAGCCTTCTCTCATGTCTTCACATTTTCTTTGAAAATACAATTTTTAGTGGCTGCATGATAGTCCATTTTATGCATAATTGTATTAATGTACTGTGTAGGTTTTTGCTTTCACTACTGTAAGTGATACAGTGTTCCTTGATGTTCTTATTCTGTTTGTTTAGGAGAAGTCTGTGTCCCATGAGAGATATTGTCTGTGATGATATAGCATTTTATAAAGAGCTTCTGTTCTCATAAGTTTTCATAGTTTAGAAATAGAGATATTATTAACAATATCAAAATGACTTTTAAAAGTAAATTGTGTAAGGACGCCTGGGTGCTTCAGTCCATTAAGCGCCAGACTCTTGATCTCAGCTCAGGTCTTGATCTCAGGGTCCTGAGTTCCGGCCCCTGTTGGGCTCCATGACGGAGGTGAAGACTACTTAAAAAAAAAAAAACGGTAGATTGTGTACATCTAGTACATTACACAATCACACGCAGGTTTGTTTGTGTGTGTGTGTTTAGTGATTCTATGACAAACGGAAATGGAGGCTGTGTCCCACAGATGGCAAAACCCATTCTGTAATCAGCGGCAGCCCTAATTCCCCCTTGTGCTGGAAGGATTGCTCCCATCAGCACAGACCTAATTCTAGCATCTAAGAGTTCTTCTTAATTAAACTTTTATCTTGAACGCTATTATCCCTACAGAAGTGCAAGAAAATTACAATGAACTCCCGTGTATCTTTTATCTAGATGGAGTTTAATGCTTTTGGGTTTCCAAAGAAACCTGTGGAGACCATTTACAGGAGGCCTTCACTAGGTAGCGGGCACCCTTTTCCGTCCCTAACCCGAGACAGGCCGTGAGGACGCAGGTGCAGGTGGAGGGGGCAGTGAGGGCCCGGGGCTGTGTGCGGCCCGCAGTTGAGTCCCCCTTCCTCCCAGTAGCACGAGTTCCGGCTGGGAGTGCGGCTTTACTCCGAGGAGCAGCCGCACGAAGCCGTGGCCCACCTGGAGGCGGCGCTGCGAGAGTACCTGGTGGCGGACGCGGAGTGCCGCGCCCTGTGCGAGGGGCCCTACGACTATGACGGCTACAACTACCTGGAGTACAACGCGGACCTCTTCCAGGCCATCGCAGGTGCGCGGCCGCGAGCCTGCCCCGCGCGCGCCTGCCCACACCTGCCCCAGCCAGCTGGCCGGGACTCCCGGGGCCACGTGCGGGCAGTACCCGCTGCTCGCCGTCTTCCGCCTCAGACCGAAATGTAGTACATCTCGGAATCGGACTGAAAATTCCTTGCCCTTGAATTTGTTCCTCTTCCCAGAATTCGCATTCTGAAGATCTACCAGATGGTTATTCCCCGTCTTTGATTCCTTTCAGATCATTACATCCAGGTCCTCAGCTGTAAGCAGAACTGCGTCACGGAGCTGGCTTCCCACCCAAGTCGAGAGAAGCCCTTTGAAGACTTCCTCCCATCACATTATAATTATCTGCAGTTCGCCTACTATAACAGTAAGGCCTACTTTCTTCCTTCTCTGCAGCTTTTCAGCAGGAATCCAAAAGCAAGGGAGGCAGGGATGATGGCCCCTGGGCACGTCAGCATCTTTGGCTTCTCACTGTGACCTGGGACTCCAGGAGGCACCATGCCGGGTGACCCCTGCCTGCTTTGTAACAAGCCACTGGCCCCAGAAGCCGATGCTAGTAATCCAAAAAGCTGGGAGATGAGACCTAGGACCTCTCTCTCGTCCCTTCTAGAACACCGATAATCTGACTCTGCATCCGAGTTCAGTTAGAGCAAAGGCAAGGATGTACTATCATTTAAACCAGCTCACGGGACATTTTCCAGCCCTTCATCGTATAATAGTGCAGATGCTCTGGGTGGCGCAGGGTAGGGGGCTGCCAGTATCTAAACAAGCAACAAGTCAGCAGGTCCTCATCGAGTTCCTACTGTGTGCTAAGCATCACCGCATATTCGAGAGTGTGAGGTGTTTATCGTTGCGTTGAGACCAACACATGTGAACAAGCACTGCTCCTCTGCAGAGGAGGCCACCTGCTGTTGTAGTGTCCCCATCTTCTGAAAATCTGCAGGGAGAAAAAGACAGGAAGATGGGACTCTTCCTAAAAATTGGTCTAATATGAGGCCAGTGTTTAACTGACTTGTGATGTGGGCGTTCAGTAGTAGGCCTGAGGACCCTGAGCCCCTTGCATCAGTTCTGCATTCTGTGTTTGTGTAAATTCTATTCTTCTCATTCTTCTAGAACTTCTCCCTCAGGTCAGGCAGCTGTGGTAGGTAGCAAGGGCACCTTGCCGTGTCATCACTGCCTCAGGCTGTGCTGAGACTCAAGACCAGTGGTTCCTAGTGCCCAGGATTGCACCCTCTCTTCTCAGGCTTTTCTTTTTTGCTTTGCAGTTGGGAATTATACGCAGGCTATCGAATGTGCCAAGACCTATCTCCTCTTCTTCCCCAACGATGAGGTGATGAACCAGAATCTGGCCTACTATACAGCCATGCTTGGAGAAGAACCAGCCAGATCCATTGGCCCCCGTGAGGTGAGAGACTTGCGTCAGTTAGAGGGCAGAAGAGTGGCGGGGGGTGGGGGACAGAAGGGTCTGGTAGTGCTCGGGCAGGGGCCGTGCGCGGGGCGGGGTGCCTGGGCCGGGCACGAGTACACTGACGCACTTGTCACTCAAGAACCAGGGAGCAGCTTACTCCACACCATCGGGGCCCAGAAGTCTGCCAAGTCTGAGTCGTAAAAGAAAAGCAGAACTGCAACACAGGCACCCCCTTTCCCCTTTCTCGCCACCTCTGCTTTGAGATTTGCTATCATTTGGCCAAGATCTGTCATTTTTTACTTCCAGCTAAATTCTTTTTTCGCTCACCTGTTTTCTTGCCAGTTTCCTCCCTGTCCCTTCTCTGAGCTCTCCCTCCCTCAGCATCGCTCCCAGCTCAGCTCCCAAGCAGACACAATGACCAAAGTGAAACGCACCGACGTGTTGACAGTGGTTACTTCTAGGTGGTGGAATATGGGTGATTTTTTTGTATCTTGCCCATTTATGTTTTCTAAATTCCCTTCAGTGGAATTACAAATTATTTTTTGTAGTTAAAAATATGAAAAGTTCTTTTTTTTTAACTCAGTGAAGGACGATACTATGAACCTCGATATTTGTACGTATGCCTTGCACAGACCCTAGACCCTCTCCTTCTTGAGCCCAGAATAGTGAGTTGGATTTGAAGTCACTGGTCTGGGCTCCTGCACTTACAAGGATGTGTGATCTTCCGCATGTCGTCGTGTGGGATCTCAGACACCCTGCACTGCTCCTCTGAGTCTCAGTTTCTCCCTCTGTAGAATGCAATTATGGTTCTTACTCTTTCTTCAACACAAGATGAGCATGAGGGGCAGATGACATACCGAGTAGAAATGCACTTTGTAAGCCAGCAAGCATGGTACGAGTGTGTCCCAAGAGTTGTGTGGACAGGCCGCATCCCAGGGGTCTTTCTGATGGTAGACAAGTAGCCAGCGGCCGGCTTCCTCACCTCTGACCTCAGCCACCTCCTGGAACGGAGTGGGTGGCCTATCATGGCTGCAGTGATCCCTGACTTCAGAACAGGAGAATAGGAGTGAGAAGAAGGCAAGCCTCAGTCAGCCGTGTCCTGCAGGCTCCTCCCAAACCCTACCTACCTTCTATGTAAAAATGTAACTTTGGACCCGTTTTTCATTTTATTGGAGCAAAAATATGGTAAATAGCATTACTCTAGAGGCAGCTCATTTGTTTATGCGACAAATAATTGGGACAAATAAGGGTGCAAGAGCAGGCGCACTCCCACGCCGCTGGTGGGACTGTGAATTGGACTGTTCGAATCTGCCACCGGAGATCTGCCACGCAGCGGTGTCACACAAGGATGCGAAGGCAGACGCGCCCGGACACGCGTCAGAACCTTGCTGCTAAAAGCAACCACCCGAACCAAGCTAAATGCCATCCGTTTGGGAACTGGCTTAAATGAATCGTGGTAAATCCATTCAGTGGTATGAGAGAAAACTATTCTATTGCGTGAATGGATTACTACCCAGTGGTATGAGATGGTCTCCATGATATTGTTGTAGGTAAAGGAAAACAAAAATATCTAGAACTGTATATTTTATCCTATTTATGTTTTTAAAATACATATGTACATTTTAAGTTGTCAACTTTGTGGACAAATTGACAAGAAACTGTTCATCAGCTTACCCCTGAGGCACGGGCCTACAGGGCGGGGGTGGGGAGGGAGACCTAACTGTTTCTATTTATGCCTGTTGATACTTTGTGGATCTCTTTTTAGCTATAGGTGCATTACCTTCCTGCCTGTTTGAATGCCGTCTCAAGCACACCTCAGGGACTGATGATACAGAAGGGTACATAATCCAAAACTTAGAGAACACTGTAGTAAATCTAAGAGTGGCCATGGATGCAAGCTGGAGTGGAGGAAGGAAGCAATTGACTGATTGGCAAGCCATGGGAGGCTTTGCAAGAGGAAGTGCTGTTGACATTTGGTTTTTAAAAGCCTTCAGGAGGTGAATGAGGCAGGGGAAGGCCTGTGAGATGGAGGACAGCATGTGCACACAACCCGGACAATTGTCCCACATGCATGCAAGGTGACATGAGGAGGTACAGAAGATGAGGCCGGGAGGGTCAGATTTGGAAGGGTCTTGAGTGCCCTGCCAGGACCTTGGCCTCTGTGCCACAAGGCAGACAGTGGTGGGCGCTCGAAGGGTTTTAAGCAGTAGCCCAGCCAGCGGCGCAAGGCTCAGAACGGGAAGGAGCTAGAAGCGGGAGACCAGTACAGGGCTACTGTGGCGGTGCAGAGGGGAGCTGCTGGGCCGGGGGAGACGCTGGCTGGAGGAGGGAACTGGCTAGGTGGAGTAGGAGGTGGCGATGGCAGAACGGTGGGGGCTTCACTCCTCCCTCTTCAGGTCTAATTAGACACAAGTTTCCCACTTGGGAGACGCAGGCATGGTGCTGCCCACCTAGCTCAGGAAGGCACAGCGAAGCGCGATGCTTTCCTCACACATCTGCCCTGCCTGTACTCCAGCCCCAGGGGGCTGAGCTTTCCTCTGTTCGCAGGGAGAAGGAGGTAGAGGATGAGGCAGTAGTCCCCTTCTCGGTGTGGTTGTTGTGGAGCTTACCATTGAGGGTAGCCACCCTTCGCATGTGGGGGGCATTTAGTCTGCAAAATTCCTCCATAACTTTTATTTTTATTTCATTCGATTCTCGTAACAACCTGCTGGGGTGGGGCTACCAGCCTGCCCTGAAGGGAAAAACCCAGGTTCTTCCTCCCTAGCTCTGGAACCCTGAGTCTCTCCTCGCCTGTGAGGATGTTACCTTGTAGTTGTCCTCTTTGGCCACCAGGTGGCGACAGTCTGCATTTGAGATGGCGCTTCTTCGGGTCTCTTTGTCTTGCTGAGTTAAGACCCTCCCAACCCCCCACTTTATGGTCATATTAGTGAGTTTGGGGCAGAGAGGGAAAATAAACCACTTTTAATTAGAACCCTCCTTCGGGAAAGAAAGTAGCATTTGTTGAGCCCTAACCCAGTCCGCACGCTGTGTGGTTCAGCCCCCATCATCTCATTTAATCCCCACAGTGGCCGTGATAGGGGGCGCTATTCTCCCATTTTAGAGATGAGAACATTCGGGCTCTGAGAGATGGGCTAGCTCGCCCGGTGGCCTGTGGCTGAGAGTGGCGGCCCGGGTCCCTCCCTGCGTTGTCTCAGCGCTGGCGCAGTTCCCAGCTCGTTGCTCGAACTCCATGAATCAGTGCCGAGCGAATAAACGTAGGCGTGGGATTTGCTTCCTAGCGGCCTCAGGGCCGCGGGGGAAGGTTTAACGAGAGAACGCACCAAGCGTGGTGTCTAGCACTTGGTGAATCACTTAAACTCCTTAGGAGAAAACTTCCATCTCCCTGTTGGGTAAATATGCTAGATGGTGTAGGACTCATTGAGGTCTTGCTAACATTTTCCTTACTGCCTTCATCGTTAATTGCAACTGATGATGTCTTCTTTCTCTTTTCTTTCCTCCTCCTGCTGCTTGGAGACTAGCAGGGCACCTAGGGAGAGAGGTGGCCCCAGAAGGTACTTAGTCTCCCAGCCCTGGGTAAGCCCTCCCTGTGAGCACGTGTGGGAAGGGCCAGAGGGCCCGAACCAGCAGCTCCAGCTGCAGCCGCCCAACTCCAGGAGGGATCCGTCCAGTCTGTTCAGAGTCTCAGGGGAGGCAGGGGGCCTAAGGAAAAAGCTCCTGGCCTTTAGGGTTTGAATGTCGGTCCCTGCTCCCTTTCCCGTAGTGTGAGCTTAAACAAGCCGCCTTTCCCCCCCTGCACCTCAGTGTCTCCATCTATAAAACGAGGAGCATGGTGTCAACGTCACAGGTGGCTGTGAAGGTCAAATGAATAACACATGGGTCACCCAACATCTAGGTCTCCTGCCTCCGCGTCGAACCCCTACAGAAGTCAAGAAAGAACTCTCCTTCTTTGAGGAATATTTCCACATCTCCTGAGAATCCTCAGATTTCCTGTCTCAGAGATTCATGGGGGGCACGGGGGGGGCGGGTGTTATGTCACCCTCCGTGGGAGCAACCCCTAGCATGGGGTGAAGCTGTTGTCTCAGACGGGAGAACAGGCACAGTTGTGGTGGTGGGAGAGGAAGCTCAGACCGCACTGGGAGCAACGGCATGGAACATGGGGTTGGGGGTCCCCCAGAGTTAACAGGGCTGAATTCCAGGGCATTCCTTCGACTTTGTTTCCTCAGAGTGCCCGGGAGTACCGACAGCGCAGTTTGCTCGAGAAAGAACTGCTCTTCTTTGCCTACGATGTCTTCGGGGTTCCCTTCGTGGACCCGGTGAGCCTGGATGCGGGAGTCAGGGAGGGCGGCTGGCTGTGCGGCTCTGTTTGGGGGTGGAGCCAGACACGGGATCTGTGAAGCCCGTGGACGAGAGACAGAGGAAGACAAAGGGGAATTCTGGGCAGCCAGAGGTGACTCTGGTTTGGAGACTCACTTGATCTCCTGCCGGGAGGCAGCTGGATTCTCCCGGAGGCCCAAGTCTGTGCAGAGACCCGGAAGAGGAAGTGGGTCACCCTACAGCATTGATTTTTCTCCTGATCTGCTTTTAGGATTCATGGACTCCAGAAGAGGTGATTCCCAAAAGATTGCAAGAGAAACAAAAGTGAGGACCCTGAAGAGACTGCATGACTGGAGCGGCCTGATGAAGCACTTGAGGCTTCCTGAGCCCAGGCAGATGTGCACTCCTGGAAGTGGGGGGTGGGGGGCTGGTCCAGGCTGGGAAGCTGGGGTGGGAGCCAGGGTGGCCCCCGGAACATGGTCCTCAGAGCGGCTGTGCGCACAGGTCCGAACGGGAAACAGCCGTCCGCATCTCCCAGGAGATCGGAAACCTTATGAAGGAGATTGAGACCCTGGTGGAGGAGAAGACCAAGGAGTCGCTGGATGTGAGCCGGCTGACGCGGGAAGGTAAGAGGACAGTGCTCTGGCCTCTGGCTGTCGTGGAGGCGGCGAGGCAGGCGTCCCCGCGCTAGCTGGCCGTCCCCGGGACGGGGCCTAGACTCACCGGGACTTCCACCCGGAGAAGGCACTGAGGATTGGCCTTTGGGGAGGAAGTACGACTCCTGGGTCACAGCAGCGCTAGTTAAGCTCACTGCAGTCAGTGTTTATAGCGCAAACCTCATCCGGTCTCCCCGCTTCCATCATGCATCCTGCTACCAAGCCTCCAAATCTGAGGTCTCTTCCCCCCTGCTCCGCCCCTGCCAAGCTGCGCTGACACTGCTTTTCCTCGCCCCTTTCCCCAAGCCTCTCCTCTTCCCATTGCTGCGGGCCCTCTGCACCTGCTGTGTGCACTCCTGTCCCTCCCTGATCTGTGCTTCCCCTACCCCTGCAGTGGCTAGACCGGCTTCCAAACACGCAGACCCTACCCCTACCCGCCCTGCCTGCCCCTTGAACCACCTGCTCTACCTTCTGCTCGTGTGCCCTGGGCTGCTTCTGTTCCTCGGGCCCGTCTGCCCCCGAGGCTGGGCTCATGCCTGTCCCTCCTCCCGGTACCCTCCCATCTCCTCTGCCCACGAAGCCTTAATCTCCCAGTCCTGGGGACCCCCCTCCCTTTTTCTTTGGAACTTTCACGGCAGCTTTCTTGGTGCTGGCACCAAGTCTGTCCATTTGCATTGTTGCTGGGAGAGGTGCCATCTTCAGGTTTGAGACCCTCGCCTTGCTCGCAGGGCCTGGCGCACACGGCGGCCTCAGTGAGTCGCCTCCAGTAGGTCCCCAGCACGGAGGGACACGAGGAGAAATAGAAGAAAAGGTTAGCCTTTGCTCTGCAGTTGCTTAAATGAACGGTGGGTGATTTCACAAGATGAGCACGTGAAAAGAATTTGTCCCGCATTCCTTGGTTTTCAGGCAGCTTTCACTCTGTGGTTTCTCTTCTCCGGGGGAGGCGGGCTGGGCAGATTGAGGTCCTTGTTTGAAATAAATGTGCCAGTGCCTGGTGCGATGGCAGCTAAGATTCTGAGCCTTTCCTGTGTGCCCGGTATTGTGCTGAGCTTTTAACTCGCCTTGTTGCTTTTTACATCAAGCTAGCACCAATCTCAGGAGGTAGATGCTGTCTTACAGATGAGGAAACGAAAGCTCAGGGGGGTTAAGTAACTTGCTGAGGTCACACAGCTAATAGGTGGAGGATTCAGGAGTCAGACCCCCTTCTTTCTGATTCTGGAGCTCAGGGTTTGAAGACTCTGTTGGCGATGTTTCCCCAACAATTGGCGAAGGCCCAGAGCCAAGAACTGTTCGGGAGAGGAGCTAGGACTAGGGCCTGGCTCTCCCGTCTTGTCAACTCCAGGTGCTGTCCTCTGGGCCACTGCCACCTTTGGAAGTGACCGAATAGGAAGTTTCCCTGGTGCCCTGGAGACAACTGGAATTTCTATTCCCATCCGATGGAGAGTGTCTGGACAGAGCTGCCTCTGGACTCAGCCCAGTCTTGCCATTGCTTTGCAGGTGGCCCCCTGCTCTATGAAGGCATCAGTCTCACCATGAACTCCAAAGTCTTGAATGGTTCGCAGAGGGTGGTGATGGACGGCGTAATCTCCGCTGACGAGTGCCGGGAGCTGCAGAGACTAACCAACGTAAGGGAGACCCCGTGACCGCGCCTCCGCACTGAGCTCGCCTGCCCCTCACTGCACACCGGCGACCGCCTCTTCGCAGACCCTCAGCTGCCCTGGCTAAGCTCCCCCTGTGTTTTGGGCCTTGCAGGCAGCAGCGACCTCGGGAGATGGCTACCGGGGTCAGACCTCCCCACACACCCCCAGTGAAAAGTTCTATGGCGTCACGGTCTTCAAAGCCCTCAAGGTAGAATCAGTACTCAGCATCTAGAGTGTGGGGAACGGGAGAGGGGAGGCTCAGGCCGTGGGGGGTAGTGGGGGTGGGAAAGGTGAAGGTGTCTGCCTGTTGGATTCCAGCGGCCACTGGAATGGGAGGGAGGGGGAGTTAAGTTGAGGGAGGTTGACTTTTGCGTCCTGGCTGGTGAAGCAAGTGTGATCAAAGTGAGGCAGGCGAGACAAGACTGGTGGCCAGAGCTGGGAGAGTGCTTTCTGTCCGCAAAGAGGAGCGTGGAGGAGGGGCAGGTGTAACATGGGAGGGCTGTCGCGTGTGGGAACAGAGCAGGGGGGCCTGATGCCTCAGTGGGCTCTGTCGGCCCGCAGCCGGGCGTTCAGGGCAGCTGACTGCTGGTCTCCTTGGCAGCTGGGACAGGAAGGGAAAGTTCCCCTGCAGAGCGCCCACCTGTACTACAATGTGACCGAGAAGGTGCGGCGCGTCATGGAGTCCTACTTCCGCCTGGACACCCCCCTCTACTTCTCCTACTCCCACCTGGTGTGCCGCACCGCCATCGAAGGTGGGCCTCCTCTGTCCCTGCTGAGCACACGCTGTGGCCTGGCACGGGTGCTGAGGACATGGGAAGGAATGGGATACGGTCCTTTTCATCCTAGCCGAGGAACCAGCACAAAATGTGGCAACCCCGTGCGATCAGTGCAGCGGAGGAAGTTCCAGTCAGTCCACCAGGGGGTCAGGAGGACTTCCTAGAGGAGGTGGTGACAGTTGCGCAGGATGAATAGGAGTGGTGGAGTGCCCAGGTGATGAGCGGATGTTCTAGCCAGAAAGAACAGCACGCACAAAGAAGTGCAGGCCCTGGGCAGCCTGGTGGTGGGGACTAAGAACGTGGCCATTTCTGGGGCGTGGGGTTGAAGGGGAAGCAGTCAGATAAGGCTTGGGGAGGCTTTCAGAAGCCACACTACGGAGAGCTACATTCGGGAGTTTGTTTTCATCCTGTAGGCCACTGGGTCTCAGCAACGCTCCTGGGCATCCAGGTGTGTAGATCAGTCCTGAGCGATGTTGCAAGTTCTGTCACAAACTGTTCAGTACCAAATCCGTGAGAGAGGGACTTCTACAAGTCAGAGCAGGTGCGAGGTCATTCCTCGTCTGCTCTCCCTCTCTTGCATTCCCTTTTGCTGTCCTGAGGAGGGATGAGGTGTGACCAGTGCCCCAGGGTCTCACACAGCCCACAGCCGGATCTGTCATGCCGTCGCCTTCGGAGGTGCCGGCACTGATGCACCACAGGTGGTAGAGGAGAGAGGGCTTTACTTGCCCCCCAGAAGGTCTGGAGTTCTCTCAAAATCTGGACACACCCAAAGGAATGTGTCAGACACAGCCGTATGTGTCATGGCCTCTCAAGGTGGGGGCCGGGCAGCGGGAAGCTGGGAGGAGTCCTCAAACACGAAGGACTCTGTGAGACCTTTGTTTTCACGAGGTTAATTTTGCCGCTTTGTGGCGAGAGATTTGGAGAAGGTGGATCGAACCAGGGGGAGGGAAGCTGGTCAGCAGCGACCGGGTGGGCAAGGACAAAGGCCCACCTGGCCAGTGGCGGTGGGAGTAAGAGAGGAGAGGACGGGTGAGGGAGATGGAGGAGGTGGAGGGACAGGGCATGGCACCTGGCCGGACAGGTGGGGACAAATAGGAGGGACCTACCGTGACCTGACGGTGCCACCAGCCTGCTCTGGCCGTGCCCGGGGTTCGCGCTGGGGGCAACGGTTCCATGTCATGAATGTGCTTGCCTAGCATTTTACAGTACGCGCTGTCCGCGCCCTTTCCTGGCCTTCCCCCTGCGGAGCCCTGCGGAAGCTGACGGCTTACCTTTGCTCCTGTCTGGTTCCCTCCGTGCCGTCCTCACCTTGTCTCCCGCTGCACAGCGAGGCTCACTGTGCCCTGACTCCTCATTTTCACCTCCCGGGGGGATTCCTGTTTTGTAAATTCGAGCCAGAAAGCTGGGGTTGTGCGGCTCGGCCCAGAACCTGCCCTTGGTTAGAGCCTCACAGCCCTGCTTGCTGCCCCTGCTTGGCCCACCAAGAACCTTCCCAGGAGGCCTGCAGATTCGTCTGACCCCCGGGCTGATGGCTTAGCCGGAGACCCCCTAGTTCACTGGCCATTCCCATAGACCCGGAGGCATTTTGGGAAGCACCCCCCATGCCAATAGGAGAGCTGTAGTGTCTCCTGAGGTGTCCCCACGCTAACGTGCGTTACCTTGGCCCCAGAGGCACAGGCCGAAAGGAAGGACAGTAGCCACCCAGTCCATGTGGACAACTGCATCCTGAATGCCGAGGCCCTCGTGTGCATCAAGGAGCCCCCTGCCTACACCTTCCGGGACTACAGGTGCCCGCCCTCCCTCTGAGGCCCCCAGTCCCCTGCGCCTTGCCCCATCCCCAACACACACACACACACACACACACACACACACACACGTAACCACGTACACACACACATACACACCCATACACACCACACACATACACATATACACACATATACACCACACACATGTACCACATACACACACACACATACACACATATACACCACACACACATACATACCACACATCACACACACACACATACACATACACACCACATACACACACACACATACACACATATACACCACACACACATACACATACACACCACATACACACACACACGTACCACATACACACACACATACACACATATACACCACACACATACACACACACCGCATACACACATACACACCACATACACACACCACATACACACCACGCACACACGTACCACATACACACACATATACACCACACACACACACCGCATACACACATACACACCACACACACACCACATACACACCACATACACACATACACACCACACACACACACGCACCCATACACACATACCACACACGCATACACATGCATACACAGATACACACCACACACACACGTACCACATACATACACACATACACACACACCACATACACACACATACACCACACACACACATACACATACACACCACATACACACACACGTACCACATACACACACACACCACATACACACACAGGTACCACACACACACACACATACACACACACACCGCATACACACATACACACCACACACACATCACACACGTACCACATACACACACATACACACATACACACACACCGCATACACACATACACACCACATACACACCACACACACACACCACATACATACACACATACACACCACACACACACACGTACACACACATACACACGTACACCACATACACACGTACACACATACACACCATACACACACACATACACACCACACACACACGTACCATATACACACACATATACACCACACACACACATACACACACACCGCATACGCACATACACACCACATACACACCACACACACATACACACCACACACATACACACGTACACACATACACACACGTACACACATACACACTCCACACACACGTACACACACACACACACGTACACACATACACGTACACACATACACACATACACACACCACACACACACCACACACACACCACACACACATACACACACACATACACACAGAGGTGTGGGACCAGCTGTCCCCAGAATCCAGTCCCCTATCCCCACACCCTCTGGCCAGGAAGTCGGACAGAAAGGGAGTCATTCCCGTGTGGTGTGATGAGGAGGACAGTGGATTCTCTGGAGTGAGGGTGGAGGGTGGGGAGGCTGTCTTCCCAGGGCAGGCCCCCTCCCGCTGCTGCTTGAGAGCCCCTGGAGATGCGGGAGCTGTGGGCTGTTGGGGGGACGGGAGGAGGCAGCCCATGGCGAGACCATGTCTGTCCTTCCCAGTGCCATCCTTTATCTAAATGGGGACTTCGATGGAGGAGCATTCTATTTCACTGAACTAGACGCCAAGACTGTGACGGTGAGCGTGCCCTCGTGCCTGTCCCTGAGAGCCAGAAACCCTCACAGTGCGGAGTGCCAGAGCTCCCCTCCTCAAACCTGGGAGGCTCAGAGATATGTCGCTCACTCTGACTGGCCACCTTTTCTCTCCAGACCCTAGTGATCCCGTGTCCCCTCTGAAGGCAGGTTACAGTCTCCTGTGTACCCCGCACTTTGTGTCTCCTTCAGGCAGAGGTGCAGCCCCAGTGCGGGAGGGCCGTGGGATTCTCTTCAGGCACTGAGAACCCGCACGGCGTGAAGGCTGTCACCAGAGGGCAACGCTGTGCCATCGCCCTGTGGTTCACGTTGGACGCGCGGCACAGTGAGCGGGTGAGAGCACTCGGTGCCACTGGGATCTGCCCCTGGCAGGGCCCCGGGTTCTGCATCCCTCTTCCCAGCCTCCTTGCCGATGGCTTGGACATGAGAGCAACACCAGGCCTGGCATCCACAGAGACTCCCCCTGGTCACATTGCCTTGTCCTCCCTGGCCCTTCTTCCGTACTTGTAAACGGGGCTCCGGGTTGGGGTGCCAAGCTGGGGAGTGGTGCTGGCGCTCGGTCGCCTGGTTGGGCAGTAACCTCAGCTGTCTGCCCGGAGATTAGGACCTGCCGGGAAGCAGATGAGCTCAGAGGCCATGGAGGAAGAACCTGTTGCCTCCAGGAAGTAGCACCTGAGAGCAGGTGAGTGCCTCGTCCAGAGGCCTCCCTGAACAGGCAGGGGTCTGTCCTTGCAGGACCGGGTGCAGGCGGATGACCTGGTGAAGATGCTCTTCAGCCCAGAGGAGATGGACCTCTCCCAGGAGCAGCCCCAGGAAGCCCAGGAGGGGCCCCCCAAGCCTGTAGAGGAGTCTCTGTCTGGCAGTGAGACGGGACACAAGGATGAGCTCTGACAGCGTCCGGCTCCCTGTGGGGGGGTGAGCAGACCCACCCTGGGGAACCGTGTCCTCCACCGGCCGGCCCCCGGGGGCTGTGGTCTGCTGCCCGGCCGGCGGGACCCTGCTCGCGGCCGTCCGCACGGTGCTCCCGCTCTCGGAGTGGACATGGCAGGACGGCCCTCTTGCCTCTGGACCTGGTTGAGGGCTCAGGACACAGGCCCGGAGCCGCCCCCGGGGGCCTGCTCAGGCAGCCGAGTGACAGCACTGCAGTATTTAAGTGTCTGTGTAGACAACCAAAGAATAGATGATTTGTGGTTTTTTACCCGGGAGTTGGTTCAGAGAGTCAGAGTGGGGCTACCTGTTGCCCCGGGCCGGAGGCCACTCCAGGGCGGCGTGAGGGGGCCTGGGGGGGGGGCCCGGGGAGGGGGGCCGGCGCCGCCGAGGCCTCTGCAGCCTCGCGCCAGACGCCAAGCCCCAGACACCTCAGACCTGTCATCTGTGGAATGGGGATGCCGGTCCCCACTCTGCCCGCCTTCTGGGCGGGTTCGGTATCGGCTGTGACAGCCCTTTGTAAACTGGAGTGCTCTGGCCGAACGGTGGGGATTATGACCAAGCCCCCGCCGCCGGCAGCCAGCTCGGGCACACCGCCCCCGCGGCAGCCGCGTGCGTCCTGCCCTGCCGTCTGGCCTCGGAGGCCCCGGGCCCCAGGAGAACACACTACCTCTCGGAGACAGAAAGAGCACGGGTGAAGGTTCTGCCCCTCTGGCCACAAGCCCGTCTCCCCTCCCGGGCCCTCACTTATTCAGTCTGCCAGTAGCCGTTGGTCGAGCACCAGCTCAGTGCCTGCTGCTGGGACCACGTGAGCCAACGAAACAAGTCCCCGCCGTCACAGAGCTGCTGCTCCAGTAGGGGAGACAGGGACACGTGTGCGCACGTGCGTGTCAGTCTTCGAGGTGGCCAAGGAAGCCAGTCAGGCCCTGAGGAGGGCCGAGCAGCAGGGAGGCCGACGTGGCACAGAGTGGGCAGGAAGGGGGACAGCTCGTGCGGTCGGCGTCTCGGGGCCTCGTTGGTCCCTGTGGGCACGTGGGCCGTGCCTCAGGGAGACAGCAGAGGAGCGTGAGCCTCGGTGAACGGTGTGTGTGCGGGGAAGGGGCTTTGGGGCAAGGACGAGGCAAGGGAAGCTGCTGCCGTCCCCAGCGGGAGGGGAAGGTGGCGGGGAGTAGGGTGCTGGCAGGGGAGGGCGTGGAAGAGGGCAGGTTCTGGATCCATTTTTGAGGTAGAGCCGACAGGAGTTGCTGATGGGTCAGGTGGTGTGAGAAAAAGGAGCATCAGGAAGGCTTCCAGCCTCAGCAGTGGGAGGAAGGGAGCCGCCTGCCCTCTGGCGGAGGGGCTGCAGGGGGCATGGCGCTGGGCGGGGACGCCGGGAGCCCGGTGTCGCGCGCGCTGTGCTTGAGTTCCAGGAGCCTGTTAGGGCTCCAGGCAGAAATGTCAGCTACACAGTCCGGTGTGTGGGCGGGGAGTTCAGGGAGAGGAGGACGGGGGAGCCGTCACTTTGAGGGTCGTTGCCGGCCGTGGATGGTGTTCCAAGCCGGGAGACTGGGCGCGCGTGGACAGGAAGAGGCAGAAGACCGAGGCTGCTGGAGGCAAGGAGGCCGGGGGGGCCCAACGGAGGACAGGGGGCCAGCCGCAAGCCAGGGACCCGAGAGGGGTGTCAGGAGCTCAGCCCTACACGGGGACAAGGACGCGTTGGACACGCGACGTGGAGGATCAGCCGTTCCGAAGTGGGGAGACAGCAGCATACGTGAGCGCGCTCAAGGGCAGGACCTCATGGGGACAGTCACTCCTCTGCTAGTCACTGGCGATCGCGTCCTGTTTGGTGACGCACCCGCCATAGGGAGCAGGACACACTGACGGAAAGAGCATGAGCTTTGCCCCCGGGCGGAGCTGGGCGAAGCTCACTTCCACCCTTGGAGTTGTGTGAGGCCGGAGTGCGTGCCCCCCCCCCCCTCAGTAACATGGGGTTGTGGTCTTTACTGCCCAGGATGCCTGACCGTAGTAACGAGAGAATCCCCGGAAAGCACCTGGTACAACACTTAACACGTAGCAGATACTCCCACAGAACAGAAAACTACATCAGCCTGATTCTGGTCCTCCAGAGGCTTCCACACCAAGGCAGATGACCTTTACAATTTCAATGTATTGCTAACCACACAGAGCCAGCCAACGGTCTCAGTTTAACTCATGAAAGGCCAAACGTTTTCAGTGTCTGGGCCTGGGATAAGTGCATGTAAGGGGGGCGGGCTAGTGGTCCAGGCAACTGGCAGGGCTCCCAGCAGGGATGCCAAGGACAGCCTGTGCTCAGGGTTGTTTGGGGAGGAGGGGGCACCCCCTGCAGCCACACATGTTGCAGAGATCCCACCCCACCCCTACCCTGGGTGAGGTGTGGGACCCAAAAATGAGGCTGGTAGTAGGGCCTGGAGGTGCTTACATTTCCCGGGGAAGGAAGCAAGCCACACGCCAAATGCTGTGAGTGGAAAGAGGCGCAGAGCATTACGGGATGGCAGCTCTGGGCGCTTGGCCCCGCCTGGACACCCCACTGCCTCCCAGCTGTGGGGCCTGAGGCAAGTCCTCTCCATTCCCAGCCTGTGGTTCCACAGGAGAGGGAGTCTGGGTTGCGGGGGCAGTAAGACCAGCACCACCTCCTGAGCCCCCAGCATTTCAGGTGGTGGCTGCCGAGTGTGCTGGATGGCAACCAACTGAATCAGACCCTCCCGACGGGCAGTGGGAGGGGGCAGGGAAACAGCTCCAGTGATCCACTGGGAGGGAGGCAACAACGTGGACTCCCCAAACCAGTCGATGATCAGTGTGCATCTGCTAACCCTGGTTCTCTGCCAGGCACTGCTGGGCAGGAAGGGGCTGTGGGGCTCCAGCCACAGGCAGCGCGCCCACACCCGGGATGAGAGGGCACAGGGGTTCTCGCCCAGGAGGGAGTCTTTGGGGAAGAGCTTTCCTTAGCCAGCCCCATTTCTTCAGGCACAGTATGCTTTCCAAAAGCGCTTTCCCCCATTGTTTGATCCCCGTAACTCCCTCATGAACCTGACAGGATCAGTGCCTTTATCCCTGTTTTATCTCAGAGAGGCTAAGGCACTTGCCCAATGTCACACAGCCTTTTGGTGGCAAAGGTAGAGCTAGAAGCCTAAGCTTTTAGTCACATACGTGAAGGCACTTGTTAGGAAGTGTGGCACCCCAGGGCGGTTTCCAGTTAGCTCCAAACGGAGGCTGGGCTGGGACCCTGAACGGTCCTGCTCTCCCCGCATGCCTGGGAGTCACTGGACTGCAGGGGACCGCAGGGGGAGTAGGAAACTTCCCCCAGGAACGCCATCTGAGTTCCGAATGGCTTTGGAACCTTGGTGAGGGCAGGCCCTTAGGGTAGGAGAGGATATCTGACAGAACAGCCTGGAAACCTCAAATAGCAAAGAGGAGGGTTGCCCAGAAGAGCTTCAGAGGGGACGTGAACCTCATTCTGGACCACAAAGTGGCTCTGGGGCCCAGTGCGAGGGAGGGATGGCCTTGACAGAGGGGCGTGCAGGCATCCCCACATCTCTAAGGCCTCGCGCCCCCAGATTTCACTTCTGGGGGCAGCTGTGTGACCTTGAGTGGCTCACTTCCCCTCTTTGGCTCTCAGTCCCCTCATTCGTCAGGGTCCTCCTCAGAAATCAGGGTGTGGGATGAGTGTGGCGCTAGCGCACAGGTCTGCTGCGTGCTCGACCTGGGTAGGTTACCTCCCGGCCTGCCCAGCGCCAACAGCTGCCTTGAGGACCACACAGTTCGTGCGCGGAAAGGGTGCTCACTGTGTCCCCAGGAGTCTCCGCTCTGGGCCCCAGCCATGTCCTCTGTTCCCCCTGATCGTACGGTCTCCAAACGGCCTGTGATAGAAGAGGGATCCCAACGCAGGACTGACTTCTCGACAACAGTTCTAGGCCCCTTTTGAATTTGGGGACCCTCGGGCCGTCCCAGGAAGCAGGTCTGTGTGTCCCTGGATCCACGTGGCTCTGGCCTTCCCAGCACACAGGGGGCCCAGTGTTTGCCCCGAGTGCGGCACTGCAGGCCAAATAGCGCCCAGCCCTGCCCCCAGCCGCTGGAGCTGCAGGCCATACCAGGGGCCCACGCCCCGGGCGGGCGGGCACAGGGCAGCCCTTGTCTGCGCAGTGCCTGGCACCCTCTCGTTTGCATAGCCACGTGAAGAATGCGAAGGAGCAGGCTGGGGACAAGTCCCTGCAGAGGGGGGCCGGGCTGTGGGGGAGGAAGCCTACGGGTGAGGGTGGGGGGTCGGCAGCCAGACCCTGCTTTCCCCCAGTGCGGTCCAGGAAAGGCAGGTGGGCCGTTGGGGCTGGAGGGGGCAGCCGGGGGCTGGCCCGAGTAGGAGCAGGATTGTGACATTTCCCCTGCACCCACGCCCGGTGGAGCCCACGGGGCCAAACTGAACGTGAGGGGATTGCTAATGAGCTGGAGGAGAGTTAAATATTCCCCTGCTCCAGAGGGCTGAGCTGGGGTGGGAGAGAGAAGGGGGAGGCGGGGCACTAGGAGGGGCAGCCCGAAACCGAGGAATGTGCGGAGGCCACGGCTCCCAGCTTCTGGCTCCCGGTCAGGCTGTTCTGGAGCAGGGGGCCAGGGCCCGGTGCCTCCAGCCCCAGCAGGAGCTGCTAAGCCAGCCAGCAAGGGGATTAACGGGGCTGAACAGTCTGCCTTCCTTCGGGCTGATGCCAGAAGGTCAGTGCTATCTCCCACCTCCCTGGCCAGGCCCCTTGCTGGCTGGCAGCCAGGTCTGGCCCAGCCTTGATGGGTCCTTCTTCTGCCCCCCTCAGATCTCAGACCCCACAGTGCATATTCCCTGGCCTGGCCTCCCCTGCTTTTGATACATATGGCCCCCCAGAACCCGGGACTCTCTCTCCCCAACATCCAGCCCAGTCTCTCCACATCTGGCCTCAGAGCCCTCTCCAAAAAGTTCTCCCTGATGTCTAACTTTAGTCTTACCTGCTGCAAAGTAGAATTCCATTTCCTTTCTGTCCTAGAGTCAGAGGACAGAAAACCCCAAGGATCAGGTCAGCCATGCAATAGCAAAATCCATTATCTCGGGGCTGGTGCTTGGGCAGGAATTAGAATTGTAGGGCACTTGCATGGTTCCTAAAGGGGGTTCCCTGGCAGGAAGGCCCTGAGGGCAAGCAGGGTCACTCCTCCCAGCCCCTCCCCTCTCTATCCCTAGGAGGTGGGGCAAGGGCACCCACCTGGGCCATGGCCCCGCCCCCCTGCCCCCAGGGGGCTGGCAGGAGCTCTGCTGGAGACCCTGCCCTGGCTTAGGCAGCTGCTGTGGGCGGGGCCCCTGGCCTTTCCAGCCCCTGGGCCTCCCCCTGCATTCTAGAGCCCAGAGCCGCTGAGGCCGCTGCTGCTGCTGCTGCTGCTGCTGCTGCTGCTGCTGCTGCTGCGGGCCTCCCCACCTCTCCTCAGCCTCTGGCCAGCGCTGCTCCCCCTCCCCTCCCACCCAGCAGCTCCTCTCACCTGGCCATGACCCCAGCACCCCCAGGGACCCTGGCCCAGCCCTGAGCCCTGGAACCTGCAGCCCCCTCCCCTGGGCCATGGCCAACTCAGGCCTCCAGCTCCTGGGCTACTTCCTGGCCCTGGGTGGCTGGGTGGGCATCATTGCCAGCACAGCCCTCCCGCAGTGGAAGCAGTCCTCCTACGCGGGCGACGCCATCATCACGGCCGTGGGCCTCTACGAAGGGCTCTGGATGTCCTGCGCCTCCCAGAGCACTGGGCAGGTGCAGTGCAAACTCTATGACTCACTGCTCGCCCTGGAAGGTAGGCCTCCCTCCAGCTGGGTTGGGAAGGTGGGCTGTGGGGGAAGGCGAAGTCCAGAGCAAGCTTGCCCACAGCCTGCGACCTGCGTTGGGCTCCATTCTCCAGCTCCCTGCCCGAGTGCGCTTTTGAAAATCCAGGCCAGCCTGGTGCTCCGTGGAGGGCAGGGGCTCCAGGCTCTGGCAGCCGCGGGTCCAGATCCCAGCTCTGTTACTATCACCTTCAAGGAGTCGCTAACCCTCTCTGTGTTCTAATGTCCTCATCTGTAGAGGGGAGCCGAGGACTTTACAGGACTGTGGAGGGTTAGATGAGATAGATGAGTGCCTGGCACTCAGGCTCCCCTCCACCTCCCCCCATACTCTGCATGCAGACACACTGTGCACACACACCTTCATGCCAGGCCTGCCACCTAGACAAGCATGCCTCCGTTTGGGTGTGCCAACACCCCCCCACACACACACACCCCCACACACACACCTGTGCACACAGGTGCTTGGGCACGTAGGTCCCTCTCCTCCTGGGATGTGCATTTGAACTTGACAAGTTGGCTTGTAAACAGGCACCATCGCAGCTCCCTCCCCAGCTCAGGGCCAACCCACCCACCCTCTGCCCAGGGTGGCCTAGGCCTGAGCGGGCAGCTATCACACGGCCCTCCCCCACAACACCCGTCCAGGCGGGTCATCTGGTCTCCTTCAGGGACCCAGCTCCCCCGAGCTGCCCACGGCCCAGGACTGACCTGCGCACAGGTGTACAGCTGCCGTGGGTGACTTGGAGGGCAGAGGGCAAGGTGACCAGGAGCCAGAATGGCTGGTGGGGGAGGTGTCCCTGCCTGAGAGCCAATGTGGGGCTGAGCTGGACCTCAGACAGCCTCACTCCCTCCTGCTGAATCTGCAAGGCCCTGGGAGGAACTGAGCCCACTGCTTGGGAGGGGTGGGCCGGGCCCCAAAGGGAGTCCCACCGCCAGGGAGCAGCGGATGAGAGAAGTCTGACTACCCTGGCACCGCACACACCACCTGGAGGAACCTGCAGGGGTAGTGAACGGCGGGGGTAGAGGTGAAGCTCAGCCCCACACCCTGTCCTCACGGCCCCCTCACACCTGCTGCAGGTGGCTGCCCGGGGGGAGCTTCCGGCCCCAGCCCCAGCCCCAGCCCCTTCCCTGCCGCGCTCCTCCCACCTGCCCACTTCTCCCAGAGCCTGCTCAGTGCCCCCTGCTCTGCCCAGGTCACATCCAGTCAGCGCGAGCCCTGATGGTGGTGGCCGTGCTCCTGGGCTTTGTGGCCATGGTCCTCAGCGTGGTCGGCATGAAGTGCACTCGGGTTGGAGACAGCAACCCCATCGCCAAGGGCCGCATTGCCGTCTCTGGGGGTGTCCTCTTCCTCCTGGCAGGTCAGTGCCCCTGGCTCCCTGTCCGCCATCTCGGCCACGGCAGGTGGCCCCGCTCTGGGTGGCCAGCTGGGGGCCAGAGCCGAGCTGAGCGCTCCGTCCTCTGTCCTTAGGCCTCTGCACTTTGACAGCTGTCTCGTGGTATGCCACCCTAGTGACCCAGGAGTTCTTCAACCCCAGCACACCTGTCAACGCCAGGTGAGGGCCAGCGCATGGCTTGGACCAGGGAGCTGGGACTCCCGCTCGGCTGCCTTTGTCCAGCAGGACACGAGGAGGAAGAAACGGGGTGGGGGGAGCTGCAGGTGCTGTCACTGCAAAGCTCTCTGGAGTGGGGGGCCAGGCAGGGTGTGGCTGAACCCTCTGAAGGGGCCGGAGTCCCGTGGAGGACACCGCAGGAGCTCAGCAACCTGAATCCGGGTTGAAATCCCAGATGTGGGCGTGCTGGCTGTGTGAAGGGCGAGTTCCAGTCAGATGGAGCTGGGACCCAAGGACCCAGCTGACGTGGTTGTGAGGGCTCAGTGAGATGTTGCAGGGAGGGCTCAGCACAATGCCGGGGCTCCGGAGAGCACTCGGTAAACCCCTCGTTGTGACTCCTGCCCAAGGCGGCAGGTGCATTGGGCTGGGAGATGGAGACTGGACAAGCGGTAGGGCAGATGTGGGGGGCCTTAAGCCAGAGGAGGACTTGGTTCCCCATCCTGGGGTGGAAGGCAGCCAACAATCCTTCCGGCCGCGGCATGCAGCACGGTGGGGAGAGGCTAAGCCCGGTAAGGCGCAAAAGTCTGGAGCCGGGCTTGGGCCCGAGGCTCCAAGTGCAGAGTAGGTTCAGAGATGTTTAGGAAGGGCCAGGACTAGGAGGCCCCAGGGCGTGAGGGCCGGATACGGGGCTCTGTGAAGAGCCTGGGCCCATCTGGCTCCACACCGCCTCTCAGCTGTGCCGGAGCAGAGAATGGGACAGTGTCAACCCCAGACATCCCAACAGACCTTGGGCCCTGGGCTGGAGGGAGAATGAGAAAAGGTACCCAGGCTATCGCAGTCAGGAGGGCCGGCTGGAGAAGGCAGAGGTGTGGCAGGGGAAGAAAAGGAGACCACAGGCACGGCGCTCGTCCCCTGGGGTCGGAGCTCTAGCCACGAAGATCTCCAAGCAAGAGGCAGCTCAACTCAGAGACAGACGCCAGGCTGGCACTCCTCCCTGTCCCTCCAACACTCCCCCAGGCAGCTGGTAAGCAGCCCCGTGCTGGGCCCCGGGGACACGGATGAATCCGGCGCTGCCTGCCCTCGGGGCGCTCCGGAGGGAGCCAGGCAAGCCAGGAGCTGAAGGCCACCCAGGAAGAGTCAGCAGGAGGCACAGCAGGAGGGGTCAGGGAAAGTCCCTGGGAGGAGGTGGCCCAAGTGGGCCCTGAAGGCAGAGGAGCGGAGGAAGCGCAGAAGGGGGGATGCTCCAGGAGGGGGCGCCTCCAGCAAAGGCACGGAAGCAGGGAGCCCCGGGGCGCCGCAGAGCGGGAGTGGGGGTGCGCAGGCTGGCGGCGGCCCCGAGGCGGGGAGTCGGGAGCGCCAGGTGGAGGGCCCGGTGTGCTCCCGAGGACCGCGGGAAGCCCGGGCTGGGAGTTCGGGCGCCGGAGGGGGACTGAGAGAAAGATGGCAGGGATTGCGCTGCTCCTCCCCACGGGACTTGGCGGCCCTCCCGCACCCCCGCCCCTGGCCGGAGGAGGAAAGGGGCCTGAGTCTGCGTGGAGCAGGCCCACCCTGGGCCTGGGTTCCCCCTGGGTGGGGATGATGTGCTGGGTGGAAGTCGGGAGGAGCGATGGGCCTGCAGCGGAACTTCTCGGAGAGACTGAGGAGGCTTGGGAGGCCCCCAATCTCAGCTCCCCACTCCCTGCACGCCCCCCGCCCCCACGGGGGGATCCTTGGGGGAGGGCAGGCTTGCAGCCACACCTGACGCCGTCCTCCCTACCCCTTGCAGGTATGAGTTTGGCTCGGCCCTGTTCGTGGGCTGGACGTCCGCGGGCCTGGCCATGCTGGGGGGCTCCTTCCTCTGCTGCACGTGCCCGGAGCCTGAGAGATCCAACAGCAGCCCGCAGCCTTACCGGCCTGGCCCCTCGGCTGCCGCCCGAGAGTACGTCTGAGCCCGGGACTCCGCCGGCCCCTGCAGCACCCTGGGCAGGGCCAATAGGGCACAGCGCGCCCCGCGAGCTCCATTAGGGCTCTGAGCAGCTTGTCCGCACACAGGCACCCACCCTGCGCTCTGAGACTCAGACCCAGACACTCAGAGGGAGGCCAGAGGCAGGCCCCAGCCCACAGGAGCACACGCCTGTCCTGGTGCAGGTGTGGACCCGTCTGCACAGCACACGGGCACCAGCACGTTTCCTGTCCAGGTGCCAGCGCTTTCCTGGGGTGGCTTTTTTACTCCCTGCAGGGCCCTGGGGACACAGCCACAAAGACAGCCCTTGGTGCCCCATGCCCTGGGGTGGCCAGAGCCTTTCCCCTCCCCGGGCTGGCAGGCTCCTCACAGCTACCCCATGCAGGGGGCAGTGTGCCAGGATGATGAATGTCCCCCCTTACACATGAGGAAACAGGTTCAGGGACACCAAGAGGCTTGGCCCCACTCTTCCTGAGTTCAGGTCCCAGGCTCTTCCAGTACGCCCAGCACCACGCGGACACCCCCACGCATGGCTCGGCCAGCACACAGCCAGCCCGCCCCCAGGAGTGGGCCCCAGGGAGGGCTGCCGTGGGTGCCCGGGTCTGACTGCGCTGGTCAGTTCCTGCATCTGGGCCTGCACCCCACAGCCCCTGCCCCACCCTGCTGCTCACCCCACTAACCAGCTCTCCTCTCTTTTGACTTGCAGACCAGTTGTTAAGTTGTCCGCCTCCGCCAAGGGCCCCCTGGGTGTGTAATGTCCAGGTCCCCAATCTGACTCTGTCCCCCCGGCCACACTTAGGCCGTGTGTTTGGTATTGTTTGGAAAGAGAAGTGAACATCCAGCCCCAACTGTGGTGTCATTTGATGTGCCCCTGGCATGGCTACGGTGGGTCTTGGCTCGGAGAGGTCAGAGCTGGTCCCTGGGGTCTTTGGGCAGCAAGACGGGGAGACAGACCTGCAGGGTGGGTTACATGGCACATCCAGTGCTGATCGGGGCTCCAGTAACCTCCCTGGCCTGACACTTACCTCAGATCTGGGGCGAGGGGACCCTGGAGGAGCTCACTACATGGAGAGGGACCTTAGGGCCTTTCAGCCACAAAGACTGTCCTGAGCAAGGTTGCAAGCCCCCTAATGCTGCCCCTTCTTCCACATCCACTCTTCCTCCTCTCCAGTCTGCCGAGGTCCCCCTACATCCCCGCCCTGGATCCAGAGTAGAGAGGGGCGGCCTCAGGCAGAAGGGTGCGGTCCACGCTGGAGGGGCTTTCGGTCTTGAAGTATAGATACTTCCTTAGTGTAGAAGGAGACGTCCTCAGAGAGCTGTAGGGAAGATTAACCCAGATCAGCACCTCCCCTCATGCTCAGGCCTCGCCTGCCCCAAACATCCTCCCTGGCCCCGAGTCTCTGGCCACTGGCTACCCTCTGTCTCCCATCTGGAAAGAGCTGACCATAACTGCCCCCCACCTTCCTCATGCCCTCCTCAGCCAGCTCTGTCTGGCTTCCTCCAACACCTGCTGGTGACCACAGCTCTCGCCAACTCACTGAATCCCCAGGAGGTAGCTGGGCCTTCTCCCCTGAGCGTGGCTCGAGGGAGGTGAGGTCAGACAGGGTGACTGTCATGCACGCTCCCTCGGAGGTCAGGGATGGGAGGAGAGGAGCGCGTGGTAGAGCGGCTGTGGGACTATGGGCACAGGGCCCCGGGCTGGCCGCGGCTGCACGTCCACGGGGAGCCTCAGGAGTGGCCGTTTCCTGCGGCCTGGCCAGCCCCTGGCTCCGGGGGTGGGCGCCTGACCCCACATGGGTTTACCAGAGTCCTGCCCCTCGAGTTATGAGTGAGGACTACAGAAGAGTCAGTCTCTCTGGGTGCCAGAAGGTATAAAGTGGGGAGCTGGCACCCAGGCTCCACATCCCGCCGGAACTGGCCTGGGGTGGGCCCGGCATTGAGCTCAGGCACCTCCTGAGGGACTGCGATGTGTGGGCGCCTCTGTGAGGCCTATGGCTCGGGGCCATTGGGGCCACATTTCTTGCCACTCTGTGGGGCTCTGGGAGGGAGAAAGGCACCTTGGTGAAGAGGTGACCGAGGAAAGATGACAGGAAGGCCTGTCTCCTCGTCTGCCTTTCCTGAGACCAGGCTGCTCCGTGAGGTTCCCACATCCTCCCAATACATATCCACCTTTTTTGCTGAAACAATTTTGAGTTTGACTTCGGTCCCCTACAACCAAAAGAGCCCCGACTGACACCACCAAATCTGGAACCTGGAAATTGAGAGTCTGGGTGAGGGCTCCTGTCACGGGCACCAGCTGAGCAGGTGGGGATGTGGGCCCAGAGGCTCGACCTCTGCGGGTCCTCCAGCACCTCCCTCCCGTTCCCAGCTGGGGATTTGGCAGCCCTTGCAGTCTGGTCACGAAGCGGTTGGCCAGGACACCATGTGTATTCTCTTGAGGTTCAGGGTCCACCAGACGCTTGGGACTTGGTAGGAAAACATGGGGATAGAATGTTCTGGCTGCTCCCCGTGAGTTTCGGGGACAGTGGTGGGTCTGACAGCCACAGGAACAAGCTTCCTGCTGGTCCTTCGTGGAGGGATGCCCTTTCTGCCTCGAACCCGGGACTGGAGAGGTGCAGAGTCAGGTGAGCGCATGTGGCCCCGGGATATGCTAACAGCACAGTGGGCAGCCGGCCATGGGAAGATGTCCGGGGGAAACTAGAGGAGTTCAAGGCTGCAAGGGTTCCGGAAGCCTGATCCTCCACGCCTCTGTCGAAGCAGCTGTTTTCAAATGTCCACATCAAGGTCACCTGGGCTGCCAATGTGCAGCAGGGCCACCTTCCCAGGGCTCCTGACTGCACTGCTGTTTACTGTCCCAGCCGCGGGGCCAGACGACTGGGCAGAGACCCAGCAAGGGGGTCAAAGGGCACGATCCTCAAGCTTTTGCTGATGTTTATTAACAGAGTTCTCCCAAGAATAAAACTGGCAGCCCATAAAAATACAGTTTGGGGAGGAAAATGCCTGTGTTCTCAGCCAGTGACGAAAAGCATAGCATAGAAGTAGCTATGCATACAGAAGGCGCATAGCAACAGAAGGTGCTTGGCCTAGGGAGTGAGCCCGCGGCCGTGGAGGAGGTGACCAGGGGACCCATGCAATGCCCGCCTCGGAGAATATGGATGTGCACTGAGTAGTACATGGTGTCCAGGAGTGATGTTTTTGTGTTGTATGTATGTATTGTTAATTCTGTGATAATGACACCATGGTTTGTTTGGGTTTTTTTTTTTTTTTTTTTCATCCCTATCTGTTAGAGGTGCACCCTGAAATGATAGAAGGCCGGATTTGCTTTAAAATGCCCTAAGAACAAAATGGTCAGGGGCAAGGGAAGTTTGGTAAATGCCAGCGAGATTTAGGGGTTCACTCTGTTCTCTTCATTTGTGTGTAGGTTTGCAAATGAAAAAAATAAAAAGTTAAAAATGCCTGTAAGTTTCGGTGGTTGTGCAATGTAACCACCCCTCACTGACCACTGGGACAGAGGTGATGAGCGCTCTAGAGACTCCTGCTACCTGGAAACTTGGTAGAAACACAGACTCTCAGGCTCCACCCCACACCAGGTAACACAGGCTCGGCATTTTAAGGAACTCTCCGGGTGACTGGAGCACACACAAGTTTGGGAAACGCTGATCTAGGCTAGGGAGGGAAGAGCTGTGTGGTGCGTTGTCTTCCTCCATCATCTGAATACCGGATGCAATGAAAGCAGCTCAGTGTATGATTTCGTCTAGAGTTGGCAAGATTATAGGGAGCCACAGCTAAACCCGATCCAGGCAAAACTGGAAATGAAGAAAGACAATGCCCAGAGCAGTGCTTCCTGACTTTCTCTCCTCATAGAGCACATAAAAAAAATATTTGGCTCAATTTATGAGCACATTACAGGCAATTTTATTCTTGACAATGCTCCTGTTCAAAACAACTAAAAACGTTGGGGAAAGGGCGAAGAATTTTTTTTTTTAAGATTTTATTTATTTATTTGAGAGAGAGAGAGAATGAGAGATAGAGAGCACGAGAGGGAAGAGGGTCAGAGGGAGAAGCGGACTCCTGATGTGGGACTCGATCCCGGGACTCCAGGATCATGACCTGAGCCGAAGGCAGTTGCTTAACCAACTGAGCCACCCAGGCGCCCAGGGCGAAGAATTCTTTACAGAGCATCAAGGGAAAGGGCTGACACCCTGCTATGGACTCTCCAAGTCAACACTCAAGAAGCTCTTCCTTTCATCCACATGGAGGCCCACGTGGTGACCACAAAACTGAGTCGTCCATGGCTGCCAGGATCAAAGCTGAGTTACATATAAGGGGGATTGAACAAATAAGTAAAATGTCAAAGATAATGGGAGCCAGGCTTTCCACTGCCAGATGATAGATTTACAAAGATGAAATGTGGAAGATTCAAATAAATCCTGTGGTGTTGGATTGGAATTAGAGGTATGTGGATGAACACCTGGCTTTTAATATATTTAGATGAATATTGAAATAGCTATAGTTGCGTATGTGTACATACATGTGTGTGATATACATACATCCATATATCTAGGAGTTCTACCTCCTAGAAAAGTCTAGAAGCAATGATAACCCAGTGGCAAGAAGATACCTTGATTTCTGAATACTGTTCTCCATTAACAGGTACCAGGGCTCCATGGAGAAATGGCTGATCTGAAGGCTGGGGTAAGGAAATAATAAGCCTGGAGCATCTTGATATTCCAGAAAGTAAGAAAGAGCTCGAGGAATAATGGAGACACATCTAAAGGATACAGAAACCAGATTAAAGAGATTCCCATTTGCTTTATCTGGGACAATTTGAGTATCAGAATAAATAATGATAGTAATGGATTCTAATTGAGTGAATAAAAATAAGCATCTATTAGTCCATACTGATACAAAAATTAAATAGATGGGGGAGAAAAAAAGCTCTACAGTAAAATGGCAACTAATATAATTTATTAACTAGTAAGTATAAAATATTTAACTTGACAGTGGTGAAACATTGCAGACATAGCTTAATCAAGTGACAAAAGTTAACACCACCAGCAACAAGCAAGTCAAAATTGTGTGTCCCTTGATATAATGCACTGAAAAGAACACAGCATCATTTCTGTGACATTCCTGTTAAAGGTGTACAAACCGAAATGACTTATGACAAGACAAAAAAATCCAAATGGAGGTTATTCTACAAAGTAACTGCCTGCACTCTTCAAAACTGTCCACATTATGAAAGACAGGAAAAGACTGACAAGATTGAAGAGATATTATAGCTAAATGCCATGAATGATCCTTGATTGGATCCTGGACCTATAAAAGACGTTCTTGGGACAACCAGTGACAATCGAATAGTGTCTATGGTTTAGATGGGCAGTACCATTTCAAAGTTAATTTCCTGAATTTGATAGTTTCCTGTAGTCTTGTACGACAGTGTCCTTGTATTTCAGGAAATACACACTGAAGTACTAAGAGGATAATGAGGCATCAGAAAAAAATATGCATAGAAAAACATGAAGAGTTACAAGGCAAATATCTGCGGTATAATATATTTTTTTTGATGTAGTGTTCCATGATTCATTGTTTGTGCATAACACCCAGTGCTCCATGCAGAACGTGCCCTCTTTAATACCCATCACCAGGCTAACCCATCCCCCCAACCCCCTCCCCTCTAGAACCCTCAGTTTGTTTTTCAGAGTCCATCGTCTCTCATGGTTCGTCTCCCCCTGACTTACTCCCCTTCATTCTTCCCCTCCTGCTATCTTCTTCTTTTTCTTTTTTCTTAACATATGTTGCATTATTTGTTTCAGAGGTACAGATCTGTGATTCAACAGTTTTACACAATTCACTTCACTCACCATAGCACATACCCTCCCCAATGTCTATCACCCAGCCACCCCCTCCCTCCCACCCCCCACCACTCTAGCAACACTCAGTTTGTTTCCTGAGATTCAGAATTCCTCATATCAGTGAGGTCATATGATACATGTCTTTCTCTGATTGACTTATTTCACTGAGCATAACACCCTCCAGTTCCATCCACGTCGTTCTGAAGTATAATATTAATCGGGCAACCTAAGTGAAGGGTAGACTGGAGTTCTTTGAACCGTGTTTGCAGCTTTTCTCTGAAGTCTGAAACTATTTCAAGATAGAGGTTCTTTTTGTTGTTGTTTTTTAAAGTCTAAGTGAAAGCCAGAACACTGAGACACTGATTTTCTCAGAAGGCACATGAAACCCCAGCCAAACATAGATGCAGATGCCTCCCAGTATGGCAGTGGAGAGAAAGCTTTGGACTCATCTTTGGTGAACCCAAGCAGAAATCTTTGTTTCACCATCATTTTTGAAAGACGTTTTTGCTGGGTATAGAATTCTGGGTTGACTCTCATCCTTTCAGTACGTTATAGATATCACCCTGGTGTCTTCTAGCTTACATAACAATTTAAACGAAAAGCCTGCTTAACTCTTTTCGTGGTTGTTGTTGTTCCTTTGTTTTCTCTCAGTTGTTTTCCAGATTTTCTCCATCTTTGGTTTTCAGAAGTTTGACTATGAAGTGCCTGGGTATTTTTTTTTTTTTCTTCTCTCTGTGTGTTTATTTTCCTTGGAGGTGTTCTGAACTTCCTGGATCTGGGGTTTGTTATCTTATATTGATTTTGGAAAAATTTTAGCTGTTATTTTTTTCAAATGCTTCTTCTGCCCTATTTCCTGTCTTCATCTGCTACTTCAATTACATGCCTGATATTGTGGCACAGCTCTTAAATATTCTGCTCTGTTTTATTGTTCCCATGTTTTTCTGTTTCAATTGGGTTAGTTTCTACTGACCTGCCATCAAGCTCATGAATTCTTTCCTCTGCTGTGTCCTTTGATATGCACATCAAAGCATCTCCTCATTTCTGATAGTTGGGCTGCTTCTACCTTGTGCTCAGTCTAGACCTGGAATCCAGGGGGTTTGGGTGTACCCCAGCATTCAACACTCCCTGCATGCCTGCACCTCAGAGGGACTCCCTCTCCAAACTCTTGCCCTTTCCCCAGCAGTAGCTTGCCATTGTTTAGGATGCAAGGCTCACATTGGCAGCAGGAGAGTTTTTCTCCTTTCTTCTGCTCCAGCCTTAGTTGGACAGGTCCTGTGCACCTGAGCCTCAGTGGTAGGGCTTTGTCCTCCCCACATAGCCTCTGACCTCTGCATGCAATGGTGGTGGGTCTTGGGTGGCAGTGAGTTTCCTGCCCTCCCACCAGGCAGCAAATTTCTGTTTTGTATCAGTGCAAGATCCTGGTCCTGAAAGGGTTTGCTTCTTCCCGCTCATGGCCGGCAGCATTTCCTTCTACTCAACTCAGAAGTAGGCCACCTTTGTTTGGGACTTAGTTCTTTCCTTTTCACTGCTTTTGTATCTCCTAATAGTTCATTGATCCTAATACGATCATTTTCTTTTGCTCATTAGTGCAAGTCTGCTGCTTGCTTGTCGATGCTCTCCATTTCAGTCTCAAAATGTCTTTTTTCACCTTTGTATCCTACTGTGTATAGGAATCCTAGGTTGGGAATTATTTTCTTTGAGATCACTGAAGATACCATTCCACAGTTTTATGGCGACCATTCTTTCTGTTGCAAAATCAAATGTCAGCTTTAATGTCATTCCTTTCAAAGTGATCTCTTCCCCCCAACTCCTCTTCTTGTCTTTCAAAAGTTGTGGTACCATTATTGATACAGTTTAGAGGTGGATTTTTTATGTAAGTTTTTGGGCTTCTTGACTCTTTCTTTTGGTGTCTCCTTCCCTCTAATCAGTTCTGGGCAAGTCTCAGCCGTTCTCTCTTCAATCCTCTTTTTCTTCTGCAGCTCCAGTTAGAGTCGGCTTGATTTTCGTACCATAATCTCTCTTAGTTATTCTTCTCTGTTTTCCAATTTTTAAATTCTCTGTGCTTCATTATAAGTGGTTTCCTCTAACGATCTCCCAGTTATCTAATTTTATCTTCAGTTGTGTTTAATCAGCTTCCAAATCTATCCACTGATTTCTTTGAAGTATTGTATTTTTCTGTTCTCAGATTTCCACCTGGTTAATTTAAAAAAATCTTCTGGGTCAATTATAGCTTCTGGTTCTCTTCTTTATTAGTTTGCTGGAACTGCCATAACAAAGTACCACAGACTGGATGGCTGAAACAACAGAAATTTACTTTCTCACATCCCTAAAGGCTCTAAGTCCAAGATCTAGGTGTCAGCAGAATTAGTTTCATTTTGAGGCTTCTCTCTTGAGTACGTAGAAGGCTGTCTTCTTGTGGTGTCTTCAATGGTCCTTCAGCAGCGGGGAGTGGCAGAGGGAGAGGGAGAAGCAGATTCCCTGATGAGCGAGGAGCCTGATGTGGGACTTGATCCCACGACCCTGAGATCACGACCCCAGCTGAAGGCAGACATTTAACTGACTGAGCCACCCAGGTGCCCCCAAGTTTTTGATTTAAATATGCATTCCAAAAATTATCCAGTGAGCACATGAACCTTGTTATATGATATTTTTACAAAAATGGAAAAGACGATATACAAATGACAAAGCCTCATAAAATGGCCTTTAAATATCAGTTGTTTCTACTAGTTTTTCTTCCTTGGACAGGCCATCTAACTTCTTTTTCTATAAAACTGACAATCTGTGGCACCTGGGTGGCTCAGTCGTTAAGCGTCTGCCTTCGGCTCAGGTCATGATCCCAGGGTCCTGGGATCGAGCCCCGCATCGGGCTCCCTGCTCCACGGGAAGCCTGCTTCTCCCTCTCCCACTTCCCCTGCTTGTGTTCCCTCTCTGGCTGTCTCTCTCTGTCAAATAAATAAATAAAATCTTTAAAAAAATAAAGTAAAATAAAACTGACAATCACTGCAAGACCCTAAAATGTTTTCTTTCCAATGTACTCTTTCTTTCTTACATCTTTATTCAGTATCTTTCCCATCATTTTTTCCCCAATTTTTTTAATGTGGTAAAATACACATAAAATTGGGGTGCCTGGGTGACTCAGTTGGTTAGGCATCTGCCTTCGGCTCAGGTCAGGTCCTGGGATCAAGTCCTGCATCGGGCTCCCTGCTCAGTGGGGAGGCTGCTTCTCCCTCTGCCTGCCGCCCCCCCTGCTTGTGCTCTTTCTCTCTCAATGAATAAATAAAGTTAAAAAAAAATACACATAAAACCTACCATCTTAACCACTTGAAAGCACACAGTTCAGTGACATTAAGTACATCAATGTTGCTATGCAACCATCACTACCATTCATCTCCAAAATTCTTTCCTTCTTACAGAACTGAAACTCTATATCCGTTAAATGGTAACTCCCCATTTCTGCCATTCTATTCTCTGCCTCTAGTTTGACTAATCTAAGTACCTCACATAAATGGAATCATGCGGAATTTATTTTTGTGATTTTCCAGATATAGGATTTTTGGTTTATGGTTTTTTTCTCTTAGCACTTTATTTTTTTTTAAATTTTATTTATTTATTTGTCAGAGAGAGAGACTGAGAACAAGCAGGGGTAGAGGTAGAGGGAGAAGCAGGCTCCCCATCATTTCAGTTTACAATGTTCACAACTATTACCTCAGTTGATCCTTACAATATTCCTGTAACAGTAACAGCCAACATTTTTTGAGCACTAACCAAATGTCAGGTCTTACCTAATTCTCACAAGAACTTCAGGAAATAATTTGTTATCTCTAAAGATATAAAAGGCTCATTCTGAGGCTCTTCCCATGCACTTGGATTTGGCAGTTTGAAGGTGGGATCCAAGAAAATCTGTTCATTTTCTTGTGGATGGTCCCTACACCTTACTTTAAGAGCTACTTCAAAGTTCAGTACTGACATTTATGTGGCGGCTCCATACCAAGGCTCCAGAAGGTCAAGTTTCATTGGCAGAACTCGAACTCAGGTTTTCTGACTCCAAACTACTTTCCGTTCTGGTGTCTCAAATGATTTATGAAAATTACATTTTATGCACATGATAAAATGAGGACTTTTGTTGTACAGAAGGCTTTATAATCCTAAAGCTGTCTTCTTGGTTGGCTCCTCTTTCCCTCCTACAAACATGTCTCGTCCTAAAAAACCCTTCCATCCAATTTATCTATCTTTAGAGTGACCGGATGTCCATGTTGCCCAGGGTAGTCCTTTCGGCCCAGTGTAACTGATGACCACACCCCTTCACTCCCTGGAGCGTCCTAGTTGGCTAATATGTGAACTACATGGTCACACCAACAAACCTGCCCTTCCAGAGGCAGCCTTCACTCCTCACCCCGTTTCAACGTAGTTTTTGAGCTCTTGCTCTACTCTTTTAGCCCTGCTGCAGATGCTGGGATACAGCAGCCGTGAACAAAACAGAAACCTCAAACACAAAGAGTAACAAGGAAGTACAGAATTAGCAGATGAGGATATGCACCGGAGAAAAGTCCAGCAGGGTACGGAGGTTGGGAGATCTGGCCATGGTCAGGGAAGGCCTTCCTAGTAAAAAGACTTGAAAGAACTGAGAGAGATAGCCATTTGTTTAACTGGGGAAACTGTCTTCCTATCAAGAGGGAAAAGCCTTGAGATTGGGGTGTGTCTGGAAAAGGCAACTTGTGAGGTTGGAGTAAACCAGGGGTAGAGCAGAGAAAATAGGAGACAGGTGGGGGTACATTGTGAAGCTTCTGGTAGGAAGCAGGCTTCTGCTCCAGTGAGACTGGAAGCCTCTGGAGGCTTCTGCTCCGGTGACCGTGGCCGCTATATTGAAAACTGACTACAGCAGAGAGATGGAGGGTGGAAAGGAAGGTAGCAGGGAGTTCATCTAGGAGACTGATAACCCAGGTGAGATGCGGAGGCCTAGACCCATGCTGAGGGAGGTGGTGGGAAGTGGTCAGGCTCTGTTTCAAAGGCAGAATCAGCAGGATTTGCAGACTCATTGGATGTGGAGTGTGAGAAAAAAAGATGAAGTCAGGATGGACTCTCAGGGTTTTGGCTGGGACCTAGAAGGCTGGGCTGGCTGTCACTGGAATGGGAGGCTGTGGGAGCATCAGCCCTTCAACCTGCTTCTGCTGCAGCCTGGGGTCCACCCCTCCGTTTCCACTGCTGCTCTTGCTAGTAGTCTCCTTTTTGCTGAGCCCAGAGGACACTTGCCCACCTTCACCTTCTTGGACCTCTTGGTTTTGATGCCAAATGAATAATTTCCTATTTTGTGCTCTAGGATTGTGATGTCCTCCCTTTCTTTTTACATCTCTTTCTGGCCATCACTTTTACATCCTTGGTCTTGTTCCAAAAGTGATGCTCCTTGACCGATGGGATTTCATCCATGACCACATCTTTCAAAAAGCCACCTGAGTGTCAAGCATTCACCTCAGCTTTTACACCTCACTTCTTAGTTCCAAATCTGCTTCCCAAATAGACTCCTCATAGGCAACTCAAACACCAGACATTTCAAACTGAAAAAAACCCACCCCTGTGTGCATTCTCTATTCCAGCAAATGGCACCACCTGCATCAGTGTTCTGCAATCATGCTGGATTTTCTCTTCTTCCTCAATCCCACATCCAGCTAATCACATACCTCAGTCAGGTCCCTTCCTGAAAACATCTCAAATTTGACCTTCCCAACTGCCAGATCTAGGATACAGGTTTCATCGTTTAACTGGACTTCTGCAAGTGTCCACACTGGTCACTTCTTTTCTGGTCAAACTGGTTCCCCTCGGCCCCAGGAATATTATTTCTAAAATGAAAATCATTTTACTTAAAGATAATCCAGGTTCCCTATCGGCTCCTCAGCCCAGAGGAATTAAAGCGCAGGAGGGTGGTAGAGCTAGCTGCCCAAGCCTAGAGGAGGTGCTAAAACATCACTCAAGATGTGCATATGAGGGACACCTGGGTGGCTCAGTTGGTTAGTTGACTGCCTTCGGCTCAGGTCATGATCCTGGAGTCCTGGGATCGAGTCCCGCATCGGGCTCCCTGCTCAGCAGGGAGTCTGCTTCTCCCTCTGATCCTCCCCCCTCATGCTCTCTCTCTCAAATAAATTTTTCTTTTAAAGATTTTATTTGACAAAGAGAGACACAGCGAGAGAGGGAACACAAGCAGGGGGAGTGGTAGAGGGAGAAGTAGGCTTCCTGTCGAGCAGGGACCCCTACGGGGCTTGATCCCAGGACCCTGGGACCATGACCTGAGCCGAAGGCAGATGCTTAACGACTGAGCCCCCCAGGCGCTCCTAAATAAATAAAATCTTAAAAATATGTGAATATGGTGCACGTTAACAGTCTACTCACTTTTATTTGTAGCTTTATAAACAGGTGGCTGGACTGAAGGTATATAAAGCCCTCCTCCACCTGTAGTACCACTCAGAGAAGGGAGAGGCCAAGTTCCTAATCAGATTGCTCTTTCCCCAGGAACAAATCAACCTAACCCCTGTGTCAGACTAACCCCTCCACTAGCAGAACCTCAGCACTAAGCCTGTCCTGTGTGACGCTTTCTGGTTATACTGTCCCTACCAGATGTTCAAGCTCCACGCCCCTCCTCCCCCGTCAGCAATTTGCTCTAACTCCACAAATCTGACCCACGTTTGCTCCCTCCCCAAACCTTCCACTGTGCCATCTAGAACTCTGTCCCCAGCCTCTTCTGCGAACATTTGCATTCACTTTCTTACTCGGACTCTAGGACAGACTTGCCTGGGAGCCCTTTCAGAGGCTTTTCTTCTCCCCCACACCAGAAGCAGCAGGGCTCCTGGTGGTGGTCTAAGTTTCCTCTAGATCACACTACTGACACTTCTAAACCATCTTCCCCCTTCCTAAGCCCTCAAAAGCTCAACCTTCTTTGAAGCCTATGCTTTTAGACTAAATCCATTATCAAAGCAGACTTTCTTGACGATTTTTAACTCCAGAATCACCAGCACCAACTTCTCATGCCCACTACTTCTATCATCACTTGCAGCGATTTTAACACCCACAGAAATCCTTTGAACAGCATGGTCTATTTTTGACATTTTCACTTCCAATGTTTTCTTCCTCCTCCCATCTTCCACTTACATGACCATCACCCAGAAACTGTCATTACCAGTCACTGCACATCTCAAGGTTAAGCATGTCTAGGTGCACCACACTTCACCTTCTTCCAGCTCCCTTAAATTAATACTTTTACTCCAAGTAAACGAACGCACCAACTCCACTCAGCAGAGAACGTTATGCTCTTATGGCTTTGGCTAATCAGGATCCATCTCTGGGCAGGGAAAGGGGGAGAGGATGCTGGGAAGACTACTGTCAACGGTAACTTTGCGCCTTTTTAATACCTTTGCACTTTTCTTCTGTTGAATTCAGCTGCCAAAGTCCTGGTTAAACCCAATGCTCTACTTCTTGGCAATTTTATCTCCCTGGTACATTTGTTTTCCCATTCTCCAAGACAACTATTTTACATTTCTTTTTTCTTTAAGTCATCTCTATACCCAACGTGGGGCTCCAACTCCCAAGATCGAGTCGCACGCTCCACTAAGGCAGTCAGACGCCCCTACGTTTTTCTTTCATCAAACTTCTAACATCTCTTCTCCCTTTTCTAAGATTCATCAAAAACAAAAAAACCCCAAAACCCAAAACTTTTCCATTTTTATTGAACTTAATTTGAATAGAAGAATTGACAAGCCTCAATATCCATTAACATGAAAACCTCCATTTTCTTTTAATACCTTTCAATAGTTTTGCTTCTGCCCAATTTTGAAAATGGTGTATATATATATGTATTTAAGATTTTATTAATTGGGGCACCTGGGTGGCTCAGTTAAGCAACTGTCCAGGTCATGATCTCAGGGGTCCTGGGATTTAGCCCCAGGTCGGGCTCTGCGCTCAGTGGGGAGTCTGCTTGTCCCTCTCCCTGCTCATGCTCTCAAAGCTTTAAAAAAAAAAACTTTATTATAATCTCAACACCTTACCTGGGGCTCGAACGCACAACACTGAGATGAGTTCCATACTGTACCAAGTGAGCCTGCCATGAGCCCTCAAAATGGAATCGTTCTAAATATATTTCCTTGATACTATCACGGATAAAATTTTTTTACTAGCTATTATACACAGGTTTTAGGCACTTACTAACACATTATCCATCCTTAAAACTGCAAGTTTGTTAACAGTATCATCCATGCTGCCTGCCATTGTTTCTTTTCCAATTTTTACATATTTTAACCTCCTTGCACTGCCTAGGCCTTTAGTACTATGTTTTTAACAGAAACCATGACAAGCATCCTCGCCTTGTTCAGTTTGAATAAAACAGAACATACCACACGCCCGATATAGGATACCTAATTTATCATCACTCTCCTGTGCTTACTGGGCTACAGCCACATACTCTTATAAAGGGATGAGATATTTTAATTGTTAAGGCTGGAGTACTGGTCTCAAAGCTAAGTGTCAAAAACTAAAGCAGTTAGTAGATGAGGAAACCATTGCTGCTGTTTTGGCTGAACACTGCACCCACTCCCCCCTATAGAAGTGTTGACTTCTCCCAGGTCTCATGCTTGCACCATGTGACTGTGAGGCCAGGTTCTCACCCTGCACCCTGGCTGCACAAAGAATGCTTCTCTGGGTTGCCTTAGAGACTCGGGCTATCTAATCTTCACACATGGTGAAGGCAATCATAATGTGCTGGGCAACACAAGACACACGAAAAATGCATATAGGTAGTTTTGTTTGCAACACTGGCATCAAGACTGTACAAGATAACCTTCTTCCTTGCTGTGGTTTTCAAAATCACATTTTAACATTACAGGTCTCTCCTGCTATCTAAAAGTACTGCATTCTTTTTTTTTTTTTTAAAGATTTTATTTATTTGAGAGAGAGAATGAGAGATAGAAAGCACTAGAGGGAAGAGGGTCAGAGGGAGAAGCAGACTCCCCACTGAGCAGGAAGCCCGATGTGGGACTCGATCCCGGGACTCCAGGATCATGACCCGAGCTGAAGGCAGTCGCTTAACCAACTGAGCCACCCAGGCGCCCAAGTACTGCATTCTTATGGAACCCTCTGTAAGCTGAATAATGTGTGTAAAGTGAAGCAGCAATTACCATTAGCTTATATGGAAAAACTTGTGTTCTCAGAAATAAAAAATAATCTTAGGCTTTTCTGGTACTTTGGGATATATTTTGCTAAGGGATGTACAATATAGTGCTTGCTTCAACAACATATGTACTAAAATTGGAATAAGAGAAATCAGCGTGGCCACTGCCCAAGGATGACAAATTCATGAAATGTTATGTATTTTTTACTTATCCAAAGGATAAAAAAATGCCAAAGGGATACATGTACCCCAATGTTTATACCAGCAGTATCAACAGCCAAATTATGGAAAAGAGCCCAAATGTGCACATGAACATGTGGTGCATGTATATATATATATATATATATATATATATATATAAAATGGAATGTATATATAACAGAATATTACTTGGCCATCATAAAGAATGAAACCTTGCCATTTGCAACGTGGATGGCAATACACTAATACACTACAGTGTATTATACTAAGCGAAGCGAGAAAGACAAATACGATGTCCTGCATGTGTGTAATTTAAGATACAAAGTAGATGAAAATAGCAGTAAAGAAAAATAAGATAAAAACAGAACTGAGGGTTGCTGGAGGGGGGTGGGCTAAATGGGTGATGGGCATTAAGGAGGGGACTTGCTGGGATGAGCACTGGGTATTACATGATGAATCACTGAATTCTACTTCTGAAACCAATACTACACTGTACTTGAGTTTAAAAAGAGCATAGATGCTTACACAGTTCCAAACTATGGTGACTTTGATGAGCATTACTTCTCAGGGAAAAAAGCATGGTGGCCCCACTCTTGCTGCTCAGTGCATTGCCCTCTGTATATAGTTCACGGCAGCAAAACAAACACCAAATGCTATTTTCATAAAAGTGAAAATTCTTGTCAGATTTCTTGGTTAGCAAAAGCAATGTCTTTCCTAAAAGGAAAGTGGTATGGTATAATGCAAAATTTTGCAAAGTAAGGAACACCTGTATTGGATATTTAACCAATATTATTTCCATGATACATACATATCCTAGGTATGTAATTATAAAAAATATACCAGCACAATGCAATTTTGGTTGTGAATTCTGAGCACGTTCTGGAAAGGGGCACCACCAACTGGATTTACACAGAACTGCAAGACTCCTGGAAGTAGCACTCTAAATCCCCAGCAACTTTTTCACCCTGGGCCCAAAAAACTGACCAGGATGATCCCAAATGAACACCTAGCAAGACGTCGTCTAAGAATAACCAGAACAGGCGCACCTGGGTGGCTCAGTCGTTAAGCGTCTGCCTCCGGCTCAGGTCATGATCCCAGGGTCCTGGGACCCAGCCCCACATCAGGCTCCCTGCTCAGCGGGAGGCCTGCTTCCCCCCCTCCCCCTCCTTGTGTTCCCTCTCTCGCTGTCAAAAAATAAAATCTTAAAAAAAAAAAAAATAACCAGAACAGGTTAAGGTTAGAAGGGAGTGGAGACCACAAAATTATTTTCACTGACCTCCATATTCTTTAGCAGAAGTCTTCCTATATGTATTACATTTGTTATTAGAGTGAGTCTGTTTACTGAGCACAAGGCCCTGTGGCAGGCTGAAGTAACTCTTCCACAAGGACAGAGGTTAAGTGGCTTGCAGCAATTAGAATCCAGTTAGTGCATGGTCCCCTTTACCGCTGTCCCTCAGTAAAAACAACTTATGAAAAGGAAAATGGCCAAATTATCATCGTAAATGTTTTCTGATGTTTAGTATGAGCCCACAGGTATGTCACTTAAATAAATACACATTTTAAGGAAATTTCGAAGTAATCCAGTGAGTACCATCTATTTGCAGCTAGGTTTAAGCTAAGGGTTCTATGGCTACCTAAGGACTTACAAACTAAAATTAAAACAGAAATATACACAAAGACAATTATTTAAGACCTTTATTAACGGGTGCTTGCCGTTTGTTGATTTTTTTGAAAAAATCAAGTTGTAAACTTTTTATTACAAATTAAAAATGAGGTTCTTAAAAATCTCAACTTGACCAGATATGAAACAATTTAAAAACCTTTAAAGGTGTATTGAGAAAAACCAGGTTTTTTTTTTTTTTTTAAAAAACACGTTTGTCATTACCAAAAAGAGGCGTCTTTAGGTAAAAATAATAAAAACCCCATGCTGCATAGATAATGCAGATAGTTCTATTTATCTGGTCAGTGGGCAAAAAGCAAGCACTTAAGGTCTTCAGCTCCAATCTTTTGTTCATTTCTTATTGCTGGAATTTCATCTTCATTTCTTCGTGTTGGATGACTAAACTGAAAAAAAAATTAAAAATTAAAATAAAAAAAGATTATCTTGCACAATTGACCTCAATGTTCTTGGTATACACCAAATTGCTCCAAATCACATCAGCTAAGTAGGGAAGGTATTAACAAATCTATTTCTTTATCCCAAGACACTGATCCAACAGGGGTGGGCAATGCTCTGTGACAAGAATGGCTACTGTGAGGTTCTGGATGACCTTTTGCCACCCAGAAAATAATAGAGGGGAAGAAACCAAAAGTATCACTGGCTGGAAATGACAATTCCAAAGCCAAACAGAGACAATTACATGCTTCTCAGTATCAAGTAAAAAACTGAATGCAAAGGAATCCCTTTAGAACTAATATAATGTCAAAACTGCCACTTTCCCCCAAAGAGACTATACTGCTCATCACCACGCAGGACATTAATTCTGGTAAGCTATCCCACCTCTTTTTGAAAATAAACACAGTGTAGTCATCATTCTTCTTAGGGTAAAGTTATAGCAAGACTTTCCTCAGCTTACTGGTGAAATCACAGACTTCATTCAGAACAGTTGACAAAAGGCTCTGATACTTGCCATGACCCAAACTGAGTATCTAGGTAATTTGAAGAGCACTGTGGCTGAAAGACATCCTAAATAACAATGGCTCATCTTACCTGATGAACTGGGATTTTTCACCACCCATGACTGCTCAGAGGCCAGAAGGGCACCTACACCTACTCACCCGGATGATGGTAGAGATGGTAAGCCGGCATTTACTCAGCCCCGCCCTGCTCAGCCTCGGGAGCGGACGAATTCTCAGCTGGTGGATCGGCTGCTTTTGTCTCTTTGCCATCTTGTGGTTTAGGGTTTTCTGGGCGTCTGCGTCGGTAATTGAAGTTGCGGCGGTACCGACGTTGAGGTGGCTGCTGACCTTGGGTCTCATCTCCTTGATTTTCCTTATCTTCCTCATTACCATCCTCTCTAGGCTGTCTTTGGCGAGGAGGACCCCTGGAATGAACATTGTGCAAAGGTGAAACGATAAATAAAACCTTCATTCTTTAACCCACCCACCAACGCTATGCTCTCCTCTCACTTGGGTCAGTCAACTAAACGCTGTATCTGGCCTGTTTTCCAAAACTTGGTTCCTTTTCACAAGGCGAATGGGATGACTGTGCAAGGATTTGGAAGTGTAAATTAGAAGATGGGCATTTAAAACTGGTTTTAATGAACTAGCCAACTTTTATTCACAGTGTTAACTATTACAAAATTAATCCTGAAACTACTAGAAGTGGCACACCACCAGACACTTTGATGTCATTTTAAATGGGCTCCATGGTAACCAGGTTTGGGAACAAGTGCTACTAATCCTCTACAGATAGATGAGCACTTGCTAAAAAGGCAGGATATCAAAAAACAAAGAAAAGATGCTCTTTCTATATAAATCAAAACATACAGCAACCATTGGTCATTAAGGAAATGCAATTCAAAACAGACCACTTCATACCCACACCAAGATGGCCATAATCAAAAGATCAGAAAACCAGCAGTGTTGGTGAGGATGTGGATAAATTGGAACCCTCATACGTTGCTGGTGGGAAGGTAACAACAGTACAGCAGCTTTGGAGAACAGCCCGGCAATTCCTCAAAATATTAAAGAGTCACTATGTGACCCAGCAATTCCACTCAGAGGTCTATACACCCAAGAAAAGTATCCCTTTCATGATTACCAATAACAAAAATGTACAATCCAAGTGCCCATTAGCTTACTAAAGAAGAAACAAAACAGGACATCCATGCAGTGGACCCTGATTTATCCATGAAAAGGCAGACTGGCAGTAGCCAGGAGCTGGGGTACAGGGAAATGAGTAACTGTTAATGGACACAAGGGTATTTTCCTGGCTCAGGGCGGGGGAAGGAGTGAAAACAAACGTCTGATAGTGGTAATGGTTGCATAATTGTGTGAATACTAAAATCCAGAGTTGTACACTTAGAAAAAAGTTCAAATTTACATTCTAGCAATATTATATTCAATAGCCGGAAATTAAAGATATCAGGACCAAAGAAAAGTATCAAGATTTCTATCATCAAGGGAAGATTAGAATTGCTTTTGCTGGTGACTATGTCAGAAAGCAGAGGTTTTCTTGGCCTTTCTTCCATCACAGCACCCCAGAAACATCAAGATTAGTAGCATGCCTTTTATACCTATTGGTCATCATGGGCTCCAACTAATTCCCCTCCCCCTTTCCTGAAACCTTTCCCTAGTTTTGGGACCTCATAGCCAGTCTTTGGCAAAACTCTTCTGGCTTTCCCCTGACAAGTGCAGCTGCTTCACCCCATCATTGTCGCTTCGAAGTCAATTTTCCCCTTTCTTTTTAAAACTCTGAGCTTTTCAAATCTTACGTTCCATTTACTATCCTTCTCCTGTTGTAGTTATCCAGACAACCCCAAATAACCTGAGCATTTAAATTCTTTACCTCCTATCCAGTTGTTTTCTATCTGGGTTCTCCCCATTTTAAGCATTGCACTCTCCAAACACTCCTTTTCCTATTCTCCTAGTTTAATTCCTTCCTGTTCTCCCATTCTTTATTTCCATTAGGGCTTATAACCCAGTGATCCTTATCACTTACTCTATCTCTCATTCTCCGTTAATATTTTTCTCCCTTATTACCCAAGTATAAAGCCCACCATTAATTATGACCAATCCCAACCCCAGAATCTTCATTTGGATCAACAAATGCTGGACAAATTCAACCCTGCTCAATCTGAGCCTGTTGCTCAAAAATGGCTGGAAAATACAATCATGCTGGGTGGACCTAGTAACCATTATTCTATTACTTTATCTCCCCTTTCTCTTCTAGACATCATTTCACATCTTTGTCCCAAATTCCCCACACCTCTCACCTCTTCTCTTACCACCTCTCCCCCTCCTTCTGACTCCACTAGCACACCAGTGCCCACATACTCGGGCTTCTTACACACAACACACCCAGAGTTCTTAGCAAATGGTCCACCACTCACTTATGGACAAAATCCTATCTGAAGATAATTCTAATTCTAAGCAGTCACTTTCTACCAACTGTCTTCTGCTGCCATTTTTCAGCCTATGAATATGTCCAATTTCTCAAACAAAAATACTTTAACACCACTCCTCCCTTTTACTTTGTATCTAGCACTGTCAACTTGCCTATCCATTCAAATGAGACTATTAACGTCTAACTTAAAAGGCAAACAACAAAACTGAAGCACTCAACAACAAAAACTCCCATGCTTTTAAAGACACCAATGAACCTAGCCCAAAAATGTAAGCAGCTTCATAGTGTAACACAAAGGTAAACCAAATTTTCTGCTGTTGGTACCCATGGATGTTATGTATAGACTGCCATGAGAGCCTATTTTAGACCAATTTTAAAAACACTGATTACTATAAAAAATGAGAGTTATATTACTTGCAATGTTTCAACAAGGTATCTCTGTCTAGGTTTAAAACTAGTTTGAACAATAGTTCAGTTCAGGATCAACAAAGCTCATCTGTCAGCATCAAAAATAATCTTCCCGGGGCGCCTGGGTGACTCAGTCGTTAAGCGTCTGCCTTCGGCTCAGGTCATGATCCCAGGGTCCTGGGATCGAGCCCCGCATCGCCTGCTTCTCCCTCTCCCACTCCCCCTGCTTGTGTTCCCTCTCTCGCTATGTCTCTGTCAAATAAATAAATAAAATCTTAAAAAAAAAAACAATCTTCCCCACTCAACAGGGAAAACCCCACTGATCTCCAACATCCAGCACATGGCTAACACAATCTCCTCGTGGAGATTTTAATGAACCAGAGCTGAACTCCAGGCCATTTTCATGAAATAAAAACCCAGGACACAACACACATCACTGGAAACGAGAAAAGAATAAATCATAGACACTGGCTACTGCAAAACTCTCAATGCATATATACTGATATATACTGCAATCTCAGCTGGGCTCCTAGTTCCTAAAGCTTCACTGCTCTACCTTCCTTGAAGTATTTTGAACATGGGTGTGTGTGTCCAGAAACCTCTCTTACAAAGTCACAATGTATTTTGAAGACTTCCATATTGTATTTTGGATACTTTTATAGTACGGAATTTCTTAAAACTTATTTGGGTCTGTACATTTAAAGCTGTTACATAAGTGATCATCAGTTAAAAGAATTATTACTGTACTGCCTTAAGTATACAACCCATTAGTTTTAGGGATTACATCTGGAGACTCAATGCTTTAGTAAAAAGACTCCTAAAAGAAATAGCTGTTAACACTATTATATCCATCCACTGTGGCACAGACTGGGTATATATTGCCTCAAATATACCAAACGTTTATATACTAAACATGTCTGGCTCATGTAACTCTTCTCTAGTTACTACTTTATTGGAGTGATTTCATTCTACAACTTAAGGGTGACCAAAAAAACCTAAACTGAGAAGTGATTAAATGGAAAATTATGCCATCTCAGAGGTGACACTATAGATTCTTCATTTATGATTAAGGTGCAATTCACATACTCCTAATGCTTTAAAGGCAATGCTTACCTTTACCTTTCTCCCACCCAATGAAGCAGGTGTTTAACATATAACACAGGTTTAACTATTCCCTTACCTGTTCAAGACAGAAAAACTGAAATTCCATAATCTCATGGGGGGGGGCGGGGGGAGAACCCACAACTGTATATAAAGTAGACCTCATCTATACAAGCGGTTTTTAACCAGTAACAGCAAAGAACACATTCTCAAAGATAACTGACTTCGGATTCACCTCTTTGGCATCTGACAAAAGAAAATGTTAAGTGTTAACAAATAAAATGACTCCAAAAGGCTACAAGAGAAGCATGATGCTGCTGAGTCCTAACATATGCTTGAGAAATTTAATACAAACCATACCTGCGGAATCGTGGTCTATAACCCCGATACATATTCTGTCTCACTGGTCTACCTTGTTCTCCTGCACCCTGGTTGTCAGCACCCTGAAAAGACAATCAAGCTGACTGAATCGGTAACAGTAAAAACCCAATCAGACAAATCCAAAGTCTGCATACAGGAGTTAAAAAAATAAATAAACCAATCATCTGGTAACTATAATTATACTATAATCTTTCAGAAATCAAAAATGCTTCTTGTTAGATTGATTGCTCCAATGTAGGGGAAGACACCCAGAAAATGCTTAAAATGCAGTCCCATTTAAAGTTATCGCATGCTGTTGATTCTTTTACTTTTCGGTGAAAACTTACTTCCATCACTTCTCCCTGCACAGGAGGGTTGGAATACTGTGGTCGACGCCCATAGGGTCTCCGCATGTAGTAAGGTGGGAACCGTCGCCTGCGGTAGGGCCGGCGCTGTTGGGCCTGGCCTTCGGGAGCACTTTCCGATCCCTCGTTCTTTTCCCCACTCTCACTATTCTGGTAATTCTGCTGGTAATTGCGTGGAGGACCCCTGCGACGTGGATAGCGTCTATAATGGTTACGATCTGCTGCATATTTACTGCCTTGCACTGGAACTCCACCAGGGCCTGTCACATTTGCTGCCTCCGCACCCTACAAAAGCCATCATATATTGACAGTGACAACAGAATTAAGTACACTTAATAAAATTTACACAAAACAAATAAAAAAGGGTCTAAGTGGCCAGGGGTGCATAGAAATGATTAAATATCAGTTCCTCACTGTTCTGAAGAGATTGCCCTCTAACTGCAGCCAGCACATTAGGCTTGATGCACCTGTGTTCATGTGGTCACCTGACCCATCCATCCACATTAGAGCCACCATCCTAATGGATGAGATCTCCAAAATATTTCCATACTGAAGTCAAACCTTTACACAAAAAGCATCCTCACCTTTTCTCCTTCAACAACATCAAACTCCACAGTCTCTCCATCTCCTACACTGCGAAGGTACTTCCTGGGGTTATTCTTCTTTATGGCAGTCTAGTAATATCACATTCCAAAAATAGATTAACAGGGGAGAATAATGTGCTTTTTCATTCAAAATGTACCAGAGTCAATATTATTTTAGCTTGGATATACACTTAAAATTAGCTTTAAATAAGACCAAACCGTCAATAAATTTAGGAAAACAGGGACCAATGCTACCCCCAACCTCAACCAAAATGCTCTAATCTTACAAGGCCCCAGCATTTTCCAAACTAAAACAAGTAATTTAACACTCAAGATACAACAATATGTATTTTTTAAAAATGCCTTTTGCAAAAGCATCATATGTAGCTTTAAACAAAACGAGGATATCCATCTATCCCCCAAAGACTGCACTTAATAGAAGCTAGCCCCACACAGGGCCAGTTTAGATGACAGGCGAGTTTAGTTTTGCATGCTTCAAAGTTGACCAAACCAACTTTGTCCCTGTATTAACCATATCAAACTCAATTACAAATGTCAACCAAAATCCCTTCCAACTGGTCTGTGATAATACTTCAGTGGAAATGCAATTCACATGTATTGACTATGCGCCACTCTTTACATTATCTGACCACATGGGATAGTCGGTTATTACCTCCTCAGAATACAATAAATCTCACATTGTTACTTATTCTCTAGACTGCTACAACTAAGTAAAAGGGGAAGAATAACACCTCACGTTTGGGTGTAATACAATAAAGTTCATGCATTACCGAATCAATCTCATTATGACAATGATGTGAGGTATTATTACTCCTTTTTTACAAATAAACAGGCTTTAAAAAGTTACGTGACTTGCCCAAGGTCACACAGCTTAAGTGGCACAATATGGACTTTTCTAAATCCAGGTCTTGGGACTCCAAATCCCATGTTCATTCTACTACATCACAGCAGTATCCATTACAGGATCACTCATGCATTTCCATTCCATAGGAGGCAGGACAACCAACAAAGCTGAAGCCAATTAAGCTAAGTTGCCCAGAACTGCAGTCTCCTTGATACACTAAGACCTGAGCATCCAAAGTCCCAAGAAACAACTAAATGTTGAACCACTTCCAAAATAAAGAGGAAAGCATATTGGTGACACCTGTGGGTCAGTACCAAGTGGGTGACATGCATTCAGCCAAATAATTGATCTCATCTGTCATCTAAACTGTCACAAAGTTTTCATACCTTCCATATATAGCCAACTCTCAATTACCTGCAGTCATAGGGGATAGCAGAAGTATGGATAATTACAATCTCAAAACATATTTTGGTCAGCATCTTCAGAACACCCCAATCTCCCCAAACCTTTTTGTGCTGCTGACAAATAACAAGACTGACCTGCCTTGCTGTGTCTTGTTCCTAAATGTGCATATTCCTTTGAACATGCAGAAGTAAGGAACACAAAGGAGTTGGCATGCAATTTTATAAAACATTTGTTTTAAAAATAACATTGAGCAGTCCTATATTTATATTTAGGATTAATTTTTTCAAGTTCATTTTTTTTTAAAAAGTAATCTATATAACCCAACATGGGGCTTAAACCCATGACCCCGAGATCAAGAGTCTCACACTCTTCCTACTGAGCCAGCCAGGTGTACATATGTTTAGAATTTAAATGTTTCCATACTTATATATTTTACCCTGGGATTTTCTGATAATGTTTTGGACATACTAGAAATTGATCTGGCTCCCTTGATTGCCACTGAATGCTGTATATATAGGACACCTCAGAAAGCGACAAAGCACCGACCTCAGATAGACCTTCCTAAGAAAAGTATGCTGCCATCCAAGCTCACACCTGCCTGAATAACAGTGTGAGTGTGAAAACTGTATCTTTTGACGTCTGGATAAAAAGTACAAAAGAGTGGTTAAAAAGTTCTGAGAGTGATTTTCAAGGTAAGATATTACAAGTCTTGGTGAAAAAACTGCAGTGCACACAACTACACATACACAACTGTGTTCTTCCTATCCAATGCACACCTGTGAGGATAATGAAGTCCAAGGGAGCCCATGAGATACTTAAGTTTGAAATATCAGTGTTTACACGGTAGTGGCTTGCTTTAATAAAAGTAATGCTTAATGCTCACTTTCCGAAATATTTTTCTTAAATGCACCTGTGAAGTTCAGCATATGGCACCTAGTCCCATGTTAGTTTTTTCCTCTTAAAACACTGAAGCCGATCTAATTATTTAATGAGTAATTACCAACTTTGTCACATTGCCTTTTCACTCAATCCTAAACTAGTGAGGATTTATAAATTTTCCAAGCCAACCAAAATTCTCAAAGATAATTCCCATTCAAGGTGCTTTAGAATAAACAGAAGGACATAGGCTAACTTTGCTGGTGTTCTAGCATTTACTTCAAATTTATATGTTTTGCACCTGAGTCCTATTTTCCCTGATTATTGTGATTTGTCCTTACCAGAGAGGTAAAACCTGACAGTGCTTGAAAAACACCCCACCAAAGTTTCTGTGTATTTATAGCAAAATTAGTTCAAGTTTAGGTTAATGGAGATTTTTTCTTCCTCTGAAATTGGGTTTCAAAATTTGGTATGAGTTGAGCACATTTCCTCATTTAAAAAAGCTAGAGCTATTAACAAAATACCCATTTGAAACACCTGTTTTAATTAAGTAAACCGCCATTATAATGTTTCAATGTATACATTTAAGCATGCTTCCACTGTTCCTGTGGGAGCTAAACTGTTTGCTGGTTGGATATAATAACCTTTTTGCAAGGAACAATAGTTGAGAAAACATCCACCCCTTTCTTTCTTCTCATAACCCTTAAAACTAGGACTGTAAACATTCACACGAGCACTCACCTGGTGTACAAATACATCTTCCTTGGTGTCATTCCTGCAAGACAGAACCAAGTTGAACAAGTCAGTAAATGGAATACATTTCATGTTGCCAAGGTTAAGAGTAATAAGTGTGGTTCTTTGTGCATTTCCCCCCTATTTTTCCTATTGTTAAAGACTTTCTGACTACCAACCAGCCACCAGGAAATATAAAGAGGAAACCTAGTTTTTGTTTCGTTTTTCTTGAGGAAGCAGTTGCCAACAGTTGTAAACCTCACTACCTGCAGAAAGATTAAAAAGTCTGTGACCTACTAAGCCATTAAGGCTATTAAGAGGGTTTAAGTGACTAGCAACTATCACTCCTTATGATCCTACCAAACATTAACAACTTTCCAGCATACACCACTCTTACTCCATCCATGTGGCAACAAGCACTGTACTGGAGAATTAAGGAGGTGAAGATGAGACAGCTTCCTACTAGCACACACACCCCTGCACTTCGTATCAGAAACCATTTTATAGCAATCATTAAATATCTAGTCAAACTGTACGAAAGAAATATGGTTGAAAATATCTGTTTTACAACTTTAAAAGTAGTGTTAAAGGAGGAAACATTTGCCTTAAGTCTTAAAGAAGTTTACTGGAAAATGAGAAAGATGTTCCAGAGGTAGAGAGAAAGGAGGTCATAGACCTGGGTAAAGCAGGAACTAGCAAATTCAATGCAAGCAGACTCCAAACTGGTTGAAGCATGAGGAATATGGTTGTGGGTGGGGGAGGATAAAGAATAGGGGCTCAACGATCACCACGTAGGCAGAGGAGGTACCAAAGGCTTTTGAGCAAATATGGCATAACATCAGATATTAAAATTTGGTGGCTATTAGGGAAATTTCAATACAAGAGGAGCCCAGTTAGTTCTAATAACTACTCTAGAAGCCCAGACCAGGACTGATGGAAGCCTAAATTAAAAGGGGCTATGTGTAAGGGAATGTATTTGAGGATTCTCTTTCTTAGGGTAAAAATGGAATGGGAGAATGAGCGCATTTTAGCTAGGACATTAGGGTTAAGATGATGATACCATATAAGCAAAAACCACAGGAGTTGAAACCATTTTCCAGACCTTTTTCGACCTCCTCTGCCCTCTTCATTTTGTCCAGCAGGTCAGAGAGAGAATGGGCTCAATAAGAGTTCTAATGTTTAATGACAGAAGGAACAAAGGTTGCAATGAACTAGACTGACTGCCTTACTGACTGCTGGCTCCTTACTGAACTGTGGAGCAGCAAATGCGCCAAAGAATCCACATAGCTTGGATTATCGTTAACATGAGAACATTTCTTTTATGAGAACAGAATTTTAAATCTTCAAAAGAAAAATCTACAAACACCCAGAATACTGCAAAAGCTACTCAAGGCAACTAATTAAAAACTGACCTTTACAAGTTAGTTAAATACTAGGAAACCTAGGGAATTAATGGTTGCCATAATGGCTATCTGTCAAATAGGTCCACAGGTACCCCACAAAGTTCACAGCCATCACTATTAAATTCTCATCTCCAACACTGGGATTGAATTCCAAACCCTGAGGCCCTAAGAAGTACAACAAAATCTGGCAGAGGAGGAAAGGTGGTTAAAGTCTAGAACAGGAACTCTCAACAGGGGCAGTGCTGACCACCACAGGCCGTTTAAAGTTGTTCCAAAGATGGGCACTATTTGCCATAATTGGGGTGAAGGATATCAGGCTTGCTGGAGGACTAGGTAAAGAATTATTTGGTATCCTAGTGGACTTTCATGTAAGTACATTTATTATAACTTGAGTTTTGAATGTGGTATTTTACAGTTTTAATATGCCATTAAATTTACTAAAAATGCAACTTCCACGGACAGAAATTTTTTTAAATTTTTAATTTTATTTATTTTTGAGAGAGAATGACAGAGAGAGAGAATGAGAGGGGTGAGGGTCAGAGGGAGAAGCAGACTCCCCGCTAAGCAGGGAGCCCGATGTGGGACTCTATCCCAGGACTCGAGGATCATGACCTGAGCCGAAGGCAGTTGCTTAACCAACTGAGCCACCCAGGCGCCCAAGAAATTTTCATTTATTGATAATGCCACTTGTGTATCTGAGTAGCCAACACATTTCTTTTATCAGTTGGTCTCTGTGGTAGCACTATCCATGTCTTCTAATATAGTTGCAAACAGCTATGTACGTATACACTATACACTACAATAAAAAGAAACACAACCATAGTTATCTATAAATTTTACTTTAAGGTCGTAAAAGGAATTAGAAAATTTACTCTTTAGTAGTTAGAACAATTTTTTTTAAGATTTTTATTTGAGATAGTGAGAGAACACAAGCAGGGGGAAAGGGAGAAGCAGGCTCCCTGCTCAGCAGGGAGCCCGATGTGGGGCTCCATCCCAGGACCCTGGGATCACAACCTGAGCCCAAGGCAGATGCCCAACCGACTGAGCCACCCAAGCGTCCCTAGAACAATCTTCTTAAAAACAGTACAAGGTAGGCAATACACACAATGAATCCCCTGAAAGACAGCTTAAGATGTTCTGTGGATACAAAGATATGTAGAAACCAATAAAAGGTTCATTAACGATGTGCCAGACAATAACACTCGTTTACAGTGTTGACAACCAACCATCCTATTAGGGAATTAACGTGGCCAAAGCGTATCTTGATTTTAAGAAAAAACTTGACGACCACTCAAAGAAATTCAGTTTTAGCCTAGATAGAACAACTATAGTCTGGATGCATTAAATCAATCTAGTTACAATTTAAGTGACTATGCAGAAATTCAAGGTACTGCTAAAAGGAAACCCAATTTTTAGTCTTCATTCCACTATTAACAGCTGTGCAACCTTGGAAAGCTGTCTCATCTGCAAAATTGGATACAACAGCTTACCTTACTGAGGATTTAAGTTCCAGATACTGTTCCAAATGCTTTAACTATACATACCATTCAATCCTCACACAATCCTGAGGTTAACACTATCATAACCCTCTCTACACATTAGGAAAATGAAGTATGTGTTCATCTGCTCAGTGGTATAATTTGATTCCACAGGCCCTGATCTCTACTATGTTAAAAACTCAAAAAGGACCAGTTTGGAAATCCTCACATTTTTAGCTCTTGAGGCAGCTTACAGCAATATGGTCTCTCCATTTTTTGGAGAACAAAGGGCAAGCACCCCTACATCCTCACCTTCATTACACAGCTATTTGATTTAATGAGACCAAGGTTCTGCTACGTATCTCTTTCCCCCATGTAAAAATAAAAAGCATTTTGGGCTCACAAGCCATATAAAAACAGCTGCTGAGTAGTAATTTCTTGACCCTTATCTATAGGAATACTGAAGAAAAATGAATGCTCATGGCTACTAGAGATATTACTGAAGAGGGAGAAACAGCAATTAAAATAGGCTGACCAGGGTACCTAGGTGACTCAGTCACTTAAGTGTCTGCCTTTAGCTCAGGTCATTATCCCAGGGTCCTGGGATTGATCCCATGTGGGGTTTTCTGCCCAGTGGGGAATCTGCTTCTCCTTCTCCCTCTGCCCCTCCCCCCTGCTCGAGCTCTCTCAAATAAATAAAATCTTAATAAAATAAGCTGAAAAAAAAATAAAATAAAATAAGCTGATCAAAATGGATCATCAGGAAGTGTATTTTAAACCTTTAGCTACTAGGATGCACCTGGGTGGCTCAGTCAGTTAAGTGTCTGCCTTCAGCTTAGGTCATGATCTCAGGGTCCTGGGATGGAGCCCTGCGTCGGGCTCTCTCCTCAGCAGGGAGTCCGCTTCTCCCTCTCCTTCTGTACCCTCTCTTGCTCTCAATCAAATAAAATCTTAAAAAAAAAAACTAAAAACACAAAACAAAACAAAAAACCCTTCAGCTATTACTAATGTAGTAAGGAAGAATAGAAACATCCCTAGTACCGCACCTTACCTTTTGTGGTATATGCTGAGAACCAAGAGATATACTTCTAACTTTACCATACTTTACTGAGGGTGGAGAATCATGGACAGGGCAGACTAGTATAGTAATTAAGTAAGCTAGCTAGCTAGGGGTGCCTGGGTGGCTCAGTCGGTTATGTGTCCAACTCCTGGTTTTGGCTCAGGTTGTGATCTCAGGGTCATGAGATCCAGTCCCATGTTGGGCTCTGCTGCTGAGCATGGAGTCTGCTTAAGATTCTCTTTCCCTTCTCCCTGTCCCCCTCCCCCCACCCCAAAACTAAACAAATAAATCTTTAAAAAGCAGCTAGCTAGCTAGGGACTGTGCTAAGCACCAGTAATAAAAATAAGACATGGCCTATCCTCAAATATTTCAACCTAGACGCCACCACCTCTGATCCAATGCAGCAGCTGAATAATCAAAAAACTGTTTTCCACGTATTGTAGTATGTTAAGTCCCACTGATCAGAGAGGAGGAAGAGCAAAGAGCAGGCAGTACATGTATAGAGCAGTGGTTCAGCGTTCCCTCCTAGAACCACAGGAGCCGAGGTTAATCCTGGCTATCCCCATTACTGCCCACCCCATCTGGGGCCAGCTGCCTTATTTGGACAATGGGGATGAAACAACACTTACCTAAAGACCACACTATAATTAAACCCAAGCCCATCCACACTGCTGCCACTTGAGACATTTTACTGGCAGCCCAGTGCCTAGTACTGCTGTCCAAAAGAAGTAAAACCCAAGTTCGATACAGGTTTGCCCTGTTATCTGAAAGTTCACTTGATACCACTTCACTTTCATGAGAAGTTTCACAGGAATGCACTACTTTTGGATAGCATGGGGAAATCTATATCTAGGTTTATTTTCTAGTAGCCACAATAAAAAAAGTAAAAGCAGGTAAAATTAGTTTTACCATTTAAACATGAACAATATAAAAAACTGAAGTATTTTCTTTTTTCATACTAAGCCTTCATAATCTGCTCTATATTTTACACTTCTGAAAAGTAGGTTCACAAACGCAAGCTGTTCATAAGAAAGTGGTTCAAAACAAACACTAAATTGGGTATCAGTTTTAAAATTCAAGTTAAAAAAAAATTCTGTTTCTCAGATGCAAGAACCATGTTTCCATACAAATCTAATGGTTACTGTACTGGACAGCACAGGCCCACAATATTCCAACAGTGTCACTCCACACACCACAGTCCTCCTGTTTTCCTGCACTCAGGTGTACGCTTTCTGCTGTATTCTTCTACTCCACTTGTTAAGTGCATTATTTATACTAAAAATTTTTCATAAAAACTCCACCTCTCAGGTTTTCTCACCTAACTAGTAATATTGTCCTTATTCAGCAAATGAGGACACAGTATAGACTTCAAGGAAAAAAGAATCATAGCGGAAGGCTGAAGAAAAAAAGTAACGAGTTACCATTTGAAGTTTGGAAAATGCTAAAGAAAAAAATCCTGCTAGGATCTACAAATAGAAGTCTCTTCAAAGTTCCTAAGGTAGTACAATGAAGGTAAAAAAGTGTAGCCAACACTAAACTCCTATACTACTAAATTTATCCAGATTAAAGTGTCTCAAAATGTCCTAAAATTTTAGGAAACCTTTTTTTGCCAAACCATAGCATTGCCTTAAGTGAAACCTAACATATAAGCTCACCTACCCATAACTAAATGCTCTTATCCTATTATCTTGTTGCAGAACCACACCAAGCCCTTTTAACAGCTTAAATTGCCCAACTGCAAATTATTAATTCTAAGTCATAAAGACCCCTAGGATTTAGCATCCATATATACTCCATAACCCAAAGCCTCCAGACACCAATTCCCAAGTTCTGCACATGGCCATAATAAACGCTACTTACATCTTTTTACTTGTTTTCTATTAAACACTTCTTATGGCCAGCAGGCACACTATTTCCCACATCACTTTCTATCATTCTGCCTCAGTGAGCTGGACTGTAGAGGTTTCCAAAGGGCTAAGACCGAAGGGTGGAAAACAGCAATAAAAGCCCCAATACTTGGAAAACAGAAGGTAAGTAAGCCAGTTCTCTACTCCAGATTTCAAGATGAAAAGCTTTTACATATCAGTGACTTGGTGAACAAGGATGACTTCTGGCCAACTTAAGATCCGTAGCTAACACAACCAGCATGCAAATTAATCCTAAAGTGCCTTGTATGGAAGTCATTGTCTGAAGAGCCTCAGTTCTGAAATCAAAACAAAAACAACCCCTACCAACAACCAATAACGGTGCTTTTCAAAACTGCCAATGATACACCATGACTTGGGAACTACTTAGGTATCATTTTTTTATGCTTCCACCCACCCATCCTTCCTTAATAGCACACTACCAAGTCTTCCCTAGTGCCACAGCATTTAGTCAATTATGTTATAGACCATCCATGCCTTTTATGATTTAGAGATAACCTTACCATTTGTGATCAAGTTCAGTCTCTTTTTAATAGTCCAGGAAGACTTGGCAATCACTCTCCGACAGGTCTACAAATTTTTAAAACTAAGACCCAGAGAGTAAATATTTTAGGCCATGTCTGTCACATACTCTTATTTACACAACCCTTAAAAAGAAAATCCATTCTTAGCTTGCAGGTCATACGAAGACAAAATTAAAAGATTCAAGAGCGAGATAAGGGTCAAAGGCTCTCTCCTTTAATCCCTCAATTGCATCCCAGCATTAGCTATATGAAGCAAGTCCTTTTAATTTGTAAAGCCAATCTGCACACTAAACTCTATTACAGCACTACCTAACTACACGTAATAGGCAGTGCAAAAAGCAAAGTTTTTCAAATCTGGGGAACTTTCAGCACACAGGAGTTCCAGTGACCGCTAGGTATCATTTAGGAAAAGTCTTTTGATGGCTAAGAATAGCCACCCTAAAAAATTATCTGTAACTGTGGACACCAACCAAATTGAAGAGGACCAGGGCCTATTTTCAGGGACAGTGTAACAGCAGCTAGTGAACAAACTTCCAAGGCAGAAAATGGGAGTTCAAACCTTAGCTCTGCCACTTTCCATGCTTCCCGAGGCAAGTTACTCAACTTCTCTGTGCCTCAGTATAGTATTGACACCTCAAAGATTTTGAGGATTAAATGGCCTAGTTCATGTAAAGCATTTACAATAATGTCTGGTGTAAGCGTTTGAGAAACATTAGCTACTTTTTTATGTGTCACCACTGTGTCAAGGAAGTCATCTTCATCAGTTACATACACAGGGAATCCCCAAAAGACAGACTAAATCTGACAGCCACAACTAAATATTTTTCCTGAAGATAACTAAACCCTTCCGTGGCCTAGTTTATTATACCTCTTCTTGGACCATGCGTAATAAACTCAAATGCACAGGCCAGGCAGGAAGAGCAGGCAGGCAGGGAGGTCAACAACAGGAGAAAACCATACCTGACAGACTGTGGTAAATAAAGAGAATGTATGCCCCATTGAAAGGTGGCAATAATACTCGTGGCCATCTGATTTTATTTACATGGGACTTTAGGTCTCAAAGCTAAAATTCAGATCCTAAAAGATGGTAATCTGAACATTTTGGAGATTATCTCCCCAATTTGAAACAGCAGCAATTCATTCCAATTCTAAGACACTGTGTTAACCAAACAAAACATCTGGGGGTAGATTCAGTTAGTAGGTCACCAGCCTACGTCCTCTGCCCTATTGGATTCTCTTTGCTCCAAATTCCTTGCCCACCCCAAAACTCTACAATGATTGATTAAGCATTTTCAAGTACTCTGGAGAACAGAGAAGTATTCCTATGTGATCACTATGAAAGACACATGTCCCGATGAAAAACTGTTAAAACTGTTACTAATTCATGCCAACTTTTCACGATATTTGACGAGCATGGATTAATCCTCAACAGAAAGAAGCAAAAGACAAAATCGGGTTTCCAGACTTAAAAAGCAGAGAACCAAACCCTGAAACCACTGACCCCTGTGGCATCCTTCTAATGACATCTTCCAACAGTTTTGAGTGAAGCTTTTCATAATAAAATGAAATGGGAGGGGTGTTAATAAACCCCTCTAGTCACATAATCCAATTACTGTTTTCAAGACACACCATACTGAAGGACTAACCATGAATTTCTCAGAATTCTCAGATTCTGTAGCCAAAATGTTTGAGGCTCTAAAAGCTCTACACTTTTACTTAGCACCTTTTACCCAAGAAAACCAACAGAAGAAAATCCTTTAAGAAACAATTCTGATAAGGCTACATTACTTTCACGGGTTTAAGTAATTTGATCAATATATTTACAACAAAAATATGTTTCTTTAAAATCAAAGTTTACATAAAAATTATCTTCTATTTTCATTACAAAAATCTTAAGAACCAGAATATAATTCACAGAACTCCAAGGTTATAATTATAGTCACAGCAATCATCTCAAACACTACATCCTCTCCTTTCTACAGAAGCAGCATGTGTGCGCTTCCCCCCAGGCCCCCACCAAGAGCCAAGCGCCTACACACCCAACCAACTTGCAAACTACCAGACTATAGTTTTTTAAGACCCACATTTTCCCTTAATCAAGGCAAACCTCTCCTGGACTTAATTGCAGTCACATTTTACAGTGACTTGAAAATCTTAGAATCATCGAAATAACCAGTTTAGAAACACAAAGCACATTTAAACCAGTTAACTTGACAACATAGTTGAGGTTAGGACAGTCCAAAGGATCATCAAGTCAATTTACATTTAACTTGCCCTGGAGGACTACCAATAGGGTTGATTCCAAGTTGGAAAAGAGACAGTCAAGGAATGGCATCTCGTAAAATAATTTAGAATATGTACATAAACTACTTTTAGATTATCAATTCACTTCAAAAATCGTAACCTCTGTCCATTTAACAAAATGCAGCAAAACATAAGGCACATGGTACAATATCTAAAGCACACACAAACTACAATCTTAGCACAGAAAAGCTGCAAATTACAGTCCCTTCTAATGTATACACCAGCATTACATTGGGTAAAGGATTAAAGGCAGTGTTTTTCAAAGTATGGCCCACCAGACATAATCACCTGGAATTCTTGTTAAAAATGTACCCCGTACCCAATGAATCCAGGCTGGGAAGAACTCAGAAACTTGTATTTTTTAACAACCTTCCAGGATAATAAGCCTACTTTAATTTGAAAACTATTGGTTTAAGGGTTAGGACAGTAAGAAAAGTCAGAGGGAAATGCTAACATTCAAAGATCAACTAAGAAGTGGTCAAATATAAGCACCCACGCATTCCCTTCCTTCATCACTAGTAACCCATTATTAAAAAACTGATGAAAAATGTAACCTTGGCATGTCACAAAAGCAGTGTAAGAGTAGATGGAAAATTCCCAAAGATTTTGGAAGAAACAATGTTTCCCCACAATTGAAAACGTGGAAAACAGACCATCAAATGCTTACAATCTCTTCTGCTTTGAACATTTCCACAATACTTTACAGTTGAGTAATGAAAGGGTTTCATCAGCCAATTATGTATGTCTTTAAGCTTGATCTTGCCCACTTGGTTTCTTGCAGTAGTGTCCATTTCACATGCATTCAGCATTATTTCTAACTCTTAGGTGTTCTTTTAAAACATCTGGTTGTTTAATGCCTTCTAAAGTAAGAATTTAAGAAAACACCAAGATGACACTATCCTACCTGTAAGGCCAATATGCTATGAGCACACATCATGCTCTACACCCATATGCAACTGCACTAGTAGCCTTGCTTGGCAGCCATCTTGAAAATGATGCCCGGCTCACAAGGGAGACCATGAAGAGTACAGTGTGTAACACCGCACGTTACCATTACTATTGCTACAAACGATTCTAAGGACTAATCCTAAAGATGGGGACAAAAAAGTATGAGGAATAAAAACTGAGAAAGAGAAAAGGGCAATTTCTTCCAGATGTTACTACAGGAATAAAAACTACTGTAATCTTAATGGGAAATTTATCCAAAGCATTCAAGACAGCATACATTGAAACGTTAAACAAAGGCGCTCTAACCTTAACAGTCAAGATGACAAATCTTGCACTGCCAAATCTTGTTACCTCTAAAGGTTAACGTGTTAGAAATAACCTATATATACACTTATCAGTACGTCACATCACGTTTTTCATTACCAATTTCAATAACGTATAAAAGAGTGACAAGGATAAAAATGCGCCTGAGCATGAGACTAGGTCCCAGTTTCCTCAGTTTGCCCTGTTAAGAGTTGGCTCACTCACTGCACTTGCCTTTTAAATTGCTCCATACTTAAAATGCCTATCAAATTGGTTTTAGATTAATATTTAGCTGCAAAACAAAGACCATCTCTACAGATTGTCTAAATTCCTAATCCCTTCAGTCTTCAAGGAAAGCAAAATCTCACTACCAAGAAGTAGCAAGCTACACATGCTTACACCCTTCCAAGTCCGCAGAGCCTACCCACGGAGCAGAGCATGCAAAAGACAGCACGGAGACTACGGTGGCGGTCATCTCACCTGTTGATGAAACCATATCCGTTTCTTACATTGAACCATTTTACTGTTCCCAAAACCTTCGTTGCTGGAGAAAAAACAAAACAAAACACAGAAACACAAAAAACCCACGATTACCACACGTCCTTTCTTAAACCCGCCACGCTTGGGTATCCGGCCCCGCGCGCGCTCCGCCGCGGCCCACGACCACCTGACAGCCTTTCTCCTCCGAGGCCGCGCGCGGGCCCCACAGCACACGTGGGTGGGCTCGGGGCGGCGGAGGCCCGCAGGCAGGCCCGGGGCGCGGAGCCGGCGGGCGGGCGCGGCTGCTGGGCGGGGAGCACGTGAGGGAACGGGAAGCGCCCGGCCCACTTGGGCCTGCGTAGGCGGCGCGGCCCGCCGCGCCCTCAGGGTACACGCGGAAGGGAGCGGGCTTGGGGGACGGAACAACAGCGTGCGGGGCTGAGCGCACGCGGCCGCCGGGGAGGGGAGGGACCCCGCCGCACACGCGGTCGGCGGCGCGCGGCCGCCCGGGGGGGGAGGGGCGCGCGACCGCGCGGGGTCCGCAAGGGGCGCGGGAGGCGGCGCGCGCGCGCGCGCGCGCGCTAGCCGGGCACGCGGACCGGGGCGGGCCGGCGTCCGCGAGGGCGCGAGTGGTGGGGGGGAGTTGGGGGAGGGGCGGCCGCGCGCCGCCGAGTCGGTCCCCGGCGGCCGCGCGCCCGCCGGCTCGCCCCGCTTCGGGTAACGGTTCCGCCGCCAGGCTTCCCTACGGCCCCACCCCCGTCCCCGTCCGGCCCTCACCGATGACCTTCTTGTCCCCGCCGGCAGGCGCCGCCGATGTGAGGCCGCCCGGGCCGCCGCTCCCTGCGCCGCTGCCCGTGGTGCCGGGCTTGGTGTCGGCAGCGCTGAGGGCGGGGGCGGCGGGGGGGGCGGCGGGCGGCTGCTGGGTCTCGGCCTCGCTGCTCATGGTTGCGGTGATGGTGACTGGGGCCGGCTGCGGCAGCTGCGGCTCCTCCCGGGGTGTGATGGTAACTAGGCCGGCGGCGGCGGTGGGGCTGCTCAGGGCTCTCTGGGGTCCGCTCTCCGCTCCCGCTACCGATCGAACTAGCGAGAATGGCGGGACGGGCGGGATAAGCCCTGCGATCGACCCGCCCCAAGCATCGTTCGCTGGCCAGCGGTGCTGTCAATCTCACCACCTGACCCCGATTCCTGGCCTCTATTGGCTAATACTTTATCACTCCTCCACTCTCATTGGCTCTTAGGCGGCTAATTCGGCCGACCTACAACCGTTCCTGCCTCCGCCGCCGCCATAGAGACCGGAACTAGAATTAGAGTAGAGGCACCACGAGAACCATAGAGTACCCGAGAGGACGGGCAGAGTGAACGTGACTTTCACGAGGCTGCAACGCGGGCGAGCAGGCGGGCCCCACGTTCAGGGTTAGGTCCTGGCCGAAGGAAGGGGGCCGCCAAACGCCTGACCCGGGGGTTTGAAAGAGGACCCGACACCTTAGCCTCATGTGGAGGGAAGGCCTCCCTCTCCCTGTTTTAAATGTGGTCCTTGTGACCTTAGACTGCGGATTGAGCCGTGTTTTCTATGATGGCTGTGTACTCAGCACAGCGAGGGTTTCTGGAACAGACTTAAACGTATGCATTCAAAGAGCGTCCGTTTTGGCAGAGCAGTCACCTTGGAGGGACCACGCAGTCCGTCAGACCGCCCCTGCTCAGCATATTTAGGGCGGAGGGCGGTGGTGTACTCCACGGGGACCTGCCTTCTGAACCATCTTACCAGGCAAAGAACTGTCTCGATAAGTAGTCACGTCTTTCTATATTGGCCACAAATCAGATTTAATTTCAGTCCACGTTTGAGCAAGCTGGGCATTTTCCTTGCATTTTATCCGTACAACACCCATGTGAAATAGGGATTACTATCCTTATCTCACAAACGATTTATAATTGAGGCTGCCACCTGATGTAGCTGAAGTCCTCCACCTTCATTCGTTCTTTATTAAGGGTCTACTATCTGCTGGTTCACGACTCAGTTTCTGCCTTAAATTCAGTCTAGGGATGAAGGCAGAAATTTAAATACCCCAAACTCCAAACACTCCAGCTTTGCAGAAGCACAAAGCATTTTGGGAGTGGAGGTGGGAAGAAGGTGGAGTTGCTGACTCCAGGCACTAGGTTTATGCAAAAGCCTAGAGGCAAGGAGACGGGGTCTGGGGGAAATAGAAGTAGTCTAGTTAGACTAGAATGAAGACCTTGGGTTAGAGGTAGGCAGGTTCAAATTAGGAACATTTTATTTGAAATTATCCTAAGGGCAACACTGAGAAGGGTAATTTTAGAACTGTAAGTAGGGAGTGGCAAAATTTTTTTTTAATGGCTACTAAGTGTGGGGCGCCTGGGTGGCTCAGGTCATGATCCCAGGGTCCTGGGATGGAGCCCCCTCATCAGGCTCCCTGCTCAGCAGGAAGTCTGCTTCTCCCTCTCCCACTCGCCCTGCTTGTGTTCCCTCTCTCGCTGTGTCTCTGTCAAATAAATAAAATCTTAAAAAAAAAAAAAAAGGCTACTGAGTGGAGAAGGGGCTGTAGAGGGACAAAATGGAAGTAGACAGTAGGCCAGTGCAGTATCATCTAGACTGTAAATTCCACCTCCTAAAGGCTTCCCTGAATCAGTCCTAAAAATCTCTAAATGTCAAACCAGAGTCTCTCATTCCTACTTCCGTGACACCAAGTATAGGCAATCATCTATTGCTTACAGCAGGGTAGGCAAACATTTTCTCTAAGGGCCAGATAGCAAATATTTTAAGCTTTGCAGGCCACACGATTCTGTCTCAACTGCTCAACCTTAGAGCCTGAAAGCAGCCAGACAATAAACAAGTGCACCTGTGTTCCAAAAAAACTTTATTTGTGGACACTGAAATTCGAATTTCGTATTTTTACATATCACAAAATATTCTTTTGTTTCAACTATTTAAACATTTAAAAAACATTCTTATTCTTAGCTTATGAGCCACTGAAAAACAGGGAGTGTGGTCTGACCTGCCAACCAGTTTGCTGACCCCTCACTTTAGAGCACTGCTGTGACCTCCTAGCCACTCTCTACCTCTTTCTTCCTCTAAGATTCTCCACCACAATATCCAGAGTGTTCTGAAAACATCTATCTGATCATGACAGTCTTATTACTACTGCCCTTAGGTTTGTCCAAATTCCTTATTGTGGTTTACAGGACTCTGTAGGACTTCTCCAAACTTACCTCTGACACTTCTTTCACATTCCTCATTCAACCTTCCAGGTGATATTTGAGCCATTGCTTCCTTTGAGCTATCACATACTATTCCTTCTACATATAACTCTTCCTTTCTCCCTTCTTCTGACTGCTTAACTCTTCATCCTTTGGGTCTTGCCTCAGATGTTACCTTGTTAGGAGACCCTCCTATCTAACACACTCCTTTGCATTAAATCTTCCTCTCCTCAGACTGAGTTCCTGAAGCATCTGGACTAGTACCTGACACATAGTATCTTAATAATTTTGTTCTATGAATAACATGGTACAGAAAATGGACTGGAGAAGGTACTGACAGCAGAGAGGTTGTCTGGGCAACTGCACCAGTAATCCAGGTGAAAAAGGCTTGCAGCAGTAATGTGTATGGACAGAATAGGCAGATTCTAGAGCTGCTATTCAGCTGTTCCAGCTCCAGATAACTTTTGACTGTTAAAAAGAAAATGTTTCCTCAAAAGGCAGTTCTGCCAACACTGGGGACATTTAAAAGTGTGCCCTATAGGTTTGAGACCTTTTCCCCAAAGTGGACACTTAGAACAATGGGAGCAGCACCTCTGAATAAATGAGCAACCTTTGCTATCTAACTGCTTTGAAGGGGCTTCTCAAACAGAAATATCAATTCTGGAACATTTGTCTTTAAAATGTTACTTAAAAGTATCATTACTTACCCAGTTATTTCATAAGTTCCCTTCATGCTCAAGGAGCAGAAAGATGAGTTATTTAAGAAATGAGTTTCCATACCCCTGCAGAGATGGCACTGAGGCACTAAAGGATAAATAGTTCCCGCCACAGTTCAACCCCTGCACCAAGGTGGGAGCTTTCCACCCCAGTTTTCCTAGCCCCTGCCACAGTGCCCAGCATGGTGACCAGTTTAGACAACTCCAGGGCCACCCGTAAGTGATATGAAACGCAAGGTTCATTCCAAGAATCTCCTTTGCAAAATAATGTTCACCTTGTCCTCCATCTCTAATTGACTCTGGCCCAAGAACATAGTTCCTCTTCCTAGAAAGCCCCCAATCTGTCAATACTTACCTCAAATGTTACCTCTTCCTTTCATGCTACCCCCCTCCCCCACAGCATACCACTGTACATACCATTCATGCAACAGGTATTTCTTGAGCACTTACTAGATACTTACCTTTTCTAGGTGCTGGGGGGCATAGCAACAAAACAAAACAACAAAACCGAATTTCCTGCCTTCCTACTAAGGGCTCACATTCTAATACCACACTGAATTGAAATGGGCCTATCTCCTGTACATCACAAGCACGGGCCACATCCTACTCATCTTGCAGCTCCTGTGCCCAGGACAGAGACTGGCCTAGAATGCAGGTGCCAAGTGTAACTGAATTCAAATGAATGGCCCATCACGTCAGCTCGGGATCTGAGCTGCTCCTCCTCCTTCCTCTCTCTCTATATAATTCCACCTTGTCTAGTTATTTAAAGATCTCTCCTCCACTAGGTCAGTCCTTTCTTCACTTTGTCCCTGAACCCTGTTTACTTAACTATAGAAAGTTGCAAATATCTATATTGTAGAGCCCTTATATATCTCACCAGCTCCCTGTACTCCAATACACTGAAATGGCACTTTTAACCAGGTTCTATTCTGTCACAGAATTCAGCTCTGTGCTACCTCTCTGCCACTGCCAGGAGGTATGAGTCATCCCTGCCCATAAGCCAAGAGGGAAAAAGTAGGAATGGCATGGAAATGGCCTCATGAAAGGAACACCAGGGAACTCTCTTCACCTCTTTAACATTATGCTCGGTGGGATCTTTCTGTGTTGGGCTCTGTCCTTTCAAGATAAGCATTTTCCAAGGCATGTTACTGTTTACAAGTTGCTTTCATGTCCATTTGCTTATTTGACCCTTTCAACAATGCTACGAAGTAGATAGGTATTATTATCCCCACTTTACAGATGAGAAAACCGAGGCTCTGAAAGGGGAAGATAATTTCTCAAAACCTCTACTGTTTAAAAAATGACCCAATATTGAAACCAAGATTTTTGAGTAAATTATTCCCACTTCATCATGATTGAGTAGACACATTCTACCAAACGGTCTCCAATCCAAAAATGTCCCACCTTAGTGACCCTTACCCCACAGGTTCCAGAACCAACCACACATAACCTACTGGGAACATCCTTGGAATAAACTGTGCTTATAGCCCTGGGGCTTTGCCTTCCTTGCCCAATCAGCTGGAACCCAAGAGGGGACGGCTACAATTGCCTGCAAGTGTGAGGCATCACCTAACCACAGTGACGGTTTGGCTCTGGTCCATGCCAGCCTCGGTAGCCAGTCCTTCTAGCTGAAGCACGAGGAGCACGGCTATCACTACAACTGTTTAAAAACAACACGTGTCGGGGCGCCTGGGGGGCTCAGTCGTTAAGCGTCTGCCGTCGGCTCAGGGACCGAGCCCCGCATCGGGCTCCCTGCTCCGGGGGAGGCCTGCTTCTCCCTCTCCCACTCCCCCTGCTTGTGTGCCCTCTCTCGCTGGGTCTCTCTCTGTCAAATAAACAAAATCTTTAAAAAAATAAAAATAAAAATAAAAACAACACGTGTACCAAAACAAAACAAAACTTTATTTACAATTGAAAACTTAAACAGAAAATCGTGGGTTCTGAATCTGTGACACTTCCAAGGTCTCTTGATCAAAAAGGGCCGCAGCAGGCAGGGAAGCAAACACAGGGGCCAATCCGGATTATTTTACTCAAGAGCGTGACCCAGAGCAAGGGAAGGCCTACAACAGCAGAGAGGTGGAGGTCTGTTAGGGATGGACGAGACAGCAGCTCAGAGGCACAGGAAGGGAACATTCCACGAGAGACAATACTCCCATCTCTTCTCTACACTCCTAACCTGCTTTTCCCAAAAGAGCAGAACTGGTCTGACTCTGGCCCTCAGTCAGACCTTTGGTTCCCTAGGATTAAACTGAGAGGTATACTACACAAGAACCGAAAAGAAAGAAACTAACATTTTATGGCCACACATATCATCTCATTTATTTACCCTTCACAAACTCTGTGCCGTCTGTATTATCTGTAATCAAGCAAAAGAGGAAACTAGGGTCCCAAGGGGTTTAAAGGCTTGATGGGGTTTCCTGGTCTACTTGGCTCCAAAGTCTGTGTGTGTTTTTTGCCAGACCTCAATGGCTCTCTGTGGAGCTCTAGAACAAAGAGCAATCTTTCTTCCTTGCAGGTCTTGGTCCCAGTGTTACAGAGAAAGTAAAGTCCACACCCTTTGTTTATGGCCTTGGTCGTTAGCTTTACTAAAAGAACAGAGTGAGTACACTCAGAAACTACTCTGTCTCCCTCCCCATAAACATAGCCACGCCCCTTTCCCTCCAAGGGAAAGTGCATCCTGGTGTCATACTGCAGATTCAGACAGAAGTTGAAACCTGGGCCCCCAAGCAGAATGCACAGAACTGCATAAATGCACTTTATAAGTTCAATGGTGCCCTAGGACCTAAGCTCTATCCTAGACCAGGCACTGTGTTAGTCAGCACGGTCCCTGCTTCAAGGAGTTCCGTCTACAGAAAACCAGGCCAACACATTTGTGATATGCTATGTTAGATGCTGTATAGAGAGATGAACCAAGTACTGTGTTAGCACCCAGGAAGGCACTGCTGACTGCGCCTAGACCTGGGAGGAGACGGAGGGACCAGGGAGTGATTCAGACTGATGTTAGCCACATGCTCCTGGGAGCAGCTGGGAGCAACTAGGATCAGTTAGAACTGCGTATATATAGTATGTATTTCTATTATAAGATGCATGCTCAATACAGAAAATTGAAGCATACACGAAACAACAGAAATGGGGAAAAAAGAAACTTTGCTATCTCTACACTACACAAGTAACCAGTACTAACAGTTGGCTATATTTCACTACAGTAATTTCTGGAATAGTTAAATGTACTAAATCTTGACTTTGTCACTTAACAAACGTACCCTAGAAATCTGCCAACACATACAGACCTACTGTTTTTTGTTTTTAAGGCTATGTGGTATTTCACCGACTGGCGTACCTCAATGTGTGTGAGACCTGACTACGACACTGGGAGCTCTGCCTTTGTACTGGATTGGACTGGAATGAAGCCATTCTCCCCTCCCCTCCCTTTTTAGCTGGCAGGGCTTCTGCCTTTCAGGGCACGGAACAACAGTGTCACACACCCAGCAGGCATGCAAATATTTGCTGCCAAATCTCTGGTGCTCCCTAGACCTGTGTTTTCATGTGGAACCTTTTCTCTCGCCTGGACTGCTGCACTGAACACCTCACTGGCCTCAGCTTCTCCTCCACATTGCTGCCAGCATCACCTCTGGAATAAGAAAAGTCAATCACAATGTTCTTCTGCTCAAAATCCTCCAGTGGCTCCTGTTGGCCTGGCTCTTTTCAGAGGGCTGGGCTAGGCTCCCTTCTGACAATCTCTGGAGTACGATGGACTCTCACCCCAGGGGGAGAAAAATGTGCCTAGTGCCCAAAGCCCACTCTCAAGATAACACATGAGCATCTCAGCCTGCACTGGTTCCCACAACTGGCCCTGGCCCCCTCCAGCCTTACTGTCTTACCCTTTGCTTTTCATACCTTCCTGCTTTGGCCATATGGCACGATGTGCAATTTCCCTTACACTTGCAGCTATTTCCTGCTTTTGTGCTTTTGCTCATGCTGTTCCCTCTGCCTGGAATGCCCTCCCGTTCTTAGCCACATGAGAAGTTCTCTTCTTTCACGTACTCGGCCACAGCATCATCTCTTCTGTAGTCTTCCCACACTGCTCCAGGCAGGCATGGGCGTTCCAGCTTTCCTTACTCTGTTCTGAACCTCCAGGCCAGTGTTTTATTGTGCTGTCATGGGCAGTTTCCCCCAGAGACTGTGAGTTCCCTGAAGGCAGGAACTGGGCTTTTCAAACTTGCAGCCTCCTATGCGGCATGGGACCCATCTTACTCCCTCAGTGCGTAGTTGTGGAAGGAATGAAGGACCAGCCTGTGTGCCACCAACATGTCCCATTACCTTCCTCTACAGGAACATATCACATCTACGGGTAATCCCAGAATGGGGGACAGTGTTTCCTAAAGCTCAGTCATTCCCACAGCACCTTCCCCACTGTTCTATCCACCACCCACAGGTACAATTAATTTTTAACCTAATCACCATTTAAACTTTAAGAATGCCTCACTGTAAAATGATGTGTTGCACTAATCACATATTTTTCCTAAGATGCAAATGCTAAAGGATACTCATCACGGCACCACCTAGAGCAGTGTTACCCATGTTTCTCTGATAAGAAGCATCTGAGATGCTTGTTACAAACACAGCATACCAGATCCTACCTCAAACTCACTCAACTTGAACTCTCCAGGGAAGGGATCTGGGAATTAGTAGCTTTAACAAATGTCCCCCAGTGATTTGATTCTTTAGGGAAATTTGGGAAACAATGACAGAAGAAAGAGATCTACTGCTTGCTACAGGTACCACATGTGGGGATAACTGGAAGAGCAGCGGTTCAGACTTAGCTGGGCTGGCAGAGCTCACAGCCACTCCCTTTTCCAAGAGACTCTCAAGCTTTCCAAACAGAGGTTTCACCAGCCCCCAAGTGGTTCTAAGTAGCAAAGAACCTGATTCAGATTGCAGCAGGAGGATCCTGAGGGCCACGGTTCACTTATGTATACCTAACCAAATTCATCATAAAAAGCTTTCACAGCACCCACTGAGATAAAACCATGGTTTCTACATCGAGAGTTGTACAGAAAACTTCATGTTCACTAAAACCAAAGTCAGGATCTACGGCAAAACCAGAAGTTCTAGAAGTGCTTCCTAGGGAGGTAAAGCTGATCAAGTCACTGTGCTGTCTGCTATCTCCTTCCCATTTTCTTTGATTTTCAGTGCCTAGACACAAGGCCTCACATGCGCAATTAGGTGATATCTTGATTTGAATGCAGCAGATTCCTGCTGGACCAGTGCCACCAAGAGAGGATCTCCTTCTCGGTCTTTTCTGATTGGAATATGGTGGCATCTCGATTAAAAAGCAGGCTCTGTTATTCCACTACAGCCTTGCCACTCAAAGTTAGCATTAGCATCTCCTGAGTGCTGGTTAGAAAAGCAAAATCTCTGGCCCCATCCAGACCCATTGAGCCAGAACCAGCATTTTAATAAGATCTCCTGGTGAATCATAAGTGCATTGATGTTTGAGAAATACTGCCCAGTAGGGTTTGAAAACAGCATCTATATTAGCTGTCAACCATTATCCTGCCCCAAACAACGTCAGGGATCTGAAACACTCCCAGAGGAATTAGAGATGCTTATAACTTTACAGCTGGAAAGAAGAATGATGGGATGATGCCTTGCTCCCTGGGGAATTAATCTCCACTTTTCCTTACTTTCTCCCAAAGCACATTACTGAGAAACCCAAAGTGGAGCCCCTTTAAGTCAGACTGCCACCTAGATTCCCTAAAACTTATGATAAGGATTTTTGGTAAAGTTAAATGAGATAATTCAAGTTCTTAGCTCAATATCTGAGCACAAGAAGTATGCAATAAATGATAACTGCCACTATGATATTGCCTCTAAGTATTAGCTATGAAAAATTCAGTTCTGAGCAAGTCATGGGTAGGAGACTGAATTGGAGGTACTGCACTTTAATTAAAATTAAATAAAAAATTCAGTCCTTCAGTCACATCAGCCACATATTTCAAGTGCTCAACTGTCACATGTGGCTAGAGCTGCATGATGGACAGCATAGATACAGAACATTTCTACCATCACAGAAAGGAATTTCTATTGGATAGTTCTGGTCTAAGAAGCCTCTGGAACGTCAAATGGCCCTCGTGGAATTTGTTCTGCTTGGGTTGCAGGCTGAGAAGAGAGGCTTCCACGGGGGCAAACGTTTACTTTGCCCTTTGCTAATCAGAGATGAGGAGGGGAGGACTGTGATCACCACCCTCAGAAATTAAGCCCTCAACAAGGATTTCCACGAACTTTCTATAAAGGGACGTGGAAAAATACAAAAAAGAAGGCCCAATCAAAAAATTTCTAAACACAGGGTGCCTGGGTGGCTCAGCCGTTAAGCGTCTGCCTTCAGCTCAGGTCATGATCCAGGGGTCCTGGCATCGAGCCCCGCATCAGGCTCCCCGTCCGTAGGAAGCCTGCTTCTCCCTCTCCCATGCCCCCTGCTTGTGTTCCCTCTCTCGCTGTCTCTGTCAAATAAATAAAATCTTAAAAAAAAAAAAATTTCTAAACACTATTCTTTTCATCTCTGTCCTCTGGTAGTGGTCAATGGTCAATCCTTAGAAGGAAAAGGACCTAGCAGCTCAACTTAGGTTCAGCAAAGAAAGAGGTGGGAGAAGGAGGGAAATGCCAGCCACTACTGAAGAGGGAGAGCAGGTTGAGCCCTAGGGACCTCCAGTACTGGCAGAAAAGAAAGCTCAGGGTGTCAACTGTGCCTCAGAAGGGACCATTTGGCTGGACAAGAGAGAGGACCACATGCAGCTTCTAGCACACACTTGTGCATGCCCGCCTCAGCATTTGCTCACACCAGTTCCCTGCCTAAAATGCCTGACATTCTCCCTCTCTATTAACTCATGTAATAAATTTTTAATGAATCCCTGTAAGTGCCAGATGCTACGAACACAAAGTAAGTCACAGATAGAGGTATGTACAGTTATTAAAATGGTCTGGCACTTGACTAGATCTCCATTCAGAAAAAAAGGCAGAGAAAAGAAAAATAGATTCTAGGTGATTTTTAAAGTAAAATAAATAAATAAATAAATAAATAAATAAATAAATAAATAAATTACCACATAAATAAAACCACAGAAATATTAGAAAAAATACAAAAGACGTTATGATCTGAGATAGTAAGGACCTTCCTAAAACAAGACAAAAACCACAAAAGCCATAAGAAAAAAGACTGATAATTCTGACCTCATCAAAATTTAGAACTTCTGTTTAACAAAGGATATCACCAAAGTTAAGATAAGCAACACAATGCCAGTTTTTGCTTAAAATATGTTCTGGACAAAATAGTCACAACATTTAAAATAGAAAACTAAGACGCAGAATTTATAACTATTCAAATCGTAAGAGAAGGATAAAATAAGCTATATGCTACAAACACAGCATATTGTCGGTTTGTTTTCATATGAAGTAGTTTTATGTGATGGAAGAGGAAAAGTCTTCAAGACATCTGCCAAATGGAAAACACATGAACAAAACAGTATGATGACATTTAGGAAAAACAAAACCTCCCAAAATAAGATAGGCATAGAAAAGGCCCTGATGGACATACATCAAACTGAAAGCAGTGACCTCCTGGGACAGAAGTGGGACTGGATGGGGAGGAGGGGTAATGACAAGGACTTGAACTGTTTTCTCGAGATTGTATTATGTTACTTTTAGGATTAAAAATAAACAACCAAATAAAATATGTGAACGTTCATTGAATTTTTTTTTTTTTTTAGAGCTATTAAAGTTACTATGTGGACAGCAGGGGAAGTTGGAACATGTATATTAAATAATATTACTGTGGTTATATAGGATGCTATTTTTAGGAGTTGTTTGCTGAAGTATTTAGGGGTAAAGTGTCAAGAAGTCTTCAACTTTCAAATGAGAAAGCAATGAAGGAAAACGATGGACAGAACGAAGGTAGAAAGGAGGGAAAGAAGGGGAGCAGGAAAGAGGAGAGGGACTGGGATGAGAGGGAAGAAGGGAAAGAAAAAAACCAATGTCAAAGTAAAATGGTAACACAAGAATATTAACCATTGGTAAATCCGGGTGAAAGGGAGATGGGTGTTCAGTATACTATTCCTCCAACTTTTCTGCAGGTTTGAAAATTAAAAAAAGAAAAAAAAAGAAGGAAGGAAGGAAGAAAAGGCAAAACATCACCACCCCACACGTAGCTGATCAATTTCTCCCTTCAACTCTGATCAAACTTAGCAATGTCACTCAGGTTACTAGTGATCACTTCTGAGAATGTGTCTTACACCCCATAAGCTCCTGAAAGACAGAGGCATTTTTCAATTCTCTGTCACCCAGCACAGAGCAGGCAGTGGCGAGTGTGGGGAGGAAGTGGGCCCGTGCAGGCTGAGAAATGTGTTGCGTTTACTTATGAGGCTGGCAGATACAAAGTCAGGGCCTGGAAATGAGCATCAGGTTTTTTTTGTTTTTTGTTTTTTTTAGATTTGATTTATTTATTTTAGAGAGAGAGAGAGAGCACAGAGGGAGACTGAGAGGGTGAAGCAGATTCCTCACTGAGTAGGGAGCGTGACTCAGGGCTCGACCCCAGGACCCTGGGATCATGACCTGAGCCGAAGACAGACACTTAACTGCCCCCCAGGTGCCCCGAGCATCAGTTCCAACAAGAGAGGCATGACAGCTGTGTCTCCTGGCTGCCCAGGCTGCTCCCAGCCCGGAGTCGCCCAGGAAAGGAGCCAGGTCCTTCCAGCAGGAGCACTGAATGGAAGGAACTACAGTCTGACAGTGATGTCAGAGACTGCCTACTGGTATTTGGTTGGTATTCAGGTTGATACTCTGTAGGCCACAAAGTGGTAGAAAAGTAAAATGCCTTAATAACTCTTTCTCTTCTGATCCTTACAATGAGCCTGAGATAGCGATTGTCTCCATTTGACCGATGAAGAAACAGGCTCAGAAAAGGGAAGTGATTTCCCCAAGGTCACACAGACAGGAAACGAGGCTCAATCCCATGTTTTCAAGTCTAAAGTTCCTTCCACCAGGCCATGCTGTCTTCACTGGGGACTCCTAACCAGGAGGAGAAAGACACACGTACCTGATCAGTCTTGCTTTGGACTACATCTCCCCACACTGTGAGATCACCACAGGCAGCTTGGGCTTATTGTTGGGGCCTGTGGGAACATTCTAGGAGAGAAAGCACAGTGGAAATTCATCCGCTCAGACACACACACTCACCAAACACGTACTGATGCCTGCCAGCCCCTGTGCTACAGACTGAGGACTCAGGGACTAAAATGCTAACAGTCCATGTCCTAGCACAAGGGTAAAAATAATCCAGATTGAAGAGAAAATGTCCAACATTTTAAAAAAATCAAACCTATGCTATAAAACAATGCAGTAAGTTATAAGACAGAGTTTACACAACAGGGCAGAGGAAGCACCCACTGCTTAAACAGGTCAAGAAGGATTCACACAGCAGGGGACATTTGAGCTGGGCCCAGGAGTATGGATGGGATCCCACCAGGAGGAAAAGAAAGGAAAGGAGCATTCCAGTAGAGGAAAGAGCACAAGCAAACGCTCAGAGGCAGGAATGTGTATGGCATATTTATTTAGAGAAGAGCTAAATGCCTGACGAGACTGGAACCTGGAGGCAGCGGTGGCAGAAGGGGCTGTGGAGAGGTAGCGGGGACCAGGTCACAAAGGATCGTGGATTCACTGCTGAGTAGGATTTTATCAAGTAGGTGAAGGGGCCACCAGAGGCCAAACCTCAGTGAGCATCAGAAAGGCAAACTTACAGGCCAAGAAAACAGGGAGGGGTGGGGGGCCATGGACTCCTCCCTCTTCCTGAGGGAGCCCATGTAACTGCAGGCAGTAAAGACTGGGCCTAACACACCCCTGCTACTAGACCAGAATGGCCAAGATAGAGGAAATCAAAACAGGACTCACCTCAATCTTTCGCATCACTAGAAGTCCATCAATGATTTTTCCTGTAGGAAGAGTATGAGTTAGACTTTATTATTCTCATTTGCATAGCACTTTCCAGCTTCCACTCTTAGCCAGCAACTCATTTGGTCCTCATACTACCATCAGAAAATTGAGATTTGATGGAAGTGAAATGATTTGCCCAAGGTCACAGGTAGGAAGGAGTGGAGTACTAGGTCTGGGCGATTGCAAAGCCCTACTGTACCGTGCTCCCTCTGTGTGGCATTTCTTAAGTGATACCATCCGGGTTTCCCTCCCAGACATACAGATCACCCAAGTGGTTACACACGACATCAGACAGCCCCTCAATCCTTCCCTCCGGCGCTCTAACCACACGTCCTCCCCACTTCCTACCACTTCCACCTTCCCAGAGCAGTTACATCAGTCGAGCACTCTTGGGACTGGAGTCTGAGGACTGGGTCCTTTGGAAGTCCCACTCCGTGTGGATGGGGCCCGGAATCTGGGACAGGAAGACGACTCACCAAACACTACGTGCTTCCCATCCAGCCAATCACATTTAGAGCAGGTGATGAAGAACTGGCAGCCATTTGTACTGGGACCACTGTTGGCCTGACAGAAACCAAGTATACCTTCAGTGAGTTTTCCTGGCCATGCTAGCTGAAGGGCAAGATTCCCAAAAGAGGGGAGCCTGGGTGGCTCAGTCGGTTAAGCATCCGCCTTCAGCTCAGGTCATGATCCCAGGGTCCTGGGGTCAAGCCCCGCATCAGGGCTCCCTGCTCAGCTGAGAGCCTGCTTCTCCCTCTCCCTCTGCCTGCCACTCCCTCTGCTTGTGCACTCTATCTCTGACAAATAAATAAAACCTTAAAAAAAAAAAAAAAAAAGATTCCCAAAAGAGCCTGTAGCCCTGATTCCTTTCTTTTAGAAAACCTTACTGAATACCTACTATAAGCCAGATCCTAAGCTAGGATCCAAGGATATAGAGATAAACAGGATACATAATCACTGCCCTCAAGGAGCTAGATCCTTAAATAAATGTACAGTTCTCCTGCGGTGTGGATTTTTAAAATGGGAACAATTGTTCACAGGGACTGATTTGCTGTATTTAATCCAACAAGGGTTATACCTGGATTATAGTTACAAGTTAGATACCATGGAGAAAAAGCCTGTTGCCTGTGCCATAAGCTCTTTTGTCTGAATAGCTTTGTATTGCACCATAACAATGGTAATAAAAGACTAAGAAGGTGTGAGAAGTTGCTATGCTAGTGCCATGCTAGAAAAAGACTACATTTAATCAATTGATGTTTGCTTTTTACAGCTACACCCAAAATCCTTTATTATTGAATTTTACAGGAAGAAGTATTTTTTTAATTGAGAATCTGAAAGTCTCTAGCCGTATTCCATCTCCTTCCTTGAAATTGTTTCTACATTACATTTCACAATGCATTATAAAAGAATATGCTATGATTACGATGCACAATGATACTTTGTAAAGCGTTATCTGACTTATGAAGTGTACTTTTGTACTTTATATGTTGATACCCCAGAACTGCCTTTAAAATGCTAAATTCAGGCTTTTGTACATCAACAAGTCCACGTTACCTTTCAGTAGCACTGCCTTGTGACAGTGTCTGCCTGTGAACATTTTATTGCATACTTCCCTTGTCTAGGAAAAAAGGAGTAGACAATGGGAAACTGAGAGTACTATTAAAAGCACAGGTCTCATACGATTAACATGACTGAGGCAGGACTGGAAATTATGAGATAGGTCCCTAGCGGTAATCAGACACTTCATGGATTTAAGCTGGTTGATTCTGTGTTCAGCTGTGCAGAAATAAAAATGTGTATGAAATACATTCACGACACTGTCCAAGGGAATGTGCTCACTACCTCACTAGGGATTTTATGTTATACTTAGAAATGCCCTACGTAAGATGAGGCTACTTTTGGGTTTTGTGCGTGTACTTACAAACATCTACATGAAATCAAGGGAATGGCTGAGCCAGTCAGAGGAGGCACATGCCGTGGAATGAGGGACAGACTTCCCAGGGCTCCCAATTCTTTGCTTCCTTCTTTTCACCAATCAATCAAGCAGTCACTCAATCTACCTTGCTGCTGGTGTATGAACGTTTATTAGCAAGCAAGCAGGAGAATAGTCATACACGTTTTTATAGCTTAAGGGACACTCTGCCCTCAGCCACTCATTTACTCATTCTCTCAGGCAGTACAGCTTCCTGCTTTCGAGAGTAAGCTCTGGAGCCAGATGATGACCTCGCTGGAATCCCAGCTCTGCCACAGACCGTGTGACCTTAGTTTAGTCACATAACCTCTCTAGGCCTCAGTATTCTCATTTGTACCTATCTCAAAGGGATGCTGAAAGGATTAAAATGAATTAATGCAAATATGATGTTTATTAAGCAATTGGCCAATAAATGTTACCTATCATTCTGATGATCTTTCGGTCGTTCATCGGTATCTGCTCCACGCCCTTCTGTATCAGGTAGTAGGGCTTGGAGACCACTGAGGCCTGGTCCCTGCCCTTGAGGAACTTAGGATTTAGCGGAGGATGGAAACAAAAACAATTGTGCCACATGATCTGTGATTGCACAACTTCACCAGTGTCAGCCTGAGGGAGCAGAGACCAACACTTCCTTCCATTTTTCTGACTCCTCCATAGATGGCATGCCCCTAAAAGGTTCTAGCCTTCCTGGAGAAGATCCAAGCCCACCTAAGCTACGCCTACAACATTTACCTGCACTTGCCCAGCCTGGCTTTCTGAAAAGGGGGCTTGCACACTGTTTGCTGGGCAGGTCTCACCCAATTCTCATGGCAGCCTCCTAACTGGCTTCTCTGTCCCCACCTCTTTGTTCCCATCTGCCACTCACACCACAGCCAGGGGCTTGGCTCTAAATCACAAAGTTGATCAACCCTGCTCAAAAAAGCATACGGCTCTCCATACCCTATCAAAGAAAGTCCACACACTTCATCCTTATTCTGGCATTTGAAGCCCTTGAGGGGCTAGACCCCAGCTTCCTCTCCAGTGTCTCTACTGGTCCTTCCCTCCCCCATTCACATCCTATGTTCTCATTCTTCCTCACCTTCTAACTCTTGACCATGCTGCCCTGTTATTTGATGCCACCCTCCTCCGTGAAGCCATGCCTGACCCCTCAAAGTAATGACTCTTATTCCGTGGGGCCCTCCCAGTACTTTTACATACCCTGAGGGGCCCTCACCTTAATAGATGGTGGTGTGAACTACACTACGCTGGGCTTGTCAGTTTGCATGTGTGATTTCCCCGTTAGATGTTAAGTGTCACAAGGGCAGGGATCAGGTATATACCTTGTACCCTACCCTAAGGCCTGAGACAGAGTGGGTGTCGGTAAACCTTCACTTGGTGAATGCCTGTGTAGTTAAGTGGAAGGGTAGGCAAGCAGGACAGAGCATGTGCCTATAAATATGGGGTCTGGGGGAGGGAGAATGGGGGCATTGCCAGGGAAATGGGTAATGAGGGGAGGCAGGGAGGGGATTGGACAGTGAGAGGGATGCAGGGTAGGTGAGTAAGGAAAAAAGGAGGGCAGGATGAATAAGGGGAAGAAGGAGGTGTAAGCATGCAGGAGAGTGAGCAGGAGTGGGACAGATGAGAGGGTTAAGTGTGGCAGGCCAGGGGCTGAGAAAGGAGAGTGAGGTATGGGAATGGGTCTAAGGAGGAAGCGGTGCCAGTCCAAGGGAGCAGGAGTGGTCAGCGAGCCCAGTGGGGATACCAGCCAGGAGGCAGCATGAGTGGAAGGGTGCCGGGGAATCCTGGTGGGTGGGGTGCCAAGCACATGGACTCTGGGTCCTGAAAGCGCAACTGGCCATGCTCTGAGCAACAGGGCTGGATGTTGAGCCACGTATCCCGGCTCAAATAGAGGTAAGAAAACATATATCAGAGTTCAGATGTGGCCCCCCAGACTGCTAGAGGTTCCAGCCGAACAAAATCAAAACTAGGGCGCCTGGGTGGCTCAGATGGTTGGGCGTCTGCCTTCGGCTCAGGTCACGATCCCGGGGTCCTGGGATCGAGTCCCGCATCGGGCTCCCTGCTCCTTGGGAGCCTGCTTCTCCCTCTGCTTCTCTCTCTCTCTCATGAATAAATAAATAAAATCTTAAAAAAAAATCAAAACTAACTGGGGAAGGAGGTGGGTGTGGCAGAGGTGAGTCCTGGGATAAGCAAGAGAAGTAAAGAATTTGCTTCCATCCTAAGAGATAGCACCGGGCCTCAAGAGGGGCCCAGACATCTGCTGGATACAAATCTAACCCAAAACCTTGACTGGACCTTACTTACCATGGAAAGCAGGCCTGGAGCTGAGTGTCTCAGTTTAAAATTTTCATCTGCAAATGGCCCCCGGTAAATACTGGCAACTCCAGTACCATCTCCCTGAGCAGAGAAAAAGGAAGTATTAGCAAGTTTTGAGTGTTGCTCCCCACCCCCTGCACCCCCCCCGGAACCCAGAGGAGGAATACTGCTGCACCACAGCCAACTTTGTTAAGTTGCACTCTTCCTCTTGAAGGTCACTTTGCGAGTCACACCTCTTGGACCCTATCTTACAATCAAAGCCAGCCCCATCCAAGGCACCTGCAGCCCATACACTGGTCAGGGCATCGCACAGATTGGGTAAAACAGGTCACAGCTGGGCCTCTAGAATGCTCAGTTAAGACACAGGCAGAGTAGGGAACAACAGTACAATGATCACATACATAATCCTCGCCACACCCAAAGACTCTCATGCCTGCAGTCATATAAAATTACCCACTTAACTGACCACTATCCCCACTCCCCCAAGCTATGCAGGTGGATGGGCTCCTGGAAGCCTCATCTGCACAGATCCCACCCTCCTGACCAAAGCTGACCGGTTCAGGGGAAGATGCCCAACTAATACAGGGCCAACTAAAGTTCCTTCTCTGGGAATTGTGAAGGAGGACTGATGCTCTCTTTGAGGTTGAATTTATCATGTGAGCCTGGAAGCTGGGTGACCATCCTCTGCAAAGTCGACTGGAGAACAGAAAGAGAAGGCAACACACATGTATAGAGAGCACTGGAGAAACAGGAAAAAAAAAGGACTGCCTTGGTTCTATGTGGCTTTCCAGTTCCTAGTTCTGTTTCTTCCTTTGGGTTTCATGAAACACCTTATCATAAATCCCCAATTTCTGCTTAAACTAGCTTTATTAGCATTATCTCTTCGCCCTGCCAGTAACCACATGGAATAAGCACTATCTTCCTCATTTTTCAGGTAAGCCAACTTAAGTCAGGATAATAAAGCAACTTGGCCAAGCCATATTTGCAGTACCTTACACAGAATCCCTGAGAGGGTACCAAAAGACCAATTTCTTCCAGCCACTTAGTAAAGAAAAAGAATATTGGACACACGGCAGAAAGGGAAAGCACTGACGTAGGGAAGAATCAAGGGGCTCTTATTGGGGCAAAGATTACCAAAGGGGATTAACATAAGCCAGACAAGGGAAAAAACTGTCAAAATCAAACCTTTATTTGGTTAAAAGTTAATAAAACCAAGCTCTGTGTAGTGGAAAGATTTGGATGTGAGTTCCGGATCAATCCTTTATGAGCTGGGAAAGTCACTTTGTACCACTGAGTCTCACTTCTTCCAGCTATCCAGTGAAGATGAAATCACCTGCTCTTTACACTGCTGCCATGAAGATCCAATCAGAAAAGACCTTGCAACTGATACAGCACTATATAAATGTGAGCTATTATCTTTAACTACACACAAATACCTATGTACATAGAGAAAGAAGAGAAAAACAAGTTCACTTCCAATTTCCCAATAAACCTGGGGGACAGATCACTTCTCGCATCCTTCTCTATAATTACATTACTTATTGCTCTCTAGGAGCCAGGGAAAATGACAAAATTAATTTTCAGAGCAAACAACAGAAAGTGACTTAAAAATTAAATGAATAGGGGGGCGCCTGGGTGGCTCAGTTGGTTAAGCGACTGCCTTCGGCTCAGGTCATAATCCTGGAGTCCCGGGATAGAGTCCCACATCGGGCTCCCTGCTCAGCGGGGAGTCTGCTTCTCCCTCTAACCCTCTTCCCTCTCGTGCTCTCTATCTCTCATTCTCTCTCTCTCAAATAAATAAATAAAATCTTAAAAAAAATAATTAAATGAATAGGGGCACCTGGGTGGCTCAGTCGGTTAAGCATCTGCCCTCAGCTCAGGTCATGATACCAGGGTCCTGGGATCAAGTCCCACACTGGGCTCCCTGCTCAGCGGGGAGTCTGCTTCTCCCTCTCCGTCTGCCACTCCCCCTGCTTGTGCTCTCTCTCAAATAAATAAAATCTTAAAATAAAAATCAAATGAATAAATAAATATTAAAAAAACAAAGCAACTTAAATCTTTAACAATAGTGGACTGATCAAATAAATTTATCAATTCGTAATGGAATATTATGTAGCTATTGTAAAGAATGACTTCATGACAAGGGAAAAGGTAAACAATTATTAGGTATAAAAAATTACAACACAGGGGCGCCTGGGTGGCTCAGTCATTAAGCGTCTGCCTTCGGCTCAGGTCATGGTCCCACGGTCCTGGGATCGAGCCCCGCATTGGGCTCCCTGCTGGGCGGGAAGCCTGCTTCTCCCTCCCACTCCCCTGTTTGTGTTCCCTCTCTCGCTGTGTGTCTCTCTCTGTCAAATAAAGAAATAAAATCTTTAAAAAAATTACGGGGCGCCTGGGTGGCTCAGTTGGTTGGGCGACTGCCTTCGGCTCAGGTCATGATCCTGGAGTCCCGGGATCGAGTCCCGCATCGGGCTCCCTACTCAGCAGGGAGTCTGCTTCTCCCTCTGACTCTCCCCCCTCTCATGTGCTCTCTCTCTCTCTCTCTCTCATTCTTGCTCTCTCAAATAAATAAATAAATAAATAATCTTAAAAAAAAAATTACAACATATACATGATCTTAAATCTGTTAAAAATTATGTCTGACACACATACATATGCAACGGTAAGAATGACAGCTCTAAACTAAAATGCCAAGAACTTATTCCTTGAGAAGCAAGATTCCTTGAGATGACTTATTTTCTTTTTTGTACTTTTGCAACCAAAAAAAAAATTATTAAAACAAACACATATTCTTGGTCCAACTTTAGGTCTCAAATCCTACTTCTGCTTCTTGCTCATTTTATTTTTTCTTTCCTAAGAGTGGCTCTGAACAATTGTTTCTTGCTGATATTCAGCAAGAATATCTGACCAACTATGCTGTCTGACCCTGGGGCTATCTACAAGTGACTAGATAGGCCTGGCAATGACCAGCAAGAAGTTGGTCCCGTCCCTGTTAAGACAATTTGGCAATATAGGAGCCTATGGAAAGAAAGAAAAGAAGGCAGAGAATAGATTCTTAGCCCTTTTACCAGCTAACACAAAGTATATGGTCGCCCAAGCCCTACTACCATCAGGTGTCGCAAGGGGTTGCAAACTTAAATGCCCACAGGGACAAGTGACATAAATAAGGGAAGCAGATGATAGTGACTGAGGTGAAATGGCAAGGACAGACCCTGTTTAAAGGGAGCAGTTACTTGATTCCAAACCACTGTTGCTACATGAGAAACACAGGCCTAGTGCACCCCTATTTTCCATTCTTTATAGAGAAAACAAAACTCTGGAATTTTCTGGTGAAATGTCCTAGTTTTACAACATAACACACATGAAACAAAGCATATCTGAAAGCCTGGTTCAACCTAAAATCTGCCACTTTGTAACCTTACCTAGACAGGAAACAGGTCTTTAAAAACTCCTAAGAGTTTAAATAAATATACACATGAAGGACAAAGAGTGTCTCCCAGATTCAAGAAAATAGCAACATGACTAACCAAATATTAGTAAGAAAAACCACCATGCACATGCACACAAGTGGTTGGCTAAGGACAAAAGTAGGTTTAAGAAGAGATATGGTTTATTCAAGCACCCTCCAAGGTCAGAGGAAGGGGAAGAGGGTTGGTATGAAAGACACATACAGTCTAGTCACAAGAAAGTTATGCTTCACAGTGAAGAACTACTCTCCTAGGCTCTGCTAGTAAATAGAGGAAACATCACTCCAGAACGATCTACCTCTGTTGCTCTGATTCTTTGCCCACTAATCGATTTTTGATGAAAAAACTCACTTTCCAGGCACTGTGATACCAGAGGTGGAAGGGAATTAGAGTATAAGCACTGAGCTCACTGAAAAAGGACTTACTGCCATTTAGGAAAAAAAAAAATTGCATCTGATTTCTATCCAAGTTTCATGTGACTAACTAGTTTGTATCTCTCATGGATCATCTATAGGTATGCTGGGAAAGTTCAGTTTCTGGCCCTAAAAGGCTAGGATTTGGAAGTCAGTGACTCAAAGTGCTGATGTCTGTCATCTAGTAGTATAAAGAGTAGTAAGACAGCAACTCTAAAGGACATTCCTATACCCCCGTTCCCCATCAAACTTGGCTATTGTTTCAAGCCTTAGGACTGGGCCCTGTAGTAGAAATAGTAGCTCAGCAATAACAAAAAACAATATTCCTATAGGGCTTTGATAGCAAAGAAATAGTACTTACATTAACAAAATCCCCACCCTGAATCATGAAATCCTTTATGACCCTGAAACAGAGAATAAAGGATCCTGAGAGAAGGTTCTGTTGTTTAGAAAAACATTTAGTCATACTTTAGATTAACATTGATTTAAAAATAAAATGTTTATCACTGTGGCTTTTAATTAGCCTTCAAATCAATTGTTGAGTTCCCAAAAACTTTCTTCTCAAGATCTAGGAATTATCCTATGGTTTTATTTCCCTCTAAAGAGACGAATCCCCCAAGGAAGTAATTCTAAAAGCCTGCAGGATGGCTTGCCAAGGCCTTACCTGTGGAAGGTGCTCCCTTTGTATCCTATCGGAACCCCATCTTTTCTATAACCAAAAAGAAAGAAACTTGGAGTGATGACAGGTAATCATAGGCCTGTCCAGTTTACCACCCACTGGAGCCAAGGGACTCTCCTAAAGATAGTCGGAAGAAGTCTATTACTGTCACCAGCAATCATTCAAGTCCTGCCGGTGGTTCCCCAAAACCCCACTGCAGCCCCAGGACACCCTTCAAGAGCAAGCAGAGAAATCAACCACGTCTGAGACTGACCTGAATTCTCCAGTGCAGAATTGCCTGAAAGGGAAAAGAGTGAACGATTCAGTCACCATGACATCACAGCTGACGGCGCCCTTAATGGGGTGGGGATGGGGGGAGCACAGACATTCGCGCCAGCAAGCCCACCAACGGGCCAGCCGACATCCAGACACCTAAGCATACAAATTAACAACAAAATTGATACGGGAAGAGTAAAAACGGTGACTATTCAGAGAGCTACAGAGAGGACTCCGATCTCCAGGGCAGCGAGTGGACGGATAGAGGGAGGCAGAGGATAACGCGTACCGAGTCCAGCTTCTGGTTCAGTTAATCTAGCAGAGCTGGATCATCTCCTTACCTAAAATTCTCGGCCGTCTTAGGCACAACGTCCGCAAAGAGCTCGATCTTCATGCGGCCAACTTCCTGCAAGCGGCGGGAGATGGTCAGAATACCCGGTCCAAGACCATGAAGGCCTCAGTGAGCAGAGAACTGGAGGGGCTGACCCCTCTCTCCCCGTTGCCATCTCCGCCTCCACAGCCTCTCCTTCCATGCCGCCCAGTCCCTCCCCCTGCGGGGCGCTAGGATGGGCAAGACTCCTCCTCCCCCTCCCGTGCCCCCGCCCCGCAGGTCGGTAGGTTCTGGTCCAGTTTCGTTTTCTGGATTCTCGTGTCCGCTATCCCTGGGTGGGTGAGATCTTCCCGGCTGGCCCCGTGCAGTGTCCCTTCGGCGCAGTGGCTGCCTGGACCTCACCTGGCCGCCAATGCTGACATCAAAGAACACCACGGGATTGACAGGGCTTGAATTTGCCACCGCCATGGCTCCGACCCGGAAGCAGAAGACGGACGCATGGGTTCCGGCGATCCTCATCCCTGCTTTGCGGGTTAACTCTCCGGCGCAGGCGCAAAAAGAGCCAACCGAGGCCAGGCCCCGCCCCCCGGAAGTCCCGCCCGCCCCTGATGCGGAGGTCTTTCGGCCCGCAGCACCCAAACTGGGCGTTGCGGCAGTAGGCGGGGCCAGGATCTCTGAGCCCGCATATATGCGGTTTCTTATCCCTCTCCCTTAGTCTGTGAACCCTACGAAGGCAGGAATCTGTTCATCCTCAGCGCTTAGAACAGCCTGGCATATGTAGCCCTTCAGTTAAGTCAGGACACCAGAATTTTAGTTGTAGTTCTGCCACAAGCTTTCACTCTGGTCACTTACAATTTATTCCTGCAGAGCAGCTAGAGCTTTTTAAATAAATGTTTATAAATCATTCCTGGCTTCCCATATTTAGAGTAAGATCCAATTCCTTATATACAAAGGCCTACATTACATTATCTGGCCGCGCATACCTGGCCTCATCTTGTATCACCCTCAGTCATGATACTTGGCTTTTCTGTCCCTCAAGGTCATGGAGATAGATACTCTCTTTATAGAGTCTTGGTACTAGCTGTTAACTGTTTTTAACATTTTTCTAGGTCTTAATGAAGGTAGGGAGTACTCCTTGTAGCTCAGGTCTCAGTTCAGCGGTCACTCAACCTAAAGTAGCCCATGGCCACTCTTTCAGATGCATCACTAGTTTATTTTCCTCATGCCACTCACCATCCAAAATTATATGGTCTATCTCCCCACCTCTGTGTCCCTGTCCCACACACATACCTACCCTCCAACCTAATAGCACATTAACTCCAGGAAAGCAGAAGCTGTTTTGTCTTCACAGGTGTAGCTCTAATGCCTACTACTGAATAGCACATAGTAGGGATTCAATAGTGAAAGAAGGTGACCTTGGGCAAGGTTTGGAGTCAGAGCATATATCTGATATCATAGCTATTATGTCCTATATCCTTTGATCATCCTTTCTAGGTCAGTCATCTGAGGAAGCAAGGGTTACATATAAAAATTCAATGTTTCAACTTCAGGTGTCTTTATTTTTGGTTACTTTTCCTTTCCCCTTGGTCTCCTTCTCTATCTCCAATTGAAGAAGAAAAAGGAGGAGAATAAGGATGGGAAGAAAGAACAGCAGGAATCACCCTTCAGTATAATTTATAGCAACTATTTTAAAATAAATTTTTTAAATTGGTAATATCCAATGTTGATGAGGTTGTGGAAAAACTAGTACAAAGTGATGGTGAAAATAAATGATGATACCTAGCTTTTGTTAAGCAGCTACTAAGTTCTAAATACACATTTCATTTCATCTGGTTCTCACAACTCTATGAGACAGGAATGACTACTGTTCCCATTTTATGGACCAAGAAATTGAGGCTTAAAAGAGGTTGACTATAGGGGCGCCAGGGTGGCTCAGTTGGTTAAGCATCCCACTCGATCTCGGCTCAGGTCTTGATGTCAGTGTTGTGAATTCAAGCTCCACGTTGGGCTCCATGCTGGCATGGAGCCTACTTAATTAAAAAAAAAAAAGGAAAAAGAAAAGAAAAAAAGAGGTTGACAATAGAAACATTATGTTGACACTTTTTTTTTTAAAGCAACGCAACAAGTGATATACCAAAACTATATAACATTTGTATTTCTGACCCAATTATGCCAATCTTTTCTGGAGTAACTCAAGAGAAAAAAAGAGCTACATTCACAAAGACTTTCACCACAGCATAATCTCAAATAGTGAAAAAGTAGAAACAACTTAAGTGCAAACAACGAGAGAATTTATAAAACATCAACATGATAGAATATCATGTGGCTACTGAAAGAATAATTATGAAGACTATTGAAATACAGAAAAATGTTCTATGGTATATATTTTTTAAAGATTTTATTTATTTATTTGAGAGAGAGAGAATGAGAGATAGAGAGCATGAGAGGGAAGAGGGTCAGAGGGAGAAGCAGACTCCCTGCTGAGCAGGGAGCCTGATTTGGGACTCGATCCCAGGACTCCAGGATCATGACCTGAGCCAAAGGCAGTCGCTTAACCAACTGAGCCACCCAGGCAGGCACCCGTGTTCTATGGTATATTAAACTAAAAATCAGGCTGTGAAAATGAACATACAATATAACAACCACTTAAAAATATATGCTTTTGAATAAGAACCAAAAAGGAATACATGAAAATAGTTGTCTTGAGAATGCAGGATTATAGGAGATTTTCTTTTCTTTTCTTTTTCTTTTTTTAAAGATTTTATTTATTCATTTGTGAGAGGAAGAGAGAACAAGCAGGGGGGAGAGGCAGAGGGAGAAGCAGACTCCCTGCTGAGCAAGGAACCCAATGCGGGACTCGATCCCAGGACCCTGGGATCATAACCTGAGCCGAAGGCAGATGCTTAACCAACTGAGCCACCCAGGAGCCCAGGAGATTTTCTTTTTTAAAGTATTTGCTTTAATACAATTACATTGTTTTTACTTTTAAAAAATAAATAATACCCATGATAATAGGGGGAAAGTGCTGAATTAGCTATATATGTGCTCTGCTGAACAGACCCTTAATTAAACCATTGAACTTAAGTCACTATTACTGATCAATACAAGGATATTTGAGGATATTAAACAAACTTGAGAATCTATTTTTAAAACTGATTTAATGAATTTATCAGCAATTCTGAGGACTCCTGGTTGACATCCAGTGGGGATCCATGGTAACTCTTCTCCATGTCATGTTCCACCCTCATGCCCAAGCTTTAAGTTAGCAGCTTTGATCCATCTAGTCTTAGCCATCAGTGATTTTATAGGTCTGACTTTTGGTCTTGTTCTTGGATACAGTGTGTCTCTTTCAGAAAAGCCATGATCATGTATCCAGCTTCAGAATTCTGTGAACACGAAAGAGTCGGGAGACTTGGGGTTTGCCATTGCTGCTTCTGATGTATGTTCTTTAATCTCTTGAAGACTTCCAACCAACTCTACTAAACCTGTTCCTGAAAAACTAAGAATGGCCATATGTGAGGACTTGGTGAAAACAGGATCTCTTGGTAGCACTTTGGGGTTACAGGGATAAGGTATCAATAGGATTTCAGTTTTTACAACTGTCAAACACAAAGGAAATCAAATACATTTAGCTTAAACTTATGTTTATGGATTACTTTCTACCTTAAGTCAAGATTCTGTCAGGTGTGGGGGTGAAGAGGTGGAAAGAGAGAAGGGATTGGGAAAAGATTCAAATACTAAATATAGAAACATTACTCCCAAATGCTATGCTTTGTTAAGCCAGCAACTCAGGATGAGTTAGGCAGTCATGACTCTCAGGCTTGCAGATGATTGTCTTGACTTTACTAACCTGGAGTTTGGTAAGGGCAAGATTTTATTCAATAATTCCAATTCAGCGATGTCACAAATTGTCTCCTGAAAGAAAAGAAAAGATATTTAAAATTATAATTATAAGCCATTGGCAATATGATCCTAAAAAGAGTGCTTTATATATATTTTTGGTTAAAAATTTAATCCCTTCCCCTCCTACTTGCTAGAATGGCCATCCTAAAAAAGACAAGGGATAACAAATGCTGGCAAGGATGTGGAGAAAAGGGAGTCCTTGTGCACTGTTGATGGGCATGTACATTGGTACAGCCACTGTGGAAAACAGTATGGAGGTTCCTCAAAAAATTAAAGACAGAAATACCATTATGATCCAACAATTCCACTTCTGGGTATCTGGAGAAAATGAAATCACTGTCTGAAGATATCTGCACCCCACCCCATGTTCATAACAGAATGATCTTACATATATGTACAATCTAAAAAAAAAAACCTCATAGAAGCAGAGATCAGATTTCTGGTTGCTAGAGGTGGGGGTGTGGTGGATGGAGGAATTAGGTGAAGGTGATCAAAAGGTACAAATTTCCAGTTACAAGATAAATTCTGGGGATGTAATGTACAACATGAAGACTACAGTTAACAATACAATACTGTATATTTGAAAGTTGCTAAGACAGATCTTAAAGGTTCTCATCATCAGGAAAAAAAATCATAACTATGTGAGGTGACAGATGTTAACTAATCTTACCGTGATAATCATTTTGCATTGTATATATATATATATCGAATCATTGTTATACAAAACAAAAGTTATACTTTTTAACTTATACAATGAATGTTGTATGTCAATTACATCTCAATAAAACTAAAAAAATTTAATCCCTAAATACCTATAGAATATCTGGTAATTATAAATCTTATACTTTTATATTAACATTTTCATTGTAAGCCTGCTTACTATATCTATTTTCCTACATGAATTACCTCATATTAGCTGATATAATCATTCTGTTCTACTAGGTAAGTTTTTACTTACTACTCTGGTAAACATTTTCTGTCCCTTTAAATCATGAAAAAAAGTATCTATTTTTTTGTAAAATCTGTGACTTTAAAAACCAAATACTCTTTCTCACACAAACCGATCAATACAGACCAAATTTTACATACAATTATGAGGGTTTACTGATTCCCCTAAACTTGGACCTCTGTTTAACCTTTTATACAGGCCAACTCGTTTCTGTGAGAAATTCTTAGTTATCCTGAAATAAATGAGAAGCTTCTATAAGGAAGAAAAAACTAGCATTCAGAGAAATTTATGTGTTAAAAATATTACTCGACTAGGAGGTAGGAGAGCAATGCTTGAATTTTGGCTCTACTAGTTAGACTCTGATATGTCTTGTTACTTCTCTGAGTTTTGTTTCCTACATTTAAAATGTGAGAATAACAATTAATCACTAATCTTTCAGGGTTATTGTGAAAATTATTTAACATAAGCATACCTACCATATAGGAGGAACTCAATAAATGTTCTATATAGAAACAAATGTATGTATATTTACTGAGAAAAAGAAGCTGTATTTATTGAATGCCATTTATTTGCCAAGCAATACACTAGGTACTTCATATGCATTATTTTAATTATTCTACTTTATCTCCAGTAGCCATCTCTGAATTTATTTATTTATTCATGCATTCATTTATTAATTCATTTTTATAATAGCTTTATGGAGAAATAATTCACACACTATACAATTCAGGCATTTAAAGTGCACAATTTGGGGTGCCTGGGTGGCTCAGTTGGTTAAGCATTTGACTCTTGGTTTTGGCTCATGTGATCTCAAGGTCATGGGATCAAGCCCCATGTCAGACTCCACCGTGGAGTCTACTTGTCTCTCTCCCTCTGCTCTACCTCCCGCTTGCACTTTCTCTCTCTCAAATAAATAAATAAAAATAAAGTGCACAATTCAACGGTTTTTAGTATATTCACAGGGTTGCACAACCATTATTACAATAAATTTTAGAATAGCTTCATCACCCCCAATATAAACCTAATACCCTTTAACTACAGCCCCCATCCCTCAATGCCTCAGCCCTAGGCAACTACTCAGCTACTTCTATGGTTATATATTTGCCTATTCTGGACATTTTATATAAATGGACTCATATAATACATGGTGACTGGATTTTTTTCATTTCACATAATATCCTTAAAGTTCATCTGCATTATAACACGGATCAATACTTCATTCTTTTTTACGGTTGAATGGTATTCTGTTGTATGGATGGATATACCACATTTTATTTGTCCATTCATCAGTTGATAGACATTTGGGTTGTTTACACCTCTTGGCTATTATCAGTAATGCTGCTATAAATATTCACATACAGATTTTGGTGTGGAGCAGCCACTTTTGAGTGTTATTACTTCCTTTTCCCAGATGAAAGAACTAGAAGGTGAATGAGGTTTCCTTCTTTCACACAACTAGTAAAATGCTGAGCTGGGATTTGGGACGTAAGGTGCAGTGAGAAAACCTATCAAGGACACAAAGCCATATTTGGAGAGGGGAGGATTCAGAAAAAGCTTTATGGAAGAGAAGATATTTAGGTTGAATTATGAGGGACAGTAGGAACCAGCCAAAAGAAAATCTGGGGCAGGGAAGTCATGGGAGAAGGCAGTGGAGGGAGAGGGATTTCCTAGAAGAGCCTAAAGAAGACTGTGGTAAGTCATTGTATGGCTTTGGGTCATATGCTCAGATTATATTTTGTGAAGACCCCTCTGGCTATAGACTAACGGAACAATGGGATTTCAAAAGACAAAAGCCAGGAAGATGAGAGAAGGAAGGAAGATGGGATGTGTCTTTCCAAGTAAGGGAAATACATAATCCAGAAGTCGGAAACCAGAGCTTTGGGGGAAACAGTAAATAGATTGGTTTCATTTGATCAGACTTGTGTGATGTCAGAAAGTTATTTGAACTATGGGAAGTTCCTATGTGGCTTCAGTTCCTCTGGATTAGACATCAACTCTGGAAGCCTTCCCTAACCACCCCAGACAGGTTTAGATGCCACTCTGCCTGCCTTCACAGCATTCTGGGCCTACTGCTATTGTGGAACTCATCACAGCGTATGGTATTTGCTGGTTATATGATGGTCACTCTCATCAGAGCTGAATTCTGTGAGGGCAGACACTGTATCTTGTACATCACCACATCCAAACCACAAGGGGGGACAGTATGAGGCCTGGCACCCTGTATATGCCTAGTAAATAGCTGTTGAATGAATGAATTTTATCTGATAGACAAAGCAAGTCTCTGAAACTCTGTGAGATGAAGTACTATGAAGGCAAGCGGGGCTTCATGAGGATTAGTCTGGAGGCATGCATGGGACAGATTAGGAAAGACTGAAAGGAGATGAGTTAAGTTGTTGCTATAACCCAGGTACTAAGGGCTTGGGATGCAGAGGGTAACACAATAGACGTAGTTCCTGCTCTCATGGAGTTTATAATCCATTAGAGAGGAAAGATGGGATTACAAAACAGGAAGCAACATGGTCTCTTACAAGGCTATGTCCCTGGTTACCCCCATACCCCAAAAGGGAAACAGTAGACTTGGGGTATTACGAGATAGTGGCTAAGAACAAGGTACCAGACAGAGTTTATTTCAGTCCCTGTTCTTCTACTTATTGGTGATATGTCTTGGGCAATGATGTCACTTCACCTCTCTAGAGCTCAGTTTCCTCAGCTGTGAAAATGGCAAGGTTATTTTGTAGATTAAATGAGATAATGTACATAAAATCCTTAGCACAGTAACAGGCGCATAGCAAGCACTCAACAAATGTCAAGCTCTCACTATTTCAGCCTCTGAGGTGTTGCAAGGAAGGAGGAGATCTAGGATATGTCTGATCTCAGGGATCTATAAACTAATCTGTTTGTAGTATGATACTCAATCACTGAGAATCAGGAGATGTGGGAAATGTCAGCAGTAACTGCGTGACTCAAGTATACCATTTAACCTCTCTTGAGTTTTATCTCCCTCCTGTATAAAATGAGGGGATTGAATCAGAAGATCCTTAAGATTCTAAGTTTAAAAACAATTTTGGAGTTGTTTTAACAGGTATGAAGATATTACAAGTTGGTACTTTTGTGACACATGAAATGTGGAGCTTGAGGTACTATAGTCCTGACCCCTGTCACATTTCTTATCTTGTTCGAGGATAATGTGTGGATCTCAAAGCTATCGGGTCTAATATATACTCCATTAAGGCTCTAACTCAGCACCTATGATACTATAGTGCTTGTTCATGTATATCTCTTTCCTTCTCTACTAGACTAAAGACTTCCAGAAACAGGGTCTATCTTCATATTCCTAGGACTTAGCATAGTTTCCTGAATTGATAAATGTTTGTTGAATAAATAAGTAAAATAGTGAATGACTAGACAGTTGAGAACAATTGTAGCTCAAGCAAAAACATAAACTATTGGAAATTAAGCCACATAATCTGGCAGTTCTACTTTGGACAAAATATACAGAACAACTCATATAGTTTGGAAATAATCACCTTTCTCTTTTTTTTCTTTCTTTCTTTCTTTCTTTCTTTCTTTCTTTCTTTCTTTCTTTCTTTCTTTCTTTCTTTCTTTCTTTCAAGATTTTATTTATTTATTTGACAGAGAGATACAGAGAGAGCAAAAGTGGGCAGAGCAGCAGGCAGAGGGAGAGGGAAAAGCGGACTCCCCACTGAGCAGGGAGCCCAATGCAGGGCTTGATCCCAGGACCTTGGGATCATGACCTGAGCCAAAGGCAGACGCTTAACCGACTGAGCCACCCAGGGACCCCTCACCTTTCTTTTTTTTTTTTAAGATTTTATTTATTTATTTGAGAGAGAAAAGTGTATGCATGAGTTGGAGGAAGGGCAGAGTGAGAGGGTGAGAAAGAATCCCAAGCAGATTCTGTGCTGAGTGCAGAGCCCAACACGGGGCTTGATCCCAGAACCCCGAGACCATGACCTGAGTCAAAATCAAGAGTTGGACACCTGACTGACTGAGCCATCCAGGCACTCCAGAAATAATCACCTTTCTGAGAGCAAACCAGATGTGGGTCTTACGCTCATAGCAATAGTACCTAACAAGCAGGATCTACATGAAGTATCCTGGAAGGAAACATCTAGCAGGTGATACAAGCCAGGAGAGAAAGCAAGAAGCCTCTATCCTGGATTCAGAATGCACCTCTGATCACTGAAGTCCCTCTCACTGACACATTCACCAGCCAGACTCTGGACCTTCTCTGAATCTATACTATTTGGCACATCTCTCTAGACTTGGCTACTTGTCTGCTTGGATTTTTGTAACTTAATTGCTTTTTCTCTGACTCTTTTGTTCTCCTTAGGCTTGACCCATGCCAGACCAGACTATCTTCATTTACCTCTTTGAGCCTCAGATTTGCTCATTTCTCAGACAGGGCTAGAATAATCCATGGCAAACAGGGTTGAGAATGAGGTATACATGTGAAAGCATTTAATATTCATTCTCAAATATTTATGGAGCACCTGTCTGTAGAAAAAATGACATATGAAATACAATCTTCGCCCTCCAGGATCTCACTGCTGAGTTGAGATACAGAAGCAAAAAGACAATAGTGATACAGTGTTAAAGAAGCTATGAGGCATGCACAATCTCTTTGGGATCACATAGGAGGAGAGTGTCTACTAAAAGCTGACCCAGGAGTGCCTGGGTGGCTCAGTTGGTTGGGCGTCCTACTCTTGATCTCGGCTCGGGTCTTATTCTCAGGGTCATGAGTTCGGGCCCCACTTGATCTCAGGGTCGTGAGTCTGGGCCCCAAACTAACCCAATGAAGAGCAAAGCTGGCCAAGAGCAGTCTCAGGGTCTGCTGCTCTGGTGCAGCCAATGAGCTTCTTTGCCACAGGCCACCATGAAGCCAAGTGCAGCCTACAGCTACACGAAGATGAAGAGAGAACACAATAACCTTGGCAACTAGGCTTCATATGAAGGACACGACAGAAGCATGCATCTTACCTCTCTGTGAATCCGGATGCTCCTTATGATATGCTCTAAGAGGCCAACCTGCTGTGTAAGACGGAAAGTGGTTTCCTGCAATTGCCTATTTTCTTTATCCAGAAGAAGTACGCTAAGAATGGGAGAGATCAGAGGAATAACTAAACATTTCTGGATCATTACTAAAAACTCAAAACTATGTCCCACTTACCACTAGCTCTGGGTCTTAGCCCACTCCCCAGATTATGGAACCAACTTTGGCAGAATAATTCCCACCATGTTCCAAGACCAAGTAGAAATTAATAAGCTTTTGGCCTGTACAGAGTCATTAAAAACATATTGAGAACAGAGACATATCATATGCAAGAGTATGGAAGGGAAGGCACAATTCTAGCCCTTGAGAAATCTGACAAAGGATATGATCCCATTTAGGGGTGGGGCTGAAACAAGAGACTGCATCCCTTCAAATATTGTAGCTACACAGCCTGCATCTAGTTCTCATCTCATACAGTCATCCCATACTTTTGGAATAGTAGTAGTAGTAACAGCAGCAACAACAGTAATAGTAATAGTAGCAGCAGCAGCAGCAGCAGTAGTAGCAGAAGCAGCAGTAATAGTAGCAGCAGCAGTAGTAGTAACAGCAGCAGCAATAGTATAGTAATAGCAGCAGTAGTAGTAATAGTAGTATTAGCAGCAGTAGCCCAGGAGCAGTAGTAATAGTAGCAGCTGCAGCAGTAGTAATAGTAGCAGCAGCAGTAATAGTAGTAATAGTAGTAGTAGCAGCCACAGCAGTAGTAGTAATAGTAGTAGCCACATAAGTAGTAATAGTAGTAGCAGCAGCAGTAACAGTAGCAGTAGTAATAGTAGCAGCAGCAGCAGTAGTAGCAGCAACAGCAGTAGTATAGTAGTAGTGGCAGTAGTAGCAGCAACAGCGGTAGTAATAATAGTAGTGGCAGTAGCAGCAGCAGCAGTAATAGCAGTAGTAATAGTAGCAGCAGCAGTAGTAATAGTAGTAGTGGCAGTAGTAGCAGCGGCAGTAGCAGCAGCAGTAGTAATAGTAGTAGTGGTAGTAGTAGCAGCAACAGCGGTAGTAATAATAGTAGTGGCAGTAGCAGCAGCAGCAGTAGTAATAGTAGTAGTGGCAGTAGTAGCAGCGGCAGTAGCAGCAGCAGTAGTAATAGTAGTAGTGGCAGCAGTAGTAATAGTAGGAGCAGCAGCAGTAGTAGCAGCAGCAGTAATAGTAGTAGTGGCAGTAGGAGCAGCAGCAGTAGCAGCAGCAGTAGTAATAGTAGCAGCGGCAGTAGCAGCAGCAGCAGTAGCAGCAGCAGTAGTAATAGTAGCAGTGGCAGTAGCAGCGGCAGTAGCAGAAGCAGCAGCAGCAGCAGCAGTAGTAATAGTAGTAGTGGCAATAGGAGCAGCAGCAGTAGTAGCAGCAATAGTAATAGCAGCAGCAGCAGCAACAGTAATAGTAATAGTAGTAGTGGCAGTAGGAGCAGCAGCAGAAGCAGCAGCAGTAGTAATAGTAGCAGCAGCAGTAGTGATAGCAGCAGCAGTAGTAATAGTAGTAGTGGCAGTAGGAGCAGCAGCAGTAGCAGCAGCAGTAGTAATAGTAGCAGCGGCAGTAGCAGCAGCAGCAGTAGCAGCAGCAGTAGTAATAGTAGCAGTGGCAGTAGCAGCGGCAGTAGCAGAAGCAGCAGCAGCAGCAGCAGTAGTAATAGTAGTAGTGGCAATAGGAGCAGCAGCAGTAGTAGCAGCAATAGTAATAGCAGCAGCAGCAGCAACAGTAATAGTAATAGTAGTAGTGGCAGTAGGAGCAGCAGCAGAAGCAGCAGCAGTAGTAATAGTAGCAGCAGCAGTAGTGATAGCAGCAGCAGTAGTAATAGTAGTAGTGGCAGTAGGAGCAGCAGCAGTAGTAGCAGCAGTAGTAATAGCAGCAGCAGCAACCATTTACCACGGCCTTACCATGTGCTTAGGCACCGTGCCCTACCCACAGAGTAAACACTTAAACCTGCTCATGTGTTGGCTCATCTGATCCCTGCGACAACCCCATGAGATGGATATTGTTATGGAGCCTATTTTAGAGATGAGGAAACTGAAGCCCAGAGAAAAGCAATTGGTTTCAGGACATAAAACCAGAAAGTGGTAGAGCTGAGATGCCAATCCAGATCTTTCCGATATCTAAGCCTGAGTTCCTAAGCACTACACCAGGCTCACTCTCCAGGGCCACAGTGTATTTGGGACACATGATGGTACAATAGCGTTGATCAGAGATTTGTGTTTGAGTTCGGGTTCTGCCACATACGAGCTGTGTAACCCTTGGCAAATTACCACATCTGAGCCTCAGTTTTTTCATCTGTAAAAGGAAGCAGCATCCTGTAGAAAAAACTTAACTCCAAGGAAAACATACAAGTCCAATCCAGATGGCCAAAAGGTGTCTTTAGGAGGGCAAGAGGGGAACATCATTAATGTCAAGGCATGGGTAATAAGTCAGTTGTGTTGGGAATGTCAGAATCAATGACCTAGCTTGAGAAGGGCAATGGCTCATATAGACTATATAAAAGGGGAGACACAGACAGTAAGAGATCATCAGAGACTCCCCAGTCCTGCCCTGAGAAGTGTGTGCCCACAACAGCAGAAAGGAGAGTTCCAGTCTGCCGGACAGATCTCCCCCACAGACTGTGGTGCTTTGGGCTCTAGGGCCAAGCTACTGAGGCCAAGCACACACTGCTCTGTCACTGACTAGGCTGCCCGAGTTCCTCAGCGTCTCTAGACCTTAGCTTTCTCATCCATAAAATAAGGCTGATCCCAGAGCTTCCCTCATGGGATTGGTGTGAGGATTGATGAGAGAGAGAGAGTTTAGAACAATGCCTAGCACATTGTAAGTGCTTAAAAAATGTTAATCATTATAGTTATTATTGGTGACCCTACATGTTAAGATCAAACCGCTCTCATTGCCCTAATTCATGCTCCAAGAAAACTTTTCATTGTAACTGGAGTTTCCTAATAGAGGAGAGAGCACTTGGGCTGGCTGATATGTGAATTCTTCTCTGTTGGGACCATTTCTCATTATAAATTAATACAATTGGCATCCTATAGGTTTCATGAATTTAAGTCACTAGGTATGAGCCTGTTCCTCTCTTGATCTACCTTGATTCCAGAGGTATCAGATGATAAAAGTGAGTGTCAACACATAAAGTGACAGGCCAGAATGAGCACAGCTAGGTCCTCAGTCAGGCAATGCCTATGCGCAAGAGCCCAACTGAGTAGCTGACCCACCTCCTCCATGATCTTTTTCTCGTTAATTTTATAACATTTGCATGAATTGCTGAAAACAGCAGGCAGCAGAGCAATAGTTATGAGATGGGCTGCAAACCCAAAGGACTGTCTCTGGAACAATCTCTTTGTTGAGGGAGAAACATCTTTGCAGAGTTCATTGGCTCCTCGGGCAGGACCGCACCTACCCGTTCTGGACTGAAGATATTACCCGTTTGTTGCTGTGGATTAATTCTTCTTGCTCTGTGAGTTGTTTCAGAAGTTTCCTTTTCTCTAGGAGCAGTGTGTCATTTTGAGCAGTGACTTCTTCCTGGAATGCCTTCTCCTAGAGATAAGAAGCCCCTCATTACCACAGCAGGAGGAAGAATTACGAAGTTGACAGCAAATTTCCCTTCTTTACTTTTCCTCTCCCGCCCCCTAGTCTGTTTTCACCTGTTTGCTGACATTGTCAGCTAGATAGTTCTTCCGTTTATTTTGGTTATTTTAGGTCTTATATTTTTTTTGAACAATTAATCATTCTCCCGGGTTAACATTTAAAAATACCTGAGCACTCCACTTCCAATAAGGTCCCAAGCCTTTCATGTGTATTCTAATACCATAGGTATATCAAATCACTACCAAATGCAACTGAATTCCCCGAAGCTCCAGTCTGACATTTTTACATATAATACAACTCCATCTGCATTGGGGTGATAGTTTTTTTAAGACAAAGGGAGGAGATGGAAATTTAGCTCCCATACTTGGCAACCAGCATCAGGATCTCAGTTGCCTTGGCCAATGAAGCAGGTAAGCCAGCTACTGAGAATATCCTTGCAGTGATCATGCTAAAGAGACTTCTAACTTGACACCATGTCTCATTTTCTACCAACAATTTTCCCAGAAAGCAATAGCTAGTGAAGTTATAGCTAAAATGATAAAGGAGTGATCTGGTGAAAAAATACTAATGTTCTTATATTGAAAGAGTCAGTAGCTATTAATAAATTATCACTGTGGGTGAGGAGTTTAGAAGCTCAAAGGTGTAGAATTGCCCTCCTCATTTCACTGATGCCCCATCAGTGATAAGTCCTTCAACCTTCTGTGTTTGTGCCCCACCTGCCAAAGGCAGGAGTGAGTGGGGATGGGAGAAGCAGAATGAGCTGCTGGCAGATGGTGAATCACAGAGTTAAGAGGGGCAACTTTCTTTCTTTTAAATAAGGCACTAATATAGATCATCCAGAAAAGACTCCATCTATTATTCAAGAATTGTAAGAAAGGATTTTACATTATGTTCCGAAACAAACCACTCCAGATTTTAAAGTCCCGCAGCCAGGACCCTTCAATGTCTAACAATAGTCTTGTCTGCTCTTATTTAAATACATTTTTGGTGAGGATTGAGAACAGAAGCAGTCATCCCACCAGTACTACTCTGCTGTTACAACTGGATTAGAAAGGAAACCAGATGGGGCAGGCTACTGACACTCTGCCCTTTGGAAATGTTTTATTTTTTTTTTTTTTTGGAACCAGAAAATCAGGACACCTGCTCTAATAAAAGGATAAAATATTTGGGAAATCTGGTTTGGATGTTTACAACAGTCAGGAGACTCAACTGGCTCACTGTATAAAGAGAAGGGTGAAGGAACGAAATCCAAAAAAAAAGTGCCATTACTTTCTGGAGACTTGGTGCTTGGAAGGTGAGTCTAGCTTTTTTATGCTCGTGGCTCTGGTCCACAGGCCCTAAAATAAGTAAAACCAGGACCTCCAGGTGTGTACCACTGTGGCATTAAAAGATCTCACATCAGTCTTCTCTAGGCTAAGTATCTCCTATTCCATTAACAATTCCTCTCATGAACTATACATCTACCACTCAACATGTTTCTAAGAGAGCTTACACTAAAAGAGAAGAGAAGAACATCTCTGGAAAGTTGTCTGTGTCAGGTGCCACCTCAGGCATTTCCTATTTTAACTGCACAAAAGCCTCGTGAGGTGGGGATTAGTTCTGCCATTTCATGGACGAGGAAAATGATACCTGGAGACTTGGGCCAGGTCACAGAACTATGAAGTGGCAGGTCTAGATTTTGCATCTGTCTATGGCCAAAGCCCCCAGCAGCCTTCAAGGGCAGTGAGCAAAGAGACCAACTGCTCTTCCTTAGCCTCTGCTCATTTGCCATCTCTCCTGGATATCCGTGGTTCTCTGGGTAGATGTGTCCGTTTCCCAGGGCTGCTGTAACAAATTACCACAAACTGGAAGGCTGAAAACAAAAGGAACAGGTTTTCTCACATTTGTGGAGGCTATAAGTCTAAAATTGGAGTGTTGGCTGGGTAAGTTCCTTCTGGGGGCTCTATGCCTCTCTCTCAGCTTCTGGAGTTTACAAGCAACCCCGGATGCTCCCTGGCATAGCTGCATCCCTCCAATAGCTGCCTCTATCATCACGTGGCCTTCTTCCCCTGTGTGTGTCTATGTGGGCCTGCTCTTCTTATAAGGACGCCAGTCATATTGGATTTAGGGCCAACTCTAATCCACCATGAGCCCATCTTAATTAATTACACCTGCAAAGACCTTATTTCCAAATTAGATCCCATTCTGAGGTTCTGGATAGACACGAATTTGTGGAGGACACTATTCAACCCAGTACAGTCAGGAAGAAAGAAGTAGGGGGCTGTTTCTATCATGTAAGCCAAACAGTGGAAGGCAGGCAGTACAAAAGAGTGGTAATGCAGAAGTAGGCTTCTAGTTCTTGTGTGCCCACCAACCAGGATTGCTACTTTCTTCTGTAGTACTTTTCATGTACTTTTCTGAATTGTGAGTCTAACCTAGATCTGAGTCTTTAAAGTTTGACAATTTAGTACCCAAAGAGAAGGATACTGCAAAATCCAACTTATTTTCCTCTCTCACTATAGTGTGGAGAATCAGGAGGATTTTTTTTTAAACATTGGTTAAACATCTGTTATAATCCAAAAATGTTTTATTGTGTGTAGTCTAGAATTCTTAACCATCCCATAATAGCCCATGGAATGACTGAAATTGCATGAATTCTTTTGGGATCCTTGGCACATATATAGAAATGAGTATTTTAGGAGTGAGCACAGAGTTTTCAAAATTCTGATGGGCTAGGCATCTCAAGAAGGGAAAGCATTACTGGCCTAGTCAGTTGCTCTCCACTTTGAATTCGTGTAGTTTAATGATCTCAAGACCATTCTGCAGTTGATTCCATGCCATTTGTCTCATTTTCCTCCTACCTACCAGTAAGTCACAGGGGCAGTGGGACAAAGATGAAGAAGACGTGGATATTTAGAAAAAAAGCCTACAGACACTACACAAGGACTGATAAATAGAGGTCACCAATTTTCACTGCCATTTAAAACTGACAGAAGTTTGAGGCAAAATGAGGGCTATGTGAAGTAGGAATGAGTTACATAGGGTGGTCTGGAAGTCTCTGCTGATGGATATTTAAGAGAAGACATTTTCATTTGAAAACAAGACACTGACCGGAGTTGGAAGTGCAGGATAGTTTCAGTGTCTGATTCAGTGTACTAACACCATGAGTCTTACATACTTTTTGACAGAATTACTCACATCGAAAGAAGGTGTGGAAAGAAATGAGAACCTAGAGTATGAAGAGGCCACAAGAGAATTAAAGCACCAGTGGGCTTTCTTGAATGAGCCAAACCATGGCACATCGGGGAGCTCTTCACCTTTCCACTCACCATTTCCCTTTGTTGATGCAGACCTCTGATTTCATTTCCCAGTTGCTCAATTCTCTCATCTCGTAGTTCTACTTCATGAATTAAACGGTCCTTAACTCTGCGAAGCTTGACTTTGTGATGGTGATGTTTCTTGTTATAGTTCCTATAAAAGTAAATTTAAAGAGAGGCGCAGCTGAGCACAGTGGACATTCATGTTGCTTCCTCAGTGTGCACCTTTCTTGGGTTTCCTCCTCTTGCTTTCTTGAGGCCTGCCACCAGATGTGGATACTTGTCCTGCCTCCCATCTGCTCTTGCAGATGGTCCCCAAGTGGGGGAATGGACCAAGGGTAACCTCCTAAACAGCACCAGCTTTAGTCATCCCCAACTCAGGAAACTCCTTGACTTTTGATCCCTTACATCTAATTCTGAATCCTGCTCCATGGAGTCAGTCATTAATTTAAGTTTCGAGTTCTTGGCCAACCCCTTGGACGGTGATATAACCCACTTCAATCTCTGATAACTGAGTCCGCTCTCAGTCCTTGCCCCAGGTCTGGACATCTGAAGGCAAATTCTATGTATGTCTCTGCTCAAGACTCTAACTCAGATTCTGACATAAATCAAACTTACTGCCAATAAGTACATGAAAAGATATTCAACATCATTAGCCACTAAGGAAACGTAAATCAAAGCTACAGTGAGATACCATTTCATACCCACCAGGCTAGCTAAAATAAAAAAGAAGACAATAACAAGTACTGACAAAGATGTAGAGAAATTGGAACTTTCAAACACTGCTGGTCAAATGGCGCAGCCTCTTTGGAAAAAGCCTGGCAGTTCCTCAAATTGTTAAACGTAGAGCCGCAGGACCCAGCAGCTCCACTCCTAGGTACCTACCCAAGAGAAATGAAAACATATGTCTTCACAAAAACTTATATGTGAATATTCATAGTAGCACTATTCACAATAGCCAAAAGGTAGAAACAACCCAAAGACCATCAACTGATGAAAGGATAAACAAAATATGGAATATCTGTACAGTGGAACATGACTCTGCCACAAAACGGAATGAAGTGCTGATCTACGCTACAACATAGAGGAACCTTGAAAGCATTATGCTAAGTGAAAGAAGCCTCACTCACAAAGGACCACATATTATATGATTCCATTTCTATGTAATGTCCAGAAGAGGCAAATATAGAGGATTCCTGGTTGCCTAGGGTTGGGGGTGGGGAGGGAAATTGGGGATGGCAGATGATAACTAAAGGGTTTCTTTTGGGGGTAATGAAATGTTCTAAAATTGATTGTGGTGACGGAGGTACAACTAAAAGCCACTGAATTGTACACTTTAAGTGGGTGAGTTGTATGGTATGTCAATTATATCAATAAATCTGTTTTTAAAAAAAGAACAAAAATCTATGTTACCATTTCAAGCTACTATAACAGCTAATATGAGTAAAGAAAACAGATTAAAGCCTCAATACCACCACCAGGCAAACCTCTTTGAAGATGATCGTGCTTTCCAAATAAGAATATTGTTATTCAGAAAGCACTTCTGCAAATTAAAAATTGCAGAGAGATTTTACTTTGAACCTATTAGATCTGATAACACAAAATCACTCTAAACTAGGATTTCTTGACCTTTGTCCTATTGACATTTTGTGCCAGATAATTCTTTGTTGTGGAAGTCTGTACTGTGCGTTGTAGAATGCTTAGCAGCATCCTTGGCCTCGACCCACTAGATGCCAGTAGTACCTTCTACAGTGTGACAACCCAAAATATCTCCAGACATTGCGAAATGTCCCCTTGTCCTGGGAGGCAAACTACTGCCCGCTGAGAACCATTGCTGCAGCTAACTTTCCTAAACTGGGTTTTCTCTAAGCCTACAGCCGTGATTCTCAAACTGTTTTCTGACTGGCAACATCAGCCTCACCTGGGAACTTGTTGGAAATGCAAAGTCTCAGGCTCTATCCCAGAACTACAGAATCATAAACTCTGGGAGTGCATCAGTGTTTTGTCATAAGTCCTCTGGGGATTCCAATGCAGGCTAAAGCTTGAGAAAGCTATGGGCATATTAGGGAGGGAGCCCCTCATCACTTCCATTTCATTATAAACAGGCTACCTGTGGCAGGCTATAAGGTGCAGGTATAGAGCTTTTCTTCTTTCCTGCTAACAAAACCCAGATTTCATTTAGGTGTCCACAGAGAGCCCTTGATCTTGAGAAAGGTAGGTGGGCCCCAGGTGTGTGGGTGTGTGTGTGTAGCCAAGGGATGGACTTGTGAGACAGGTATGCCTGCTGGGCACTTCTAGGAACTTGAGAAACCAACCCTCTCTGCCCTGGCTGCCCTCTGCTGAGGCTGCACTACCTGCAGCCGCAGTCTCTGCCTTGTAACCATGACGTGACAAGCCTAAAGACGAAGGGGTCAACCCACCAAGCATGGCAGAGCAGAATGAAGGAAAGGGCCTGGTCCTTAACAACACCCCTGAGCAGCTGAGTCTGCCTCAGCAATCATCTTCCTCCAGATTTCTTGTTACACGAGAAAAAAATTTTGGTCTAAATATATCAGGTCGGTTTTTTTGTTTTGTTTTGTGGTTAATTACATCCTGATATCTTAAAAACAAAAAAACTACTCCATACAAAGACCATTCTTTTTTTTTTTTTTTGGTATATATCTTAATGTGGAAAACATCCTGAGAGACATTTGTATACAAAAAGAAAACAAAAGAAACCTGATTTTTCCTTTAAGTTTTCTTTTTTCTTTCTTTTTTAAATTCAATTAATTAACATATAGTGTATTATTAGTTCCAGAGGTAGAGTTCAGTGACTCACCAGTCTTTTTTTTTTAATGTTTTTTTTTAAAGATTTTATTTATTTATTTGACAGAGAGAGACACAGTGAGAGAAGGAACACAAGCAGGGGGAGTGGGAGAGGGAGAAGCAGGCCTCCCGCGGAGCAGGGAGCCTGATGCGGGGCTCGATCCCAGGACCCCAGGATCATGACCCGAGCCGAAGGCAGATGTCCAACGACTGAGCCACCCAGGCGCCCCGTGACTCATCAGTCTTATATAACACCCAGTGCTCATTACATCACGTGCCCTCCTTTATATCCATCACCCAGTTACTCCATCCCACCACCCCCCTCCCCTCCAGCAACCCTCAGTTTGTTTCTTATGATTAAGGGTCTCTTATGGCTTGTCTCCCTCTCTCATTTCATTTTGTTTTATTTTTCCGTCTCTTCTCCTATGATCCTGTTTTGTTTCTTAAATTCCACATGAGTGAAATCATATGGTAATTGTCTTTCTCTGATTGACTTATTTCACTTAGCATAATACCCTCTAGTTCCATGTTGTTACAAATGGCAAGATTTCAGGGTTTTTTGATGGCTAATATTCCATTGTATATACATACCACATCTTCTTTAGCGATTCATCTGTTGATGGACATCTGGGCTCTTTCCATAGTTTGGCTATTGTGGACATTGCTGCTATAAATATTGGGGTGCGGGTGCCCCTTTGGATCACTACATTTGTATCTTTGGGGTAAATCCCTAGTAGTCCAATTGCTAGGTCGTAGGGTAGCTCTATTTTCAACTTTTTGAGGAAGAGCAAAAACTATTCTAATGGGGGGCACCTGGGTGGCTCAGTCTGTTAAGTGTCTGCCTTTGGCTCAGGTCATGATCCCAGAGTTCTAGGATCAAGCCCTGTGTCAGTCTCCCTGCTCAGAGGGGGAGTCTGCTTCTGCCTCTCCTTCTGCCCCCCACCCCCATCCAACTCATGCTCTCTTTCTCTCAAATAAATATATATTAAAAAATTATTCTAATGGTCTCTATAGCTCCAGACTCCCCTGAATGCCTAGATATTTGGGTAAAGCCATTTTAACTGAAAAAAAAAAGTGTTTAAGGAATGAGAAAAAAAAAAGTGTTTAAGGATGAGAAAGCTACTCTTTGTCACTGTAGGCACTTGAGGGCACAGTCATTCAGGCCTGTGGTGGCAGGCAATTTGCACATGTCAACGATCTGATCTTACCAGATCTTACCTCTGACACTTAAACTGGGGGAAGCCCTAACTTAAGTGAAGGGAACTAAAAACCTGTGCTCCAGGTTTTTCACAAGACACCTCATTTGATTTTTTTTAAAAAGATTTTATTTTTATTTATTTGACAGAGACAGAGAATGTGAGAGAGAGAACACAAGCAGGGGGAGTGGGAGAGGGAGAGGCAGGCTTCCCGCCGAGCAGGGAGCCCGATGCGGGGCTCGATCCCAGGACCCTGGGATCATGACCTGAGCTGAAGGCAGACGCTTAATGACTGAGCCACCCAGGCGCCCCGGGATATTGATTTTTTAATTGAAAAAAATTAAATTAAATTTTATTATTTTTAAAATTGAGGAATAATTGGGGCGCCTGGGTGGCTCAGTTGGTTGAGTGTCTGACTTCTTGGTTTCAGCTCAGGTCATGATATCAGGGTCATGAGATCAAGCCCCATGTTGGGCTCTGCTCAGTACAGAGTCTGCTGGAGATTCTCTCTGTCCCTCTCCCTCTGCCCCTCCTGCTTGGGCTCACTCTCTCTTTCTCTCTCATAAATAAATGAACAAATAAATAGATAAAATCTTTAAAAAGAATAAATTGAGATATAATTGACATAAAACATTATATTAGTTTTAGGTACATAACATGATGATTTGATATTTGTATATATTGCAAAATGATCATACCACAGTCTAACTAACATCTGTCACCATACATAGAATTTTTTTTCTTGTGATGAGAACTTTTAAGATTTACTCTCTTAGCAACTTTCAAAGATGCAATACAATGTTATTAACTACAGTCACCATGCTAAAAATTACATCCACATGATTTATTTTATTTTTTAAATTTTTTATTGTTATGTTAATCACCATACATTACATCATTAGTTCTATTTTTTTAAAAAGATTTTATTTATTTATTTGAGACAGAGAGAATGAGAGAGAGAGAGAGAGAGAGAGAGCACATTAGGGGAGGGGTCAGAGGGAGAAGCAGACTCCCTGCCGAGCAGGGAGCCCGATGCGGGACTCAATCCAGGGACTCCAGGATCATGACCTGAGCCAAAGGCAGTCGCTTAACCAACTGAGCCACCCAGGCGCCCTGTATCATTAGTTCTTGATGTAGTGTCCCATGATTCATTGTTTGTGCATAACACCCAGTGCTCCACGCAGAATGTGCCCTCTTTTTTTTTTTTTTTTTTTACAACCAACACATCTTTTATTTACTTGATTGAAAGTCTAATGGTACATATGAGGTTTAATCGAGTTGCTCTCCATTTTATTCACACTGACTCCACGGAGTTGTATTTTCAAGCATGATTCCGCTCAACTGCTGCTCTTGCTGGGGCTTTGTTTTCTTTCAGGGTCAAGGTGGGTACTTTCATACAAAATCTTATTTTTAATCCCATCTCTGGCAATTCTTTCCTGGATTCTTAGCTTTGCATAATTATACCTACAATGGAACCAGCATCCTAAAGTCACCAGGATAAATCCTCCTACTCCAATGTCACATGATCTTCTAATCCTACTAGTTAACAAAAAATGTCCAAGGCCAGCCACAACAGATCCTAATGAACCATACGATATTGAATCCTGTGCACAGGGAATGTTTTCAACATCTAAAATTCCGAGGAGCTTAAAGGGCTTCCCCTTGGCGGGCTCGCCGGGCTCCGGTGTGGAGGCCATGGGATCTGGTGGGTGCCTCAGAATGTGCCCTCTTTAATACCCATCACCAGGCTAACCCATCCCCCTACCCTCCTCCCCTCTAGAACCCTCAGTTTGTTTTTCAGAGTCCATCGTCTCTCATGGTTCGTCTCCCCCTCCAACTTACTCCCCTTCATTCTTCCCCTCCTGCTATCTTCTTCTTTTTCTTTTTTCTTAACATATGTTGCATTATTTGTTTCAGAAGGACAGATCTGTGATTCAACATTCTTGCACAATTCACAACGCTCACCATAGCACATACCCTACCCAATGTCTATCACCCAGCCACCCCCTCCCTCCCACCCCCCACCACTCCAGCAACCCTCAGTCCCTCAGTTTGTTTCCTGAGATTAAGAATTCCTCATATCAGTGAGGTCATATGATACATGTCTTTCTCTGATTGACTTATTTCACTCAGCATAACACCCTCCAGTTCCATCCACGTCGTTGCAAATGGCAAGATCTCATTCCTTTTGATGGCTGCATAATATTCCATTGTGTATATATACCACATCTTCTTTATCCATTCATCTGTCGATGGACATCTTGGCTCTTTCCACAGTCTGGCTATTGTGGACACTGCTGCTATAAACATCGGGGTGCACGTACCCCTTCGGATCCCTACATTTGTATCCTTGGGGTAAATACCCAGTAGTGCAATTGCTGGATCGTATGGTAGCTCTATTTTCAACTGTTTGAGGAACCTCCATACTGTTTTCCAGAGTGGCTGCACCAGCTTGCATTCCCACCAACAGTGTAGGAGGGTTCCCCTTTCTCCGCATCCCCGCCAACATCTGTCATTTCCCGACTTGTTAATTTTAGCCATTCTGACTGGTGTGAGGTGGTATCTCATTGAGGTTTTGATTTGGATTTCCCTGATGCCGAGCGATGTTGAGCACTTTTTCATGTGTCTGTTAGCCATTTGGATGTCTTCTTTGGAAAAATGTCTGTTCATGTCTTCTGCCCACTTCTTGATTGGATTATTTGTTCTTTGGGTGTTGAGTTTGATAAGTTCTTTATAGATTTTGGATACTAGCCCTTTATCTGATATGTCATTTGCAAATATTTTCTCCCATTCTGTCGGTTGTCTTTTGGTTTTGTGGACTGTTTCTTTTGCTGTGCAAAAGCTTTTTATCTTGATGAAATCCCAATAGTTCATTTTTGCCCTGGCTTCCCTTGCCTTTGGCGATGTTTCTAGGAAGAAGTTGCTGTGGCTGAGGTCGAAGAGGTTGCTACCTGTGTTCTCCTTTAGGATTTTGATGGACTCCTGTCTCACGTTTAGGTCTTTCAACCATTTGGAGTCTATTTTTGTGCGTGGTGTAAGGAAATGGTCCAGTTTCATTCTTCTGCATGTGGCTGTCCAATTTTCGCAACACCATTTGTTGAAGAGACCGTCTTTTTTCCATTGGACATTCTTTCCTGCTTTGTCAAAGATTAGTTGACCATAGAGTTGAGGGTCCATTTCTGGGCTCTCGATTCTGTTCCACTGATCTATGTGTCTGTTTTTGTGCCAGTACCATACTGTCTTGATGATGACAGCTTTGTAATAGAGCTGGAAGTCCGGAATTGTGATGCCGCCAGCTTCGCTTTTCTTTTTCAATATTCCTCTGGCTATTCGGGGTCTCTTCTGGTTCCATACAAATTTTAGGATTATTTGTTCCATTTCTTTGAAAAAGGTGGATGGTATTTTGATGGGGATTGCATTGAATGTGTAGATTGCTCTAGGTAGCATTGACATCTTCACAATGTTTGTTCTTCCAATCCATGAGCATGGGACGTTTTTCCATTTCTTTGTGTCTTCTTCAATTTCTTTCATGAGTATTTTATAGTTTTCTGAGTACAGATCCTTTGCCTCTTTGGTTAGATTTATTCGTAGGTATCTTATGGTTTTGGGTGCAGTTGTAACTGGGATCGACTCCTTGATTTGTCTCTCTTCTGTCTTGTTGTTGGTGTATAGGAAATGCCACTGATTTCTGTGCATTGATTTTATATCCTGCCACTTTACTGAATTCCTGTATGAGTTCTAGCAGTTTTGGGGTGGAGTCTTTTGGGTTTTCCACATACAGTATCATATCATCTGCAAAGAGTGAGAGTTTGACTTCCTCTTTGCCGATTTGGATGCCTTTGATTTCTTTTTGTTGTCTAATTGCTGTGGCTAGGACTTCTAATACTATGTTGAATAGCAGTGGTGATAGTGGACATCCCTGCTGCATTCCTGATCTTAGGGGAAAAGCTCTCAGCTTTTCCCCATTGAGAATGATATTGGCTGTAGGTTTTTCATAGATGGCTTTTATGATATTGAGGTATGTACTCTCTATCCCTATACTCTGAAAAGTTTTGATCAAGAAAGGATGCTGTACTTTGTCAAATGCTTTTTCTGCATCTATTGAGAGGCTCATATGGTTCTTGTTCTTTCTTTTGTTAATGCATTGTATCACATTGATTGATTTGTGGATGTTGAACCAACCTTGCAGCCCAGGGATAAATCCCACTTGGTCATGGTGAATAATCCTTTTAATGTACTGTTGGATCCTATTGCTAGTATTTTGGTGAGAATTTTGGCATCCATGTTCATCAAGGATATTGGTCTGTAATTCTCCTTTTTGATGGGGTCTTTGTCTGGTTTTGGGATCAAGGTAATGGTGGCCTCATAAAATGAGTTTGGAAGTTTGCCTTCCATTTCTATTTTTTGGAACAGCTTCAGGAGAATAGGTATTAATTCTTCTTTAAATGTTTGGTAGAATTCCCCTGGGAAGCCATCTGGCCCTGGGCTTTTGTTTGTTGGGAGATTTTTGGTGACTGCTTCAATTTCCTTAGTGGTTATAGGTCTATTCAGGTTTTCTATTTCTTCCTGGTTCAATTTCGGTAGTTGATACATCTCTAGGAATGCATCCATTTCTTCCAGGTTATCTAATTTGCTGGTATAGAGTTGCTCATAATATGTTCTTATAATTGTTTGTATTTCTTTGGTGTTGGTTGTGATCTCTCCGCTTTCATTCATGATTTTGTTGATTTGGGTCATTTCTCTTTTCTTTTTGATACGTCTGGCCAGGGGTTTATCAATCTTGTGAATTCTTTCAAAGAACCAGCTCCTAGTTTCGTTGATCTGTTCTACTGTTCTTTTGGTTTCTAGTTCATTGATTTCTGCTCTGATCTTTATTATTTCTCTTCTTCTGCTGGGTTTAGGCTTTATTTGCTGTTTTTTCTCTAGCTCCTTTAGGTGTAGGGTTATAGGTTGTGTATTTGAGAACTTTCTTGTTTCTTGAGAAAGGCTTGTATTGCTATATACTTTCCTCTCAGGACTGCCTTTGCTGTATCCCAAAGATTTTGAACAGTTGTGTTTTCATTTTCATTGGTTTCCATGAATTTTTTTAATTCTTCTTTAATTTCCTGGTTGACCCATTCATTCTTTAGTAGGATGCTCTTTAGCCTCCATGTATTTGAGTTCTTTCCGACTTTCCTCTTGTGATTGAGTTCTAGTTTCAAAGCATTATGGTCTGAAAATATGCAGGGAATAATCCCAGTCTTTTGGTACCGGTTGAGACCTGATTTGTGACCTAGGATGTGATCAATTCTGGAGAATGTTCCATGGGCACTAGAGAAGAATGTGTATTCCGTTGCTTTGGGATGGAATGTTCTGAATATGTCTGTGAAGTCCATTTGGTCCAGTGTGTCATTTAAAGTCTTTATTTCCTTGTTGATCTTTTGCTTAGATGATCTGTCCATTTCAGTCAGGGGGGTGTTAAAGTCTCCCACTATTATTGTATTGTTGTCAATGTGTTTCTTTGCGTTTTTATTAATTGCCTTATATAATTGGCTGCTCCCATGTTAGGGGCATAGATATTTACAATTGTTAGATCTTCTTGTTGGATAGACCCTTTAAGTAGGATATAGTGTCCTTCTTCATCTCTTATTACAGTCTTTGCTTTAAAATCTAATTTGTCTGATATAAGGATTGCCACCCCATCTTTCTTTTGGTGTCCATTAGCATGGTAAATGGTTTTCCACCCCCTCACTTTCAATCTGGGGGTGTCTTTGGGTCTAAAATGAGTCTCTTGCAGACAGCATATTGATGGGTCTTGTTTTTTAATCCAATCTGATAGCCTGTGTCTTTTGATTGGGCATTTAGCCCATTTACATTCAGGGTAACTATCGAAAGGTATGAATTTAGTGCCATTCTATTGCCTGTAAGGTGACTGTTACTGTATATTGTCTGTGTTCCTTTCTGATCTGTGCTGCTTTTAGGCTCTCTCTTTGCTTAGAGGACCCCTTTCAATATTTCTTGGGGGGCTGGTTTCGTGTTTGCAAATTCCTTTAGTTTTTGTTTGTCCTGGAAGATTTTTATCTCTCTTTCTATTTTCAGTGACAGCCTAGCTGGATATAGTATTCTTGGCTGCATATTTTTCTCGTTTAGTGCTCTGAAGATATCATGCCAGTCCTTTCTGGCCTGCCAGGTCTCTGTGGATAGGTCTGTTGCCAGTGTAATGTTTCTACCATTGTAGGTTACATCTCTCTTCTCCCCAGCTGCTTTCAGGATTTTCTCTTTGTCTCTGAGACTCATAAGTTTTACTATTAGATGTCAGGGTGTTGACCTATTTTTATTGATTTTGAGAGGAGTTCTCTGTGCCTCCTGGATTTTGATGCCTGTTTCCTTCCTCACATTAGGGAAGTTCTCTGCTATTATTTGCTCCAACATACCTTCTGCCCCTCTCTCTCTTTCTTCTTCTTCTGGGATCCCAATTATTCTAATGTTGTTTCATCTTATCGTATCACTTATCTCTCGAATTCTGCCCTTGTGATCCTGTAGTTGTTTCTCTCTCTTTTTCTCAGCCTTTTTATTTTCCATCATTTGGTCTTCTATATCGCTGATTCTCTCTTCTGCCTCATTTATCCTAGCAGTTAGTGTCCCCACTTTTTATTGTACCTCATTAATAGCCTTTTTGATTTCAACTTGGTTAGATTTTAGTTCTTTTATTTCTCCAGAAAGGGTGTCTCTAATAACTTCCACACTTTTTTCAAGCCCAGCTAGTATCTTTAAAGTCATGATTCTGAACTCTAGGTCTGACATCGTACTAATGTTCGTATTGAGTAGGTTCCTGGCAGATGGTACTATCTCTTGTTCTTTTTGCTGAGGTGATTTTTTTCATCTTGTCATTTTGTCCAGAGGAGAATAGATGAATGAGAGAACAAAATGCTAAGAGTTTAACAGCGTCCTCAGCAAATATACTCTATACAAATCAGAAAAGACCTGAAACCAGGGAAAAAGAAAGAGAAAGAAAGAAAAAAGAAAGAGAAAAAAAAAAGAAAAAGATAAAAACAAAAACAACAAAACAAAAAAAAACAGAATATGATCAAATATGATCAGACTAGTGTATAGATCAGTGCCACACACTAGATTTTGGGCGTATTTTGGTCTGTTAGAAGAAAGTGCCTCCTAATATTTTAAAGGAAGAAAGACTTATATATGTACAAAATAAGGGTTGATACAATGAAGGGATGGAAGATGACTGTAAAGATGAAAAGTATAAAAGATTTTATAAAAGGAATTGATAAGATAAGAAGTTGTTTGAAAAAAGAATAGATTAAAAAACAAAGAAGAAAAGAAAAAGAGAAAAGGGAGAGAATGTGATCAGGCAGGAGACTAGAACAAAGCCATACACTAGTGATTTAGGGTATATTTTGATCTGTTAGAAGAAACTGTATCTCAACATTTTAAAGAGAGAACAACTTATATATATGCCAAAAATAAGGGTAACTACTATGAAGGGATAAAATATGACTCTAAAAAATGAAAAATAATTTTTTTTTAAAAAAGGGATTGATAAGATGTTGGTTGAAAAAGGGAAAAAGAAAAATTCAAAAAAAGAAAAACACAGTTAAAAAATCAACTTTGAAAAACTAATGAATCATGGTAAAAAAGCCATGAATTCTATGTGCTGTATTCCCCTAGCGCTGGAGTTCTTCCGTTCTCCTTGATCGGTAAATTTGGTCTTGGCTTGCTGGCTGTTCGTGCTGATCTTCTGGGGGAGGGGCCTGTTGCCGTGGTTCCCAAATGTCTTTGCCGGAGGCGGAATTGCCCCGCCCTTGTCGGTCTGGGCTAAGCAATCTGCTCGGGTTTGCTCTCAGGAGCTTTTGTTCCCTGCAAGCTCTCGGTACAGCTTTGGAGGACCAGAGTGAAAATGGTGGCCTCCCAATCTCCACCCGGAGGAGCTGAGAACTCGGGGCCCGCTCCTCAGTGCGCCCCCAGAGAAAAGCAGTCAATCACTCCCGTCTCCCCAGTCTCCGGCCGCACTCTGTGCTCACCCGACCTGTGACCGAGTGTTTCTATCTCTGGCACCCACTCGGTGTGGAGTCTCCAAACCCAGCAGATCCCTGCGGTGTGCTCCCGTGCCACTCCTCCCCGGGAAGGAAGGGGAGTCACCCCAGCTCTGCCGCTTGTTGGGTCCCTGCTGGAGGAGCAGTGGCCCGACTGGGCCGCGGATCACAGTCTATGGCAACCCCGAGCTGAGAGCCCGCGCCTCGGCTCCGTCTCTGCAGCCGGCTTCCCCGCTCCGATACCTGGGGACTCTGCTGCACTCAGGCACCCCCGGTCTTTCTGTGACCCCGAGGGTCCTGAGACCACACTGTCCCACGAGGTTTCCACCCCCCGCTTAGCCACTGGAGCGACGTTCCTCAGTGGAGCCGACTTCTAAAAGTTCCGGTTTTGTGCTCCGTGGCTCTATCTCTTGCCAGAAGCGGCTGACGGAGGCCCCCTCCCCCGCTGTCTCTCCTCCTGAATATTGCCTTGGATTCGCTTCTCCCCACGTCCTACCTTCCAGTAAGTGGTCGCTTCCATGTTCAGAGAGTTGTTGCTATTCTTTTCTTCGATCTCCTGTTGAGTTCGTAGGTGTTCAGAATGGTTTGATCCCTATTCAGCTGAATTCCTGAGACCAAACGAAGCCCAGGTCTCCTACTCCTCTGCCATCTTGCCTGTAATCTAGAGTGTCAGATTCTTAAAGGCAGGGATTATTTCTGTTGCCCTGAGACACACTTGGTGCACCAGTCAATCTTCTTGAATGACTGGATGACCTATGAAATATGATACTCTGCGATTTGCTTTTCTAATTCTAACATGAATGGCATAATATGCAAACTAAATGAAATTGATTTTTGTATTTATCAGCTTTGAGTCTTGAAGTGTTCCCCAGTAGACAGCCCCCTGATTTCCCCAAATTATCTCTGGAGGAAAGCAACTCCAATTTAGATATTAAGGATTCCCATATATTAAGTTTATTTATTTAATTTTTTTAAAGATTTTATTTATTTATTTGACAGAGAGACAGGGAGAGAGGGAACACAAGCAGGGGGAGTGTGAGAGGGAGAAGCAGGCTCCCTGCTGAGCAGGGAGCCCAATGCGGGCCTCAATCCCAGAACCCTGGGATCATGACCTGAGCTGAAGGCAGATACTTAATGACTGAGCCACCCAGCCACCCTTGATTTTTAGTTCCATAATATTATTTTAAACAGTTGTATAGCATTCTGTTATATAGATGTATTATAATTTATGTAAAATGCTTTTTAGACATTTTTGCTGTTACAAATAATGCTACAACGAATATCCTTGTACGTAGACTTTATGATAAGTGTTATACTAAGGGAGGTTTAGGATGCTGTGATAGTGCATAGCAGAGACCCCTAATCTGGTCTAGGGAGCTCAAGAAAGCCTTGCTCAAAGAAAGCTATTGAAGCTGAGTGTGAGGTATTTGGGATAGATGGCTCAATAGAGAATATTAGGGGAAGAAAGTCCTGGAAGAGGAAGATAAGGAAAAGGTTGGAGTTGCAGGGGAGAAATAAGGGTAGAGGATGAGTTATTTCAAGAAGTGAAAAAAGTTCATTTTGCCTGGAACAAAATGTTTGAGGGTAGAGCAATTGGCAAGAAAATGAGGCTAGAAAGGTAAGCTAGTTGACAAGCTCTATTGAAGTGCTTGGACTTTATGATATGATGAGATTGTGATGTAGAAAGAGCACTCTGGTTGTTATGTAAGGAATGGATTGAGAGGTTGAGGCTGTTGGGGAGACAGGGAGTCATCAATCTACTGATTTCTTAATTTCTTTTTTTAGCTGGGTACAGTATACTTTATTGATGGTACAGGACAATGTAGGGCTCCCCAAGCCCCTCCCCTTCTTCAGGGGCTCTGGGATGAAAACTGTGGAAGTCAGGAGATTCTCAGTGTTTTGGGAGATGAGCTGGGGCAAGGACTCCCCAGCCGCTGAGGTCCTCTCTCTTCTTCTTACTTTCTCTGAGGCTGGTGGTCCAGGGGGCTCTTACTCCTTAGAGGCCATGTGGACCATAAGGTCCACCACCCAGTTGCTGTAGCCAAATTCATTGTCATACCAGGAAATGAGCTTGAGAAAGTGGTCACTGAGAGCAATGCCAGCCCCAGCCCCAAAAGTGGAAGAGGAGGTGTCACTGTGAAAGTCACAGGAGATAACCTGGTCTCCAGTATAGCCCAGGATGCCCTGGAGGGAGCCCTGTGATGCCTGCTTCACCATCTTCTTGATCTCATTGTATTTGTCAGCTTTCTCCAGATGGGAGGTCAGATCCATGACTAACATATAGGAGGTGGAGACACAGAAGGCCATGCCAGTGAGCTTCCCATTCAGCTCAGGAATGACCTTGTCTACAACCTTGACAGTGCCAGTAGAAGCAGATGATGTTCTGGGCAGCCCCTTGGCCATCACACCACAGCTTCCCAGTGGGGCTGTCCACAGTCTTCTGAATGACAGTGATGGCATGGACTGTGGTCATGAGTCCTTCTACAATACCAAAATTGTCACAGATGACCTTGGCCAGAGAGGCCAAGCAGTTGGTGGTGCAGGAGGCATTGCTGACAATCTTGAGGGAGTTTTACTTCTCAAGGTTCATGCCCATCACAAATATGGGGACATCAGCAGAAGGGGCAGAGATGATGACCCTCTCAGCTCACCCTCCAAGTGAGCCCCAGCCTGCTCCATGGTGGTGAAGACCCCAGTGGACTCCACAACATACTCAGCACAGGCATCACCTCATTTGATGTTGACAAGCTCTTGCTCCTGGAAGATGGAGATGGGCTTTCCATTGATGACAGGTTTCCTGTTCTCAGCCTTGACTATGCCATGGAATTTGCCGTGGATGGAATTATAGTGGAACATGTAGACCATGTAGTTGAGGTCAATGAAGGGACCATTGATGGCGACAATATCCACTTTGCCAGAGTTAAAAGCAGCCCTGGTGGACAGGTGCCCAATATGGCCAAATTCATTTACTCCGACCTTCACCATTGCGTCTCAGGGACATGGCTGGCACTGCACCAGAAGATGTGGCTATATGTCTAATGGAGAGGAGCAGAGATCCTTCTTAATTTCATTCATTGGCATAACTGGTTTATCTGTTAGTCTTTGCTCAAACTATATGTAATATGGGAATTAATTTCTAACATTCATGAATTGCTTTTTAAATTTTGACTTGCTATGTTTCAATGCCAGTTTCTAACTCCTAAATTCCATTGCTGATAACTCAAGTTTCTTTAGCTCTAGCAATTTAAGACATCCCTTTCAGCTCCAAACCTTATCTCTTAGTCTGGCCCCTTGATCAGAAATTCAGAATGGAACCAAAGAAGAAGTAGACAATAATAGGCAGGACTTGCTCAGGTCTATAATGAATGAAATGAAAACAGAAGTGAAGGGGGCAGGGCTGGTGCAGGGGCGGATGTGAATGGTAGGAGGTAAGCTTGTAGAGCCTTCACTTATATCAGGAACCGTGACAAGAATTGGAGGTGCTGGAGGTTGAGAGATATGAGGCCCATGTCTCAGATATCAGTCTTTCCCTGTAATCCACTGGTTTTTCAGAAAACTGAAGTTAGAGAAAGTGAGCTCATTTGTCCAATATCAGTAGTGACCTAGCATGTAGGTGCTACTCCATCATACTCATCATATTCTTCTAGATAATCTCCTAAATCCAAAGAGCCTTGTTGGAAATCCTCAGAAACTCTTCCATAAACTGTAGTCTGATGAGATTCCCTCTGAAGGAGTTAAGTATTTATGGCCCTTCTGTAAAAGGGTGAACTTCCTCCTCAAACACAGGCTCATTTATGATTCAGCTCATGCAGCGTTAACATGTGTGCATTAGTATTAACAGTGTTTGTAACTGACAACCCTGTATTGAACCAAGAAGATCAAGGGACTCAACTTGTAAAGCAGTGAGGACGAGGAGAAAGAATAGAGGATTCGGGATTAGAGCCCTACATTCATCTTGTCCTAGCAGGTTAATGAAACCTCTCTGTAGGCTTCCTTTGTGAAATAAGGGGAGTTATTTCCTCTTTGTAGGGTTGTTTTGCTGAGTGAGAAAGAACTAAGCAAAGCATCTGTCATAAAGGAGGTCCCCTGTGTTGGCCTCTTTATTTTATGGACACATATCCTACCTCATTGAACCAGTAAAATCCCTTGTGGTGCTATAACAATTTTAGGTCAAAGAATTTCATAAATCCAGTGTGACTTAATGTACATTAATTGCCCTCAGGAAACTCCTGGATCAGAATGTAAAGGAGCTACAAAAGCAAGTGAGACTCTTACAAGATAAAGGGAATCAACTGGAAATAACCAGTTCTCAGCAATAATCCAGAATCCAGCAACAGGAGGCCCAACTTAAACAACTGGAAGATGAAAAAAGAAAATCGGAAGAGGTAAGAAAGGAAGTAGATGCACTTCTCAGTTTTCCTGTTCCCATAGACCCGAGTCATAGCTAATAGTTACTGAGTGCCTAGCATTTTACCCCTTAAGTTTATCGGAAAAGCAAAATCTACTCTAGGTATCTCAAGCAAGGAAGGATTTAACACAGGGAATAACATGCTTACAAACTGTTGGAAGGGAGATGCTGGGGTGAGGAGAACATCAGAAAAAACTGTGACCTGCTTTTGGTAACTTTAGAAGTTTAGAAATCCCAGGGAAACCCACCCAGAGTGGGAGATTTGCAGGAACACTCCCTGAAGCCCCTGCAAATGTCTCATCTGCTGTCTGCCTGGTCACCTCCCTGCTAGTGCTAGAGAAGGACAGCTCTTCCCCCACCCCCAGTGCCTTCCAAACTGTGTGCAAGTGCCTCTCATTTGCTAGAACTCTGCTGTCAAGAATCTGGGAAATGTAGTTTTCAGACTTCTAACCTCGCAGCACAGAATAGTCTCATTTAAAAAAAATGTTTTTCAGCATCTCAAAAGCAACCAAGAATTATCAGAAAAGGTATCTGCATTGCAGCAAGAAAAGAAAGCGCTCTGTGAAGAATATGGGCAATTTTTGAACCAGCTTGATGCCCATGTGAGGTAAACAAAAACAAGTTCCCTCTCGATAGAGATTTCATGCTTTTCCCCAAATACACCCTTTTCATTTGCCTTTGTGCTCTTCTCCCCTCACACACTTTGCTCAGTCCGGACCACCCTCTCCCTGTTTCACTCCTCATTTCAACTCATAATTCTTAGACTAGGAGTCACCTTCTACAAGAAGCCTGGGCTGGGTGAAATGCTTATTCTTTTTTTTTTTTTTTTTAAGATTTTATTTATTTATTTGACAGAGAGAGACATAGCGCGAGAGAGAACACAAGCAGGGGGAGTGGGAGAGGGAGAAGCAGGCTCCCCACTGAGCAGGGAGCCTGATGCAAGGCTCAATCCTAGGACCCTGGGATCATGACCTGAGCCAAAGGGAGACGCTTAATGACTGAGCCACCCAGGTGCCCCTGAAGTGCTCATTCTTTGTATCCTCATAGCCCTTGGTACATGCCTCTTTGTATTTATTTCAGAACTTGCCACATTATTTTGAAATAATGTGATTCACTACCTGTCTTCCTCACCAGAGTGTAGGCTTCTCAAGGGCATGGGCCATGGTCTTATGCATCTTTTTATCCATAGTCTCCAGTATCTAGTAGGTGCTCAATAAACAATGTGTTGCTGAACTTCCTGCTCTTTCTTCCATTCCCTGCTCATCATTCCACCAGATTCCTCCCGCTCTCCTCCTTTCTGGAATGTAGCATAGTAGTTCAGAGTATGGACTCTGGAGCCATATTGCCTGGGTACAAATCCTGGTTCTCCTAGAAACTAGCTGTGTGACCTTGGATAAGTTATGTAACCTCTCTGTGCCTGAGATCCCTCATCTTTAAAATGGACAAAATAACAGTACTTATCTCATAAAGTTGTTGTGAGATTTAAATGAATAAATAATACGTAAAGCACTTACTTAGAACAATGTCTAGCACACAGCTATTATTATATCTATTTATTTTTAGTTCTTTTTCCATGATCCACCTCTCTGCTCTCAGCTCTGTAGTCTTCTGCTCTATTCCTTCTATTAGGCTGAAATTTCTTATTCTTTTGTATTCTTACTCACCAACTATGTTGATGGTATTAATGATAATGATTTAAAAACCATTGTTTACTGCTGTATAGAGTATTTTTCAGAGTCATTGGTATTCCTTATCTTGCTTTGATCATCATATTACTGAGAAGTATAGAAACCATGTCCAGGGAGTATGTATGGTTCAGTTCATGCTGCTTACAAATCTAAGGCTAGAACTCAGTTCTCTAATAACCTATATAGTGCTCTTCCCACATCTTACCTTGGTATTAGAAGAGGTTGAAAGAATGAAGTGCTAGATCCACAGCATATAAAATGCCACAGTGCCTGCCAAGTGCATCAATACCGAATCTAATGTGTATACACATTGCTTACCCAGAATCCTTCCTGTGTTCACTCTTAGTCTCTCTGTCAATAAACACAGTCTTATGATTTTACTATCATAGCTTGGATAACATTTTATATTCTCTTCCTCTTAATGCTGTCTCGTAAGCATTGTATTTTGTTGCTACAGCCTTTAATTTGCTTACTTTTGTAGAACATAATATTTCGTAAAGCTGATGTGCCCTTGCACTAATAGCAGCAGTTAAACAGAATCTGATTGCTAAAGATGACTAACAGAACCCAGTGACAGTGCTTCGAAAGGTACAGCACATTGCAGGAGAAAGATACGGTAGCACAACAGAATTAGAGTCAGGACATGCATTGCCTTCCACAGCAGCCTCACAGCAGACAGTCCCCGAGAGGTCCGGCAGGGGCCCCCATGGTGCTCCCTACGTCAGGGCCATGCTGGGATGCACCTCCTCTCTCAGGTCCGGAACCACCAATGTGTGCACCGAACACCTCACCACCAGGGATCCCCACATGGAGTTTCAGCTGAGATTTGTTTTTTTATATTCTCCTGGTCATGGGAGCATATTTCTGCTATGTAACCAGCCTCGACAGCAGAGCCTTCTTGAGGTCTCGCTGAGACCAAGTACAAATCATCAGCCTCACTGTTATCAGTAAACAGTGCTGACAAGCCTGGTGCCAACTGCCATCAGATTCCTCGGCCCTGTGATTACAAAGCAATGTGGCTCTAATCAGCATATTTCATTTTTTGACCAGTGGTCAGTGCCAAGCAAGAACTTTAGCAAAACAGCTCAGGTCAATTCTAGGCCTGCTGGAATCAACCCTCACAGCACAGTCCTAATTGAGTTAAAAATTACTCACTGGTTCTATGAATGATATTTTTACTCAGAATAACACAGAAAAAAAGTATTTTGATTTGTGTGTGCATATATAAGTATATACATATATATACTTATTGTTTAAAACATTATTTTTATAGAATAAATTCCCAGGAGTGGAATTACTGGTCAAAAAGCTGGAACTCGGGGGGCGGAGCAAGATGGCGGAGGAGTAGGAGACCTAGATTTCGTCTGGTCTCAGGAATTCAGCTGAATAGGGATCAAACCATTCTGAACACCTACGAACTCAACAGGAGATCAAAGAGGAGAGTAGCAAAAAGCTGGAACTCTGGATCTTAAAATGTATTGACAAACATTCAGAAGCATCCCACCTAAATTTTCTGCCATCATTATATAAGAGTAGCAATTACACCACATCCTCATTAGCATTGGGTGCTGCTTTTAGGGGGAGGGTTCTGATGAAATTTTCCCCAATATTCTTTGTTTTAATTGAAGTATAATTGGCATGTAATAAGTGCACAGATTTTTATATGTACAGTCTTACGTTTGGCAAACGTATGCACCCACATAACCACTACCCCATTCGAGATCCAGAACATTTCCATTATCCCTTAAGGTTCTATCTGGACTTTTTGCAGTTAATCTGTATCTCCTGTGTCCCCCATCTCCTCCCAGACATCCACTCTTCTGATCTCTGTTCTCTTCTAGAATTTCATTTAAATGGAATCTTACCGCGTGTAATTTGTGTCTGACTTCTTTTGCTCAACATATTCTATGATTTTTAATGCTCACTTATAATCATAAATATTTGTCATTTTATTTTAAATTTCTTTGATGGCTAGTGAGGCTGAATATTTTTCCACATTATTTGCCCATTGCCTTTAGGACAATGGTTGTAACCCTAGCTGCATGTGCCTGGGCCCCAACATAGGTTAGTTAGATCAGAATCTATGGGGATAGGAGTTAGGGATCAATGTTTTTATAAAAGTTTCCCCATGTGATTTTGATGTGCCATCCAATGTTAAAAACACAGCTTTAGGAAATAAAATGGAAGGAATTGTCAAAACTCTAGGTTCGTTTTTGTTTTCATTCCCCCAATCCCAGCCCTGACCTTTACAGACAATGCTTGTTTTTTCCACGTTTTCCCGACCACTCTTCCAGAGGAACAAACTCCTTCCTTTTTGAAAGAAAAGTAATAGAAAAATCTATCTGGTTTTGCTTAAACATAAGCAAAAAAAAAAGTCCCTAAATTTTAGAACATGAATATCGTGCTGCCTCATAGATCTAGTAGTTAATAAAGCCAAAAATAAACTTAGAAAATCCACATGTTCTTCAGACAAGTTGGCCTACTGAGCTTCTGACCAAACCAGAGGTGTACCAACTAGCCAGCCAGCAATGGTGAGACTCCAAGCCCTCACCAAATGTACTGCGTCAACATACTCTTCCAACCGTGTGTACCACTACAGAGAGAAGTCTGAGTATCCAGCAACAGAAACTAGTTAGGTCAAGCATATTATACTCCCTTCTGGAAGCCCATGCAACTGTGAAAGACGAGGGCCCTGAAGACTAGGTAGTGGCACAGGGAAATGCTTACAATATAATAAATGGAAAGAGCGTAAGACTGAAATTTTAATGTAGGCAATGTCTAAACAAAAGATATTTATAAAAAGACAAAATACAACACCATTTTAATACTGATCATATTGGGATTTGGGTTTTCTTCCCAAATTTTCTATAGCTTATCATCTCACTTTTAAAAATAAATTAATGGGTGCCTGGGTGGCTCAGTTGGTTAAGCTACTGCCTTCGGCTCAGGTCATGATCCTGGAGTCCCTGGATCGAGTCCCGCATCGGGCTCCCTGCTCGGCAGCAAGTCTGCTTCTCCCTCTGACCCTCCCCCCTCTCCTGTGCTCTCTCTCTCTCATTCTTTCTCTCTCATAGATAAATAAAATCTTTAAAAAAATGAAAATAAAAAAATAAAAATAAATTAATTTGGGGGCACCTGGGTGGCACAGTCAGTGAAGCGTCTGACTCTCGGTTTCGGCTCAGGTCGTTATCTCAGGGTTCTGAGATCAAGCCCCATATGGGGCTCCATGCTCAGCAGGGTGTCTGCTTAAGACTCTCTCTCCCACTCTTTTTGCCTCTCCCCGCCTCAAATAAATAAACACATCTTTTAAAAAATTAATTTCTTAATAGTTCAAATGGCAGAATAAGAGAGAAAGCCACTAAGATTTGAGTTTTAATATCCTAGGGCAGAATGGGTAAAATAAATCCCAGAAATACATGTTGTGTTTCAAATGATATCAAAACATCAGAGTAACTGTGAACAGTTGAGAAACCCAGAGGACGACAGGGAGGTCGTTTGTACACTGCTAGATGTTACACCTCTGAAGCTATGGACCAGAGGATGCTGAAACCCAGTGATATCTTCTGCCAAGCTACTTCTAGTAAAAAAGGAAATAAGAACATTTATAAGATGTAAACATCTCCCTGTAAAGAATCTAAGTCACAGCAGTTGTAATCATGAACACATTTCTCCAAAAATATGTACCTCCTATTATGTAGTGGGTACTGCAAGGGTCCCAGAACTGAACAGGCCTGAGGCAGTTTTATGAACCCAGGTATTTAGACCAACCCTGTTAATTAGGATGTCAGTTGAGTTGCTGGAGCAGAAACCCTGAATAATAGTGTCTTTTGAAAGGAAAAGGTTTCTCTCCTACCTGACAGAGCAGACATAAGCAGTCCAGGATGGGTATGGTGGATCAGTGTAACAGGAGTCTAGATTCCTTTATCTCGTTGCTCCAGCATCTTTAATGTGTTGCCCTTATCCACATTTAAGGCAACAAAAAGGAAGAGGGGAAAGCAAGGACATTCCATTTGCCTTTAGGACGCACTACTTCCACTCATGTCCTATTGGCCAGAACTTACTCACATGGTCCATTCCATCTAGCTGGAAGGAAAGTCAGGAAGTACAGTTCATTTTATGGGCAACCAAGTGCCCAGCTGAAAATCCGGGGATCTCTAATGACAGAAGAAGGAGAAAATGGACTGGGGACAACCCCAGCAGTCAGTCACTGCCAAATACACTGACAAGCTGTATCTAGCCTGGTATGTATGTCTCCGGCCTCCAGGAATCCAAACTTCTCAGCCGGGTATCTGGCTAACAGCTAAGTTAATCTTCTAAGGGAAAGCATGCAAAATGATTCTTTTATGTACAATCAGCAAATAGGAGAGAGAGGGGCACTATTTTGAAAAATGGAAGAGTCTTGCAAAAACACATTTAGGTGTAAGACATAATTTACAAGACCAGAAGACTCCCTTGGAGTAGCTCTTCCATCACAGTTTGACTAGAATTAGTGTCTAGATAAGTCTGCTTTGCTTCTTCCCTCCCATCTGGTTCCTAGTTCTTGTATAAAACAAAATATCAAACCCATACATACATGGTCAATTACTTTATGACAAAGAAGCTAAGAATATACAGTGGGGAAGGGACAGTCTCTCCAATAAATAGCGTTGGGGAAACTGGGTGGCTACATGCAAAGGAATGAAACTGGACCACTATGTTATACCATACACAAAAACTCAAAATATAAGACCTGAAATGTAGGCCTACCTACAGCTCTTATCATATTCAGTCCTGAAAAGCTGAAAGCTTTTCCTATAAGATCAGGAGGTATAAACTTTCAGTTTTAAAATAAATAAATCGGGGGGTGCGGAGCAAGGTGGCAGAGGAGTAGGAGGCCTGGATTTCGTCTGGTCTCAGGAATTCAGCTGAATAGGGATCAAACCATTCTGAACACCTATGAACTCAACAGGAGACCGAAGAAGAGAGTAGCAACAACTCTCTGAACAGAGAAGCGACCACTTTCTGGAAGGTAGGACGTGCGGAGAAGTGAATCCGAGGCGATATTCTGGAGGAGAGACGGCAGGGAAGGGGGGCCTCCCTTGGCCACTTCTGGCAAGTGATAGAGCCGCGGAGCACAAAATCGGAACTTTTAGAAGCCCGCTCCGCTGAGGGACGTCGCTCCAGTGGCTAAGCGGGGGGTGGAACCCTCGCAGGACAGTGTGGTCTCAGGACCCTCAGGGTCACAGAAAGACCGGGGGTTCCTGAGTGCAGCAGAGCTCCCAGGTATCGGAGCGGGGAAGCCGGCTGCAGAGACGGAGCCGAGGTGCGGGCTCTCAGCTCGGGGTTGCCATAAACAGTGATCTGCGGCCCAGTCGGGCCACTGCTCCTCCAGCAGGGACCCAACAAGTGGCAGAGCCGGGGAGACTCCCCTCCCTCCCCCAGGAGGAGCGGTGCAGGAGCGCACAAGGATCTGCTGGGTTTCGAGACTCCACACGGGGTCGGGTGCCAGAGATAGAAACGCTCGGTCACAGGCCGGGTGAGCACGGAGTGCGGCCGGAGACCGGGGACACAGGAGTGACTGCTTTTCTCTGGGGGCGCACTGAGGAGCGGGACCCCGAGTTCTCAGCTCCTCCAGGTGGAGATTGGGAGGCCACCATTTTCACTCTGGTCCTCCAAAGCTGTACCGAGAGCTTGCAGGGAACAAAAGCACCGGAGAGCAAACTTGAGCAGATTACTTAGCCCGGACCGACAAGGGCGGGGCAATTCCGCCTCCGGCAAAGACATTTGGGAACCACGGAAACAGGCCCCTCCCCCAGAAGATCAGCACGAACAGCCAGCAAGCCAAGACCAAGTTTACCGATCAAGGAGAACGGGAGAACTCCAGCGCTAGGGGAATACTGCACATAGAATTCATGGCTTTTTTTTACCATGATTCATTAGTTTTTCAAAGTTAATTTTTTAAAACTTTTTTTTTATTTTTCTTTTTCCCTTTTTCAACCAACATCTTATCAATCCCTTTTTTTAAAAAATTTTTTTATTTTTCATTTTTAGAGTCATATTTTTATCCCTTCATAGTAGTTACCCTTATTTTTGGTATATACATATAAGTTGTTCTCTCTTGAAAATGTTGAGATACAGTTTCTTCTAACAGATCAAAATATACCCTAAATCACTAGTGTATGGCTTTGATGTAGTCTCCTGCCTGATCACATTCTCTCCCTTTTTTTTTTTTAATCTTCTTCTTTCTTTTTTCAAACAACTTCTTATCGTATCAATTCCTTTTATAAAATCTTTTATAATTTTCATCTTTACAGTCATCTTCCATCCCTTCATTGTATCAACCCTTATTTTGTACATATATGTCTTTCTTCCTTTAAAATTTTAGGAGGCACTTTCTTCTAACAGACCAAAATACGCCCAAAATCTAGTGTGTGGCACTGATCTATGCACTAGCCTGATCATATTTGATCATATTCGGGGTTTTTTGTATTGTTCTGTTTTTGTTTTTATCTTTTTCTTTTGGTTTTTTTTCTTTCTTTCCTTTCTCTTTCTTTTTTCTTTCTTTCCCTTTCTTTTCCCCTGGTTTCAGGTCTTTTCTGATTTGTATAGAGTATATTTGCTGAGGACATTGTTAACCTGTTAGCATTTTGTTCTCTCATTCATCTATTCTCCTCTGGACAAAATGACAAGACGAAAAAAATCACCTCAGCAAAAAGAACAAGAGATAGTACCGTCAGCCAGGGACCTACTCAATACGGACATTAGTATGATGTCGGACCTGGAGTTCAGAATCATGACTTTAAAGATACTAGCTGGGCTTGAAAAAAGTGTGGAAGTTATTAGAGACACCCTTTCTGGAGAAATAAAAGAACTAAAATCTAACCAAGTCAAAATCAAAAAGGCTATTAATGAGGTACAATCAAAAATGGGGGCACTAACTGCTAGGATAAATGAGGCAGAAGAGAGAATCAGTGATATAGAAGACCAAATGATGGAAAATAAAAAGGCTGAGAAAAAGAGAGAGAAACAACTACAGGATCACAAGGGCAGAATTCGAGAGATAAGTGATACGATAAGACGAAACAACATTAGAATAATTGGGATCCCAGAAGAAGAAGAAAGAGAGAGAGGGGCAGAAGGTATGTTGGAGCAAATAATAGAGAACTTCCCTAATGTGAGGAAGGAAACAGGCATCAAAATCCAGGAGGCACAGAGAACCCCTCTCAAAATCAATAAAAATAGGTCAACATCCCAACATCTAATAGTAAAACTCACAAGTCTCAGAGACAAAGAGAAAATCCTGAAAGCAGCTGGGGAGAAGAGAGATGTAACCTACAATGGTAGAAACATTACACTGGCAACAGACCTATCCACAGAGACCTGGCAGGCCAGAAAGGACTGGCATGATATCTTCAGAGCACTAAACGAGAAAAATATGCAGCCAAGAATACTATATCCAGCTAGGCTGTCACTGAAAATAGAAAGAGAGATAAAAATCTTCCAGGACAAACAAAAACTAAAGGAATTTGCAAACACGAAACCAGCCCCCCAAGAAATATTGAAAGGGGTCCTCTAAGCAAAGAGAGAGCCTAAAAGCAGCACAGATCAGAAAGGAACACAGACAATATACAGTAACAGTCACCTTACAGGCAATAGAATGGCACTAAATTCATACCTTTCGATAGTTACCCTGAATGTAAATGGGCTAAATGCCCAATCAAAAGACACAGGCTATCAGATTGGATTAAAAAACAAGACCCATCAATATGCTGTCTGCAAGAGACTCATTTTAGACCCAAAGACACCCCCAGATTGAAAGTGAGGGGGTGGAAAACCATTTACCATGCTAATGGACACCAAAAGAAAGATGGGGTGGCAATCCTTATATCAGACAAATTAGATTTTAAAGCAAAGACTGTAATAAGAGATGAAGAAGGACACTATATCCTACTTAAAGGGTCTATCCAACAAGAAGATCTAACAATTGTAAATATCTATGCCCCTAACATGGGAGCAGCCAATTATATAAGGCAATTAATAAAAACGCAAAGAAACACATTGACAACAATACAATAATAGTGGGAGACTTTAACACCCCCCTGACTGAAATGGACAGATCATCTAAGCAAAAGATCAACAAGGAAATAAAGACTTTAAATGACACACTGGACCAAATGGACTTCACAGACATATTCAGAACATTCCATCCCAAAGCAACGGAATACACATTCTTCTCTAGTGCCCATGGAACATTCTCCAGAATTGATCACATCCTAGGTCACAAATCAGGTCTCAACCGGTACCAAAAGACTGGGATTATTCCCTGCATATTTTCAGACCATAATGCTTTGAAACTAGAACTCAATCACAAGAGGAAAGTCGGAAAGAACTCAAATACATGGAGGCTAAAGAGCATCCTACTAAAGAATGAATGGGTCAACCAGGAAATTAAAGAAGAATTAAAAAAATTCATGGAAACCAATGAAAATGAAAACACAACTGTTCAAAATCTTTGGGATACAGCAAAGGCAGTCCTGAGAGGAAAGTATATAGCAATACAAGCCTTTCTCAAGAAACAAGAAAGTTCTCAAATACACAACCTATAACCCTACACCTAAAGGAGCTAGAGAAAAAACAGCAAATAAAGCCTAAACCCAGCAGAAGAAGAGAAATAATAAAGATCAGAGCAGAAATCAATGAACTAGAAACCAAAAGAACAGTAGAACAGATCAACGAAACTAGGAGCTGGTTCTTTGAAAGAATTCACAAGATTGATAAACCCCTGGCCAGACGTATCAAAAAGAAAAGAGAAATGACCCAAATCAACAAAATCATGAATGAAAGCGGAGAGATCACAACCAACACCAAAGAAATACAAACAATTATAAGAACATATTATGAGCAACTCTATACCAGCAAATTAGATAACCTGGAAGAAATGGATGCATTCCTAGAGATGTATCAACTACCGAAATTGAACCAGGAAGAAATAGAAAACCTGAATAGACCTATAACCACTAAGGAAATTGAAGCAGTCACCAAAAATCTCCCAACAAACAAAAGCCCAGGGCCAGATGGCTTCCCAGGGGAATTCTACCAAACATTTAAAGAAGAATTAATACCTATTCTCCTGAAGCTGTTCCAAAAAATAGAAATGGAAGGCAAACTTCCAAACTCATTTTATGAGGCCACCATTACCTTGATCCCAAAACCAGACAAAGACCCCATCAAAAAGGAGAATTACAGACCAATATCCTTGATGAACATGGATGCCAAAATTCTCACCAAAATACTAGCAATAGGATCCAACAGTACATTAAAAGGATTATTCACCATGACCAAGTGGGATTTATCCCTGGGCTGCAAGGTTGGTTCAACATCCACAAATCAATCAATGTGATACAATGCATTAACAAAAGAAAGAACAAGAACCATATGAGCCTCTCAATAGATGCAGAAAAAGCATTTGACAAAGTACAGCATCCTTTCTTGATCAAAACTTTTCAGAGTATAGGGATAGAGAGTACATACCTCAATATCATAAAAGCCATCTATGAAAAACCTACAGCCAATATCATTCTCAATGGGGAAAAGCTGAGAGCTTTTCCCCTAAGATCAGGAATGCAGCAGGGATGTCCACTATCACCACTGCTATTCAACATAGTATTAGAAGTCCTAGCCACAGCAATTAGACAACAAAAAGAAATCAAAGGCATCCAAATCGGCAAAGAGGAAGTCAAACTCTCACTCTTTGCAGATGATATGATACTGTATGTGGAAAACCCAAAAGACTCCACCCCAAAACTGCTAGAACTCATACAGGAATTCAGTAAAGTGGCAGGATATAAAATCAATGCACAGAAATCAGTGGCATTTCCTATACACCAACAACAAGACAGAAGAGAGACAAATCAAGGAGTCGATCCCAGTTACAACTGCACCCAAAACCATAAGATACCTACGAATAAATCTAACCAAAGAGGCAAAGGATCTGTACTCAGAAAACTATAAAATACTCATGAAAGAAATTGAAGAAGACACAAAGAAATGGAAAAACGTCCCATGCTCATGGATTGGAAGAACAAACATTGTGAAGATGTCAATGCTACCTAGAGCAATCTACACATTCAATGCAATCCCCATCAAAATACCATCCACCTTTTTCAAAGAAATGGAACAAATAATCCTAAAATTTGTATGGAACCAGAAGAGACCCCGAATAGCCAGAGGAATATTGAAAAAGAAAAGCGAAGCTGGCGGCATCACAATTCCGGACTTCCAGCTCTATTACAAAGCTGTCATCATCAAGACAGTATGGTACTGGCACAAAAACAGACACATAGATCAGTGGAACAGAATCGAGAGCCCAGAAATGGACCCTCAACTCTATGGTCAACTAATCTTTGACAAAGCAGGAAAGAATGTCCAATGGAAAAAAGACGGTCTCTTCAACAAATGGTGTTGCGAAAATTGGACAGCCACATGCAGAAGAATGAAACTGGACCATTTCCTTACACCACGCACAAAAATAGACTCCAAATGGTTGAAAGACCTAAACGTGAGACAGGAGTCCATCAAAATCCTAAAGGAGAACACAGGTAGCAACCTCTTCGACCTCAGCCACAGCAACTTCTTCCTAGAAACATCGCCAAAGGCAAGGGAAGCCAGGGCAAAAATGAACTATTGGGATTTCATCAAGATAAAAAGCTTTTGCACAGCAAAAGAAACAGTCCACAAAACCAAAAGACAACCGACAGAATGGGAGAAAATATTTGCAAATGACATATCAGATAAAGGGCTAGTATCCAAAATCTATAAAGAACTTATCAAACTCAACACCCAAAGAACAAATAATCCAATCAAGAAGTGGGCAGAAGACATGAACAGACATTTTTCCAAAGAAGACATCCAAATGGCTAACAGACACATGAAAAAGTGCTCAACATCGCTCGGCATCAGGGAAATCCAAATCAAAACCTCAATGAGATACCACCTCACACCAGTCAGAATGGCTAAAATTAACAAGTCGGGAAATGACAGATGTTGGCGGGGATGCGGAGAAAGGGGAACCCTCCTACACTGTTGGTGGGAATGCAAGCTGGTGCAGCCACTCTGGAAAACAGTATGGAGGTTCCTCAAACAGTTGAAAATAGAGCTACCATACGATCCAGCAATTGCACTACTGGGTATTTACCCCAAGGATACAAATGTAGGGATCCGAAGGGGTACGTGCACCCCGATGTTTATAGCAGCAGTGTCCACAATAGCCAGACTGTGGAAAGAGCCAAGATGTCCATCGACAGATGAATGGATAAAGAAGATGTGGTATATATACACAATGGAATATTATGCAGCCATCAAAAGGAATGAGATCTTGCCATTTGCAACGACGTGGATGGAACTGGAGGGTGTTATGCTGAGTGAAATAAGTCAATCAGAGAAAGACATGTATCATATGACCTCACTGATATGAGGAATTCTTAATCTCAGGAAACAAACTGAGGGACTGAGGGTTGCTGGAGTGGTGCGGGTGGGAGGGATGGAGTGGCAGGGTGATAGACATTGGGGAGGGTATGTCCTATGGTGAGCGCTGTGAATTGTGCAAGACTGTTGAACCACAGATCTGTACTTCTGAAACAAATAATGCAATATATGTTAAGAAAAAAAAAAGAAGAAGATAGCAGGAGGGGAAGAACGAAGGGGAGTAAATCGGAGGGGGAGAAGAACCATGAGAGACGATGGACTCTGAAAAACAAACTGAGGGTTCTAGAGGGGAGGGGGGTGGGGGGATGGGTTAGCCTGGTGATGGGTATTAAAGAGGGCACATTCTGCGTGGAGCACTGGGTGTTATGCACAAACAATGAATCATGGAACACTACATCAAAAGCTAATGATGTAATGTATGGTGATTAACATAACAATAAAAATGAAAAAAAAAAAAAAGAATCTGACACTCTAGGGCACCTGGGTGGCTCAGTTGGTTAAGCGACTGCTTTTGGCTCAGGTCATGATCCTGGAGTCCCAGGATCGAGTCCCGCACCGGGCTCCCTGCTCGGCAGGGAGTCTGCTTCTCCCTGTGACCCTCTTCCCTCCCGTGCTCTCTATCCTTATTCTCTCTCTCTCAAATAAATAAATAAAATCTTAAAAAAAAAAGAATCTGACACTCTAGTGTGAAAGGCAAACAAGAAAAAAACTAGAATACAATGTGATAAGAAGCTGTGTAACTGAGTTCACTTCACTGGGAACACTGAGGAAATGCATGGGTAAACTGATGTTGCTGGTAAACTCAGTGGTTAGCCCAGGTGAAACTGACATCTTTGTTCCTCTTACCTCTTGTGCTGTTCTTCCTGATATTTTTGCTTTGTTTTAGATTCAGTTTCCAGTGCTTCTTTTATCCTTTCCTCTAGTTGCTTCTTTCCCAAAATACAAGTGTCGGTGAGACAGACTTTTTGAGCAGGTTCTAATTTCTGCTGCAGGTCCAAAATCTTGAAGGAAAAATTTCATGAATAAAACATTAAGGAAAGTCTGACCTTTTTTCCAATTAGGGAAATACCCTATGAGTAACTAGCAAACATCGTGCTAACAAACAAATCTGGTCTAAAGTAAAGAGCATGGCCAGATTTATTTTAATTTTAAAATAAATTACCTAAGTTTTACGATATGTGATACATTCACATAGTTTAGTGTATGCTTGTGTAAACGAAGTTATATAGTGAAAACTTCCCATCTCTATCCTGTCTTCCTGCTAGTTTTCCTCTACCACATAGGTAATCACTGGTATTAGTTTCTTGTGTATCTTTCCAGAGATTTATTTATGCCCACATAAATAAAATTATTATACAGTTCTCCTCATACACATATTTTTTACACAAATGATGGCATATCATACATACTTATGCACCTTTATTTTTTGTTTTAAATTTTTTTGGGGGGAGGGGCAGAGGGAGACTCTTAAGCAGGCTCCACCTCAGGGAAGAGCCCCATACAGGGCTCGATCTCACAACCCTGAAACCATGACCTGAGCTGAAATCAAGAGTCGGAGGCTTAACTGACTGAGCCACCCAGGCACCCCTGCACCTTGCTTTTTAAAAATAACAATACATTTGGTGATTTTTCTGTATTATATGATTATGTACAATTGCCTTCTCTTTTAAAGCCGCATACCATTCTACAATAAGAATATGCTATAATTTATTTAAGTAGATTCCTACTGATGGGATATTGAAATTGATTCCAATCTTTCGCTAATACAAACAATTGCTCTAGAATAAATTATGAGATATGAATTTGCTAGGGCAAAGGTTATTATTTGTTTGTTTAATAGATAATGCCAAACTGGCTCCATAGGTATTAGGCCAACTTATACTTCCAACAGCAATGTGTGAGCATGTCTAGTTTCTTCACAGTGTGGCTAGATTCACGATAGGATTTTAAAACAAAGCAGAAGTCTCCTACAAACCATTATTACCTATTAGCATATCACCTAGCACCAGTAATACCTTCTTCAATGCATTGGTAGAACTAAAAATAATACTTATGAATTTGAAAGATATATAATTTTATTTTAGAATTTACATGTTAGATTAAAAGTATCATTAAAATTTTTTTGTTAGATAAGTCTATTTTTGTTTACCTATTTTTTATAAAGCCTTGTGTCACCCAAAATTGTGACACAATTTTGTATGCTATGTACTGGTACATAGTAGATGCTCAATAAATATTTGTTGAATGACTAGTTTTTAGCAGAATAGCTATTGTCTCTCAAATATATTCTTGATCTGACAATGCATACTTTACAATGGTTTGGCACCATATTCCCCACAAACATTCACTGAATGCGAGTGGATGGCAGTGCTTTTTTAGGAGCAGGGCTTTATGCATCAGTCCTAGGTCCTTGCAGAGCCCAGGAACCACAGGAGAAGTAAAGATGCAGATTGATTCAAGGTCAGTGGCAGTGGACAGCCAGTCGTCTTGAGGCCAACTCAAGTTCCTTTGAACTGCCTCCACTTGGTTCTACTTAGGGAAAATGTTTCCTTAAAGATATTCACTCTTAATTCCACAAATGACAATATGACCCTGTTGGCTTCTCTACCAAGGACATATGCAAAGGTTTGAACCTGTCACCCAATTTAAGAAAAGAATATTTCCAATACTTTTGAAGTCCACTCTGGGACCTTGTCGATTATCCCCCCTTGTATTAATCATTTTCTTGCTTTTTCTTGAATATATAATCTATATAACATGGGTTTTATTGCCCACCATTTTGACCTTTATATCCATGGAATCATACTGTGTTTTTGGTAATTTGGTTTTTATTCAATATATGTTGAACTACAGCATGTACCTATAATTCATCTATTTTCACTGTTTTATGCCATTGTTTATTTATTCTACCTTATGTCAGTGGACGTTTGGGTTGCTTCCAATTTTCTGCTATTTGGAACAATGTTTCTATATAAATGATTTTATTCCTATCTCCTGACACATATGTGCAGTATAACACTTTCTCTAGTATTTATGCCCAGTAGTAGAAGGGTTGAATGATATATATGTCTTTAACTTAACTAAATACAAATGCCAAATTGCTTTCCAAAGTGTTTATACTGGGGTGCCTTGGTGGCTCAGTCTGTTAAGTGTCTGGCTCTTGATTTCAGCTCAGGTCATGATGTTGGGGTCCTGGGGTCAAGCCCCACGTGGGGCTCTGTGCTCAGCAGGCTGTCTGCTTGAGGATTTTCTCTCTTCCCTCTTCCTCTTCCAGCCCCCACCCCTGCTCTCATGTGTGCTCTCTCCTCTAAAATAAATAAATATATCTTTAAAAAAACCAGGGGCGCCTGGGTGGCTCAGTCATTAAGCATCTGCCTTCAGCTCAGGTCCTGGATCGAGCCCTGCATTGGGCTCCCTGCTCCGCGGGAGGCCTGCTTCTCCCTCTCCCACTCTCCCTGCTTGTGTTTCTGCTCTTGCTAACTCTCTCTCTCTGTAAAATAAATAAATAAAATCTTAAAAAAAAAAACAAACAAAACCCAAAGTGTATATACTAATTTATTCTTTCAACTGCAGTCAATATATGAGTCCTTGTTGCACAAAATCTTCACCAATATTTAGTACTATCTAAATTCAGATTTTTTTTTTACTAAACTTAGATTTTCTTACTAATATGTAATTACCAACTACTTTTTAATGGAGTAATAACATACATAAAGTGCACATATCTTAAGCATACTGAATAAAGTTTTACTTAAACAAGCACCTCTCACATCAAGATATAGAATACTCCCAGCACCACAGAAGATTCCCTCTCATCCTCTCCCAGTTAGTAACCCTCATAAAGACAACCACCATCCTCTGATCACAGCTGAGTTTTTGTCTATTCTTAAACCTCATATAAATAAAATTACACAGTATGAACGCTCTTGTTCTGGTTTCTTTAGCTCAAAATTAGGCTTTTGAGCATCATTAAGATTGCTGTCATCTACTTTTTGATGTTTGTTTTATATTTATATGGTCTGATGAAATGATTTATTTACTTATTTTATGATTTATTTTTTTATGTGAGATTGGACTCAAACCCACAGATCAAAATGTGCAACTGTTACCTACTACTGCCACCTGGTGTTAGACAGTCTGAAAAGCAGGGGCATTATTCCAAAATGTCCATTTCACAACACAAATCCCCCCAAAATTACAAAATAAAAATCATATAAACAGATAAATGAGAGAATAAATCTTTTAAAAGTTGAAAGTATAAAACAAGAGTCAAATGGCTTTAATCAGTTCTTTAAGTTCACGTTATAGCTTCAATGAAACCTACCTTTTAAAGTTCACGCAGTTTAAAGAAACAAGAGATTTACTGGAACTGCAGGAGCAGGTGAAGTCAAAAGAGAGGAGAGCATGGAAGAGCAAAGAAAAACCCTAGAATTCTATCAAGTTTGCATCACAGCTACTTCTTAAAATCCTTAGGGAAACAGGATTTCAGAAGTGGTATCCAGTGCATGCTATTTATTAAGCATGAGGATAATTACCTTTGCCTCTGCATCAGGACATTTTGATTTCTCCTGAGCCAGCTTTTCCTGCAGGTTGTTCTGTGATTTAATGCTCTAGCCTGTTTGAGTCCCTCCAGCTCCAGTTCCCTGATTTTCTGCTGACAGTGCTTCCATTCTGCTGTGAGTGAAGAGCACATCTTTGTGCTATCTAATAACTTCTGCTAGGCCTGCTTTAGTTCAATTTTGATCTAGAAGTGGGGAATAAACAAGAGTGATAGAAATAAGCATGGAAAGAAGATGAATGTGAGCCAGAACAAGCACTTTTCATAGCAGTGCAGTCCCCCAAGAGCTGACAAATAACCAGTGTCACATGGATGATTACCTCTCTGGAGCTGTCATGTGTTCGGAAGGCTTGCCAAAGTCTATCTAGCCAGATGGCAGCTGGACAGAGGAATTTTCCTAAGTGGTTCTATGCACGCATGGTCTGAACATTTTCCATCCTTTCTTTCAATCTACTGCAAGCTGGATTTCATTCCAGTACTCCATGAAACTGTTTATGCCAGAGGCACTACTGATCTCCCCACCGCCAAAATGAATCCAAAGGACAACTGAGCTCTTAGGTACCATTCACTCCCTCCATCTCAGAAAGTTCTTTTGGAGTCTGTGATACTGAACTCTCCTGGTATTCTCCTATCTCTTTGCTGTTCCTTTCTGCTCCTTCCTGTGTAGACTACTCTGATGCGACCCAACTTCTAAATATCAATGGACTACCCTAGGCCTTGAGAGTGGATCATTTTCTCCCTAGGTTCACTGTCATGATTTGAGATACCACCTTCATGCCAATAACTGTCAAAATAAAACTCCTTGAGTCTCTCCATATCAAAAATAGTTTTTCTCTCTCAGTCTTCCTAATTTCAGTAAAGGATGCCACCATCTAAGGTTTTGTTTAAGCCCGTAGTCTGAGAGCCATCCTGAGTCTTCTTTTCCCATCATGAGCCCATTCGGCATCACATCGGATGCCTTCACAACATGTCTCGGCATCCACCCATCCGTGTCCACCACCCTTGTCTACAACATCATCGTCTCTAGCCTGGGTCATTGCAATAACAACGTGGTCTTGCCACTTCCATTTTAGCCCCCTTCTTATCTGTTCTCTACATTGCAGCCCAAGTGTTCTTTTTTCTTTCTTTCTTTCGAGAGTGAGTACATGGCGGGAGGGTAGGAGGGTTGGAGGGAGAGAGAGAATCATAAGCAGGCTCCACGTCCAGCATGGAACCCACTCCATCTCACAACCCTGAGATCATGTCCTGAGCCAAAATCAAGAGTTGGAGGCTTAACTGAGCCAACCAGGCACCCCCGCTTTTTTTCCTCTCACCCATCTCTTTTAAATCACAGGTTATTTAGTACCATGAAAGTAAAAAGGACCATCTCTATATTTAAAAATTGATGACTAACTTTTTACTAAAATTTTTGAGAATTTAAATGAAAAATGTCTATAAAAATAAAATATACCAAAGTTGATACAAGAAGAAATAAAAGAATGTGACTTCGTATAACTATTAAGAAACTGAGTCAGTCACTGAAAATCTTTCCAAGAAAACTCTAGAATCAGAAGGATTCAGAAATGAGTTCTTGCAATTATTTAAGAAGAAATAATTGTAATTTATTTTTACAAACTCTTCCAGAGAACAGAAAAAGAGGGTATGTTACCCATCTCATGTTAAGGGGCTAGCGTAACCTTGATGCCAAAATCTGACATGGATGTTATAAGAAAGGAAAATGACAGGCCAGTCTCATTTGTGAACTAAGATGCAAAAATTCCAAAGAAACACTGGCAAGCTAAAATCAGCAATGTAGAAAAAGGATAATAATTTAGGATGAGGTTGGGTTTATCCCAGGAATGCAAAATTGAGTTAACATTAGAAAATCAGTCAATGTAATTCACCATATTAACAGATTTAAAAATCAAAATATGCAGAAAAAGAATTTGATGAAATTCAACATGTGCTCATCATAAAACATTGAATGAACACTAGAAAAGAATTTTCTTAATGTGATTTTTAAAAGTCTATTAAAAAAACCTATAAAAACATATTAAATGAAATTTGAGAGCTTTTCCTTTGAGACTGGGAAGGAGAAAATATACCCATTATCACCAGCTCTATTTGGCACTATACTAGCTACTGCTTAGAACAAGAATAAAGAATGAAAGGTGTAACATGTGGAAGGGAAGAAAGAAAATTATATTTATTCTTAGATGATGTGATTACTTACACATAAAATACAAAATGATATAAACATAAATTATAAGAAGTAATTTAAAAGTATGGCAAGTCTTTTATTAGAAAAATTATTGCATTTTTATGTATTAGCAATAGTTAGAAAATGAGATTTTTAAAAAGTTACCATTTACAATAGTATGGAAAGTATCAGCACCTAGGAATATGTCTAACAAAAGATGTATAAGACCTCCACAAAGAAAATTATGATATTGGGAGAAATTAAAGAAGACCTAAATATAATACACACACATTTCGTAGAGGATTTGATATTGTAAAGATTTAAATTCTTCCCAAATTTATCTATAGATTTGGTGTATAAATTCAGTGTATAAATCCCAAAAGGTTATGTATGTATATATGTGTGTGTGTGAGCACATGTGGGTATACGCATGTTACTTGACAAGCTGTTGACAAAATTTATATAGAATTTCAAGTGGCCAAGAATAGCCAAGGCATCCTAGAACAAGAACCACAAGATGAAAAGATGTGTTCTATCAAATATTAAGATTTACATAAAGCTAAAGTAATTAAGGTAGCATGTTAATGGCACAAGAATAGACAAAATAGGACAATGGAACAGAATAGAGAGCTCAGAAATAGACCACATATATACCAATATTCTTATGACCCAGGTAACAATATAGTCATGTTGGAGAATATCTTTATGTCTTTGAGGTCAACAAAGATCTCTTTCTTTTTTTTTTTTTAAGATTATTTATTTATTTGAGAGAGAGAGAGCAGGAGCAAAGAGGAGGAGCAGAGGGAGAGGGAGAAGCAGACTCCCCACTGAGCAGGGAGCCCGATGCAGGGCTTGATCCCACTAGAATCATGACCTGAGCCGAAGGCAGACACCCAACTGACTGAGCCACCCAGGCATCCCTCAAAACATATATTTAGAGAGTGAAAAGATAAGCCATAGGGTAGAAGATGTTTGTAATACACACCTGATGAAGGCTTCATATATAAAGAATTCCTATAAATTAATGGGAAAATGAAAAAGACAGAAGCCCCAAAGAAAAGTAAACGAAATCTTGAACAGGTGCTTCACAAAATAGGGACTCAAATGTCAAATGTCAAATAAATATATAGAAAGCTGCTCAGCTTTATTTGTAAACAGGGAAACGCACATTAAAACTGCTAGGAGCTACCACGATACACATATATGAGATTAGCAAAAACTGTCAAGTCTGACAGTGCCAAGAGTTGGTGAGGATGTAGAGCAATATGGACCTTCATACCTGTTCGTGGGCATATATACCTTTAGCAGGAATTGAAGTAATATATAAACTACAGTGCAATAATTCCACTCCCACTCTCTTCCTAGAGATATACATACTATGGATGGACATCAGGATGTATGCACATGGGTGTTCACAGCAGTTTTTAAAAAGTAGAGGCATTACTCAGATCCTTTTGTACATCTCACTATTTAGGAAAGAGTCTTATGTTCAATAAATGAATATATCTGAAATAATGTGCTCTTATGCTCTCTGTTTAAAAGCAAAGGTCCTTGGATAAAAGCCGCTCAAGCATCCAGAGCTCTAAGCTTATGATACCTGCTTTTGTATTAATTTCTGAAGACCAGATATGCCATCTCCAAAAATGTTAACAGACATGTAAAAATGACCAAAATAATTTATTAAACATAGTAGAAATGAATGTGCAGAGAAATGAAGAAATTAAACCCTAAGAGAGTAATATGCCTTGATATCATTGGTGGTCAATGTAGATCAATAGGAAAAAACTACTGTAATAAGCTAGTCTCTTCAGTATTAAGGAATTACAGATCAAGCTTTAATAAGCTTCCTATTTTTCCAGTGAAAAATCCTCCTTTATCCCCCTTGTCCCACCACTCTAAATCAGTTCAACCTCTCTCATTTTTTTTTCATTTTCTCATTTTATTTTGGAGGATTGGTACAGCTTTCAAAACTTCATTGACAGGAACAAACCTATTAAATCTTGATGTCTTCTCAAAAGGCACTCTAACCCATTAGATAGGAACTTTCATTTTGCAAGAACAATGTAGCCACATATAGAGAAAGATATATGATTTCACTTATATGTGGAATGTGAAACACAAAACAAAACAGAAAGGCATTCATAAATACAAAGAACAAACTGGTTATTACCAGAGAGAGGCGGGGGATGGGCAAAAAGGTGAAGGGGATTAGGAGGTTAAAAAAAAAAAAAGAAAGAACAATGTAGCCGTGAAAAACTCAGGCAAGACACATGCAGATCTAATGAACAGGAAAAGAAACAAAGAAATCAGAGAAAAGAAGAAATCAAGTGTTGGAATATTTGGTGCATTTGATTAGTTCAGGGTTATAAGATCTAAACTTCTTACTGTAAATAGAAAAGGTACAAGTCCTTTCATAATATATTGTCCACCTCCACCATAGGTCAAGAAAGCTAAAGGCCTCTGGGACCTGTGATCACTAGTCATAGAGCTAACATGCAGCATTTTGGTCATGCTGGTGATGATGGAATGAGATGACAGTGGAGCAAACACTATTATGGCCAATGACATGCATCTAGGAGGGCTTCTTTGGCTTTAGGTTTGGGTATTCAAGCACTAGTAAGAGGATCCAGTACGGTGTCTCAGTGTTGGTGGCAGAACAGTTCTCTGCCTGAAGCTCTGCAAGCCTATAGCATTCTTCTTAATAGCCCCAAGCTGGAAACATACAAGATGTCCATAAACCATGGAGAGAATAAAGAATGGCAATTTCTTGTGGTGGAATACTATACTGCAAAGGAAATGGATGAACAATAGCTATACGCCACCATGTGGATGAACCTTCTCAACAAAGTAGGTCATAAGAAGAGAGACACAAGATGCATATACTGATTGATTATATTTGTAAAACACTCAAGAAGAGGCAAAACTGAGCTATACTGTGTGAGATTCATACATAGGTGGTGAAACTATAAAGTAAAGATAAGAGGGTTATTACAAAAATTAGTGGTTACTGCTAAACTGGGAAGGCGATGGGATTACAATGGGAAAGAGGCAGGCAGGGGCTGTTAGTATGTGGGCAATGTACTGTTTCTCATCCTGGGTGGAGGTTATATGGGTGATCACTTTACAACAATTTGTTAAACTATATATTCATGTTTTATGTACTTTCTGAGTTTCCTATGTCATAATAAAATGGTTTAAAGGCAATACATTAATATTCTAGTTTCTTAATTAATAAGTATGTCTAATGTTAGCCAGAAACCCAGAGTTTGATCATCTCTGACTGGATTTTAAAAAGTGAGCTCTAAGTTTGCAAAGCTGAGATTCCTAGATGACCCCAAATTGAGGAGAGGTGTAATATGGAAAGAGAATCACAGGAAAGAGAGAAACAGACCTGGACTTAAATTCTGATTCCACGATGTGTTAGCTTTGCAACCTTGGACAGTTTCTCATCTATAAAATGCTGACCTTTCAGGGATGTAGGGAGGTTTATAAGAGATAAAGTGGACAAACTGTCAATAAAAGGTAGTTGGTTATTGTATATGACTCCATTTAGGTGCCTGGCTTAAGGAACCAGCCAAAACGCTGATGTCTCACTATTGAAATGTCCAGTATTTTACCTCACCATGAAGAGTATTTAAAACAGAACAAAAAATATCTTCTTCTTTTACCAATCTATCATTTACCCATCCCTGAAGGACTCACTCATTAATTCAACAAATATTTCTAGGGTTTCCAGGGTGCCAACCACAGATGAGGTGTCATAATCTGTGTTGCTCTGGTCATTACACCTTGAGAAAGATGTAGTATTGCTTGAACGTGTTCAGAGTTAGACAGTTAAAATGATCTCAGAAATGTGTTTGAAAGGAAAAGTGAAAGGCTGTCTTACAAGGAAATATGATAAAGATTTGGAATTTAATTTAAAACTACAAAGGCTTGAGAGAATATGGTCAATATTCAAAAAATCATGAAGGGTGAGGATAAGAGGTTTCTTCAAATAATCCTGGAATACTAGGACTTTCTAGAAGGGGTTCCCTTAAAGTTTGACATAAATGACTACTTGTTTTCCTCTGTATCTCCCCTGCTAGATTGAGTTCCTAAAAAATAGGGACCTTTCGTAATCCATTTTTAGGTCACTTTTTGAAGAAGGTACCTTGTTCGCGCTGCACTAGGTGTGACAAATTTTCCTATAAAGGGCCAGAGAGTAAATATTTTAGCCTTTGTGGGCCACGTGGTCTCTGTCAGAACTACTCAAATCTGCTACTACAGGGCAAAAGCAGCCATCCATAATATGTACAAACAGGTGTGACTGTGTGCCAATAAAGCTTTATTTACAAAAACAAGAGGCAGGCAGTATTTGACCCATGGACGCTACTGACCAGGGGATAAGAACTCTATCGATTCTACCTACCGTTAAACCCTCAATATCAACAAGATTGCCTGCCTAGATTATGACTGATGCTCAGTACATATTTGTTGAATGTTGAATTCCAGAACTTTAGATAGGGACTTAATAGAAACTAGGTCCTTAATGTATGTTCACAGAATTGAACTTCAATTAAAAGGAAGCACTATTTTATATGATGGTTCAGTTTGAATATTGATGTGGTTCATAAAATTTAGATGAACTCTGTGGATGGCAGTTCTACATGGGTTATTTTAAAACAAGCATGTTTAGGGGATGTCCTCCTAACTTTCTGGTAGAACAAGTTCGCCCTCCTATGAATTGTACCTCGGAGCAGTTGATATTTAATTCAACCAATAATAATGGATAAATCTCTTGGGGATAAATAAGTCTATAGATAGAACTAGGGCAGGACCTCCAGTGTTTGGGGTCAGGTCATTCAAATTTAGTAAGTGTTAAAAGTTTTAGCTAATGATTTCAAAAGATTGTGTAACTTAAAAAAGTTTGTCACATTTATAAGTTGACAATATACACACGCCTTCAGCAGCAGAGAAACAAGTGAACTGTGTACCTACTTGGCAGGGCAAAGTCAGAGTGCTCACACTGCGCACACATCTGGGGGTCCTATCACAAATATTGCAGTTGGGGAATTCGAATTCATTTATCCCCAGGGCCGATTAGCAACTGGACCCTCCAATCCAGGCTATGCCCAATAGAATTACCTTAATGCTTTCTTCCTGAAGTAAGCTATTATGCTGTTTCAAGTCCAGGTTCTTCCCTCGCTCATACCAGAGCTCTTTTTCAGCTGAGTTGTACAGAATCTGGGGCCGGTGAAAATTCTGACGAAGCTGATGTACATCCTCTTGCTGCTGGTATTTCAATTTTTCTCCAGATGATGGATACTAAGCAAACATTTTAAAAGAGAAATGTGGGGAGTTTGAAAGAATATTAGTAAAACATGGGTTCCAGCTGTCAGAAACAGAAATGTCAGAACATGATTATTCACACGTAAATATTCTTGGAATTGGCTTACCTCCAGCAAATTACTCTTTTTTATACTTATGGCCATTTGGTACATGTTCATATAATTTAACTCCTGTTATTTTAGAGTGAAAATATCAACGAAATTATTTGAGCAAAGCAGTTAAGCATAGACAACTAACTTTCTTATTTTTCATACCAATGAAGGGAAACAGAAGCATGAACCATTTTAGGGTAAGACATGCTTTAAATCGGGAGTTCAAAGAGCCAATATGTGAAGAAGGAAAGTGTGAATGTGTATACAGTGTGTGAGAGTGTGTATGTGTGAGTGTGTGTATATGTGTGTGGTATTTGTTGGCAAAAAGAAAGAGAACATTTAGCAGGAGATCTTAAATTCCCAGTCTTCCTCATCGCTTTCCTGTTACTATCACATGATTCTTCCTCAGTTACTATTCAACAACCACACCACCCTCCTGCAGGTCTCCAGGGCAATAAAACCACCTTGACCAAAGGAGGAATCATGGGGTTTTCTAAAAGATAGGCTCACATAGGTGTGCTATGTAGATAAAGAATTCAACCTTATCCAATGCAATAGATAACATATATTTAGAGTTTCTTGAGTCCTGGTCCAGTGTACTTCCTGCCCATGACTTACTGGAAATCCCATGTCATTAGTCTAGTTCTCTCTTGCTTGCAACAGAATTGTAACACAGAATTCCCCAAGTCCTGTAAAGCCCTTTAATTCCTGTCTTGTTTTAGTCAAAAAGACAGTTTAAATCCAGTTTGCTTATCCTAGAGCTTCAAGTGTCTAAGATCCCTAAAAAAAATTCTTTAATGGAATTATAATGTAATTATTAAGAACCCTAGCTTTGGAATTAGTTTCAGTCCTGAATCTATCTTGAAGAAGTTAGTTAGTTTCTCTGCTTTTCATTTCCTTCATCTGAAAATGGGGATAATAATGATAACTGCTGGATGGAGTAAAGGTTAAGTAAGATAATGCATGCAAGAATTTAGCACAATGCCTAGCACACAATAAGTACTCAATAACATTACCAAGTACTGTGGGTGCTACCCAGTTTTATTTTAACTGCCTTCTGCGTCCATCGAAAACAAGATTTCTCCGGAAGCCTGGAAACCCTTGATCACCTGTCTAGCTTCTTATTTAACTATCAGATGGCAGCTTTTAATAATCAATTAGTAACCAGTAGTCCAGATGGCCACTGAACACGCCCAGAGATTTATAAGAGAAGCGCCCCCTTTATACCAATGTACAGAAGTTTTTAGCCTGTTTTGGAGATGAGAAAAGCCAGAACAATAGTTCTTCTTGCCTACGTTTTCTAGTCAAGTCACTTAGCCAGAGTAGAAATGCAAATTATTTTTCATGAAAGGCAAATAACTAGTAAAGAAGCTACCAGTTAGCCAATCAAGTGGCCCACATAAAGAGTCTATTTTTTCCCCACCACGTAAATTGCTTCCTGGCAGAAAGTTATTACAGAGGCGTTTAGACTCACTCAGGCTACTAGGAACCATGTAGGAGTGCAAAGTAAAGTACTTAAGTGTCCTTTCTTGACCAACCAACAGATTTATTTAGCCAGTTATTCTCTCTGAGTCTCAGCTGACTCATCTGCAAATTAAAGGCATAAGACCAGATGATCCGTACATAATGTCTCTTCAATTCATAATTCCTTAAGAATTAAAATGAAACAAATTGGAACAACCATTAATAATCTTAATTTTATAGGCTTAAGATCTAGCTTTTAATATTTTTAAATATTATCTTCATACAATAAAAATTTAATATGAACCAAAGCCATATACTGGTCCCGATGACAAGATCATTCCTTTTGTGGAAACAATTAAAGCCTACAAGACTTAAATACTCTCGTCCAGTGGATGTGGATGGAACAGGCTACCCAGCCTGTGAAGCTGTCAATCATCAAACCAAGTCTACTTGTTCAGACTCCCTACTCATCAAACATTCTTCAGATTTGGATTTGTCTTTCTCAGTTCTCTACAGGTGAATGTGTTGTTCATTTAAACATGTTCAAGTGTTATTTATAATTATTACAGATAATAATTAACTGACATTCCAGTCTTACCCTATAGTCTTGAAAGTTTGGTTTAATGTGAGTTTACCCCCAAGACACAGATCTATTCTAAGGGGGACTAATGCAACAAGTGTTGGAAGCTGCAAGCCTAAGGGCCAAACCCTGAATAAATTCACCAAGATAATTGATAACAGACACCCTGGAGGGCTTTTGGGAGACAGCTTGCCAGCCTTCCTTAGGAAATTAGCTTTACCTGAGAACTGTATGCTTTCTTTGAATTTCTCAGCAAGGGGAAGCAAATGACATAGGGGTTAAGAGGTCAAGTTCTAGAGTAGACAGACCCAGGTTCCACCACAATGTGTCATTCTGGGAAAATTATTTAACCTCTCTAAAGCCTCAGTTTCCTCATCTGTAAAGTGGCAATAATATCCTGTCTTGTTGTGTTGCTTAATACACACAAGGTATTTAGTATAGTGCCTGGAACAGAGCAAATATTCAATAATGTCACAGACAAACATGAAGCTAGATTTTTGAACCTATAAAATTAAGCTAATTATTGGTGATTCCAGTTTGTTTCATAAACATTGGGGAAGTAATAATCTTGAATTCAGCTATTACAACCTTACCTGGAATGCTGCTGAACAGCAGAAATTAAGCTACCAAAGGCAATCAGCAGTCACAAATGATGTCACAAATACATATGAACAATAGAGCTCACCTACTGACTCATAAAAGAGGCTCTCACAGTTCTTTTTCTATGTATTTACCATCTATATGCATTCTTTAAAGTTTAATATCTGGTCTCAAGCTATAGTTGCTTAAATGTGTATGTTATGAGATTTAAGAAGATACAGCAATAAGCAGCTAGGCACTCGACAATAATCCGACAACAGGGGTGAAGACCAAAAACTTAACATACACAAGAACTAAAAGGCAGAACAATTTATAGCCACCAGTACATCAAAGTAACCTCTACACAGAAAAAGGTTCTGAAATTATCATTGCACAGAACCCTGAAGAAAAAAACCAAACATCTGTCTAAAATGTCTTTTCTTCCTTGCCTGCCTAAAGAAGTAAATGAAATAGTGTGTGTGATACTGCTTTGGGACATGTAAAGTTCAAAATATAAATATGTTATTTTTTCCCATGAGGCCCACATCTATCTTGTTTCCTGCGGTATGTGTCCGAACACAGGGCCTGGCACGTCATAAATACTCCACTAATAACGGTCAGATAAACAAGTAAGAGCAACTGACCCTTCTTTCAATCATTCAAAGTCATTACTATGGAACAAAATTACTTAACTCTGCAAGAATTCAGTAAAACCCTAGAGGCTATGTGGTATATAGGACCATTTGTCTTTTCACAAAGTGGCTCTTCTCCCAGATGCCCCCATATAATTTTTATATATTTAATCGTTTATATATATTTCACCTCCCTCCTGGGTATTGACAGATGATTCTTCAAGTAATGAGAAAGGGTACATTAAATAAAATTAATAAATGAACCAGGATGTTACTTGTCATACTCTCCAACTCATTGTTCTAGAAGTGCATTGATCATTTTAAGCTCATAAGTCAAGATTTTATCATCTTTGTGACCACAGTGTGCAGCCTCTGCCCAAGCCTCCTACACTGCTCACTGCCCAATAAAGGGACTGTCTGGGGGATTTAAAATTAACCTCTTTTTGAACATTTGATGTCATACTCCCCTTTGGTCTTCTGAATAAATGCAATGGCTCCCTTCTCTTTCAAACGTATCTGAATCTCCTTTCAGGGGTCTATTTTCCTTCTTTACTGTGACTTGCCTCATTTTCAGACCCTTATATTTGAATCTTTTTTCAAATATCCTTTTGACTTCCTTTACTATTACTCTGCCTTTTTTTCCTATGTATACTTGAAGCCATTTTTAAATGTGTATTATCGGTCATTTAAAGTTGGTTTGTGAGGGCGGCTGGGTGGCTCAGATGGTTGGGAGTCTGCCTTCGGCTCAGGTCATGATCCCAGAGTCCTGGGATCGAGTCCCGCATTGGGCTCCCTGCTCCTTGGGAGCCTGCTTCTCCCTCTGCTTCTCTCTCTCTCTCTCTCTCTCATGAATAAATAAATAAAATCTTAAAAAAAAAAGTTGGTTTGTGAATGTGTACAAAGGCCTCTCCCTCTGTGGATCTCAAGATAATTCCTAGAAAGGTATGTGTAGGGAAATCTTAATTTGTACAAGAGGGAACCTGCAAAATTGAGGTGTAAGAGCTGAGGTGTGGTTGGCAGTCACTCCCTGATTTCTCCAGCAGGTGGATCTTGAGTAAATAGCAAAAGCCAAACTTAAAACAATTCCAAGTTCGTGGGCTTTTACCCACCCAAACTATTTTGTAATTCTAAGCCAGGCACGATGAATAGAAAATGTGGCACAAATCCTGCCCCTCCCTATGCTGCCTCCCCAGGGCAGATGTTGAGGACCAATCAGCATTTCTTCCTGCTGAGCCTAAACGGAGCCTACAACCCTTTAGAACAAAGTGCCTCTGCTGACGGGCTTAGTTCCGATTCTGGTTGCTATTTTATTACCATTCAGGCCATGGTGATGATCTTGCTTAACAACATACATTAATGTTGATATAAAAATGGTGCTTACGTCCACAGCTGGCCAGAGGAAATGGACCTAGAAAGAGCGCGTGTTGACAGCATCCACCTGGGCACTACTGTCATCTGAACTATCCCCTGAGCTCTGAGACTGCAGGGACTCAGCTCTTCTCTAAGCCTCACGATTTCCTCAGGCTTCAAGGTCAACTGCTGTCCTTCAGCCTTCATATCTTGGTTCTCTGGTGAGTCCTCCTTCTGCCTCTCTCTTGGCAAAGTGTCCTCCTTTACTGGCTCCTCTGCAACTACCTTCTGCTTACTTTCTCCTTGTTCAGGACTTGGTACAAATATAACAACAGAAAACTGTCAAAATGCTCATTATAGTAGCAGAATATGGACGGAAAAAAAAAATCAACCAGTACTTCAAGCAAATTTTTCAACTTGAATTCTGTAGCAGAACAGTTATCTTACTCTTATAAATAAAATTTAAAAACAAATGAGTCATATTTTTTTCACTCACATTCAGGGAGATGACACATCAGAGATTTTTGTTTATACTAAATCTACCAGTTTAAGGGAGCTTTTCACTTTTTCAACATTAAGTATGGCACTGGGCAGACACAGATTGTAAAGATTTTTTTTTAATTACTCAATGAGCTCCAGGCACTTTGGCAGGCACTGGGGCTACAACAGGACATAATCCCTGCCCTAAAGGGTGTACAATTCAGTGAGAAATAAGGATGATAATTGAGTAGATTACACTAGTAGTAAGTAATCTGAGGCCTGATGGATGACTAGGCACAAACCGAGCAAACATAAAGGTACAGGTGTGTGCATACTTGGTTTTTTTTTTTAAAGATTTTATTTATTTATTTATTTGACAAAGAGACACAGCCAGAGAGGGAACACAAGCAGGGGGAGTGGGAGAGGGAGAAGCAGACTTTCAGCAGAACAGGGAGCCAGCCCAATGTGGGGCTCGATCCCAGGACCCTGGGATTATGACCTGAGCTGAAGGCAGATGCTTAAGGACTGAGCCACCCAGGCGCCCCCAGGTGTGCGCATACTTGTATGTGTGTGTGTATGTTGGATGAAGGTGCTGGTATAGGTGGGAACAGAAAAAAATAAAGGTGTTCCAGGATGACCTAATAAATAAAATGGGTAAAGCCTAGAGGCAAAAGAATGTCCTTTAGAAAGATCATTTGGGTGCCACGTGGTGGGAAACCAGAGATTGTTAGTGGTCCACGTGATAAACAATGATGACTAGAACAGGATAGTGGGGATGGAAACAAGCAGTGAATTCTAGAGATATTTAGAAGACAATATTGATAAAATTTGTCATGAATTGGATGTGACAGGAGAGGGGAAAAAAAGGAATAATGGATGACACCTGGATTTCTGACTGGGGCAAATAGGCCGTGGATGGTAGACCAAGAAGGGGGAATGTGAATATAGATTGGAGAGATGCCTCTGGAGAACATACAGATACAGAAGAATGTGAGCAGCAGCCTTGGGATCGGGTAACAGGAGCCAAGGAGAAGGGAGAAAGTGAGAGAAGGAGGACCATTGTAGACAGACGCCTGAAGACCTGTAAGGAACAAGCAAGAGGAATGAGAGCCAGGAGGGGAGGTTGAGAAGCCAGAGAGGGAGGAGGAAAACCAAGAGACTGTGAGCCGCAGAAGCCAATGGGAAGGAATGTACTTTCAACGGTCAGACAGTGTGGATGATACAAACATGCCGAGTTTATTTTTATTCATTCATTTTAAATTTATTTCAGCTACCTCAGAGCCTAGATAGCATGCTTCACAAATTATAGCTGGTGCTCAAATTCTTCAAGAAGGCAATTTGGCAATTCAGATCAAGAGCCATAAAAATGTTCAGATCCTTTGACTGAATAATTGAATACCAATGAATTTACTGCAACAGAATAATTCATAAGAAGAAAAGAGCTGAATGTATAATAATGCTCCTAAGCATACTATTTAAAGCAGTGATTAAATGGAGACACAGGGGCGCCTGGGTGACTCAGTTGGTTAAGCGACTGCCTTTGGCTCAGGTCGTGATCCCGGAGTCCTGGAATCGAGTCCCGCATCTGGCTCCCGGCTCGGCGGGGAAACTGCTTCTCCCTCTGACCCTCTCCCCTCTCATGCTGTTTCTCTCTGTCTCACTCTCTAATAAATAAATAAATAAAATCTTTAAAAATAAATAAATAAATAAATGGAGACACAGAAATGGCTAAGAGAATTAAAGATAAATCAACTTGAAAGTGGTATAAAGACAATTCATCAACATGAAAAATACTTATTAAAATAAAATGGTAGAACAATATATATATGTATATGTGAATAAACATACGTAATACCATGGGAAATGTATATATAGGAAAAACTGGAAAATAACAGGGGAAAAATTATATTTATAATTCCTTTAGCACTGTACAAAAAAATTAAATATTTTATTTTATTTTGAACTCAGCAGGTTCTTTTTTTTGTTTTTGTTTTTGAGAGAGAGAGAGTGCAAGAGGGAGGGGAGGGGTGGGGCAGAGGGAGAGAGAGAGAATCTTAAGCAGGCTCCATGCCCAGTGCAGAGCCCAACACAGGGCTTGATGCAATGACCCTGAGATCGTGACCTGGGCTGAAATCAAGAGTCTGATGCTTAACCAGCTGAGCCACCCAGGCGCCCCAACTCAGCAGGTTTTTTTTTTTTTTAAAGATTTTATTTATTTATTCATTACAGACAGAGAGAGAGAAAGAGAGAGAGAAGCAGGCTCCCAAGGAGCAGGGAGCCCGATGCGGGACTCGATCCCAGGACCCTGGGATCATGACCTGAGCCGAAGGCAGACGCTTAACCATCTGAGCCACCCAGGTGCCCTCAGCAGGTTTTTAAAGATAATATGCTCAGGGCACCTGTGTAGCTCGGTCGGTTTAAGTGTCTGCCTTCAGCTCAGGTCAGGATCCGAGGGTCCTGGGATTGAGCCCTGCATTGGCCTCCCTGCTCAGTGGGGAGCCTGCTTTTCCCTCTCCCTCTGCTGCTCCCCCTGCTTGTGCTCTCTCACCTGCTCTCTCTCTCTCAAATAAAATTTTAAAAAAAGAATTAAAAAAAGAATATACTCAAACTATATAAAACAATATGAAAGACTAAAATGTTTTAAAAATAAATTTCTGATAAAATAACAATGATTTTTTCTATCCTCCATAAACTCTTTTCCTTTTCCTACTCCCAGTGGAAGCCAGATACACTTGAAGACTGGGGAAAATGCAAACATATACCTCATAATTTTTAAAATGGAAAAACTGACTTCTGCTTCCAGGAAAATGGAGTCAACCTACTTTTCCCTGTTTCTCCCACCAAGTACAACTAAAAGCCCAGGCATTATATATAAAACAAACATAAGAAGACTCTGAGGGGCGCCTGGATGGCTTAGTCATTAAGCGTCTGCCTTTGGCTCAGGTCATGATCCCAGGGTCCTGGGATCAAGCCCCGCATCGGGCTCCCTGCTCAGCGGGGAGTCTGCTTCTCCCTCTCCCACTCCCCCCTCCCCCTGCTTGTGTTCCCTCTCTCACTGTCTCTCTCTCTGTCAAATAAATAATAATAATAATAAAATCTTAAAAAAAAAAAAAGAAGAAGACTCTGAAAGATACAGAGAAGGCAGACCAACTAGGGTACTCAGGACCTGAGGAGTGACATGACTGTGAACTTCCTGGGTTTTAACAGCTTTATTCCAGCGGCCAAACACCACAGAAAAAAAACTGGCCCCACCCTCACCCATGTCAGCCAAGGTCAGCTTGGGAGCCTATACTCCCACTTCCGCCAGGCTATAATGAAGCACCCCCACGGGGGGGTGTCACAAGCCAACAGGGAGCAGGGACTTTCATCCCTGCCAGGCAGTAATAGACACAGGGAGTCCGGACTTTCACCCCCACCTGGCAGTGAGGAGACACCTTTCTCCCTTTCCACTGGGGTAGTGTCAGAGGAGGCCTAGTGGAGAGTAAGGACTTTCACTAACAAGACCACACTTACCCACCTCCATGTGGTATCATGGAGACCCAGTGGATACCAGTAATAAGGCACTCCTCCCTCTCACAGCCAGAGCAGTATAAGCAGAGGCCTCCCACCCTCACCAGCAGTAATGAGGAGTCCCCCTTTCCTTGGGTGTCCATGGAGTTTGAGTGGGGAAGCTTGACTTGTACCCCCCACCTGGGGTAGTAATGAGATTGTACCCTCCTACTCCCCCTGCCAGAGTGGTATCGGAAGAAGCCAGTTAAACTGAAGGCTTAAATAAGACCTAGAGTCTCATAATACCCCAAATATTCAGATTTTAATCTAAAATTACTCCTCATACCAAAACCCAGGAAAATGAAAAAAGGTAAAAATAGATGATAAAACCAACATGTCAGAATTATCTGACAAAGATTTTTAATCAGCCGTTATAAAAATGCTTTGATGAGCACTTATGAACACAATTGAAACACATGAAAATCTTGGCACAGAAATAGAAGATATAAGGAAGAACCAAACGGAAATTTTGGAAGAAAATAAAAACTCAAATGCAAAATGGACTTAAATTGTAAAAATATACATAAAACACAGGAGAGTCTTCAAGACTAGCAGAGTTCTGAGACTTAACACCAAAAGTATGATCCATAAAAGGAAAGACTGATACATCATCAAAATGAAAAACTTCATGCTGAGAAAATCCTGGTAAAAGAGTGAACAACAAGCAATGGACTGGGAAAAAATATTTGCAAATCACATATCTGACAAAGGACTAATATTAGAATTCATAAAGAACTCTCAAAACTTAACAGTGAGAAAACAAACCTGTTAGAAAATAGGCAAAGACACAAAAGGAGATTTCACTAAAGAGGACAGACAGATGAAAATAAGCACACAAAAAGACACTCAACATCATTAGCCTTCAGGAAAATGCAAATGAAAACTATAACGAGATACCACTATACACCTATCAGAATGGCTAAAATTTACAAGTGACAATACCAAATGCTAGAGAAGATGCAGAGAAACTGGATCACTCCTATATTGCTAGTGGGAATGTAAAATGATATAGCCACTGGGGGAAAACAGTTTAGCAATGTCTTAAAAAACAACAAAAAACCCCTAAACATATGGTTACCATATGAGCCAGAAATTGCACTCCTGGGGATTTATCCCAGAGAAATGAACAATTACATTCATACAAAAACTTGAATATTTATAGCAGCTTTATTCAAAACAGCCCAAACTAGAAATAAACTGGATGTCTTTCCATGGATGAACAGTTAAACTGTGGAACAGCCATACTGTGGAATACTACACAACAGTTAAAAGGATCCAATTGTTGATACAGAAATCCAGATGAATCTCCAGAGAATTATGTTGAGTGAAAAAAGGCCAGGCCCAAAAGGCTACATATTGTATGGTTCTATTTATATAACACTCTTGAAATGAAAAACTTACAGAAATGGAGAATAGACTAATTTGAACTAGACTAGGGCCTAGAGTTAAGAAGTAGGTGAGGGGGGAGGAATGTTGGGAGGGAGGGTCTATAAAAGAACAACAGGAAGGATCTCTGTGGTGATGGAAATGTTCTGTACCTTGACTGTATCAATGTCAATATCCAGGTTATGATATTATACTATAATTTTATAAGATGTTACCAATGGGAGAAACTGATTAAAGGGTTCATGGGACCTCTCTATTATTTCTTATAACTGTATGCATTGTGAATCTACAAGTACCTAAAAATAAAAAGCTTTCTTTAAAAAAATGGCAAATATGAACTGGTCATTTGGGCTTAACATCTATGCAGGTGCTTGATACATTTAGAAGGATAAATGACTTTATAAAGAGTAAACTTAGCCAGACCTAATGTAATTTCCTTCTATAATTGCATAGTGGCCATGCTGACACGGAAGAAGAAGAAGTAGCCTTCGTTATATTTCCATAGTTTAAAGATAAAGTTTAAATGGTCTTCCTCTCAGGTGGGCCTATGAGATGTGCCTATAAAGCCATATTTAGGCAGTCGGTAAGTCTTCTCTGACTTGGAGGGAACGATGAGCAAGCGCTCTCTAGGGCACAATCCTGGGGCTGATGCCATTTTACATCTTCATTAATGGTCTGAATAAATTAACAGCATTCACATGAATTTGTTAGTTGATTAAGGAGAATTAGCAATATCTTGGAATATGGGAATTTAAAGTGCTCTTGATACATGAGGGCAATTTCCATTAAATAAATGCCCTCCAAAAAGAACAGGCTTTATCCTTTCAAAAGATATAAGAGAAAATGTGTAATTTAGAAACAAAAGGCAAACTTTGGGGCACCTGGGTGGCTCAGTTGGTTAAGTGTCTGCCTTCGGCTCAGGTCGTGATCCCGGAGTCCCAGGATCGAGTCCCGCCTCAGGCTCCCTGCTTGGCAAAGAATCTGCTTCTCCCTCTGACCCTACCCCCTCTTGTGCTCTCATTCTCTCTCTCTCTCTCAAATAAATAAATAAAACATTAAAGAAAAAGACTACTTTGGCTGCTCTATGGAGAATGGATTGGTAAAGACGTATGGAAGCAGGGAGGTTAGTTAAGAAGATATTGTGATAGTCTAAGTGAGTGATACCAGTGTCATGGAGTAGGGTAGTAGCAGTGGAGATATAGTAGAAATAAACAGATTAAATATTCTATATTTTCATGGTGGAACTGACAGAATTTGTTGATAGTTTAGATATGGGGAGGAAACAACAATGACTCCTTAGGTTTTGGTTTGATCAACTGTCTGAATGGAGGGGCTATTCACTGAATGGATTGGACTAGGGAAGAAATAGTTCAGAGGAAGAGGAAAAATTTATCAGTAGCCTGTGAAATGGATATAAATTCACTGTCAAGTTGAACTGGAAACATAAGTCAACTTGAACACTTACCACATACTTCTTGATAAAGGTAGTAAGAATGCAAGGAGATGGTGAATGAGAGTGTGTTAGAAAAAAATACAGCTCATTAAGGCATTAAGGTCAAGGGAAGCTACCAACTGCTCTCGGGCCCAAGCTTCCTAACAAAGCAAACCCAGGCTGAGATCAGCTGGGCTCTGTAAGCTTAGGGCTGCCATTGGAAGTCCAACTTTGGGTTCTACTGCAAGTACACAGTGGGGGTAGGAGGAAATCTCTATTCATTCCAATATTTTTAAAGGCATTGTTCTAGACACTGGAGAGAGTCCAGAACAAGACAGATTGGACTTCATTCCCCCATCCCACCCCATGTTATGCATATACAAAGACTGAGTCCTGAGCAGTTTTTAATACCATAAAGCTCACTTTCATAGCAACTACATAGAACCCAAGTGTCCCAGCACCTTCTAGCCCTTGAGATATTTGTGACTATGTCCTCTCCAAAGTAGAAAAAGTGGTAACCTCTGACTCAGAGTTAGGAGACTTGGGACTTCCTGCAGTCTCGCTGATAACTTGCTAAGTGTGTGACTGTAACTGGAATAGGCATTTCAGTTCTCTTGGTCTCAGAGACCTCTTCTGTGATAGGAGAAGACTAGCTAAATAGCAGTGGTTTTCAAACATTTTAGCTGTGGCCCCTTTCTTGAAGTAAAATCTTATACAGAATTCCACATATAAAACAGATGAAGTGGGTCTTCTCCAGCTGAAATGTGAGTGGAGGGCTCCCAGTCCCACTCATCAATCTTTCCTCATCTCCAAAGGCAGTTTCTGAGCCGCCCCCTCCCCGCCCCCCCCCGCCCACAGAGCTCCTAGAGTCTTGGAATGCTGAAGTGTGAAAACCACTAGAAGAAGATTTGCAGGTCCCTCCTGTTGTAAGATTCATTACTCTATAAGAAAAGCACCATACACAACAGAAAAACAAGACATAGTCCATTACCTTAAAGGAGCTAAAATCTAGAAGAGATGTACTACAAGAATCCATCAACTTGGCTTATGGAGCAGCTTCTATGTGCACGGGACCATGCTAGGTGTGCTCTAACACTTTCTACTTCTTTTCAGTGGAAGATGTTTGCTCATGGCTTTCTGGCATCTTCTTCACCCCAAGTCCTGCCAACATCCTGGAAGATTCCAAGGACCATACAGATCACCCACCAATGCCTTGGCATCTCACTTCCTCAGTCTCCTTATCTCCAGTTATCTCCTCATGTCTCCCTCTTTGCCAACTATTTGAATAACCACACCATGGCTTGTATCAGCAGCAAACACTTCATTTCTGAAATAACTAAAATTAGATATCCAGATTTCAGCTTTTCCTTTTTACATAATTTTTACATAAATACCTTCAATTCCTTGTCTCTTTTTCTATCAGCTCCCTTTACTTGCTTCTTTATCCAATGTAGAGTCCAGTGTTTGTTTTTGTTGTTGTTGTTGTTGTTATTATTATTATTATTATTTAAGTAGGCTCCATGCCCAGCATGGAGCCCAGTGCAGGGGCTTAAACTCATGACTCTGAGAGCAAGATCTGAGCTGAGCCACCCAGATACCCCAAGCCTAGTGTTCATTATTTTAATCACTGTCTAAATAAAATGTTCAGCTTTCTTTCCCCCATTGTCCTTCCACTGCATTCATGTGGCAAAACCTTAGCCCTGGACAAATCCAACTGTCTTCTCATGCCTAAACTAAATGTTGCCCCCCATACCACATATTCTCAAAGACAAATGCCATACAAAGTCACAGTCTCTAGCCTTAACTGGGCCCTCAACACTACCTGGCCTCCCTAGTAAGCTTTCCTTTCCAATTGCCACAGTTATTATTTCAAACTTTTTTCACTCTGACATTTCTATTACTCTCTTTCTTTCCTACTTCACAGAGGACACAAACTATCAAACAAGCTCTTTGATTTCCTCTCAGGTTAAAAACTCAACTTGGATCTCTGTCCATTCTCCCTTTCTTCCTCCTGTTATAATGGACCAGGTGGCCCATCTCCTAAGGCTAGTCCCCCTCTGGTATTTGGAATCCTAAACCTGTCCATTTGGGGACTCTTTCTCAGCATTTAAGCACAACACATTTTGGGGCACTTGGGTGGCTCAGTCGTTAAACACAACACATTTCCTCTTACCTCAGCTCCATATTCCCTTCTTTCCTTTACAACCAAACTTTTTGGAAGGCATCCACACTCACCATTTTTACTTCCTCAAATTCCACTCACTCCTCAGTTCACTCCCATTTACCATCCCATGAGATGTGATCTAGGAAGCCATTTGTTTTTTGCCCTTCAGTGGAACAACTCTTACTAAAGTCTTCAACCACATTCTTAATCCTGAATTAAGTAGTCACCTTTTGTTCTTTATTTTCTTGGCAGTACATAACACTATTTACTATTTCTTTCTTCTTGAAACACTCTCTAATCTGGCTTCTGTAACACACACTCTCTTGACTTTTCTTCTACTTCTCTGGCTGTTTTGTCTACGTTAACTTTGGGGTTAATTCCTTTTGTCTCTTATAAAGAGGCTTCCCTTACATTTCTGCCTTTGGGTACCTTCATCAAGCAACTTACGGGACCATCTTATCCATCACAGGACTTCTGCTACCATCTACTTATTGATGATTCTCAAATTTACCTCCAGCCCAGGCTTTGCTCTTGGCATGGCTGTTTTAAAGACACTTCAAAGTCAACGTATCAAAAGTTGCACTCCTTTCCCGCTTCCCTCAAAACTCTGTTCCCTAATTCAATGGATAACACCATCAAACCAGAAACTTGAAAGTCTTCCTTAACCTCTGCTAATACCCAAGTCCCCACCTACCATACCTTCTTCCTCACTTCCTATACTCATTAGTCCCTAAGTCCTGTTGATCCATTTCCATCCACTTTTCTCTATCCTCACCAACACTCTCCTCTCTCACCAGATTATAGCAACAGCCTCCAAACTAGTCTCACTACCTTCATTCCTATACTAACAATCTATTATCCACACAGCAGGCCAAGTGAACAGGCGAAATCTATTTTGGTCTCTTCCATGTTACTAAACCCTGCGGTAGTTTCCTATTGTCCAAACTTCCCCATGCGGGTACTCATGTTCCCTCGTGATCAGGTCCCTGCCTACTTCCTCACTCTCATCGTCTCCTTCCCCATTTCTTCTCTTCATGCTCTGTGCTTTAGCTCCACCGAGGTCACTGAGTTCCTCAAACAAATCATGCCTTCTCTTGCACATGTCATATTCCCCCTGAAAATTACTCTCTCACCTTTTTGCTTGGCCTTGGGTTATCTATACTTCAGGACTCAGTCTGTTACTTCCTTTAAGAATATTTTCTGGTTTCTTAGCCTGGACCAGGGCACCTCCTTTGTGCTCCCATAGTATCCAATACTGCTTTGTTTAATTGTCTATCTTCCCCCGACAGGCTATATGGACCATGAAGGTAGGAGCTATATCTTATTTTGTATCCTCAGTATCTCCCTACAGTACGTGGCACATGGTAGATACAAATTTTACCATCAAATGTGATTGTGTAATGGATCTGAGATAAATGGAGGCTGTGAAGTGGGGCACAGGAGATACAAAGCGAGGAAACATTCCAAAAAGAGGTGATAAGGGAAGCATAGGGCAGATACGTAGACTTCTCACAGTCCCAGTGATGGGAAGTAATTTGGACCATGTAATGGAAACAGGTGGCAGCAAGGAGCTCTTTAGAGAGAAGTCCAGGATCTTTATCATGGCAAGGTTCCCTACCTCCAATGGAATAAAGGCCACAGCCTTGCTCCCTGTGGCAAGTATCCCTACCAATGATACCAAGTCAGCTGGGTGGATTTTTGTCAGCTTTGATAATTAACGTCAACATCTTCTCTGAAGAATGTTCAGAGTGGCCACTTCAACTCCATTGCCACCTACTCAATCAAGGCCACTATCTCTTCATCTGTGGCTCATATCTGGATTAATAGGTCTGTTTTTCTTCTTCAATTTATCTCTTCTAGAGATACTAGAACAATCTCCCTTAAAAACCTGGTAGTACACCATTCTAATGCTCAAGAACTAGACTTCCTTTTTCCCCCATAGCAAACCTATATGCTGTGACCGACCTTCTCGGCTCTTTGCTCTTGTGACCACTATCATGCCTGTTCCCCACCATGTCTCTAATATGCTTTTCTCACTTCTGCAACTAGGTTTCATGATTGTGAATCTTGAACTCAGAGCACACTCTAAAGTTAAAAGCAACTTTTAGGAAAGCATAAAATTCAGCAGTCCAAAACTAGCAAAAATCCCAAAAAACAAAAACCCTCCTTCTACGTTAAGATGTTTACAAAGATAGAACTTTGGCTGCACCTAGACCATATTTTCCTAGTTCACTGATGATGTACCCCTCAGTATATAGTATACATATCAAAATTGCCATCTATTGTTTCTTCTGATGATCTAGTTCTAGGATTTTGCCCAGACAAAATTTGATTGCATCTATTAGTTTTTGTGCCAAAGCAGAGTAATGCATTAGCCAAAAGTCTCAAAAGCTGTGAAAGATACTTCTGTTGAAAAAGCAGAAATACAAGAGTTTGAGGGCAAGATTAACAAGAAAGGAAGGAAGAAAGGAAGGAAGGAAGAAAGAAAAGGTTATCAAAATGATTATCAGATACAATGTTAAATAAAAACAGCAAAAATCCTCTTGGCAGAATATAGTCTAAGTTAGGACATTAACAAATTTCCCTACTGAAACTATGGGTTATTATCATTCCTTTTATTTTTCCATGCTTTCCAAATTTTCCACAAAAAGCACAAATTTATTTTAAAAAGCAAGAAAAGGTTTAAAAATGTAATAATATATCAAAAGACAAACTCCTTGGGGGAATGCTTGCTTATAATTAATTTTTCCACTCACATCATTTGGAAATGAATGTCAAATTCTTACAATGATCAAGCCAAATACAGTAATTGTACCCCCCAAATAATTAATGTGATATGGGACTTTCTCAATTTACCAGAGTTCCTCTCTTCCTTTGGGCTTTGAATCTCTACTTCCAAAATTGGTAGTTTAGACACAAGATCTTTACAGATATGTTCACTTGTAATTAAATTAGCAGGTGCAGTTTTTCTCCCTACAATAAAATGATTTAATTGTTCAAATTCTTGTGAAACCTTCAAGACCTGTAAAGTGAGAAGACAAATAACCTATTTTGTATACTCTAATATATAATTATGAGAAAGTACACTGAGTCCATTAAATGCTTAAATAATTATTGACAATTAATATAAATTGACATCCTATTTGAAGTCTTCTTCTAATTTAACTTAACACTTTGGGGTCGTTATGTAATCTAATCCATTTACCATAGGCATAAGGATGCATAAATCCGTGATTTTTAAAGAAGGGTATTTTTGGAGAAAGGGAGAGAGAGGGAGAGTGATAAAGCAAATGTGGTACCATACTAATACTGAAGGGGTGAAGGTACATGGAAATTCTTTGTATTATTTTTGCAACTTTTCTGTAAGTCTGAAATTATTTCAAAATAAAATGTTTTTTAAAAGAGAGAACAAGGGAGAGCCAGATTACCAGGATAGTGATCTGGATCTCTCATTTTTACATTATATTCCTGTTGCCTCAGTTCATCTTCTGTGTTGTGCTGTCCAGTGATATTTTATAAGACAAGATCCTTTAATTGTACAGTGTGATGATAATTCACTTTGCTGACAAAGTCCCACAAATAAAGCTTAGTTATAGGATGTGCCCCATGTATCCACCTTTGCAGGTAGCAAACCCATGTTCTGGACCTTCCCCTCCCTAGGTCACATACTATTTGATCTATGTCCCAATCCCTCAACAACTTGCACCTTGCTTTCAGGATAACAACTTCAGAGAGGATAAATGAGGCCTGGACTTAGTCCTCCATTTCACATGTGGTATGGAAATACAACCCAATATATTTTAATTGTGTGTTCAAGCCTTCACTCCTTCCTACCATTTTAATCAAGACCAAGAGTAACTGAGGAAGAGAATTTTCAGCCAGGAGTAGTTAATGGTAAGTGGGACTCCAGGAATCACCCTGCAGGCAACCTCTCCATCTAACCCTAGTCTGGCAGCCATTTTTAAACTTGGGGAACACATTGGGGTCAGGATATTTAAACATTTTCCTAATTCTGAGTATGAACCTAATTTTCAGTATAACTGAAAAAAAATGCTTTGATTTGAAGGTTTAAGGATGAAGACATTTAAGTAAACTTTTGTTTGTTTTGAATTCTGGGTGTGGTGGTAAAATACACATAACATAAAATTTACCATCTTAACCTTATACACTTAAGTGTGCCGTTCAGTGGTATTAAATACATTCACATTGTTGTGCGACCATTACCATCATCTATCTCCAGAACTCTTTTCATCTTATAAAACACACTCTATACCTGTTATATTGTTTAATAATTAACTCGACCTCTCCCCCAGCCCCTGAAACTACCATTACACTTTTTGTCTTTATGATTTTGACTACTCTAAGTACCTCACATAATTGGAATCATGCAGTATTGTGTTTTTGTGATTGGCTTATTTCATTTAGTATAATGTCCTCAAGATTCAACCATGTTGTAGCATATTGCAGGATTTCCCTCTTTTAAGGTTGAATAACTTTCCATTGTGTGTACATACCACAATTTGCTTATCTATTCATCCATCAATGAACACTTGGATTACTTCCACATTTTAGCTATTGTGAATAATGCTGTTATGAAAATGGGTGTGCAAATTATCTCTTCAAGACCCTGTTTTCAATTGTTTTGGGTATATACCCAGATAGCGGAATTGCTGGATCATTTGGTAGTTCTATTTTTAAGTAAACCTTTTACATTATAATATGTGCTCCAAAAATTAAGCTGTTGGGAAACTGATTTAAAGTAAAAAATTCACAGAGTAATCCTAAGAGTGAAGTACTGGTTGAAGTCTATTCTGAGATGCAGCTTGGCTTATAACCTACACTATATGGCAATTTATTCTATACTGATAAAAGAAACCCCAATTTCCAAGTCATCTCTTCCTGAAAATTAATTTCCTTTTATCTTATCCTAATAAAAGATAAAGTCAAACACTGAACATTCAAATAATTAATTCAGTCTCACCTTTGTTTCTAATTCAGAATTCTCTCTTTGTAGCAGGTTATATGCTATTAAAAAACAGTCTCTGTTTCTTGATGCCCCTGGAAGACTTTGAATTTCGTTATAAAGGCATCTACGTTCTGACTTTGGTTTTTGCAATCCCTGATTAAGAAATAGAGATATTTAATAATAATAAATAAAATAAGACTTTCCGCATAAAATATATAATACTTAGTTCTAAAGAGGAATCTTTGAAATGACTCTCACAAATTTTTTGTGTTTTAAATATTCCAACTTATTCTTCTGGAAGAACTACTTTCTTAGTAATTAAAGTTTACTTAAATCAATTAATTAAACTGAGCATTTTGGTTTCTATCATTCACTGGACTTCTAGAGTCATTCCTACTTTCAGCAAGGCTTCTAGAGAGGTAAATTCTTCAGCAACTCCTGCATTAGTTATATTACCTGTTTTAACACGTACCTTTTTTTAAAGTTACCTTTTACAAAACAACCATGCCTTTAATTTTGTGACAACCCCATGCAGTTGGGTTACTGAAACAGGCTCAGAGAGTATAAGTGGCCTGCCTAAATTCACATAGCTAGGAAGTGGTAAAGCTGAGATTCAACTGTCTGACCAACTTCAAACTCTGTGTTCTTAACTACAAATTATGCTGCCTTACTTAATAATGTATATTCAGTGACTTAATCAACTAGGGTTTCCTCTAAGCCTCTGATTTTTCAGAAGCTCTATATCCGTGAGAGCAAACACTTCAGTTATATGTAGATTCTTATCAAATTTCTACACTGATGACATGGAACATACAGTTTGGTTGGTGGACGACTAGGACCTGAGAATCTGTGGTGCCCTATGAAGGGAACAGGTGATATGAAATTTACTTTAGGAGAGGAGTTACTTGGTATTTTCCCAAAACCTTGAAATCAGAAGGGGAAGAGAGTGTTGATGAGGAAGGCGTTGGGCAAAAAGGAGAGAAAATAGAGAGTGCCCACCCAAAACCACAGGAAGAGGGCAAGGGGTATCAGTTTCCTACCTCATTGCATTAAAAATTCCTGTAGGTCATCAGGATGGGATTTGGGGCAATGCACTGGCTGTCACCCACCCTGCAAACTGATTAAGAGTCACCATCCTCTAAATTGGTGATCTAGACTTCCATGGACTCACTTCCAGGTCTCTCTTCCAAATATAGGCTGGTTGTCTCCTGATAGACCTTTCCAAGATGGTAGGACAAGCAGTTAAAAGGAGAGACAAGTCCATGACTCTATGACCACCATAATAATCAAATACCTGCTACTTAAAGGCCCCTCTTTGGCTGGTGCTGGAACTCAGCTTGTGGAAAGGACACTCACCCCATTATTACTAACAGAAACACATATTCTATAGCTACGATTTATTTTAAAGTCAAACTAAATGGTAACATGAAATCCCTAAAGTAGGAATGCAAAAAGAGGGAAATAACATCCTGAGTGGCAAAATACCTCACTTTCAACCTTCAAAGCTTTCTGTATAATATTAAAATCGGATGTCAATTGCCTTCTCCTTCCTTCTGATGACTCACTTTCAAAGATTTCAATTTTTTCTTGGCTCATTTTCAAAATCTGCAAAAAGCATTTTACATAATTAATTCTATATACTTTAATCATGTTTCTTATAAATTCTGATAATAATAATTTCCCATCTAACTCAATTATCTAGTCATCTAGGGGAGATATGAAGCTGGGAAAAGTAATTCATAGTACCATAGCTCGTAAGAGACATTTTTCTCTCTGAGCCTATTTCTCAACTGTAAAATGGAGCTGATACTTGTTCTAGATACATTATAACCATCAGAGTAGGAATGAAGTGAGATTTTGAATGTATTTTGTTAAGCACCTACCAAATATAAAGTCTTGTTAAAATCATTCCAGATTAATTGATAATAATAATTGCAATAATGAGAGCAACTACTAGTTAGTGCTTGCCATGTGTCAGACATCATTATACATGATTTACTTGCATTATCTCATTTTGTTTTCCCAGGACCCCTGCGAAATTGGAACTACTATATATATATATATATATATATATATATATATATATATTTTTTTTTTTTTTTTTTTTTTTTACAGAGAAGGTGAGTCTCAGATATATTAGATATTTTTCCCAAGATCACAGAGCACTGGGATTCAAAAGTAAGTCCTTACTTTTAATATCTACTCTATTCGGATTTGCCAAAGTATATTTTCTCTTGTTACAAAAACCTATTAGGAAATTAAATTGAGGTCAAATGCAATTTGGTGGCTATAGACTGAGAACTGAGCCAATTCTTGTAATACTGTCATCAAGCTGCAGACCCTTCTTGACGGTCAGAGCACACCTGTCCGGTGAGCTAACTGTTTGTTTGTATCAGCCTACCAGGGAGCAGCATGAAATTGATAGGTCTCTATTCTCCAACTTGGGAAAACCAAGAATGATTTGTGGGAAAAAAGTCTTACCAGTTTTGTTCTATTTACCAACAGTGGAAAACTGAGCCCGTTACTTAACTTAGGCTCAGTTTCGTCAACAGAAAAATAGGGATAATGATGCCTATGCACATGTGGGCAAATGCTCTGTAAATGGCAGTTTATGTTATTGGGTTCTGAATTTTCACATTTACTCAGTTGTAAGGCAATACCTTTAAACCATCCTTACAATTTCAACACATTAGTTTATCCAAAATACATTTTCAGTGGGCTCCTTCCTGACTACTCCTGGGAAGACTTTCTGTAACCACTGATCACAATCACAGGATATAGATTTACCACTCCTGGGGGTGTATTTTCTCCCTTTGCCTATATTCAGCTATTCTTAAGCATCCTTATGGAGTCTGCCTCACCTGTATTAGCAGCTATCACTGAAAATTACCTTTTTATTTCTTACCTCATTCAAATCTTGTACTTGCACTGTCTCTTGACTTTTCATACAGGTTTCTCTGGTGTTTTCCTATATTACTGATAACTCGGGCTCAAAGAGGGAAATCTTAATCCAAATAAATCATCAGTTAAAATACATACATACACATGTTATTCTTAAAAATACTGAAAACTATAGTTCTTAAGTGTCCTTCCCTGAAGCTACACCTTGAAAACTTTCCATACCAACCAGTTTCACCTCTTGTCTGGTCTTGGATCCTTTGGAGAGTTGCTTTATTAAGTGTTTGAGCCCTCACTGCTGTTTGGCAGCTGAACCAAAGGAACCAAGTATTAGAAAAATACACAGGATCCTCATTGTCCTGATTTAAGCTGGTAATGTACCTTTTTTTTCACTTTTGAAAAGTAACATTTTATTATAGATTGGCCCAGTAACAAAACCATATGCAAAAGAAGCTTCTGAGTATTTAGATGTAATTTAGAAATAGAAGAAACCAACACTGATATTACTTTTATTCAGAATTAGGTTTCAAAAGAAACTTCAATTAAGTTTTTAGTTTAGTTCAGAGACAAAAACATTCATTTACATGAGCTGAAGAGGAAAAGGTTGATCCACCAAAAAGTTTTACCTAATTACATTTTGGAGAAAAGTATTCTGGGGCTTTGCTTGTCCTTCTGGATTCACAATTTACTGCCAGATATGTACTAAATTAACCAACAAGTTTTTCAAAAATTAATTTATTAGTTTAGTAATTTATTTACCTAATAATTTACCTTTCTTGTGTTTAATATTCATAAAATAGGAAGAGATGGATTGGAAAGAATGGGACAGGCAACTGGAAAAATGGATGCTGAAACCACCCCCCCCCCAGTGAAACTTTTACAAATCCTCCTGTCTGGGGTATAGAAAAAAGACCTGGTTAAGAATCAGGTCGACTTCCTAGCAGCACTGGACAAGGATATAGGAAAGGGTATAATTTTTCCTCAGAGCAGCTTCTCCCCTTCACCAGCCCCTGTTTTACCCTGATGAATGTTTCTGCATGTCCACACATGACATGCTGATGCATTCAGCATCAAGGCAAGAATGTCCTTGGCTCCACCCTTATACCACCTGAGATGCCTCAGTGCAAAGTGTGAGAAACATTTCAACTCTTAAATGTGAAAACTCCCCTCATTTTGTGTTTTCCTTTGTGTTTCTTCATATAAGAATGTCATGTATTTTAATGCTATGACTTTTAAAAGATAGCTTTTCAAAAGAATATATATATGAAATTTAACATAATTTGCGGCATACTAAAAATGGTGATGCATTTAGGCAAGTATGTCCTTTGTGTACTTCATGGTGAACAAAGTTTAACACAGAAAAACAGCAGAGGGGCAGAGGGGCAGCGGATAGTATAAGGAATGAGTGGTGGGATAGAGAGAGCTCTGGATAGCTGATTCAACCTCACCTGTCAGGCAGCAGTAAGCAAAGGGAAGCACTACTAGACTCGCTAGGGAATTGCCTCATTGGCATGGGGTAATCACCAACGACTCTGGAGAAAGGTGTAACAGCTCAGAATTTTCCACTTTCAGTGTTCTACTACCCCAAAGGTGGGGATCATCTCATGCTCTGAAGCAAACTGTGCCTCCCAGGCACAGGATGACAAGTGCCACTGCCACCCCCACTATGTGCCTGCACGATGCTGGGCCCTCTCACAGACACAGGCCAGAGGGCGGCAGGTGCGGGCACTGAGGAGGATGGATGCAACATGCCCAGTCATCACCTCCAGGTGGACACGATTTATGTGCTCAGTGTGGAGCATGTGGTAACCCCCATGAGGTATAATTAATTTCCTATATAATCCCCCCCCCATAAATCCTCGTAAGAGCTGACATGATGTGTGGTGATGAGCACTGGGCGTTATATGCAACTAATGAATCGTTGAACACTACATCAAAAACTAATGATGTACTACACGTTCCCTAATTAAACATAAAAAGAGTTGATATGATGTACATAATCAGTTCTAAGTCCAGACAAACCTGGAATAACTCCTAGCTCTGCCTCTCACTTTGTTCCAGTCCCTTTAAGTTCTCTCAACTATGAAATGGGAATATCCTTACTTACCTTGGGGAGGGCTGTTACAGGGATTACTTGAGATTTATGTAAACAGATCATGGCACATGAGAGATGCTCAACATATAGTGGCTATAATCATTCCTTTTTTTAATTTACCTTTACTTATTTATTTGACAGAGAGAGAGAGAGTACAAGCAGGGGGAGTGGCAGGCAGAGGGAGTTGAGCAGAGAGCCCTATGTGGGACTCCATCTTAGGACTCTGGGATCATGACCTGAGCCGAAGGCAGATGCTGAACCGACTGTGTCACCCAGGCGCCCCGGCTATTATCATTCCTATCAGATACATAGCATTTCTTCTTTTTAAGCATTTTCTCTGAGAATATGCATGTTAGCAGCATTAAGATGATCTAATTAATGGTAAATCTGTCTGCATATAGAAATGGGTAAGGAATACAGGTCATTATCTTGAGGAGCCTGCACAATTTAAGGGATTGGTTTTCTAAATTATTTGTCCGTTTAAAGTCATCCCCTCCCATTTATTTTCAAAAGAATTCTTATGGGGAAACTGTCTACAGGGTGCCCAGAAATGGAGGCTTCTCTGGTTGATGTGGAGGCAGAAGACCTAGAGCTCTGCATCTGTGGAACATCAAGGATCCTTGAAACACAGTTTGAAAATCACAGTGGCAAAAACATGGGTTTTGCAGTCAGTTGAAATTTGAAATCTTCACATTTATGAATTTGTGATCTTGATTTCCTCGCCTATGCAGCAGGGTGAATGGCAATTATCTCCCAGAATGTTACGTTAACATTAAATGAGTTATATCAAACCCACAGCAGAGTCATTTCAACATTGTGTAGGCACTGAAATCTTAGTTTCCATCGCCTTACTTCCTTTTTGTAGAGAACAGAAAGTAAAGTAGTAAGAGACCAGGAATGATCACATGAGGCACCCACACACTCACATAAAAGTTGAAGATCCATGCCAAAGGGAGCATGGCCCTGGATCAAGATCTGAAACTCCTAACCTATTGATTACAGCACTCAGTTCACTCAATTCCACAGCTGAGAATGATCCTTTAGTTAATACTTAGCGATATCACCATTGCCTGGCTGCTAAACTCGATCAAGAAAGCTTGAATCTTTTTCTTCACAGAAGATCAAGAGAGAACTTTGATGGCAAAAGTTTATTTAGTATTATTTTAGAAATCCACACATATTGCACATCTTGATGACAAGATCAAGAAAACTGGTTTATACCACAGCCTAGAGGTTTGAGATTAGACAAAGAAAAAACTTCTGGTATTTAAAATTAAACATGAGAGGGATATGTATGATCTTTTCTAAACATGTTTTAAAATATGACATATACTCATTTATTCAGAATGTCATAGATGACATCTATCATAGAGGGAGGTGGATTAGCCAGTTACTCTACAAGGATCTTTTCTACCGTTAAGAATTCTGTGATACAGAGGGCCACATGGCAGTGCACCACTGGTAAGTATCTCTCCCTTCAGGAAAGAACTTGGCACACTCTTCCCAGGCAGCCTCCAATGAACGACTGAGCATGGTGGGGATGTTAAGTCCTGGCCATTTCTGGTTAATGTGGGATTCCTTCACAGGTTAGCATTGTGCCAAAGCCCTGTTGGTCTGAATGAGACTCCTCAGAACTATACCACAGTCTGAGGCTCTTCCTATCCAATCTTCCTTTCTTATCCTTCTTTAACAGATATCAGACCTGCATCATGATCTAAAGGCTTTGCTAGCCCACGGCTGTCCTTTCCTTAATCCTTCTCAGGCACCACCCCCAATAACTCTCCTGCAATTCTAGGTTTGTCTTGGTGCCTGCATCCCAGATCAGCCTCCTCCCGGTGGATATATGGGTTACAGAACAAGGAATGGACCACAGTCATGGTCGCCATCAAAGACAAAAGAAAATGATCATTTGTTTAAAGATATGAATATAAACGTCCAAGAAGCTCACTGAACTGCAAGAATGAAATCAAAGAGACCCACACCACACATTATAATCTGGCCACTGAAAGCCAAAGATAAAGAGATAAGCTTGAATGCAGCAAGAGAGAAGTGACTTGTCACTTACAAGAGATCCTCAGTAAGATTATGAGCAGATTTCTCATCAGAAACTTTGGAGGCCAGAAGGCAGTGGGCTAATATATTCAAAATGCTAAAAGAAAAAAACCGTCAGCCAAGAATTCTATATCCAGCAAAACTGTCCTTTCAGGAGTGAGGATGAAATTAAAACATCCATAGATAAACAAAAACTGAGGGAGATTGTCACTACTAGACCCACCCTGTGAGAAATCCTAAAAGGAGTTCTGCAGGTTGAAATGAAAAGATACCAGACAGTAACTCAAAGCCATATGAAGAGATAAACAGAAATACATGGGCAATGATAAAATCTAGTGTTATAGTGACAGTGGTTTAAAACTCCAATTTTGGTTCTCTACATGACTTAAGAGATTGATATATTGCTTTAAAAATCATTATTAGCCTAAAACCTAGTATTATTGGAACTTTCATTCTAATTCCATAATTTGGTTTCTATGTAGTTTAAGAGACAATACATTTTAAAAAGCAATTATTAATTCATGTTTTTGGATTCACAATATATAAAGATGTAATGTATTAAGTCATGTTTTGGATACACAATATATAAAGATGTTTTTGGATACACAATATATAAAGATGTCAATTTGTGAGAACAGAGCTGTAAATGAGCAGAGTTTTTGCATATTATTAAAGTTGAGCTGGCACAAATTCAAGGTGAAGTATTATAACTTTAGGATGGTAAATGTAATCCCTATGATAACTGCAAAGAAAATAGTTATAGAATATACTCAAAAGGGAATGAAAAGGAATTGAAATGTTTTATTACCAAAAAAATCAACTACACGCAACACAGACACTTAAGCAGGAAATGAGGGAGACAAAAAGCTATAAGGCACATAGGAAAAATGACGAAATGACAGAAGACCTACTTTAATAATTACCTTAAATGTAAGGTACTTAATCTCGCTGACCAAAAGACACACATTGGCATCATGGATAAAAACACAACATGATCTAACCTTATACCGTCCACAGGAGATTCACTTTAGATCCAAAGATGCAAAGAGGGTGCAAGCAAAAGGATGCAAATAGTAACCAAAAGAAGGCGGGGCTAGTTAAATTAATATCAGACAAAATAGACTTTAAATCAAGAAATATTACAAGAGACAAAGAAGGGCATTATAAGTTAATAAAAGGTTTGATACAGTGATAAGATATAACAGTACCCAATCACCAACCAAAATATATAAGGCAAAATTTGGCTAAATTGAAAGAAGACATAGACATTTCTACAATAAGAGTTGGAGACTTCAATACCCCACTTTTAATAATGGATAAAACAGTCAGATATAGGATAAGTAAGGAAATAGAGGACTTGAACAACACAATAAAGCAACAATATCTAACAGATATATATAGGACACTCTACTCAATGACAACAAAATACTCACTCTTCCCAAGTGCACACAGGACATTCTCCAGGATAGACCACATTTCAGGCCACAGACTAAGTCTTAGTAGATTTTAAAAGACAGATATCATACAAAGTATCTTCTCCAACCACAGTTGGATGGAGAAAGATATTAATAACACAAGAAAAACTGAAAATTTCATATATATGTGGGAATTAAACAACATACTCTTAAACAACAAATGGATCAAAGAACAAATCACAAGAGAAATCAGGAAATAACTAGAGATGAATGAAAATGAAACATGAAACTACAACATATCAAAACTTACGGGATGTAATGAAAGATGTGCTAAGGGGGAAATTTATAGCTATAAATGCTTACATTAAAGAAAGAGAAAGATCTGGGGTGCCTGGGTGGCTCAGGTTAAGCTCAGTTAAGCGTCTGCCTTTGGCTCAGGTCACGATCCCAGGGTCTTGGGATCGAGTCCCCACATCGGGCTCCCTGCTAAGCAGAGAGCCTGCTTCTCGCTCTCCCTCTGCCTGCCCCTCTGCCTGCTTGCACTTCTCTCTCTCTGTCAAATAAATAAATAAAATCTTTATAAAAAAAAAGGATGAGAAAGATCTGAAATCAACAACCTAACTTTTTAATTTAAAGAAGTATAAAAAGAACAACAAACTAAATCCAAACACAGCAGAAAGAAATAATAAGAGTTAGAGCACAGATAAAATATAGAAAAACAATATAGAAAATCAGTGAAACCAGAAACTGGTTCTTTGAAAAGATCAACAAAATTGACAAACCTTTAGCTAGAATGACTAAGAAAAAAAGAGAAGACTCAAATTACTAACATAAAAGTTGAAAGTACATTCCTATGTATTTTACACATAAAAAAGCCTAGAAGAAAGTACTTTGAACAACTGTACACCAATAAACTGGATGACCTATATGAAATGGACAAATTCCTAGAAACACAAAACCAACAAAGATCAGGGATACCTCCGTGGCTCAGTCAGTTAAGCGTTTGCCTTCGGCTCAGGTGATCATCCCAGAGTCCTGGGATCGAGTCCCATATTGTGCTCCCTGCTCAGTGGGGAGCCTGCTTCTCCCTCTGCCTGGTGATCCCCCTGCTTGTGCTCTCTCTCTCTCTCTGGCAAATAAATAAATAAAATCTTAAAACAACAACAACAACAAAGACTGAATCGTAAAGAAAGAGAAAATTTGAATAGACCTATAACTAGTAGGATACTGACTCAATAATCAAAAAGCTCAGGTACAAAGAAAAGCCCAGGCCTGATGGCTTCACTACCAAACATTCAAAAAAGAATGAACAACAATGCTTCTCAAACTTTTCCCAAAACTTGAAAGGGAAGAAACACTTTCTAACTCATCATGTGAGGCCAGCTGACCCTGACATGAAAGTCAGACAAAGATACAAAAAGGAAGAAAAAAACACGGACCAGTATTCTTTATGAGCATCGATGTAAAAATTCTCAACAAAATATTATCAAAATGAATTTAACACCATATTAGAAGGGTTATACACCATGACTAGATGAAATTTATTCCTGAAATTTAAGTATGGTTCAACATACAGAAATTGATCAATGTAATACACCACATTAAAAGTATGAGGGAACATTGACATGATCATCTCAATGATGCAGAAAATGCATTTGACAGAATCCAATGCCCTTTCATGATTAAAAATACATGAAATAAACCAGGAATAGAAGAAAACTACCTCAACATAATAAGAGACTTGTAAGAAACCCACAGTGAGCATCATATTCAATGGTCAAGGATTGAAAGCTTTTCCTATAAGATCAGGAACAAAGCTTTCACCACTTCTATTCAACATAGTATTGGAAATTCTAGTCAGAGCAATTAAGCAAGAATAAAAAAGACATCCAAATTAGACAGGAAGAAGTAAAATTATCTCTATTTGCAGATGAATTATCTTATATGTAGAAAATCTTAAAGATTCTACAGTTAGACATAATAAATGAATTTGCCAAGTAACAAGATACAAAATCAACACACAAAACTCAGTCACACTTCTACACACTAACAACAAGCAATCTGAAAAGGAAATTACAAAAACACTTCCATTTATAGTAGCATCAAAAAGAATAAAATGTTAGGAATTAACCTAACCAAAGAGGTGAAAGACTTGTACAATGAAAACTACAAAACATTGCTGAAAAAAATTAAAGGAAACAAACAGAAACATATTCCATGGTCAGGAATTGGAAGACTTAACATTGTTAAGATGTCAGTACTACCCAACGTGATCTACAGATTCAATGCAATCCCTATCAAAATCCCAATAACATTTTTTGCAGAAATAGAAAAATCCATCCTAAAACTCCTATGGAATCTCAAGGGATGCTGAATAGCTAAAACTATCTTGGAAAAGAACAAAGCTTCATGACTCATACTTCCTGATTTTAAAATTTACTACAAAGCCAGAGTAGTCAAAACAGTGTGGTACAGGCAGAAACACAGACGTATAGACCAATGGAATAGAATGCAGAGCCCAGGGCGCCTGGGTGGCTCAGTTGGTTGGGCGACTGCCTTCGGCTCAGGTCATGATCCCAGAGTCCTGGGATCGAGTCCCACATCAGGCTCCCTGCTCAGCAGGGAGTCTGCTTCTCCCTCTGACCCTCTTCCCTCTCGTGCTCTCTATCTCTCATTCTCTCTCTCTCAAATAAATGGATGGAATCTTAAAAAAAAAAAAAAAAGAATACAGAACCCAAAAATAAACCTTCATGTATATGGTCAAATGATTTTTGACAAGTGTGCCAAGACCATTCAATGGGAAAAGCCAGTCTTTTCAACAAATGAATCTGGAATAAGGATATCCATATGCAAAAGAATGAAGTTGTACCTTAACAGCATATATAAAGATTAACTCAAAATGTCTCAAAGATTTAAATGCAAGACCTAAAACTGTAAAACTCATAGAAGAAAACATGGGAAAAGCTTTACAACATTGGATTTGGCAACGATTTCTTGAATATGATATCAAAAGCCAGGCAATAAAACAAAAAATTGACAAACTGGACTTCATGAAATTTAGAATTTTTTGTGCATCAATATAGTGAAAGGAAACTTACGGAATGGAAAAAGATTTGCAAGTTATATATCTGATAAGGGATTCATATAATCAGAATATGTAAAGAACTACTAAAACTCAACAACATAATAACAACCTGGTTTAAAAATAGGCAAAGAAGGGATGCCTCGGTGGCTTAGTCCGTTAAGTGTCTGCCTTCGGTTCAGGTCATGATTCCAGGGTCCTGGGATCAAGTCCCACATTGGGCTACTTGCTCAACGGGGAGCCTGCTTCTCCCTCCGCTTGTGCTCACTGTCTCTTTCTCTCTCTAACAAATAAATAAAAAATCTTAAAAAAAATAGGCAAAGGACTTGAATAGATATTTCTCCAGTGACAACATATGGAAGGTCAATAAGTACATGAAAAGATGTTTAACATCATTCTTAGGTAAATGCAACTCAAACCACAATGAGAAACCACCCTGCATCCATTAGGATAGCTAGCACCAAAAACATAGAAAATAACAAGTGTTGATGATGATATAGAGAAACTGGAACCCTTGTGTACTGTCAGTGAGAATGTAAAATGGTGCAGTCATTATGGAAAATGGTAAGGTGGTTCTTCAATAAAATGAAAGAGAATTACCATATGATCCAGCAGTTCCACATCTAGGTATATACCCAAAAGAACTGAAAGCAGGGACTTGAACAGATATTTGCACACTCATGTAAATAGCAGTGTTATCCACAACAACCAAAAGGCTGATGCAACCCAAGTATCCCTTGAGGGATGAATAGATAAACAGAAGGTGGAATACACAATGGAATATTATTCAGCCTTAAACAGGAAAGAAATTCTGACCTATGCTGCAACATGGATGAAACCTGAAGGCATTATACTAATTGAAATGTGAGTCACAAAAGGACAACCAGTGTATGATTCCCCTTTTATGAGGTAGCGAGAGTAGCCAAAATCATAGAGACAGAAAATACAATGGTGGTTGTCATGGGCTGGGGGAGAGAAGGGCAGAAAGGGGAGTTACTGCTTAATGAATATAGTTTCAGTATTACAAGATGAAGGGAGTTCTGGAGGTGGATGTCAGTAATGGCGGCACAACAGTGTGAACGTGCTTACTATCACTAAACTGTACACTTAAAAATAGTTAACATGAGGGGCACCTGGGTGGCTCAGTGGGTTGAGCAACTGACTTTTTTTTTTAAGATTTTATTTATTTATTTGAGAGAAAGAATGAGAGAGAGAGAGCACATGAGAGGGGGAGGGTCAGAGGGAGAAGCAGACTCCCTGCTGAGCAGGGAGCCCGATGCGGGACTCGATCCCGGGACCCCAGGTTCATGACCTGAGCCGAAGACAGTCGCTTAACCAACTGACCCACCCAGGCGCCCGAGCATCTGACTCTTGATTTCAGCTCAGGTCATGATCTTCGGGTTGTGAGACTGAGCCCCACCTTGGACTCTGCACTGAGTGCAGAGTCTGCTTCTCTCCCTCTCCCTATGCCCCTCCCCCTGCTTGCATTCTCTCTCTCTAAAATAAATAAAGAAATCTTAAAAAGAAATAGTTAACATAATAAATTTTCTGTTATGTGTATTTTACCACAGTAAAAAGGTTTGTTTTTTTTGGGGGGGAAAAAAATAAAAATAAAACAAAGACTTTTGCAGACAAACAAAACCAGAAAGTTTATCACTAGTAGAGTTACACTAGAAGAAATGTTGACTTTAGGCTAAAGAAGTATGGTACCAGATAGAAACTTGGATCTAGGCAAAGTAATGGTCAATATTTGGTTAAATGTGAAAGACTTGTTTTCCCTTTAAAAGGTAATAGGCTAAAGCAAAAATAATAACAATGTATTATTATAAAGCAAAAATAATAACAATGTATTAGAACAACAAGTGTTGTTCCTTTCTACTAACAGTTAATTCAATTTATCTTTTTGCTCTCACATTTTACCATAAGCATCAAGGTTAAACCATACCTTACATATTTTGTTTGGAAATCACCATAGTTAAACATCCAACTTCATCACTTATGGTTTGGGGTGCAATTGTAAATGGGATTGACTCCTTAATTTCTCTTTCTTCTGTCCTGTTGTTGGTGTATAGGAATGCCACTGATTTCTGTACATTGATTTTATATCCTGCCACTTTACTGAATTCCTGTATGAGTTCTAGCAGTTTTGGGGTGGAGTCTTTTGGGTTTTCCACATAAAGTATCATATCATCTGCAAAGAGTGAGAGTTTGACTTCTTCCTAGCCAATTCAGAGGCCTTTCATTTCTTTTTGTTGTCTGACTGCTGAGGCTAGGACTTCTAGTACTATGCTGAATAGCAGTGGTGATAGTGGACATCCCTGCCGTGTTCCTGACCTTAGGGGAAAGCTCTCAGTGTTTCCCCATTGAGAATGATATTCGCTGTGGGTTTTTCATAGATGGCTTTTATGATATTGAGGTATGTACCCTCTATCCCTATACTCTGAAGAATTTTAGTCAAGAAAGGATGCTGTACTTTGTCAAATGCTTTTTCTGCATCTATTGAGAGGCTCATATGGTTCTTGTTCTTTCTTTTATTAATGTATTGTATCACATTGATTGATTTGCAGATGTTGAACCAACCTTGCAGCCCAGGAATAAATCCCACTTGGTCGTGGTGAATAATCCTTTCAACGTACTGTTGGATCCTATTGGCTAGTATTTTGGTGAGAATTTTGGCATCCATGTTCATCAGGGATATTGGTCTGTAATTCTCCTTTTTGATGGGGTCTCTGTTTGGTTTTGGGATCAAGGTAATGGTGGCCTCATAAAATGAGTTTGGAAGTTTTCCTTCCATTTCTATTTTTTGGAACAGTTTCAGAAGAATAGGTATTAATTCTTCTTTAAATGTTTGGTAGAATTCCCCTGGGAAGGCATCTGGCCCTGGGCTCTTGTTTGTTGGGAGATTTTTGATTAATGCTTCAATTTCCTTAGTGGTTATGGGTCTGTTCAGGTTTTCTATTTCCTCCTGGTTCAGTTTTGGTAGCTTATACGTCTCTAGGAACACAACCATTTCGTCCAGATTATCTAATTTGCTGGCATATAGTTGCTCATGATATGTTCTTATAATTGTTTGTATTTCTTTGGTATTAGTTGTGATCTCTCCCCTTTCATTCATGATTTTATTTATTTTGGTCCTTTCCTTTTTCTTTTTGATAAGTCTGGCCAGGGGTTTATCAATCTTATTAATTCTTTCAGAGAACCAGCTCCTAAGTTTTGTTGATCTCTTCTACTGTTCTTTTGGTTTCTATTTCATTGATTTCTGCTCTGATCTTTATTATTTCTCTTCTCCTGCTGGGTTTAGGCTTTATTTGCTGTTCTTTCTCTAGCTCCTTTAGGTAGGGTTAGGATGTATATTTGAGACTTTTCTTGTTTCTTGAGAAAGGCTTGTATTGCTATATACTTTCCTCTTAGGACCGCCTTTGCTGCATCCCAAAGATTTTGAACAGTTGTGTTTTCATTTTCATTTGTTTCCATGAATTTTTTTAATTCTTCTTTAATTTCCTGGTTGACCCATTCATTCTTTAGTAGGATGCTCTTTAGCCTCCATGTCTTTGAGTTCTTTCCAACTTTCCTCCTGTGATTGATTTCTAATTTCAAAGCACTGTGGTCTGAGAATATGTAGGGAATGATCCCAATATATTTTTAAAGATTTTATTTATTTATTTGACAGAGAGAGACACAGTGAGAGAGGGAACACAAGCAGGGGGAGTGGGAGAGGGAGAAGCAGGCTTTCCACTGAGCAGAGCCTGATGCGGGGCTTGACCGCAGAACCACGGGATCATGACCCGAGCCAAAGGCAGACACTTAATGACTAAGCCACCGAGGTGCCCCAATCCCAATTTTTTGGTACAGGTTGAGACCTGATTTGTGACCCAGGATGTGATCTACTCTGGAAAATGTTCCATGGGCACTAGAGAAGAATGTGTATTCTGTTGCTTTGAGATGGAATGTTCTGAATATATCTGTGAAGTCCATCCGGTCCAGTTTGTCATTTAAAGCCTTTATTTCCTTGTTGATCTTTGCTTAGATGATCTGTCCATTTCAGCGAGGGGGTCTTAAAGTCCCCTACTATCCCTGTATTACTGTTGATGTGTTTCTTTGATTTTGTTATTAATTGGCTTATACAATTGGCTGCTCCCATGTTAGGGGCATAGATATTTACAATTGTTAGATCTTCTTGTTGGATAGACCCTTTAAGTATGATGTAGTGTCCTTTCTCATCTCTTATTATAGTCTTTGGTTTAAAATCTAATTTGTCTGATATAAGGATTGCCACCCCAGCTTTCTTTCGATGTCCATTAGCATGGTAAATGGTTTTCCACCCCCTCACTTTCCATCTAGAGGTATCTTTGGGTCTAAAATGAGTCTCTTGTAGACAGCATATCAATGGGTCTTGTATTTTTATCCAATCTGATATCCTGTGTCTTTTGATTGGGGCATTTAGGCCATTTACATTCACGGTAACTATTGAAAGGTATGAATTTAGTGCCATTATATTGCCTGTAAGGTGATACTGTATACTGTCTCTGTTCCTTTCTGGTCTATGTTACTTTTAGGCTCTTTCTTTGCTTAGAGGACCCCTTTCAATATTGCTTGTAGGGCTGGTTTGGTGTTTGAAAATTCTTTTAGTTTTTGTTTGTCCTGGAAGCTTTTTATCTCTCCTTCTATTTTCAATGACAGCCTAGCTGGATATAGTATTCTTGGCTGCATATTTTTCTCGTTTAGTGCTCTGAATATATCATGCCAGGCCTTTCTGGCCTGCCAGGTCTCTGTGGATAGGTCTGCTGCCAATCTAATATTTCTAACATTGTAGGTTACAGACCTCTTGTCCCGAGCTGCTTTCAGGATTTTCTCTTTGTCTCTGAGACTTGTGAGTTTTACTATTAGATGTCGGGGTGTTGACCTATTTTTATTGATTTTGAGGTGGGTTCTCTGTGCCTCCTGGATTTTGATGCCTGTTTCCTTCCCCAAATTAGGGAAACTCTCTGCTATAATTTGGTCCAATATACCTTCTGCCCCCCTCTCTCTTTCTTCTTCTTCTGGGATCAGGATTATTCTAATGTCATTTTGCTTTATGGTATCACTTATCTCTCGAATTCTCCCCTTGTGATCCAGTAGTTATCTCTCTTTTTCTCAGCTTCTTTATTCTCCATCGCTTGGTCTTCTATATCACTAATTCTCTCTTCTGCCTCATTTATCCTAGCAGTTAGAGCCTCCATTTTTTATTGTACCTCATTAATAGTCTTCTGGATTTTGACTTGGTGAGATTTTAGTTCTTTTATTTCTCCAGAAGGGATTCTCTAGTATCTTCTATACTTTTTTGAAGCCTAGCTAGTATCTTTATAATCGTCATTCTGAACTCTAGTTCCGACATTTTACTAATGGCTGTATTGATTAGATCCCTGGCCGTTGGTCCTGCTTCTTGTTCTTTTTTTTGAGGTGACTTTTTCCATCTTGTCACTTTGTCCAGAGGGGAATACATGAATTAGGAACAAAATGCTAAAAAAATGCTAAAAGCATAACAATGACCCCAGAAAAACATACACTAAACAAATCAGAAGAGACCTGAAACCGGGGGGGCGTTGGGGGCGAAAGGGGAAAAAATATGATTAGGCTGGTGAATATAACAGAGCCACACACTAGATTTTGGGTGTATTTTGGTGTGTTAGAAGAAATCACCTCCCAAAAGTTTAAAGAAAGAAAAACTTATATATATACAAAAATAAGGGTAAATACGATGAAAGGATGGAATATGACTGTAAAGATGAAAATTTAAAAAGATTTTTAAAAAGGAATTGATAAGAAGTTGTTTGAAAAAAGAATGAAAAAAATTTTTTTAAAAAGAGAGAACGTGATCAGGTGGGAGACTAGGACAATATCATACACTAGATTTAGCGTATATTTTGGTCTGTTAGAAGAAACTGTATCCCAAAATTTTAAAGAAAGAAAAACATATATATACAAAAAATAGGTTAAATACAACAAAGAGATAGAATATGACTGTAAAAATGAAAAATTAAAAAAGATTTTTAAAAAAGGAAGTGATAAGATGTTGGTTGAAGAAGGAAAGAAGAAAAATTCAACAAAAAATAGAAAAAGAAAAAAATAAAGAAAATTTAAAAAATTAACTTCAAAAGACTAAAGCATCATGGGAAAAAAGCCATGGATTCTATGTGCTGTATTCCCCTAGCGCTGGAGTTCTGCCGTTCTCATTGATCGGTAAACTTGGTCTTGGCTGGCTGTTCTTGCTGATCTTTTGGGGGAGGGGCCTGTTGCCATGGTTCCCAAATGTCTTTGCTGGAGGCGGAATTGCCCCACCTTTGCCGGGTCCAGGCTAAGTAATCTGCTCGGGTTTGCTCTCGGGAGCTTTTGTTCCCTGCAAGCTTTCTGTACAGCTTTGGAGGAGGAAAGTGAAAATGGCGGCCTCCCAATCTCCACCCTGGAGGAGCCGAGAACTCAGGGCCCCACTCCTCAGTGCGCCCCCAGAGAAAAGCAGTCAATCACTCCCATCTCCCCGGTCTCCAGCCGCACTCTGTGCTCACCCGGCCTGTGACTGAGTGTTTCTATCTCTGGCACCCGACTCAGTGTGGATTCTCCAAACCCAGCAGATCCCTGCGGTGCGCTCCCATGCCGCTCCTCCCGGGGAGAGGAAGGGGAGTCTCCCCGGATCTGCCACTTGTTGGGTCCCTGCTGGAAGAGCAGTGGCCCGACTGTGTCCCGGATCACAGTTTATGGCAACCCCGAGCTGAGAGCCCACTCCTTGGCTCTGTCTTTGCAGCCGGCTTCCCTGCTCCGATACCTGGGAGCTCTGCCACTCAGGCACCCCTGGTCTTTCTGTCAGTCTAGCAGTTTTTTTATAAGGTTAAATATACATTTACTCTATGACTTGGTAATTTCACTACTAGGTATTTATCCAAGAATAAAAAAAAAGGTATAAGGATATTAGTGGCAGCTTTATAACAGTCAAAACCTAAAAACAATCTGAATGTCTACCAACCAGTGGGTGGATAAACAATTTATGGTATATCCAAATACAGGGATATTACTAAGCAATATAAAAAATGAACTACTGACACAGGCAACAACTTGGATAAATCTCAAAAGCATCATTATAAGTGAAAGAAGCCGAACACAAGAGTATATACTAGATGATTCTATTTGTTTGAAATTCTAGAAAAGTTATGGTAATAGAAAGTGGTGGAGTGGAGACTGGGGTTGGAAGGCGGGTTGATGGCAAAGGGGGAGGGAACTTTATAGGCTAATGAATATGTTCTCTTTCTTGATTGCACTGGTTGGTTGTGGTTATAGGTGTACGCACCTGTCAAAATTCGCTGAACTCAGCTCTTATAATATGTATGTTTATATTGTATTAAATATTTCAATGAAGCAAATTTTATAAAAGAAATACAAGTAACTTTTAGACATGAAAAATTCCCAATTTCACTATAAATAGATAAATGAACATTAAAACTACACTTAGATGACCATTCTCAGCTATCATTTAGTAAAAACACAAAAGCTTGACAATATATTCAGTTGGTGAATTCTTTAAGAAATTTTTTTTACATGCATTGTGGAAGGAGAGGAAAGTGGTACAATTCTCTCTGAGGAATATCTGGCAGTATCTACCCAAATTACAGATCCATCTACTCTCTAATCCCACAATCCCATTTCTGTGACTCTATCCTATAGAAACACCCACATATGTGTGCAAAAGACTAGAAACAACCCAAGTGTCCATCAAAAGGAGACTGGTTAAATAAATTATAGTACATCCACACAATAGAAAGCTAGACTGCTCTAAAGAATGAGGAAGACTTGGGACGCCTGGGTGGCTCAGTCGGCTAAGCGTCTGCCTTTGGCTCAGGTCATGATCCCAGGGTCCTAGGATCGAGTCCCACATCGGGCTCCCTGCTCCACGGGGAGCCTGCTTTTCCCTCTGCCTCTGCATCTCTCTCTCTGTCTCTCATGAATGGATAAATAAAAAAAAATATTAACAAAAAAATGAGGAAGACTTTTTTGTATGATATGGAAGGATCTCTAGGAGCATTTTAGTAAAAAGAAAAAGAAACCAGGAAAGGAGGAAAACTGAATAAATATTCAATTTTGAAAGGATAAATAAGCTAATCAAAATGGTTACTAAAAATCTTGTCTTTTTTTTTAAAGATTTATTTATTTATTTATTTATTTATTTGACAGAGAAAGAGAGAGAGCAGAAGCAGGGGGAGCAGCAGAGGGAGAGGGAAAAGCAGGCTCCCTGCTGAGCAGTGAGCTCGACATGGGGTTCGATCCTAGGACCCTGGAATCATGACCTGAGCCAAAGGCAGATACTTAAGCGACTGAGCCAACCAGGGGCCCCTCAGTTTGCTTTTAATTAGAGAACTCTGAGTTCTTTTTTTTTTTAAGATTTATTTATTTATATTAGAGAGAGTGTAGGAGAGTGTGAGCAGGGAAGGGGCAGAGGAAGAGGGAGAGAATCTGAAGTAGACCCCCCACTGAGCAGGGAGCCTGACTTGGGGCTCAATCCCACGACCCCAAGATCATGACCTGAGCTGAAATTATGAGTCAGACGGTCAACCAACTGAGCCACCCAGGCATTCTGAGCACTACTTAGTTCTTTGGAAAGAGTTTTGGTAAAAGTTACTGAAGTCTGGCCTGGAAATTCCTTCTTTCCTTCCCTCCACTCCTCTCTCTTCCACCTTCTCTGCTTTTCCTCCCTTCCTTCCTACAAAAATGCACTGCTTCTATGTAAGAGGGTTTTGGAAGACAAAGAAGGATACTAGTTCCTTGGGTCAGAGCAAAGAATCCTATAGCTGTAGTTTCCATGATACCTAAGAGGTCTGGGCTATAGGGCCCAGGGAGCTACAATAAAAAAAAGTTCAGCAACAAGGGATGTCACTCATCTTAGGTAAGTAAGAGGAAAGCCCCGCAAAGCAGTCTAGCCCCTTGCCCTGAGTGTCTGACACAGCCCTATCTAAAACATAGAGGCTCCTGCTTCATTCCAGCTTAAGGTTGATCACTTTGCCCAGCACTTCAGAGGCTGATCATGCTGAAAAGACCAGACACTGTGCACAGCATCTAAGCCTTTCTGGTTCTTTACCATAGTTTATTACTTTAAGTGTGACTCCAACTACCCACTCCCCATCATTGGTTGATTCTATAAATTGACTTCATTTTGAGATTAAAAATGCCCAAATTGTTTGTATCTTTGTAAGATTCCCTTTTTTTTCTTTAAAAAAGATTATAGTCCATTATGTTCTTCATATAAATTTTCCCTGTGGGGAAGATGTGAATAGTAACACATCTTCTTACCCCAGTTTCTTCCTCCACTCTAATTGGCCAAGCAATAGAAAGAGATAGGCAATTAAGAGGAGAGTAGAAATGATCAGCACAATCACTCAGTGTACTCTGCAAAAATGCAACTCACTTAAAAATTCTAAATCAGAAAGAATAGACTTTAAAATACCTGTTCTTTCTGTTCAGCACCCACAGTTTTCCCAGGGGAGTGGTTTCCAAGTTGCTTATTCCCTTGAGATTCATAAATCTCTCCTTTAAGTCTTCCAACCTTAAATACAAAAGCATTTTCAATATGGGAGTATGGAGTTGGGGAGGTGGTTTGCTTTGTTTTTAAAAGATACGAGTAATACATGAATACATTCTTCATGAAAAAATTTCAAACAACACATAGGTATATAGAGTAAAAAGTGAAATTTTCCTTCACATAACCTTACCCCACAATCCCATTTCCCTTTCCAGAAGTAACACTGTTTGGGATATACCCTTCTTGAATTTTATCATGCATGTGTATACATGTACGTGTATGTATTAAATATATAGGTATATGTTGGTATTAAATATGTAAATGTAAAAAGACTAAGACAACTTGAACAGTTGTTTATTCATTCTTTTTATGACTGCATTTTTAAAATAATGATAAAATATACATAATACAAAATTTACCATGTTGACCATTTTCAAGTGCACACTTCAGTATTATTAAGTACATTCTAATTATTATGCAAACATCACCATCATCAATCTCCAAAATTCTTTTCATCATGCAAAACTGAAACTCTATGCCCATTAAGCAGTAACTCCCCTTTCTGCCCTTCTCTCCCCCAGCCCATGGCAACCACCATTGTATTTTCTGTCTCTATGATTTTGGCTACTCTCGCTACCTCATAAAAGGGGAATCATACACTGGTTGTCCTTTTGTGACTCACATTTCAATTAGTATAATGCCTTCAGGTTTCATCCATGTTGCAGCATAGGTCAGAACTTCCTTCCTGTTTAAGGCTGAATAATATTCCATTGTATATTCCACCTTCTGTTTTATCTATTCATCCCTCAAGGGATACTTGGGTTGCATCAGCCTTTGGGCTGTTGTGGATAACACTGCTATTTACATGAGTGTGCAAATATCTGTTCACGTCCCCACTTTCAATTCTTTGGGTATATATTCAAAAGCAGAATTGCTTGATCAAATAGTGATTCTACATTTACTTTTTAGAGAAAGTGCTATCTGGTTCCTATAGTGACTGCAGCATCATTTTTCACTCTCAACAACAATGCACAAGGGTTCCAATTTCTCCATATTACCATCAACACTTGTTATTTTCTGTTGTTTTTATAAGAGCCATCCTAATGAGTATGTATTCATTCTTGTAACAAAATTACTTGAGAACTTAGTATAGCCAGGTGCTGTGTGAGACACTAGAGATATGATTGTAAAATGAATATAAACTAAAATTGAAGACATATATCCAGAACTTGGAAGTACATATTAAAAATCAATAAATTAATGGGCACCTGGGTGGCTCAGTCGTTAACCGTCTGCCTTCGGCTCAGGTCATGATCCCAGGGTCCTGGGATCGAGCCCTCCATCGGGCTCCCTGCTCTGCGGGAAGCCTGCTTCTCCCTCTCCCACTCCCCCTGCTTGTTATCCCTCTCTCGTTATGTCTCTCACTGTCAAATAAATAAATAAAATCTTTTAAAAAAATCAATAAATTACTAAAAAGAAATAGTTCAAAAATGTGACACAATTCAAACTTATCCAATAAAATAGGGAAATAATTTCTATTTGGTAAATAAAGTATAAATAATTACCTAAATCTTTATTAAAAAGAAAAGATCCTAAATTGACATCATAGCAATAACATTACTGTTTAGCATGGGTAGTTAAAATGTATAAAACATAAATACTGATAGACTGCACCTAGGTTGGAGTATGGCATCTATTTGGGGTACTCTAGCTAGCAGGATCAGTCCTTACTAATATGCATATAATGCTCTAGCTGCTGATTGTTATTTTATACACATTTAAATAAATTCTAAGAACAAATTATATTAAAACAACTTACCACTTCTTCAAGCACTTCTTTTTCTGAGTCCAGTGATTGAACCCAATTTCTTAAAGCCAGAATTTCCTCATCCAGTCTCTGATTATGTTCCCTTGCTTTCTATAGGTCAACTGAATCTAAAATAGAGAACAGACACAGTTGGCTCAATTGGATCAAAGTTTTAATTTGAGGGACTAACTTTAAAACCAAGGAAGTGCTATTTCCTGCCTTCTCATCAGTCCTACCATGTCTCTGCGTATGTGATTCTCTGCACAGGAGAGCTGCTACACTCTCAAGTCCAGCCCTAGAATATTCTACCAACCTATCCAAAGAGAACAGAACTTTTTTATTATTCACACCAGACTAATGAGCTGGATATTTTGAGAATAGGATTTCCAGCAATAGAGGGTCTTCGAGGAATTGTACTTTTAAAGCAGTGGGACCTACCTCCTAAAAGTTATACAACCGAGAAAATGATCTTCCCATCTTGCTTGGGGTCCTGTCTCTCTTACACACCACATATACTCCTAGACACTTTTCTTTTACTCAGCAACAGCAGGGCCCCACGGATGACAAGTGGTGAGCCATGAGCAGCAAATGGATAGATTTTCCTAGCTAAATCAAGTTCATGCATCAAAACCATCTTTCTGCCTGCACCACAGCCCATAAAATAGTAGTCTACTCTGAGCTTAGCACCTCACGGTAAGACCTGCTCTTTCCAGCGCTCATCAGTTTCAGTATTGCAAACTTGCTGCCCGAGACTTTCCTGAATTTGTGGCTGTTTCTTTTGAGCCACTTCTGCTTATATTTCTCTTATTTTTCTTCTGCTTTAAAGTCTCCTTTGTTTTCCTTCTTCATCGCCTGTTTCCTTCTTCATCGCCTGTTCTTTTAAACTACTTCTGCTCATATTTCTCTTATTTTTCTTCTGCTTTAAAGTGTCCTTTGTTTTCCTTCTTCATCGCCTTCATTAATTATTCCTTGTGTTTTTTTCTTTCTTCATTTTTCTTTTTTCCACTTCTTATTTTTTCTCCCTTAGTATGTAATTTTTTTTTAATTTGAAAAGTGCTGAAAACACAGCAAAAAGAAAAAAAAATCATTCGCAATCCCACTCAGTATGTGCAAGTGGATGTGATATATAATGAGAGAGACAGAGACAGAGACATTTGGTTTTTGGCCTGTGCAGTTTTTTTTAAAGATTTAAACGATGCTACATAATCTGTCTGCAACTTTACCACTTGTGAATATGTCATGGCTGTCTGTACAGGACAACCCTTATAAAGTCACTTTCCATTTCTCATTGGAACTATTTTTAGGTTAGTTTTACTGGTTCTTGCTCTTCCTACAAATGGAATCTTAATATACGTATTTTTTGTGTCAGGCTTCTTTCGCTCAATATATATTTTGGGGATTCCATCTGTCATATTGATAATTTATTCCTCTCTACTCTTTAGTCCATCTTATTCATATACCACTTATATCAGTCTTCATCCAGTCTCTCATTTTGTTCTGCACAGTGCACCATTGTCCAAATGTGCCATAATGTGTGTCACTTTTCCCCTACTGAACAAGATTCGGGTGTGTTGCCAATGCTTTACTCTTATAAACAATTCTAAAATCATTATCCTTGTTTATCAATCTTTAGGCACTTATGACATTATTTCCAAAAAATAAATCCCCAGAAATGGGACAGCTGGATCAGAGGATATGTGCATTTAGAAAATGTAATAGATATTGCCAAATTACTCTTTAAAAAGATTGTACAAAGTTACATTCTGTGCAATGACACTGCCCATTTCTCCACTGAATGTTACCAGAATTTCAGTTTTCATAAATCTCAAAGATGCATTTGAATAATGGCTTGTTTTAAACATTGATTTATTTATTTTAGAGAGAGAGAGAGAGTGTGTGTGGGGGGGACAGCCAGAGAGAGAGGGAGAGAGAAACCCAAGCAGACTCCACACTAGGTGCGGAGCCTAATGCAGGGTTCAATCTCACAACACAGGTCAGGCCTGAGCTGAAACCAAGAGTGGGACACAACCAACTCCACCACCCTGGTGCTCCAAATAATGACTTGTTTTAAATGCAATATTGTTTTGCTGATCACAAATGGAATATAGGCTTTTTTTAAAAAAGAAAAACTATACAGTTATGTTCAAAGTGAATATTGTCATCTAATCCTTATTCACCACGCTGACCTAAAATAATATCGTTAATACTTAGTAAATATTCTTCAAAATATTTTATATGCATATTCTTCAGACAAGGGTTGTATTAAAAATATTTAACAATTGCTAAAGCATGGGCCCTCGCCTATAAGAACATAGCTCCAGAGAAGAGTGCTAGAGAACTGCCAAGTATTATCCCTTTAGTGGCTGGGAAGACAAGGGGTGGGGAGGAGCTGGGATTGCTGGGGTAGGTGGGAGACAGCTGAAAGACTCAGGGCAGCAGCTATTTACAACTTATACAAAATTATTCCAGTGTCTTTACAACTTTATTGCCATACATTGATGTGTACCACCTCATAGCGGTCCTGTGGACATACACACACAGACACATACACCCAAAAAATAAAAACCAAAATAGCATTATACCACATATATCACTCTACAACTTGCTTTTTTCACTTGATAATATATCATAAACATCTGTTCACATCTGTGCACATAGATCTATGTCCTTATTAATAGATACACAGTCACTTAGTTAGCCAATCCATTGCGGATAAACACAACTTAATTTTTCTACCCCAAAAGTTACTTCTTACTCTCTGTACTTTTACAAGTTCTTCTATAGTCATTAGTGATAATGTAATATCTTCATCTGGTTTTGATATCAAGGTAATACTGACCTCTTAAAAGTTGGAAAGTATTTTGGCTACTTCAATTTTCTGGAAGACTTTATGTAAAATTAGTATTATTAATTAAAAAAATTTTTTTAGATATCTAAGCCTAGAGTTTTCTTCATGGGAAGATTTTTAACTACAAATTCAATTCCTTTGGCAGATTTCTTCTTGAGTGAGGTTTGGTAGTTTGTCTTTGAAGGAAGGTGTTCATGTCATAATGGTCATCAAATATAGTGGCATAAAGTTGTTCAAAATACTCCCTTATTGTCTTTTTGGTCTGTAGAAATGTTCTTTCTATCGTTTCTTATATTGGTGATTTGTTGTCTTCTTTTTTTCATGATCAATCTAATTAGAAGTTTACCAGTGTTATTGATCCTTCCAAAGAACCACTCTTGGTTCCATAATTTACTCTCTTGTGGTTCTGTCTTTAATTTTATTGACTTCCACTCTTATTTTTAATACCCCTTTCATTTCACTTGCTTTGGAATTAATTTGCTCTTCTTATTCTGGGTTTTTAAGGTGAAAGGTTGGATCACTTTGAGTCCTTTCTTGATTTCTGGTATAAGCATTAAATGGTATAAATTCCCATCCAAGCACGGATTTAGTCACTTCCCCCCAAATATTTATATGTTTTTTTTTCATTTTCATTCAAGTTAACTCATGGAAAATATTTTCTAATATCCCTTGTGATTTTTTCTCTGAAGGCATGGCAGTTTAGAAATATCTTGTTTGGCTTCCAAATATTGGGGGATTGTCTAAATATACTTCTGTTATTGATTCTTAGTTTAATTCTATTACGGTCAGAGAACACAATTTGTGTGATTTCAGTTCTTCCACAGAAAGTTGTTTTATGGCTCAGTACGGCCTCTCCTTGTGAATGTTCCATGTGTACTTGAAAAGAACCTGTGATTTGGTGGAGTTTTCTATAATTATCAATTTGGTCATATTGGCCGGTACTATTCTTAAGTCTTTATCCTTACTGATTTTGTTTTCTTGTTTTATCAGTTACTAAGGAAGCAGTGCTCATGTTATAATTGTATTCATGTATTTTTGAAAAGGAGGGTTAATAATCTTTTTTCTTTTCTTTTTTTTTTTGTAAAGACTTTATTTATTTATTTGACAGAGAGAGACACAGCAAGAGAGGGAACACAAGCAGGGGGAGTGGGAGAGGGAGAAGCAGGCTTCCCGCTGAGCAGGGAGCCCGATGTGGGACTCGATCCCAGGACCCTGGGATCATGACCTGAGCTGAAGGCAGATGCTTAACGACTGAGCCACCCAGATGCCCGAGGGTTAATAATCTTCATCACCAATTACAATGTGTGGGGTTCTTTTTCCCCACACATCCAGGCAATTCTTGGACACTAGCCAGGTATCTTATAATTCAACTCAATTCTGACACTATCTAGCTCGAGACAGCAGCAGATTCCACAGGTAAGGGCTAAGTCCCACAAGAATGCCCACCACTTAAGATGCCAATGACAAACCCATCTTGTTACCTGTGCTTCTGACTAACTGGTTATAAACCAGAGGTTGCCACGACCCCCATCTTCGTTTGATTAATTTTTTAGAGTGGCTCACAGAATTTAGAGAAACATTTTACTCACCAGATTACCAGTTTATTATAAGAATAGCCAGACGGGAGAGATGCATGGGGCAAAGTATTAAGAAAAAGGATCAGGAGCTTCCATATCCTCTCTGTGCACACCACTGTTGCCAAATATCCATGTGGTCACCAACCCAGAAAGCTCTCCAGACCCTATCTTTTTGGGTTTTTATAAAGGTTTCATTCATAGGCATGATTGACAAAATCACTGGCCATTGCTGACTGAACTCAATCGCTAGCCACTGTCCTCTTCCAGCCTCTGGTAACCTAGGGGCTTTCCAAAAGTCCTCATTAACATAACAAAAGACATTTTTTATCACTCCCATCACAAGAAATTTCAAGGGTTTTAGAAGCTTTGTGCCAGAAACAGGGCCAACATGACAAATGAATGGATAAAGAAGATGTGGTGTATACACACACACACACACACACACACACTGGATTATTATGCAGCCATCAGAAAATGAAATCTTGCCATTTGCAACAATGTGGTTGGAACTAGAGGGTATTACGCTAAGTGAAATAAGTCAATCAGAGAAAGACAATTATCATATGATCTCACTGATATGTGGAATTTAAGAAACAAAACAGAGGATCATAGGGGAAGAGAAGAAAAAATAAAACAAGATGAAACTAGAGAGGGAGACAAACCATAAGAGACTCTTAATCATAGGAAACAAACTGAGGGTTGTTGGAGGGGAGGGAGGTGGGGGGATGGGGTAACTGGGTGATGAGCATTAAGGAGGGCATGTAATGAGCACTAGGTATATATGAGACTGATGAATCACAGACCTGTACCTCTGAAACCAATAAAACATTATATGTTAATTAATTGAATTACAATAAAAATTTTAAAAAAAGAAGCAGAGACAAAGACCAAATATATATTTCTTATAAATCACAATATCACTGGGAAACCTAGTTTTAGAATTATTTAAAATGGGTAACATGCTATGGACTCTGGGAAACAAACTGAGGGTTTCAGAGGGGAGGGGGGTGGAGGGATGGGTTAGCCGGGTGGTGGGTATTAAGGAGGGCACGTATTGCAATGAGCACTGGGTGTTATACGCAAACAATGAATCATGGTACACTATATCAAAAATTAATGTAGTACTGTATGGTGACTAACATAATAAATAAATAAATAAATAAATAAATAAATAAATAAATAAATAAATAAAACGGGTAACATGTTTTTAATTATTTTTGTAGTTGCTACCATTATAACACTTAAATTTTGTTGTATTATTTATAGCTGGTAACATTTGTACATAGTCAAACTAGGGTCAGATTAACAAATTCACCAGGGATTACAAGTCTGTTGGCTTCTGGGTGAACAAATCTGTGTGAGGTATTGTTAAATTCATCATAAGGTGTTTTGATCTCAGTGGTAAGATATGTATTATTTGTGTTGACCACAGGTTTTGGAGTCAGATATATATGGGTTCAAATACCAGCTCTACATTACTTAATTCGTTAATACTTAATGTAGCTAATGGATAACTCACTTAACCTTGCCATAACTCAGCTTCTTTGTCTTTGAAATGGGAATAATAATACTCACTACTTGGAATTGTCGTGAGGATTAGAGTTAATACATACATATAAGGCACCCAGTACTTAGTAAGCAATAAGTGGTACTAGTAGTTATAGTAGTAGGAATAAGTAATAACAGTGGCAATAATAGTGCTTTCTTATTATTATTAAGGATATTATGTTAAAACATGTATAATAAACTTATTGTTTAATGTATTATTAAATATTATATCTGCTGACATGCATGACTCACCATTTTCTTTCAGTTTTGTCAAATTTTCTTTCAGTTTCTCAATTTCTAGCTGAGCCTTCTCAAGGGCAGAATCTAAAGAAAAAAGAAAATATTTCTGTAAGGAGCAAATGGTTAGTGTAATGATCAAATTTAAAATGATTCTCTTTCTTCGGAACACTCCCTTTCTGCTGATTGTCCTTTCAGTTTCTACATAAATGTCACCTCCAGGAAACTTTTCCAGACTCCTTCTCTTAGTGTTCCTACTGCATCCTATCATTATTCCTGATTATGTGATCATATACCAAACTCAAATTATGTAATATTTCTGTTTCCCTAACTAGAGTCCATGTTGAAGAGCTTGGACCACTATACTCAATAGGAGCAACAAAACTTTTTAAGCACGGTACTATCAGCTTCAATTAAACTCAGAAATACTTAAAATTAATTCCTGCAATTAGTAATATGTAGAATTTTACCAGTAGTGGGGCACCTGCAATGGCTGATTTAAGCGCAGGTCATGATCTCAGGGTCATGAGATCAAGCCTCGAACTGGGCTCTGCATTCAACAGGGAGTCTATTTGAGATTCTCTCTCTTCCTCTCCCTCTGCCCCTCCCCCACACCATACATGCAATCTCTCCAAATAAAATAAATCTTTTTTTAAAAAAGAATTTTACCAGTTGTTGCTAGAAATATCAAGACAACAAAATTTCAGGAAATACCTTTTGATACCATTCAAGAATTATATGAAGATGGCAGAATGGTATAGGGCAAGAACATGGGGCTTTGGAGGCAACTGGATTTGGGTTCTCTAATCCAGGTTTTATCACTTTGCCTCCTGAGATCTAGTCATTACCAGTGATATGTTTGGTGGGCTTCCGAAGAACCTCCCAGAAATAAGAGACTAACGTGAACCTTATAAGAGGTCATTCCTAATCACAAAGTAAATACATTGGCACAATTGTGCATGTTTTATTATTACTCCCAAAACACTCAATTCTTCAGACTAAATCCCAGTCGAATCTACCAGATTCAGCTAAAATTATATTCCTGACCATAACAATACTATTTCTGCCACTGCTGACAACAGCAGCAGCTACTAGTGTCAGATATATTAACATCAGAACAAATCTTCAAAGTAAATATTAGCATTCCCATTTTTAAGGAGGCTCAGAAAAATTAAGCAACTTGCTCAGTGTCACACAACTAGTAAGTGGTAAAGCTGGGATCTGCACTCAGGTCTGCTTGAGTACACTGTGCCAGAGCTGTGAGAATAGCTGCTGTTTTACTAAAACAATGGTTTTCCAATGTGTTCGTCTATGAAGGAAGGGAATAGAATGATAGCAGGTGGAAGGATGTTCCAGAAAGAGGGAAAGCATAAGTGAAGGAGAGAGGGTAGGAGAGAACATTGAGTGCTCTGGGAACTACATGTAGTCTAATATTGCTTGGGCCTACAGTGCAAAAGATTATGGGAATTGTGGGATATGAAGCTGGATAGATAGGCAAGGGCCAAACCAGGAAGTCCTTAGACAGCTGAGAATTTTACAGGGGCACCTGGGTGGCTCAGTCGTTACACGTCTGCCTTCGGCTCAGGTCATGATCCCAGGGTCCTGGAATCGAGCCCCATATCCGGCTCCCTGCTTGATGGGAAGCCTGTTTCTCCCTCTCCCACTCCCCCTGCTTGTGTTCCCTCTCTTGCTGTGTCTCTCTCTGTCAAATAAATAAATAAAATCTTAAAAAAAATCTTTAAAAAGTAATAATAATAATTCCTTTAAATTTAAAAAAATTCATCTTTTTATTTCAATTTATTTATTGATGAATACTCTAAATATCTGATACGAATTCTTTTTTATTCTTAAAAAAATCTTTGTTGTTATCCAAAATTTTTAATTCCCATCCAAATTTTTGGATATGATATAGAGAGAGCTAGAAAATAAACTAAAATAGAGTACTTCATCCAAAAGAGTCATTTTGGGGGCACATGGGTGGCGTGCCCTTCAGCTCAGGTCATGATCTTGGGGTCCTGGGATCCAGCCCTGCATCAGGATCACTGCTCAGTAGGAAGTTTGCTTCTCCTTTTCCCTCTGCCCCTCTCCCCTGCTCCTGCTCTCTCTCTTTCAAATAAATAAAATCTTTAAAAATAAATAAATAAATAAATCAGTTTGTTTAAAGAAGTAGACTAATAGTTGGTAAACACTGTCATATAACACAGTTACCTAGAAATACATTCTGACTTATAAACTGATGACTCAAGAAGTTATACATAGGGCACACATTGGTACTAATTTATTTTATTTTTTGATACTACATATATTTTTAAAGGACTTGCTAATTCAGCTTCCCAACAGTCCCCCAGTATACTTACTGGGGAGACAGCTTTCAGTTAATAGTTTAGGATCTACCAGACTAATCAACTGCTGATGGAAGAGGGGGCCATGTGATGGTGTTGTGTCCAAATGTAACTAAGAGGAATGGGTGTCCTGCTTTACCTTTCTCCTTCTGTATTGCAAGCAGCAAAGACTGCTTCTCATCATACTCACACAGTCAAATTTCTTTTCTTTATTTAAAATTGGGTGTATACAATGGAATATTATGCAGCCATAAAAAGGAATGAGATCTTGCCATTTGCAATGACATGGATGGAACTGGAGGGTGTTATGCTGAGTGAAATAAGTCAATCAGAGAAAGACATGTATCATATGACCTCACTGATATGAGGAATTCTTAATCTCAGGAAACAAACTGAGTGTTGCTGGAGTGGTGGGGGGTGGGAGGGATGGGGTGGCTGGGTGATAGACAGTGGGTAGGGTATGTGCTATGGTGAGCGTTGTGAATTGTGCAAAACTGTTGAATCACAGATCTGTCCTTCTGAAACAAATAATGCAACATATGTTAAGAAAAAAGAAAAAGAAGAAGATAGCAGGAGGGGAGGAATGAAGGGGAGTAAGTCAGAGGGGGAGATGAACCATGAGAGATGATGGACTCCGAAAAACAAACTGAGGGTTCTAGAGGGGAGGAGGGTAGGGGGATGGGTTAGCCTGGTGATGGGTATTAAAGAGGGCACATTCTGCGTGGAGGACTGGGTGTTATGCACAAACAATGAATCATGGAACACTACATCAAAAACTAATGATGTAATGTATGGTGATTAACATAACAATAAAAAATTAAAAAAAATTGGGTGTATAGCTTGCATACAGTAAAATTCACCCTTTTAGGTGTACAGTTCAGTGAATTGTGACAAATATAATGGTGTACCCACCAACCCTATCAGGATATAGAACAATCCCATATTCCAAAAATTTCATTTGTGTTCACTGTTGAAAACACATACCTTTTTAAAAAAATATTTTATTTATTTATTTGACACAGAGAGAGAGAGAGAGAGCACAAGCAGGGGGAGCAGGCAGAGGGAGAGAGAGAAGCAGGCTCCCTACTGAATAAAGAGCCCAATGCAGGACTTGATCCCAGGACCCTGGGATCATGACCTGAGCCGAAGGCAGACGCTCAACCGACAGAGCCACCCAGGTGCCCTTAAAACACATTCTTAACAAAATTTCAACCCTCCTGATATTCTTTGTTTTTAAATCCATATCAATTTGGCAGAATCTTTACTGTTTTAACATTTAACACTTTAAAGATATGATCCTAAAGTAACCTATATACTGCATTTGAAAATTGGCCTAATTTCTTAATCATTGTAAATTACAAATATAGAAAGGGGATAATTTTTAAAGTTTAAACTTTATGCTAAAATAAATTGTTGATAAAGGGAAGATTTAAATATAAACAATTAAAGCATAAAAGCACAATAAAACACTATAGGGATGAACACTTTAAAAAACCTTGTAGTGATATAGAAAAGGCTTTTATAGGAGGAGCAAGATGGCGGAGGAGTAGGAGACCTAAATTTTGTCTGGTCTCAGGAATTCAGCTGGATAGGGATCAAACCATTTTGAACACCTACGAACTCAACAGGAGATCGGAGAAGAGAATAGCAACAACTCTCTGAACAGAAAAGCAACCACTTTCTGGAAGGTAGGACATGCAGAGAAGTGAATCCAAGGCAATATTTGGGAAGATAGACAGCAGGGGGAGGGAACCTCCGTCAGCCACTACTGGCAAGTGATAGAGCCATGGAGCACAAAATCGGAAATTTTAGAAGTCTATTCCACTGAGGGATGTCGCTCCAGTGGCAAGCGGGGGTTGGGGGGGGTTGGAACCTGACAGTGTGGTCTCAGGACCCTCGGGGTCACAGAAATCAGGGGGTGCCTGAGTGTGGCAGAGCTCCCAGGTATCGGAGCAGGGAAGCTGGCTGCAGAGACAGAGCTGAGGAGTGGGCTCTCAGCTCGGGGTTGCCATAAACCATGATTCGGGGCACAGTCTGGCCACTTCTCTTCCAGCAGGGACCCAACAAGTGGCAGATCCAGGGAGACTCCCCTTCCCCCCCTCCACCCCGGGAGGAGCAGCCCGGGAGCGCACTGCAGGAATCGGCTGGGTTTGGAGACTCCAAACGGGGTCGTGTGCCAGAGATAGAAATGCTTGGTCACAGGCTGGGTGAGCACGGAGTGTGGGCAGAGACCGGGGAGTTGGGAGTGATTGACTGCTTTTCTCTGGGGGCGCACTGAAGAGTGGGGCCCCGAGTTCTCAGCTCCTCCAGGGCGGAGATTGGGAGGCCGGCATTTTCACTCTTGTCCTCCAAAGCCGTATGGAAAGCTTGCAGGGAACAAAAGCTCCCAAGAGCAAACCCGAGCAGATTTCTTAGCCCAGACCCGGCAAGGATGGGGCAATTCCACCTCCAGCAAAGACATTTGAGAACCACTGCGACAGGCCCCTGCCCCAGAAGCAAGACCAGCCAGCCAAGACCAAGTTTACCGATCAATGAGAATGGCAGAACTCCAGCAATAGGGGAATACAGCACATAGAATTCATGGCTTTTTTCCCATGATTGTTTAGTCTTTCAAAGTTCATTTTTTAAATTTTCTTTTTTTTCTTTTTCTATTTATTTTTGAATTTTTCTTTTTCCCTTTTTCAACCAACATCTTATCAATCCCTTTTTTCAATATCTTTTTTATTTTTCATTTTTAGAGTCAAATTCTATCCCTTCATTGTAGTTAACCTTATTTTTGGTATATATATATAAGTTGTTCTCTCTTTAAAATTTTGGGAGACAGTTTCTTCTAAGAGACCAAAATATACCCTAAATCTATAGTGTATGGCTTTGTTCTAGTCTCCTGCCTGATCACATTCTCTCTTTTTTTGTTTTTGTTTTTTTAAATTTCTCTTCTTTCTTTTTCAACCAACTTCTTATCTTATCAATTCCTTTTATAAAATCTTATAATTTTCATCTTTAGAGTCATATTCCATCCTTTCATATTTACCCTTATTTATGTACATATATGTTTGTCTTTCTTTAAAATTTTGGGAGGCAGTTTCTTCTAACAGACCAAAATATGCCCAAAATCTAGTGTGTGGCACTGATCTGCTCATCAGCCTGATCATATTTGATCATATTCTTTTTTTTTCTTTTTTCTTTCTTTCCCTTTCTTTTCCCGTGGTTTGAGGTCTCTTCTGATTTGCTTAGTGTATATTTTTCTGGGGTCATTGTTACCCTGTTAGCATTTTGTTCTCCCACTCATCTATTCTCCTCTGGACAAAATAACAAGATGGAAAAACTCACCTCAAAAAAAAGAACAAGAGGCAGTACCAACTGCCAGGGACCTAATCCATATGGACATTATTAAGATGTTGGAACTAGAGTTCAGAATGACGATTATAAAGATACTAGCTAGGCTTGAAAAACGCATGGATGATAATAAAGAAACCCTTTCTGGAGAAATAAAAGAGCTAAAATCTAACCAAGTCGAAATCAAAAAGGCTATTAATGAGGTGCAATCAAAACTGGAGGTTCTAACTGCTAGGATAAATGAGGCAGAAGAGAGAATTAGTGATATAGAAGACCAAACAATGGAGAATAAAGAAGCTGAGAAAAAGAGAGATAAACAACTACTGGATCACAAGGGCAGAATTCGAGAGATAAGTGATACCATAAGACAAAACAATATTAGAATAATTGGGATCCTAGAAGACAAAGAAAGAGAGAGAGGGGCAGAAGGTATATTGGACCAAATTATAGCAGAGAGTTTCCTTAATTTGGGGAAGGAAACAGACATCAAAATCCAGGAGGCACAGAGAACCCACCTCAAAATCAATAAAAATAGGTCAAAACCCCGACATCTAATAGTAAAACTCACAAGTCTCAGAGACAAAGAGAAAATCCTGAAAGCAGCTCGGGACAAGAGGTCTGTAACCTACAATGTTAGAAACATTAGATTGGCAGCAGACCTATCCACAGAGACCTGGCAGGCCAGAAAGGACTGGCATGATATATTCAGAGCACTAAACGAGAAAAATATGCAGCCAAGAATACTATATCCAGCTCGGCTGTCATTGAAAATTGAAGGAGAGATAAAAAGCTTCCGGGACAAACAAAAACTAAAAGAATTTTCAACACCAAACCAGCCCTACAAGAAATATTGAGAGGGGGTTTCTAAGTAAGGAGAGAGCCTAAAAGTAACATACACCAGAAAGGGACAGAGACAATACTCAATAACAGTCACCTTACAGGCAATATAATCACACTAAATTCATATCTTTCAATAGTTACGCTGAATGTAAATGGGCTAAATGCCCCAATCAAAAGACACAGGGTATCAGACTGGATTAAAAAAAAAAAGACCCATCGATATGCTGTCTACAAGAGACTCATTTTAGACCCAAAGATACCTCCAGATGGAAAGTGAGGGGGTGGAAAACCATTTACCATGCTAATGGACATCAAAAAAAAAAGCTGGGGTGGCAATCCTTATATCAGACAAATTAGATTTTAAACCAAAGACTATAATAAGAGATGAGGAAGAGCATTATATCATACTTAAAAGGTCTATCCAACAAGTAGATCTAACAATTGTAAATATCTATGCCCCTAACACAGGAGCAGCCAATTATATAAGCCAATTAATAACAAAATCAAAGAAACACATTGACAACAATACAGTAAGTGTAGGGGACTTTAACACCCCCTCACTGAAATGGACAGATCATCCAAGCAAAAGATCAACAAGGAAAAAAAGACTTTAAATGACACACTGGACCAGATGGACTTCATAGATATATTCAGAACATGCCATCTCAAAGCAACAGAATATACATTATTCTCTAGTACCCATGGAACATTCTCCAGAATAGATCACATCCTAGGTCACAAATCAGGTCTCAGCTGGTACCAAAAGAATGGGACCATTCCCTGCATATTCTTGGACCACAAACTTTGAAACTAGAAATCAATCACAAGAGGAAAGTTGGAAAGAACTCAAATACATGGAGGCTAAAGAGCATGCTACTAAAGAATGAATGGGTCAACCAGGAAATTAAAGAAGAATTTAAAAAATTCATGGAAACAAATGAAAATGAAAACACAACTGTTCAAAATCTTTGGGATGCAGCAAAGGCGGTCCTAGGAGGAAAGTATATAGCAATACAAGCCTTTCTCAAAAAAAAAGAAAGTTCTCAAATACATAACCTAACCACACACATAAAGGAGCTGGAGAAAGAACAGCAAATAAAGCCTAAACCCAGCAGGAGAAGAGAAATAGTAAAGAGCAGAGCAGAAATCAATGAAATAGAAACCAAAAGAACAGTAGAAGAGATCAACGAAATGGAGCTGGTTCTTTGAAAGAATTAATAAGATTGATAAACCCCTGGTCAGACTTATCAAAAAGAAAAAAGAAAGGACCCAAATCAACAAAATCATGAATGAAAGAGGAGAGATCACAACCAACACCAAAGAAATACAAACAATTATAAGAACATATTATGAGCAACTATATGCCCTCAAATTAGATAATCTGGAAGAAATGGATGCATTCCTAGAGACGTATAAGCTACCAAAACTGAACCAGGAGGAAATAGAAAACCTGAACAGACCCATAACCACTAAGGAAATTGAAGCATTAATCAAAAAATCTCCCAACAAACAAGAGTCCAGGGTCAGATGCCTTCCCAGGGGAATTCTACCAAACATTTAAAGAAGAATTAATACCTATTCTTCTGAAACTGTTCCAAAAAATAGAAATGGAAGGAAAACTTCCAAACTCATTTTATGAGGCCACCATTACCTTGATCCCAAAACCAAACAGAGACCCCATCAAAAAGGAGAATTACAGACCAATATCCATGATGAACATGGATGCCAAAATTCTCACCAAAATACTAGCCAATAGGATCCAACAGTACATTGAGAGGATTATTCACCACGACGAAGTGGGATTTATTCCTGGGCTGCAAGGTTGGTTCAACATCCGCAAATCAATCAATGTGATACAATACATTAATAAAAGAAAGAACAAGAACCACATGAACCAATGCAGAAAAAGCATTTGACAAAGTACAGCATCCTTTCTTGATTAAAACTCTTCAGAGTATAGGGATAGAGAGTACATACCTCAATATCATAAAAGCCATCTATGAAAAACCCACAGCAAATATCATTCTCAATGGGGAAAAACTGAGAGCTTTCCCCCTAAGGTCAGGAACATGGCATGGATGTCCACCATCACCACTGCTATTCAGCATAGTACTAGAAGGCCCAACCAAAGCAATCAGACAACAAAAAGAAATAAAAGGCATCTGAATTGGTAAAGTCAAACTCTCATTCTTTGCAGATGATATGATACTTTATGTGGAAAACCCAAAAGACTCCACCCCACAACTTCTAGAACTCATACAGGAATTCAGTAAAGTGGCAGGATATAAAATCAATGCACAGAAATCAGTTGCATTTCTATACACCAACAACAAGACAGAAGAAAGAGAAATTAAGGAGTCAATCCCATTTACAACTGCACCCAAAACCATAAGATACCTAGGAATAAATCTAACCAAAGAGACAAAGAATCTGTACTCAGAAAACTATAAAATACTCATGAAAGAAATTGAGGAAGACACAAAGAAATGGAAAAACGTTCCATGCTCATGGATTGGAGGAACAAACATTGTGAAGATGTCAATGCTACCTGAAGCAATCTACACATTTAATGCAATCCCTATCAAAATACCATCCACTTTTTTCAAAGAAATGGAACAAATAATCCTAAAATTTGTATGGAACCAGAAAAGACCTTGAATAACCAGAGGAATGTTGAAAAAGAAAAGCAAAGCTGATGGCGTCACAATTCTGGACTTCAAGCTCTATTACAAAGCTGTAATCATCAAGACAGTACAGTACTGGCACAAAAACAGACACATAGATCAATGGAACAGAATAGAGAGCCCAGAAATGGACCCTCAACTCTATGGTCAACTAATCTTCAACAAAGCAGGAAAGAATGTCCAATGGAAAAAAGACAGTCTCTTCAACAAATGGTGTTGGAAAAATTGGACAGCCACATGCAAAAGAATGAAACTGGACCATTTCCTTATACCAGACACAAAAATAGACTCAAAATGGATGAAAGACCTAAACATGAGACAGGAGTCCATCAAAATCCTAAAGGAGAACACAGGCAGCAACCTCTTTGACCTCAGCCGCAGCAACTTCTTCCTAGAAACATTGCCAAAGGCAAGGGAAGCAAGGGCAAAAATGAACTATTGGGACTTCATCAAGATAAAAAGCTTTTGCACAGCAAAGGAAACAGTCCACAAAATCAAAAGAAAACCGACAGAATGGGAGAAGATATTTGCAAATGACACATCAGATAAAGGGCTAGTATCCAAAATCGATAAAGAACTTATCAAACTCAACACCCAAAGAACAAATAATCCAATCAAGAAGTGGGCAGAAGACATGAACAGACACTTTTCCAAAGAAGACATCCAAATGGCCAACAGACACATGAAAAAGTGCTCAACATCGCTTGGCTCTGGGAAATCCAAATCAAAACATCAATGAGATACCTCCTCACACCAGTCAGAATGGCTAAAATTAACAAGTCAGGAAATGACAGATGTTGGCAAGGATGCAGAGAAAGGGGAACCCTCCTACACTGTTGGTGGGAATGCAAGCTGGTGTAATCACTCTGGAAAACAGTATGGAGGTGCCTCAAAAAGTTGAAAATAGAGCTACCGTATGACCCAGCAATCACACTATTGGGTATTTTCCCCAGCGATACAAATGTAGTGATCTGAAGGGGTACGTGCACCCCGACGTTTATAGCAGCAATGTCCACAATAGCCAAACTATGGAAAGAGCCAAGATGTCCATCAACAGATGAATGGATAAAGAAGATGTGGTGTATATATATACCACGGAATATTATGCAGCCATCAAAAAAACACACACACGAAATCTTGCCATTTGCCAACGACGTGGATAGAACTAGAGGGTATTATGCTAAGCGAAATAAGTCAATCAGAGAAGTACGTGTATCATATGATCTTACTGATATGAGGAATTCTTAATCTCAGGAAACAAACTGAGGGTTGCTGGAGTGGTGGGGGGTGGGAGGGATGGGGTAGTTGGGTGATGGACATTGGGGAAGGTATGTGCTACGGTGAGCGCTGTGAATTGTCTAAGAGTGATGAATCACAGACCTGTACCCCTGAAACAAATAACATATTATATGTTAAAAAAAAAAAGAAGAAGAAAGTAGGAAGAGAAAAATGAAGAGGGGAAAATCGGAGGGGTGATGAACCATGAGAGACTATGGACTCTGAGAAACAAACTGAGGGTTCTAGAGGGGCGGGGGTGGGGGGATGGGTTAGCCCGGTGATGGGTATTAAAGAGGGCAACGTACTGCATGGAGCACTGGGTGTTAATACACAAACAATGAATCATGGAACACTACATCAAAAACTAATGATGTATTGTATGGTAATTAACATAACAAAATAAAATTTAAAAAAAGATATGGCATTAACAGCACAATCTGTGAAAGAAATACTTGATAAATGGGACTTCATTAAAATTAAAAACTTATGCTCTGTGAAAGACACCATCAAGAAAAGGAAAAGGCAAAGAAACCACAGCCTGGGAGAAAAAATTTGCAAAAAATGCATCTGCTAAACCTTTACCCCCTCCAAAAAAGCCTCTTAAAACTCAACAATAAGAAAACAACCCAACAAAAAATGGGCAAAAGAACAATATAGAAAATGGATATTTCAGTCATGAATGATGAAGGGTTCTAGAGATCTTCTGTACAACCTTGTGCTTATAGTTAACATACTGTACTGTACATGTAAAATTTATTAAGTGTATAGATCTCATGTGTTTTTAACCACAAAAAAATCACAGAAATAAATACATTACAAACATGTCCATTAATGGGAAAAAAAAAGAGAAAAGGCTTTTTACACATGAAAACCCAGAAGCCATACAGAATAACTCTGTTAAACCCAAATTGATAAATATTAGCATTTCTATATGGCAAAAAACCCCAATATAACATTTATAACCAATAGAAGGCTCATATCCATAATATATAAAGAATTAAAAAATTTTTCTTCACTAAGTAACACCTATGCCAATGTGGGGTTCAACTCATGATCCCGAATTCAAGAGTCACATGCTCTATGGACTGAGCCAGCCAGGTGCCCCAGAAGTACATAATTTTTACAAATTAATCAAAGATATAACCCAATAGAAAAATATACACATGACTTAAGCAGGTACTTCACAAAATAGTATATCCAAATGAGCAACAACAACAGTAACAACAAATTATGACAGGGTTTTCAACTTCATCAGCCATCAGGGAAATGCAAATTAAAGCCGTAACTAAATACCATGACACACTTACCAGAAAAGGCAGAGTTAGGGCGCCTGGGTGGCTCAGTTGGTTAAGCGACTGCCTTCGGCTCAGGTCATGATCCTGGAGTCCCAGGATTGAGTCCCACATCGGGCTCCCTGCTCAGCAGGGAGTCTGCTTCTCCCTCTGACCCTCTTCCCTCTCGTGCTCTCTATCTCTCATTCTCTCTCTCTCAAATAAATAAATAAAATCTTTAAAAAAAAAAAAGAAAAGGCAAAGTTAGTAAGACTGACAATACCAAATACTGACAAAGAATTGGGAGCAACCAAAATCTCATATACAACTGAGGAGGGCTTAAATTAATACAACTACTTGGAAGACAGTATAACAGTTATCTACCAAAGTAGAATATGCGCATAACCCTTTGATCCAATAATTAGGTATATCACAATTAGAAATGTGTTGGTAAGTCCACGAATATTCCTAGCAGGACTATTCATAATAGAGCACAGCTGGAAGCAACATAAATGTCCATCAACAGTAGAATGGCTAGTATATTTATTCAGTGGACTATTATACAACCAGCACAAGTGAAAAAAGTGCTGCCACATGCAGCAACATGAGTGAATCTCACGAATATAAGATTGAACAAGAGAAACAAACTAAATTCAAGAATGCATATTGCCTGCTGTCAAAACTCAGAAATAGTGTTAAAAGTCAGGATAGTGGTTACATCTGGGTGGGAGAGAGGGTGTAGACCTAGAGAGAAGAAACAAAGGGGGCACTGGAATGCTGGGAGCTTCTTGCACCCCATGATGTACACTTAGGAGTTGTGTGTGTTTGGGTAGGTATGTTATGCTTATCCTTCGGTAAAAATTTCTGGACAGTGTACAAAAAGAAGCTGTTTATCAAACTTCTATGTGTTTTAGATTTTTTTTTCTCAATGTACTCATGTTCTACCCTGAGAAAAGATCAATTACATTTAAAGCATCATCAGAAACATTCCTCTGCAACCACAGCTTACCTAATTTACTCTGTTCTTTCTCCCTCCCTTGTAGCTCATCATTGAGCATTCGGATCTCTTCCTGGGCCATCCTTAACCTCTCCACCGCTTGTTCTGCATTTCTCTCCAGGCAGTTCTGTGAAGTTTTATCTTTTTCCAGGTCTTCATTACGGGACTGAAATAAAACTATTATTAGTAATAAAACAAAAATTAAATGTACTCTTATAACACTGCACTATTTCCTACAAGCATTTGAAAGCTAACAAAGAAAAGCAGCAAACAATATTTCATTTGTATGTATTTCTTTTATTAAATGAAACCATATAAAATTGGTGATACTTGATTTTTTTACCTATGAACATACAACTTCATATAGTTCAACCTAATATATCTAAGAGTTTATGGTTATACGATTATAAAAAATAGAAATTTTATCATAAAAATGAGTACCATCTGACAAAAAAGAGAAAAAAACTCCTCATGTATATGGTCCATTAAATACAGTTTATAAAATGCTTTCACACAGAGTATTTCATTTAATGTCAAGATATGCACACACTCAAATCATGTTTACAGATCCTTTTCTGCAATTATTTTCAAAACATTTTAAAAGCTAAGAAATTTAGTCTCCATTATACCTTGCTTTTGATCCCCAAAATATGTATTAATTTATATAATCATCATACAAATATTTCTTACTTTTTTTCAAGAATTCTATTATTTTTTTAAAGATTTTATTTATTTATTTGAGAGAGAGAGAATGAGAGAGAGAGCATGAGAGAGGGGAGGGTCAGAGGGAGAAGCAGACTCCCTGCTCATACAAATATTTCTAAAAGATAAGAAGACAACCAAAATACCATCCACATAACAAAACCACTTCTAGTATATTGGTATATATCCTTGCAGTATTTTTTATTTATATACATTTTTACATAGTCATAATCCCAATCCATGTACATTTCTGTCTTTTTCATTTAACATTATATGAGAAACACTTCCCCAAAAAACTGTACAGATTTTGTAATGATAATTTTTTAAAGGCTATATAGTGTTCCATAGTGAGTGTGACATGATTTATATAATCATTTAAACATTTGGTAGTTTCTAATTTTTGCTATTGAAAATAATGCTATGATAAACAGTTTCATCCATATACATTTATCTTGGGTTACTTCCTGCGGTTAAATTCCTAGCATATACTTTATTTACTGGATTTAGCACTTAATAACATTTCCCCAGATCAAAAAATTTAATTCCATGAAAGAATTGATTATACTTAAAATAATGTGCTATATATATTAAAGGACTACCCCCAAAAAAGGGCTCCAAACATATTTGGGAAGGATTATCCCAAAATGATTTTTCAAAGGTTATAACACACATTGATTGTTTAAATTTTGATGCATTCAATAAAAATCAGCTATTAATTTTTTTCTTCCCAAATCTTTGTGATGTATTTATAATACTTTTATGCACAATTTTATAATCTTCACAGCATCAATCTATATTTTAATATATTCAAACAAAATACTTGCTAAAAGCTAATGTGTAATTAGCTGCTATTATTAAGTGAAAGATTCTTTTTTTTTTTTACCTCACTCAGATTTTTTTCAGATTGCTTCACAGGTTCCTGATATTTCTCATGTTCTCTTTGCAGAGGCTGGTGGATTTGTTCAAGTTTCTCCTGAATAAATAATAAGATAAGTGAAACTTACATCAGTCAGTCTTTATAAATAAAAATGTCATTTAAATTTTTTTAAAAAGCAAAAAAACAAAAAAAGGAGCACAGTCCATTTCATCAAGTTAGGCCATGCATTTTCAATGAGACAGTATCACCCCAAAGGGAGTGAAAATTGGTTCCTATGGGAGCAAAAAAATCTTACTCTTTTTATGTACAAAGCATGATATGCCTACACTATGTAGAACTCTACAGTAGTGTTAAAATTTCACAGGAGAGTGATTAGGAAAATTATCTAAAAAGTCTTACTATAGAGGCCATAATGAAAAACAATTGGCTAACACGGGCTAGCCAAACCTCGAGATTAAAACCCAATAAAGATAACAAGAGAAAGAAAAATCACAGGGCAGTCTTCTTACTCATAAACATAGATAAAAAATCCTAAACAAAATTTTATGAAATCTAATCTAATAATATCTAGAAAGGACAACATATCATGAATAAGTTGGATTTATCCCAGCAATGCAAGATAGATTTAACATTAGAAAAATAAATCAACGAAATTCTCCCATTAACAGATTCAAGTTCTAAATTATTTCATCATCAATGGCTACAAAAAAACATTTTCTAGTATTCACCACTGGTTCCTAATAAAAACTCTTAGCAAATTAGGAATAAGAGTGTAAATAATAAATAATAAATAAAGACTACCATCTGAAATAAAAGCTTCAGCAAACATCATACGTAATAGTGATTCACTGAATGCTTTCTCCGATATTAATAACAAGATGATGATACTAGATAATACTACTAATAATACTAATTTCAAGATAATAGTAAAGAGCCTAGCCAGTGTAAGGCAGGAAAAAGAATTGAAAGGAATAAGGACTGAAAAGGAAGAAACAAAAGTATCATTATTCTCAGATAATGTGATTATACAGGTAGAAAATATTTTAAATCTTCAAAAAAATTATTAAAATGAATAGGAGGGGCGCCCTGTTGGCTCAGTCAGTGGAGCACATGCCTCTTGACCTCAGGGTTGTGAGTTCAAGCCCCACATTCAGTGTGGAGCCTACTTAAAAAAATAAATAAATAGGGGCGCCTGGGTGGCTCAGTCGTTAAGCATCTGCCTTCAGCTCAGGTCATGATCCCAGGGTCCTGGGATCCAGCCTGGCATCGGGCTCCCTGCTCCGCGGGAGGCCTGCTTCTCCCTCTCCCACTCCCCCTGCTTGTGTTCCCTCTCTCGCTGTCTCTTTCTGTGTCAAATAAATAAAATCTTTAAAAAATAATAAAAACAATAAATAAATAAGTAAATAAAAACAAAGAGCAAAAAGTACTTTATAAATAAATAAGTAAAATGAATAAGAAATTTTAGCAACAATGTTAGGTGTCGGTCAGTATATAAAATAATTATATTTTTAAATACCAGTGACAGATAGTTAGAAAATTAAATTCTTTTAAAAAAGATAGCATTTGCTATTAATAGCATCCAAAAATATGAAGTACCTAGGAATAAATGTAACAACAAGAGTGTAAGATTTTATGGAGAAAATCATAAAACTTTACTTATATACATTAAAAAATACATGGATATTCCATGATCACAGATCACACCAATATTTTAAGATAGCAAATTCCTCTTCAACTAATTCATTACAACCAAAAGTCAAAATCCCAGATTTTGTAATAACATGAATCAGAATGTTACTCTTTCCTCTTAAAATTATTTAGTGACTCTCCAGACCTTCTATAACAAAGTCCATCAAATGTTTTTATGCCTTGGGGTGCCTGGCTGCCTCAGGGGGTATAGCCTGCAACCCTTGATCTTGGGGTTGTGGGTTCAAGCTCCGTGCTGGGTTTAGAGATTACTGAAAAATAAAATCTTTTTATTTTTTTATTTTTTTAAAGATTTTATTTATTTATTTGACAGAGAGAGACACAGCGAGAGAGGGAACACAAGCAGGGGGAGTGGGAGAGGGAGAAGCAGGCTTCCCGCCGAGCAGGGAGCCCGATACGGGGCTCGATGCCGGGACCCTGGGATCATGACCTGAGCTGAAGGCAGACACTTAATGACTGAGCCACCCAGGCGCCCCTGAAAAACAAAATCTTTTTAAAAATTGTTTTTATGCCTCTAGTATGGTTCAGGAACACTGATGGGTGCTGAGTCCTAACTTTAGCTTAGTATATGAATCTCACCATGATGTGGTTCCTGAAAATATCTCCAGCCACATTTCTCAGCATTCACTCACACAAACCAGTCTGTAATATACACTGTTTCCTCTGCAGAAATGACTTTCCCAGCTTCTTCATCTAGCTAACACATATTCAGCTTTCAAACTACTACTCAGTATCTCCTCTGGAAGGCTTTTCAGTCCCCCGACCCATCACGTCTGACTCAGACGTGAAGCCCTTCTCTGAATTTCTCGAACCTTCTATGCCTTCCCTTATCATGGGATTTTACACACTGAACTATAATCACTGGCTTTTTTTTTTCCTCCGTTAGCTTATAAGTTCCTTGCAAGTCCAAATCATGTCTAACTTGACTTTGTTTCTACATCCACTGGCACAGAGCCTGGCACATGGGAAATTCTCAATAAACAATAACAATAATGCTAATTAATACTCTGGTTTCTCTTCAGATGGCATAAATCTTTCACCTTTTATTACAGATTTCTGTGGAGAAAAAAAGCCTCACAATAATGCTAATTAATGTGTGAGGTACTATTCTAGAGCCTTATATATGTTATTTCATTTTCATGATAACCTTGTGGAGTAGCTGAGCCGATCCCAGATTTTATAGATGAGAAAATCAAGGCTCACAAAAGTTAACTAACTTGCTCAAGTTCATTCTGAGAACAAGTGGCAGAGAAGTCCATCCAAATATAAAACCTATATACTTGGGGTGCCTTGGCAAAGTCGGTTGAGTGGCAAGCTCTTGGTTTTGGTTCAGGTGGGGATCTTAGGGTCCTTAGATTGAGCCCCACATCTGGCTCCCCACCAAGCAGGGTGTCTGCTTCAGGATTCTCTCTCTCCCTCACCCTCTGCCCCTCCCCCCACTCACATGGACACGTACTCTCTCTCTCAAATAAATAAATCTTTAAAAAAGAACACCTATATACTTAAGCATTATTAAAACTGGCTTCCTAATAATTTAATGAATGAATTATTAAAGAAATAACAACAACAAAAAAACTGATCTGCCTCTTATTCAATTACCTACTTAATTTCAGAATACCTGGGCAAGTCCTTTCTGTAGATTACTGGTCATACATCTTTGTGATTCTGGCTTGGAGCCCCCAGTTTCCAGTTTCCTCAAGAGTGTACTTCTTTCTACCAGTAAGTATGTAATCTGTTCACTGGGGCTGCTCAGAGCTATTTCAGATAAGCCCTCTTGATACAACATTTCTTCAATCTCTTTCATTTGCACTTCTGTTAGGAAGAAATAACAGAAACAAAACTGTTAAAAGAAATGCCGGCAAATAATTGCTGTTATAAGATGTTAAATGTGTTTTTAATGAAATAGCAAGTTAATTTTTAAAAAATCAGCTATACTGCTACTACCACTCTTCTCCCCATCCCTCCAGGGTGTTTGCAAACTTTCAGAAAAAATAACAAAAAAAAGTAGTCGGAAAATGTTCTCAAAAGCAGTAGATATTCTTACTGTTGCATAGTTTTAAAATTTGTTTTTGTTTTATTGAGTGCTTACTATGTGGTAGGTATTGTATTAAGCACTTAAGATAAATTTATGTCATCTAATCCTTGCAACAATCCACTGAGGTAGGAAACATGATTATCCCATTTATGAGACAAGGATGCAGGCACCAACAAGCCAACTAATTTGTGTAAGGTTACTTAACTAGCCCTGCCAAAATTCTTCGTGATTTCAACACTCAGGTAGATTATTCTAGTGCCCTGGCTTCTCAGTCTCTTCAGCAACTAACTTCCAAAGATTGAGTCCTCCACCCCATCTCAGCCCCTACTCCACAGTAATTCTCTAGACCTTGTTAGCAGCAACTCCCTAGTCTCAACTTCAAGCATCCCATTCTCCAATCACTCTTTTCTATGTACTTCTTCTAGTAGCTAGATGTCAACAAATTGTTTTTTAAGATTTTATTTATTTATTTGACAGAGAGAGACACAGCGAGAGAGGGAACACAAGCAGGGGGAGTGGGAGAGGGAGAAGCAGGCTTCCCGCGGAGCAGGGAACCCGATGCGGGACTCGATCCCAGGACCCTGGGATCATGACCTGAGGCAAAGGCAGATGCTTAACAACTGAGCCACCCAGGTGCCCATAAATGTCAACAAATTTTTGACCATACTGGCAACTATAATCCACTAACTTTAAACACTTTTCAATGTTCTTTATCCCACTCCCGTTCTCATTTACTTTCTTACCTAGCTTAGATTCATCTAAGCAATTCATCATTATAATCACCCCCCTTGAAAACATTCACAACTCCCTTGCCCCTCTTTCCTTCCATTATACTTGGTTGACAGAACTCCAGCCTGTAAACCAACCCTTCACCTCTCCTGCCCCTCAATCCAGAATTGGAGTGAGAAGTTCTAAAATGAAAAATAAAACAAAACAAAACAAAAAACCACGATTCCAAATGGAATATCTGAGGTGCCAGGGAAAATGCTGAGCAAAGAAAATAATAAATGTGTGGTAAATATAAGTAATCACTGTCCCTATGTAATAATAATATTATCTAATTTGTGAGGTTAAACAAAATAGAATATTCTAAAGGGGTCCTATCCATGTCTTCTCTTGTAGCTTTGTAGTACTTAATAAATATTTCCTGAATCCTTAATATGCTAGGTACTTTACAAGGCAGGTGCTGTGGGAAACACAGAAACCACTAAGACCAGGGCACGATTTCTACCCCAAAGGAGCTGACACAGGTCACTATGACACAGTGTGGTAAGTGCTAGAATAGACATTGAAGGAAATAACCATCCTGTATTCTCTCACACACATTCCTGACTCTTTCAGAATAGATAATTTAAAGACTAGACAGAAAATACACTCAAAACATTATAAGTACTTTTCTTGGAGTGGAGGATTATATTTTCCCCCTTCTTTCTACTTTTATACATTTCCCAGATTTCTGTAATTGTCACATATTATTTTTAGAAGTAGGAAAAAAAATAAACTTCACATTGTTACAAAAGGAAAAATTACCCTGTTTGGGTTGGAGCTCTTTAACCACATGTCTATGCTGTTTGTTTTCCTTTTCACAACCGTGAGAAAATGCTTCTTTTTCCTCTGTTAAGTTATGGACATTGTTTGCATAGTTTTCTACCTAAAAAGAAAATAATACATTTTCTTACTCTTAGTCCATGGTTCATATAGTAATCCATATCAAATCTATGAAGTGAAAGAGTCATTGAGAGATCACCATACTATCGTGTCTATAATCTAAGAAATAAACAGAAAACCTAGCTTTCCTTAAGTGTGGGTCTCCCTCCCTAAACTTCCTTCCAGCTGCTTCGTGTTATCAGACACTGTTTCCCACAGATATGATGACACATCACCACAAATTTCTGGGACAGTCACAATCTCTAATTTCTTTTTTCCATTAACTTAACAGGTTTCAAATCAAGTCTCCTTATCTATGATTTAGGAAATATAGCATGATACCCATGAACAGAGAAAAATCTCCACAGTAATTGTTTATACTCCTGTACTAACAATGATGATTAAAATGTCTGAAATGTTAACAGAAGATTGTATTAAAATACTGAGTATTTTTTAAAAATAGCTTTTGGCTAATATGGCAGCTTCATAAAAGGTACTTTTATATGGTGCATAATAATAGATTAAAAGCTAGCTCAATGCTCCCGGCACTATATTAAGGACATCAAATACTTCATTTTCACCGCAATCCTCTGAGACTATTAGCCTCCCACTTTATAGGGGAAAAAGCAGCCCGTTAGGGGCCAAGGGATTTGCACTGTCATGCAGGAAATAAGGGGAGGCCTAGACTTCACACTCAACAGGGCCAAACCCAGAGGCTAAGCTCTTACCTACTGTGCCAAATTGCTTAGAAGTAGACTACCAAAGTAACTGCCTTTTGCTGAATTGTGTTGAGACCTATTGCACAACTCCTCATAAAACGAACAAAGAGCTGAATGGTACAGCAGACATAACTCAGCACTGACACCCAACTTTGTAACTTCCTGCTAATCTTCAATTTCTTTCTCTTCAAAACGGCAGGAACAATAACACCTATCTCTAATAATAACAACTATAATTTATTGAATACTTGCTAGGTGTCAAGTACATGTGTGTGAAATGTTTTATGGACCTTAACCTGTGTAAACCCCACACATCTCTTTGAAGAAGCTATTATCATCCCCATCTTACAGATGAGAAATTTCAAGTTCAAAGATGTTAACTAACTTCCCCAAGGTTACACAGAAAGACAGTACTAAAGGCAATTTTTCACCCCCATGTGCCTAATGTTAAAGTTCATGGTCTATTATGCTGTCCTGCTTTTGTTCTAAAGAAGCTGCATTCTTCTTTAAGAGTTTGGAAATCAAATAAAAAATTCCTCTAAGAATTAAATTTAAAAATCAGTGAGTTGCCTATCTTAGCTGAGATGTTGAAACACAGTAGAATGACTTCCAATCAACCTGAGAGAATTTCTTAACTCATTTAGAGAAAAAATATGTTGAAAAGTAGGTTGATCAGTATTGGAAACATCAAAAGAGTGATAAGAAAGTCAAAAGATGCCATTATCAACTCCTCTTAAGGGCTAGGTACCCTGCTTGGTTCTAGTCTACAACAGGTCCAGAAATAAAGGCAGGTATAGAGAGCTCTATTGTGGAAATCAGGCTATCTTAGCCACTGCTATAAAAATTAGAATCATTTGTTCAGCAAGTAAACATCTGTAATGCAGTGTACCTGTAGAGAAAGAATCCATCAGCCACAGGACATGCATGTCTGGTTCTTGTGGCAATTACATTTCTTTTTGTCAACTAGTAAGCTGGTATCTATTTTTCTACAAACTTCTCTGTGAGTGTATTTAATATAAGGTCACCTTTGAGAAACAGATCCACTGACTAATCAGGTTTCTAAGCCTACAAGCTACAAGCAAGAGAGTCAGCTAAAGGGCCGGTTATTGAAACATGGATGAATTTACAAAGATAATGAAAGCCACCTTGAGCAGACCTATTTGGATGTCCAACCAGTCATCTCTGGGTAACATCCCATACATGTACTCTACTAGAAATGAATACAGACTGTTGCAACATTTTAGGGGAAAAAATGTACGTGCAAGTGCTTTGCAAACTACACAGTAATATTCAAATGTTGGTTTTTAACATGTCAATTTAATGAAGGACAATGAATAAAACCACAGGTATCTTAGAACTTTATGTTATTAGCTCTTACTTCTTTCATTTCTTCCATGTACTTCACTGTAATTTCTTCTAAATTTCTGGTAGCAGTGCTCAGCCCGTCTTCACTGTTCTGGAATAAGCACCAATATAAAATAGAGTAGTTCTTCTGTAGCAACAAGGGATTCAACCCCTCCTTTCTCGAGATGGTGAAATACATATTTTATCTGAACTTGTCCCTTGGTAAAAGAGGTAAGCATATGTGTATGTACATACATGCATACAACACACATACACACACGCACACACAACTGAGCATGCAAGAAAACTGACATGTATATACACCTAGAGTTAGACGCTGTACAAAGTAGTTTAGTTCTCCTGTTAATTAATGGGTATGTTATCCAGTTATGATGAACATTTACATGAATAGCCAACAACACAAAGAAAATTAAAGTTTCAAACAGCTTTATAATATCTTCTAAAATAAGAAATGATGAAATTATATATATAATGCAAATGTGTGTTTTAAAAAATACAAGCTTTTCTGTATGCCCAGTTCTGAAGTTTACAATTTAGTAATCTGAAAATCGCCCAAAGGCCCCTTGCAAAGTTATATGTTCCAAAGAAGACTTTTTTCCCTCAGTTGAATTTGAGAGATAAAAGGACTCCTCTGGAAGCTAGAGAGCCCACTGATTCTGTACTATCAAGGAATACTCACAGAATATGGCTTATAATTTCTGGTGACTTTTAAATCATTCAGTTCTCTTCTAAAACCTCTTGATATAAGCCTGTCATCAATATTATCTTTAGTTTTTTAAGTTAAAAGTAGTCATGCTACAAAAGAGCTGACACTATAATGGTAGGTGAAAGATAAATTTCTGATTGAAGTTGTATCTGTGTTTCTCTGTTACTAGAACCTCTGGCTGTGAATAGGACTAGCTGTTATAATCAAACATAACTTTTTAAAAATATTTTATTTATTTATTTGAGAGAGAGAGCACGAGCAGTGGGGAGGAACAGAGGGAGAGGGAGAAGCAGGCTCCCCGCTGAGCAGGGAGCCTGACTCAGGGCTCGATCCCAGGACCCTGGGAGCATGACCTGAGCCGAAGGCAGACGTTTAACCAACTGAGCCACCCAGGCACCCCCAGGCATAACTTTTAACCAAGTTAATCTGACCAAATTGTAGTGATCTGCATAATTATTATTGTACTGCTGATAGTCCACACAAACTATACTGTTTTGCTTTCTTAATTATTTGTATTATTTTTCTCCTTTCTTGCTAAGTGTTTCAGTGTCATCATTTTCACATCAACAGTTTTGGTGGGCAATATATAGAATTCTAATTATCCTCTGAACCTCACACTGAAAGAAAAAAAGGGCCCAGGCCTGAATCTTTGTACCCCATGTGTCCTCCTCATGACTTACAGCTAAGAATCTTCTTGTGCTCCTCCTCACCCCATTCCCATCGTCTGGTCCCCACTCATATTCTCCTTCTCCCTTTTTAAGGCTGGATAATATTCCGGTGTATGGGTGTGTGCATGCATGTGTGTGTCTGTGTGTGTATGTATCACATTTTTTCATTCATTCATCTGTTCATGGACATTTGAGCTGTTTCCACCTTTCAACTGGTGTGAATTAACACTGTTGTGAACATGAGTTACAAGTAATCTGTTTAAGTCCCTGCTTTCAATTATTTTGGGTATATACCTAGAAGTAGAATTGCTGTCATATAACTCTTTAACTTTTTGAGGAGCTGCCCTACTGTTTTCCAAAGTAGCTGCACCATTGTATGTTCCCACCATATTGCCCAGAAGGCTTCCAATTTCTTCACGTCTTTGCCAACACTTGTTATATTTGTTTTATATATATAACAAGGCCATACTGATGGGGGTGAAGTGATTGCTCTCTTAAACTGTATTTATTCTACAATGACAGTGAGACCTCAGTCCCTGGACCATTACATCTTTCAAACCAGCAGATACTTTTGGCTTTTCCCCTCAAGCCTGGACCCAATAGCTGATCACTGCAATGTCTCATCAATGTCCCCAGTTATCTTGCTCCTTGTCCCACCTTCCCTGAAAATCCCAGCCCTGGAAAAGTTTGACCATTTGACTACCCTATATCGATTTTAGTTTGCTGAGTGCTCGTAGAGAAAAATAAAACAAGCAAGCAGACGGGGCCACTACAAATTCATGGTCTGCAGCCTGAGCCAAGCTTCTCTCCTGATAGATCAATCTCTGCATTCTTCACCAGATTCTGCTACAGTTTCACTCAGCAACTATCCAGAACTTCCAGCTCTCCCCTCAAACTCCACATCTTACTTCTCCCCTGTTTTGGCAGATGGCCTTGTCTTCCACAGCACTAATAAAACTAAAGTCCTCATAAAACTCTGTCAGCTTCTTCCCCTACAATAAGATACTAGCCTTCATCGTTAGAGAACTTGTTCTCTTTCCCTGCTCAGTGGAGACTTCCATCTTCCCGATCAAAGCAAGTCTCTTCACCGGTGTTCTAGATCCCATCCCATATTGCTTCTTCAAGGAAGCTTTTTCTTTTCTGTATACTCATTATCTCCCTCTCTACTGATCTCTTGCCCTTCATTCAAGATGTTTCTGGTCTTAAAAAGAAAGATACAAAAACAACTCTCCTTTGACCCCACCACATTCCTCTGAAGGTACTGTCCTTCTTCTAATTTGTCTTCCCCTCCTCAAACATCTGCATTTTGGCTTCTGTTCTTACCACTATACTCAAAATATCACTTACCAATAACCCTCAAAATGCCAATCAAACTGGACATGTTTCTGTAATTTTTATATATGATCTCTCTGCACCCCTATCTTGAAAGTGTTTCCTTTCTCTGTTCTGTGACATCACTTTCTCCTGTGTTTACTCTTACCTCTCTGACCTTTCCTTCTCTGTGTTCTCCCTGAGCTCCTCTTCTTCCATAGCCCCTTGTGACGCTGACATTCCTAAGAATCCTGCCTTTGGCTCTCTGCCTTTTCTCACTCTCATGGTGATTAACAGCGTGGATATAGGAGTCTGACATACCTTGGTTCAAACCCTGGCTCCACCACTTTCTAGCTTTGTGACTAAGCAAGTCACCTAACTTCTTTAAACTTTTATTTACCCACAAATAAAATGGATTAATAATAATGCCTACCTCATGGGGTTGTTAGGGTTAAATAATAATCTATCTTTGCTAAGCTCCAGCTCTATATAGAAAAAAATGGGAAGAAACAGGAACACACTGAAGTTAGAACAAACACAAGTACGTGTGGCAAAGACTGCCAGTTGTCCCCCAATATTTATTCTTTCCTTTTCCCGCAGCAGAAGATAACTGACTTCTTGAATGATCATACGGCTGCCTGCCTTACTGCTAGAGACAGCCAAGTTCTGACCAATGGGATGTAAATGGAATTGTGCGCCACCTCTAGGAAGTGCCCTGAAAGGAATGGGCTCACTCTTCCTCACTACTTCCTCCATTCTACTGGCTGGAATACACACAAGATAGTTGAAGCTTGAGCAGCCATCCTGGACACCATGGGTTAGAAGCCACCTGCCATAGATAATATACTATCATGAGAGAAGAAATCTGTGAATCTCTGACAATTTCAAGATGCTACCCTATCAGTTCTGGACTGCTTTCTTCTTCACTCTTATTTGGGAGAAATAAATTTCTTTTTCAAGCCATTTTTATTTTGAGCTTTCTGACCCTCATGGCCAACCAATCCCAACTATTACAGAAGGGTTACTTAAAGAATAAGATATACATGCATATGCTGGAAAATAAATATGACTACATAGGAACTGGATATGGAACTGGACAGCCCATCCTGGACCAGACTGGACTAGTCTATCCTGACCCATGAGGTCTTTCATCTCTGAGTTTCCACATGAATCTGCCCCCGTTTACTTGCTTTTCTACATGGATAGATTTTCTCTGCTTGCTCATCAGCCAGGCTAGAAACAGCCATTCATGTGTTAAGCCTAACTAACTTTTCATATGAAGTCACTTCTGTTCTTTATGTTTTAATTCAAATTCATGAAAGAGAGATGATTATTTTTTGCTCATTCAATGATCCATGTCCCCCTCTCCAAAGTTAGTTGTATAATCCTCATTCAGTCCATTGTCACTGGAATGGGTTAGAAGCAAATATGACATACAAATATGGCCACTAAAGCCTACTCTTTAAGTAAGGATTGGTGGAGAGGTACAAATTCCAGAGAAGAGGATGTGTAGGTAAGAAGACAATATAAAATGCGTCTACTGTTTAAGACCAATGCATATCAAATTGTCTAATGAACAACTCGGCTTGAATCCACTCATCTTTCCCTTCCACCTGCTCCTCCTTCTGTATTGTACAGTTAATAAAATCACCATCAATACAGTTTCCCAAGCCGGAAATCTGGGAGTCATCCATGACCCTGCCTTCTTATTCATCCCACTCTCATTAACGACCAGTCCCTGAATATGTAGATTCTACTTCTTATCTAAGGGTGCTGCCTTAGTTTAGCCTCTCCTCACTTACTGTCCAGTTTAGTGTAATTGCATCCTTAACTGATATCCCTGCTGCCAGGCTGTCCCCCATCCAAAGCCCTCAGACTGGCTGTTCTGAATGCAAATCACTTGCTGCTCTTCATTCCCATTGCTTTCAGGAAGAGTTCAAATCCCTCAGCTTGGCACCAGAGATTCTTCACAACCTAGTTCCTGTCTGTCTTTATAGCCTTATCTTCTGCCACACCTTGACATTAGTATACTTACTGATCCCCATAATGCTGCTTATATTTCCATGACTTTGAACATTTGGGTCGCTCTGCCTTTTCTGCTCTGACACCCCAGAACACACATTTTTCCAGGGGGTTGGTTCACTGAGACTCAATGGTTAGGTAATTTGAAAATTCTAAAAAAGCAGATCTTGAGGTAATATAAGTCCATTATTTAGCATCTGCCTTCGGCTCAGGACATGATCTCAGGGTCCTGGGATGGAGCCCATTTCAGGCTCCCCACTGAGCAGAGAGTCTGCTTCTCTCTCTCCCTCTGCCCCTCCCCCTGACTCGTGGTCTCTCTCTCTCTCAAATAAAATCTTTTTAAAAATCCACTGAGTTATAAATGCTCTAGCATCTAAACTGCACCTAAAATTACCTACATAACAAAGTATACACACAAACTATTCTCTATAAAGTAGATACTGAATAAATGTTCATTAACTATCTTAAAAAGATTTGCCCTCCTCCCCAAACTTCCACTTGTAAAGAATGAGTTGGTAAAACTGTCAAAGCAAACTGAGACAGAGACAAAGAATTTTAAATGGAAAGAGAGCAAGGAGAATGGGTGCAGAGTCATTGCTTCTTGTTCTTATTTCCCCTACAGGTGCCCTCGAACTACAGTAAGAGGCCAGAACCACACCTCATGTTACAGCACATCTTTTGGCTCTGAGCAAAGGATGAGTTTTGGATCTCATGGTCTTAGAGTGACATTAGGGAACAAAAGTAAATAGCATGGCCACAAAAACTGATATACCCAGATAGGCTACTCACCCTAACCCTTCTTTCTCCCTTCTACACAAATATAATTTAAAAATCATAGGCATCTTAAATATAATTCATATTAAACAGTTTTTTCCTTCTCAATTCCCAAGCAAAATGAGGAGGAAAAATACTTTTCAAAAAATTGAAAACAACGTAGCAATGTTTAAATGCTTAAAATATAAAATTAAAAGAAAGGCAAAATGTACACTATCATTACAGCTATGTAAAAATGTACACTCAGGGGCAAGGGTTGATCCAGGACAGAAAAATGAACTTGATATGTTGGGACAGGGTTTCGTAACCTCAGCATCATTGACATTTGGGCTGGATAATTCTTTGTTGTGGGGGGATGTTCTGTGCATAGCGGGATGTATAGCAGCATCCCTGGCCTCTGCCAACTAGATGCCAGTAACATATCCCCAGCTGGGATATGCTGGATATCCTTTGCCAAATGTCTCATGGGGAGCAAGATCACCTCCGGGGTTTAGAGCCGCTGTCCTAGGGTGAGAAGAAAGTTTTTAAAAAGTTACTTTTCAATGTTGCCCTAATGATGTTTGTTCAGTAAATACATATTGGAAGCAGAAAGGCAAGACCCTTAAAACATAGCATCTAACACTCTGCTTTTCAAAAGTTAGAATTTATCCATTAAATGTGAAAAATTGAAAAAGTTTCAGAACTTTTTCTTTTTTAAAGATTGTATTTATTTATTTATTTATTCATTCATTCATTCATTCATTCATTTAGAGTGCAAGCAAGGGGAGGGGCAGAGGGAGAGGGAGAGAGAGAATCTCAAGCCAACTCCACACTGATCGCGGAGCTTGATCTTAAGACCCTGAGATCATGACCTCAGCTGAAATCAAGAGTCAGACGCCCAACCGACTGAGCCACCAGGTGCCCCCAGAACTTCTTTTTCTTTTCCAATCTATTACGGAAGACTAAGCTGAATTTCCCAGTATTTGGAAAATTGACCTGGCTGTAATATGAGATATCACAGATAAGTGCTGTAATTGGCCTGAGAAAATAAAAATATCCAAATCATTCTAGCCCCCAAAATACCTGCTAAAAGTCCATGTCTTCAAAATAAGTTTACATTTAAACCTGAATACTGAAAAAGAAATAGTAAGACTTAACAAGGAACACAAGACATATTAAAGTTTTTCAACTAAAAGAAAATTGCACTGGCTCTAAATGAATCTTATTCTATTTTTTAAGGTTCTATGTTCCAGTCTTTTTAGGACTATTAAGACTTCTCCCTTGCCAAAAATGTTTATTTTCAATCACTCCTCCTCATTGTTTCTGTTTCTTGGCTCACATCACAAAGAATGTCTTCTGATTAAGAAACTGACATGAAGGGGCACCTGGGTGGCTCAGTCGGTTGGGCAGCCAACTCTTGATTTCCCCTCAGGTCTTGATCTCAGGGTCCTGTGGGAGCCCACCCCCGCAAACCCCCCCTCAGTGGGTATCTGCTTGAGGATTCTCTCTCCCCTACTCCGTTTGCCCCCTCCCCCATGAAAACGTGTTCTCTCTCTAAAATGAATACATCTTTAAAAAAAAAAAAGGAAATTGACATGAATAGAAGGCACAAGACCTGTTTTAAGCATCTCCTCTCCAGAAAATTCGATGGTATCAAGGCACTGCGTTCATACGGGCTTAAAGTTGAAATCCGGTTACATGATCATTCTGAATGACCTTTTCATACGCATGAATACATCATGTAAATCTAACATAGTATTCACTTGAGCAAGGCATAATCTTCTTTTTTTATATAAGCCTGGGACAGGCCTAAAAATGCATTTTTATTTTTCCCCCTCCGTTTTCAAAACACACTAGGCTTGCAGAAATTTACTGTTTGTATTTACCAATGTGTGCTTCTCCGTGCTAGTTAGTTTACCCAAGACAGGAAGCTTGCCATAGTGCAGAGAAACAAAGAAAATCTTCCAAATGATTCCAGAGCTGGAGAATGTAGAATACTTAGCTATCCAAATCATTGTAGCAGGAAAACAGAGGGAGGTGGTCTATAGATGGCAGAGGTGGTGGAGACGAATGAACATTCAGTGATGCGCAGCATGGACAAGAAAGGGTGAAAATGGCTGTGGAATGAGCAGGATGAGAAAAGTGGCGCTCAGGGTGATGAGAGAAGCGGATGAGATTGTAGCTCGAAAGGTAGAAGGTAACTGACTTGATGACGTCGGATGCTGAAGATACCAAAGGCCTCTCCAGAGCTTCATCGGCAGTTAAGGTTCTGCATGATGAACATAGGACGAACAAGCAGAAAACGGCAGTTCTTTGTTCACAAGCCTACAACCAGGGGAAGCCGTGGCTCGGAGGACTCGGGCCAGGCCCGTCAGGCGCAGTGGTCTGTGCAGGGCTGAACTGAGTCTTCGCCTGGGCAGTGAGAAAAGGAGCGCCCACCTAACTGACGGGTTCCAAGCCCTCTCTAAATAAGACAGACAGCCTAATTCTAAAGGCCTGTGGCGGTTGGGTCCCTGGGGACGGGCGAATCCTTCAGGCAGAATCACTCCAGCCCGCCACAACAAAGGCAGAGCCAGGAGAGGCTCTCCTCCGGTTTCGGGCCACACTGGTGAGAGAAGCGGGAAAAACCTGGAAGGCTGAAAAGGAACGCAGAAAAGGCGCTTTCCTCCTTGGGGCTGAGGCGGAACCGCGGGAACCAGGCCGGAAACTGTCTTTCGGGGAGTGCAGTGAGGGTCCCGGCTCACTCGGCTCCACCGCTGCTCAGCGGCCAGCGGCAGGTGCCTACCCAGGCCCGGGCGTCATAGCAACAGCACTCGCCGCAGAGACGCCGAGGCGTCCTTCCGGCGGGAACCATAGAAACGACGCGCACCATTGGCTCAGGGGCTGCTCTTCCTGTGGAGACAGCGCACACCATTGGCCTTTGGGCCGTGGGGCGGGGTTTTTCGGCAAAACAAAAGTACGGCTCATTCCATTGGCTTTGCAGTAACCATGGTAACAACATAGGTGCGCTTTTTCTACTTGGAGGCTACATTTTGTTAGCGGGCATTTATAATTCTCAAATAGCTTCCCGCCGGCCTAATAATCTTGGTTTTATTTTTCTAGAAGTAACTTCATTCTTAAAAGGAAGAGGGTCAGGAGTTGTGAATTTTAAGCCTAGATCTGTCACTACCTGGGGCGCCTAAGACAAATGGCATTTTTCGGACCTGGCTTTATTATAGTAAAAATGAAGAAATCGGACTTGACTAGAATTGTCCCTAAGACAGAAGCCCTTTAGAAGTCCTAGAAAATTCAGTTTAAGTGAACCGTTCCTCCACTTATGTCATGCAAAATAAAAATTCTAAATGACAACTTAAGAGAGCCTTGGTTTATATCATGTTCATTTAAATGCTCTTATTGCAAGGTTCTAGTTAGTTCATCAAAGCTTGATTTGACCCATGTTTTGGGGTCTCTTGCTTTGCTGATATCCCAAACAGGTACCCACATTTCAATCTTATTCTAGTTCCACATACGATCCTTTCCAAAGCTTTGCCAGTTATCTGGATAGATCTCATCCCTTACTTTATGGAAGTACTTCAACCATTTCCACCTTACAAATGTGTTTTCTCTGATCTAAAATGCGCACGGCCATCACTTCCAGTCCACTTAACTCCTACTTATCACTTGTCACTTCCTCAGGGAAACAATTCTTGGTCCTCCAATCCAGATCAAGTGCTTTCTCATTTGCTCTCATTGACTCACGTTCCTTTTCATTCTTTCTTGGCACACTCCTATTTGCTGTTAAAACAAACAAACAAACAAACAAACAAACCTCTTGGAATTTTAACATGTGTAAATACTGTTTAAGTGCTCCAAATGGAAATTATACTGAATTGGAAAACACTTCAAAAATTCCATGTAGGAAAGTGGTGTTTAAGCCTGACAAACCAGGATAGGAAATGGTTCCCAAGGGAAGTAATAGTTATGGTAGAAACAAACATTAAGATCACTTCTAGTTTTGGGGCGCCTGGGTGACTCAGTTGGTTAAGCGGCTGCCTTCGGCTCAGGTCATGATCCTGGGGTGCTGGGATCGAGCCCCGCATCAGGCTCCCTGCTCGGCTGGAAGCCTGCTTCTCCCTCTCCCACTCCCCCTGCTTGTGTTCCCTCTCACGCCGTCTCTCTCTCTCTCTCTCTTTCTCTGTCAATTAAATAAATAAAACCTTTAAAAAAAAAAAGATCACTTCTAGTTTTCACTGCATTTACCCTCGTTGGACGTTCAAACATCATAATGACAGTCATCATCCACATGAAGTTATAGATGTAGGGAAGAAAATCAATCTTTTGCTTCCTATCCCTTCGGTACTGCAGCCACTGCTGACAGAGCCTGTTGTCTTTGAGATTTTGCTAATCAGACCTTAATTGAAAATTTTTGTTCAATGGGACTGCTGCTTCCAGAACAGTCCTGATTGCTGCAGTTGTTTTTCCTCTGCTTGAAAGTCACATTTCTTGATTTAATGACATATTTCAAAGCATCTTTGCACCTCTGCTCAAATCTTTTCAACATTGATCGTATCACTGTCATCAGACACATTGGGCTACCCTGCCCAACTCCATGATTATCACTAATTGCGTTTTAAATCAAGTATGTAAAGTATATTTCCTGCTTCCACCTACTTATTAATGGCAGTTTCTCAACATGCACTCTGGACCAACCTACAGATCATTTAGGGGATTTTTCTGAACCACATTTCTTGTACACTCCCATCCCAAAGCTCAGGACAGTAAAAAATCTACATGCCAGACACCAGACGACTAATGCTTCATCTTCACTGTTTTATTTACTCCTCACAACAAAGGGCATTATTCAGAAGAGATTTACTATCTCTATTTTATAAATGAACTTGAGATTAAGTCAAGGGTCTAAGCTTACAAAGGTAACAGGTGGCACAGCTCGAAGAGTCAAACTTGGCTGAGATGGCTCCAAAGCCCCTACTCCTTACCACATAGCAAAGCTTCCCTCAGGGTGGAAATCACTAATAGGCCCCTTCCTGGCCCCAGGTAGAAGTCAAGTTTCCCTTAAGAACAGTTCTAAAATATTTGAAAGGTAAACTGTTAACTCAAATAGAGAGTCAACCGAGCAAAAAGTGAATGCAGTGGGAAGCTCATAATTCTACAGGCTATCTATCTTGAGGGAAGTGTCTTTCTCTTGTACTCCCACTTTGGATAAATTTCCAAAAAACATTTCCATCATGTTGGCTTTTGGGCACACACTTTATTGCACTTTATTTTTCATACATCCATTTCCCAGAGACATATTTATTCATCTTTTTAACCCTCATAATCCTCAGGGCCTACCACATGGTAGGCATCAAGAAATATTTGATCTTTAAGGCATGGCCATTCATGCATCCATAATCCTTCTCATATTATGAAGAAGGTTGATATTCAGGCCTCACAGGTATATGCCGAGGAATATAATTCCCAATAAGCTCTTTTTTTAAAGGTGAGGAACAGCTCATGTTGATTTTCAAAATCCAGGTGACAATCAGATGAGTGTGTCAGGTGGCTTGGTCATAAGTGCGTTGCTTTTGTTTTCATTTTTATTGAGTATGAAATGATCTTTAAAAGACAAATACCAAACTATATTCACCTGCATACCACTCAGTTTTTTCCCTTCATTTTTTTGTCTTTATGAAAGCAAAGGATTTGTTTTTACCAGTTATAAGAGCCCTGATCCACTGAACAATTTTTGATCCTACAAAGTCTTTTTTTACTTCAGTTGTCATGTATAAAAGCTGTGTGTCGAGACTGAAGATCACCCACTATCTTCTCTTCTATATCTATGCCTTTTTCTACTTCTTCCTCTGACAGCAATATCTTGGTTTCTGAGTCTTTTGTTAAAATAACCACAGAGGACCGTCGTGACTCAAGGCTATTGGCCACCACCACTTGATGTCGATAAACTTCCAAAGCATTCCGTGCACGATCAATTACGATGGAAGGGTCAGTCTCCAACTTAAAAGAAATTATAAATGCTTTAGGAGCCCAGTCTTTAACCAAAGGAGAAAGCATTTTTGGCACCATCTTCATTGTTATCTGTATTGGAAAAAGAAAAGCTTAATAAGCAAAGAAAGGTCATTCTCTACCAGGTCAGTCTCATGGGAAACCAAGGAAGTAGGGACTCAGATTTTTGGCTATGTCAATTTGAGTGGGATTTCTCATTGTCAAACTTTTCAGAGCATTTTAAATGCTTAGTTTAAGAGCCTTGGCTCAGGGTTCATGAGGATTCCTAATTCCAAGGCTTCATACAAATTCTGAGACAAACCATGTCTTATGAGTTAACCTTGCCCTACCACCCTCATCATCATTAACAGAGCTCTGAAAAACAGCATTATATTTTCTTAAACATTCCCCTTATTTTAAACCACTCAAATAAACAAATCTATTCACGCAAATCTGTAGCGCAAACGTAACTTTGCCAGAAGTTTAATTAACGTTCGGTTTTTAAAACTCTTAGCCTAAAATATTCCTTGCACCAGTAGCATGGCTATTTGATTCTGTTTAAAAACTGTCACTCATCACACATCTTAGCACTGAAGAAACTGAACTGATTTTCTTTATTTTCACTTAATCAAAACTCCTACTATACCATTCTTGATCCCTTCTAAGAATGCTGAGTTGGTTTGTGTACTTCCAAGAAAGAACTAAAAAACAGAGGATAAACTAAAGCTCCCAGAATTTTAAGTGTGAAATTACTATGATAATTATCAGGATTTCAGAAAATTAGCAAGTGTGATAGGGATTATATTCCCATTCCCCACTTAACTTTTCTGCTTAGCATTTTTCACTACCTAACATAGTATGCATTTGACTTATTTACGGTCTCTGAAGAGTGCAAACAACACAAGGGCACAGTATGTTTCTTTGCACTGCTTTATCTCCAGGTCTTACTACAGTACTTCGCATATTTATTGAAAAAATGAACAAATGAAGTATCCTACAAAGTCAGCAAGTATCCCACAGGTAGTTTCTCCTATTTAAATTCTGCTTGAATCATAAATGATCAACAATTCTCTCAGGTTGGGCGCCTGGGTGGGTCAGTTGTTCTAAGCAACTGCCTTCGGCTCAGGTTATGATCCTGGAGTCCCGGGATCCAGTCCCGCATCGGGCTCCCTGCTCAGCAGGGAGTCTGCTTCTCCCTCTGACTCTCCCCCATCTCATGTTCTCTATCATTATCTCTCTCAATAAATAAATAAAAATCTTAAAAAAAAATTCTCTCAGGTTCCAGGATACCAGATCACCTCAACATCTCAACCACTAGCCACCCCATACCCTTTCCTTAAACTACAGCAATCATAGTCATCTAACCTACACCCACTACTCTCTCAAATTCACCTTTCATACTGATGCCGGAATGGTCTTTTCAAACAAAAACTTTATCTCATTCTCCTACTTGTTTGCCTTAGCTCCACAGGATAAATTCCAAGCTCCTTAAGAAGGAATACAAAATCTTCTATTATATAAGCTCTCTTCGGTCTGCCCGCCCACCTTTCGCCCCACCCTCCCTGCTCTCCAACCTTACCAAACAACTTCAGTTCACATCACACTGCTCATTTCCAAACTCCAATTTGTACTCTATCTGGAATGACCTTCCCTACTTTGTCTGCTATACTCTCTGTTCATCTTTTAAAACCCAATTTATGTCATCTCCTCCAGGAAGCCTTCCTTGACTTCCCCAAGATTCACTCACCCCATGCTCTGACTTCGCTTTGTACGTACCTCTACTAGAGCATTTATCACTCTGTATTGTAATTATGTCTGTGTCCAGCTCCCTCACTAGACTGTGAGGTTCTTGAGGGAGGGCGGTGTCTTATTCATCTCTGTATCCCTAGTGCCTATCACATACGGAATGCAGAAAGGCCATCTCCAGATCAAGAGGGAATTAACCCAAGATTGATTATAGGGGATCAGATCTCTGGAAGAGAAGCGCCCATCACCTGCAGTGGGCCCCTAGATGACTGGATCTTGTGTTCAGGCATTTCTGAGACAGGAACATAGAAATCTGACACGGCCGCAGCCAGGTAAAACATCGCAGAAGAGCCTGCAGAGAGAAGCACAGGGTGTAATAAATCGGAGTGGGATATGGGATCAGCTCCTTTCAACTCAGGCTCCCGGGCTGTTAGACTGCGGGTAATGAAAAGGTGAGGGGGGAAAGTGTCTGGGGAGAAAGGCTCTGCCTGCAGGAAACCCTGAACTCCTAAGCACACGCACCCAGCGGATTGAGCGCCTGGGCCGCAGCCTGCAGCAGATGCAAATAGTCCGCCAAAGTGGTGAACTCCACGGACAGGAAGGTGCCGGCAGCCGCAGCCTCCTGGTAGCTCCGCAGAGCCGCCGCGAAGCCCGGAAGTGCATTCTCCTCGGCCTCCAGGCTCAGCAAACCCGAAGGGGCTGCGCCGCAGGGCCGCAGCGCCGACAGCCAGGTCTGGGGCGGGAAGCGGTGGGCAAAGGGGAAGGCGGAACGAGCGCGGTACAGAAACAGGACCCCGTAACCCGCGGCCAGAAAGGCCTCGGCCGAGGTAGCCCCGCGCCGCCCGCTGCTGAAGTTGTCCAGGAAGCGCACTGGCCGGGCTTCCAGGGGAACTTTGGTACCGCCGGACGTGATCAACACCACCCGCCGGCCCTGCGCGCCCAGCCTGGCGGCGAAGCGAGCCATAACCTCGGCGTAGCGCGCAGCATCCGCAGGTTTGGGAAACTCGGCGACCAGATCCACTTCCGCCATCAGTCCCCGGGCGCGCCCGCACTCGCGCACGCTCCACTGCCGCCGGCACCGCGCCCCTGCCGCGATCCCGGTACCCGCGCAGCCGCACTAGTGAGGGGGCGACTTTTCCCCTTCACGCCGCACGCCGGCGCCGCCTTTCTCCTCGTGTGGAGTTGCGTGCCGTTTCTACCCCACAGCCTCGCAGAGGTGACCCTGAGCTGGCTAGATTTGTCGGCTGGGTAGGCATCTGGAAGGGCCACTTCCCCTCATGTTCGTTTCCTACTCGAGTAAAGAACTGGCCGTTTTTGCCTCTCACCGGCCACCGTATCGGCCTTACTGGACTTAGATTCCACTGGAGTCAGACTGCCCGGCCGTTTAACCTTCGGGACCAACGAGGAGGAGTTTTGTGGTGGTGTTTTTTTTAACCCCACAAATACAGTCTAGATGTCAGTGGAGGCACGCCCCTCCCCCTGCGCTTGAAATCCTGGGAACGAGGCTGCCCGATGGCAGTCACGTGACGCCGGCGTCCAGCGTGTCCTCGCCGGGCAACCGTCCTGGAGACCGACACTGCTGGCTGCAACATGGACATCATATACCCGCTGGCGGTGCCCAAGGGGCGCCGGCTCTGCTGCGAGGTGTGCGAGGCCCCGGCCGAGCGAGTGTGCACGGCCTGCACGGTCACTTATTACTGGTAGGCCCTGAAATGTGGCATGTGGGTGCTTGCGTACGCCGTAGCACCGGCTCCGTCAGGGAACACTCAAGGACAGGTCCCTGAGACTTCCGTGTCTGCCTCTTCTCCCACTCCCTCGTTCGTCACCAGAGGTTTTGTTGCCTGCCTACTGTGCGCTCTGCATTGTTCTAGCAGCCGAAGTTACTGGGGGATACTTGGTGGACTGTGTCCCTTAAAGAAGCTAACATAACTAGTGCGGCAGGTAGATAAGTGAACAAACAAGCAAAAAGAAAACAAGATAATTTCAGAGTCATTAATGCCATAAAGACAAAGGAAATGTGATGAGAGGTTGGACAGATGCCCTCCTAAGGGTAGATACTGATTTGAAGGTAAAGTAGGAGCAGTCTGCAGTGGAAATGCTGGGGAAAGAGTAAGTCTCTGAGAGAGGAAAGACTGTGGTGTGCTTGAGGAATAGAAAGAAGTGCACAGCCAAAGTGGTGAGAGTGTGGGGAGGGTAGTAGAAAATGAGGTGAGTTTTCATTTATTCAACGTAACATCCCCTGACCTTTGCTTCCCATTAGAGCCTATGTTGGACCTGAGATAAAACAGCTAAGTTGCTAATGTCCAGAAACCTAGTCCAGAGCAGACTAACTTGTTTTTGAAAAGTCATAATAATAGACCCTGCATGACAAGTACTGTCACTTAGGGTGTGCTATTTCCTGGGACCTCTAAGGGTGGAAGCATGGTGACTGGGGCAATATCTGGAAAGGTTTCTCTGAATAAATAATGTTTGCAGTGACTCTTGAAAGGTCAGTAGGAAACTGCTAGGTGAATGAACAAGGAAGACAGAAGGACAGGGTACTCCAGGCATCCGGGTCTACTTGGGTAAAGGGTGAAAGAACAGTTTGTTCAGAGCTGAGTAGAGAAGGTAGTAATGGACGAAGCAGTCACTGATTTTCAAACTGCAGACTAAACCCATTAGCAGGTCATGAATAAATCAACAAATATTTTAGGGAAAAAAGAATAAAATAGTATCAAAGTAATCCTACTTGAATTGTTTCTTGAAACTTTCTACTGTTTTATGTGGATATGTGTGTTTGTGATGATAAAATATATTTACTAAAAAGAAAGTTTAAAAACCATTGCGCTAGGTAGTAGGAGGAGTTTTAAACCAAGAAGATAGAGGTTAGGACCAAATGGTGACATGAGATCAAGAAGTTTGGAATTTATACTCTGGGAGGTCATGGATGGTTTTGACCAGGTCTCACTTGTGTTAAGGAAAGATGACAGGTAGCAGTGTGACATAACTGATTGAGAATTTGTTGCAATGGTCCCAGTCGAGAGTGAATATACCTCCTCAGACTGAATTAGGTGTCCCTCCTCAGTGCTCTCACAACACTCTGTATATTCCCTATCCTAAAACTTATGACACAGATTGAAATCAGTTGTTTAATAGTCTGTATTCCTCACTAGGTCTGTATATCTCATGAAGGGAGGGATGGCATGTGTTTTCATTGCTGTTTCTTCATTGCATTTAGACTACAATTCAGAATTTGTAGCAGAAACTACAAAGCCCTGGTCAGGTCTCTACCTTCATTTCCCACCACACTCACCCCCTCTTTTCCTTGAAGTAATTACAGAGGTTTTCTTTCAGTTCTGATTTGCTAAGTCCTTTCCTCGCCTAGGCTGTCGCCACTGCTGGGAACCTCCGTTTCAACCACAGATCTTCCTAAGGCCCTCTCATCCTTCAGTTCTCAGAAATGTTATTTCTTCAGAGAGGTCTTTCTGAAAATACTCCTCTCTTATTTTTCTGTCTCACCTTTTTCTTCGTTTTTCCTGTACTTTTGTATTGTATTTTGTGTTTACTTAATATCTGTGTCTTTCACTGAACCTACTGGTCGCATATACCACACATTCAGTGATCATTTGTTGCATAAGTGAACTTCTGAATGGATAGTAAACCAGGTGGGTGGCGGATTGGGTTGGGGACACAGAGTTTGAGGGCCTTCAGGTCACTTGGGAGAGATGGCTAGTGAACAACTTCAAGTAAAGGCCTGGCACTCAGGGAAGAGATTAGAGTCCTTTGGCTGATATGAGCATCTACCTCTTTCCCTCTTGCCTTCATCCCTGCAGCCAGCAGTAATGCCTTCATCATCTCAACTCACTTTGTAGTCACTCTCTACTCTTCAGTTGACTCTTATTTCCCTTCTTCGTTTCAGTTGTCGGTAAGTGTGTTATGTCAGTTTTCTTATGTTCCATTAATGCTGGATGTTATGTTGAATATGGATAGAAGGACGGTCATACATATTCCGTCTTGTGATCTGTGTCCAACCCATCTGTATATACCCTACAGTCTATTGCATAGTGTCTTGAAATAGTTGAAACTAAATATTTGATGAATGCATGAATAAATTATTTCCTGTGCCCTTATCCATCATTATTTCCTTTCTTCTCTTTCACTGCCTTTAATTCTCTTTAAGGCCTTCTCCTCTCCTTCCAGCCCACCTGCCTCTTTTCTCCAGATTTCTGTGTGCTTGTGTCCTGGCAATTTCAAGATTTTTCCATAAAATAAAACTGAAGTAATTGTTCTTTATCTCAGAAATGGGGGCTTTAATACTCCTCCCTCACAGGGTTTTTGTGGTTGAATGTAAAGCATGTAGCATCATGCCTAAGACCAAGTTGGCACTCAATAAATATTCTTTCTCCTTGTTCCAATTTAAGGAGCAGGAAGGCCAGTCAACTCGAATTTCTGACAGTTTTTTTTTTTCTTTTTCTGCAGAAGAGTTTTTTCCCAATTGTAAATATAACTCAGGCTCACTGTAGAAAACTTGAAAATATAAAAAATAAAGAAGAGAAATAATCCATAATCTCACAACCCAGAGATTAATAACCTGACATTTTGATCAATTTCCTTATATTCTTTTCCTATACATACATCTGTTTTATACACTCTGTGTAGTCTTGCACATATTGTTCTGTATTGGATTGTGAGAATGTTCCTAGGGAATTGAATATTTGTAAGAAAAGACAGTTTTATTAAAGTACACACTGAAACATTACAGATAGTAAAAGAGGCTTCAGTACTATAGGTGAGCAAATCATAGCATATAGATAAGAGTAATTTGAAATAAGTTTTCCTTTTATTAAACATATGGGGCACAAATTAAAATGCTTTCACTGGCCAGGAAGAGAGAATAGCAGTGAAGTGGTATTCAATAGTAGGAGACAGTAGGATCTGTGGTAAACTGCAGAATGGATGTCCTGCCTAATGACATCTAAATTCAGTTTTAAAAACAGGATAATGGCCAAACAAAGCACATCTGGCTCACAGGCTACTTGATTGTGAGCCCTAATTGAAAATATAATTTTCAACTCCTTTATGCATGATCCTGTGTTGGGTGTTAGGGGTGAGACAGGCGAATAAGGAAAGAGCTCATGAATATATAAATGAAGCTCATTTTATGTGGAAAAGCAAGATATGTCAAATGCTCTCAGTGGAACAAAAGTCTAGGTAGTTAAGTAAATTAATATTTCCATTGCTCACACAATTACTCAAGAAGCCCCTATTTAATAAATACCCTATGGAATTCAACTATTTCTATATCCTGGCTGTTAAGTGCTTTTATTGATTTGTTTACAATAATTCCCTATAAAAATTTTTAATGCTTTTATCAGTTCTGTGATAGCAGTTGCAGTTTGTAAAGAAAATACTTTATTGCATTTCTGTTGTCCTAGAAGAAGGAAGGAGAGTGCTTGAACAAAGCTATATATTGTCTATGACTGCTTTTCTGCTACAACAAAAGAGTTGAATTTTTGCAACAAAGACCATGTAGTTCTCAAAGCCTAAAATATTTACTATAAGGCCCTTTACAGAAAAACTGCTGACCCTGTGCTAGGTTATTGTTACCAGTTTTAGAATATGTATAATTGGAATCAAACAGTGAACTTAGTCACATTTGAGTAAAAATATACAATAGGCGATAGAAATGTAAAAATTCATGATTTATGTATCCAACAACAGAGTCTCAAAATGCATGAAGTAATAACTGTCAGATTGAAGGGAGAAATAAATAATAGTTGGACACTTCAATTTTCTACTGTCAGTGATGAAGAGGAGATTAGCAAGGCGATACAAGGCTTGAACAACACTATAAACCAGCTAAACCCAACAGACATCTATAGATAACACCGCCACCAACAGCAGAATATACATTCTTCTTGAGCGCATATAGAACATTCTCCAGGATAGACCATGTGTTAGACCGTAAAGCAAGTCTCAATAAATTTATAAGGATTGAAATTATACAAAGTATGTTCTGTAACCGCAGTGGAATGACATTAAGCAATAACAGAAGGAAACTTGAGGAATTTATGAATGTATGGAAATAATAGTCTTAAACAACCAGTGGGTCAAAGAAGAAATCACAAGGGAAATTAGAAAATGCTTTGAGATGAAATGAGAACAAAAACACAAATATTAAAACTTACAGAATGCAGTGAAAGCAGTACTCAGAGGGAAATTTCTAGCTGTAAATATATACATTATAAAAGAAGGAAGATCTCAAATCAATGACCTAGCCTTCCACTTTAAGAAACTAGCAAAAGAAAAGCAAACTCAATCCAAAGCTAGTGGAAGGAGGAAAATATTAAAGATTAGAGCAGAAATAAATGAAATAGAGAATAGAAAAGCAATAGAGAATCAACAAGACCAAAAGCTGGTTTTTTAAAAAGATTAACAAAATTGACAAACCTTTAGCTAGATTGACCAAGAACAGAACACCCAAATTACTAGTCAGAAATGAAAGTGGGGACATTGCTAGCAACTCTGCAGAAAAAAGAGATTATAAGAGAATACTATGTACAATTGTACACCAACAATTCAGAAAACCTAAATGAAATATATTCCTAATAAGACACAAACTACAAAACTGACTCCAGAGAAAAAGAATATCTGAGTAGATCTATAACTAAAGAGATTTAGATAGCAATCAAAAATTTCCCACAGAGAAAAGCCCAGGACCAAATGACTTCACTGGTGAATTCTATCAAATACTTTTTTTTAACATTTTATTTATTTACTTGACAGACAGCGAGAGACGGAACACAAGCAGGGGGAGTGGGAGAAGGAGAAGCAGGCTTCCCGCCGAGCAGGGAGCCTGATGCAGGGCTCGATCCCCGGACCCTGGGACCACAACCCGAGCCGAAGGCAGATGCTCAACTGACTGAGCCACCCAGGCACCCCTCTATCAAATACTTTAAAAAGAATTAATACCAATTCTTCAAAAACTCTTCCAAAAAAAATAGAAGAGGAAGAAAAAGTCCCCAACTCATTTTATAAGGCCAGTGTTATTGTAATACCAAACCAGACAAAAATATCACAAGAAAACTACAGATCACTCTCCCTCTTGAATATGGATGCAAAAAATCCTCAACAAAATACTAGTAAACCAAATCCAGCAGCATATAAAAAGGATTATACATCATGACCAAGTGGCATTTCTCCCAGGAATTCAACATTGTCTCAACATACTAATATCAATTTAAGACGTCACCTTAAGAGAAGACAAAAACCGCGTGATAATCTCAATAGATACAGAAAAAGCATTTGATGAAATCCAATACCTTTTGTGATAAAAACAGCAAATTAGGGATAGAAAGGAACTTTCATAACCTATAGAGAAACACAAAGCTAACATCATATTTAGTGATCAAAGACTGAAGGCTTTCCCTCACTAAGAGCAGGAATGAGACAAGAATGTTGCTTTCATCACTTCTATTCAACATTTTTCTAAAAATTCTAGTTGGGGCAATTAGGACAATGAAATAAAAGACATCTAGCTTGGAAAAGGAGTAAATACATCTATTTGGTGATGACATGATCTAGAGAGAAATCCCTAAAGAACCTACAAAAAAGCTTTGTAGTAAAATTTGAAATTGAACAGTATCAGTCCACAACAAACTATTAGAGCTAATAAATGAATTCAGCAAGGTTACAGAATACAAGATCAATGTGCAAAAATCAGTTGTATTTATACATGCTAGCAATGAACAATCTGAAAATGAAGTTAGGAAAGCCATTCCATTTACAGTAGCATCAAAAAAATAAATTTAACCAAAGAAGGGCAAGACTTACACACTGAAAACTAAAAAACATTTATGAAAGAAATTAAAGACCTACATAAATGGAAAGATACTCCATATTCATAGTTTAGAAGACTTAATATTATTAAGATAATTACACTTCAAATTGATCTATTGATTCAATGCAATCCCTATCAAAATTCTGTCATTTTTATACAAATGGACACACTGATCCTAAGATTTAAATGAAAATGCAAAGTACCCAGAATAGCTAAAAAGTCTCTTAAAAGAACAAAGCTGGAGGACTGATACTGTTCAGTTTCAAATTTTACTACAAAGCTACAGTAATGAAGACAGTGTGGTAGTGGCATAAGGATAGACATATAGATGAATGGACTAGAATTGAGAGTCCAGAAAGTATGTACATTTATGGTCAATTGGTTTTCAGCAAGGTTGCCAAGACCATTCAACTGGTGAAAGAATGGTCCTTTCTAGATGATGCTGGGATAACTGTAGAGCCACATGCAAAAGAATGAATTTGGATCCCTACCTTACACCATAGACAAAAAGAGCTAAATATAAGAGCTAAAAACATAAAACTTTCAGAAGGAAACATAGTTGGAAATCTGTGTGATTTGGGGTTAGGCAACAGTTTAGATATGACACCAAAAGCACAAGTATCCAAAGAAAAAATAGATTAGTTGGACTCCACCAAAATTTAAAACTTCTGTGCATCAGAGAACACTATCAAGAAAGTGAAAAGACAACCCACAGAATGGGAGAAAATATTTACGAATCATATATCAGATAAGGATTTTATATCTAGAGTATGTAAACGACTCTTAAAACTCAACAATAAGAAAAGACCCAGTTTAAAAAATGGACAGAAGATTTGAATAAACAATTCTGCAAAGAAGATATACAAATGGAAAATAAGCACATGAAATGATGCTGGACGTTATTAGTTGTTAAGGAAATGCAAAATAAAACCACAATGAGATACCACTTCACACACACTAACATGGCTGTAGTAAAAAAAAAATAGAATAAGTGTTGGCAAAGATGTAGAAAAAGTGAACCGCTCCTGTATTGCTGCTGGGCTGTAAAATGGTACAGCCTCTGTGGAAAACAGTTTGGCAGTCCTCAAAAAGTTAAACATAGAGTTACTATATGACCCAACAATTCCATTCTTAGGTATATACTTAAGAGAATTGAAAACATGTGTTCACACAAAAATTTATACACAAATGTTCATAGCGGCATTATTCATAATAGCCAAAAAGTAGAAACAACCCACATGTTCACTGATGAATGGATAAACATTAAAAGTGATACAGCTATACAGTGGAATATTTATTCATTCGTACAAACGATTATAATATTGATAAATGCGATGAAATGGGATGAACTTTGAAAACATTATGCTAAGTGTAAGAAACCAGACACAAAAAGTCATATGTTGTCTGTTTCCATTTATATGTAATGTCTTCATCAGGCAAATACACAGAGGAAGTAGATTCATGGTTTCTGGGCACCAATGGGAGGAGAAAAGAATGAGAGAACCAACTAGAGCAAATGGAGTTTCTTTTTTGAGTGATGAAATTGTTCTGGAGTTAGATAGGGTGATGGTTTTATGACCTTGTGAATATATTAAAAACCACTGGATTTATACTTTAAAATGGTGAATTTTCTATTGTATGTGAGTTATATATCAATTTAAAAGTGTAAAAAAATAATTGGAGAAACGGTCAGAAGCAGGTAATAGATTTGGGAATCAGTCATAGAGGCAATTATTTAAGGAATGGGAGTGGATTCTCTGTAGGACTGTGGTCCTGTCCAATTAAGTGTTCAAAAATACTAAATCTGTATGTAAAACTCAGAAAAGCTTTCTACCAAACTGTCACAGTGCTTCCCTCTGGAGAGCTAAAAATCAGCTGGCTCTGGAGTATAGGCTTAGAGTAACTACTTAAGCTCTCCACTTCTATGCTTCCTTATCTTTGAAATAATAGTTTTTGTTTTGTTCTCAAAAAGTTAGTTACTAGCAAAAGCACCTGCTACACCACTGGGACTGGGGACTGTCCCTAGTGTGTTCGTGTGAGTGTGCCCCCTGGAACACAGAAGACAATGTCAGTGGTGCTCTCCAGAGCCACGCAACACAGTCTCCTAGAGCCTCAGCAAATGGAAATTCCTTTCCCTTCCCCAAGAAAAAGACCTTCACAAACATCAGCTTTGATGTTCAGATATTCTGAAAATGGCCTTAGAACAATGTTATTAATGAAGCAGAAGAGCAGATCAGCCACAGCATCACCACGTGACTTCGTGACTTCGGACTGTGACCTGTGCCTGAAGAAACAACAGCCTCCCACCCCCGCTAGTTGGTACACCACCACATAACCACATGGAGGAAAAGAGATTTGTGTCAAGAATGGCTCTGTGGGGCGCCTGGGTGGCTCAGTTGTTATGCGGCTGCCTTCGGCTCAGGTCATGATCCCAGGGTCCTGGGGTCGAGCCCCACATCAGGCTCCCTGCTCGGCGGGAAGCCTGCTTCTCCCTCTCCCACTCCCCCTGCTTGTGTTCCCGCTCTCGCTGTGTCTCTCTCTGTCAAATAAATAAATAAAATCTTTAAAAAAAAGAAAAAGAAAAGAAAAGAAATGGCTTTGGGTTCCCTGCCTGATATGTGTTGGGCTTCCTTTTCTAGTTTTTAGGGTGAGGCCAGTAAGTGGGGCCACTAGAATCTTCGGCCAGGCCAAAGGGAAAGATAATGAGGTCCATGTTTTCATTGTCAGTGGTGTGGTTCATCAAAGAGCAGACTGGAGCAGCATCCATGAGAAGATATGTCAGCTGCTGATTCCTCTGCGCACTTCCATGCCCTTCTACAATTCAGAGGAGGAGCGGCGGCACCAGCTGCAGCAGCTGCAGCAGCGGCAGGTGGGTCCTGTGGGGGGGGCGGGTACAGGCTTAGCTCACGGGCACCGCGAAACCACCCAGGACAAAGTCAGACTGGAACCTCTTTGAGGACAGAGACTTTGTTTTATGACTTTATGTCCTCAGTCAGTTGTTCTCCACATAGTTGCTGAATATGCACTGTGTTAGGTTCCCAGGGCTAACAAAATACCGCACACTGGGTGGCTTAAACGACAGAAATGGTTTTTCTCACAATTCTGGAACCTCGAAGTCCAAGATCAAGAGTAGGTGTCAGCAGGTGTGGTTTCCTGGGGGCACGTGCATCCCTGATGTTTTCCAAATTTCTTCCTGTTATAAAAACACTAGTAAAATTGGATCAGGGGCCACCCTAATGGCCTCATTTTATCTTCATCACCTCTGTAAGGCTCTGTCTCCAAATGCAGTCACATTCTCTAGGTACTAGGGCTTAGGGCTTCAACATATGAGTTGCAGGGGGAACAAAATTCAGCCATAGCATCTGTATATGCCCAGTATGTTGATAAGAGCATTGGTACATAGTAGGAGGTCAAAAAAATGGTGTATGAATACACTGGTGAATTCATAAAGGATATTTAAAAACTTCTATTATGGCATTGATAGCATCTCAATTATTCTTAAAAAGTTAGGGTTTTATAAGCCATAAATCTCAGAACACCAGATTCATCAATTTAAATGTTGTGGCACTTTCAGGAGGGCTTTGAAACTGCAGAATTTAAGTTATTTCTGATACTCACTAAGCAGGATAACTCCAGAAGGAAAGATAAGATATTTCTCTCAAAATTATAACTCAAATAGAAAGAAAGTTTTAGAATGTCCGGAGACATGATGGGTGCTAAACTACAATTTTATTATAAACACAAGAATAATATTTATTTAATAACTTTATACAGAGCACTCCTTTATGCTGATAATGAACCAAGGTGAAAAGACACTTATTCTTGGACCTCGAGGAACTCACAATCCAGGTTTCCCTTTTTATATCACCTATTTTGGGTCTCATGTCCACCTTCATACAAGCAGGTTAACTAGGTGCCCTCAACCAGTTCATTAGATAGTGGCCTTACCCAGGTGTACCTATATCCACCATTGCCTTTTACCTTTAGACTCTCTCAGATGGTCTAGTTTTTTCTTCCATAGAAGCATTTGATTGAATTCTGCTACACCGTAGCCCAGAAATACCTCTTTGAAGGAAAACATGAAGCTGCTGTTCCAGCAGCTTTGCACTCGCTTCGCTTCCGCATGAATGTGCACGGCCTGAGTTCAGTAGAGCTTGTGCCTGCTTACCTGCTGTTGGCCGAGGCGAGCCTTGGTAAGTGAATTGACTCGAGACCACCCCCCTCCTCCTGCCCAGGGCCCTTAAGAAGTACTAAATTGGGTTCAATCAGTGGCCAAAGGGTATAGCCTTGGCGGTGGCACCAAGATACCTTTTATAAAAGAGCAGTGTTGCTGTAAAGTTTGGCACAAGGTGGGGAAGCAGATGTCATCAACTTTTGGCTACTTCTGACAGAAATCCACTCTAGCTGGCCTAAGCAAAAGGAGGACATTTATTCGGACACTGGAGTGTCCCAGGGGAATTGAGCCTTCATGAAGTCCTAGAATCAGAATGTTGTAACAAATTTTCTCTCTTGGGCCTTGTGTCTTGTCTCTGCTTCAATCTCTGCATCTGCTTTATTTACCATCTCTGCAGACCAGATTTTTCTGCCCTATGCCTACCACAAAGACAGCTACCCCAAAATATCAGATGTAGCTGAATTTCCATGGAATTTACATGTCCTCCAGGTTTAAGGAGGAGAGTAGAAACAATTAGCATCTGATTTCCAGTGTTAAATTCCTAGAAGAGAGAGTTGTGTTGACTCAGCTTGAGTGTGGTATTTACCTTTATCTACCTCTGTGTCAGGGTCACATGGCTCAAACAGGAGTATAGGAACCCGCCCCTGTGGATGGGAGAGGGAAGAAGAATCGTATCTCTCATACCGTGGATGAGAGTGGGGAACACAGACTCGGCAGAGCTCCACCCCACGTGGTCGTTGCTACAAGAAGAGAATTAGCATCTTGGAGGGGAATTAACATTTTTGAGCATCTGCAGTGTTTTAGTTACTGTCCAACCACTTTATCCATCTTGATAGCCACTGTTTTTCTTTTTAAGCAAACTTTTAAAAAGCAAAACTGTTGGAAATACAGTACAAAGAACCTCTTTTCCCCTGAGCTACTTGAGAGTAAGTTGCTTGCCTGATGCATTTCCTAGACGTTCTTCATATCCACCATACAACCGTCGTCTACTATCATCTAGTTCACGTTTCTCCAGTCATCCCAATTACACCTCGACAGCAGAAGGATACAGTCCAAAATCACACTTTTCATTTTGTTGCCATGTGTTTTTAGTCTCCTTCATCCTGGAATAGTTTCTCAATCTTTCCTTGACTTGTATGACTCTGACAAGGAAATACAGCTCAGGTTCTGTGTGTTTCTGATGCTGACTAGCTGTGAGATTTTGGGATTTTTCCTGACTCTTAATTTGGGCTCAGTTCATGATCTCAGGGTCATGAGATTGAGCCCTGTATCAGGCTCTGCAGTCAGCAGGGAATCTGATTGAAATTCATCCCCACTCCATCTCCCTCTGCCCCTCCCCCATCTTGTGCATGAGCTCTCTCTAAAATTAAATAAAATATTTTTAAAAACCCAAAATACTACTACTAATAATTATATATCCATTGATGAGATTACTTAATTTAAGTTTCTCTTTCCCACTAGACTATAAGTTCAGGAAGAACTGGAACTGTCCCTATTCTTATTCATCAGAGTGTCTTCATACCCAGAACAGCACTTAGCCCAGAGGAGGTACTCAAAAATTCCTCTCAGAGAACCTGACATCTGGTGGGCACTGTGAAAGCATTTGGTGACTCTGAGTCCCCTTCACAGGATTGTTTTGAGGATTAAATGAGTTTGTGTGTAATGAACATGAGAGTGCTTTGCAAGCTGGAATTTCTGTCTAAATGGAAGTTCTCATTATACCTCCCCCTGTCATTGAAACCTTGCCAGCCTTTTTGAAAGTCTAAATAAATTACATTCCTTGTGCACATGTCTCTTTCTCATCTAAGAGATTCCGCCAGACTGGAGTGGAAAGAATAACAGGTATTTAGCCTTTTCTTTTTTCTTTTCTTTTCTTTTTGGTAAAACTTTGGAATTTTAATTAACTAGAGATGATATTTTCAGTGACACTTCAAAGAGCCACCTTACTCATCTTCCCCCACTCTAGTCAGCACTTTGGAATCAGGGAACCTGGGTTTAAATTCCAACTCTTTTTTTTTTTTTAATTATTTACTTACTTTAGAGAGAGAGCACGAGTGCACGTGTGCACACACAAGTGGGGGAAGGGGCAGAGGGAGAGAATCTTCAAGTAGACTTCCTGCTGAGTGCAGAGCCCAACAGAGGGCTCTATCTCACAGCCCTGAGATCATGACCTGAGCTGAAATCAAGAGTCGGATGCTTCGCCAACTGAGCCACCCAGGGACCCCTCCAACTCTTTCTTTACTGGTTGAGTGATGCTAGATATCAAGCTTCTTAGGGCTCTTACACATACTCTTCCTTCTGCCTGGGATGCTTTTTTCTCCCTTATATATAGCTAGTTTCTTTTCAATCATCAGGTATCTGCTTAAATATCACCTTCTCAGAGAGGGTTCTCTAATCCAATCAAGGCAGGTTTCTTCCTGCTTTTTTGGAAGACTGTGTTCTGTTTCTTTCCTTCATAGCACTTTATTTTTCTTTGTTTATTGTGTATCTAGTTCCCTTTATTATATGCCCCTTGTGGTCAGAGATCATGTCTGTTTTATTCACTAGTATGCGCTGAGCATCTAGCAAAGTGATACTCTAAATTAAATGAATGTGTGGTTGAACGAATGAATGAAGTTTCCTCCTCTGTACATTCCTCCTCAGATATTTATTTCACAGGGTTGTTGGCAGAGTTAGATCACAGATGCAAATGGCCTAGCATACTGTGCATACAGCAAATAGCAGGCCTTCAGTAAATGTGAATTCCTTTTTCTTCCCCTCGGTGCCTCCCAGCCTCACAGATGATTATCTGTGACTGCTTTGTTCTATGCACCTTTACTTTCGTCATCAAACCTTCCAAAATCTTCCCTCTTGATGTCTCTCAGATCAGCTGCTAGCCCAGAGTAGGCCTTTTGTCTCACCCTGCAGACAAGAGCCCTTACTCCTTAACTGGCTATCCTTTCTCTTTCTCTTCCATACGCTAGTGACAGGACCCTTTAGGATAGTCTAACTTCCTTCAACAACTTTGTGTATCTGGTACCTCCACTCCATCCCTACACCAGTCGAGGCAAGCACTATGTAGAAGAAGGCATGCCTAAACTTACCCACTCACCGGCCAGTCTCAGTTCAACCTGCTGGGAGCAGCGCATTCCTCCTTCCTCACTATACCCGCTCTCTGGATTTGGGGGCTCAAGTTTTTTTTTCTCCCAAGTATCTTTTGGGATGCTTCTTTAGTTGCTAGTTCAGCTTGGCCTTGGGGCCTTCCTTCTTTGGCATTGCCTTCTTGAAGGGAAACTACACGATAAAGATGAAAAGTTTCCAGTATATGTCAGTGCCCTCTGCCGGTTTTCTCCCCATCTAAATAACCTTTGCTAAGAGTCATTTGCTCCGTCTAAAGCTCTTATTTTGTAGAGAAAATCCAGATGGAAGATGTGACTTGCCATGTTTGCATGAGCCAGGATCCCGGGCCTCCGCCTCTTCTAACCTAGTGTTTTCCCATTTTAGTTTGAACTTCGGTCAAGAGAAGTTCCGTGTTTCCTCCCTTCGGTTGCTTCTTCAGCTCTCATCCTTTAATTCAGTAACCTGTGATTGCAGCTAGAATAAGTAATGCCTGCATCTGAGCGAGGCCTGGGCAGAAGGACAAGCAGAACAGATTGACTTATGAGGGGCTTGTGTCCTCGCCCCCTGACCTTTCCTGGCACCCTTTCTGCTGCAGCACCCATCACAGGAAATGCCTCACACCCAGAGAGTACCTCCTGCTCTGCAGAAGGCTGGCAGAGTAGCTTTCTATCCAGGTCTGAGAGCCTCCCTGGGAGGCAAACAGGGAAGCAGGAAGCTTTTATGCATCTTTACAAACAAACAAAGTTTTAAGCGTCAGCAGTATCTGAATATTAGAAATAAGGTGGTTTTTACTTCGTAACCACGTGTTGTCCATTCTGGCTCCTAAATGTCTCTTAGGTATCTGCTCCATCTTCACTCACTGCCTTAGTTCAGGCTCTATCAGTCCTTGCCTGAACTATTTCAAAAAGTCCTCTAGTGAGTCTTTGACTCTACTTCCTCCCCTCTCACCCCTCCCCACCCTGGCTCCTGGGGATTCTTCTAAATCGAAATCCCAACTCTCTCTCCCTTTCTGGAAATCCTCCAGTTTTTATCCACGTGCATCCAGGTCCCTGGCGCAACTTACTAAGTCCTCCAGCCCTCCATGACCTGTCCCCTGACTACCTCTTTAGCCTCATTTCCTGCCACTTGATCCCTTACACTTTGGGCTCCAGCATCACAGACCCACATATGGTTCTCCAAACACAGCCCACTATTTCATATCTCCATGGTTCTGCATCTGTGTTACCTCTGCCCAGGTGCCCGCCCTCCCTTATCTGTCAGGAAAACTTCTATTCATCCTCAAAACTCAGCTCAGTTTTTCCTATCTTAGTTCAGCTGCTATAACGAATACCACAGACTGGATGACTTAAACAATAAACAGTTATTTCTCACAGTTCTGGAGGCTGGAAGTCTAAGATCAAGGTATCAGCAGATTTGGTGAGGGCCCACTTCCGGGCTTGGAGACAGGCACTTTCTCATTTATCCTCCTATGGCAGAGAGAGGGGTCACCCCTCTTGTATCTCTTCTTTTATGACACTAATCCCATTCATAGGGTTCCACTCTCATGACCAAATTATGCCCCACCTCCAAATACCATCACTTTGGGGATTAGGGCTTCAACTATGTGTTTTGGGGGGATACAACATTCAGTTCATAGCACTGACCTCGCCTCGCCCCATTCCATTGTCCCTCTCCACCCCATCCATAGAATTAAACACCTCCTACTCTCTGCCACTTCCAAATCTTATGATGTTACTATTGCTGCACTTATATACTGTGTTATAAATATATTGACACCCATGCATTCCCTGAACCCAGCTGTAAATTTTTCAAGGGCAATGGCTTTGATTCATCTTGGAATCCTCATCTCTCAACACAAGGCCTGGTATATAAAAGATATTAAGTATACATATACATATATTTTTAACTGAGATAGAGTTCACATACATAAACTTCACTCTTTTAAGTACAATTCAGTGATTTTAGTATATTCACAAGATAGTGCAACCATCACTACATCTAACTGCAGAACATTTTAGTCATCCCAGAATGGACCCCCATACCCATATTAGTAGTCACACTCCATTCTCCCTCCCCACAGTCCCTGGCCATCATTTTTCTGTCTCTACGGATTTGCCTATTCTGAACATTTCATATCAGTGGAATCATATAATATGTGACATTTTATGTCTGGCTTCTTTCACTTAGTGAAATGTCTTCAAGGTTTATCCATGTTGTAGCATATGTCAGTACTTTATTCCTTTCTGTGACTGGATAATATTCCACTCATGGATATGGACAGACCACATTTTGTGTATCTACTCATCGGTTGATGAGCATTTAGGTTTCTATTTTTTTGGCTATTATGGTGAGGCTGCTATGAATGTTTATGTGCAAGTTCTTGTATGTCAATAAATGTTTGAGTCAATGAAAAAATGAGTGAATGGGTGCTGACTCACATTTCATCATGTGTCCTCTGGCCAGAATATGAATTATAACCTTCTTTACTTCTTTTGGGCAGGTCTAGGACAGATTGTCCAAGCTGAGGAATATCTATCCCAAGCCCAGTGGACAGTCCTCAAATCGACTGAATGTCCTTATGCCACCCACTCTTTACTGCATCGGAACCTGGGACTTCTCTATATAGCTAAGGAAAACTATGAGGAAGCCCGTTATCATCTGGCCAATGACGTAAACCAGTTAAATTATAACACTTGAATATTTCTGAAAACAGCTATGCTTAGTTTTTTTTGTTCTTTTTTTTTTTAAGATTTTATTTGAGAGAGAGCATGAGTGGGGTGAGGGGCAGAGGGAGAAGCAGACTCCCTACTGAGGAGGAAGCCCGATGCGGGGCTCAATCCCAGGACTTTGGGATCATGACGTGAGCCAAAGGCAGACACTTAACTGACTGAGCCACCCAGGCGCCCTTGTTTGTTCTTTTTTAACTGAGCATTTCTCTAAAACTTTCTGGTGACAACTGACTGGTGAGATATTAGCAAGAACACAGTTCTAACAACCTGAGTTCAAGCCTTTCCACTTCCTGACTGTGCATCCTTGGCCAGGTCACGTCACTTCTCCAAGCCCGATTTCTCTGAGGATAATAAAGGTAGAACAGCATAGTGGTTAAGAGAAGGGCTTTACTTCTACTCTTGGACATAGTGGACATTATTTCACCTCTTTCATCAAGTGTAAGACAGAAATCATCAAATAGTGTATGTCTCATTGGGTCATTGAAGAGATTAATAATAGGACACTGTATATGCAGCAATTTGCTATCATTTTTACATATAACATCAATGCTTCTACTTCAGAGTGTGTTATTAAGTTTAAATGAACTGTTCACATAGGAACGTCCTTTATAAACTATAAAACTGCGTACAAATGTTAGATAAGATGATGATGAGAGTGATGGTGGAGCCATTCTTCCAAGTTTAATGAGGTTTCTATAAGGATGTCTGTAGTGGACAATATGTCCAGAGAGAAAAGTTCTTGAGCCTGAAATCTGGATGAGGTTAAGGTCAAGCTGCAGTCTCAGCACCGGTTGTTTCTCTCTTCAGCCTCTCCACTGGGCAACCCTCCCTCTGGTTGCCTCCACTTCACAATGTTCATAAACCCACTGCAAACATTCTTGTGCTGGTTAGTCTCCATATCCCCTCACCCTAAATCCATTCTCTGCTCTACTGTGCCCTGGGAGGCTGACCTCTACGGACTACACAACCCAGAATCCATTGCTTTCCAGCTTCTCTTGGATTTAGAGAGCGAGAGGCGTGGCAGGGAAGTGGATGCTGGGAAGAGATAAGAGGTTGGGTATCTACTCTCTCCGCTGCCTTTCTGCTCCATCCCAGTTCTGGCAGGGGCAGTGTTCCTCCAGGGCCACAGCTCCTGGCAGGTGGCCTCCTCCCATAGTTCTCGCTCGGGGGCGGGGGCAGGGGGGCGGCCCTGGTGACCCTGCTTTCCCCCTTTCTTTTCAGGAGTCAGGACAGTAATAGTTTCTTGCTGTTGAGAGTCCCTGGTGTTTCACTAGCTCTTGTTGTTTCCTTAACCTCTGTATGTCTCTTTAAATAATCCTTTCATTAAACTATCTTCAGGAAGTACTTTGAGGGTGCCATCTATTTCCACCTAGGAGACTGACTAATACACTTCATTTGTGTTTTCTCTCTGTACTCTCACTTTCAACAAATTAAGCAGAGGCACAGGTTCTGTCTTGAGCTGGGCCACACAGTTAAGAAATAGATCAGACTCAGATTCTTCAGCCTACCTGTCAAAAAAAAACCCCAAAAAACAAAAAAAAACACAACCATATCTTTATGGATACATATCATAAAATTCATACACTTTAAGTGTACAATTGAATGATTTGGAGTAAACTTACAGAGTTGTGCTACCATCAGCACAATCCAGTTTTAGAACATTCCCATCACCCCCAGAAGCCCCTCACATCCATTTGCAGTTCATTTCTCCTTCCGGCCCCCGGCCCAGGCAGCCACTTCCTGTCTCTGTAGATTTGCCTTCTCAGGACATTTAATATAAACAGAATGATATGTGGTCTTTTCATCTGACTTCTCTCACTTAGCATAATTACTTTGAGACTCATCCATGTTGTCATATCAATACTTCATTCCTTCTATTGCTGAGTAGTATCCATCATCTGGAAATACACAATTTGTGTAGCCATTTATCACTTGATGAACACTGGGGATGTCTCTGCTGTTTGGCTGTTATGTTAATGCTGCTCTGAACATTTGTGTTCAAGTCTTTTTTTTTTTTAATGTTTTATTTATTTATTCATGAGAGTCAGAGAGAGGCAGAGGGAGAAGCAGGCTCCCTGCCTAGCAGGGAGCCCGATGCAGGACTCGATCCCAGGACCCTGGGATCATGACCTGAGCTGAAGGCAGCTGCTTAAACATCTGAGCCACCCAGGTGCCCCTGTGTTCAAGTCTCTGTGTGGACGCATGCCTTCATTTCTCTTGGGTGTAGTCTAAGAATGGAACTGTTCGGTCATATGGTAACTCACTGTTTAACTTTTTGAGAACTGCCAACCTGCTTTTCACAGAGGCTGCATCACTTTCTATTCCCACCAGCATTGTGTAAGGGGCCTTTTCCTCCCCATCCTCGCCAACACTTGTTTTCTGCCTCTTTGATTAGAGCCCTCCTAGTGCGTGTGAAGTGGTATCTCATTGTGATTTTATTTTGCATTTCTTTAATGACTAATAATGTTGAGCATCACTTCATGTGTTATTAGCCATTGGTATATCTTTCTGGAGACATGTTTATTCAGATCCTTTGCCCATTTTTTTTTATTTTAATTGGGCTATTGTAAAAGTTCATTACAAATTCTGGGTGTACAAGTTCTTTATCAGATGTATAATTTACAAGGAGAACTAAAGCACCCCATTCTTCTTTCTGCTATAGATTTATTTTGCCAGTTGTGCATTTGGAACAGAGAATATCAGGACCTCAGGGGGCTACTTCCACCTGGCTAATATCTTCCATGGCCTTAAAAAGTTGGACCTGGCAGACACGTTGTACACCAAGGTGAGCTGGGGAATATGGGAGTTGAGCTTTGGTATTTTGGCCTTCTAAGTTACAACTGGTGTCGCCAGACTATTCATGAGAAACTTGAGGCACAGAGAGATGAAATGACTTGCCCAAGATCACACGGTCTGATACATGATATATTTTACTTTCCTTTCTTCCTGTTTCTCCACTAGCAAAATAGATTAGGCTCAGGTCTGGCCTGCTGCTCAGATTGCGTCTGCTTTCCCAACAGGTCTCTGAGATCTGGAGTAAATACTTGAGCGATCGCTACCAAGTGCTCTCACAGGCTCGCATCCAGCAGATAGACTTACTGGGCAAGCGATTTGAGACCGACACTGGCTTGGGTAAGTGGCAGCTCTCCCTGGAAAGCAGAACAGTGACTTCAACCCTCCTAATCCCCCACGAGGAAGAGCCACTGTCCCTGTCATGGAACACATCAGGGCCATCTTCTGTATTTTGCTGATGAGGACACTGAGATGGGGAAATCAAAGAGATTCCACCAGTGCTGGGAAGAATTCAGAGCCCTGGCACCACAAACAGCCTTTCCGGGGGCTCATAAGGGACAGATCTGGAGAGACAAAGACCTACCAGAGCCCCCCGTGATCTCTGCAGAGCCTCCATTTCTGATGTGTTATCCCTCCAAGGCACATAAACCAGGGTAAACTCTCTGAAGAAGTCACACTGCTCATTTATTCTGGTGCCTTCTCCTCTTCCTTTACTGGACAGTGAGCTTCTCAGTGGCAGAGCTGAGTGTCATCCATGTCTCTGTCCCCAGACTCAGCAAAGGGTGAGTGCTGAGTGGCGCTGCACAGCATCATGCCCTCTAAGATATAATAAAAAGGGACAGAGGACCTAGTTGCTGCCCAAAGACACATACAGTGTGGTTGATGGGACAGAACCTAGATGAAATAAAAGGAAGTTCCTACAAGTACACATTATATTATGAGTGCCAGAAGGAAGAGGTGAGGACAGTTGGATGGTGTTGAAGAGGGAAGGCTTCTTGGAGGAGAGGTCTTGAGCTAAGATTTTAAAAAATGAATAACTTTATTGAGTTTTCTTTCATTGTAAAAGTGGTTTATGTTAAAGCAGAAAACTTGGAAATCATAGAAATCCAAAGGCAGCCAACCTTAGCATTATGGTGTATGTCCTTTCTGTCTTCTTCTCTAAGCATAGTACGTAGAGAGTGCTTAGAGCACCTGCCCCAGATAACTCATAATAAGACAATAAAGGGTCACCAGAGTAGGACCCAAAGCTGCTGGGAGGAAGAGTAGACAGACTCACTTGTGGGAAGCAGAAAGTCCAAGGTGCTCAAGCACCCTTGGATTTGGGAGAGGATTGAGCTGCTGGCTGCCAGAAATCCCGGGGGCTCTTGCTCTCCAGCTGAAGCTGAGTGGGACCCAAGGAGTCCCACTATGACAGCTTCCTGCATTGGAGGCCTAAGAAATCAAGAGTTCAGGACTCTGAAAGAGAGAAACCGTAGCTACCTTGAGACCTGTGGGGGTCTGCCTGGAACTGCCAGGCTTCCTGCTGCTGTGCTTTGTGCCGCAGGCCGGTACCCTGACAGCTCAGTGCTCAACCTTGAGGGGAGACTCTGCAGCTCCTAGGGCCTGCTTCTTCGTTCCAACTTCCTTCCTTTCCATTGCAGATGAAGCCCAGGAAGCAGAAGCCATTCAGATCCTGACTTCAATCTGGAACATTCGAGAATCTACATCTAACACAGCCCCCCAAAAAACTATCTTTGTTCTGAAAACCCTGTTCATGCTTTACTACCTGATGATGAATTCTTCAAAGGCAAGTTTCCCCAGAAGAGCACCTTGTCTAAAATGGAGGTAGAAATTCCTCTAGTTGAATTTGGCTGCGTTTTGCCCAGTTACACTGGCTTTTGCCCTCTGAGTAAGGCCTCACTTCAAAACAGTCTGGATGCTCGAGATGTTTCTCATTTGTGGAGTCCAACCTGCATCATGGAAACTGCATTGTCTTCTTCCCTAGGGACATGCCCATCACTAGCCTAAATACTTCACATGAACTCTCCTGTGTAATTGTCAGGCCAACTTCATGAAGTAGGTATTGTATTATTCCCACTTTACAGATAAGGAAACTGAGGCACAGAGAGGGTCCATTGTTTGCCCAATTCCTTTTGGAGGAGAGGAAGTCACAATAAACAAGGAAACAATGCGTAATATAATTTCAGATAGTGAATAGTGCTGCAAAGAAAAAGAAGAGCAGGCAAGGAGAGAGAGAGGGAGGGAGGCCTGACGGAGGAGGCCTTTCTGTGTGAGTGTCATGGGAAATTTAGGATTTCCTGGGATGCCTGGGCGCTTCAGTTGATTAAGCGTCTACCTTCGGCTCAGGTCATGATCCTGGGGTCCTGGGATCGAGTCCCTCATCGGGCTCCCTGCTCCTCGGGAGGCCTACTGCTCCCCCTGCTTCTGCGCTCTTTCTCTCTCTCTCTGTCAAATAAGTGAATAAAATCTGTAAATAAATATTTATTGGAAGGGAGGGAGTGAGGAAGGGAGGGAGAAGGAGGGAGGGAAAGAAGATCCAGACCAGAGGCTGTCCCAGGATGTCCTGTGAGACCTCTGTCCAAGTGAAAACTCTGGACCACATGGCCCCCAGGATGACCTCTCTGTCTCCCAGGGTTGGTTCAGAGGGTCCTGATGAAGATCCTATAAAGATCTCACTCTGCTAAGAAGGTGTATTAATTTTTACTTACTTTATCAAGCCAGGTGGGTTTTTCTGGTCCCCCATGCCCCACCCAGCACACGTGTGGCTAGCTGTAAGGACCCCGTGGGTGTTTCCAAATTTCCAACAAGAGCTCAGTGGCTGGTGTGAGAAGCAGAGAGGTCCTTTCCCATGTTTCTGGGTTGAGCAGAGATGGGGCTTCCCCACGTAAAGCTTTCCTATGACAATTTCTTTTTATAACTGCAATTCTATTCCAGGCACAAGAATATGCCATGAGAGCCTTCAATCTAGCCAAAGAACAGCATCTCAGTGTCCATGAACAAAACACCATTGAAGAGTTACTAAGTCTTATCTCAGCTGAAGAAGCTCACCCCATTACTTAGTGACCCATGAACTTGGCATCAGGGGGCTGTTCAAGGGGCTGCTGAATGTCTAATATATTCCAGCTTGCACAACTGCTTTGAGGAACTACGACTTGCTGAAGTTCCGCCCCTTTTCCCCTGGGCCTGCACATGTAGCCGTGTTTTTATTCTTGCACAGAATATGTGAGGAAATGTAGAGCTTTAGGCATAGACATCAGTAAAACATCTTTATCATGACCTTTGCACTTGGCTTCCTGTGACTTTGTATGACTTTGAGTAATGTGCTGTCAGCTCATTAATACGGTACTTGTAATTAAACCACAAATAGTTTATCATGTTTACCAGAAGCCACCCAGTGACACATGTTTTGTAGGCCTTTGCCAAAGAAGGGTGTGGGGGATACAGTTATACTGGAGCAAAGTTTTCCCATTCTACTGGAATTAAGTTAGCATTAATCTGAGGTAGATTGTGATTTAAATGTCCATTATAGTTCTTAGAGCAATCACTAAGAAAATTACTCTGAAAAATAGTTACAAAGCAACAAAGAAATTAAAATGTTACACTAGAGGGGCGCCTGGGGGGCTCAGTTAGTTAAGCGTCATGATCCCAGGGGTCATGATCCCAGGGTCCTGGGATCGAGGCTCCCTGCTCAGTGGGGAGTCTGCTTCTCCCTCTGCCTCTGCTCATGCTCTCACTCTCTCTCTCTCTGACGAATAAATACAATTAAAAAAAAAAAGAATAACAGGTCATGAAAAACAAATGTTTAACAAAGTAAATACTTCAAAAAAAGATAATGAACCATTACTTCAATGACAGATCACGTCATCAGTTTGATAGAAAAAGTATGTCTCTTCTGATATTCATCAATATTGATGGCAATGTGGTGGAGATAAATATTTTAATATATTTTAATATATACCCACACAAACATACAGTTTCAGTAGCTAACAAATACTTAAATAAACACTAGCAGGCTTTAAAAGCATATGGACAAGATTACTGCTGCAACCAGGTTATAAGCCTAGGATTATATATCATAAAATTGTTGTGCTTTGCTTGCAAAGCTTTGTAAGGATCGTAGATCCCCCAGAACATCTTATGAACAAGGCAGTGACAAGAGGCCATTCCAAGTTCCAGCATCAAGTTTCACCACAAGAAACAAAAGTGTACGTGGGGGATGAGGAAGATAGCAGCCCAAAGTGAGTGCTGGAGTCATGGTTTACTTTCTTCTGGTTTGAGCAAGCTGTTAGCATGGCGCACTCAGGCAAGGAGCCCTGGAAGAGGAGAGGGTCTGTGAAGGGAGAAGAGTGTGCATTCAGACTGGGGCAGGGCGAGTTTGAGGAACTGGTGAGACATTCCTGGAGAGATGAAAAGAGCGTACAATATGGCATTAAGAAAAGAAACCTAGGTTCGAGAGAGAAAGTTGAGAGTACCACGCAGAACACCAGGGAAATAGAGGAGATCACCCGCGGAAGAAAAGAGAGACAAGGAATTGCCCCCAAACCAAAGGAACCTAGCAGAGGAAGCTGCGATAATTTCAGATTTCTCCAGAATGTTCGTGCAAAAAAATCCCCTTGTACCTTTCACCCAGATCCCCCAAATGTTAACATTTTATCACAGTTGCTTTATCATTTTTCCTCTCTATATATTCACCATTTTCCAAACCACTGGAAAGTAAGTTGCGGACCTGATGCCCCTTTACCCCCCAACACTGAATGTGTATTTTCCAAAAACAAGGACATGCTCTTATACGTGCTCATCAGTACAATCATCAAAATCAGGAAATTAACATGGATATGACACTATCAGATAATAAAATAAGAGACCTCATTCCAGATTTCACCAATTGTCTTCATGTCCTTACTTAAAAAGAAAATCTCCGAGCAGGCGGGGCATCAGCTGCCCCGTGTCTCTCGTCAGGGCTGTGCCCTCAGAGGTGACACAACGTCAGATGTTCTGTCCGGTATCCCAGGAGGAACACAACCCAGATTTTCTAACACACGAAGAGGCCCAGGCTCTTTGGGAGATCTGAAGAGCTGTGATTCCCTGAGGCTGGTGAAAGAGGGAACCGCAGTGGAGTGCGCGCCACCGTGACAGCCGGGCAGCGCCAGCAGCTGGGAGGCTGCGTGGGTCTCAGGGGAAGACAACGGGAGCCTGGGAAATAGAAGGGGGCTTCGTCGGCTTGTTCCTCGAGGAGAGGAAATCCCAAGATCCAACAGCTTGGGAAGGTGTCTGTAGCCAGCTGGTGGCCCTCCAGTGGTGTCTCCGCTGTGGGCATGGTTTGTGCTGGAGCCAAAGTCAGGAGGGCAGAGAAACCGTCACCACCCTTTCCCATGCACCTCCTGCCCCATCGAATACCCTGGCCCACAGAGCAGCCAGACGGAGTTCTTTGTGAGACGACTAGGGGAATTTGACATAGAATGGGAAGTAGATGGTACCAAGAGATTATTGTTAGTTTTTTTAGACATGGTAAAGACATAAGGAAGTGTCCTCTTTTAAAAAAGATACATGCCGGGGTGCCTGGGTGGCTCAGTCGGTGAAGCATTGGACTCTTGATCTCAGCTCAGATCTTGATCTCAGGGTTGTGAGTTCAAGCCCTGCATTGGAGGCTGATTGTGGAGCCTACTTAAAAAAATTAAAAAAAGAAGACACACGCTCTTGGAGAATGCAGGGGAGAAAAAGATGTGCTGTGTGGGATTTTTTAAATGCATAAAGAAAATAAATGACTAGATGCAGTAAAAATAGAAAATTTTGGTAATTAATTTTTTTAAGATTTTATTTATTTATTTGATAGAGAGAGACACAGCGAGAGAGGGAACCCAAGCAGGGGGAGTGGGAGAGGGAGAAGCAGGCTTCCCACTGAGCAGGGAGCCTGATGCGGGGCTCGATCCCAGGACCCTGGGATCATGACCTGAGCCGAAGGCAGACGCTTAACAACTGAGCCACCCAGGCGCCCCGAAAATTTTGGTAATTTAAAATCTGGGTGGTTTACTAAACTATTTTCTGTACTTCTGTGTCCTTTGAAGATTTTCATATAATATGAAAAGAATAAGGGCGCCTGGGTGGCTCAGTTGATTGGGCATCTGCCTTCGGCTCAGGTCATGATCCCAGGGTCCCGGGATCAAGCCCCACGTTGGGGTCCCTTCTCAGCGGGGAGTCGGCTTCCCCCTCTCCCTCTGCTGCTCCCCTTGGTTGTGGTGTTCTCTCTCTCTCTGTCAAATAGATTAAAATCTTTTAAAAATTAATAAAATAAAATAAAAAGAATAAAAAGAAACATCAAAGGACATACGAGTGGTTTGGGGAACAGCCTTAGTTCAAGGGTCTCAGGCCTGGTGCTGACCAGAGTGAGTTGCTAAAGGTCTTATCACTGGTCCCAGGAAGGCCTGTGAAATCTCATGCAAACACACAGGTCCCGGGGGCTCAGCCTCACCCGGGAGCCTCCTTCAGGTGGGCCCACAGATTCTTTCTGTCCCCTGGGGCCCGTACTGTGCCACATGGTCATTGTTAATGGCTTCTTGCTCTCACTTGCTCTTCGAATCTCAATTCACATGTCAGCCCAGGAGAGCTCATGGAGCAGGCCCATGACAAGCTCATACCATATGCATTAGTATTTTCCTCCATCATCTTGACAGTTGAGAGCTGGCAATATTACAATTCAGACGACACTCTGCGTTTGAAAGGAAAATTATGGTTTTTCAGAATGCAGCTGGTGTGCGAATGAATAGGATAAAGTATCTGTGAAGATTTTCCCTCATTTTATGATATGAAAATAATAAAATGTAGCTTCAGCATGTGGTCCTTACTTAAAAAGAACAACCAAAAGGCACAGAGTTGGGGGAACAAAGGCAAACAAAGCATCTTGTCCCACAGTAATAATTTTAATAAAAAGCAAAGACAGCAAAACAATCATTTATAAATGATTTCTTCCCTGTTGGAGAAGTTAACACTGTTATTGCTGTAGAAACCACTTGGAAATGAGCTCTCTCAATGCCTAGTTAAGACATATTCCTTGTAGCACATTTTCAGCTTGCCGGTTAGGCAGGGGAAACGACAATTCACTTTCCTGGAGGGGAACTGAGCCGAAGTACCCACCCGCAGTGCGACAGAACTCACAAATCACTCCAGAAGTTTAGGAGCAAATGAAACACATTTCTCACGCGTGGAAAACAGAGGCAAGACAAAACAAGCGGAGAAGCAGCGTTTTCAAGCATTTTTCTTGGCCAGTTCTGCACATTCTACCAGGACACCTGCTTCAAGAAATCCATCACCCAGGAGAACCTCCCCAGAACGAGGTGTTTCAATGCTCTTGTGGCTCCATGTCTTTCTCGGTCACCAAGTAGCAGTGGGATGCTGCTAAATGTTTCGCAACCAGCCCTCCAGGGGTAGAAACTTGATATGTGGCATCTGCCCATCTCGGGGGCTGGGGGGGTAAGATATCCTATTAGGGCTGATGTCAAGTCACCAACGTGATGTCACTGAACGGTGGCGTTTGCAGAGACTCGCAGCAACATGCCCTTCATCTCTTCATCGCAGGACATTTCCGAGAGCGTAACCTCGAGAGCATGGATAATAGAAAAATGTAGTAAAATAATTGCAAAGTGATGAGTTTTGAGTATTTAATACCTATATTTTTAACTTTTTTTTGTAATATACTTTCATTATAGGTTGATATCATTTCATTTTTTTAAAAAATGATGGCTGTGTTTGAGAGCCAGCTCACTAAATTCCTGCAAAATGCTCATGATCCCCTCCCCTGGGCCAGAGCGAGCAGGCTCCAGCGCCCCACTGGCACAGGGGCACCCCTTCCGGGGGGATAACACCAAACACCTGCCGAATCCTGTCTTCAGAGAGACCTCTGTTGGTTATGTGGAGGGATTGAGAGCCCTGCTCTCCTTACAGGAGATGAGCATTCTTTCCAGACAGGACATTCTGGGAGCCTCCCTTGGGACAGGTGCAGGACAGCAGGAAAATGAGCCACTTGATTGGCTACTTCCATCCGATCTCAGGGCTGTCGGCCCCACCAAGTCCAGATGGTGCTGTTGCACTATTGGAGCTCCCTGCACAGCCCTGGCCTCCTGCACTCCCCTCACCCTCTGTTTGACGGATTACATGCAAATCCCTGGCACCTCCTCCTTCTATCTGATGCAAAGCCAGCCAACCTCATGCAGGAAAAACCAGGTGCTAAATTGCCCAAGGTCAGGCTGCCCACCAGGTTTGCAGCCTCCTAGTCATCCGAGGCAGCCTTTCCTTCAAATACAGCATTAAGCCAAATGCACCATCTAGATCTCACACTGTAGCATCCTAGATCTCAAGGACGGACGGAACCTCCCAATTGTGAAGCCTGGACCACAGCGTGCACAAGCAGCCGTCAGCCCTCCTCGCCCTCCCAGCCGTAAAGCTGCTGTCTGCCGGCTCTCCTCCCTTGGCCCCAAGCCACGATCACGGGCACGAGCTGCCTGTGATTGCTGACAGTGGGAAGGATGCTGCGGAAAGCTAGGCATGTGGCTCAGTGCTTCACATTCACGACTGTGTTTACTTATCACGTTTATAGGTAGAGAAACGAAGATGTGGCAAGATGAAACGACTCACCCGAGGTCACACAAGCTATAGGTTTTGGAGTCAGGATTGGCACCAGGGGTGTCTAACTCAAACTGGCATTATTGACGTTAGACCGTGTTGCCTGCCAGAGAGCGTGAAGACCCTGACGGTGGGGACTCTGGTTGTTGAGATGCCTGTGTAGCGTAGTACGAGTCAAAAATGTATCACCTTGAGAGTTCCTCTTGAGGGAGCCATCTTTGTTTAGGAAAATGCCCTTAATAAGCCACCCAAACGGGGAAGGGGAAATCTCAAAGGTAAGGGCGTTGGCAGGAATCAAGTTAAGAAAAGGACTGGCGGGCACCTGGGTGGCTCAGTTGCTTAAGCGACTGCCTTCAGCTCAGGTCATGATCCTGGAGTCCCAGAATCGAGTCCCACATCGGGCTCCCTGCTCAGTGGGGAACCTGCTTCTCCCTCTGACCCTACCCCCTCTCGTGCACTCTCACTCTCTCTCTCTCAAATAAATAAATAAAATCTAAAAGAAAAGAAAAGAAAAGGACTGGCCATACTGCTGTACAGGAGAATGTAAATGGATTTGGTTTGTCCCAAGTAGGGAGACAGGTACTTGTGGGGTGGAAGGTGATGGGTTCCTCAGTGGTGTATCCAAAGAACACTTTATGAAGGGCGTACCGTGTCTGCATTGCTGTAATGTCTTCTGTTTCCTCCCACGTCATTGAAACACACGTGTGCCCACACACACGGGTGCATTTGAATTTTGTTGTGTGTGGAAATGGGAGAACTGATCTTCGTGTCATTGATGGACCACAGGGAGGAGACCCCATCGTTGCTTAAAATGAGGTAGCAGAAGTCTGGTGTCAGCTGTGGCGGCCAAAACGTGAGCGCCTTAGAGATCACAGACATCCAAAGGCCCAATTACTGGGCGTGCCCGGATCTCAAGGGCTATGTGGGCCTCGGCTGACATATGGGCGTCAAGAGGGAAGAATCTGGCCTAGTGGCTGGCTGCAGGTGAATGCGCTGTGGAACTGAAGTGGGAGGACACTTTTGACTTTGTGGCTCATTGCAGTTGGAACATGTGCATCAAGCAGGATCCCCCTGAAGGAGTGCCCGATGGGAGAAGTTTGGGACCTTCAAACCCTTGACCTTCACAGAGGCCCACAAAGGCCTCCATACATCCAAGACATTCTGCAGTGGGGAAATGCCAGCCAAATTGGCACCAAGGGAGCCTTCAGCCAGCTCGGCAGGGACCTTGCCCCCTCATCCATCACTGATGGTGTGAGGTGGGGCTAAATGGTCTTGGCTGGTCTGAGGGCGCAGGCCATATGCCAGCTTGTACCCTAGAAATCTCCTATGTGCCCCTAGGGCTCTCATTTAAGGCCATCCAAGAGGTGAAGCCTTCTGAGCTGGCACATCAACACCACGTGGATCCAGAGCAGAGGCTCAGCGGGAGAAAGGGCAGAGGGTGAGTCCAGGATGACAGCAAGTGCTAAGCACCATGGAAGAACAGAGCCACCTCTGGCAGTATGCTAAACCAGAACGGGGACTTGGACTGCCCGCATCCCAGCCCTGCTGATGACTAGCTAAGTGATCTTGGCCTCTGGGATTCAGATCCTCTGTCTATAAAATGGGGGGACTGAATTGGTGTCCAGAGTGCTGTTATTCCTTTGTCCTCGAATCTGGTTTAATGGGGTGCCTGAGTGGTTCAGTTGGTTAAGCATCTGCCTCAGGCTCAGGGCATGATCCCAGGGTCCCTGCTCAGCGGGGAGTCTGCTTCTCTCTCTCCCTATGCCCCTCCCCCCGGCTCATGCTCACTCTCTCTCTCTCTCGATTTCTCTCAAATAAATAAAATACTAAAAAAACAAATCTGGCTTGGTGGGTGACTTTCTCAGTGTCACCTCGGAGCCCAGTGAACACAAAATGGCACAGCGAGACTACCAAACAGGGTTGGGGAGGCCAGCGCAGGGCCCAGGAGAGTGCCACATGTTGGCACGGGAACCACACCTGGGGAAGGAAGCTGAAAATCTTGAAGAAACAAAGTTGTACTCAGCTGTGTGTTTTAAGAAGGGAGGGCTGCAGGGTCTGGCCAGAGACTTGGAATGGAAGCATAATATGGTTTTCAGGAACAATTCCAACAACATATTCCTGAGATGGGGGGGGAGGGGGTCTTCCAAGTAAAAGCATTTTAAATCATGATCTGATCTCGAGTCTCAGAGAAAGTAAAAAACAGCACGAGGCTTGCTATTAGGCTGTAGCAGCAGATGGAAGAACACGAGCTTTGGACAGTGACAAAGATGACTGCTGTCAGGGCTCGTCCCCAAACATCTGCACAGACAGCAAAGAGAAGCCTCACCTACAGGTGCAAAAGAAAGTATTAAGCTGAGGTTCCCTGTTCTACTGGCTTTGGATTCACTCTGACGTGGCTCCTTAGACCCACCTCAGAGCACTGTGGCTCCAGGCCTGCCTGCACACAGTTTTCTGCAGAAGGGCCAGCTGTTACTTGGGGGACCCTGGAGCCCCCAGCAAGCTGCTTCCATCTCCCCTGGGCTTGCATCAAGACCAGCATTCATCAGGACTTAAGGAAGTGCTGAGGCATGTCTCTCCCACCTCCTCAAGGCCGATGAGAATCCACGTAATTTATTTTCTTTATACAGAAGTTTCAAAGGCCCCTACCTCTAATGAATATGTGTGCATGATTCTTTCATTTAAACAACCCCCAGAAGAGCCATTTCTTCTTCGTTCCCCCTGGAATTCCAAATTATCCCAATTTCTTATTTCTTCCGCTGAAACGTCACAAAACTATCCAAGACCTTTCTCCTTCCCTTTCCTCCTCACCCCATCCGCAGCTATCACGGAATCCCCTCTTAGCTGGGAGCAATGAGTCTGCAATGGTGATAGGAAGAGCTTATAATCCACTTACACTGTTTCATCAGGTTTTAAAGACCTAAAGCCCCCAACCCACATTCTCACAAACCCGCACCCCACAGCAATCAGACAGATAGCATGAAGACATTTTTCCCAAGTGCAGAATCATATATATTCTGAGTGACGGAGCTATTGGCATTCAAGTTTTGACCAGTTTCAAGATGCTACTATCAGGTAATGGGAAGACCATATACAGACACTGCAATTTATGTTACATAAGGAAGACTGTTAGTTGATATAGGAGAGTCAGGAGTTTCAGGTTATATACGATACATCCAGAAGGCTATGTGAATACACCCAAGAGCCTTACTCCTTTCAGGTGGTAAGGCCTCTAAGAAGCTGCATCCTTTTTCAGGCCCCCTACCACTGTTTAGTGTGCTAATGCCAAGAATTCATGGCCTCTTTCTTTGACTCCCTCAAGAGGAGGGATAATGAGAAACTTACAAAACCTGATGTGGGAGGTATTCTTCTACCACTTCCCACATGATGCACAGTCTCATTAATTAACTCACTTCAACCTCAAAGCACCCTCAAGAGGTAAACAGGCATCTCCCCTATTGGAAGAATGAAAAACCGGGAGGCAGAGCCTACCTGATTGTGCAAGGTTGTCAGCTCCTTAAGGGGAGAGCCAGAACCAGGAATTGGCTCTGTGTCCCACATTCCCTCTAGCAGGCCTTGCAGGCAGCTGTAATGAGTGTGGCCTAGACCCATGACCAAGGCTCACAGGGCCCATGGCGGGTATGGGAAATCTGGGGGGGGGGTGCAGGGAGGTGGGAGCTGTGATCCATGTGTGATCCAGCTTTCTCTGCTTCCAGGCTGGGCTACATTTCAAGCAATGGTGCCAATGACTACAGATGTCACTAGCAGCTGGAAGACGGGCCCTCTTTGACAAATCTGGAAGCACCCTCTAGCTGCTCTGCTCGGGACAGGGCCTGCTAGCGTCCTTTCAGATAAAGTGGGGAGATTGGGCTTACACTGAACAGTGGGAATGAGTGAATGCAGCTTCCAGAAGGTCATCGCTTGGTTCAGATGTTTACGGAGAAAGCATATGGACAATTCCAACAAGAACAGACCTAGAACTATCCTTCTAAACCCACCCTGAGTGGTAAAGATAAGGTAAATGTCTTAACCTGCATAAAGGTGAAGTATTATCGTTTGTCAACTGTACAAGACACATTACTAGAGTTACAACTGAGTGGCATGCACCCTATGTTGGACTGCATTTAAACTACAATTGTGTAGTACAATATCTCCATTACATGGAGCCAAATGCTTTTCAATTGTCTGTTCCTTGGTGAGATGTGCTTTTAGCCACAATATTTTAAAAGCCAATTTCTATTTAAATGTGTTGTGAAAAAATGTAATAGTTTTGACTTTATATACATTTTACATTTACAGCAGAGTAAATACAGGAATTTATACACCCAAATGGGTGTTGCTGCCTTCAAACTAGTCACCTTGGGAAGATGTATGTTTAGTCAGTGAAGCTGACCTTGACTCAGACTATTTCTAGAGCCTTCCTTGGAAACTGTCCACTTGTAAGCTTCCTCGTTGTTGTCCTTTGTGGGTAGATTTATGTTTTGAGGGATGATTTTGTTTTTTTGTTTTTTTTTTAACAGCCAAAGAGCATTAGAAAATAAGTCTGATAGATAAAATGGGTGATGGAGCTTGGGACTACCTGTGGGGAGGAGTGGTATAAAAACTGAAGTCTGACTGTAAGGCTGTAAGGCCTCTTCCCTTGCATGGCTTCAGAGGGAATTCCAAAGAGGAATTCTATCTGTTCTCGGCTCATGCAGTATCACAGCCCAAGGGTATGGTCTCCCGAGGAAGTAACACAGATTATGGTAACTCTTGAGTGCTTATGTTTGAGTGTATTTGGTTAAAAAGGGAGCCTTGCTCATTCTCGTCCTACTTCATATAAGCAGAGATGGAAAACTCCATCTCCATGATTTCACCCAAGGGAAGGACCATCATCTACTGCTTAAAGAGTTAAAATGAAAAGCACTTGGTGTCCTGTCTACGTTACCCAGCCCCTCCTCCCCCTAAGCGTGCAATGAGTAATTCCTGAGTCTCCCCAGTTTGGAAAAAGTGGGTAAGGACAGGTCTCTGGAACCTGGCTAGGACTAGGAGGTCGAGGGGATTAGAGTGTTTCCAGTGGCTCTATCTACCCAACAGGCCCACAACACCAACGCATACAAGAAAACCTTCTACAGCTAAGCAGTACACAAAGTTTTAGGAGAGAAGGGGGAAAATGATTATCTTCCAGTAGCTTCCTATGATAAAAACCCACTGGCTTCTGCATGACAAATGAACAGAGTCTACTGACAAGAAAGTTCATGGTGTTCAATTCTAGTGCACGCATAAGAAATAAAGTGTGTGGCCACTAGCTCACTGAAGTGCATTTCCAGCTGAGGCCAAAGGCAGCAAAGGTGCAAAAGGCTGCTGGGGCTGGCGTTAGTTGAAGCAGGGTCTAGAAGTTCAGAGTGGCGAAGCAATTTGTAGAAAGCCCCAGTTACGCAGCAGGGTATCTGCCAACCGGTGAATCAAATAATGTTCGGTCTCAAACTTTCTACAAAGTGCTTCATCGAAAATGCTAATGAGGAAGCTCCCTAAAACACCATATCCTGAGTGTCAGAGAAATATGGCCAAGATGGTGATTGACGGGGAGCACAGACTGAACTGTGTATTCTTCAAGCATCACACACACACACTTAGCGAAGAGCCATGTAACTGCAGTCACATTCCTTCTCTTCTGCACCCGCCTGCCTCCGGGGGTGGCTCCTGAGTGCAGCACATCCGGGAGCCGGTCTGAGTTCATGGGCTCTGCTAGAAACAGCCAGAAGCAGCAGCTCCCAGGCAGTGCCTTAAAAGTCAGCCGTAGCATTCAAGTGCTCGTGGCAGACATCGGTCTGAAGTCGATCGCCCGGGATGTTGCTCTTGGTGAGTGTTTTCATATTAGTGTCTGTAAAAACCACAAAGCTAAGCTGTTTGCTTAAATCATCGTTAGAAAGAATGCTGAGTGCCCAGATGGGATTTTCTAGTTTCTGTGCAAATGAAATCACATTAGTCTGGATTTTATTCACTCAAAACTATAGGGAAGCAGTAGGATTTGGTTTAAATGCTGCCAAAAAGCAGGAATTCACTTAAGTTTTAATTCTGAAGCAATCCTGTTGTTAATGTTGTAGCCAGGTTCGGGCAGCATGGGGGGCGGGGCCCCCGTTGTGCTCACTGAGGAATCCCGGATCTCTCCCAGTTCAGGCTCACTCTCGCTAGAGGTAGACCCATTGTTGATGGCGTAGACGCTCTCCGCAACTCCCTGAGCTGAAGCGCAGCCATCTGGCTCTTTCTTCTCCCTGGGACTAGACAGTCCTGGGAGGACAGCCATCTTGCCAGTCTGCCTATTGGGCAGCAAGGACATGGTGTAGTCCGCGATGATGCCACCCACATCTAAATTGCATGCCTGGTCAAAGGCTAGGAAGCCGACGTTGGCGTTTGCCTCACACACCACAAAGGAGCCATCATCCATGATGAGGAGATCGATGCCACAGAAGTCCATGCCCAGGATGTTGGACACCTGAATGGCCAACTGCTTGCCTTGCTCTGTCAGCGGGCACATGACGCCCACACCGCCTGTAGGAAAAGCACAGTGACATAATGGTGATATCAGACACCAAGGACACAATGACCCTTCAAAGAAGAGATGGGGCCATACTGAGGAGGGGCAGGGAGACAGGCATTCTTATTACTCACAGAAGATCTGCTTGGAAATCAGGACGCCCTTTGGAAAAACAACAGGGTCATTTCTTATCTAAGAGTTTTTAAAATGTTTATTTCCTCTGACCTACCACTAAGGAAATAATCTTATGTAATGGAAAAAAGCTTTATGCACCAAGATGTTGATGGTAGGGTTATTTAAAATACTGGAAAATCAAAATCCTGGGACATAATAGGCACTCACTAAACATCTGTTGATAAGTAAATGAAAAACTACAAATATCTCGCAATAGAGGAAAGCAGCATATTTTACAATCATGAATAATAATGCTCGTAGAGCATTGGTGATCCCATGGAAAAATATTTGGAAGGATTTAAGACTGTGCAGCATGACCACAACTGTACAAAAAGATATTGCCAGAAAGAACAATATAGCAATGTTAATAATGCCTGTCTTTAAAGGGTGGGATTAATGATAAATACCTTTTTTATTGGGCTTTGCCGTGTTTTCCTAATTTTCTACATGATAATGGATTCCTTTTGTACAGAAAAAGCAAAATTAACATTACGTTGGGGCACCTGGGTGGCTCAGTCAGTTAAGCATCGGACTCTTGATTTCAGCTCAGGTCATCATCTCAGGGTCGTGGGACTGAGCCCGGTGCCGGGCTCCACGCTCAGCACAGAGTCTACTTGGGATTCTCTCTCTCTGCCCCTCCCCCCACCTCTAAAAAAGTAAATAAGTCTGTAAAATAAATTAACGTTATGTTTTAGGAAGAGGGAGATAGAAAGGCTTATGAGACAAAATCCTGTGCCAAAGAGAGTCTGACTGTCCTTACCTACTACAGAGTTAACCTCAGGTTTAATAGTCTCCTTGGAAAGACGTAAGACCTGTATTCTCAGGTCCAACAATGAATGCCTTCACTTTGACACTGTCCCTTCCCCACCTGTTAGAATGTATAAGGAAAAGGCTACAGAAGAGTTTTAGATTAGCTCACCAGGAAAAGCAACATGGGTAAATGGCAAAACCATCTGGTTCCTACCTCGCTAAAGAATGCATCTGATATGGTGACTAAAAAAGACAACATAATACCTGAGGTTCCACGTGGTGGCACCATACATGAAAATGAGATGTTGAGTACTTAGCACTGTGTGAACCTGAGCCTAGCATCTGCTCCCACCACAGCACTACACCCCAGGGTCTTGCAATGATCTGCTTTCAGGTCTTGTCTTCTGTGGGACCGTAAGCTGTCCCAGGGCAGGGACTCTCCCATTAACTGCGCTCTCATCGAGTCCACTCGTGGCAACAGCTCGACTGGTATTCGTGAAGGAAGGACCAAACTGGTGCCTCCACCTCTGTACTACTCACTAGCCTTGGTATGCTCACAGGGCCACTTAGGATGTAACCGTGGGCATTTTTCTTTCTTCTTATTACCAACATACACATTCATTCAATGAGGGTGACAATAGTTTTCTGTGATGGGGACAAGATTTTATATCCCTCCTGGGACACCTCCACTCACCATAACAGAAAACAAGATAAACAACAGCTTCAAGGGACGGAGTTACGCATTTGATCCAAATATAAACTGCAGCTTTCTAATTATATCATACATATTAAGAAAAACACAGTCTTCAATTACAATGCAAAAGCAGAATACACTCTATCTTCTTTTACTGCCTCAGTGTAGACGCTCTTTATTTCTTGCCCTCCGAACTCCTCTGCCTCCTGTCTCATGCCTTCAATCCCTCCTCTACCCAGTGTCAGTTTTTCTCAAACACGGATCCTCATTTCACTCCCTGGTTTAAACCTGGCTGCTGAGTCCTAACACCTACCAGACAGGGTTCAATCTCAGTGTCCTGATACCCAGGCCTGACCTCTGTCACAGCACCCACACCAGTCTGTCCCTTTCCTGGGCTGCTTGCCGTGACAGGACAGGGCTTGTTTCTAATTCTTATCTGTGATCCTGGAGCCCAGCAGAGAATTTGACAAGATAGGAGGGATCGGTCCACATTTACCGAATGAGTGCAAACATCCTAATGAAAAATCCCTAGTGAAAAAATGGACTGTGAGCTCTTATACCTTACCGAGAGAGCAGTTGCTTTGCATCCGTCCATCTGTGGAGCAGCGAAGCATAGAGCCTATCACCCGGCCCCCTACCACCACCACCCGGATATCTTTGCCGTGTGACTCCTTCACATACTTCTGGAACAGGTAGGGCACATCATGGCGGATCAGATGGCAGATGTCTGAGAGGTGATGTTTATCTCTTGCAAGAAAAACAGCTTTTCCTTTAAGAAGAAAGACAAAGAGCAGGAGGAGTAGTTAAGAGAAGCCTCCGAACTGAGTCCTTGCCCTCCCATCTCCCTGTCCTACACAGCTGTCCGTTCTTTCTGAACTTGCCTTACCTTGGCCCCTTCTGTTCCTCTGACCAAACTCTCGCTTCTTATCAAATGGCCGCCGAACCTTATTTTCTCTTAGTTTTACTCACGTCCCTCTCCCTCTACCACAACTCTTTTTTCAGGATGGAATAATAATGTATTCCAGAAACACAGAGGAGAGGCCAAAATAAAATCCTAAGGATCTAGTCAATTCAATTCCAAAGCAGTCAGCATCTCCCATCACCCGAGGATGCTGATTAGGCAGAGTCCATCTCTAACCCACTTTGTTAATCCTCCAAAACCTCACACTAGGCTCGAAGTACAAAGCAGGTGTCAATCCATGTTTACAGAACATAATTAACTGAACACACTTTAGAGGAATTCCAAGCCTAGGTAGAGAGAGACCCACAAAAGGTAACTGCAATACAGCATGACAGAGCATTAAGAGAGGTATAGGCAAATGATATGGGAGTTCAAAGAGGGAGCCCCTGAAAGACTCCCTCCTCCTTTTAAACATAAAAAGAAATTTATTATCTGGCTATACCTGTTTAATTCGATAATTAAAAAAAAGGAATGATCTATAGTTTTATTGCTATCTAGGGAAAGCATTCCTACTTGACTCCAAATCCTTCCTTTTCTGCTTGAATCACCAGTGCTTTTAAAATTATTTAGCCTCTGCTTTTCCATTTGCATATTAGCTGACAGATCTGAGTAGGAGTTCCTGATGAGTTTGCTCTGCAAATCTGACATGAGCACACCCAGTCTGAGCCTTCTTGTTAGCAAATATGGAACAAAGAGATGGTTTTCCTAAGATTTGTCTCACCACGTTATAAGGAGTGGGACCCTTCTGAAGTCTTAATAAAAAGAGTGATGGGGTATCAGCCCCTAGTGGCATAGAAGACTGAGAAGTAACCCCCCAACACATGTCTCCATCACTGAACATTTGGCAGCAGGAGATCTGGCATCTGACCACAGATGGCTGGGATTCAGGTATAGGCACTGGGGGTTCCCTGGATATTAGGTAGGATTTTCAGCAGAGATGGGGGCTCGATATAGGGACTTGGTTCCTTGGTTCCTGGCAGGTGGCAGGTTCTAATATGGGGCTTAGTCTGCAATTACTAAAGGAGCTACAGTGTTCAGGCACAGAGGAAAAAGGGGGAGGGGGATCACCTGCCCTGTGTGTCAAACACATTGTTTTTTTATTATTTCATTTACACTTCATATTAGCCCTATGAAGCCATTAGGACAGAACAGTTACTTTTGTTTTACACTAGAGGGAAATAAAGGTCTACAAGATTAGTAACTTTCTCAAGGGCACAGCCTGTACCATTCCACTTCCTTCTTTAGATTTATTTCCAGATTTTATTTTTATTTACTTGAGAGAGAGAGTGAGAGAGAAGACACAAGAGGGTGTAGGGTCAGAGGGAGAAGCAGACTCCCCGCTGAGCAAGGAGCATTTCCATACACTAGGGTCTACCTACCACTGTAATTCGTTTACTCCCCATCCATTTTCCCTAAGATACTATGTGTTACACTAGCAATGAACAACCTGAAAACGAAATTAAGAACACAATCCCATTTACCAGAGTATCAAAAGGAAAAAAACATTAGGAATAAATTTAACCAAAGAAGTACAAGACTTATCGCTGAAAACTACAAAATACTTTTGAGAGAAATTAAAGAGCTAAATAAATGGAAAGCTGTCCCATGTTCAGGGACCAGACGACTTAATATTGTTAAGATAGCAACACTCCTCCAACTGATCTACACAGTCCCCACCAAAAGTCTAACTTCCTTTTTTGCAGAAGTTGACGAGCTGATCCTAAAATTCATATGGAAAGGCAAGGATCCCAAATACCTAACACAATCTTGAAAAAAAGAATAAAGGGACAAAGTTGGAGCCCAACTTGCCAATTGCAAAACTTACTACAAAGTTACAGTCATGAAGACAGTGTGGCCTGCCATAAGAAGATAGACATACGGATCAATGGAATAGAACTGAGAGCCCAGAGTAGACCCTCACACAGATGGTCAGGTGGTTTTTTTTTTTCAAGATTTTATTTATTTATTTGACAGAGAGAGACAGAGCGAGAGAGGGAACACAAGCAGGGGGAGTGGGAGAGGGAGAAGCAGGCTTCCTGCCGAGCAGGGAGCCCGACGCGGGGCTCGATCCCAGGACCCTGGGATCATGACCTGAGCCGAAGGCAGATGCCCAACGACTGAGCCACCCAGGCGCCCTGGTCAGGTGCTTTTTGACAAGAGTTACAAAAGCATCCAATGGAGGAAAGAACAGTCTTCAGCAAATAATACTGGGAAAACTGGATATCCACACGCAAACGAAGGAAGCTGGACTCCTTCATCACACCAGATACAAAAATTAGCTCAAAATGGATCAAAGACCCAAAGGTAGGAGCTAAAACTATAAAACGCTTGCAAGGAAACGCAATTATCAGTCTGTGTGATCTTGGATTAAGTAGCCACAAAATGACATCTAAAAGCACAAGCCACCAAAGGAAAAAATAGATGAATCGAACTCCATCAAAATCAAAACCTTCTGTACATCCAAGGACACTATCAAGAAAGTAAAAAGAGAACCTACAGGGTGGGGAAAAAACATGTTCAAATTATGTTCACACGTTGTGAACTCTTAAAAACTCAGCAATCAAAAGGGGTGCCTGGGTGGCGCAGTTGGTTGAGCATCCAACTCTTCCTGGCTTTGGCTCAGATCGTTATCTCAGGGTTGTGAGATTAAGCCCTGCGTTGGGCTCTGCACTCAGGAGTCTGCTTAGGATTCTCTGTCACTCTCCTTCTGCCCCCCACAAAATAAATAAATAAATCTTTAAAAAGAAAAAAAAAAACCCTCAGCAATAAAAACACCAGTAACCCAACTGAAAAGCGGGCAAAGGATTTGAATAAACAGTTGTCCAAAGATCTACAAATGTCCAGTAAACACACGAAAAGATGCTCAACATCACTAATCGTTAGGAAAACAGAAAGCAAAACCACGATAAGATGCCTCCTTCCACCCACTGGGATGGTGATAATAAAAACAAATCACATATTCGCAAGTTGCTAAAAGTTCTCATCATAAAAAAATTCTGTACACTGATGGATGTTACCTAGACTTATTGTGCTGACCAATTTGCAATGTATACAAATACTGAATCATTATATTAATTAGACCTCAAAAAAGATTTTAAAAATTCATTTAAAAATAAATAATTAAAGTGGGCCCTTACATTACTAACACTTGGGAAACATGTATTTTGGCTTGTGGCTTGCTTTTATGGTGGAAGTATGGTGATTATTTGCTTAATTTGTCAAGGCAAAGAGGACATTCATATATGTATATTCTTTTTTTTTTTTTAAGATTTTATTTATTTATTTGACAGAGACAGAGCAAGAGGGAACACAAGCAGGGGGAGTGGGAGAGGGAAAAGCAGTCTTCCCACGGAGCAGGGAGCCCGACGTGGGGCTCGATCCCAGGACCCTGGAGATCATGACCCAAGCCGAAGGCAGATGCTTAATGACTGAGCCACCCAGGCGCCCCCATATATGTATATTCTAAGAGTTAGGCCTGCCCACTTTTCAGGCTACAAACGTTCAAATTAATATATACAATCAAAAAGTTTTATTTAGTACTCCAAAAAAGAAAACCAATCATAAATAAAGGAGTGAATGAATAAAACAAGGATCAGGGAGGATGAAGAGAAATCAGAATGCTCGCACACTGCTGGTGGGCCTACAAAATGACATAACCATTGTGGAAAACAGTTTGGTAGTTCCTCTGAGGTTTAACATAGAGTTACAACCTGACCCCGCAATTCCTGGCTTAGGAAGGTACCCAAGAGAAATGAAAACATATGTCCACATAGAAACTCGTACACACATGTCCACAGCAGCATTACTCCTAACAGCCACAAAATGGAAACAACTCAGATGTCCATCGGCTGATGAGCAGATAAACAAAATGTAGGCTATCCACACAACAGACTATTGTTGAGGGATCAGAAGGAATGCAGTACTGATCCACGCTACAACATGGATGGCCCATGAAGATATCGTGCTAAGTCAAAGGAGCCAGACAAAAGGTCACATAGTGGATGATTCCACTGACATGAAATGTTCAAAATAGGCAAATCCATAGAAACAGAAAATAGATTAGTGGTTACCAGAGTCCAGGGAAGGCAAATGTGACCGACCCCTAAAAGGTACAGGGTTTCTTTTGGAATGGAAACGTTCCAAAATGAAATAGTGGCTATGGTTGTACACAATAGTGAATATACTAAAATCCACTAAACTGTACACTTAAAAGTGGTAAACTGTTATATGAATTACATCTCAATTTTTAAATTTTTTTATTTTTCTATTTTTAGAGAGAGAGCATGCAAGCGGGAGTGGGGGAACAGGGAGAGAGCATCTTAAGCAGGCTGCACGCCCAGCACGGAGCCTGACACAGGGCTCAATCTCATGACCCTGAGAACATGACCGGAGCTGAAATCAAGAGTCGGATGTTTAACCGACTGAGCCATCCAGGCACCCCTACATCTCAATTTTTAAAATGTTTGAAAATACCATGTATTTTATTTAATTTCCATTTATTGTCTGTCTTACCCTTCTACAATGAGAGCTCCTTGAGGACAGGAGATTTGTTTTGTTCCTTTCTGTATCCCCAGAGCCTACAACAGTGCCTGGCCCTCTGTGGGCACTCAAATATTAGTCGAATTCTCAATTATGTATATTTTAGCACAATAAAAAAAATTAGACATCGAACTTTAGCACTGTAGCATATCTATCTGAATAGCATTAAGGGGCCCACCTTGGCCCCCAAACTCATTCCTCTTTCTCCTCAACAGGAACCCTTGGTTCCCACAGGTTGCTTTGCTCACACCTGCTTCCGTATGTTCGCTTACTTACTTCCTCCAGTTTGAATTCCACACTCCAACTGAAGTCTCCTTCTCCTCCAGTGAGGCCTTCCCTGCCTCGTGGCCGAGCTGGCCCCCCCTGTCAGGCCCAAGCAGGCGCTGGGCCGGCCTGCCACAGAGGATATCACCCTGCAACGCAACCATCTCTACTCTCTGCACACTGTAGCTCAAGAGCAGTGACCGAGTCTAGCTCATCTCACTGCCCAGTCCCTCCGGCACAGGAACTGCTCAGCACATGTCTGTTTCGGGGGCCTCCCCTTACTGCAGATGCCCTGAGCATGGAAGTGTGCCCCCTGGGTCGCATCAGGGAGCACCTGCCCCCACGCTGCAGGAAGACTTCCTGCTGCATGCATGCTCCTCTCTGTTACCAGTCCCTGCTCTGCACCGAGCGCTGCGGCAGGTCCCTGGGGCCGGGGAGGCTGGGGACCGGGTTCCCGCCCCTGAGCAGTGCCCAGCCAGCCAGGGGGAGAGGCACATGCCCTTGCAGCTGTCACAAAGGGCAGTGCTATGCTAGAGGCGTGGACAAAGTGCCACGGAAACACAAAGGGAGAGCGGGCAGAGAGGGAGGGGGGCCAGGGATGTGGAGGGGAAAGAAACAGCGGCGGGGCGGGGGGGGGGGGGTGCGGTGCAGCTGGTCTTTACTGGTGAGCGGAGGTTCACCAGAGGCCAGAGGAAGATGGCACTGCCAGCAAATGGAAGAGGGCAGAGGTTTTAAAGAAAAGAAAACACATGGTCAAGGTAGTGAAGGAGAAGTAGTCTGCAGTGGGCGATGGAGGGGTCACGTGGCCAGAGAAGGCGGCAAAGGAAGGGGGAAGCTGCAGGGCCTTCAGTTCTATGGCGAGGAATACGGACTTTGTCTAAGAGGCAACAGGGCTCTTGGAAGCGCTTGTTAGCGAGGGAGTGAGAAGAACAGACGTTTCGGAAGAAGAGAGGCCGCACTGGCACCCGGGTAGGGAGACCAGTCACGATCAAGTCAGGAGTCTGCTGCCGAGTCCAGGGAGTGAACGAGAAGGGTCTGACGCAGCAAGGACAGTGGGGGCAGCAAGGAGGGGAGAGAGGGACAGACGACACCGCGAGCCCCGTGAGGGGGCGCCCCACTTCTCTAACCAGCAGAGGTGCGGCCCTAGCGGAAGCCAGAAGGAGCAGCACTGACCCCGGTGTCCTCGCGTGCTCTTCACCACGACCGGGTAGCCGAGGGGCTCAGCTTCATCGATCATCTTGGAAAAGTCTTCGTGCCCACCTGCCAAGAGAAGGTGAAAGTCAGTGAAGGTCAGGCTGAGGCTCGGGAGTGGTCTGCCCAGCACGGTCCCCTCTGTGCAAATTCTTTCAAGGCCTCATGTTCCTCTGATTAAAGCAATTCAAACCCAGTCCATCCAACAGACGTGTATCTTGCACCTGTAACGTACGTGAGAGTAGAGAGAGAAGGAAACCAACATTGATCAAGTACATGAATGTGGCAAAGGCCTCACATGCTCGAGCCCATGTAATCCTCCTAACAGCCCTATAGGCAGGGCAGAAATTTTTCTCAGTAAAATGGCTGTGGTTCAGCAAAGTGTTAAAGATGAAAACAAAACCACGATGAGGCTGTGTCCATAATCAGGGGCATCTGCACAAAGAGTACACTTTATCAGAAGGGAACCCCTGGGAGGCGCCTGGGTGGCTCAGTCGTTAAGCGTCTGCCTTCAGCTCGGGTCATGATCCCAGGGTCCTGGGATTGAGTCCCACATCGGGCTCCCTGCTCGGCGGGAAGCCTGCTCTCCCTCTCCCACTCCCCCTGCTTGTGTTCCCTCTCTCGCTGTGTCTCTCTCTGTCAAATAAATAAATAAAATCTTTAAAAAAAAAAAAAAAAGAAGGGAACCCTGGGGCGCCTGGGTGGCTTAGTCAGCTAAGCATCGTCTCAGGCCCTGATCTCATGGGTCGTGAGATCACGCACTCTGCACTCAGTGGGGAGTCTGCTTCAGATTCTCCCCTCTGCCCCTCCCCCTACTCTCTCTCAAATAAATAAAGAAGTCTTTATATATATTTTTAAAGATTTTATTTGTTTATTTGATAGAGAGAGAGAGAGAGAGCACAGCAGAGGGAGCAGCTGAGGGAGAGAAGCAGGCCCCCCGCTGAGCAGGGAGCCCGACGTGGGACTCGATCCCAGGACCCTGGGATCATGACCTGAGCTGAAGGCAGACGCTTAACCGACTGAGCCACCCAAGCGCCCCAATAAATAATCTTTAAAAAAAAACAACAGAAAGAAAGAAGAGAAGTCCTGCAGACAGTCTCCCCTTTGCCGTCGAGCCGGCTGCTCCCTGGCAGTGTACTCGATAAACTTCTATCTGCTTTGTTCTGCCTGGGGTGGATCTTTCCATAGCCTGTGCCACCCGCCCCCATCTGACTGGGATGCCCCACATTTGGTGGCCCAGGACTCTCCCCGGATTCTCCAAGATCCCTCAGTGGATCGGCTCCAGTACTCCTTGGGGAACTGATGACCTCCAGAGGACGTTGCTCCTCAGTGAGGATCCGAAGCCCCAGGGGGAAGCCACCAGACTGCCGTCACCTGAAAGGGTGAGGAACTTACCCTCCTGCCCTTCGGAGGGATCCTTCCCTCCCTTCTCCTCTCTTTTCAGCCCTTCAGCGGTCTAACCCCAGTACTCCTGAGACAGCTGAAAGTCTCTGACCAGGGCAGCTCCCCATGTGGTCTCGGACTGCCCGGGCCTGTGAGGACAAAGGACCCTTTTCCTCTCTCGCACTCCGTCCCCCTGAGGTCTCCAACCTGAGGCGCAACTGGCAGCAGAAGGTCGTCCAGAACGAATCCACACACACTAGGGACTCGGTTGGGACCCTTTCCTGATGCTGCCTGACTCTCAGCCACCTTGCTTCTTCAGGCTCCCTTTTTCCCCTTTGTTCCCTGAGATCCAGCTGCCATCTTGATCTACAGGCAAAAAGTGCATCTACATGTTTGAGTAAATCCAACAATTCCATATACAAATGACAATTCAACAAGGATCCCACCCATACCACTGGAGGATCCCCTCCCCCTAAATCCTATGGACCTGGCCACCAAGGAATTTCATTCGAATCTCAGACCTGCACGTTGATATAATACCATGCTCTGGTCTGTAACTGCACAGAACCCCTGACGGACGACAAGGCTAGGTAGGGACAGCATACCCCACTCTCCAGCGTCCAACGGACGACAAGGCTAGGTAGGGACAGCATACCCCACTCTCATCTGAAGATGAGACCTTTGCCCAAATGCCAAAAATTTGCCACCATCGATTGGTCAGGGGGGAATGTAGAGACTGCTTTTAGGCAACAGGCTTGAGCAACGGAAGCCTCAGTAAGGTAAAAGGGCCCACAGTGACCCCCTGGCTGAATGCAAATAGGCTTGTTAGGTGACCTAAAATATCCATGAGCCCTAGCTGACCAATGGGCTACTTGCAACCGGGCACAGGAATGAAAAAAGAAAAAGAAAATTTTGCACCCCCTCCCACTCCCTCTTAACTACAGCTCCCCACTGCTGCCTCCTGGCAGACAGTCTCTCCTTGGCTGTCCTGCCCACTGATCATCCCTTGCAGTGTTTTATCTCCTTAAAAAAAGGGGGGGGGGACTCCCAACTTCCTAACATCCACTGACACATTTAACTCCTCTCCAGCTATTATTTTTTCCTTCCCTATGAAACAGTGAAGGAGAAGTCCTTATCCAAGGCCATCCCTGCACCTGTGCTTTAGACCCCTTTCCCTCTCACCTCCTCGGGAATCTTGCACCATTAAGTGTACTCTCTCTGATGGGTCTTCAACCTCCCAGTTCCCAGGTCCATTTTATTTTATTTTTTTAAATGATTTATTTATGAGAGAGAGAGCATGAGCAGGAGGGGCAGAGGGAGAGGGAGAGAGTCTCAAGAGTCTCCGCACTGAGCTTGGAGCCTGATATGCGGCTCAATCTTACAACCCTGAGATCATAACCTGAGCCGAAACCGAGAGTTGGATGCTTAACCGACTGCGCCACCCAGGCATCCCTCCTCTGCCATTTTAAACACGCTGGGTTCTCTCCCACCTTCGACAAACAAAATCCCTATTCCTTGCCCCTGCATCATGTCTTAACTACAAGCTTGTAGCCGTACCATGGAGCTACTCAAACAGGTTTGCATTTTCTCACTTCTCATTCATTCCCTCGCCCTTTGACAGTCTGGCTTTTCTCCCCATCACTAAACGGAAGCTGTATTCATCAAGTCCCTGTTGCTAAAACCAACACACATCTCAGCGCTCATGTCACTTGTCCTTTCAGAACCAGACAACACTTTTAATTATACCACCCCCCCTGGAGTGTTATTGCCACTGGCATCCGTCACCACCTCTTTCTCCCCCCCCCACACTGGCTGCTCCTGCTTGCTCGCTGTGCACGTTCCTCTTCCTTGACCTGCTCCCTGAAGGGTTCTCTCTTGATCCCTCTCACTGAATTTTATTTTTTATTGTGGTAAAATATACATAAAATTTGCCATAAAAAGGTGTCCAGTTCAGCCCTCTCTTCATTCTATATATTCTCCTTGAGCAGTCTCATCCATTCTCGTGACTTCATTTAACATAATGAAGGTTTCCAAACCCACTTCCCTAGGCCACACCTCTCTCGGGAGCTCCAGACCCACTTATCTGCTGCCCACAGAATACTCTTACTTGCTTATACTACAGACGCCTCAAAAAGAACGTGCTCCAAACTGAAATCATCTCTGCCTGACAACCCCTCACCCCGCACCCACCCACCTGCTTCTCCTCTCCCATGTTTCTAGTCTCAGTGAATGTCTGCTTTCACATCTGGCTGCCCAAACCAGAAACCAGAGTCCCTCTTGATTCCTTCTACATTCCTCACATCCAGCCAGTCATCATGTCCTATTATTGCAGTCTCCTTCGTAATTCCTGGATCTGTCCATTTATCTTCGTTCTTACTATGGCCCCTCAGTTTTGACCATCATGGCTCACTTGGATAGCTTAAAAAGCCTAAGCCACATACCTTATCTCTACTCTGCCCTTGTCTGATGCCTTCTTTTTTTTTTTTTTTTTTACAGATTTTATTTATTTATTTCAGAGAGAGAGAATGAGAGACAGAGAGCACAAGAGGGAAGAGGGTCAGAGGGAGAAGCAGGCTCCCCACTGAGCAGGGAGCCTGATGTGGGACTCGATCCTGGGACTCCAGGATCATGACCTGAGCCGAAGGCAGTTGCTCAACCAACTGAGCCACCCAGGCGCCCTGATGCCTTCTTCTTGGTGCGGCCAAGGTGATATTCTGCACTCCAATCAGGCCACCTCCTTGCTTAACGCACTATACGTCTCAGGAGTCACCCCAATCTACTTCACATACGATATAAGCTACTCTTACATCTACTCCATCTCTCATACATCTACAAACTACTCAAAATACCACCCATCGGTCATGTTCTCACTCGAGTCTAGGTCGATCTCTATTCTGCTCTCTGCTTGGGTTACTCCCCTGTCCCTGCTGCTCCCACGGGATAACTTCAGCTGAGTTTAGCTATTCTCGCTTTCAGGAAACCTCCCTCGCCATCCCCGAAGCTGCATGTGGAGCCGTCCCGAGTGTCCCGTACCACCTTGCACTAACACATCATGGCACTGCCCTGGCACTGCCTGTCCACTCGCTGTCCCCCGCCTCTGATGAACCGGGAGGGCCTTCAGGGCAGGATGCTCTCACTTACTGCTCTAGCCCAGCGCCTAGCTCGGCAGCAGGTGCACAGTGTGTAGCACATACACGCGGCACCAGTGAATTAGAGCCAGAGGGAGCGACCGTGTTAAAGACTCGAGATGCTGAATCACCTGACATGAACAAATTCACACTGAAAACCAACAAGATACTAGAGCGCTTTGGGGGGAGAGAAAAGACAGAGATAGAGGTGGTTCGGAAAGGCCTGTTCCAAGCCCAAGGACACTCACCATAGGAGAAGGTGTCTGGCATGGGAACCCCGTGCCCAGCCAGCTCTTGGAAAGTCCAGAACTTGTTGACGCAGTTTAAAATGCTCTGTGGGCGGTTGACGAGGCGGCAGCCCAGCTTCTCCAGGTGGCGCAGGACCGTGATGTCGCTGTCCGACTGCACCGAGGGGGTGGGCACCCGCACGAGCACCACATCTGGGAAAGTGGTGAGCGCCTTCTGGTTCAGCTGCAGGCCTGCAATCGAAGGACAAGAGTGAGCTCCATGCTGGCCTAGTCTCACCAGAAGAACTGGTTCCAACCGACTCCTCAAGACTGAACCCAGCCGACAGCTTTGAAAATGGCACTGGAAATCCTGTAGTAACGAGAAAGCCACAGTCAATGCCACACTCCACACAGATGGGCAGAGCATGATTATGAAGAAACACAAAAGAACGAACAGAAAAAAAAAAAAAGCAACATATTGAGAATAATCCATGTTAGAAGAATTCACAGGGGATAGGTAATATAGTCCCGCACCTTGCTTCCACGTAGCTCTAGTATTAACTCAAAATGCAGTGGGTTAGGAGGCTAGTAACCTCATGAAAAGGAAGCAGTGCAGCTCACTTAAGGAATCCTTACTAGCCTTGTAGGACTTAACCTTTAGAAGTCTGTCTGGAGGGGCACCTGACTGGCTCGGTCAGTAGTGCATGAGACTCTTGATCTTGGGGTCATGAGTACCAGCCCCACACTGGGCACAGAGATTCCACTTAAAAAAAAAAAAAAAGATAAAAATCTGTCTGGAAAATTATGTAACCACTTAAATGATCTTTATGAATATAATGAATGCAAAAATGCCAATATTAAGTAGAAAAAAAACAGGACACAAAATGATAAATACAAGTTAGAAAAGACTAGAAGGAAATATAGCAACATTTTAACAATGGGTAATGGGATGACGGGTGATTTCCTATTTTATACTTATCCGTATTTTCCAAAATGTCTCCAAGTGCATACTGCCTTTATAACAATAAACAAAAAAATCTCTAGGGGCGCCTGGGTAGCTCAATCATTAAGTGTCTGCCTTCAGCTCAGGTCATGGTCCCAGGGTCCTGGGATCGAGCTCCGGATCGGGCTCCCTGCTCGGCGGGAAGCCTGTTTCTCCCCACTCCCACTCCCCTTGCTTGTGTTCCCTCTCTCACTGTCTCTCTCTCTCTGTCAAATAAATAAATAAAATCTTTAAAAGAAAATCTTTAAAAAAATCAATCTACTAAAAATCAATTCAGTATCAAACAAAAGTAGAACGCATCCAAAGACAACCGGTCCCTATGGCAAAAGGACTTGTGCCTGTATTACACCGGTAAACTGGGAGTATGAGCTTGGAGTGAAGACTCGGAGGACCAGGAGTTCAGTCTCCAAGTATCTGTAGGGCTTCTATGCAGAAGACTTATTTGGCTTATCTTCTCCAACCACAAGAGATACAGCTATCCCTGAGCATTGTTTTGTGTGTCGGTTCACTCCTGTATCTCCAGCCCCTAGAACAGTGCCTGGGGCACGACAGGCACCTGACATTTGCTGAATTGTTCAGAAGCCACAGGGAGACAGATTTGGAACCATGGAGACCAGAAATGGGATGGGGAAGGCAACTGGAAGTGAGTTCAGGGAATTACGTGGTCAGTCGTAGGGAACCGTTTTAAAGGAGTCTTTAAAAGGCTCTAAAGAAAACCTTTTAAGCAGTTTCAGAACCATCTTATATATAGGCTTTAACCTCAGTGCCTTCTATTCCGTAAGCGATGTGCTACGCAACCGAGAACACAAAAGATGCTGATGAAAAGTTACTATTTCTCCGTGGGGAGGATGAATGATGTCTGTGCAAAAACACGAAGCAAAACAAACAAAAGGAAGCAAACAAAGAAACCAAAACCACAAAACTACTATATGGATCTAACTTGCATAGTTTCCCCCCATTCTAGATGTTCCATCAAATGAACCAAAGGGGGCAGGTGTAATCATTAAGATACACTGTTTCCAGTACTTCTGAGAGCAGTGTGAGCCCGAGGAACTGGAACATAATTCTCAGGGATGACTTATAAAGAGCATTCAGGTTATCTTCACTTTGCCATCAAAAAACAGCATCATTTATACAGGGTTTCTCCTTTGCCTGGGGAAAAGAATATATAAAGGAGAAAAAAAGCAAACGCTGTATTAGCATCCTCAAAACCCATAGGAAAGGAAAGAAAGAAAAGTATTCCAGTGGGTGACGATGGTGAGTAAACACTCAGGGCAGAAGCAACAACAGCCCAGGACGACATCACGGGATGCGGTAATATGTGCAAATCTGCTCTGAAAACTCTCCAGAGCCATCCACATGGGAGGGGGGGGCTGGCATCACCACAGCACACACACTCCACTGAGCAGGGAAGGACAGCTTAGGGAGGTTTGCACCACCTGATGAGAAAGACGGCTTTGCAACAGAAAAGTGACCTAGAGAAATGGGAAGCAGCAGAAACGTCTGGCTTTCAAATCCCAACATGAGGCCACAGACGAACAGTCAAACTTCTAAATGGGAAGAAAAGAATTCAGTCGTTTCTGGAAATACCAACCACAGGTGGACGGAGACAACTCAGCCCCAAGCAGATTCACAGACACCTAGGAAATCTTACCAGAACTCCATCTCTCTTCTCCAAAGGTAAATCTTTGGGCCTGGCTCATTCCAACTGAAGCCTTCAATAAATGAAGAATGGAATGGGTTAAAGCGGAGCCGGAAAGGCTCTACACTATGCAGTTAGACAGGTGTGGGCTCTGGCTGTGCCGGCTTCCAGCTCTGTGCCGAGGGCCGGGACAGGCTCAGGAACACATCTGCACAACTAGCTCCTCCTCGGCCCACGTTCACGGCTTCGGCATTCGTGCCGTGCGCATCCTCGCCTGCTCTCTTTGCCATCTACTCCTAGGGAAATCACCATTTCTAGAAGTAGTAGACAAGAGGCGGCCTCTCTTACGTGGCTTCGGCACGAACAGCAGATCCACACGACCATGGCCAAGAACAACCTGGGTGTGAGGTTGGCTCTTGGCAAACCTGCTCCTGAGTTCTGAGCCCTTGAACCACTTAGTAATGGCTCCCCCTTGCCCCATTCACATCCACTCTCAGGAAAGGACCTGATGAACTTAAAACAGGATGCAGTTTAAATGTGTCACCTCTCCCGGAGTCCTTAACATTTCCACTGCAATCTATAGGCCTCAAGCCAAGGGAATGAAGAGCCGATGCAGGACATCAGGGCAGGCAGGACTCTGCTGGCTGTGGATGGATGGAGGGACAGTGCTTAGCAATGAGAGGCTCGTGCCCTCAAATGACAAGGGATTTCATGTGATTAAGTACCCAGTGCTCTTGGGCATCACCTTGATGTGGGGAACAGGGCAGGAGGAAGGGAGCTGAACTGTTTCTGGAATATTATTTGGGGTCTCCCAGACTCCTACATTGGGCTTGAAATGTACTGTTTAGCTTCAAACCACCTTTTTTTTTTAACTAAATCACCCTGTCCCCAAACAGATCAGTAAGATAGTGAAAAAGATCAGACCCCAAACTAATTAGTACAGTGACCAATGGCCAACCCAGTCTAAATCAACTGTTTGAAGCCACAACAGTATTTTCTCCTATTACTTCTAAAAAGAATAATCTACTTTCATGGTTCATTATGTTCTGATATCCTTCTGAACTGTTATTTATATTTGGAAATATTTTACTGCATTAAAAACAAGATAGAAAAATGGGACTTTTCCCAACGAACTGGGCCTGCTCTTTTCTAACTCATGTATCAGGTTAAATTATGTTAATTCTACAAAACTAGACTTTTCGCATTGTATGTACAACAGCAAAAAAATGTACTCTATAATACAGAGAAATAACTTTAGAAAGAAGCAAATCATTCTTGGAAAGTAGAGCTCTAAAAATTCAAAACCATAGTCAGTGGTGCAGACATTCAGATCTGAATCTGGTGAGCATTTTTATTGAGCATCTGTTGTATTTTAGTTACTTTGCTAAGACTTTTCACATATATTATCTCATTTAAATGAAATATTTCTTGGGGCACCTGGCTGGTTCAGTCGGTAGAGCATGTGGCTCTTCTTGCTCTTAGGGTTGTGAGTTTGAGACCCACGTTGGGTGTAGAGATTACTTTAAGAAAAGATTAGGTATGCCTGGGTGGTGCAGTCAGTCAAGCATCTGACTCTTGGTTTTCGGCTCAGGTTGTGATCTCAGGGTTGGAAGACTGAGCCCCACGTTAGGCTCCCCACTCAGCTCAGAGTCCACTTAAAGTTTCTCTCTCCCTCTGCCCCTCCCCCCTCCATGTTCTCTCCCCCTCTCTCTAAAATAACTAAATCTTTTTTTATTAAATTAGATAAATAAATAGATGAAAGATTTCCTGTCATATGGATCCCTGCAATAGATCTGACTTTAAAAGTCTCCACATTGGGAGCCTGGGTGGCTCAGTTGGTTAGGCAACCGGCTTCGGCTCAGGTCACGATCCTGGAGTCTCCGGATCGAGTCCCACATCGGACTCCCTGCTCAGTGGGGAGTCTGCTTCTCCCTCTGACCCTCCCCCTTCTCTTGCTCTCTCTCTCAAATAAATAAATAAAATCTTAAAAAAAAAAAGTCTCCACATTGACAAAGAACTGATGCGTAATGGGTCACCACCCTCCTGACCTGTGCTGTGCACGCACATGTGCACATGCACACACACACACACACACGCACGCACACATCCTGGCTTCACAAGAGAAAGCTGCAGAAGTAAACTGGTTTCTCGTGCACTAGGAAAAAACCTTCAAGTACAAAGCAAGCGGCAGAAATAAAATCACAGGACATGATAGCACGGTGGCAAGCAAAGCCCTCACTTCCAGCAGCTTTTAGAACCCCTCTTTTTTCACAGATCATGTGACAGTGGCTGGCAGAGAAGCTCTGCAAGTTGTCAGAAAGGAATGGACAATATAAATAAAGTAAGCGGATAACCCGCGGAGAGTTTTGTGTTACCTTGTTGTGTGATGAGGCAGATGTGCCCTTTGAAACCCGATCCGGCTCTCATCTCAATGATGCTCCAGGTTTTCCCTGGTTCCTTTCTATCCTACACTAACCACTTTCTCCTAAGGAAGTTATTTTTATTTATAATGAGTACATGCTATCACCACTCCTCCTTCCTTTTTAAAGTTCTTTGTTGGGGTGCGTGGGTGGCTGTCGTTAAGCGTCCGCCTTTGGTTCAGGTTGTGATCCCAGGGTCCTGGGATCGAGCCCCGCATCGGGCTCCCTGCTCAGCGGGAAGCCTGCTTCTCCCTCTCCCACTCCCCCTGCTTGTGTTCCCTCTCTCGCTGTGTCTCTCTCTGTCCTCCACCTCATTAAAACCCAGTCATTCTGTGGCCCCTTTTGTTCTCCACCAACTGCTGTTTTCAGGTCATTTAATTCATTTCAACCTTTATTGAACTGTTGGGATGAGTGAGACACACTATGAAGCAGGAATACTACGCTGAACCAGGTGATCTCTGCCTACGAGGAGCTTAGTCTCCTTACGGACATACAGACACAACTTAAATATTCATTCAGTCCGTCACTCAACCCCTCCGTTCAGCAAGTATTTATTTAGCACCCACTCTGGGCCAAGTCCAGTGTTAGTTCGGGGGTCCCCAGAAGCACTCCCCGAGACAAGTACAGGACGTTTATTATTAGGGTGGTAATTTCAGGAAATGCAGGTGGGGGAGTAGAGGAAGCAAGGTGACAAATACAAGGGGTGTTGTCAAGTGAGGGACCCCCCTCGGCAACTGGGGCTTACTCATGATAATAAGAAATGGTTTAGTGCCCATGCCTCAGTTATCCCACTGAGGGGAGAGGAAGGTGGCAATCAGTAGTTTTTGTACACCTGCTCTTTGGTTGCAAGCTGCTCCAGTGGCATGGTAGTAATTTCCGGGCCCTTCTGGCTTGCCATGCATATGTGGGCCCCAGGGACATCAAATGGTAAGGGCAACAGTGACACGGGAGGGCCATGGCAGCTAAGGAACAGGCGCCATCTTAAAGGCTGGGCATGGGGTGGAGGGGTGATCCCTGGAATTGAAGAAAGACCACACACAATTGTGATGAATGCCGTTGATGCTCTGTGCAGAGCACCTGGGTGTTTGGCAGTTATCAGTCTGGTTTGGGCAGTGGGTGGGGAGAGGAGGCGACTGATTCTAACACAATGTGAGAAGTGGTCTAACAGGCATAAGAATCAGGGCTCAGTGATGGCAGAGGAGGACGGAGCAGTTAGTGATAATCTCTGAGAGAGAATCAAGGAAAGTTTCAGAAAGGAGATGTTGACTCATGGTGCCTCTGGGCCCAGAAGAAATGTGTAAAACTAATAAATGTATAATGTCTACCTCTCAGAAAGAAATCCGTGGTCAAGGCCTGGCATCTTCGGAGCCCTGAGCTGAGGGATATCTCAGGGCGAATGTATTTACAAAGGCATGGAAAGAGGTTGGTTGACTTGAGCTGAAAGCCGATTATGGTGAAATGGATAAAGCACTGGCCTCCAAGTCAGAGACTTGATTTAATTCCTTGTCATTTAACAACTTGGCAAGACACATGTCTCTCGGGGTGTCAGTTTCCTCTTCTGTAAAACAGGAGTCCCAGAACTTGGAAACCATCTCCCAAGCCCCGCCCCACCCTCCACCTTACCAACCCGAGCTTCCTCAAAACCATGAAGACAAAGCTCATCAAGCCCTCTAGCCCTTTCGTGTATCAGTCACCCAAGACTCCAGTCTGCAAGGCCACCTCATTTAGCTAGAGGCTTAACCCCACCTGGCTCTGTCTTCTGCTCCCATCTTCCACTCCTCCTCCCCTTTACAGTGTCCTCCAGGACTCAAGGGGCAGCAAATCCCCTATCCTTGACCTTTCGGGTGAGTGCTCCCTTCGCCTTCTTTTCCAGAGTGCAGCAGACCCCCAGCTCTCCCCGGTAACACTGCTTCCCCGATGTCCCTTCCCAGTTGTGGCTGCTCTCCCTCCCTGGCCCCTGGGATTCCTGAGCCTGCCAGTGGGAGAGATGCTCCTTGCTCCTCGCTGTGGCTTCCAGACCATCCTCCTCTCCCTCCCCTAAAACTCCCAGTTTGACTCTCATCCCATTGTACATCACTCCACTTGTGCAAGTCATCCAGGGACCCCAGCCACCCACCTCTGTCCCTGGAGCTTTAGCTCCTGACTCACTGGCCCCCCACGCTGTCAGAGCTGGTGGTGATTTCAATATCCTTGTGCAGAATTCTTCTAATGCCCAGGCCCGTTTCCTGACCTCATCTCCTCCAAGGATGCTGTCCAGCATCCCGTCTCAGCCACCACTCTGGGCTACATTCTAGACTTAATGCACTCATCATAATTCCAGTCTCCAATCAGTGTCTCCTATCTTTCCAGCTTACTCTCTCTAGTACCCCAACTCCAGCCAAACTTTGACCCCACCTCGACCCCAGGAACTACCATGCATGGGTCCCCGTCTTTTCACTGTCCCTCACTTCCCCTTCTAACCTATTTAAATTCCGGAGTCAAAACACCACACCATGCATCTTGAAACCTACGGTACATCCTCAAATCTTGCACCTGTTTCTTGCTTGGCTAAACCACGCCGTTAGACCAATCCAACTCTGCCTACTTCGTGTGCCCCGCTGTGCAATGGAATATGGAGGAAAGAATACATAAACCTGCTGACTGGTCTCAAGGGCATCCTCCCTGCCGCCTGGCAAGCACCCTATTTCCCCGGGTACGTTCACTCTCCCTGACTCTAGACGATTTCACTTTCTCTTCTTGCTACTTCCTCCCTCCTTCTCCCTCTTCCTATTAAAGGAGGAGAGAAAGAGAAGAGGAGAGAAACTTGAAGCAATCAGGAAGGAACTTCTCTACAAGCTGCCAACAAGCACATCTGCCCACCTGCCGGCACCTGGCTCATACAGGTTACTTTCTCTCTTCTTATAATGGCTGAAGTGTCCTTGCTCCTAGCTCAGGCCAATTCCTTGAAATATGCAATAGATCCCAACCCCTCCCACTCACTTAAAACACTGCTCCAGCAATTCACCTCTCTCTCCTGCATCACCAATTTCTCTCCATTGGATCACTCACATGAGCATACAACATGCTGTTATTTCTCTCTTCTTCAAGAAAAGCTTCTCAAACCCATCTGCCCTTTGAGCAATGTCTGAGTCAGCTCAGGCTGCTATAACAAAATGCCACAGACTGGGTGGCTTAAACAAGAGAGATTTATTTCTCAAGGTTCTGGGGACTGGAAGTCTGATAGGGCCGGCATGATTGGGTTCTGGTAAGGGCCCTGTTCCTGGCTTGCAGACAGCTAGCTGCCTTCTTGCTGTAACCTCAGAAGGCAGAGAGAGAAAATTGGGGGGAGAAACACAATTCAGTTCATAGCAGGCTATCAATCCATTTCTCACCTTCCCTTTATAACAAGACTAAGTGTGTATATTCATTGGTTTCCATTACTTCATGAGACTTCTCCTATCAGAGACACCAATGCTAAGGCCACCATTGCTAAATCCAATGGTCCATTCTCATCCCTCAACTGACTTGATCAACCAGCAAAATCTGAACACTGTCTGATCACATCTTCCTTCTTTAAATACTTTCTCCACTTGGCTTCCAAGACACCACTCGCTCCTGGATTTCTTCATCCCGTATACTTAGGCTTCTTTGCTGGCCGCTCCTCTTCCCCCCAGCCACTAACTGGAGTGCCCCAGAGCTCAGTCCCTGGAACACTTCTCTTTTCTATCTGTAGTCACTCCCTTGCCAGGTGTATGGAGATGGTTCTACTTTTGATATCATTAGGCCAGGCCTTTCTCCTGTATCCCCAACAACATGAAATTGCCTACTTGACATTTCCACTTCGATGTGTAATGGGCATCTCGCACTAAGTCCTGATCCTCACCACCTGTCCAAACCTACTCCTACACCCTTTCCATATAGGTAAATGGCAAACTATTCTTCTAGCTCCTCAGGACAGACACATTGAAGTCCTCCTTGTCTAGTCTCTCCTGAACATCCAACATCTGATCTGGTAGGCAAGTCCTGACAACATTGTCTTCAAAATTTATCCAAAATCCAGTCACTTTGCACTTCCTCCTCTGAAATCATTCTAGTCCAGTAATTATCATCTCTCGCCTGAATTGCAGCGATGACCTCAGCGATCTCCCTGCTTCTGCCCTTGCTACCATCAGTCTGTTCTCAACACTGTGACCAAAATGACCCTGTGACCATTAAGGCAGATCATGTCACTCTCCACTCAAAACCCTTCAGTGGATTCCCAGCTCATCCAGAATAAAATACAAAGTCCTTCCATGACCAGAGCACCTGGGTGGCTCAGTTGGCTAAGTGTCCAACTCTTGACCTCGGCTCAGGTCTTGATTTTGGGGTTGTGAGTTCAAGCCCTATGTTGGGCTCCACACTAGGGATGGAACCTACTTAAAAATAAAGATCCTTCTATGGCCTACAAGGCCCTATACAATGGCTCTTCTCCCCTACCCTCCACTTCTCTCACCTTCTCTCCTAATGCTTGCCCCTTGCTTCACTCTGCTCTGGCCACACATTGCTCTGCTGCTCCCTCCTGCCTATTCTACTCTAATCCTGGATATCTATTTTCTTAAAGATTTTATTTATTTATTTGAGACAGAGAGAGAGAGCGAGAGAGAGCACAAGGGGGGGGGCAGGGGCAGAGGGAGAAGCAGACTCTCCACTGAGCAACAAGCCCAATGTGGGTCCCAATCCCAGGACTCCGGGATCATGACCTGAGCTGAAGGCAGGCGCTTAACCCACTGAGCCACCCAGGCGCCCCTAATCCCAGATATCTAAATGGCTTACTCACCTCCTTCAGGTCTTTACTTGAACATCATCTCCTAGGTGAGGACCGCCCCAGCCACCCTATGCAAAATTGAATCCCCTCCCCTACCCGCAGAACCATTCTATCCTCCCATCCCCCTTCCCTGTTTTTTCCTCCTTAGTCCTTTTCACCAACATACTATATGTGTTACTTATCTTGTTTATATCCCCTCTTTCCCATCTATACTGTAATTTCCTGGAGAGGCAGAGATTTCTGCCTGTTTTGTTCTGGTACCTAGAACGATACCTTACACAGAGCAGGTGATCAGCAGGTATTTGTTGACCAAATGAATGAATGAAATCTTAACAGTGAGGATGGACACTGTGTTCTTACTCTTCATTCTATCTCCAGTACCTAGCACAGTGCCTGGCACAGACTGGACAAGCAACAGCTGTTGAATGAGTAGGATGGTTATGAAGATTAAGGCACATAAAAGACATGGAAACATTAATAACAGAGTTACAGAAATAAAGAACCATTATGCTTGTTAGTTCCTCAATGCAGAGTAACTTAAATTTATCACTTTCTTATGGGGGGGGCGGTCTTCTTGAGTTACTCTTTGATAGTGAAAGATCAAATAGAAATAGACTGTTGAATCACAGACCTGTACCTCTGAAACAAATAATACATTATATGTTAAAAAAAAAAAGAAGAAGATAGCAGGAGGGAAAGAATGAAGGGGGGGAAATCGGAGGGGGAGACGAACCATGAGAGACGATGGACTCTGAAAAACAAACTGAGGGTTCTAGAGGGGAGGGGGGTGGGGGGATGGGTTAGCCTGGTGATGGGTATTAAAGAGGGCACGTTCGGCATGGAGCACTAGGTGTTATACACAATGAATCATGGAACACTACAACAAAAACTAATGATGTAATGTATGGTGATTAACATAATTTTTTAAAAAATCTTAAAAAAAAAGAAATAGATTGAAAACTTCAGATCATGTTGTAGGTTTGTGTTAAAATAAGGTCAAGTCTCTCAGTGAAGTGGGCAAAAGGGCGCATTTACCCCCTAGAGAAGGGGGTGGAGTGAGGTGAGGCTAGCACTGACCTGCCTGGATGTCCCTGGACTCCCTGCTAGTAAGGGGAGTGCCAAGGAGGAGGTGTGGATGGATGGGAATGACATGGACCTCTCTGATGCTTTCCACCAGGCAAGCCTAACAAATATGGTGGAAGTGTTATGGTAGCAGCCAGAGGTGGTCCAGAAATCTGTAAGTAAGACTTTGAGATCTATTAAGGATCTACTGGTTCTAGAACTTTTTCCAACACAGTTCATGAGGTATCCCTAAAAACTACTGTTAGAATCATAAACCACACATCCAATCCATCCTCAGTCCTTGAGATTAGCCCACGGATATAAACGTGGACCCAGGGGTAAAGCATATCCATTCAGTGCTCACATCAGCTTAGAAACAGTATATGGTAGAGGCTTCTATCCGCTGAGTTTTCCACTAGTCCTATATGATGGCTTATTCAGATTACAGGGTGTCAGGCACAGGTTCTTGGCAGAGAGCGAGATCAAAGATCAACCTCTGTGCCTTAGGTTAGCATGGTATCCTTGCCTCCTAGTGCCTCCTTACACAGCAATGGGAGACCTTCCCTTCTCCATGAGGCCTCTGTTATCTTCTGGAAGGCTGCAATATGACCTTTTCCTCCAATTCAGTTAGGATTCCCCGCACCCAAACATTTAAATCTTACTCAGCTGATTACTGCAAACAACCAAGGAAAAGTATCCCAGACACCTTAATTTAAAGAACCTGAGTTAGGGGCGCCTGGGTGGCTCAGTTGGTTGGGCATCTGACTCTTGGTTTCAGCTCGGGTCATATTCTCATGGGTCCTGGGATGGAACCCCCCACATTGGGCTCTGCGCTCAGCAGGGAATCTGCTCGGAAGACTCTCTCCCTCTGCCCCTCCCCCCACTCGCAGATGCACACCCCCCTTCTCTCTCAAAATAAATAAATAAATCTTAAATAAATAAATAAATAAATAAAAAGAAAAAGAAAATAATAAAGAACCTGACCCAGAAATTCCATATGGCCACCAAGGTTTCAGCTCTGAAAGGAAGGAAAGGAATGCTGAATCATTCCGCTCCTAGGAGACAAACTGTTACACACCCTCATTTCCAGGTCAGACGCATTTTTTCGGTCTTGATGTCTATCCCTGAGTTTGTGACTATACTTGTTTCCGGAGATGAGAAATTGTCATTGTAAAGGCCTGTGGGTGGTCAAAGAACTTAATTTGCCCTGGTGATTCTGGCCTCATAGAATGGCTCATCACAGAAACATTCACACATCCAAGTATGATCTCCCAAACAGAACCTAATTAGGGTAAAAGTCTCCTTTGCTTCCACAGATCTGTACCTCTGAAACAAATAATGCAATATATGTTAAGAAAAAAAAATAAGAAGAAGATAGCAGGAGGGGAAGACGAACCATGAGAGACGATGGACTCTGAAAAACAAACTGAGGGTTCTAGAGGGGAGGGGGTGGGGGGATGGGTTAGCCTGGTGATGGGTATTAAAGAGGGCATGTTCTGCGTGAAGCACTGGGTGTTATGCACAGACGATGAATCGTGGAACACTACAGCAAAAACTAATGATGTAATGTATGGTGATTAACATAACAATAAAAAAGTCTCCTTTGCTTCAAATTAGCCTCTCGGGCCCTTCACTCAATCATCCAAAAATTAACTGCAGGCCTACTGTGTACCAGTTATGAAGCATACATCTGAGGGATTCCCAGTCATTTAGGGAGAGAGAGAGAGAAAGAGAGAGAAGATAAACTTTGTAAATAGATAAATTACAATAAAATATGATGGATGTTATTTTAAACAATGTTACTTGGCAGCAGATGGGAAAGGAATTGCCTGAGGGAAGGGGAGGGGAGGGGAGGGAGTTCAAGAAAGACCTCAAAGAGACGAGTGATGTGAGCTGAAGCTGAAGGAGGAATACAAGTTTGCCACGTGGTGGAGAAGGAGCCGCACCAGATGGGCACCCCGGGCTGGGAATTTAGCGCATGGGATCTGGTGAAGTCAGGGCAGACAATGCATGGATGGGTGGAGTGGAAGAGAGGAAACAGGTTTGCTGAGTCTGCAACTCCTGAGTATTGGTCCTGACAGCCAGCCAGTGCCCTATGCCAGATACCTCACTGACGTTTATAAAAGTTAATTTGTAGAAAGCACCTCGACATCTGCCTGGTACACAATAAACACAACGCATATTTTGCTTGGACTATTCCTGTGTGCACTTGGGGGACATATTCGCCACCACCCTAGCCCATGGGGGAGAATAATTAAATATTTGTTGAATGAATGAAGAACTTGTGGTTTCTAAGAAGGAATGGAGACAGGACTCTCATGATGCCACATCCTGCAGAATGGCGAAGGGAAACCGTTCTCTGCAGGACTGCTTCGGTCACCGGAAGGTCATTCCGCTCTTCCCCGAGGCCATTCCCACTCATCCCATCCAAGCCGACGCTGGGGCAGCTAGATCACTCATCACAAAACCTTGCATTTGCGTGGCATCTTCAGCTTACTTGTATTATCTTGTTTAAATAACTGCAATCTTTAAATCCCAAACTTCCCATATCTTGTATGATATAACCTGAAATTTTGGTCTCTGGATTTGGGGTCCCACTAGCCTCCACAGAAGGAAGCTCAGGAGGTCCTGCCCATACTGTCCCAAACGGACTCCTGCATCAACCTCTGCACTAATTTTGAGAAGGAACGAAGGGAGCAATGGTATGCATGCAGACTTTGTGAAGGGGGTGACTTAACTTCCTAAACTTTAAAATCACTTTGCAAAGTCACTGTCTAGCCTCAGTGTAATTCCACATCCACGGAAAAAGGTACCATGGGCTGCAGATGCCCTCGCACATACTTATTCCATATCCGGAGCTGGGAATTAGATCAGGTCTTGAACTGTCGTTAGCTGCTAACTAGCTGGATGGCACTGAGTAGCTTTTTTTTTTTTTTAAAGATTTTATTTATTTATTTGAGAGAGAGAATGAGATAGAGAGAGAGCATGAGAGGGGAGAGGGTCAGAGGGAGAAGCAGACTCCCCGCCGAGCAGGGAGCCCGATGCGGGACCGATCCCGGGACTCCAAGATCATGACCTGAGCGGAAGGCAGTCGCTTAACCAACTGAGCCACCCAGGCGCCCTGGCACTGAGTAGCTTTGAGCATCAGGTCCTTCATTAGTAAAACAAAAGGGTCAGGATGGATGATCTCAAAGGCTTTCCAGCTCTCACCCTCAATAATTTGCAAATGGGAAATGGCATTAGTAACTATTTCTGTATTTCAAAGCCAGTTAAGTTCTAGAGTTTATTTCAGAGGAATACTTGGCTCAGCAAATTGCCAAGGCTTTTCTACAGTTTGACGATAGAGGAAACTGGGAAATAGAGCGCATATCTTTATTCACTCACAAATATTTATTGAGTGCCTATTACTGCAAGACACTGTTCTAGTCATCGTTACAGCACTGAACAAGGAAAGGAGCTCACTCTTTGCATGGAGCTTACTTCTCTGTGCTTCAATTAATCCAGCCCCATGACAAATAAATCTCTTCACTGCTTTGGATGGCAGAAATAGTGATCTGATAGGTTTGTTTTATGTGTCATGAATTGTGTCTGGCTATCTCTGAATTAGCAAAAGATTAAAATGCTTCAAAAACTGCCTGTCTTTAGTTTCTCCAGCAACTAATAACTAGGTATATTTTCTCATAGTTTAAAAAGAAGTAACTTCTGGTTTGTGAACAGATTGAGATACATTCACACATGAATTCCTGTAAAATTTTAAGACACTAAACAAAAGGGTTTAAATGTTTCCTGCAGCACTGAGAATATAATTTTCTTTTTCTAGGACTGATTCTTTAAAATAGGTTTTTTTTTTTTATTTTTTAAAAAGTAATCTCCACGCCTAATGTGGGACTCAAACTCATGACCTCAAGATCAAGAGCCACGTTTCTACCAACAGAGCCAGTCAGGCGCTCCTCAAATGTGGTTTTAGAAACAAAACAGAGAGAATTTCCCTACTCTTTCACAGAATGCGGTATGGGTCTAGAACAGGAATATGATGTGGAACTTCAATTACTCTATCTCAAAAAAGGCATCTTTAGAAGCTGTAAAATAAAGAAATAAAACGAAGAGTTCTACTGACCCTGGGGTAGAAAGATGTATATGCTTGATCTAGATCAGTAAAATATAACATCATTCCATTGAACAATTTTAGAGCTGGAAGAACCTTAACCCCTATATAAACAAGAAACCTGAGATTCAAAGACATAAAGTGACCTGGCCAAGGCAAAGTCAAGATACTTCTTAGCTGCAAAGCTGTCTGTGCTAAGGGGCACCTGGGTGGCTCAGTCGTTAGACGTCTGTCTTCGGCTCAGGTCATGGCCCCGGGGTCCTGGGATCGAGCCCTGCATCAGGTTCCCTGCTCAAACCGGTGGGAAGCATGCTTCTCCCTCTCCCACTTCCCCTGCTTGTGTTCCCTCTCTTGCTCTGTCTCAAATAAATCTTAAAAAAAAAAGCTGTGCTAGGAATCCACGTTTGTAGACTGCTTGTTCAGGAATCTAGTTCTACATTAACTAATTGTTAAGAGTTTTAGCAAATCAAGAATAGAGAGACAGTACCCCTTACAGATGACACACTGTTTCTAAACGTAGGGCACCTAATGCTTGCAGTCTATATTTCTCCAGGAGGCTATACAGTCTGATATGTATGTAAACCCCTTATGAAGGGTTTAGGATAAATTGATGGATGAAGCATCTAGAACAGATAGATTAGACACAGGTCATATTCAAAATCCCTATAAGTAACCTGTTCAGAATTTGGAATCCCTTTCCTCTGCTAAAGAAAAGTAACAAATTATAAGCTTATTTGACCAAGTATGGTTGAAATAATAAGAATGATGTCCCAAAAAGCACCCTGACCTGGGCCCAAATTCCCTCCACCCCCAGTCCCACATCTGATCCCCCTGAAGTAGCTGGCTTACTTCCAGAGTGGAGGCTGGAGCCACTCAAACTGCAGGCTACAGGGGGTTCCTAAACCAAGGATTCCCATCGGAGACTGCTTGCATTAAACATAATTAAGACTATCTAAACACATACTTAACCTTTTGAGGTCAGGGTCACAGATGATAACCATGTCTTATCCAAAAATGTTTCTTGGACACAGCAGTGGAGAAATAGGAGACCAGAATGGTCTGTACCTGAAATCTTTGCTTTTCTGGAATCAGAATTCAACACTTTTAGGAAGGAGGAGGAGTTTAAAGAAAATCCATCAACGGTCTACTCTCCCACTTACACACTCAAGAGGTGACTCCAAACATAAATTTCTCCCCCTATATAGGTTCCTAGTTTGGGAACGATATTCTATAGTGCACTATTGATGCTTACACACTCCTGGAAAACTTTTAAAAACATTCGTCTTAACGGCAATTTCGTAAATGTAGTGAGGGTTTCTATAAAGCTATACTGACAGGGTACGGATGCGAGCAGAATTTGCAAATTTGGGGTTTGCAGCTTGATTTTCCTCGGACCTCCAGGCGGCTTCAGGCGAATTCGAGTTCCTCCCAAAACAAAGTCCCCTAAGTACACGGAATCCCGTTCTCAAATCTTGGCCTCAGGGCAGAAGGCGGTGGTCAAAGGAAGCTCTCAAGGTTAGGGGCTTCCTCCAACCCAAGGAGAGCTCGCGGGGGAGGGCGGCTGGTCCTGGGGAGGGAGCCCCGAAGGAGACTTGGCTGGAGGAGGCCCGGCTGCGCGCGCCCACCGGCCGGCTTCCGGGGACCCCGGCGCTCCTCCCCGCCCTCCCGGGGCCCGCCTCGCTCACCGAGGTGGCCGCCGACGATGGTGACGGCGATCTGGTCCATGAGCACCGCCCGGAAGCGCACGTCCTGCTCGGAGCAGCGCTGCCGGAGGGCGCGCAGGATCTGCACCTGCGGGTAGTCCTCGCGGATGCGCCGGTCCGTCAGGAACCAGAGCTGGGAGCACATGGCTGCCAGGGCGGCGGCGCCCGGCGCGGCGCGGGCCCCCTCGACGCCCCGGGCCGCTCGCTCGGGCTGGCGGGCGGCCGGCCGGCGTCCGGGGCGAGCGCGCGCCGCGGCTCCGCTCCCGCCGGTGCGCCAGGCGCCTCTGCAGCCCTGACCCAGCGAATCTGCCGGGCCACTCAGCGCCGCCGCCGGCCCCGGCCAGCCAATCAGCGCGCGGCGGCGGGCGCGGGCTGGCCGCGCGGCCAGCTGCAGAGGCGGCCTCGGCGGGCGGCGCCCGGGGAGGGGCGGGGGGCCGGGGGCCTGCGGCGGCCGGGGGAGGGGCGGCGGGCGGGGCTCGGGGCCCCGAGAAGCCCGTGGGCCACCGGCGGGCGGCGGCGCGCGGCTGCGGGAGGGCATCCCCGACCGGCCCGGGACCCCCCCTCCCCGGTGGGCGTGGCGCCGCGGGCCGGGGTGGGGCGGGGGGAGCGGCCGGGGCGGTGTCCCGCGGGACGGAGAGGATGTCCCGGCTCCCCGACTAACGATGCGCCGCGGAATGCGTCCCAAAGGCGGTCGCGAGCATTCGGGGCCGAGGGCACCGGTGAGCCCCAGCAGAGTCCGGAGTAGGGCCTCAGGGACGTCCCCAAGGGGGATTCTGGGGCCTGGCGAAGGTCACCCGGCTAGGCCCCCAGTTGGACCCTGGCCTCGGAATTCTCTGCGGAAATCCTGGCCTGGAGCTGGGGGTGGGGGTTGAGGGGAGTTGGGTTTTAGCCGCCTCGCATTCGGATAATTTGAAGGTGCATTTCTCAGGGTCTCAGATTTTCTTACACTGGACAGCACCTCCTAGTTTGCGGCGCTTCTGGGCCTCAGAACCTCAATGTGATGAAAACGGGTATAAGACTCCTTTTAGAAGGACTACTGGCTGGTCTTCGCCCCCCCTCCCCCGCCCCCGCCAGGCCGTACAACTGAGTCATCTTTAAATACTGTCTTTGGTCCTAGCCAATTGCAAATTCTGCCTGCAAACAATGTTTGAAGCCAGATCCTTTTTAAATAACTGCAAGACTGAAGTTAGCCATCTTTGAAGATTGCGTTTGCTCTTCCAGCTCATTAAGTCTTTTTCTTTCTTTCTTTCTTTCTTTCTTTCTTTCTTTCTTTCTTTCTTTCTTTCTTTCTTTCTTTTTCTTTCTTTCTTTCTTTCTTTCTTTCTTTCTTTCTTTCTTTCTTTCTTTCTTTCTTTCTTTCTTTCTTTCTCTCTCTCTCTCTCTCTCTCTCTCTCTCTCTCTCTCTCTCTCTCCCTTCCTTCCTTCCTTCCTTCCTTCCTTCCTTTCTTTTTTTTGGCTTAGGGAAGTAAGAGTAATTTCAATGCAAACCCAGCAGTGACTACTTAGAAACCCATTTTAAGATGTCTCAGGTAAAGTATAGGCTTCACTGTAAATATTATGCAGATGTGTGCATTTACCTACTGGATATGCCTTTGGAGAAGTTATATCTAAACAGAATTTCAAAAATTAATTCTTTTTCAAGCAATGTTAGGTAAATCCTTTTGTGTTGTAATAGAAACCCCCTCCAATGTATTTTCTTAAAGTATCAGTAAACTAGTGCCCTATGGTTTAGTAACTTCCAAAACTATCTTTTTTTTTTTCTTTTAAGATTTTATTTATTTATTTTAGGGGTTCCTGGGTGGTTCAGTCAGTTAAGTGTCTGCTTTCAGCTCAGGTCATGATCTCAGGGTCCTGAGATCTAGCCCCACATCAGGCTCAGCGTGGTGTTTGCTTCTCCCTCTTCCCCTGTAGCTCCCCCTGCTTGTGCTCTCTCTCTGTCATAAATAAATAAAATCTTAAAAAAAAAAGATTGTGTTTATTTTAGAGAGAGAGAGAGCATGAGTGTAGGGAGGGGCAGAGGGGGAGGGAAAGAATCTCAAGCAGACTACACACTGAGTGTGGAACCCGTGGAGGTGGGGGGGGTGGCCCACAACCCAGAGATTGTGACCTGAAGTGAAATCAAGATCCTGGCGCTCAACTGACCGAGCTGCCCAGGCGCCCCCAAAACTATCTTCTAACCACAGATCAGCTTGGGCACTAGAGACTCTATCCTCTACATCGACCATTTCCTTGATATTTCATGGTGTTCATTTTGTTGACTCTGGTGCTTCCTATGGGGCTTTTGCAGGATCACACATAGGATGTCTAAAAGATGTTGAACCATAGTTTGCTGGAACGATTGTTTCTAACAGCTATATAAGAGTCAGTAAATTTAGAAGTTGCTTATAATCCATGTTCATAGTCATCTATGCAAGATTAGAACCTTAAGTCATATGCAGATGCATGTGCATATCTAGGCTTGAGGAGAGCAGGGTCTGAGGACCCAGATGGTGTCATCACTTCCTCACTGTCTTTGCTTTCCCTTGCTAGCAGGTTCCTACCACCCCTGTGGTCTCCTTCCTAGGATGGGTGACAGGTGAGGACCTGGGACAGTGGCATATCCAGTTAGGAGATGGCTACGCTTGTTTAGGGGTAATGTTTTGTTATATTACCAAAATTCCTCAAGCACAGAGATGTGGCTCAGGTATAGGATTATTTTCCTGGATGTATTGGTATATAATATTTCTCCATAGATGACTCCTAAATTCAGATTTAATCTTGACATCTCTTGAGCTTCAGCTATGTAAAAGGATGCTGTTCTGCCATCACCTCAATGTCCCTAAAACTAAACTCATTCTTTTCCCCTCCATTCCAGATTCTACTGTCTTAAACAATAAGGAAAATATATTATCTCACATAGCAAGAAATTTAGAGGTAGCTCAGTTTTAGAGTTAGTTCATTTAACAGCTAAATAACACTATCAGGGGACCCAGATTCTCTCCCATCTTTTCACTCTGACATTCTTTGGTTAGTGTCCCTCATAGTTACAAAATGGTTGCCACAATTCCACCTAACACATGCATCTACATAATGTCTGGCAGAAGTAGAGAGACTGTTTCTTCCCATGTGTCCCTTTATATTAGCACAGAAAACTTGTCTTGGAAGCCCTCAAGCCAACTTCCCACAGTCTCATATGCCCACATCTAAACCAGTCGCCATCAAGAAGGAAGAAACTATCATGAATGGCTTAAATCATGATTCGCCCCTGTGGCTGGGAATTAGAATCCTTTCCCCTAAGCACACGTAGAGTTAGGTGAATAACCTGGGCAAAATGAGGGTTTTCTTACGAGAAAGGAAGGGAGAAAAGATGTTAGGACAAGCAACAGAGTTTCATACGGACAGTAATAGGGTAAACATGTCAGCTAGGTTAGGCCATGGTAACGAATGATCTCAAAGTGGCTTATTACAACCAAGTTTTGTGTTTTGTTTTGTTTTGTTTTTTTCTTAAAATACCCTACATGTTCATGGCAGGTCACCTTGGCTATATTCTAGTTTGTCTTCATGCTGGGACCCAGGCTTATCAATTGACCCTTATCTGAGACAATGTTGGTCTCATGAAAAAGAAAAGTGATCATGGTGAATAACACACTGGCTCTTTATACTTCTACTTGGAACTGATACATTTTCTTGGTCAGAACAAGTTCATCTGGCCAACTCTGAGATCCACAGGGAAGGACAGCAAACATTTGTGAAAAACTGTGACCAACAATATAGTCTGCCACACTCAGACCAGAAATAGTCCAATCCTGCTCTGCTAATCGTCTCTCCTCTCCTGAGGGTTCCCAAGGGGACTATACCCAAGAAAGAAATTGGAATTGAAACCAAAGGATCATTTTATTCATAGCTGAGCTAGCACCCAATAACCTCTAGAATAGAACTCTGCCAGAAGACGAGGTTGAATGGCATGGCATAGGTTTAAGGCTGTTGCAGTGAAGCTTCCTAATTCCCTGTTCCCTTTCCAGCCTCTACATTTTGGGGCCAGGATGCGCGGGCATGCCTGCAGAAAGAAAGGGGGGAGCAGATGATCAGATCTGTGAAGCAGACCAGCTTTACTCCTCTAAGTGTGTGCTAGAGACTGAGCTGGGCCTACTTAGCAGGAAAGTAGGAGCTAGGCAGCACACAGGGCCATGTGACCTTTCAACCCAAAGTGACCCCAGCCACGTAAAATGTGAATTCATTGATGTCCTGGGTTCTGACCAATCCGATTAACAAATTCTTCCTTCTGAAGGAAGCCATTAAGAAGACAGGGCAGAAGAGAAGGAAATTCCTTCCTATGTTCCCACAGTCTCACTTCTGTTCTCCTACTCTGTTAGGAAGAGAAATGGAAAAGTCCCCTATGCATTGTCTATTTGCCTCCTCATCTAGACTGTAAGCCACTTCTTAAGAATGGGGGCCAATGCATCATGTATTATTGTTTCTACCTGTAGTAGGTACTCTGGTATCTGTTGATAATAGTGATGACTGTCATTAAGAGACATCATTGCAAATTCAGCTGACAAAACTGTGGTCAATTACAGATACACAGTTGGCCTTTGAATAACACGGGGGTTATAGATGACCCCTTGCACAGTCAAAAATCCATGTATAACTTTTGACTCCCTAAAAACTTAACAACTGGGGCACCTGGGTGGCTCAGTCATTAGGCATCTGCCTTCGGCTCAGGTCATGATCCAAGGGTCCTGGGATCGAAACTTGCATCGGGCTCCCTGCTCAGCGGGGAGCCTGCTTCTCCCTCTCCCACTCCCCCTGCTTGTGTTCCCTCTCTCACTGTCTCTCTCTCTGTCAAAAAATAAATAAAATCTTAAAAAAAAAACTTAACTACTAATAGCCTTCTGTTGACCAGAAACCTTACTGATAACATAAACAACATATATTTTGTGTTACATGTATTTTATATAGCATTCTACTATAAAGTAAGCTAGAGAAAAGAAAGTGTTACTGAGAAAATCAAGAGGAAGGGGAGCCTGGGTGGCTCAGTCGGTTAGGAGTCTGACTCTTGATCTCAGCTCAGGTCTTGATCTCAGTGTCGTGAGTTCAAGCCAACTTAAAAAAAAAAAAATCAAAAGAGAAAAAATACACTTAGTACTATACTATATTTATTGAAACAAATCCGTGTATAAGTAGATGCACACAGCTCAAGTCTGTTGTTCAAGGGTCAAGTGTACTAGGTCTTGTAACCTGGGATTCTGGGGCTATATTTCTCATCTTACTTCTAACCTTCAGTATATATTGGCACAAAAGGGTATTGAGATGTGGGTTTGGACACTGGAAAGAAAGTGATAGTCCTTTTATTTTAAGATTTTATTTATTTATTTGACAGAGACACAGAGAGAGAGGGAACACAAGCAGGTGGAATGGGAGAGGGAGAAGCAGGCTCCCCACTGAGCAGGGAGCCCGATGTGTGGCTCGATCCCAGGACCCTGGGATCATGACCTGAGCCAAAGGCAGACACTTAACAACTGAGCCACCCAGGCGCCCCAAAAGTGATAGTCTTCATAAATATTACATATCACCCCAAACAGATGGATGTGCCAAGTATATAGAAGATCAAAATTCAATTGACCTCAATAAATTAGAGAAATGGTCATCAATGGCAGGTTAAAATGCATTAGGGAGCAAAAGAAGCATCACACACACAAAAATTCAAGAAAGAAAAACTAGCCAGGCAGAAATGTGGCCAAAAGACCTGATAGATGTGGAAAACCAATAACAGAATGAATAGAAAAATAGCAGGATATATTAACAGAAGCCTATGAAGCCAAATTCATCTTCACATCCCTGGGACCTCGCATAGCGCCTGGTACACAGTGGACATTGCTAAATATATATTGAAAAAAATGTGTGACTTTGCTTTTGGTCAGATCGTCCATGCTGTTCCCTTACTCTGAAAAGCCTTTGCATGACCAATTCCTATCCATTCTTCAAGGCCCAGCTCAAATGCAACTCCTATCATGTTGCCTTCCTTAAATTCACCCTACCCTCAGCTAGAAGAAAGTTCTTTGTTTGTGAATTTTCGTAATCGATTAATATGTGCTAGTGATGAGTAAGTATTCCAGTAATGGGCACTGGGTCATTATTGGGTGAATGGTAACTCAGATTAAGACAGTCCAGGACACATAATTGCAAATTACAGAATTAATGACTAACAGAAAGTATCCGAAATTCTAGAACCGTTAATCACTGACATTGACTCTCACTTTCTGTGTTCTAGTTTCTTCTCTCTATGCTGTATGTAATCCAGATGTCAGCATTTCCCTCATCCTCTCACTCAAATTCACACCCCTTATGCCCTCTCATACCAACATCTTAGTGAACAAGACAGAACTTGCTGAAGGGGAGACATGATTCACATCACGTAGGCTGTAGGAACTGAAGACCCCCATGACATACCTCTTCTCCGGAGTACTTTCTCTCTGCTTCTGCCGCAAGGGTCTTTTCGCATCCCCTACCCCAGCCTCCAGCCTTGCTGCTCTTCACCACTGCCACCCCCAGCCCTATGCAGATTCCTCAACCCTTCATTACTGAGAGGAATGCCTTTTATTCTAGTTTCTACTTTCCAAACCTGCGCCCGGCAAATCACCATGCTTAGCAAAACACAAGTTCTTCCAATTAGAGGACCCATCCTCTTCGGGAAATAGAAGGCGATTATAAATAATAATTTTCTTCTGCAAACATAATTAACACAAAATGACTAAGTGGGGTTTGTCCATGAAGTCTTCAGGCGAAGCTTGTTGGAGTTGGCTTTTGAAGATGACAGCGGACCTGGCTTTGCAAGGCAGAGTACAAAGAAGACATTCAGGAGGCTGCTGGCTGCTGTCCTGGATGAACTTGGCTCTCAGAGCCAGGTAGAAGTTTATAGTTCTCAAGGGGCCTTCCCTCTCTCTTTCGACAAGACTGCATGATTGCTTATCTCGCTGTCTGCCAGCCCCAGCCTCGCTCCCCTCTCATCATTAAAGACAGACTGTGTTTTCTCAGCCTTTCCTAGCTCCTTAGCCATTGCTGACTGAGTCGGGAATTCTATTAGAAAACCTAACACCATCTTTCCTTCCCTCTCGCGTTAGGGTACCCGCTATGCTGCACTAAGAACCCCCAAAGACTGTGACTCAACAAGAAATGTAGTTCTCTCTCCTTCAGTAGTCCAGTAAAGAGGATGTCTGGGTTGAGGAGGTAGCTCACAGGTTCATCCCAGGACCCAGGTTCCTTCCATCCTTAGTGCGCCACCTACCCAAGGGCATGGTCATTGTTGGCATGTCTGAGGCTGGCTCTCTTGGCCACATCTGTGTTCCAGACCTCTAGAAGGAGAAAGAGAGGAAAAAGAAAGTGGAGAAAGAGTGGCTTCCCTTGAATGCTGTAACCTGAACATTATACTCCTAACTTCCATTCACACCCCAACAACTTGGGCCCATAGTCGCATCTACTGCAAGGGAGGCTGGAGACTGTACTTCCTAACTGGGGAGGTATATGCCCAGCTAAAACTCAATGCGGGGAAAGAAGGGCTTCTATTACTAGAAGGAAGAGGAGAAATGGACATGAAGATGACAAATAGCTCCCACCAAACCTCCCTACCCCCATGTGGGATAAACATCTTAGCATGGCATAAGAGACTCTTGCCACTCTAGTAATATCCAGTCTCTTGAAATGCCCTGATTGTGCTTTTCTGTGTTCCACCTCCATGACTGTTCATGGTAAATTTTTCTCACTTTTCTTTGCCTGCTAGAATCAGCTCAACTAGCATCTTCTCCAGGAAGTCTTCCTAAACCTTTGTTTAGGGTCAGTGACCTTTCTTTGTGTTCCCACAACACACTATGCATTCCTCTCCTTTGGCACTTGTCAAAGTCCTTCAGTATCTGCACACATTTTAAATCATCTCTTTAGGCTCTGTCTCCATTTAGATTATAAGCAATTTGAGAGCAATTATGCGATGTCTCAGTCATATCTGTATCCTTACTACCTAAGTCGAGCTGAATTCCTTTTGCCTACCAGTGAGTAAAGTAAGTTGCACCATTGCTGGACCCCCAGGCATGCCCACTGAGTTATAGCTTTCATCCGTAATGGCCAGGCTGGATAAGTGGGCATTCTTCTTCTTAGTTGGACAAAGGACTAGCCTTTTGAAACCCCTGCTAGTCTAAAATCCTGATCCTCTTCTTTTTTTTTTTTAAATGACATCTATGGCACCATGAGCTCTATCAGTCTGTGACTGTGACACACACACACACACACACACACACACACCCCTTCTGAAATGTGTTCTAGTCTGATGCTCAAGTTTATTTATTTATTTTTATTTATTTATTTGACAGAGAGACAGCGAGAGAGGGAACACAAGCAGGGGGAGTGGGAGAGGGAGAAGCAGGCTTCCTGCGGAGCAGGGAGCCCAACGTGGGGCTCGATCCCAGGACACTGGGATCATGATCTGAGCCGAAGGCAGATGCTTAACGACTGAGCCACCCAGGCACCCCCTGATCCTCTTCTTAGCTTTTTTCATTTCTGCTTCTGGGGAGCCCAAGACCTAGTCTTGTTACCTTCTAGGGGCTGACTGCCAACCTAGAACCAGGGTATGACTGCCATTTGCTGCCATTGATCTTGGACCCCTCGGTTGCTAGGCTTCACCTGCTATGCATCTCCTTGATACTGAAACCAGCTGGAACTAGTCCTGGCATATTTTTAATCTCGGGACATTGACAAATGACCCTTTAGTTAGGTCAGTTTTTCTCAGTTCTGCTCTTAGTGGGCTCTGGCCATTTTTCCTTCATCACTGGTCATCCTGCTAAAGTCCTATTATGCCTGATCTGTGAACGAATCTGCCCATGTTAGAATTAATAAGTATTGTTGGTACCTTCTGTTTGAAGTGAACTAGTCCAAGATAGGAGTGGATTCTTAGCTTTGTGGCATATTACTGGCACAAAATGATATATACTTTTTCTTTATATAGACTTTCTTTGGATGAAAAAATACAAGTGTTTGTATATATATTTTTAAATTTATTTCATAATGTACATACATAATTATAAAACATGTACATTATAAAATAAATAATGTACATTATAAATATAATATATAAAATATATTTATAATATATAAAATATGTAATATATAAAATAATGTACATTATAAAATAGATATTTTGAAAAGTATATATATCTGTAGCTTAAAATATAAACATTTGAGTATGCAAAACCAGTGTATTGAGCAGGTTACTCATTTTGCAAACATGTTTTATTTTACAAAAGGATTTACCAGTAAAATCTTAGGAATAAATATGTCTCTCTTTTCGTAGAACTTTAGTAACTGTTCAGTGAGGCAGAATTCCCAGTTCAGATGGATGATTTGGTCAGCCACATAATCTACCCTTTTGTATACCAAAGCAATGGGTTAGAAGCAAGGGGATTTAACCATAAAAAGTCAGGAATGTGGTGAAATCATCCAAAGACTTCGGCAATACCCACGGAACAGAGAGGCAGTTAACTCTAGCATTCTCGAGATGAAGATGCATTGGCAGTTTGTAATGAACTGAAGGCCCCCAACTCTAAAAGGTCACTTAAGGATTAGAGATAGGTAGGTTTCACCTGCATAGCTCAGGTGCTCAGAACCCTTCCAAGTTTCCCTGCCTGTATTCATTAGAAGCCATTCATTTATAAGCGACAGAAATTCATTCAACTAACATAAACAAAAAGGGAATGTGCTGGCAGCTTATAACCCTTGGAAGTCTAGGAGTGGACTTCAGTTACAGCTAGATCTAGGGGACTAAAAATACATTTTCTGAATTGGTCTTTCTCACTCTTTCAATCTCTTTCCCTTCCTTTTTCTCACTCTTGCTCTGCTTCTTTCTTACACTGACCCCATTCTCTTCTACAAGAGATACCTTCCTCTAGGGCATTGGGTAGCTCAGTTGGTTGGGTGCCTGCCTTCGGCTCAGGTCATGATCCCAGGGTCCTTGGATCAAGCCCCACGTTGGGCTCCTTGCTCAGGGGGGAGTTTGCTTCTCCATCTGCCCCTCCCCCTCTTTCTTTCTCTCTCTCAAATAAATAAATAAAATATTAAAAAATATTTAAAAAAATTTTTTTAAAGGGACACCTTCCATGCTGCAGAGAAGATGGCCATTCACATTCTTAATGCTCTTTATCTGGAAGGCCAGATGACTTTTCTTCTACCTCTAAATGAAAAAAACAATCCTCCAGAAGAACTTGATTGCCTGACCCCTGGGCTAATCCTAGCCAAGGCTATGGAGTTCCTTGGTTGGCTGGGCCCTGTGGCTATGAAGTGGGGTTGCGGTCATTGGCAGCCTGTCCAGACTCACACAGGGCAGACAAAACAAGAAATACCACCACACTCTCCTTTCTAACACCTGAGAGTCCCCGGTAAATATTTCAAGTGTTCCCACCAAACAGCCCAGGCTTCACTTCATACTTCTGCCATCTCTGCTCGTAATGTTCCATGCTGATTACTGCTTGCCTGCTGCGTGGATCCCTGCTCCATGTTTCCCTCAGACTGCCTGTCACTTATGCTGATACCACTTAGCTGGACCATGGCTGGCCACTCTGCTGCTCAGGCCAATGCCTGTGCTCTGTTTCTTTCCTAGACCTCCCCTCACTCCTCTATTTGGAGATGTGCCCATGATTTGACAGGGGCCAGTGCATAGAGCTGTGCAGTTATGCACAGTTGTGTAAGTTGTTTAGTGCACAAGGGCACCCAGTGAGGGCATGCATGGGGACCAAAGTCTAGCACAAAATGTAGTTCACTCCCGTTAAGCTACCCAACCACCCACATGTGTTCTCCAGGAGGAAGAAGCACTTTTTCTATTTCTGCAAGGGTCCCGAGCCATGCCCCCAGGGGCTGTGAGTGCCCGTAGGCAGCTGAAGGCTAGCGCGAGCAGAGTGCCAACGGTTTCCTCTGAAAAGCAGAGGAACAGCTCCCTCTCTTGTTTGCCAGTGTATCAGAGAGAAGCCACTACCTTAAACATAACGCTGGGGGAGCAGCAGGGATCACAGGCCCACCCCACCCTGTCATCCAACCAAAACATCCTCATATGCCCATCCAATAGGCCAGAGCAAACAATGAAAAACCGTCACGAATGTGACAGAGCTGTCAAAAGCACACAGACATCAACTGTGGAAATTATAAAGCATTTTGGGTTCTATGTTTTCTAAAAATGGGCACATTTCTTATCAAGATAGAAAATAAAATCTAGGAGATCCTGGGTGGCTCAGTTGGTTAAGCATCTGCCTTCGGCTCAGATCATGATCTTGGGATCGAGTCCTGCATCAGGCTCCCTGCTCAGGGGGGAGTCTGCTTCTCCCTCTCCCTCTGCCTCTCTCCCTGCCTGTAGATGAAAGAGAGAAAATCTAAGAAAAAACTGTGAGAACCAGCTCATGGCAATACCGACGACCACCACCGTGTGTGAGTAAGCCATGTTCACATCTAGAGACGCAGTTAGATTGTGACGGCTCTCCCCTGTACCGAGGCAGGCCTTTCCATGTACAAGCAGCTTAAACTTGCCCCAGTCCTGCTCCCAGAACATAGGGAAGACCCCGATGGCGAGTGGCTGGGTTTGACAAGTTTAGGTAATAGCTGCCCGTTGGTCCCAGAACTACCAGACTAACCAGACCTGGAGCCCTGATGCTGCAGGTGGCTGATGACACCGCACCCTTTCTGTTGTGAAGAAAGCTCTCCTAGGAATCTGGAGTCCCTCTTGCTTTCTGCCAGCCCCTCAGACATACGTACATAGAAAGTGTGGATGTGGCTTGAGTTCTTTTCCTGGAAGGCTCCTCCGCATTCAAGCAGCACGGGAAGAAACAGAAAACTGGAGGAGGTGCCACCTCCCTGTACCCCAGCAATATCCAGGTCCCACTTCTGTCCCAGGGGGCAATTGCTCTGGTAGGAAGAGGGGGCTGTGGCCACTGTTGCCCCTAGTGCATCCCCTGGAGCGGTGACTGTGAGATCAAAGGTGGTCCAACACACGTGTACATTTCTCAACCTGTGTCATTCGTACGGCCGCCCCAGGGCTTTATTTTTTTCGGTAAAAGACGCAGGAGTGCTTTGTAATCTGCCACTCAGATGTTCTCTTTTTCCCCTTGTGTGTTATCCTCGATAAGACGAAATCGACGCGTTCTAGCCAATGACGCGTTCTAGCCAATGACAGAGGCAGGTGTGGAAGGGAGGTCTCCTGAGGTGGTTCCTGAATACATCAAAGAGAGAAGGCACTCATGTAGAGACAGTGCGCGGGGTGTGAGAGACACCGCGAACTGCAGGAGCTTCTAGCAGACTCAAGAAAAGATTCAAGAAGAGAACAAATCGCCGAGAAAAATCATTTCAGTAATGCGAGTGACACAGCTGTGAATAGTTCCTTTTCAAACTGATTTGCCAACAGAGAGCAGTCCTATACCTCCTGAACTGAACCCCCAGTGAAAAGCAAAGATGACATGAGTCACACACATTACTTGGGAAAACTGAGAGTCATTGACTCTGTCCCTTCTTGCCTGGCAAGTGGGCAACACACTGTGTGGTATTCATTTTGTCATGTCTTGCTGAAGCCTTTAGATTGTATTATTTTTTAATTCTTGATGCCAGCTAATGCATCAGATAATTTAGTCATGTTCAGTAGAAGAGAGTGTACCATACCCAGCAGCCATGAGGTGGGATATATGGGAGGTGGTACACGTAGGAGGGAAAAACCCCACTGAATTAGGAGACCCAAGTTCTTCCCCTGCCTCGCTAGCCCTGCTAACTAGCCAGCAATGGGATGTCAGAAAAGTCACTTAACTCTCACTAGCCTTATCTGCAAGAGGAAGAATTCTAAATTAGATAACTCATTATTTAAATTAAAGAACCTCTGGGGCACCTGGGTGGCTCAGTCAGTTAAGAGTCCGACTCTTGATTTTTTTAGCTCAGGTCGTGATCTCAGGGTTGGGAGATGGAGCCCCATGTTAGACTCTGCACTTAGCAGGGAATCTGCTGGAGCTTCTATCTCTCCCTTTCCCTCTGCCCCTCCCCCTCTAAAATAAATAAATAAGCCTTTTTTTTTTAAAGATTTTATTTATTTATTTGAGAGAGAGAGAGCATGGGGCAGAAGAAGAAGCAGGCTCCCCGCTGATCAGAGAGCCCGATGTGGGGCTCAATCCCAGGACCCTGGGATCACGACCTGAGCCAAAGGCAGATGCTTAACCGGCTGAGCCACCCAGGTGTCCCCAATAATAAGTCTTTTAATTGGGGTGCCTGGGTGGCTCACTTGGTTAAGCTTCTCCCTCTCCCTCTGCCACTCCCCCTGCTTGTGCTCCCTCGTGTGCTTTCTCAAATAAATACATTCTTTTTAAAAAATGTAATTAATTAATTAAATACATAACCTCTAAAGCCAGCTCTAAAATACTATAATTCTGGGATGCCTGGCTAGCTCATTCGGTAGAGCATGGGGCTCTTGATCTCAGTGTTGTGAGTTCGAGTCCTGTGGTGGGTGTAGAGATGACTTAACATCTTTAAAAAATAAAATAAAATGCTATAATTCCATAGTCTCATTAGAAGCATCACTAGATATTCAAGAAACTCATAGATAAACACCAGGAGCCAAGAGTAAATGAACTGAACTGGGCCAACTACCAACAGGAAACAAGCCCAAGCTGGTGAAGACCAGAGAGACAGCTGCGAGGTCTGTCCTTATTTTCCAGGGAGGAGTGTGATGGCTGGGCACAGCGGCCATGACAGACAGTACTGGGAAAATACTTAGTTCTGGGGTCACTAAATGTTCCTTTCAATGTAGGTGTGAGATTAAGATATATCTAAATATTTTAGTAAGATATTCTACATCTAAAATTCTATTAAGATACATCTAGGGGCGCCTGGGTGGCTCAGTCGTTAAGCGTCTGCCTTCGGCTCAGGTCCTGATCCCAGGGTCCTGGGATCGAGTCCCGCATCGGGCTCCCTGCTCCGCAGTAAGCCTGCTTCTCCCTCTCCCACACCCCCTGCTTGTGTTCCCTCTCTCGCTGTGTCTCTCTCTGTCAAATAAACAAATAAAATCTTAAAAAAAAAGATACATCTAAAAATTCTCTGTGATTTACTTTTTTTGTCTTTTGTCTATTATATTTCTAGAGAAATCTCTCCAAAAAGACCTACTCATACAGTAAAGTTCTGCATGTACCTGTAGAGGCTAAGGTTGTACACAATATAACAGACCAGTGGTTAACACCAGCATGAAGAATTATGTTGTTGTAGCCATTCTAGATACACCCGGTAGCCATTCTAGATACACCCAGTGGCCCAAAGTTTACTGGTTACCCCCCAGCCTTCCTTGATCTATGGTACTGTTCATGTTCATAAGATACTATCTGTACTTTGTTGATGGCACAGCTTAGGTTCCAAATGCCCCCTTAGTTGTCTACAACGATAGGAGAGGGGCGCCTGGGTGGCTCAGTCGGTTAAGTGTCCCACTCCAGCTTTTGGCTCAGGTCATGATCTCAGGGTTGTGAGATTGAGCTCCATGTTGGGCTCTGTGCTGGGTTCTGTGCTGGGTATGGAGTCTGCTTAAGATTCTCTCTCCCCCTCTCCCAATGCCCTGCCCCCCCTCAAGCTCTATCTCTAAAAAAAAAAAAAAAAGACATTTTTTCAGACTTAACCTTGTTTTTGGTGACCATTATAGTTTTCAGGACAATTGGTCAGTTATTTTTTTTTTTAAGATTTTATTTTTAAGTAATCTCTATACCCAACATGGGGCTCAAATTTACAACCACAAGATCAAGAGTGGCATACTCTACTAATGAGCCAGCCAGATTATTGCCTTTTGGGAGGAAGACCACAAAAGGTAAGGTTTGTTAAAAAAACAAATTCAACTGAGTAAATTTGATGATCTAATTCACTTTATTAAGTGAGTCATGAGTTGGGCAGCATCCCACCCTAACAAGTAGGAAGGAATTGAAGGAGTTGTATAAAATAGATTTTTGTAGGAAGGAGGGTGGGGCAAGGAAGTTATTAGCAAAAGAAAGAAAAGATTGTTTCAGGTTAGGTCTCTTTCCCTTAAGGGGAAGAGCAGGTAGTCTTATTCTGCAGATTACCTCCTCTTTCTTTGGGGGTGGGGAGGAGGATGGAGAGGCCCATGTGACAGATTATCTCCTTGGTGCTTATCAGAAAAAAATGTTAAGTAAGCTCAGTGCCCAACATGGGGCTTGAACCCAGGACCTCAGGATCAAAGAGTCACATGCTCCACTGACTGAGCCAGCCAGGCGCCCCAGAAAATTCTTGACTGCCTGTTAAGACTACGTTTCTGGCGGGAGGTTGAAACTGCAGTTAGGTTAGGTATGAAGCCTGGGTTTGGTGAGTTGGCCTAAGTGACACCATTTTGGGTCTGTGGTTTTCTTTTTAACAGATGTCATTTTTCATCACATTATATCAAGGATACACACTATCAATATGACTTGTTACTACTGATGTTGACCTTGATCACCTGGCTGAGGTAGTGTTTGTCAGGCTTTTCTACTGTAAAATGACACTTTACCTCCCTTTCCATACTGTACTCTTTGGAAGGATGTTACTCGGTGCAGCTCACACTCAATGGGAGTTATGTTCTACCTCCTTAAGGGCAGAACATCTACATAAATTACATGGAATTTTTTTGCACAGGACATTTGTCTTCTCTCACTTTTACTTATTTATTCAATCATTGGTATCACCCAGGGACTTCTTATATTCAACTGCTGTTCCTATCCGCAAAAGAAATGGAAAGGTAGTTTTTTTTTCTGGTCACATGCTCAGAATTTAGGAGAGAATCACATTGGATTCTCAAGGATATTTATTCTGTACATTGGGTTATAACCCAAAACTGATTTGTTTATTTTGTTGCTTAAATTGTTCCAGCTTCGGCCATTAGGAGCTCTTTCAGGTGGTTGCTGTATCTCTTTGACATATCCCCATCATTGTCTTACTGTTTTTTGTTTTGTTTCGTCTTTTAGCACTTCATTACTTTTTGGTACTACCAAGATACTTCAGGCTCAGGGCACCTGGGTGGCTCAGTCGGTTAAGCATCTGACTCTTGGTTTTGGCTGAGGTCTTGATCTCTTGAGTTGTGAGACTGAGCTCAGTGTGGGGCTCTGCGCTCATCCTGGAGTCTGCCTGAAGATTCTCTCCCTCTGCCCCTCCCCCTACTCGAGAGCTTGTGTGCACACGTGTGCACTCTCTCTCTCTCTCTCAAATAAATAAATAAATCTTTTTTTTTTTTTAAAGATGCTGCAGGCTCATCTTGAATATTTCCTGTCCCAATCCTAGAATCAGCCATTCATCCAAGGAGCCAGAGTTCATTCCTGATTTGCATATTTGTATCCAAAATGAACTCATTTAAAGTGGTAAGGGACAGAGTGCCTGGATGGCTCAGTCAGTTAAGCGTCTGCCTGCCTGCCTTCGGCTCAGGCCATGATCTCAGGGTCCTGGGATCGAGCCCTGTATCAGGTTCTCTGCTCAGTGGGGTGTTTGCTTCTCCCTCTGTGCTCTCTCTCTCTCAAATAAATAAACAAGATCTTTAATTTAAAAAGAAAACTGGTGAGGGAGGTTGGGAGTGGAATGAATGGGACCCGACTTCTTCTTGATTCATCTATTTGACACCTATATTCGTTTCCAAATATTGCTGTAACATACATTATTTCCTATTGCTGCTGTAACAAATGACCATAAACTTACCTTAAACTTTGTGGCTTGAAACAACACAAATTTATTATTATCATCATCATTATTATTATTTTAAATAGTCTCTACACTCAGAGTGGGGCTCGAACTCAGAACCCCGAGATCAAGAGTCACATGCCCCTCCAACTGAGCCAGCCAGGTATCCCACAAATTTATTATCGTACAGTCCTGGAGGTCAGAAGTCTAAAAATGGGCCCTACGGGGCCAAAATCAAGTGTTGACAGGGCTGCACACCGTCTGAAGACTCAAGGGAGGATCAGTCCCTGGCCTTTTTTTAGCTTCCAGTGGCAATCCACATTCCTTGCCTCATGGCTTCCTCAGTGGCATCACAACAATCTCTACAACCTTTAAAATATTCTTATTTTAAAACCTCTCATTTAATCACACTTGCAAAACCCTTCTGCCACGTGAGGTGACATACTCACAGGTTCTGGGGATTCGAACATGAACATCTTTGGAGGGTCATTCGTTATTCTATCTACCACAAACCCCTACAATGAAAAAGTGACATCGGCTGATAAATCACAGTCTCACCTATTTCCTTTATACTACAGAGGACATTCTGAATCTAAATATTTTGAAAGCCTCAATCATCTCTCCTTTTCTCAAAAGGAGATATTAAGAAAATTATCTAATAAACTCTTTTAAGCAACTTATGTCAACTTTCTGGTACTTTGTCCATAAAAAGTAGCACAATTTTCCTCACTAATTCTAGTGATATTATTCCTAGTAGCAATTTAGAATATGTGGGTTAAATAGTCCATGTAGTTGATTTCCTACTTTAACCAAATGCTCTCTAGACAAGAAACACTAAAGCCTTTACCCAGGTTCGTAGGGTCATAATGGTTCTCATAACCTGTTCCTTTACTATGTGTTTTTCCATCCTGACAGTATAAGGCCCATCAGTCAATCATATCGATCAGAGACTCTCCAAGTCTGTGTCCCGTAAGGTGGACCCACTGTATTAACAGACTTAAAGTTAAATAATTATGGATTTTTTCCAAATGGGAAAGAAGTTACAGTGATGAATAGATTGTTATACATTTCGAAAATGTTCCCCATTCATCTTCCTTAACACTGGGGCCTCCTACTGCTTGCCTGTCAGCACATGCTAGCTGACAACAAAAGGAATGAACAGGAAGCCAATTAAAATTAATAGAAAAAGTCAGAGATAAGAATAACAATCATGCCTGGTTCGACAGCTCATGGAGCTCTTCTGTAATTGTATGTTCCATACATCTAACAGAGAAACATTCTGCTAGCCAAAATGCCTTATCACATCAAGGACTCTAGATGTAAAGGATAAACATCTTTCCCTAAATATGATGGAACCTATCACTATTTCTTCATTGCATTGCACAATCTTAACAAAAGGATGCCATTTTTTTTTAAAGATTGTATTTATTTGTCAGAGAGAGAGTGAGAGAGAGCACAAAGCAGGGGAAGCGGCAGGCAGAGGGAGAAGCAGGCTCCCCGCTGAGCAAGGGGCTCGATGTGGGACTCGATCCCAGGACCCCGGGATCATGACCTGAGCCAAAGGCAGACGCTTAACCGGCTGAGCCACCCAGTCATCCAAAAGGATACCATTTTTGTCTCATAAAAGACTAATTTAACCCAGTAGGGCCAAGAATATGGGCTTTGGAGCCCAGTAAATGTGAGTATAAACATCTTCCTAGCTCCATGACTAGGAGTACATTGCAAATTATTCAAACTGAATAATTTGAGTTAGTTAAGAATTACATTTGGTTGTTTATAGGTCATAAAGCAGCTGAAATGTGGAAGAGGCTGATTTCTCCCTCAAAATAAAGAAGTGCAGAGTTAGGTTGGTTCAAGATTGGGATGGTGGCTCCTTGATCATTACGTTTCTAGGTTCTTCCTTTCGGCATGCCCCCATCATCTTTAGCACATTCTAGGTCACTCGTGGTCTAATATGGCTTTTGAACTCTGGTCACCACATCGGTTTTCCAAGCAGCAGGAAGGATGAAAGGAGGAAGGACAACAAAAATTTTCCTGGAAGCCCCGCACAGTGACTTCTGTATATATCTAATTGGTGGCTCCTAACTGCAAGATAAATGGGAAATGTAGTTTTTCCTCTGCACACACTGCTCAGAACTTGAAAGGAAAGAATCATACTAGATTCTGTGCAGAGAGGTCTAAACAATCCTCAATGTCCAGGATTCCCTTCTTTTAGTCACAGAATCACCACCATATCTATCTACCACTAGTTTTACCTTGGCATGGGGCCACTGAGTAGAGGTTATATTTTTCAGCCTCTCTTGCAGTCAGTTGTGGCCATGTGACTATGATCTTTCTGGACAAATGGGACATGAACTGAAGGGTTTGTGTGGAATTTCCTTTAAGAAATGGCCTGTCCTTCATCCTCTCCTCCTCCTTCCCACAGGCTGGGGCGTGCGTGTGTAGTGGTGAGCCAGCTTTTTGCAAACAGGTAAGGACAGCACCCTGGATGATTCAATGGTGGAGTAATGAGACAGAAGGCACTGGGTCCCCGGATAACTGAGTGAGGCCAAGACACCCGCCACCTGGACTTTTTGCCTGTCTCTGTTCTGTGAGAGAGAAATAAACCTTCAGCTTGTTCAAACCACTGTATTTTGTTATCTCTTTGTTACAGCAAGTTAGCCTATATCCTAAGAAATACAGGTCACCTTTCTAGGCCTCAATTTATTTTTCTGTAAAATTGCAATGGCATTATGTACTCCACTGGGTTATAGCAAGAATTAAAAATAATATAAGGAAGGCACCTGGCAGGGCTATTAGAAGTAATAGTTATTAGCATAGGTTTCATGAAAGGATTCTGAGGAGCTGAGTAAAGCCCTGGGAGGAAATCGGCAACTCGCTTCCCCACCAGTATGATTGGGAACTATTCTGTGTGATTGGATTCTTGATTTCGCAACAAAAGCGTAAGAACCATAAATGTCTTGGATTTAACTGCTAGTTAAAATGTTTAGAAAATACCTCCGGATGCATTTTTCCCTTCTTAATTTGGGATTATTTCCCTGCCTGAGGTCGGCATGGAGAAGTGCAGAATGCAGAGATAATGGATCTCAGTAGTAGACGGCGGAACAATACTGCAAAATATAAGGTAGGACCAGCTTTTCCTCAGCGGGCTTGAACAGTGGGATTAGGGAAGGCCAAGGATAGTGTGGGGTTTCTCCCCTGCTGTCATAAGGAGGGAAAAACAGCCAGCAGGATGTATAATTTTGAATTGACTAAATTCAATTTGAACTCATAGAGACATAAACATAATTAAAAGGTTTTTTTCCCCCATGCTATTAGCAGAAGTAGAGGCTTGAGTCTAAGATAGATTTAGTTGTAGAAAATAATGAACACTATATTCTTTTGCACATCTGAGTCATAGTATGCAAATTTCTATCCCGCTGCATGATACTTACAAGGTCGGTACAAAAAAAGCACAAGTATAGTCAATTTCATTTATGAACAGAGATTCCATAATCTTAAATAAAACATTGACAAATTTAATCCATTAGGACAGTAAAAAGAATAATACATCACATCCAAGTAGCATTTAGCTCACAAACGCAAGTGTAATAGGATTTTTAAATTGGAAGTTTCAGCCAGAAGCCCTAAGGCAGTAGATATTAGATAACACAGTTGTCAGCAGACCATCTTGTAGGAGTTTCAGAGTAAATGGTCAAAAACGAGTTGCACATCTCGACCCCCTCACCCTCAGGGGTATAAAGGTTGCTGTAAAACTTTGTGAAGAGGACTTTTCTGAAAAGAACTAGGCTGTATCTCTCCTCCCCTCTCTCAGGGAGCAGGGGTAGGGGATACTTTCCCCTTCTCAAGTCAAGAGGGAACCATTTCAATGGGACCACCTGGAGACTTTGATCTGTAATTCCTCCAGGTAGTAGGTCAGTGTCTGCCTCATGCCTGGAACCTGGGAAGAGCAGAGATGGGCTGGCTAGCTGTTCAAACCACAGGGGAGGAGGGCCATTGATTATGTCAAGAGGCCTGCACTCCAAGAGTTAGTCAGGGTGGAAGATTTCTTTGGAAGGAGAGCTGGCTTAAACCCTATTAAATCTTGCCCAAGAGAATGGCTTGGAAGAGTCATGGGACTCCAACAGAAAGAGCCACAATAGAGTGGGCCACCAAAACACAAGAGCTGAGATGGGAGGAGCCAATGGAAGAAAATGGTATCACCGGCACTGTGGCAGGTACAACAGAATGTATCTACTGGGGGCCTCTGCAGAACCCATAAACATAGCCAAGAAGGAAATAGTCAGTTTGAGTATTTACCAATCCCAAAGAACTTGAAACTATTTAATGAAATTGTTTTTTCCCCAAACCTGAGAGAAAGTTCTTACTTGACTCTCCCAAACCTGAGAGAGCCACCTGGAAGAGGAGGTGATAACCTAGACAGGGAAAGAGAGCATAACCATGGCCCTACCTTCCTCCATTCCTGCTGTAAGTGTTCACGCAGAAGGTCCAAGTTAGAAGAGAGGAGTTTTCACTTTAATAAAGCTTGGCATTTTGATTATTACATAGAATTGGACATTCCAATGCCTGAGCTAAAACTGTCATTTACTGTGACCATGGGATCTCTTTATTATTTAAGAGTCATATGAATGCTTGAGATTCATCAGGACCAAAGGGGAAAGCTTCCCCAATGAATAAATTTTAAAGGCACATTGTGAATGAGATCCAAAAAGCATGGAATTTTAAAAAATTGGTAAATTGGGTCCCATCAAAATTTAAAAATTTGGAGATGTATCCACACAATGGAATGCTAATCAGCCATAAAAAGGTGTGCACTAGTGATCTCTACAATAACATGACAAACATTATGCTTGGTAAGAAAAGCCAGAGAATACATACTATATCATTTTATTTATATGAAATTCTAGAAAAGGGAATACTAACCTATAGTGACAGGTACCAGATTAGTGATTGCCTTGGGCCATGATGTTCATTGCAGCATTATTCATAATAACAAAAATATGGAAACAACTCAAATGTCCATCAACTGATGCATAGATAAAGAAAATGTGGTATATTTTGGTAATAAAAGGAATGAAATACTGATACATTCTACAATTTGGATGGCCCTTGAAATATTATGCTAAGTGAAAGCAGCTGGACACAAAGGACCCATACATGTTATATGATCCCATTTATATGAACTGTCCAGAATAGGCAAATTTATAGAGACAGAAGGTAGATAAATGGTTGTCTAGGACTGGGAGAAGGGTTGGAGTGAAAAGGGGATGAGGTTCTTCTGGGGATGATGAAAATATTCCAAAATTTATCGTGGAGATGATTGCACCACTCTGTGAATATACTAAAAACCATTGACTTGTACATTTTATTTTATTTTTATTTTTTTTAAGATTTTATTTTTAAGTAATCTCTACACCCAACATGGGGCTTGAACTCACAAGCCTGAAATCAAGAGTTGCATGCTCTACTGATTAAGCCAGCCAGGTGCCCTCATTGACTCACATTTAAAATGGGTGGGTTGTACGGCATGTGAATTATCTCTCAATAAAGCTGATGTCCAAAAAATGGAATTGGAGACAATTGGAAATCCTTTTGGGGAAAAGAGTCAAGTTGGATTCTTACCAATATCGTTAAAAATATACATTTTTAAACAGATTTTATTTATTTATTTGAGAGAGAGAGTGAGTGAGTGAATGAAAGAGCACACAAACCAGGGTGGAGAGGCAGAGGGAGAGGGAGAAGCAAACTCCCCACTGAGCAGGGAGCCCATGCAGGGCTCAATCCCAGGACCCGGGGATAATGACCTGAGCCAAAGGCAGATGCTTAACCAACTGAGCCACCCAGACGGCCCTGTACATTTTTTTTTTAAGTAAACTCTATGACCAACATTGGGCTTGAATTTGCTATCCCAGGATCAAGAGCTGCATGCTCTACGGACTGAGCCAGCCTGGTATCCAAAAAATATGCATTTCTGATTAATTAAAAACCTAAAAAAGGGACGCCTGGGTGGCTCAGATGGTTAAGCAACTGCTTTCGGCTCGGGTCATGATCCTGGAGTCCTGGGATCGAGTCCTGCATCAGGCTCCCTGCTCAGCAGGGAGTCTGCTTCTCCCTCTGACCCTTTTCCCTCTTATGCTCTCTATCTCTCATTCTCTCTCTCTCAAATAAATAAATAAATAAAATCTAAAAAAATAAAAATAAAAACCTAAATATAAAAAATGCTATGAAATTATTAGGAAAAAAAAACTATAGAAAAATGTTTACAACCTAAAGAGTAAGGAAAATCTTGCTGAGGAAGATTCAAATAGAAAAAAAACCTTAAAAGAGAAGTGATACATTTGACTATATCACTATTAAAAACTTCTGTAGAACAATAGAATAGATACCATAAGTAAAGCTAAAGGCAGCAGACTGAGAAAAAATATTTGTAGTATATGTATTAGGAATTAAGACTCCTTATGTATAAAGAACTCCTATAGTTAATAAACAAACAAACAAAAAAGAAAATAGGATACCAACAATTTACAAAAGAGAAAACCCAAATGGCTAATATACATATTAAAACACATATTTGACCAATTCTTCCAGGAATCAGGGAAATGTAACTTAAAATAAAAAATTTCAGGGGCACCCAGCTGGCTCAGTTGGAAGAACAAGTGACTCTTGATCTCAGGGTTGTGAATTTGAGCCCCATGTTGGGTGTAGAGATTATTTAAAAATAAAATCTTTAAAAAAAAATTCACCCATTAGATTAGAATTTAAAAGATTGTTAATATTAGGTGTTAGGAGGGATATGAAAAGCTTTCACAAAGTTGAAATGCCTAATTCTCATAGAGACTGCTGATAGGAATGTAAATTGGCACAGCCACTTGGGAGGGCAAATAGCAGCATTAACTAAAATTTTAAATGTGGGGCGCCTGGGTGGTTCAGTCACTAAGGATCTGCCTTCGGCTCAGGTCATGATCCTAGGGTCCTGGGATCGAGCCCCGCATCGGGCTCCCTGCTCTGCAGGAGGCCTGCTTTCCCTCTTCTGCTCCCCCTGCTTGTGTTCCCTCTCTTGCTGTGTCTCTCTCTGTCAAATAAATAAATAAAATCTTTAAAAAAAAATAAAATAAAATTTTAAATGTGTGTATACTATGACCTGGGAGCTCCCTCTCTTAGCATCTACCATAGTGAAGCACTTACAAGTGCTGTGTCTCTCTCTGTCAAATAAATAAATAAAATCTTAAAAAAAAATAAAGATTTGAATTTGTAAATAATCTCTTATATGTGGAATCTAAAATAGTCAAACTTATAGAATAAGAGAGTAGCCCGGTGGTTACAGGGGCTGGGGGGAGAGGGAAACTGGGAGGTGATGGTCACAGAGCACAAAGTTTCAGTTATGCAAGATAAGTAAGTTCTGAAAATCTGCTCTACAGCATAGGACCTATTCCTAGCAATATTTTATTTTATATTATTTTTTAAAGACATTTATTTATTTATTTGAGAGAGAGAGCAGAGGGGCAGAGGGAGAGGGGGAAGGAGAGAAGCAGACTCCTGGCTAAGCATGGAGCCCTACGTGGGGCTCAATCCTGGGGACTCTGAGATCCTGACCTGAGCCAAACCAAGAACTGGTCACTTAACCTACTGTGCCATCCAGGTGCCCCACAGTATTATATTTTATAATTGAATTTTGCTAAGAGGGTAGATGTTATGTTAAATGTTCTTACCACACAACAAAAATAATAATAAAGAGAAGGAAGAAAACTTTGGGGGAGGATGGAAACATCTGTGGGCTTGATAGTGGTGATGATTTCACAGGCATATACTTAATCCCAAACTCACTGAATTGTATGCATTAAATATATATCTCTTTTTACATGTTAATCACACATCAATAAAGTGGGTTTTTTTTTCTTTTTTGAGAGAAAAAATAAAAAAACAAACCCAAACTAACCAACCAAACAAAAGATTTGAACTTGGACAATCTCGCTCCATAGCTATAGGTCTTAACTTGGGTTATATGTGGGGAAAGGGAGGGGCACCTGTATTACTTTGGCTAAATGTGGGCGGCTCAGTCTGTTAGGCAACTGGCTCTTGATTTCAGCTTAGGTCATGATCTCAGGGTGGTGAGGTCGGGCCCTGCATCACACTCCATGCTCAGTGGGGAGTCTGCCTGAGGTTCTCTCTCCTTTTCCCTCTGCCCCCCCCCAACTCTCTCTCTCTCTCTCTAAAATAAATAAATAAATCTTTAAAAATTTAAAAAATATATGTGGGGACAGGGAACTAGCCTTGGGATGGTGGTCAAAGGAACCATGGCCCAATTTGTAATGTCTTTATTTTGTTTAAAGGTGCATTGATTTTTTTTAAAGATTTTATTTATTTTTTTTATTTGAGCGAGAGAGAATGAGTGAGAGAGAGCGGGGAGCCCTACACAGGCTTGATCCCAGGACCCCAGGATCATGACCTGAGCCGAAGGCAGATGCTTAACCGACTGAGCCACCCAGGCGCCCTGGAAGAGTGCATTAATAAAAACAAAAAAAGTAAAGGTGCTTTAATTTTTTGTGTCAGATTTACTTAAAAAAGAAATATGGCAATTTACTAATTATTATAGAAGGTGAAAGAGATAACCCTGATCCCACTGTGTTATTCTTAGAAATGACATCAGCATAGGCTTTTTCCTTTTTTTTTAAGTACTTTTTTTTTAAGATTTTATTTATTTATTTGAGAGAGAGAGAGCACATGAGAGGGGGAGGGTCGGAGGGAAAAGCAGTCCTGATGTGGGACTCCAGGATCATGACCTGAGCCAAAGGCAGTCGCTTAACCAACTGAGCCACCCAGGCGCCCCTCCTTTTTCTTTTTTTTCTTTTTTTTTAAGATTTTATTTATTTATTTGTCAGAAAGACAGAGCGAGCACAAGCAGGGGAAGTGACAGGCAGAAGGAGAGGGAGAAGCAGGCTCCCTGCAGAGCAGGGAGCCCGACACAGGACTCCATCCCAGGACCCTGGGATCACGACCCAAGCCAAAGGCAGACACTCAACCAACTGAGCCACCCACGTGTCCCAACATAGGCTTTTTCTGAAGCACTTTAGAAACTGCAGATGAGCACTCTCTGACATGACAACTTAAAATATGATGAATAAAGAAAAAATATGATGAATAAGATGCATTCAATTTGGAAACTACGGTATGCTAAAATTGAGATTAAGACAAAACTCAAGTACCTCTTTCTTCGGTCTTACCATAACCTTATTTCAACTTCTTTCCTGCTCCTACACATTCCAGGAGAAGAAATCCATGCTCTATTTCTTGTCCATGTTTTGCTGAATTTGCTTCCATTTTATCCTCTGCCCAGAACGCTTGCACCCTCACCTCCTTGGTTCACTCACTCCTTCAGGGAGCCATCTGTACCTAGTACAATGCATAGCATGGAGGCCTTTAATATGTGTTAATAGACTTGGAATGATTACTGAAGAAGTCTTCTTATCCAACAGATCAGGACCAGATACTGAATAATTCTGTTAAAGAAAGAAATCAAAGAATGGGACCTATACTTACTTTTAGTATTTCATTTTAACATCAAGCATATTTATATACATTCACACACCAATGTTTGATATAAGGCAAGGTTGAGAATGAGTCCTCTGGAGCTCTGCGTTATCTTTCTTCAGCAACTTAACACCCACAATATGCATTTTGATGATTTCCATTTTGGGTTTCTTTCTTTTTTTTTTTTTTTAAGTAGCTCCACGCCCAACATGGGGCTTGAACTCAGGACCCTGAGGTCCAGAGTCATGTGCTACACCAACTGAGCCAGCCAGGCGCCCCACTTTGGGTTTCTTTATAGTGGAGCAAGAACTTCAACACACCTGAGAAGGAAATCTGTGTCAGGACTTGAAATTACTGTGCTTAGAATTATTTACCCAACTTTTTACAATTGTTTTGCCCACCCTTATTTCAATGGTAGTTTTTGTGTTTTTCTGTTTTCTGTGACTCAGCTTTTACTGGATCTTTTCAAAGCATTCCACTTAGTTTAGAAAAAAAAAATGAAATGTTGCAAACATACAAGGAAAAAAACAGAAGGAACACCTGTACCCACATTGAGCTGTATGAATGCTAACATTTTGCTCAAGTTGCTTCAGAGTTTTCAAAAAGGAATAAACATTCAGATAGAGTTGAAACCTACTGCACGCACTCCACACTGATTTCATTTCTATTCCCCCCTCCGCATCCAGGACAACTATCCCAAATTCAGCATTTACCTTACTCATATGTGTTTGTTTGTTTGTTCATTTATTTGAGGTGGGAAGGGGCAGAGGGAGAGGGAAAGAGGGAATCCATAGCGGACTCCCTGCAGAGCATGGAGCCAGACGCAGGGCTGAAACGACCCTGAGATCAGGACCTGAGCTGAAAGCAAGAGCTGGACACTCAACCAACTGCACCACCCAGGCAACACCGCATGTGTTTTTATACTTATTACATATGTGTGCCAATAAGTATATGGCTTTGTTTGACATATTTGGACTCTATATGTAAATGGTGTCCCATGCACACATGATTCTGCAACTTGATTTTTTTCTCTCATCATTCTGTGTTTACAATTAATCCTTGTTGCTATATATATAGAGCTCTAGTGAATACATTTGCATTCAATTCATAGTATTTTGTAAATATTTCAAAACTTGTTTTTTTCTCTTGTTGAACATTTGAGTTATTTCCATTTTTTCCTATTACAAACAACACCTCAGCGATCATTCCTTCATAAATCTCCTCATAGATATATGTGGGACTTTCTGTAGTGTAGACAATATAGGGACGCCTGGGGGACTCACTTGGTTAAGTGTCTGCCTTTGGCTCAGGTCATGATCCCAGGGTCCTGGGATCGAGTCCCACATCAGGCTCCTTGCTTAGCAGGGAGCCTGCTTCTCCCTCTGCCTATCTCTCTCTCTCTCTGACAAATAAATAAAATCTTAAAAAAAAAAGAAAATATAACAAGAAATGGAATTTGGGAGTCAAAGGGCATGCATATCTTTACAAGTATACCATCAAATTATTTTCTAACATGGTTGTAGCAGTTGATGCTCTTTTTAGCAGTATGTGAGAGTTCATTGCTCCATACCCAACACTCATCCTATCACTCTCTCAAGTTTTTTCCCAGTTAGATAGGTGTGGAATGGTATCTCAAGTGATTTTAGTTTGATTTGCCCAATCAGTAATGAGGTTCCTTACCTCTTCATATGTTTATTGGCAATCCAGAAGTCTTCTAGGAATTGCTTGTTTCTGACCTTTGCTCATTCCTCTGTTATCTTGTATTCTTGACTTGTAGAAATTTTTGTTAAATTCTGGATACGTAGCCTAGTCGATTAAATGAATTGCAAATATCTTTCTCAGATTGCAGCTTGTAATTTATCTTTGTTCATGTCATCTTTTCTTTTTTTAAAAGATTTTTAAATAAATCTCTGCACCCAACATGGGGTTCGAATTCACGACCCCGAGATCAAGAATCGCACAGTCCTCCAACTGAGCCAGCCAGGCATCCCTGTTCATGTCATCTTTTGTTGAATAAATGTTTCTCAATTATAGGTAATCACATTTATCAATCTTTTCTGTCATCGTTTGTGCTTTTAGGTTTTAAGAAATACTTGCTTAGGGGTGCCTGGGTGGCTCAGTCGGTTAAGCGGCTGCCTTTGGCTCAGGTCATGATCCCAGCATCCTGGGATCGAGCCCCGCTTTGGGCTCCCTGCTCAGCCGGGAGCCTGCTTCTCCCTCTTCCTCTGCCTCTCCCCCTGCTTGTGAACTCTCTCTCTCTTTCTCTGTCAAATAAATAAATAAAATCTTAAAAAAAAAAAAAGAAATACTTGCTTATTCTGAGAAAAAGGTTCTCCTAACATTCTCTTCAAAATGTTTTAAGCTTTATTTCTAATGTTTAGGTCTTTATTCCACATTGATACGGTTTTCAGTATGGTGTGGGGGGTAGGGACCTAGCTTTCTTTTTTTTCTATATACACAACCATCTTACCCCAGGGTCTCTGAAAAACAGAACCCAAGGCACCACCTCTTGCTGAAGTATTGAGAGGAGTAATCCTAAGGCAGCAAGAGTTAAGGAGAAGGGAAATGGAGAGTAGAAGAAAAGAAAACAAATATCAGTTGATATGTTGCCAAGCTGGCCATGGCATCCCAAGGAAATCCAGCGTGGGTCACCTAGGACATCTTTCTGACATGTTCTGTATATGCACCACACCTCAGAATAGTCTATCAGAGAGAGGAAGAAGGGCAAACAATTTATCTGCCAGATCCTCTTTTCTCCTCCCTGTTCTTGGTTGAAGTTTACTCCACTGGAATTTTACTCACTTCTGGGTTGAGTTACACATTTTCTCAGTGTAGCCAGTGGGCAAACCAGTCTCCAGCACTGTTGTATGGAGCTTGATGCTTTATCTGAGCCTGACAGTGATGGAAGAGGCATATCCTCCATGAGTTTGGTAAAGTGGGACCTGGGCACCAGAACCACTTCTGCTGTGTTGGGAGCAATGGAAGCCACACCAAAGCCAGGTTCTCACTCTATGGTGAGATTGAGACAACTAGAAGTAGTAGAGGAAGAAACGTCAATAGCTTCTGGGGCTTCCAGGGGCAGGTGGGTCCAGGTATATTATTTGAATTCTTTACAACCAATTTCCTTATAATTGAATAGTTCATTCTCCACCCACCCACCCCCCGCCATTATAATGCCACTGTTGAATATATCCAGTCTGCATGTATTCACAGACCTCTTTCCAGAGTCTCTTTTCTATTCTATCCACCAGTGTGTCTATCCTCAAGCCAGGATCACGCCGTGTTAACTGTAACATTAAAATAAGTTGATAGCTGGAGTGACGGTCTATTTTGTTCTCATCTTCAAAACTGTCTTATCCCCGGGCGCCTGGTGGCTCAGTTGGTCAAGCGTCTGCCTTCGGCTCAGGTCATGATCCTGGAGTCCTGGGATCGAGTCCCACATCGGGCTCCCTGCTCAGCGGGGAGTCTGCTTCTCCCTCTGACCCTCTTCACTCTCGTGCTCTCTCTCTCTCATTCTCTCTCTCTTGAATAAATAAATAAAATCTTTAAAAAAACCTGTCTTATCCTTTTTCTCTCCTATATGAATTTTAAGACCAGTCTGTTTTGTTTCACAAATAGTCATATTTGGATTTTATTTAAAATTATATTGGATTTATGAACTAATTTGGGAAGAACTTACATGTTTATGTCATTAAATCTTCCAATTCATGAACCTGGTAGATCTCTCCATTTATTCAGATGTCTCTCTGTGTGTATGTACAGGTGTCCTTCAATTTTGTAATTTTCTTCACAATGACACTTTTTGTCAGATTGATTCTTAGTAATCTTATTCTTTGCCTTATTGTAAATGGGATCTTTGTTCTTACCACAAGTTCTGATTATTTACTGATGTTGAAAGACTACTGATTTCTCCGTATTGATCCTGAATACAGCACGTTTGCTAAACTCCCTTATTAGTTTTAATAGATTCTTGTTTTCTTCCTCAGTTCAAGTTTAATAGAAACAACAAAAGACAAAAAGTGATGCCCTATTACTGTACATAACAGTTGGCCTGCCCCATAACAGCTCAGGCCCTTCTCTCCAGAGGAAGAAAGGCTGGCCTCCCCAACCCCTGCTGGAAAGGCCTGTCCTGTCTCCATACCACATCTGCACAGAGTCTAAAGTCTTATGTTCTAAGCATGACAATAGTACAAAAGAGATTTTGTTTTCATGGCCACCCACTGCAGCCCAGCCCTAAAATGACCCAGCGCTCACTTCTGCCTAGAGAAATATTCTTTGCTCTTCTGGACATCAGGCTTGATGGTATCACTGCCAGGCTTCCAGCCAGCTGGGCACACTTCCCCACGCTTGTCAGTAAACTGGAAGACCTGAACCAGTTGCAGAGTCTCATCCACAGAGCGGCCAACAGGAAGGTCATTTACCATGATCTGCCTAAGGATACCTTTATCATCAATGATAAAGAGGCCCTGAACGAGATGCCTTCATCAGCCTTTAAGACTCCATAGTCCTGAGCAATGGTACGCTTGGGGTCTGATACCAAGGGAATGTTCATGGGTCCCAGTCCTCCTTGTTTCTTGGGTGTGTTGATCCGTGCCAGGTGACAGAAATGAGAATCCACAGAAGCACCAATCACTTGACAGTTGAGTTTCTTAAATTCTTCTGCCCTGTCACTGAAAGCAATGATCTCCGTGGGGCACACAAAGGTGAAGTCAAGAGGCTAAAAGAAGAACACAATGTATTTTCCTTTGTAGTCAGATAGGCTGAGGTCTTTGAACTGGCCATCTGGCATGATAGCCGTGGCTTTGAAGTTGGGGGCAGGATGCCCAATTTTGGCATTTCCTGAAGACATCTTGCTATCAGCAGTTCTGAGAACAAAAACGCCAAAGACAAGGCAGGAAGAAGACCAGTTTTAATAGATTCTATTCTGTGGATTATCTTGGGATTTTGTATGTAATCAATCATGATATTTGTAAATAACAACAGTGGCTTCTGATCTCAGTTTTAAAGATTTTTAGAAATCATGAATGAGGGGTGCCTGGGTGGCTCAGCCGTTAAGCGTCTGCCTTCGGCTCAGGTCATGATCCCAGGGTCCTGGGATCGAGCCCCGCATTGGGCTCCCTGCTCGGCAGGAAACCTGCTTCTCTCTCTCCCACTCTCCCTGCTTGTGTTCCCTCTCTCGCTGTGTCTCTCTCTGTTAAATAATAAATAAATAAATAAATAAATAGATCTTAAAAAAAAGAAATAATGAATGAGTATTAAATTTTGTTGATTTTTTTATTATTTATTGGAAGGGTCAGGTTTTCTCCTTTAATCTGTTCACAAGGCAGACGCTTAACTGACTGAGGTAGTTGGTTTTATAATTTAAGTACATCTGGCATCAATAGGTTATAAAATCAAATACAGCTGACCCTGGATGAGCATAAAACTCACGTGCACAGAGCCCATTACCTATAAGGATTACACTGATGGTTCTTTTTTTTTTAATATTTTATTTGTAAGTAATCTCTATACCCAACATGGGGCTCGAATTTACAACTCCAAGATCAAGAGTTATGTGCCGCACCAACTGAGCCAGCCAGGTGCCCCACACTGATGATTCTTTTAAAACAGAATGGAGAGTATCAGTTAAGTGGAAGTCAATTTAAAAAGTGTTCACTTGGTACCTGGTGACTCAGTTGGTTAAGTGTCTGCCTTCGGAGCCTGCTTCTTTCTTCCTCTCCCTCTGCCTACTGTGCCCCATGCTTGTACTCTCTCTCTCTCTCAAATGAATAAATAAAATCTTTAAAAATAAATAAATAAATAAATAAAAAGTGCTCACTGTTTAAGGAAATCTGGTTGTGGTGACAAAGCACATGCTTTATAAGTCAACGTAAGTTGTCTCCATTCAACTAAATTCAAGAAATAGTTATTGGGAAATGACATTAAGTACCATGTTAGGCCATCATGGTTAAACACGAAGGTGAAACAAATAGTTCCTGGGGTGCCTGGCTGGCTCAGTCGGTAGTGTGTGGCTTTTGATCTTGGGGTCGTGAGATTAAGCTCCACGTTGGGTGTAGAGTTTACTTAATAATAAAATAATAAAAACAAAACAAAAAACAAATAGTTCCTGTTCACAAAATATTTTCCAACCTAGTAGAGAGGTTAAGACCAAGTGCATACATCCATAATCACGATACAAAAAGAGTAAGACAGATGTCTAGGATGTACAAAAACTGTCATGGAGGGGAGGTGTAACTGGGGAAAAGGAGTGATCAGGAAAGGAGTCTTAGAGGAGGTAGATTATGCAGTAAACTAAGAAAGGTGTTAGACTGTTGATGTTCATACCAGCTAGCGCCTTTCATTGCTTCCTATCTGTCAGTGGTTGCCTTGAAAGCAAGGAGAGCTATCTGCCCTGATTACCATTTCTTTTCTTGTTAGCCTTGCACACAGATTCTTCCTCTCTGTCCAGCCCTTTCAGATGAAAAGTCCACACCCTAACCCCTGGAACCGTGAATATGTTATGTTACATGGCAAGGGAGAACTAAGATTGAATATGGAAATAAATTTGCTAATCAGCTGACCTTTAAATGGGGAGATTATCCTGGATTATCCTGATGGGCCCAGGGTAATCTCAAGAGAGCTAAGAAGTGAAAGAGGGAAGCGGGAGAGTTAGTGCCAGAGGGATACAGCCTGAGAAAGACTTGACCTGTCATCGTTGGCTTGGAAGATGGAAGGGGGTCAGGAGCCAAAGAATGACGCAGCCTCTAGAGGCTGGAAGAGGTAAGGAAAATGGATTCTCTCCTAGAGCCTCCAGAGGAAAATCCAGCCTGGAGACAACTTGATTTTAGCCCAGTGGGTCCCATTTCAGACTTCAGACCTACAGAACTGTAAGACAGTAAATCTGTGTTATTTTAAGCCACGAAGTTTGTGGTAATTTGTTACAGTAGCAGTAAGAAAATAACACAAAAGTTTAATAAAGTTAATCAGGAGAAAGAACAGGTTTTGAAGGAAAGCTCATGGCTTTGTTCTTGCAGAGCTAAGGAGCTGGTGGTTATTTGTGAAAGGACCAGAATTTCTGGCCATTGGAAATGTGGGTTTGGATCTCAGAAAAGACACTGGGATTTGGGATCCTAGAATTATCTCATAGAGGAGACACTTGACCCCTAAAGCGTGGGTGAGATGGCTTGAAAGAGAAAATTTAGAGCAGTGTTGTGCAATAGAAATATAACACAAACCATGAATGTGAGCCACATTTGCAATTTAAATTTTTCAGTAACCATGTTAAATACATTAAAAAGGAACAGATAAAATTAAATTTTAATGGCATACTTAGTTGTACTCAACATATCCTAGTTATTATCATTTCAACATATAATTACTATAAAAATTATTAATGAGATATTTTATATTCTTTTTTTGGTAGGAAGTCTTTAAAATCTGGTATGCATTTTATACTTATAGCACATTTCAGTTCAGTATATCTATAATTAATTTCAAGAGCTCTATAACCATCACGTGGTTGGTGGCTACTCTATTGGGCAGTGCTGTTTAGAGAAAGAACAGACACAAAGGATGGAGCCTTGAGAGATCCCTGCATTTAGGAGACAGGGGGAGGAAAAGGACCCAGTGAATGAACAGAAATAGGAGGAGAATCAGGAAGTGCAATGTTTCAAAATCCAAAGGAATTATACTTAGGGAAACATGGGGGGTGAGGGGTGGGAAGCATCACATGCTCTTTTTCTTCAGTGCTCTGGCTCATTCAACTCTTTCATTTTAGAGGGTTTCCCCTGTCTGTACTGAAGCTCTATACTACAAAGTCACTTTCCTTTGCTTTCGCTTTAATAGTCTCATATATACATCTAGTCATATATTTAGGGGCTCAAACATAGGTGGCGGGGGTAACAGGGTGACTAGGGAAAAAAGAATGGAGCACTGAGGTGGCATGAGGTTGTTGGAGGATGTGATGATTTGGAACAGGTGCCTGGTGGGAGTAAGATGGAGATCATGTTACCATGACAACTGATTATTTCATTGGTCCAATGACCAGTTGCCATGGTGACAAAATCTTTGTGTCAGTGTGACATGGATCCCAAGGGAGAAGATGCTTGTGCAAAGGACCCTTTGCTCATTGGTAAAGCTTTTATATTTGCAATAATTCCTTCATTGCTTGATGAAACCTCCCCCAGGAACTTCAATCAACACTGATGGCCCCCCTCCTCCTTGCTGTTCATTTATAGCAATCACTGCTTGCAAACTGCACACATTTTCATTGTTCATGTTCTATATAGTGTTTTCTTATCTGATAGTCTTTAATTGTCTTAGCAATTTATCTCATTCTCCTACACAGATATAATCCTGTTGAAGGCAGGGATCATTCTTATAATTCAGTGTGTTTTCAAAGGACTGGGGGTTAGTGGAAAAAAGGAGACCTTTGGGCCAAACAGATCTGCATTTACATACCACCTCTGCTTCTGCCATTTGCCAATTGTGTGGCCTTAGGAAAGTCATTTTATCTTCTTGAAATCTAGTTTTCTTCTCTAAAATGGGGATAATAAAACTTGCATTGCAGGGTTGCTGTGATGATTACAGATAACCTAAATAAAGTAGCTGGCCTGCAGTAGGGACTCAATAAATAGTTCTAATTATTACAACATGACGCCCAGCCCAGTCCTGGATGCCATGATTAGCACTTAGTAAAACCTGATGAATAATAAGACAATGATGACAGATGATAGGATAACAGTAGGACTAGATTTAATCTTCCAGGTCCTTAAAGATCAGTTGTCCTGTGATGGCCCAACTACACCTCAGCTGCAATTCTTTTTCTTTTTTTTTTTCAGCCAAAAGGTCTCACACTTATTACTGAACCAACCTGGTTCAGAGGCATAGTAACAGAGAAAAATCATTTCCCTGATAAAACATTGCCAGGTAGGAGGGATGTTTACAGAGTGATAGGATAGGTGTCATATGCATGATCTTCATGCAGCTTAAATATGTGTGCTTATTAGGTGTGGCATCTCATGATGTGTGATGCCTTATAGACCCAGCTTGGTTCTTCTCCAGTGCCTCCTCTTGGAGTTGTACCTGATTTTATTACCAGTTTTCATCCGAATCCACTGGGGAATGGGATGATTCTGCTTTTGTTTCTTGGCCAGGAATCCCTTGATTCCGAAAGCCTTGTGAGAAAACGTGGCGGAGAACAGTCAGCCACACACACCAAGATGGCGGTAAAAAGGGGAAAGCTCAGCTGCAATTCTTAACTTGCAGTCCAAGTTATGCTGATTTTAACTTCTTGGAAGAAAATCTTTTTAAGTTATTCATTAGAAAAAGGAGAGGAGGGGGTGCCTGGGTGGCTCAGTTTTTAAGCGTCTGCCTTTGGTTCAGGTCATGATCCCAGGGTCCTGGGATCGAGCCCCACATCAGGTTCCTTGCTAGGCAGGAAGCCTGTTTCTCCCTCTCCCACCCCCTCTGCATGTGTTCCCTCTCTCGCTGTGCCTCTCTCTGTCAAATAAATAAATAAAAAATCTTAAAAAAAAAGAAAAGAAAAAGGAGAGATAACCAGATATTTTGTGCCTCCTTGATAGAAGAACATACTACCAGTGAAGTAGTTGTGACAAAAAAAAAAAAAAAAGTTACACACGAATATCTAATTCAGCCTCTAGACCCAACTCCTGATTTACAGAAGACGCAGAGGGCAGAGCACATGCTAAACAACCACCACAGGGAAGCTATCAGCAAGATCCAGATTGGGAGAAACACTACAGGAAAAATAGTGCAGTTCCTTCAACAAACACATTGCAAGAAAAAAAGAGGGAGAAGGAACTTATAAATTAAAAAAGATTCAAGGGACAGATCATCCAATTTCCATTTGTGGATATTACTTGAGCCTTGATTCAAACAAACAAAATGTTAAGAAATTCTTAAGGGGATTGTAAATCTAAACACAGATGGGATGGATCAAAGATCTCTCTCTCCCTTTTTTTTAAGATTTTATTTATTTATTTGACAGACAGTGGGTGCACAAGCAGGGAGAGTGGCAGGCAGAGGGAGAAGCAGGCTCCCCACAGAGCAAGGAGTCTGATACGGGACTCGATGCCAGGACCCTGGGATCATGACCTGAGCAGAAGGCAGATGCTTAACCAACTGAGCCACCCAGGCATCCCAAAGATCTGTCTTAATATATGTCTTCATATATTTATTTTCTGACTTCAGAAATTCCCATTAATTTTTAGATAAGATAATGTTATGATGTGTTAAAATAGCAGTTCTTATCTTTTGGAGATTCACTTTTAAGATATGTGTGTATTGATGAAGTATGGTATCTGGAATTTGCTTTAAAATAACACAGAAGGGGCAATGTGAGGGTGAGGGTAGTGATCTAGATGAAACAAGGTTGGCTACTACTTGATTACTGTTGAAGCTGGGTGATGGGGAGGGTTCAGTGTATTATTTGTCCATTTGCATATGTTTGAAGTTTTCCATAGAAAATAGTTTGAAGAGATTAAGGAATCGTATTTAAAACAGTAAGTCCAGGGGCGTCTAGGTGGCACAGCTGGTTGGGCATCTGACTCTTGGTTTTGGCTCAGGTTGTGATTTCAGGGTGGTGAGATTGAGCCCTGTGTTGGGCTCCATGCTCAGTGTGGAGACTGCTTGAGATCCTCTCTCCCTGTGCCCCTCCCGCATGTGCTCTCTCTCCTCTCTCTACAATCAATCAATCTTAAAAAAAAAATAAAACAATAAGTCCATTTATCCAAGACTGTATGCACAGCAAAGATGCTTAGATGTAAAGAAGTACAGAATATTCCTTACTACAGTGTTGGATAACTGCATCATGTTGGTTTAATGAATAAATTAATGTGTATCTCCCCTAGCTGGCTCTCCATAGTGAGGTTTCTACATTGTGCACACAAATAATATTTTTTCTATTTCAAATTACAATTAGTATCATTCATGATATTGTAGGTTAAATTCCTTGAAAAAACAGATTCTGATAGGGAGTTTGTGGGCAAGAAGATTTTTGGGAGTGAAGTGTGCTTTTGTGATCAGTTCTAGTGGAGGAGTGAAGTCAAGAGGAATATGTAGAGGAAGGAGTTGACCCGTGACACAGTTGCCAAAAAGATGTCATCTGATCTAGCACCCATACCCCTAGCTCCTAAGGAGCTCAGGAGAAGGAAGGCCCTTCAAATATGTACAGCCTGGAGCACTAGGTCCAGGCCTTTATACTTGGAATCACCCTCCTGCCTCCCTTGCCCCAATAAACTTGAACCAATCCTTCAAGGCTGATCTCAAATGTTTCTGTGTCTGCACACTTTTCTTAAAACATCCACCACCACGTTGCTGTCCAGTTTTGCCAGCACCATTTGTTGAAGAGTTATTCTCTTTCTCATTGGATAGTCTTTCCTGCTTTGTCGGAGATTAATTGACCATGTAATTATGGGTTCATTTCTGGGTTTTCTATTCTGTCCCATTGATCTGTCTATTTTTGTGCTAATTCCATACTGTTTTGATCATTTACAGCTTTGTAATATAACTTGAAGTCCATAATTGTGATGCCTCCAGCTTTTTCTTTTTCAAGGTTGCTTTGGCTATTTGGGGTCTTTTGTGGTTCCATATAAGTTTTAGAATTGCTTCTTCTAGCAGCTTTTTCTTTTTCAAGGTTGCTTTGGCTATTTGGGGTCTTTTGTGATTCCATACAAGTTTTAGGATTGCTTGTTCTAGCTTTGTAAAAAAATGCTGTTGGTATTTTGATAGGGTTTGCATTAAATGTGTAGATTGCTTTGGGTAGTGTAGACATTTTAGCCAGTTTCTTACACGATACCCCAAAATAAATTCAAAATGGATTAAAGACCTAAATGTGAGATCTGAAACCATAAAAATCCTAGAAGAGAACATAGGCAGTAACTTCTTTGACATTAGCTATAGCAATTCTTTCTAGATAGGTTTCTCTCTTTTTTTTAAGATTTTATTTTTAAGTAATCTCTACACCCAACATGGGGCTCGAACTCATAACCCTGAAATCAAGAGTTGCACACTCCACCAACTGAGCTGCCCAGGCGCCCCTCCAGATATGTCTCCTGAGGCATGGGAGACAAAATAAAAAATAAACTATTGGGACTTCATCAACATAAAAATTTCTGCACAGTGAAGGAAACAATCAACAAAACTAAAAGGCCACCTACAGAATGGAAGCAGATATTTGCAAATGATGTACCCAATAAAGGGTTAGTATCCAAAATATATAAAGAACTTATAAAATTCAAAACCCCAAAAATGAATAATCCAATTAAAAAATGGGCAGAAGACATGAATAGACCTTTTTCCGAAGAAGACTTACAAATAGCCAATAGACTCATGAAAAGATGCTCAACGTCACTCAGCATCAGGGAAATGCAAATCAAAATTACAATGAGATATCACTTCACACTTGTTAGAATGGCTAAAATTAACAACACAAGAAACAACAGGTGTTGGCGAGAATGTGGAGAAAGGGGAACCCTCTTGCACTGTTGATGGGAATGCAAACTGGTACAGCCACTCTGCAAAACAGCATGGAGGTTCCTCAAAAAGTTAAAAATAAAACTATCCTATGAGGGGCGCCTGGGTGGCTCAGTCGTTAAGCGTCTGCCTTCGGCTCAGGTCATGATTCCGGGCTCCTGGGATCGAGCCCCGCATCGGGCTCTCTGCTCCGCGGGAAGCCTGCTTCTCCCTCTCCCTCTCCCCCTGCTTGTGTTCCCTCTCTTGCTGTGTCTCTCTGTGTCAAATAAATAAATAAAATCTTTAAAAAAAAAAAAGAACTATCCAATGATCCAGCAATTGCACTACAAGGTATTTACCCAAAGAATACAAAAATACTAATTCAAAGGGATACATGCACCCCAATGTTTATAGCAGCATTATTTACAACAGCCAAATTCTGGAAACAACCCAAGTGTGCATTGATTGGTGAATGAATAAAGAAGATGTGGTATATATGTACAATGGAATATTACTCAGCCATCAAAAAGAATGAAATCTTACCATTTGCAACGGCATAGATGGAGCTAGAGAGTATTATGCTAAGTGAAATAAGCCAGTCAGAGAAAGACAAATACCGTATGACTTCACTCATATGTAGAATTTAAGAAACAAAACAAACAAGCAAAGAGGAAGAAAAAGTGAGAGAGGCAAACCAAGAAAACAGACTCTTAACTATAGAGAAGAAACTGGCTACCAGAGGGGAGGTGGGGGGAATGGGGGAAATAGGTGATGGGGATTAAGGAGTGCACTTGTTGTGATGAGCACCAGGTGAGGTACGGAAGTGTTGAATCACTATACTGTACATCTGAAATACTATTACACTGTATGTTAACTAACTGGAATTTAAATAAAAACTTTAAAATCCACCCCCAGTCTGATCAACTTTCTTCTTCCACTCTCCTTCCTCTATGAACCCTACAGAGGGATAGGAAGAGCTCACATTTATAACACTTTTTAGGATCTAAGTACCATGTTAAACTCTCTACAAGTGCATGGTTTCAGTTAACCCACAACACACCTATTCAGTAGGTACTATTATTATACCCATTTACAGATGAAGAAATTGAGACTCAGAGAGATTAAGCAATTTGCCTGATCTAAGTCATTGAGCTACTGAGTGGCAGGGCTGGGATTTTACCCCAGGCAAGGGAGTCCCTACTCACTTATCACTACTGCTTACTTATCACTACCACGTAGTCACAGAATCACTATTATGCTGTACAGCCCCCTAGCTATTGTTTTTATCTTTGTACTACAAACCCTGAGCACAGGACCCAGCTTGAGTCAGCATTTCATAAATGTTTACTGAATGAATGGATAGCCATCACAGCAGCATTTCTAGTAAATTTCATTTTAAGAAACAGATCAAATCCAGATGCAATTTACAGGCAGGCACAAGGATGACAAATGTATTTCATGTATCAAGGAACAACAAACCCCACTAGAAGAGTTAAGCTTGACTCAACATGGAAGAAAAAGCAATTGGATAGAGGAAGTGGGTATAGCAGGCCACAAACTAACTGCTAAGTAGTGAAAAGGAAAAACTGTACTTAAGTACTTAAACATAAACTTTGTGTTTATATGCATATATGCATGTGCACGCAGGCATTGTGGCATCTCTCTCTTGCTTTGAGAATCATTGCAAAAACAAACAAAAAACATTGCAGGGCGCCTGGGTGGCTCAGTCGTTAAGCGTCTGCCTTCGGCTCAGGTCATGATCCCAGGGTCCTGGGATCGAGGCCCACATCGGGCTCCCTGCTCCGTGGGAAGCCTGCTTCTCCCTCTCACACTCCCCCTGCTATGATCCCTCTCTCGCTGTGTCTCTCTCTGTCAAATAAATAAATAAAATCTTTAAAAAAAAAAAAAAGAAACCATCAACAAAGTGAAAAGAAAACCTCCAGAGTAGGAAAAAAAAATTTGCAAACCGTTTATCTGATAAGGGAATAATAACCAAAATATATTAAGAACTCATACAAGTCAGTAGCAAGAAACCACAACCCAATTAAAAAATGGGCAGAGGACCTGAGTAGCCATTTCTCCAAAGAAGACATATGAAAGGCCAATAGGTATACGAAAAGATGCTTAACACCACTAGTCATCTGGGAAATGCAAATTAGAACCACAATGATACATCTCTTCACACCGGTTAGAATGGCCACCATCAAAAAGGCAAGAGATAAATACTGGCATAGATATGGAGAAAAGGGAACCCTTGTGCACCATTGGTGGGATTGTAAATTGGCACAGCCACTATAGAAAACAGTATGGAGAATCCTCAAAAACTTAAAAATAGAACTACCATATGATCCAGCAATTACACTTCTGGGACTATATCCAAAGAAAACAAAAACACGAATCCAAAAGATATCTGCAACCCCATGTTCATAGCAGCATTATTTACAACAGCCAAGACATGGAAACAACCTAACTGTCCACTGATGGATGTATGGATAGAGAAGTTGTGGTATAGGCAGCGCCTGGCTGGCTCCGTCGGTAGAGCACGTGACTCTTGATCTCAGGGTCAAGGATTCAAGCCCCACGTTAGGTGCAGAGCTTACCTAAGAAAAAAACAAAAAAGAAGCTGTGGTATATATACATACAATGGACTATTATTCAGCCATAAAAAACAACAACAACAAGGAAATCTTACCATTTGGGAAAACATGGCTTTTGGGAAAACATGGCTGGACCTTGAAGGCATTATGGTAAGTGAAATAAGTCAGACCAAGAAAGACAGATACTCTATGATCTCACTTACGTGTGGAATCTAAAAATGAAATAAAACTCATACAGAAAGATCAGACTTGTTGCTAACAGGGGTGGGGGGATTGGAGGAAGGTGGCCCAAAGGTACAAACTTCTAATTATAAGATAAATCATGTACAACATGACTACAATTAACACTGCTGTATGATATATAGGAAAGATGTTAAAAGAATAAATCCTGACAGTTCTTATCACAAAGAAATTTTTTTCCCTTTTTTCTTTTCTCTTTTCCCTTTATTGTATCTGTATTCGATGATGAATGTTAGCTGAACCTATTGTGGTAATAATTTCACAATATATGTAAATCGAACCATCATGCTATACACCTTCAACTTATACAGTGATGTATGTATTTCTCAGTAAAACTGGAAAAAAAATATTACCATAGCCTTCCCCTCCAAGATCCCTTAACCCAAGTGGGCAATACACAGCATAGGAAAAGCCTTTGTGGAGAGTTAAGAGATATGAGTTATAATTCCAGATCATTCCACAGCATTAGTTAAACAAAATTTTATAAAAGTATATTGAGTGCTTTGTGGATGCCAGGCACCTACTAGGGTGCTAAGTTTTTTGTTTTTGTTTTTTTTTTTAAAGATTTTATTTATTTATCTGACAGAGAGAGACACAGCGAGAGAGGGAACATAAGCAAGGGGAGTGGGAGAGGGAGAAGCAGTCTCCCCCACTGAGCAGGGAGCCTGATGCGGGGCTCAATCTCAGGACCCTGGGATCATGACCCGAGCCGAAGGCAGACACTTAATGACTGAGCCACCCAGGCGCCCCTAGGGTGCTAGGTTTAAAAATGAACATGAGAATAGCCAAACTATGGAAAGAGCCCAAATGTCTGTCAACAGATGAATGGATAAAGAAGATGTGGTATATATACACAATGGAATACTACTCAGCCATCAAAAAAGAGTGAAAGCTTGCCATTTGCAACAATATGGTTGGAACTAGAGGGCATTATGCTAAGTGAAATAAGCCAATCAGAGAAAGACAATTATCATATGATCTCACTCATGTGGAATTTAAGAAACAAAACAGAGAATTATGGGGGAAGGGAAGAAAAATAAAACAAGAGGAAATCAGACAGGGAGACCAACCATAAGACACTCTTAATCATAGGAAACAAACTGAGAGGTGCTGGGGGGGAGGGAGGTGGGGGGATGGGGTAACTGGGTGATGGACATTAAGCAGGACGCATGATGTAATGAGCACTGGGTATTATTATTATTATTATTTTTTTTAAGATTTTATTTATTTGAGAGAGAGAGAATGAGAGATAGAGAGCACGAGAGGGAAGAGGGTCAGAGGGAGAAGCAGACTCCCCGCCGAGCAGGGAGCCCAATGCGGGACTCGATCCTGGGACTCCAGGATCATGACCTGAGCTGAAGGCAGTCGCTTAACCAACTGAGCTACCCAGGCACTCTGAGCACTGGGTATTATATAAGACTGATGAATCACTGAACTCTACCTCTGAAACTAATAATACACTATATGTTAATTAATTGAATTTAAGTAAAAAAATAAATTGTTAAAAAAAATGAATGTGAGGATCCCCTTGTCTCAAGTACAGAGACCATATCTTAATCTTTGTAACTTCCTCTGGGACATGACATAGTCTATGGAACCTAGCTTATCCTTATAAAGTCTTATCTAAGCCCATAGATCAAGACTGAGTTTCAAATCTTCTATTTTATGGGATACCTGGCTGGCTCAATCGGTGGAGCACGCTACTCTTGATCTCGGGGTTGTGAGTTCGAGCCCCATGTTGGGTGCAGAGATTACCTGAAAAAATAAAAATCTTAAAAAAAAATCTTCTATTTTAAAGATTTTATTTATTTATTTTAGAGAAGGGGGGGCAGAGGCAGAGGGGGTAGGGAGAGAGAACCTAAAGCAGACTCTGCCATGAGCGCAGAGCCCGATGCGGGGCTCGATCACACCACTGCAAGATCATGACCTGAGCCGAAACCAAGAGTCAGACAGTTAACTGACTGAGCCACCCAGGCACTCCAAAAATGTTCTATTTTATTTTTATTTTTTTTTAAAGATTTTATTTATTTATTTGAGAGAGAGAATGAGAGAGAGAGCATGAGAGGGGAAAGGGTCAGAGGGAGAAGCAGACTCCCTGCTGAGCAGGGAGCCCGATGTGGGACTCGATCCCGGGACTCCAGGATCATGACCTGAGCTGAAGGCAGTCGCTTAACCGACTGAGCCACCCAGGCGCCCCAAAAATGTTCTATTTTAAACCCTTGTACCACATTACACCAATCATTCCATTTCCTATATTTTTCTTTCTTTCTTTCTTTCTTTCTTTCTTTTTCTTTCTTTCTTTCTTTCTTTCTTTCTTTCTTTCTTTCTTTCTTTCTTTCTTTCTTTCTTTCTTTCTTTCTTTCTTTCTTTTTTTCTTTCTTTCTTCCTTTCTTTCTTCCTTTCTTTCTTTGACAGAGAGATGGAGAGAGAGCACAAGCAGGTAGAGCAGCAGGCAGAGGGAGAGGGAGAAGCAAGCTCTCTTCTGAGCAGGGAGCCCAATGCGGGGCTCCATCCCAGGACCCTGGGATCATACTGAGCCAAAGGTGGACGCTTAACCAACTGAGCCACCCAGATGCCCCATTTCCTATATTTTCTCATCCTTCCCAAACAACCTCTTATACTTGGGGATGACACCAGAAATTTGGATCACCAAAGGGAAAAAATTCGGCAGGAGTCTGCATTAGTCAGGATAGGCACTGTTACACTGTGGTAGTAACTCCCAAATTTCAATGACTCAATAAGCAAAAGTTGTTTTTCTCACTTACACTTTGTGTCCTTCCCAGGTCAGCTGTAGCTTTGCTGCATGTTGTCTTCACTCTGGGATCAGGCAGCTCCATTAGCTTCTATCCAGAATGCTGCTGGTCATCGGGGCAGCAGGAAAGGGAAACATAGTGAAGCACACTGACTCTTAAAGCTTCCATCTGAAAGTGGCTCATATAGCCACTCACACATTTCATTGGCTAATGCAAGTCACATAATCAAACCTGCTGTCAAAGGAGTGAGGGAAGCACAATCCACCCTGGATTTACCCATGAGAGGCACAGTAAATGTTTGAGAACAATAAAATTGTCCATAACTGGTCTCTTGATCTTTTAAAAAAGTTTTTTTTTGGTTGCAAAACAAACAGATTTTCGGCTACCTTCCCCCTCCTGCAGCAAAAACTATTTGGACTGTGTGTCCATAGAAAAAATGAAGAGAGTTCTTTGGGACTTTGTGTGTAGGTCCCAACCCCAACTGTCTCTAACAAGGTTTTTAATTTTTTTTTTAATTTTAGAGATTTTATTTATTTATTTGAGACAGAGAGCATGTGCAGGGGGAGGTGGAGGGGCAGAGGGAGAAGCAGACTCCCCACTGAGCAGGAGCCTGATGTTGTACTCGATCCCAGGACCCCGGGATCACGACCTAAGCTGAAGGCAGACACTTAACTGATTGAGCCACCCAGGTGCCCCTCTAACAAGGTTTGAAAGCTTTCTTAAAGTAGTACTTGGATGTAAATACACTCTCTTGCAGTGGCTAGCACCCAGAAGTTTACAATTCTCATATCTATGTGAACTGATGGTTTAGAGGGTCTTTGAAGATGAGCCTAGAGCCAGGCAGTTCTGGGTTCAAATCCTGACTACCACTCTCACTACTGAACCTCTATTTCTTCTTCTTTAAAATGGGCATGGCTGGGGTGTCTGGCTGGCTCAGTAGGTAGAGCATGTGACGCTTGATCTTGGGGTTGTGAGTTCGAGCCCCATGTTGGGTGTAGAGATTACTTAAAGAAATAAAATCTTTAGAAAAACAAATAAATAAAATGGGGACAACTACCTCATAGTTTTGCTCTAAGGATTAAATTAAAAACTATGAAAGGGGCTATCATGTTCCCAATCACACAAGGAACACTCAATAATTATTAGCCACTCTCTCACCATGCTAGGGTTTCTTGACTGTTCTTATTCAGCTCATTAGGCATGAAATAGGTCAATACTTCACAACTTGAAATCAAACAATGATTTTTTAACTACCATGTTTGTACCCAGGGTTTCAGGCTCCTTTGAGCTGTAAACCTTGACTTTCTTTTCCTGCTAACCAGGTTTTTCATTCAATCATTCCAAAAGACACAGCTTGCTAACTGGAAGACAGGAAATTTCCTCTAATCCCACTCTATTTGAACATCTCCTGACTCACTCTTCCTAGTGCCATCCAAATTTCTTCTACGCCATTGCTTAATGTAATGTAAATACTTTATTTAACCTATGTATTTGTTAATATTTGTTCAGCTGTCCTGATGCCCGTGTGTCTTTCTTTATGCTTTTAATTAGCTTGGCTGATTCTGAGCGGAGGCAAGCCAAGGTTTGAGCCAGGTGGTTACCAGGAAGATGGATGGGGGAGGGTACCACATTAGGATGGGGGTTACAGAGTGGGGAAGGTAGATGGTATGAGTGCACTTGAGCAAATGCATGGCTAGAACTTGGAAAAAGTTTAGGCTATGCCTTCTGCTGGGGAGAAAGATTCTTAACTACTCCTTTCTTCTGCCATACTGATGTAATAATCTGAAGTTAATACCAAGTTCTTAGAGGGCAGGAACTCACTTTATGGATGGTTTACATAGAGTGATATGGTCTAGTTTTATGAGTTAGTTATTCCCATCAGTCACTCGTGTTTAATGACCACCTACACGACTGTAATTTCCATGGTCTCTATTTTTCTCATATTCACCCAACCTCTGACTTATATAAGCTATCCTCTGCTACCCCAGATTTTCTTCCTCTACTCCAGCCTTGCTTCTGTCTCTACACAGCAAACGCCTACTCATTTATTCAGACTTAGTCTTAACCTTACCATTAAGCGTGCAGTTTTTTTTGGTGCCCCCATCCCCATCTAATCCGAGTTAAGCCTTGTTTTTTCTGTTTCCATGGCACAAGTACAAATCTCTACCAAATTGCACTGGGATTGTTTACATGTCTGCTTCTCCAGAGGCCTAGGAGCACATGAAAAGCCCTTTTGACTCCCTAGTATTCAGCCCAATGCATGGTATAGAGTAGGGTCTCAATAAATGATTAGTGAATGCTAGTTAAGGATGCACAGTGACCAACACCCAACTCCCAAGTGTTGTCTTTAAATAGCATTTGTCATGCTGAGAGCTTCCCAGTGGCCTTTGTATATCGACTTAGTTGTTGTTGTTCATCCAATACACAAAATATAAAGTATTATCTAAAGATATCCAGGGAATCGGGAAGGATCCTCTAGGGCTGGGAATAATAGGAGGGACTCTCATGTTTTTCTCTCTTCCTCTTGTAGGTCTTACTCATTTTAAACTCATTTCTCATTTTCTGCTTTCCTCTCAGAATACACGAAGAGAAAGAAAAGGATCAGGTAAAGCCTCATTTGTCTAAGTGGCTGGGGGTCATGTGAAGCATTGAACACCCCGCTGTTGATGAACCGCCCATGCAGCTGAATCGAGATTTTTGTAGGGCAATTGCAGCCCAGCTCAGGGCTGTGTTTCTTTCAGGGAATTTATAATCCACGTGAGGCTGGGAAAAGATTACAAACAACACAAAACAATAAAACCTCTATCTCATTGCTGCGAGCAATGTATTTCTCTTAAGGCTCTGTCCCTTGAGTTGATCTCCTCTTTGAGGGCCCTCCTGCTCCCCCACCCTGCAGGCCAGCCCCCCACCCCACCCCCAGGACTGTGTGAACTACTTTCTTCTGTGCCAACACTCGACCTCATACATTAATAATGCCTTTTGGGCCTTTTATTTCTATTTATTTTTTAATCATTATTTAAAAAAATATTTTTAAAGATTTATTTATTAATTTGAGAGGATGGGGGGAAGGGGCAGAGGGAGAGGGAGAGAGAGAAACCCAAGCAGATTCTGCACTCAGCACACAGCTGGGCACTGGGCTTGATCTCATGACCTTAGCTAAGATCACAACCTGAGCCGAAATCAAGTCAGACGCTCAACCGACTGCGCCACCCAGGCGCCCTGGCGGTGAGGGGGCGGGGCGGGTGTCTTTATTTTATGGCAGCATGTGCATGGTATGGTCTCTTTTGCTAGGTAGCTATGATTCTTGTTTCCATTTAATAGGCAAGAAAATAGAGACTAGGTGAAAGTAAATCGCTTGATGTAGGCACACAGAAAGCTATGGAACACGAGATTGAACCCAGGTCTGCCTTCCCAGTCTGAGTTTTTTTTTTTTTTTTTTTAATTTTTTAAAGATTTTTATTTATTTAATTGACAGAGAAAGAGAGAGACAGAGAGAGAGGGAACACAAGCAGGGGGAGTGGGAGAGGGGGAAGCAGGCTTCCCGCGGAGCAGGGAGCCCGATGCGGGGCTCCATCCCAGGACCCTGGGATCATGACCTGAGCCGAAGGCAGACCGTTAACCGACTGAGCCACCCAGGCGCCCCTCCCAGTCTGAGTTTTAAGCTTTTCCTCCCTGGTCCTACCAGGTCCCAGAATCCCCCCATAGCACCCTGCTGGCTATGGCCATTAAAACTTTTTTGGGGAGGGTGGGGAGGGGTGCTCCTCCATCTTTGACATTCTGGGACTTGTGTTTCTTTCCTTCTCAAAGACTGCTGATCCGCAAGCCCCCAACCCCGTTCTGGCAGCTGTCCAGATACAAGTCTTTCCATTCCTTTACCCCATCATCTGGCTGACCCTGCTCAAGTGGCTCAGAGAGACTTCTGGTTTGGGACTCTGAGGACCTCGATCCTAGTCTCAGGTTAAAACCTGGTGACTATTAGCTACAGTTTCTTCCTCCAACAAATAGGGATAATCTCAGCTTTCCCCATATTCTTAATTGCATGACCCAGACTGTTTTTTAGAACCCTTCTGCCTATGGTCCCCAGACGATGGTGGGTTTTGGGACCTGAAGGGCTGGGAAGAAGACAAATTTTAGCCATGTTATCAAGGATTCACCCAACGGCCCCAAAAAGAACTAGAGACGTCCAATTCCCTTGGCAACTTGGTAGAAAATGGGTCTTCTATCCTCTCTCAGGGAAGCTGGCAATGGTAGCCCCTTCTTCTGGATTCTCTTTCCCTTATCACAGTGTATTGCGATTGTCTAATCTGTGTGCTTCCCACTATACTGTGAGTTCTTAAAGTATAGAGACTGTTTCCTATTTTTCCTACTCACTCTATCAGCCTGGTCCAAGTCCTCATCTTGAACCAGGATAGTGGAGCCTCTGACTTCCAATGTTGTCGGCTCACTGCTCACTCTACTCCTAGCACGGCAGCTAGAGTGATCTTTTGAAAGCATGAACTGCCCTACTGCTCCTCTGTTCAGAGCCCTGTGGTGGTTTTATTTTAATCAAGATCGTTACATGGCCCACAAGACCCCACTGACCTTATCAGCCCATTCCTGTCTCAGTTGCTCACCCTGCTCTAGTTGTCCTGGATTCCTCACTGTTTCTAACACTTCCAGGAATGCTTTCGCCTCCAGGCCTTTCTACCTGCTATTCCTTCTGCCTGGGACACTCCCAGACAATGGCATGGCTCACTCCCTCACCTCTTTCAAGCTTCTCATTAAAGTCATCTTGAATTGGGCTCTCCCTCATGGCTGTTTAAAAGCCCATCCTGTAAAACTAGAAGTGGGCTATTATGAATCTACCTTCATTTCTCTTCCACTAAATCCTCTTTGCTACCCCTATTACTTTGCTTTACATGTCTAGATGTTTTGATAAGTCCTCCCTCTCCTCTAAATATTTTCCTTTTCTCCCTCCCTTTTGCCCCAATACCAGCCTAAGGCCATTTGCCTAGATTAATGCATGAGTTTCCACGATGAAAGAAGTGAGGTATAATGAAACAGAAAAATACGAGGTCTCAGCTGAGGTGAAGCTAGAAAGGGAGTTGGACTCTGAAGACCTCAGGTTTGAATCCTGGCTGGTTTTTCTCTCCTGAGTCTTAATTTCATTAGCTGCAAACATGAACAGAGGAGTCCTTTCTCACAGACTTGTGAAAGCATTGCATGAGAGGACACGGGAAAGCACTTGGCATGTGGTCTCCACTAGCTGGGGAGTCCACCAGGTCGGAACTTTGGCTTGTTCTCCACGGAAGCCCCAGCACCTAACACACCGTTTGGCTTAAGTATTTGTTGAACAAATAAACCCATTATTGATAAATAAACCGCTGTTGTTTAAAAAAAACCCAAGCCCCGCCCTCCTCCAGTTTTCTTACCTCTTAACCGTCTATTTTCCCCCATAATGCTAAATACCTTTTAACACACCAAATAATTTTCTTGTTATGTTAATCGCCTTTCTCCCCATAATAGATGAAAGCTCCAAAAGGGAAGGCTATGTTTTCTCCTCTCTCTACTGTTTGCCGATACATCCTAAGCACTAAAATAGTATCTGACAACCTCAGTAGTAATTGGAAAATATTTGTTGGACAAATGCGTGAATGAATATTTTTATTTTCAGAATCTTGCTACAGTCTTTTTCTGTTTTTAAGATTTTATTTATTCATTTGAGAGAGACAGAGAGAGCGCGTGCGCCTGCGCAAGAGTGGGGGGAGAGGCAGAGGGAAAAGGAGAAGCCGACTCTTTGCTGAGCAGGGAGCCAGATGTGGGGCTTGATCCCAGGACCCAAGGTCACATGACCTGAGGCCAAGGCAGAGGCTTAGCCGACTGAATGACCCAGGGGCCCCTAGATTCTTGCTAGAGTCTTAAATAGAGAAGGAATAAATGTCTGGCAAATGGCAGGTGTTCAATGTTTGCTGAAGAACTGGGTACTCAGCTCTTTTAACTACCTGAGGTCTTTATCTGATCCCTACAAGACCATGTCAAAAACGGTTTCCAAGGCCAATTCACTCAGGCCTCTCCTTTTTCTTTCATCCAATCAACCTAGTATTCACCCAACAGATATCTGACTATCCGAATATTGAACACCTGTGAGTTCAAAAGCATCCTTGGTGCTTGCTTATATATATGTGACTAACCCAATGAAGCAATAGCAAATTAGAGGTCTGAATGTAATTAAGTATGAAATTACAGAGCAGATTAGCAGTGCTAGTAGTTTAGAGAAAGAATCAGTGAAGACTGACGTAGAAGGAAATTCCAAAGTTCACAAGTCTTCCGAACTACCCTTCTAAAGGTTCCACCTGTTGATAGCAAAAACCATAACCTAAACAAGTATTTTAGAATCAGAAGGGCCTTTAGAGTGCCAGCTGCTCTGTTTTAAGAAGGAAACTAAGGCTAGGACCGGGAACGGCCTCGACAGATGGGTCTAGAACCTGGGACTTGTAAAGTTCTAAAAGGATGTCCTGAAGGTCTAAGGTGCTCTTATTTGGGGCCTGTAGAACCCGCGCTGTGCAAAGTTGGAAAAGGGGTCTGCTTTTCCCGGAGAGGCTGGGGTGCCTGTCGCTACCAGGAGGTGGCGGGGTCGGGCTGGGGGGCAAGGTCACGAAGCGCCATCCCTCCCGGGCATGGGGCATGAGGAATTCGTGAGCAGGGTCCGAGGCCGAAGGTCCCTGCTGTCCTCAACTACGGGGCCGTCCCCGCCGCCCCACTTCCTAGCCGCCACTCTGAAGCGCAGGGACCTCAAATCGTTCGGAACTCCAAAATACGGGCTGCGTGTAGGTAGACATCCCGCCGTCCCAGGGCACTACTTGTCCCAGCGGAGGGATCCCGCGCGCGTCGCCACGGCCGAGCCTGCGACGGGGAGGGGACGCGACGCGACGCCGCCGACGCCATGCCGGTGGCGCAGCGACGTCGCGGGAGGCGGGGGCGACGGCGGGGGCGGGAGGGGAGCGGGTCGGGAAGTAGTTCCGGGTGCGCGGCCCCGGATGTTGGCTGCTCCCGCTGCCGCCGCCGCTCTCGGCGCTGCTCGGGGCCTCGGCCGCTCGCACTAGGCGCAGTTGGGACCTTTCCCGGGAGGCGGAGACGCACGCAGCGGCCGGGGGCTCGGCCGGGCCGTCCCGGCCTGCGCAGCCTGAGGTGAGTGCCCGCCGCCGGGGTGGCGGGGCCGAGGCGGCGGGCGAGGAGGCGGGGCTGGGGCATCTCCCGGGACGGAGGCAGGGGCTGCCCTCCGCGAGACGCCCTCTCCCTTCTCGGCCGCGCCGCGCTGCGGGGTGGGCGGCGGGCGGGGCAGGGGGCCCGGGTCCGAGCTGGGGCCTGGCGGGCGGCGAGGGCTGGGTCCCTCCCTCCCCCGCGGCGCTTCTCCTCAGCTGCTGCTGCCCCTCAGCCGGGAAGCGGCGGCTCCGCGCCTGCCGCCCCTCCCCCAGGCGGGGCTCGGGGAGCCAGACGGGGTTCCTAGGGGCGCCAAGTCCGAGGACAGCGGCCGTCTCCTCCTCTCAATGACCTGCCCGTTGGCCTGGGCTGGCCCCCTACCTCGGCACGATGCAGCTTCTTCCCTTCAGGCTTGGGGGATGTTTTTCGGCCGGCGAGGCGGGCAGTACTTCGAGCCTCGGGGGTGCCCTTCGGGGTGAGGCCCGTGCGAGGGGCCTCCGTTCCCACCCATCCTGACGCCGTGTCCTCTGCCGGCATTGGGGCAGAGGCAGCCGTTCCATGCGGACGTGTTGCTGTCCTGTGTGTGTTGCATCCTGCCCACGTGGTAGGGTGTCTCCCCCCTCCCCCCTCCATTTTTTGCAGCTGGTGAAGAGGGAGGTTTACGCGGTGGTTTTTTCTCTGTGATTTCCTCCCGTGGCGTGGAAGGTGTTAGGGTCAGTTTGCTTTGCTGAGGCCGACTGTTGGTTAGCTGGGAGAAGCAAGAGTTGTACTCCCTGAAATTGAGACCAGCAGGGGACATGGCAGGGCTTAGTTTCATAGACATCTTTCCTCCTCTGCTTTTAGCTGTTATCGTTCTTTTCTCTATTGCTTAATCCAAAAGAGTGTGCTCTTGGGGCTGATGCACTGAGGTGTGTAGTTTTCACTTCTCCGTTCTACTTTTTGAGTGTTTGGTTGGCAAAGGTTTTTCTTTTCTGTGTTGTGCGGTTCACATCTCTGTTGCTTCTAGTTGGATTCCTGAATGAGCTGAGTTGGGCTGGCCCGGCAGTTAGCGTTTGGTGGGCATCTTTTTTTGTCTTTTCCTGACCTTTATTTTTTCCTTCTATTTTGCTTCCCAGTGAAACGAGCGCATTTTATGAAAGTATTACATGCATGGCTCTTTACTTGGAACATGGTACTAGATAGTTTCACTGAGACACATATTTCGTGGGAGCTCTTTTATTTCACTTTTGGTCTTTTTCTGTTGAGTATCTTTGCGCTATTCTGTTTTTTGAACCTGGTTTTGAAACGTGTTTTGGGTAGTTTCTTTCCGTAATGTCCGTTCCAGGTTAAGGTTTCCAGTTTCCTGTGTTTCCCTCTTGTGTGACCACAGATTGCTCCCTTAACAGGGAGCAGGCTACAGTAGCAGTGAGAGAAGCCTTATTCCTCCTAGACCATAGCAAATATTTATAGAAAAGCAGTAACTCCCTTCATTTTTCTGTTTGGCATATATGGATGTGGTTGAAATTTTTAAGTTTTTTGTTTGTTTTTATTATAAACCTGAGGATTTTTGTTTTCTTTTTGTGTCTCTTGGAGGTGAGGTGAATCTTGGTATTGGTTTTTGTGATACTGGGGACTTTTCATGCTTTTATGAGTATTTGTTGGATGGGGTCAGGCCATGTTTATTTTGGCTCTTTTTGGTTCATTAGTTTGGGTGAAATAAAATCTTAATATTTTGAAGTCACTTTTTAGATTCCAAGTTGGCTAGCATGCTCACTTTTTCTTGATTTGTTTTTTGCATTGTGTGTTCTTTTTGTGTGTGTGTGTGTGTATATTCCTTTTATGTGGTACAATTGTTAGTATATTCTCCTATGCAAAATAAAGATATTTAAATATAGATTGCCTGCTTTTATCATGCTAAGTATGGGTGGGGCAGTGGAAAATAGAGACTTTTTCTGATTATTCTGATTATTATTTAGTAAGTCAGCATTTGTATACTTCTGCAAAATACTGTGCTGTGTGTGAAGTAGTCTGTATGAAGAGATAAGGAATAAAATATGTGGTCTTTATAAATGTTTCAACTTTGGGGAAACAACATGTAACATACATATTCATAAATTACAAAGTAACATCAGACTCCTGGTTGGGATAACAGTGCAGCCAACCTCAAAGGTATAAGTGAGATTCGCAGAAGATAGGAATTTTCAAAGGGGAGGAGATGTATTCCAGGAGAGTGAAGGAGTATTTACAGAGGTAAAGAAGTGACAGTGTATAAAAAGATATAGCAAGGGATGCCTGGGTGGCTCAGTCAGTTAAGTGTCTGCCTTTGGCTCAGGTCATGATCCCAGATCCTGGGATCGAGTCCTGCATCATCGGTCTCCTTGCTCAGCAGGGAGCCTGCTTCTCCCTCTGCTTTCTTTTCCCCCTGCTTGTACTCCTGGGCGCGCTCTCTCTCTCTCTGACAAATAAAATCTTAAAAAAAAAAAAAAGAGAGAGAGAGATAGCAAGTAGGTTGACCTGCTTAGAGAATCTGTATTGGTAATAGTAATATATGAGTTCAGGATTGGTGAGTAGGTGTTGGTGGAGGACCTATCAAGGATGTAAGGTTTAGTTTGATGGGGTACCATATTGGGTTCTAAAGACTGGGAATAAGATAATGCCTATTGTCCCTGAGGAAGGTTCTGTGTTGTCTGAGTGTTCTGGAGTGAGGAGACTGACTAGAATGGTCTTGGAGAATTTTAGGAATAAGGTGAGAGTCTGACATAAGGTAATGATTATGGGAATAAAATAATAACTACATTTATTGTTTCCTGTATGCCAGGCATTGTTCTAAGCTCTTTACATATATTTATCTCAAAATCTTCTCAAAAGTCTTTTAACTATTCCTATGAAAAAACTGAGTTACAGAGAGGTTAGGTGACTTGCCCCAAATCCCGTAGAGAGTAAGCTGCAGAGCCAGGATTTGAACCCAGGCAGTCTCATCTTTGAGCTTTTGCATTTAATCATTAAATTATGCTATCCTAAGGAAGAAGCATAGGATATGTAAGAAGATGAATGTGTGAGTTAAAATTAATTTGAACTTAGTGATGATTGTGGACAAAGGGAAGAAAACAAAAAGCATTAAAAGATAAAAGCCTGGAGTACTGGGAGGATGACTGATAATAGGAAATTAGGAAAATATCACTGTGACTGAAAATGAGCTAAGATTGGTTATGGGCAACATTAGATGGGGTACAATCAGTTTTTCAATAGCAGGCTAGTTTCCTGCCAGTCCTAACGGCCTTTTCTCCTTGCTGGTTTGACTCTGGTAATGAAGACTAGTTTAAGCAAAACAATTAGAAAAACAGATCTATTCAGAAGAAAAAAATGTACCCCACATTGCAAAGCCACATAGAAATAGCATAAGAATTATTTTGGTTGAGGCACTACTGCTTCCCAGCCTTAGTGAAGACAATGAAGAATTGACTAGAGTAAGATTGAAGTATCTGAAATATCTGTAGTACATTGTTACAGGTTTAATAGAGATGAAAATGTAGATTGTTCACTGACCAGAGGGCTGTGTAGATGGTAGTAAAAAACAGGTGAGTAGATGAGTGATGGGAAGTTAGTAGTATGATGGTGAAAGAGCTTCAAGGTTTGGAATTTTGGGTGATATTATAGACTAACAGGTAAACATTCTGAGAAGAACCAGGAAGTACATCATTGCTATAGAAGCCAAAGATAGGAGAGGTACTGTGGCTGATAGTATCAAAGGTAGTCTGGGAGTTCAGAAACAATCATCATGATGAAAAGACTATTGAACTAGGATGGGAAGTAATTTTTAACCTTAGAATTTTTTTTTTAAAGATTTTATTTATTTGAGAGAGAGAATGAGATAGAGCATGAGAGGGGGGAGGGTCAGAGGGAGAAGCAGACTCACTGCTGAGCAGGGAGCCCAATGCGGGACTCGATCCTGGGACTCCAGGATCATGACCTGAGCCGAAGGCAGTGGCTTAACCAACTGAGCCACCCAGGCGCCCTAGAATATTTTTTTTTTTAAGATTTTTTATTTATTTATTTGACAGAGACACAGCGAGAGAGAACACAAACAGGGGGAGTGGGAGAGGGAGAAGCAGGCCTTCCCGCAGAGGACGGAGCCCGATGTGGGGCTCGATCCCAGGACCCTGGGATCATGACCTGAGCCGAAGGCAGACCGTTAACCGACTGAGCCACCCAGGCGCCCCTTAAGCTTAGAATTTTGAAAGGAAGGATAAGGATAGATGTCAGATCTGTTTTCCACAGAAGGATTTGTAGAGACATTATGGTCTGGTTTGGTAATTTTTTTTTAAAGATTTATTTATTTATTTTACGGGGTAGGGAGAGGGAGAGAAAGTCTCAAGCAGACTCTGTGCTCAGCTGGGAGACTGATGCAGAGCTCCATCTCCCAACCTGAGATCACGACCTGAGCCGAAACCAAGAGTCGGACTCAACGCAGATGCACCACCCAGGCACCCCTGGTGTGGTAATTTTAAGTATTTTCTCTTAATTCTTCCACCAGTCTCATTCTTTCTTGTCTACATGTCAGAGATAATCAAATATCAGGAAACTCTCTTTCTTAAAGAAGCAAATGTATTCTAAAGCTAGTGATTTTATACTTTTAACTGTTCTCACAAACTTTTTTTCTTATTCTTTTTAAAGTTTTTTTGAGGTATAATTCACATATTATATAGTTCACTCATTTAAAGTATATAGTTCAGCAGTTTTTAGTATATTAAGTTGTGCATCCATTACCACAATCATCTTCAGTCATTTCATCATCCCCAAAAAGAAAGTCTGTACCCTGTTCTGGACATTTCATTTAAGTGGAATCATACAGCATATGGTCTTTTGTGTCTGGGTTCTTTCACTTAGCATACTGTTTCAAGGGTTATCCATCTTGATGTTTGTATCAGTATCTCATTCCTTTTTATTGCTGACGAATATTCCATTCTATGGCTATACTACCTTTTATTTATCCATTCGTTAGTTGGACATTTGGGTTTCTTATTCTTGTAAAAACCTTTCTTCATCTTAATCCTCACCCTGCCAATTTCATTCCTCCTATGGCTTTTCTTTTAGAGTGTAACCTCTGCTATGCATTCCTCTAGGCATTGGGGATATAAAAATGAGTAAGACATGGCCCCTGAACATTGATATAGTGTTTATGGTTTACATAAATTTTCTCATACATCATTTCATTTCACAACAGCCCTGTTATGTGGGCAAAGTATTTTTTAAGATGAGCAATTTGAAATTTAGGTGACTTGCCCAAGATTGTCCATCTAAATCAGTAATGGAGCTTTGGATCTTCTTAGTCCATGTTCATTGCTATTTCTACTACTCTGTGCTGCTGTTCTAAGTTAAAGGATTCCTATGTGAATTTCTGGATAATTAGAGGGGCTGGGAAATTTCCTTACTTAGTGAATCAGTAATTTTTAATGTTTAATCTTAGGATTAAAATGTTCAGGACTTAAAATGAAGAGAGTGTGTGTGTGTGTGTGTGTGTATGTTTTAACCAGATTCTGTCACTTGTTTGCTCTGTGATTTAGATAAGTCATTTCATATTCCTGCCTTTTCTTCAGAACATCGGTGGGTTTATGTGATGATGATAGTGGCATTTTCTGAAGCCTTACTATGGGTCCAAAAGTATTCTGAGTACTTTACATTTATTATTCATATAATTCTCATAACAACTCTAAAAGGTAGATTTTATTTTTATCAATTTTACAGGCACAGAGAGGAAACAGGCACAGAGAGATTAAGTAGCTTGCCTGAGGTTGTATAGCTAGGGATGGAAAGAGGCAGGATTTGAACGCCTGCAGTCTATTTTCAGAACTCAGTGGCTGTTAATCACTACATTGTACTGCTTACTGTGTTATGAGTTAATAGAGGGTAATATTTCAAGTAAGGGCATGATGAGAATATGAAGATTGGATTTTGAGTGTGTTGGGGAAGCAAACAGCAAAATAACAGTTGACATTGTGTCCACATTTTTTAAAACTGTGAACCCGATATCGCAGTGTACAGAGATGTTGTTTATGCTTTCAGGTACACTTTTTGTCCTTCCTAATAGTCTTTCAACTCAGAAATTGTATTATTTTCAGTGCTCTTCACTGTTGGCTTTGTTAGTCACTTAGCTTTCCACATTGCTGTTCAGGAACCTTGGCTTGAGACAGCCAAAACTCACTTTTACCTCTACTCAGCCATCCTATAACTAAATTTTTGTTTTCCATTTTCAGCAGGTAGTATTTCAGTCCTAGATAGAGGTACTCTACCCTCCTTCACTTGAAAACTCAGAAAACACCATAGTGGCATTTTATAACTGTCAAAAAATTTGATCATCTTAATTGGCATAATTGGATTTTAGTGCACAAATAACAAGAACCAAAGCACAGTGTTTTGGTTAAAGAGATTGACTTATACTGAAATTGGAAAAGGCATCTGCTATACAGGATTTTGGATTTAATAGAATTTGTTATAACCAGATCAGCAAAGCATTATTACTGTGGGCCATCTGTTGGGATATGGAAATAGCTTTGTTATATGGAACCAGATGTTGTATTTATATTTATAACAATGGTATTCTACTTATTTTAAGTAACCTTTTGTGGTTAGGTACCTTCAGCTCTATTCTGCTTGACATATCAACTGATAACTTGAGAATGTGATGTCTTTCAAAATGGTTATTATAGAATTGAGACAAAGTAACTGAAACAAAGCAAATGAGACTCATATATGGTGTCAGACTTTTGTACTGTAACAAGATAAAATAGGATAAATAAGAATATGATTTAATTAGGACCATATTCAGTATAAGAACTCTTACTTTGACACATTTAATAAGCATAGATTCTAATAGTTACGAAACCACTCTGGTTGCTTTAAGATTTTAGCATAAATCTGAAGTGATTTCGTTTTGGTATAATCAGACCTACATTGACACTGCCCTGTCTGACTTCTTTCCCATCATCAATGGGTGAAGTAGTCTGTAATGGACTCATGCTTATGGAATGCAATAAGAGGAACTGTTGTCGGAACTAATCTTAGAGGACTCTCTTCTGAGTTGAATGCTAATAGTTAAGGGCCCCTTCCTAGTTCAGAGCTGGCACATGTAGAAGGTGCAAGGGATCCTTCTGGAGCCCCTTTTATGGGACACTAATCCCATTCGTGAAGGCTCTACCCTCATGATCTAAGCACCTCCCAAAGACCCACTTCCTAATACCATCATTTTTGGGGGTTAGGATTTCAACATGTGGATTTTAGGGGGAACAGAAACATTCAAACTGTAGCATAGTATTGGCTATTTTTTCATTATCTTCACATGTAGAGAGGGTGGTGAAGAGTTAGGTCACATACGGGAGAGGGTCACTGAAGAGTTGATCCATTATTCCAGGATGATCCTATATTTGAAGGAGACTACCCAGTAAACTTTAGCTAAACTTTTCTCCTGGAGTACAGAGCTAAAAGCTGTAACTGAATTCACCTATTGGACAGCATCCTGCCCAGTGGTATAGTGATATCAAGGAAATAAGATTGATCTAATTGATACAGTGTTGATGTTACCTTATTAGAGATCTCAGAAGTTGGGATTGGAATTTTTCTTAGAGACCTGCCCTTACTGTATGTTGACACAGATTTGTGAGGGGAATGGATGAGAGGGGCAGACTGTTAACTCGTGAATAATTTCAGATTGTTTGCTTACAGAGAGATGGGACTGAGAGGGGAGTGCAATATGTTAAAAATAATTTATCGTTAAGATCCTAGGTTTTGGTTGGTGGGTATACGGGTGCTTATTAAATTGTTAAAAAATGACTAAAGTTTCTGTGGCTTGACTGTAGAACTTTGGGAAATATTGACACAACAGTCAAATATGCTGTTGTCAGGAGCAGATTGACTGTCATAGCAAGAGATGAATAATATATGGCATTAGTTTCTGCTAGTGTCGTTGGGTCTGCATATCTGTTGTTACAAAGCATGTTTGCTTTACCTGTCTACCCTGTGTAAGGAGGTCTTGATGGTATTGTCCCACCGTATATATATATAGTAATCACCATCAGAAAAGGCACTTTGCATATGTGGGGAAGTCATGTTTTATATTGTTTATTATATTTTTATAGGGGATGTGTGTTTTGGAAAAATATCCATCTTATAATTTGAATAATACTTTTTGAAAAGCATTTTCTCTGATCTGTTGGGTTTTGAAACCTCCTAACAGCCCAGTTATAGAGGTAGGGCAAGTAATAACGCTTACTGACAAATGGAGAAAATGAGTGCTCGCTTTGGCAGCACATACACAAATGGAGAAAATGAGATACAAGCTAAGACTTAGTGTTACTCAAGTTGTTCAGTAGAGCAGAGACAGGAACCAAGATTGTGCATTCTGTTTCTGGTCTTGTACACTTTATAGAAAACTGACAAAGTTTTTGTGAAGAACATACTTTGGATTTTTGAGGTAGAAATGAAAGGTTATGGACCCCAAAGGACCTGGGCTACTTGCAGCAGAACTTGTGATAATACCAGACTAAGGGACGTAAACCTATCGAGAACAACTTCTTCCCTTATTAAATTTGGGTCAATTTCCAGTCATTGGATGTATTTTTACTTGAGTCTGCTTTTTTTGTCTTTGTAGAATTCTGGAAGCAAGGAGGAGACAGAATCAGAAGGGATACTTTTAAGAATTAGAAAATAGCAGATTTGGTCTTATCTTATGGAAGTACACATCTATAACCTGTAGACATTAAGAAAATGTACCTGGAACATGAATCTACTAAGGGAGCTAGGGTTACTGTCAACGTGAGTCTATTGTCTCTTTACCAGTGGGTAGGAAGAGTGATAGTATATAAAGAAGTTAAAACTGCACAGAAAAAAAGACTGTGAGGGGCGCCTGGGTGGCTCAGTCGTTAAGTGTCTGCCTTCGGCTCAGGTCATGATCCCGGGGTTCTGGGATCAAGCCCCACATCGGGCTCCTGGCTCAGCGGGGAACCTGCTTTTCCCTCTCCCTCTCCCCCTGCTCATGCTCTCTATCTCTGAGTCTCAAATGAATAAATAATCTTAAAAAAAAAAAAAAGACTGAAAGAAAGCATCGCAACAGGTAGTCTTTATTTTCTCCTTTGAACTTGTTTGTATTTTGAGTTCTCTACAATGAGCTTATACCGTTTTTATAATCAGAAGAATTAAACATGTGTGAGAATTCAGAATGAGAATTTAGAGAATTAAAAAAAATGTGAATCATAGCACTTTTGAAGAGCAGTTTAAACACTTGGTGTTGGAACACCTGGGTGGCTCAGTTGGTTAAGTGTCTGCCTTCGGCTCAGGTCATGATCCCATGGTCCTGGGATGGAGTCCTGCATCAGGCTTCTTGCTCAGTGGGGAGCCTGCTTCTCCCTCTGCCTGCCACTCCCCCTGCTTGTGCACTCTCTCTCTCTGACAAATAAGTAAATAAAATCTTAAAAAAAACACCACACTTGGTGCTATCAAAGTATTTTGCTTTCTAGGCAGTTATCTTAATAAATCAGTTTGATAATTATTTCATTATAATCTATCGGTCAAATTGTGGGTGTAATAAGTGTTTTGGATTTTTCTTTGCATTAGAATTTGGTCATTTAGCTCCGCTGATTAAGGAATTAATTTTAGTTCCTTAGAAGCAACCAAGGCCTTAGGTTTACTTACAGTAATTACTTATCAGTAAGTAACCTAAAAATAGCACTCCAGTTTATAATGAAAACTAGACTTAAAATCTACTTGTATGCTACCATATCTTTGGCAGGTTTCCTTTTTTTTTTTTTTAAGATTTTATTTATTTATTTGACACACAGACACAGTGAGAGAAGGAACATAAGCAGGGGGAGTGGGAGAGGGAGAAGCAGGCTTCCCGCGGAGCAAAGCCTGATGTGGGGCTCCATCCCAGGACCCTGGGATCATGACCTGAGCCGAAGGCAGACTGAGCCACCCAAGCGCCCCCTTCGGCAGGTTTCTAATAAGAAAAACCATTTGTAAAGTGCTTCTTTAAGGTACTGTTTTCATCCAGGGACATTGGACTCATTGATTTCTCTAACTTGTTTGCACATTTATTCACCATCTGCTGTGTCCTGGGCACTGTACTAAATGCCAGGGACACAAGTAAAAGACAGGGTGCTTGCCAGCAAAGACTACAGCTTTTAGTTTGGGAGAGACACTGCAGAGATAATCCTTGGCATATGGAGGTATCCGGAATTTCTTCTGTTTTTCTAGTTTTTAACTAAAAAGGTAGAGTGGCTAGCTTTGTTTTTTGAAGAACTTAAATGTATTTAGTGGTGTCAGTAGATGGCTTTAAGAGCCGCTAATGACTTCATGGTTATTTCTCTGCCTGTAAAATATTCAAATCATTTATCTAAAGAATTTTCTCATCTAAGGAGCATTATTTTATTGAGGTAAATGACCTATGCATTCAGATTTGTTTTGGGAGCAATCTTGTATTGACTCTTTCAGGATAGTGTCTTTTTGTTATTTATCCTCTGTACTTAGCACTGTAAATGACATTAACAGGCATATTATATATTCACTATAGTTGTAAATGAAAGGATATTTCATGTTTAAGTTTAATTTTAAGAATTTTTTTTGATTTTATTTCTTAAGAGAGTGCGAGAGAGCTCGAGCATGCTCTCGGGAGGGACAGAGGGAGAGGGAGAAAGAATCTGAAGCAGACTCTGCACTGAGTGGGGAGTCGACTTGGGGCTCGATCCATGACCGTTGTGAGACCATGACTTGAGCCAAAAACCAAGAGTCAGATGCTTAACTGAGCCATCCAGGTGCCCCTAGAATTTTAATATTGACATATGTATCGTATCAAGAAGTTTTCTTTTGTCTAATATGGTGAGAAATACAGTAGTTCCTAAATTAAGAGTTACTCATTCAGGCCATCGAGATTTCCCACTAAAGCACTTGATACATACTTATTTGGCTACTCTTAGAACACCTGTAGTCACTGATACCTGTAAGGTAGACTGTCTTTAGCTCTAACTGAGGTAAAATTTCCTTTAACTTCATCTCTTTCTTCGTTCTCTGTGGAACAGTAGAGACCTAGTTTGTGTTCTTTAACAAGATAATCCTTCAGATATTTCAGTGATTATTCATTCAGCAAGTATTTCTTGAACACCTGTGCGTGCAAGACACTGTCCTGGGCATTATGAGAGATCTGGAGGTAATAGGCATAGTCTGTTCACAAAGAACTGATACAGAGAAGGAGCCACCAGCTTGTTGAAAAGCAAGTTTTTGCTTATAATCAGAAAAGCTTTGTGGAGGAGATAATGTTTGAATTAAGATTAGTGATGGACCCTCTAGGCTGACAGCATAATAAAAAACCTAGAGATAGGGGAGCACAGTGCAAGTTAGAGGAGTAGCAAGAGGTCCAGGTTGTTTCACAAAGTATCCTCCAGAATATTAAAAATATTCACTGTATCCCCAGGACTTGGAATGTTTGGCAGATAATTGGGGCTTGGTGAATTTTTGTTGAATGAATGAATAAATGGTTCCTTTTGGGAAATACTAAACATTCTTCCTGAAGAATCATAAAGCACTTGACGATATTGAACATTTTGATAAGTCTGTTAGAGAAAAAAATGTTTATCTCAAAATTATCTGACAATGGAATGCCTATTAATACTCTTGAAATCCTCTGGAATATATTACACTGGGGGTCTCTGTGGTTGAGGTGACAAGGAAGGCTGGGAAGTGTTTTCTTCTCCACACTAAACACACCCACTTTTTTCAGACATTCTGCACTTGACATTTGGCTTCTAAACTCCTCACTAGTCTGATATCTCTGCCTGCAAGCATTCTAGCTTGTAAGTGTTATTTAAAATGTGATGCTCAAAACAGAGCACAATACTCCAGTTGTGAACTAACTAGTAAAGAGTGCATGGGACTGCTGCCCTCCTTGATCTGGATATTATTCTTTTAATCAAGTTTAAGATTGTATTTTGTTTCCTTTTAGCAGCTGAGTCACTCTCTTGGCTCATGTTCACTTCTCATATTAATTTACAAGAAGTTCTTTGAGTAGATTCAGAGAGATTTCCTATTAGTAGAGCTAACAAATGAATGCCGGTTTTCTTCTGATTGAGTCTAGGCTGTTTTCTTCAGAAGTCATTCACTAGTCATTCTTAAGCTTCCTGAAATCTGAGAAAGAAAAGAAAAAGAATTAATTGTACAGTGCTGGACTTGACCAAGTAACAGGAAAGTCCACAAGTGCATTGCTGAGCATTTGCAAAAGTAAATATAATGAATCCCCATATATCACAGATTTGACCATCATTAAGCTATTTGCCACATATACCTCAACTGTCTTTTTTCCTTAAGTATTTTAATTTTTTAAAGTTTTTTAAAAAAATTATTTATTTGAGAGAGAGAGAATGAGCCAGAGGGAGAGGAACAAGCAGACTGTGCTGAGCAGGGAGCCTGATGCAGGGGAGCTGAAGGCAGATGCTTAACCATCTGAGCCATCCAGGTACCGCCCCCCCCCAAAGGTTAGTTTGACATGTACCTGGCCCACTAAGAGCCAGTAATCCAATGTTAGAGACAGATGCATACAAAACAATACAAAGCAGATTATTTGCCTTCCAGTGTCATGCCTTGATTATATAGCCTCCCCCGTCTCCACCCTCCTCAGAAAATGCTACCAGGGGAATCTTAACCCATTACTTTAGTCATGTATTGATGAGACCCCCCCCCCCCGTTGATTTCCTCTTGAATCAACCTAAATTATACTGCTTTTGCTTGGTACTCAGTCTTCCCAGTAGCTCCCACCTTTACCTAACATGGAACTCAAAGCACAACCTTTTTTTTTTAAACTAAATTTATATAATTATGCAGAATTTTCATTTTTCAAACAATATTATTGGCATTTTGAGAGCAGAAGCCTTGTCTTTTTTTTCTGTGTAATACTGGGCAGCATTTTTTTTTTTTTAAGATTTTTTTTTTATCTATCAGAGTGAGAGAATGAGGGAGGGAGAGAGAACGGGAGCACAAGCGGGGAGGGGGGTAAGGGGCAGAGGGAGAAGCAGACTCCCTGCGATTATGACCTGAGCTGAAGGTAGATGCCTAACCAACTGAGCCACCCAGGTTCTCTCTTTTTTTTTTTCTTTTTAGATTTTATCTATTTATTTGAGAGAGAGAGGTGCTCTTTTTTTTTCTTTTTAGATTTTTATCTATTTGAGAGAGAGAGAGAAGCTTAATAAGTACTTATGGAGAGTATTGATACATATGCTGGTGGGCCTATTCTTGCTGCCTCCTACCCTCCCAGAGTCAGCTAAAGCTTTTGCCAGTTAAAAGGAAATAATCCAGATCTAAGTCTCTTTTTCTCTTACCCCAGAAGCCTCCTTAAAAAAAAAAGCCCTTTCAGTGGTCTGAATCACAGATGACAGATAATGTGGTTTGCATGTGGCCACTTCCCCATCACTTTGTCCATGGCAAACTACTAATTATTGGTTGTTTTTAGACATGACCTCCTCAGTGTAGCACTTCAGGTAGCTATTACCTATTGAGCATAATTGGTAAATGATATGAAACCTTTCTGCTATCCTTGTCCTAAACCAAGAGTTCCTGAATTAAGCCTTGTATCAGAATCACCTGAGATACTTTTATTTAAGATTCCCTAGGTTTCACCCTAGACTCTTGAGTCAGGGTTTTCAGGAATGGATTATTAGAATTGGTTCTTATAAAGTTGGCAGTGGTTTGTAGACTGGCTTTGGGGACCAGACAGGTAATTTTTTATTTTGTTAAACAGCTCTAGCAGTGGGAGACTGTAGCTTCCCATCTTTTCAGTTGCAATACAGCTTGACATTCCTCTGGTAATCAGTACATTCTGATATGTTCAGTTTACTTTTCAGGGATATGGTAGGATCTCTTGCTTTGAATTACACCAGGCAAAGCACATGAATCAAATGCCCAAGATAAAAGATACAGGATCCAGAGAGGTGGCATCTTGGCTTTCTAAATATAACTGAGTTTAAATTTAAAGCCTCAAAACCCTTAAACCCTTCAGCCCTCTGAAAGCTTATTCTCTCTGTTTAGTGAATACCTTTAAAAGTTTAAAATAGAAGAGTTCAAATTTTTGGAGTGAACAGTCTTTTGAATTTTTCCCATATTTCATGTACGTTCAATAGAAGTGACTTAAACATATATGATTTAATTTCATATATTTTTGTCAGATTTTCCATAAAAACAAATCTATAAATTGGGAAAAAGTTCTTTATTAGACCACATAATATGATCTTGGGACCGGAAATTGTGGTTAAGTTATTGAGCAAAGTAGAGAGACTGAAGCTTCAGGATTATCTGTGGGTTAATGACAGACCCAGAAATAGAATCCTGTGTTATTTGCTTGGGTTATGATTTGGTTTGAAGAGGGTGGCCTGTGATCTGTTTACATAAATTGCCCGAAGTAAGGTTTGGGGTTTGGAAGAAGCTATAGCTCTGTGATGTTTGGCCAAGAAGCTCCACTCCCCCGACATTTACCACCTGTTTGATTGACACCAGACCTAAACTATGGAGGGGAAAGAGGCAGTTAGTTCAGACTCTTTAGTCTTAAAACAGTCTTAAAAAGCTAAAGCTGATTGTTGCTTGCCAGGCATTTTTCATATTCCATTTTAGAGAATAACAAGGCCTGGTCTTGGTTTTGTTTTAGGAGGAGAGAGGTATAACCTAAATAGTTGATTTGTAGATACTAGTAGAATGTCTTTATGTAGAATTTTGTATAAGATTTTTTTATGAACCATAAGTGTATCTTCATTAAATATGTTTAATTAATAGATGGTATGGTTTGGAAATAGTAGAACTCACCAGCAAACAAACTTTCCTGAACCACTAATGGTTCGGGGGTTACAGATTTGAGAATACTGCTGTAGTAGCGTTGCTTTCTGGTGAAGTCATTACTTTTACTCTCCCTTTCCTGTTCCAGTTTGGGGGTGGGGGTGGCTCCTGTGGCACTAGTGAGGGAAGAGGCAGGAACTGAACAAGAACATTTGTGTGATGGAGTTGTAAACTTGCTCTTTTTTTTTAAGCTTTATTGAGATAGAATTCATATACCGTACAGTTCACCTATTTAAAGGGTGAAAATCAGTGTTTTTTAATGTATTCACAGGGTTGTGTAACCATCACTGCAGTCTAATTTTAGAACATTTTCCTCTCTCTGAAAGAAATCCCATACCCAGTCAATCCCCTTTACTCCCCCACTCCTCAGACCCTAAGAAACTAATCTAATTTAATGTAACTGTTGATCTACAGTCTAACTACTAATATAAATTTGCCTGTTTTGGACATTTGATGTAAATGGAATCATGTAGTCTTGTAACTGGCTTCTTTCACTTACCATGTTTTCAAGGATCATGTTGTAGCATGTATCATTCCTTTTTTATTGCCAACTACTATTCCACTGTATGGATATAGCACATCTTATCCATTCATCAGCTAGTGGGCATTTGGATTGTTTTCACTTTTTTGCTATTATGATTTAATGCTGCTATGAACATTTGTGTATAGATTATTCTGTGAATGAATGTTTTTCATTTCTTTGGTATATACCCTAGGGGTGGAATGGCTGTGTCATATGGTAACTCTGTTTAACTTTTTAGTAAACTGCTCAACTGTTTTCTGAAGTGGCTGCACTGGTATCTCATTGTGGTTTTGATTTGCATTTCCCTGATGACTAATCTTTTCTGTGCTTATTGGACATTTGTAGATCTTAGTAACTTCATCTTTGCCCATTTTTTTGCAGTCAAATGCTCTACCTATGAGCTGTATCTCCAAATCTTTTTTTTTTTTTATTTGACAGAGAGAGAGACACAGAGAGAGAGGGAACACAAGCAAGGGGAGTGGGAGAGGGAGAAGCAGGCTTCCCGTGGAGCAGGGAGCCTGATGCGGGGCTTGATCCCAGGACCTTGGGATCATGACCTGAGCCGAAGGCAGACGCTTAACGACTGAGCCACCCAGGAGCCCCTATATCTCCAGATCTTTGCCTGCTTTTAAATTGGATTATCTTTTTATTATTGAGTTTTAAGAGTTCTTCATATATTCTGGACACTTAACTTGCTCTTCTAACTATGGATTGTTTCTAAATTATTTGCCTTGAGGTAGGGAGAAGTATTCGATGGAAGACTTTATTTAAAAGGTCTGGTGAGTTTTCAGTCAGATCTTGTTCTTATTTGAAGTGTACTCTCTTTTTCCAGCTCTTGAGGAACCTGGTTTATTCATATATTGAACAAACATGACAGCTAACTGTATGCCAGGTTTTGGGGACGTAACAGAATGAAACAAACTTTTATGTGCATTCCAGTGGGGAAGAAACAGTAAAACAGAAGTCGTATCAGTTGGTGACAAGAGCTGTGAAGAAGAAAACAGGGTAATGGGGGATACAGTGTGATGAACGTTCTAACATATTCTTCACCTTCTGTGATTTCTTAATCTGTTCCTCTCTGACTGCTTGACCTTGTTGCACTTCCCATTTATCTTCATTTTATATAATTTGTAGCTAAACCTCTGTATCCCCTCCCCTAATTCTTAACCTTTTGCAGTCTATTTTTGCTTTCACTAGGGCACAAAACCCACCCTCTATACTATCAATGATCTTCTAATGAAAGCCAATATTCTCTTTTCAGTATGTGTCCATCTTAATTGACATGTCGCCTTCTGTGCATTAAATCACTTGCAGCCATCTCCAGGACAATTTTCTCAAGTTATTTTTATTTTAAACTAGTTCCTCTTCTCTTAATTATCTATTAGGTCTCCAAAGTTAAGTTTGGCCTCCTGTCTTCCTTTAATTCTCCCGCGGTGAATTGATCATTCTGACATGGTTTTAATTGCTTTCTGAGAGCATAGGACTCTGAGATCTCCCTTTTTAGCTCAAGCCGTGCCACTGCCTTTAGGTGTAGCTAGTGGAGGTGAGATGAGCAGCTGATTGCTACTCACTCAGCAGGATTCTTTTCCCCTTACTCCTTCCTCTGGCAGATTTCTGTTCAGGCTGATTAAGACAGGTTATTTCTTTGCTTTAATAATTACCTGTGACTAATGGTATAACAAGTCACCAGGCTCAGTTAAGTAACATGAGTCAAAGGGGTTTTTTCTTCATGGATGCCAGTGAATTTTATACTTTCAAGTCTTTTGAAAGACAGGTCTAAGTTCAGAAGCTAAAACAAAAAAAAAGAAGGAATAGTTTCTTACCTCTAGTGCTGTAGCATTTATTTTCAACAAACTTGTAGTTCTTTTTTCTAATATGCTGATGCTTTCATTCAAGCTATGGTCACTGTAAGTGAGGCATGACTCTTCTCTTTTGTGGAGAGGAGGAAATTAAGCCATAGAGAAGGTTAACAGTATACCTAAAGTCATAATTGGGATTCCAAATCTAGGTCTTGACTCAAGGTCATGAATGTCGTAAGTTCTTTGTAAACTATAAAGCATTATATTCCTGTGTTGGTGGGAGAGAGGAGAATAAGAATTAAGATAAGAATTTCTTGGGAGCTTTTTCAAAATTCTTCGTCACCTCCTGCTCCCAAATAATGCATTATTATACTACTGTTAGTCTCTTAAACATCTGCTTCCTAAATGTAGTTTATAATTAAGTTTATTTTATTAAAAATTTTTTAAGTCATCTCTGTGCCCAATGTGGCGCTCGAACTCACAACCCTGAGATCAAGAGTCACATGCTCTACTGACTGAGCCAACCAGGTACCCCTGTAACTCAATATAATATACACTTGCAGACTGCTTACATTATTAAAAGGAATTCCATACTCTTGTGTTGGTTATGGTATATAGTACAGTTGCTTTTAGTGGAGCATACTCATCAGTGAATGGCTGTTTTTTACTACCCATATTCTGGTTGTGCCATTTTACACAAACTTTCTTATATGTTGATTTTTTTAAAGGATTTGGAGAAAATTCTACAAGGTGCTTTTGGCACCAACTCAAACTGTGTAAATTATGGATATAATTGAATGAGTTAATATAATTATTCAACTATAATTGGCTTTAGAAATGTGAGTTTGTAATTCAGAGGACACTGAGACTTTCCTGACTGAACTGTGAACTTTAGCTTTCTTTTGTGAGATTTCCATGTTGCTGGTCATTTGCTGGGTAGGGAGAAGATTGGCAGATGTTTGTTCTTTCAGTTAACCAGCCTGGGGTTAACTCGATCTCAGGACCCTGGGATCAGGACCTGAGCTGAAGGCAGACACTTGACGACTGAGCCACCCAGGCGCCCCTAAAGTTAGTGTTTTATTGAGATACAAATTCACATACTGTAAAGTTTACCATTTTAAGGCATAGAATTTGGTTTAATGCTGAAGTTTTTTTTTAGTATTTTTATTAGGGACTTTTGGTCACTACTAATCTACTTTCCAAATATGTGGTCTTTTGTGTCTGACTTCTTTCACTTAACATAAGGCTCTCAAGGTTCATCCATGTTGTAGCATGTAACAGGACTTCATTCCTTTTTACGGCTGAATAATAATATTGTATATCATGGATATTGTGTAGATATGCCACATTTTGTTTATCCATTCGTAAGTTGAACATTTGGTTTATTTCCACTTTTTGGCCATTATAAATAATACTGCTATGAACATTTATGTGCAAGTTTTTGTGAACATATGTTTTAAATTCTCTTGGGCATGCACACACGTGTACCTGTGTGTATCTGTCTATTCATCCCCAAGAGGATTTTATACACACACACACACACACACACACACACACACACACACACACTCGTGTGTAGCATTGAGTTGCTGGGTCATATGGTAACTTTTGGAGGAGTTACCTTTGTTTTTGCTAAAACCGATATTGTAGAATATTAATAGAATGTGATTTAGTCTTAAAAGTCAAATGGGCTAGCTCACTCTCCACATTCTCTTATCCCCACCTATCCAATCTAGACCATGGGACGGCCCACCTGATAGGTAGATTGTTACTGTCAACAGAGCAGGTGCATCCAGATCACTGCCTGTAGAGTCCTGAAGTAGTCCTGAGTTAGCTCTACCCAGTAACCAAGTTATTTACCTTTTTGGTGAGGAGTGGCCTAAGAGCCTAGGAGTGTTTAGGGAAGTCATTCCTCATAGAAATCAAGAATTGGAAAGACATGTTCTGTTTTAACAAAGGCAAAGAAAGGAGTTAGGCTAGAAGGCCATTCTTAGATAAAAGGACTGTGTCATTTTATGATAGGAAATACATTAAAGATGATGAATTTTGTTTTGGAATGACAGATTTCGGTTTTCCAGGATGGAATGTTGTTAGATATTTATGTTTGTAGATTAGGAGATTGATCCCTGTTAGAGATACAGATAAGAGATTCATACAGGTAATTGAAATGTGAGTAGTTAAATCATCCATAAAGTAAAACAGTAAAGTGTCTAGTAATTACTGTATCTGGAAATCTTTGAGGTTTTGATTCTGCATACTGTTTCAGCTATATCTTTCTCTGAGTGGCTTGTTTCCTTCTGGGTTTTGTGATTCCCCCCCCCCTTCTGGGTTTTGTGATTTTTTTTTTTAATTGTGAATTAATTAGTTAATTTTTAAAATATTTTATTTGAGAGAGAGAGAGAGTGCTATCGAGCGAGCACAAGCAGGGAGCCCATTGTGGTGCTCAACCCAGGACCAGGGGTCTTGACCTGAGCTGAAGGCAGACGATTAACTGACTTAGCCACCCAGGTGCCCCATGAATTTATTTTGGTACCTTATCTGTGAGAGTTCTAGACCTAGATCAAAGGCAGATTCCTCAGAGAGGGTTTACATTTGATTTTCAAAAGTGTGGGTGGGGAATATTACCATTCTAGGACTACCCTAAACAAAATTCTAAGTATGAAGCTTTTTAAACTATAATCTAGGTGAGAATCAGCTTGTGGTTATAAATATCAGGGGAGATACTGTTTTACTGCAATCATAGTCCCCCATCCCCTCGTTGGCATTCAGTGCCAAGGTTAAGAAACAGTCTTCCTTGCTATCTCTCGGGTAGCACTTGGACTTTGCTTCTTGAACCTTGGGCCCCATTTGCCTTCTGAGTGCAAGCTGGAATTCATAGGGTTTGGCAAAATGCCTTGAAGGTGAATGAAAGCTTTTTTCAGTACCCTGCATACTTCTTTAGTTCCTCTGTTATATTTAGTTTTTGGCCTTGAGCGGATGTTATTTTCCTTCAGGATTATTAATTTATAAAGATTTTAAAAGATTTTATCCAATGTTTGTGATTTTCAGTGACATGTTGATTAAGCTATCTATTCTGTCATTCTAGCAGAAATAGAAGTGCCTTGTCTCGGGGTGCCTGGGTAGCTCAGTTGGTTAAGCGTCTGCCCTCGGCTCAGGTCATGATCCCAGGGGTCCGCTTGTTTTTCCCTCTCCCGCTCCCTCTGCCTGTGCTGTCCTGCTCTCTGTCAAATAAATAAAATCTTAAAAAAAAAAAAAAAAAAATAAGTGCTTTGTCTCTCTCCAGTGCATGCAGGAACAATTAGATGTTGGGAATTTGTTCAGCCTCTAGATTTTTTTTTTAAATCTGTTTTTTTTTTTTAGATTTTATTTTTATTTTTTGATAGAATGCAAGCAGGGGCAGTGGGAGAAGCAGGCTTCCCATCGAGCAGGGAGCCGGATGTGGGACTCAATCCCAGGACCTTGGGATCATGACCTGAGCCGAAGGCAGACGCTTAACGACTGAGCCACCCAGGCGCCCAATTCAGCCTCTAGATTAAAGGTTATAGACAGAATCTACTCTTTTGTTTGGTCCACAGGGTATTTAGAAAAGAAAAATCAGGAGATTTCAAATAAAATTTTGGATTCTTGCTATTAGTTCTTAGAATATTGGGCTTGCAATCCTGCTTAGCAGCAATTGGCTGGAACTGGGACTAGCAGCTGATCCATCCCCTTCATTGTGAACATGTTTTCTTTAGTTGCACATAATCTTCACCATTTGTGCAGTGTATGCATATATATATGCTTATGCTGTTCCAGCTTCTCTCATTCATGTTACCTGTAGACATTGTTACCTAAATGCTATTTGTAGAGTACTACCTTGTGCCAGGTAGTAGCGCTAATAGACCATTTTACATTTGTTCATTGAATTATTTAATTCTAATAACAAACCTGCAATTTGTCCCTGATGAGTAAATAAAATTATATAGGCAGTATTTATCCCTAAGTTACAGATGAAGAATTTGAGGTTCAGTGAGGTTACATAAATTCTTCAAGGTCTCATGGTGTCATAGTTGAATTTGAACCTAGAGCTTCTTATTCAAAACTCCTTCCATTTATTTGAATGCTATTTTTAACTTTCTTTAAAGCAATGGAACTATTCTTCACATGAAGTCTTAGTGAATTTTGGTATATAAAACCAGTAAAGATAACACTGCTTTGATTGATGGGATGGGGGACAATTATGTGGGGATGGGAACCTGCATACTCAGCTCTTTGGTTTCCTTTAGGCACTTCTCTGGAATCAATAGGATTCCACGAAATAACTCGGACACACTCTCTGTATAACAAGCATAACAATTTGTTAAATTTTAAGAGTTTTCACCTCCTTTGGATATTACAGTTATAGTGTGTCTCTTTCTTTTATGCTTCCTGGTATGTCTGTCTTCTTCAGTATAATTCCTCTTATTGTTTAATAGCATTTTTGATTCATACAGGTATTTGTTCAGATAGTGGTGAATCTTTTAGCCTTCTATTTGTTTTCAGATTGTTTTAATTAGAAATGAATCTTATTTATAGTTTAATTTACTTCAGAGCTTCTGCTAACTAACTCTTCTTTACTTTTCAGATTCTCTTTGTGGCCAGATGGGTTTGTATGGACAGGCTTGTCCATCTGTAACTTCATTAAGGTGAGTGCTCTTTTTTTCCTTATTGAACATGTAACGTTTTAAAAGTTACGCCATGAATTTCAAGGTGAGGTTCGTAATAAAATATTGTTTGTCAGACAGTGCTATTTGTTGGGTTGGGAGATATTTTTGCCTACAGGGATTATTAGTGGCAATGGGATTTGGATTTTAATTTCCACTTAGTGAATTTACGTATGTTCTTGTATATGGAATAACAAAATTTTTATACTTCTTTCTTTTTAAAAATATTCTGCTTTCTACATGTTTTAATTAGAAAATACACAGTAAATTTGATTACTTTTGTAGATTAAATAAGACTCGGTGCTAGTTTTTATTTCTTTCTAAATGATGATACAAACATGATACCTAGATTATCCTCATTTACAGTAAATAAAGCTTAAAAAGTAGGAACTAAGTTGTATACAACCCAGTAGTCTTAGATTTTTTTGAAGTTGCTAAATCTTTTCTACAAATTAAATCTTACGTGAAATCCTGTGAATAAAACAGATACACACAGGGCTTTTCTACTTGCTTCTTAGGCTTTAATATTCTACCGTCACAATTGCCCCTGAGGGATTGTTGCAATTCCCAGAGCACGGTTTGAAAAAATAACCTAAATCTAATCTGTTAATTGAAATCTTTCAGATTAGAACGTGAAGTGTTGATGACAGTATCTACTGGTCTCATGTAACTGCTGCAGCTAGGTGTATTATTTATTCATTCAGCATACTGAGCACCTAATATGTTGTCAGGCACTATTCTAAATGCTAGGACTATAGCAGTGAACATAACAGATAAAAATCCTATAATCATGGAGCTACATTCTGGTGAAGGGACAATTAATAAACAAGAAATACCTGTTAGTATATATGGTGCTAAAGCGAGCACAAGAAGTATGTTAGTGACAGTGATGAGGGCTAAGGTGAAAAATAAAATAGAGAAGGGGAATGGGAAATACAGGGGTGTGTGTTATTTTAGCCAAGGAAAGCTTTACTGACATGGTGACATTTGAAAACCTGAAAGAGTGATGGACTCTTCGATTTTGGTTATGTGGAATGTGAGCATTCCTGGCAGAGGGAATCCAGGAACTGATGAGGCAGGAGACTTGCCTTATGTGTTAGAGGAACAATATTCTGGATCAAAATTTTTTGTGCCTACAGCTATACATTTAGCATTTAATTAGTACTCTGGTGTCTGAGTTGGGTTATTTAGTATCCTTATATACATCTTTCATTTCTGTAATATTCTGTATGGTCCATCTATAAAGCAGAAAGTTGATATTCTTAAATGTGTGGGTAGAAAACCATTTGTCTTTTTTTTTTTTTTTTTTTTTTAAAGATTCTACCTATCTGACAGAGAGAGTACAAGCGGGGGGAGCAACAGGCAGAGGGAGAGGGAGAAGCAGGCTCTCCGCTGAGCAGGGAGCCCGATGCGGTGCTCGATCCCAAGACCCTGGGATCATGACCTGGGCCAAAGGCAAATGCTTAACCAACTGAGCCACCCAGGAGTCCCCTATTTATTTTTTTTTCCTTTTGTAACTGGAAGCAGGCATTGAGTTTGATACAAGGAAGAGGAGAAAAGAATGACTATTTTTTGATGGTGGTGATGGGGGAGAATCCTGGATTACTTAAAACCACAATAAATTTTAGTCTACTTTCCTGTAGTCTTCCCCAAACCAGAAATGGCCTCCCCGACAGCACTGTCCAAATAGGAATAGAGCCGAACTCTTAACTCAAACCCACTGACGAATGCTTGTTTGCCATGCCTCTCTTGTATGTACTACCTTTATATCTTGTGTTATAATATCTGTATATCTAGAAAATGGCTAGATTGAAAATAGGAAGTATATGTGTTGGTGGAGAAGAACTGGATATGTGGCTGGGAATGAGGAAATGGGTAGGCAGGTAGGGATTTGTAGGCATAGGTAAGAGTGGGAGTGAACATTTTATGTGTAAATAAAGGTGGGGGTGAAATGAAAGTATGTGACATTTAAAAATTTGTTGGATAGGAAAGAGTAGTTAGTAAATTGGATTAAACCTCCCTCCATCCTTAAATATTTAGGCTAATAAACAAGTATTGTTTTTTGTAGATGATACTGGATATTTAATCTGAATATGTTAGAATTATTTTTAAAATTTCACTTGCTGTATTTTATGTATTAAAAAGTAATACGTTTATTGTAGAAAATTTGGAAAGGTAGAGAGCCATTGTTAATGTCTGTATATTATGTAATTCTATACCAGTAGATACTATGTGTGAATTAGAAAAAGCACCCCATATTTTCTTTAAAAGAATGATTGCAAAAGATTTTGTAGTGATAGCAAGATATACTCTTTAATTTAAATAAGTTACTTTTGACACTTTGTTTTTCTTTGCTTGTTAGTATAGGTAGCATTGAATTTTAGCAAAACTTACTGTAACAGTATAATATTCTATATAATGAGACTTTTTTTTTTAAGTCAGGATCATGTCGGGGCAGAAATCACACCACTTGTTTGAACACAGAGATTTTAACAGAATCATTAACTATGTATAAAATTGTTAAGTAGGTAACAAAAGGGATAAAAATAAAACTAAGTATCATGGAGAGAGACACTTTAAGGAGCATCTGCCAACCCCAAGGGCTTGGAGACCAAAGGGAAAACCTAGAGACTTAGGAGGAAGGGTCCTATAGAACCAAAACTCAGACCTTTGAGGAGAAGACACTACATGGCTGGTGCTGGTGTCTGAACTTAAAAGAGGGGTCCCGTGGGTTTGAGACCCAGACCCCTGAGGAATGGGTATTGACTGGTCTTTGTGTCTTTCACTGGGGTATGATGAAGATAGTTCCACAAGTCTTGGAAAAACTATAAACTGGATTCACTTACTACTATGGGGAGGATCTCCTATTGTGGGGATGAAGAAATCTTTGCTGGGGTAATGCTCTTATGAAGCCCAAAGAATAGACAGGAAAGCACCAGTATCTTTTTCCATCTCCAGGGTTTCAGTCCATCTTTAAATGCTCCCTCTTGGCAGAGTCTTATAGGAAACCACCTGGCAAAAAGCACAGATATGGTTTGCAGAGTCCCAGTTTTCAGCATCATTAAGCAGATTGGGAAGTAGGGATGGGGATTTGGAGCTGAGAGGCAATGACTTAACTTGTTCCAACAAACTACTAAGTAGGTATAAAAAGATGTTTTTTCAGATCTGTTTTGCATCCAGTGTTTATGTGATTTTAGTAGTACTTATATGTTGCTAGAAGAAAATCCTAATTTTGTAAATCATGTGAATTTATATTAAAAATTGATGTAAGATTCATAGATATTCCTTGCAATCTGAATCTATTGCATTCATATCCTGAGTTTGGATAGTAAGAGTCTGGATAAGTGAATAGTGAGTCCTCTACATCTGTTCAGTTCCTCAGTTTTGGAAAACAAGAGTGAGAATTCAGATGATGATTGATGCAGATTCTACCAAACAATAGAATCTTAAAAATTTAGCAGAATCTGCTTGGTTCCTGAGTTTGTATAAGATGGATTTGAATCCCGAGATGCACCTGTGTTTTATTTCCATGTACAGATTCAGTAAGAGCAAAAACTTACCAAAAAAGTAGAAATTTCCTTGAACATTTGCTTTATGTAGACAAGTAAACACACGTGTATATAACCTACTTTTTTCACATGTAGCAATAGCTGTTTTTATAATTTGGTTTGATTAAAGCAAAACAAAATTTGATGTTTCTTTAGACTTGTTCAAACAAGGCCCTTTCTGCATTTCTGCATTGCCTGATATTTATTAGAGGATTGATTTTACAGTTCACACGTATATAAATCCTGGGACACTGGGGGTTATCAGTAGCACTATAAGTAGTTTCTGATGACACTGCCTTCTACCTGAGATTTCTTCCTTTTTTTTTCCTATTTTTACCCCTTTTTGCACTTGCTTTTTCCTTTTTGTTATGATTCTCCCTTTAAAAGAGATTTATTTATTTTAGAGAGAGAGCGTGCGTGCACCCTCCTTCCCTCTTCCCCCCACCCTGCCCGTGACCTGGGGGAGGGCAGGGGGAGAGGGCATCCTCAAGCAGATTCCCCGCTGAACACAGCCCAAAGTGGGGCTCTATCCCACGACCCTAATATCATGACTGAGCCAAAATCAAGCTGGCCTTTTAATCGACTGAGCTACCCAGGTGACCCTGTTATGCTTCTCCCTTAAAGATGCTTTTTATTATTGATCCAGTCTGTCTGTTTAGGATATACTAGGAAACACATAGGGATATTTTAGCACCAGAGAAGCTCATGCGTTAGTGTCCCAGATGAATTTCCTGTCCATCTGTTTCCTCATTTCTCTTCTCTTGATATTGATGACCCTGCTATTTAGAATGACCAGAGAAGGGTGGATTTATTTTAAGACCTTTTGCTGCTTTGTTTCTAGTAACAGGCTTGGTATTGTTAAGGCAGCTCTGGTATGTAGTCTTAGAATTAGGTAGATACAGTTTTAAATCTCTGCCACATATTACCCATATGATCTTGGACAGTTACTTCACTTTTCCTAATTTTGCTGTAATAAGGTTGTTAATGCTTACCTCACTGGTCTGTTACGATTCATGGTATTAAATATATACATAAGTCACCTGGCATATTTTTTCCTCTTTTCTCTTTAACATTAGTAGAAAGCAAAAGGGATCATCATTTTTAGAGTAAAAGAGGATTTGTATCCTTTGCTGTCAGCTCAAGAACATGGGGATTTGTTTTCTCACTTCTATTTCCCCTTCACTCTAAATTCTTGGATTCTAGAGTATCTGCCAGTAGTGTTCAGGTTTGCAACTGGCCTTCAGGCTAAGGATGTTGCTGACATTGAATATTACATGTTTATTATATTCATAATTTTATGCTATTAGGTCTCTCCCACACAGTGGCAAAAATAGCTTTTGCATTATCATGCCATAGTTCATTGTTACCATGTTTATCAAGCTTTTGGGGGGAACTGATAGAATCAATTTGCATGTGTAGGTGTGGCATATTCCAATTAAACAGTAATGAGAAGCCCTCTTAATTTTGACAATTACAGAAACTTTTTTTTTTTTTTTAAAGATTTTATTTATTCATTTGAGACACAGAGATACAGAGAGAGAGAGGGAGCAGGAGCAGGGGGAGAGGCAGAGAAAGAAGAAGTAGGCTCCCTGCTGAGCCAGGAGCCTGATTTGGGGCTCGATCCCAGGACCCTGGGATCATGACCTGAGCCGAAGGCAGACACTTAACCATCTGAGCCACCCAGGCACCCCTACAGAAACTTTTCTAAACATTTTGAATTTTTCTGGCTTTTTTTTTTTAAGATTTTTTTAAAGATTTTATTTATTTATTTGACAGAGAGCACAAGCAGAGGGAGAGGGAGAAGCTGGCTTCCCGCTGAGCAGGGAGCCCGATGTGGGGCTCGATCCCGGGACTCCGGGATCATGACCTGAGCCGAAGACAGACGCTTAACCAACTGAGCCACCCAGGTGCACCTCTGGCTTATCTTGTAAAGCTTTACTCTCTGATATAGTAGCCACTAGCCTCATGTGGCTATTTAAATTAATTAAAAATAAAAATAAGGGGCACCTGGGTGGCTCAGTTGGTTAAGCGTTTGTCTTCGGCTCAGGTCATGATCCCGGAGTCCCGGGATGGAGCCCCACATCGGGCTCCCTGCTCCGCGGGAGGCCTTCTTCCTCTCCCACTCCCCCTGCCTGTGTTCCCCCTCTTGCTGTGTCTCTCTGTCAAATAATAAAATCTTTAAAAAAAAAAAATCTAAATGAACAGACCTGTTCTAAGAGCACATCAGTCATTATCAGCCTACATAATACATCAATACTGATTATCATTCCATGATGTGAAAGGGTCTGAAAAGGACTAACTTCCTAGAAATCCCAGTGCTATTTAGGGTAGAACGTTTACTAGTAATCTATAAAAAGCTGTGCAGCTTAAACTCAGTAGACCCTAAGGGAGTCTCTCTGCCTAGAGACTTACCCTGCTTGTTCCATCGGCTCCTAAAGACCCCACATTTTTGGCTTTTTTTGTTTGTTTCTTGTCATCAACACTTCAAAGTTTCTCAGCTTTGCTCTCTTTAACAAAGACTTTATTCTTTGTCTTCTCATCAAGCACAGCAACTTCTTCCATAAATCGTCACAATCTTTTCTTAATGGAACAACCTATTTCCTCCCATGTGCTCAAGTTCTTTACCATCGTCTAAAAATTTACTTGGCAATTTGTAAATATGAGTTTTTCTTTACCTCAACTTTCAACCCACCATTAAGCAGATACTTGATTATCAGATTTTTCTCTCAACTTGAAGAGAACAGAGTACTTATGACTACCAGATTTCAAGACTTACTGTAAAACTACAATAACCAAGACAAGTGGTTTTAGTAAAAGGATAGATATAAAAATCAACAGAACAGGGTCCAAATATGGACTCACCCGTATATGGCCAATTGATCTATTATGATTATTATTATTATTGAAGTATAGTTGACATACAATGTTATATTAGTTTCAGGTGTACAACATATTGATTCCACAGTTCTGTTACTCAGTGCTCAATACAGTAAGTACAGTCACCAGTAATAACGTTACTACAATATTACTGATTATATTTCCTATGCTATACTTAAAATAGCATTTTTACTTATAATAGCTAAAACTGGAGAACAATCCAAATATGCACCAACAGGTAAATGTTGTTGCACATATATCCAATGAAACAAAAAGGTATGAACTATTGATGCATGTAGTGACACCGGTGAATCTCAAGGTAATTATGCTAAATGAAAGAAGCCGGACAAATAAAAGGGTAATACTATACAGTTCCAGTTCTATACAACTTGAGAAAATGCAAACATGCATTTAGGGGCAGAAAAGCAGATCAGTTGATATCTTGCAGAAAGTGACAGGAGGGCACACAACAACACCAGGAAACTTTTGAGAATGATGGATATGTTGTGGTAATTTTATGGGGGGGCTTATCAAATCATACTATGTCAATTACATCTCAATAAAGGTGTTTTTTTAAGCTGTTTTAAATATATATGTGTGTGTGCGCAATCTGGAGTAGTTAGGATTTCTCAGCTAAGATACAAAAAGAAAAACATAAAAGAAAAAAGAAATTGGAAGCAAAAAATTTAAAGCTTTTTTGCTCTAACAAAAAACTTGCATCCAGAATATTTAAAGAACTCTAACAATGCAGTAAGATGACACTACCCAGTTTTTTTTTTTAAAGAAGATTTTTATTTATTTATTAGAGAGAGAGAGAATGAGAGATAGAAAGCACGAGAGGGAAGAGGGTCAGAGGGAGAAGCAGACTCCCTGCTGAGCAGGAAGCCCGATGTGGGACTCGATCCCGGGACTCCAGGATCATGACCTGAGCCGAAGGCAGTCGCTTAACCAACTGAGCCACCCAGGCGCCAGTTTTAAAATGTGCAAAAGATTTGAATAAAGACATACAAGGAGTCAATAAGCACATGAAAAGATGTACATCATCATTAGTCAACAGGAAAAGACAAATTAAAATCACAATAAAAAAAAATGAAAAAAAAAAATAAAATCACAATGAGATACCACTCTATACCCATTAAAATGTTTAAATCTGTTTGAAAACCAGTAGTATCTTCCTTTATGAATTTAGTTTAAACTCCATAGGTTTTATCTTGATATAACAAAAATAACTACATTTGTGCTGTAAGGTAAAGCATGGGTGGTTAGCCCCATTTTATATGGCTTCCAATCCAGTGATCCTCTGATTACATTGCATGGGCTTCTTGGGGTTTTATTTTTTTAATTATCTAGAGGCCTATCTGTAATAAAGAAGCACTATCTTTTTCTCAGACTCTACCTATTCAAGTAGTCTCATCTTTCCATAACTTCCAACTGTACTTTTTTACATAGCTAATACATCACTTTCCAAGTTCCAAATATACATAGGGGGACTGTAGAAAGAATGTTAACTTTGAAGAAAGCGGTTCCTATGCTTAAAATCTTCATTCAGCACCATAACCTTCAACAGGGACCTGTCCATAAGCACCTATCCTTCCGGCTCTCAAGTAAGCATCAGTATAGGGCAAAATAATCTTTCTGCTGTCCTTTTCTTTTGTTGTTTCTCTGAGAATCTTGAATGCTAGTAAGCACATAATGAGTACGTATTCAATATGTATCTGTCAAACTAAACAAAACTGGAACTCTTAGTCCAATTCCAAATCTACAGTTCCAAGAGGAAGGTGAGAATCAAGTCTCCCATTCACTACCCATATGACTATAAGGAAAGGGTCTGAATCCTAAAAAACATCCTCTCTTGAAATCCTAACTCTTTTTACCCAACACTGGATACATGCTGCTTTGTACCAGACACTTCCTGTAGTATTTTGCCTAGCTCACTGTGCCCTTTTCCCAGAGTTGTCTCCATCCCCAGGGCCCTGAAAGTCTTATCTATACCAGAGCTATGTGAGTACTACAACAAATTAAAGGATGAGAACTGGAGCTGACACCTGACCTAAGTTGTTCGCCTGAATTTTCTTCCTTAGGAATTCAGAATTAGGACTGAAATGGTTTGGGCTGGTTTCCTGAATAAAGAAGCTATGAAACTTGAGAGGTACAGGATGCCCATATGCCAGAAAGGTAAAGAAAGCTGGTTTGTAGAAATGGAGAAATAAATTACAATCAGAGAAAAGCAACAGAGAAGAGAGTATACTGCCTTGGTTCCTAAGAACCTGAGTTCTATCCCCTCAAGAGATCCAGCTATCCCTCAGTTCTGTGAAATACCCCAGTATTCTCCACAAATAAAACCCTTTTCTGTTTTGTTTGATACATCCAGTGCTGGTTTCCTTTACTTGCAGCCAAGCAAAGCTTGACTAAAATAAGTTTACTAAATCAAATCATAACACTTTATTTTTCAGTATTATTTTATACCTTAAACACTGTTGACAGGTACAGATTTTATGTTTAACTCCTCTTTTACTTTGGCAATATACCCAGCGATGCTTTTTATTTCCTATTACCTCTGATACTATTTCCCCCACATATATGAATTCATGACAACTCAAATTTCTCTACCATCCCCCCATATAAAAAGCTGCTGCCTTTCATAAGATTTTTTTCAATTTTATCACTAGTTTTCTATCACTTTTTTCCTGTTTCCTGCATTGATACTTTCCTTTTCTAATTATTTTTATAGTATCCTCAGTTAAGTGGAATATTTTTGACATCCCTCATTTTAAGAAAACACCTCAAATTATGATGAATACTGACAGCCAAGAGGCAGAACTTCGTGATTAAGAGCATGGGCACTGGAGCAAGGCCTACATATGAATTCCAGCTCTGTCCCTTTATTCACTGCATGTCCTTCAGCTAAGCTTAACTTTTGTATCTCTCTTTCCTCATTTATGAAATGAGGTACCAAGCTTATAGAGCTGTTAGAGGGATTTAATTAATATACTTTAAAATGCTTAAATAATGCCTGGTCTAGTAGTGAGAACACCATAAAAGCTTAGATATATCAAAGTCAATATTTAGTCACAAAAGTAACTTTTAATAATAAGTCAATGACTAGTCAACGATACTCTTCAATATCTAATACTCAGAAATGGAAGCCCTAGGGGATTCGGTCATCTTAGATCAAAGATTAAGTTACATTTAGGATGCTCTAAGCCAGCACTGTCCAACAGAACTTTCTGCAACAATGGAAATGTATGTGTGCTATCCAGTGTGCTAGCCATTAGCCACGTGTGGCTATTGAGCACTTTTAAAATATGGCTAGTGTGACTAAGAAACATTTTTAAATTTTTATTTTTTTAAGATTTTATTTATCTCACAGAGACACAGCTGAAGGCAGATGCTTAACCAACTGAGCCACCCAGGCGTCCCAACTTTTGCAAATTTTTTAAAAACATTTAATAGAGACAGCTGGATTCTCATCTCTGCTTCTGCATTGAGTCTGATGTGATAACACCCATCACATAGCATGTGAAAAGTTCCACTGTACACTTATCAGAGGATGAGAGTGGAAAAGGCAGATAACATCTTATTGTGAAAATTGTTTTGACCCTTCAGATTCCCTGAAAGGGTGTCTGGACCACGCTTTGAAGACAACTGAATCCTAGACATCACATGTAGAAGTTTAAGCTGTTTAGCATTTTCCGTGCGTCATACTTAACCCTAAAAGGTAAGACAGGATTACCTTCCACAAGGTTAGCCTCTGCCAGCACTGACGCCATGCTACTGGTATAATGTATAGTGAGCTAAAGCAGTATGGTTGTAGAAAGGTTAGGATAAACACTTCAGTGAGATAGGAGGAACCAGTGCATACGTGTTACTCAGAGGACTTTTATTATATGGACATTTTGTATATATATACACACACACACGCACACACATATATTTTAAACTAAGTATAAGGAGTGTTAATAGATTTTGTCTGGGTTTTTAACTTTTTTTTTTTTTTTTAAGGATTTTATTTATTTATTTGAGAGAGAACAAGCCAGAGAGAAAGCACAAGCAGGGGGAGAGGGAGAAGCAGACTCCCCACGGAGCAGGGAGCCTGACATGGCGCTTGATCCCAGAACCCTGGGATCATGACCTGAGCCGAAGGTAGACAGTTAACCCACTAAGCTTCATGGGCGCCCCAGGGTTTTTAACTTTTTTTTTTTTTAAAGATTTTATTTATTTATTTATTCATGAGAGACAGAGGGAGAGAGAAGCAGAGGGAGAAGCAGGCTCCCAAGGAGCAGGGAGCCCAATGCGGGACTCGATCCCAGGACCCTGGGATCATGACCTGAGCCGAAGGCAGACGCTTAACCATCTGAGCCACCCAGGCGCCCCTAACTTTATTTTTAAAGAGAGAGCGAGTGCACGCACAGGGCGCACATGAGCAGGGGAGGGGCAGAGGGAGAGGGAGAGAGAGAATCCTAAGCAGGCTCAAAGCTCAGTAGTACAGAGCCCAATACGGGGATCAATCCTAGGACTCTGAGCCAGAATCAAGAGTCAGACGCTTAACTGTCTGAGCCACCCAGGTGCCCCTGTGTGGTTTTTTTTAAATAACAGCTACAGAGATGGCTTTGAGTGTTCTGGTGTTAAAGGGACTAGTGTTCATCAGTATTTCCAACTACTCAGATTCTAGTACGTGAGATCTAAATGCAAAATACAGTCTTTACTTGATGACAGAATATAGTTGAGTGGTTAAGGTCCAAAAATGTTTATATTTCCTTCCTACATTGTGGAGCAAAAGATACCTAAGATGAGAATCACACATATAGTGTGAAAATATCTTTTGACTACATGATCCCTAAGTTTGTACCCTGAATGGAATTCTAACTATGAGTATGACTTGTATGAATTTAGAATACAGTTTTATGAATTTAAGATTATATGTGGAGTAATTTGGAGAGAATCTAGAGAAGAGCAATAAATATATTAGGGTTCCAAATTCAGATCCTGTTGGAGAAGTTCTGGACTTTAAAACTTAAGAGAAAAGGGAACACAAAAAGTTGTGTTAATATTGTAAAATATGTGAAGCATCATTATGAATAGAACTCTGACCCGTTCTCATTTTCCAAGAGAGAATTTAAAGAAATTTTCTTCTCCGTAGCAAGGGAGATAGAGATTAGCCAGTTAAAACTTTTAATTTTTTAAAAAAAATTATTTATTTTTAAAGTAATCTCTGTGCCCAGCATGGGGCTCAAACTCATGACCCTAAGATCAAGAGTTACGTGCTCTACCAACTGAGCCAGCTAGGCTCCCCTAGCCAGTTAAACCTTTAAAAAAAACCAACCAACCAAACAAAAAACGCATACTTTAGAGTAACATACCTTAGAACAGATTGAGTAAGTTGTGAACTTTTCTTCCCATGGAGATCTTAAAGAGTATTGTTAGTCTCCAAAATAGGTTATACCAGGACTTTAAGCGATGACCGAATGAGGTTCTTTTTCATCTCTGATTTTATGATAAATAGCTCTGAAATCACAACAGTTTTACAAGTGACAGTTGTCTCACTAAATCTCCTGGATTTTTGCATTAGCTGTGTTGTGAATATTCTTGGAATGTTAAGTGGGAAGAGAAGTTGTGAAAGTCAAGAGGTTTGAAGAGTGACCTACTATTTGTTTATTGGATTCCTTCTAAATTATGATTCCTCCACCTGTATTTTCACTTCAAACCAGTGAGGATTTTTCAGCTTATTTTCTAAAAAGGTCATTGCTTATAGGAAGTACCTTTGTGGAGATTTGTTTGACGCTGTCCATTTTTTTCCTAAATGGAGCAGAGATCAGCTGTTTTGAAAAGCTGGGAGTTTTTACTGGAAGAGAAGAGCAAGTAATTTTGGAGTTTATAATACCAACATTGGGGGCCAATATTAGAGGCTTAGGGCATGTGAGATGGGAGAACCAAAGTATAGAAAGTAGTTAGAAGTATGCCAGATATAAACCATATTGAAATTTTGTCAGGATTAAGCTGATCTTGCACCAGGAAAATGGAAAAGCTTATTTCTTTTTTTTTCCAAGTTACTCTTTGTCTCTCTGCTGCAAGATACCTAACTGGGGGTTTTATACTCAAGAACTGTTGACTTGGAATTCCTTTATGGAATAATAGGATTTTGTGGGCTGCTTCAGGAATCATCGTATCATCTTATTTCTATGGGGAAAAGTATGTTCTCAATTTTCATATATAGTCTACAAACAAAATTTTAAAACCTAATACTTTCTGGGTCACTTTAGAGTAAATATGAGGGGCTCATTTCCATTGAGGCTGCTAAATGATTATTGTATCATTTAGGACATGTAAGTCTAAAACCACTGAGTAAGAGTGACAGCCTTTTAAAATTTGGAAAATTCTGGGGCGCCTGGCTGGCTCATTTGGTGGAGTGTGCAACTCTTGATCTTGGTTGAGTTTGAGCCACACATTGGGTGTAGAGATTACTTAAAATCTTTTTAAAAAATGAAATAAAATTTAGAAAGTTCTGAAGAGTATGCATTTGGTAATAAAATTGACTGTGTGTTAGAAACTATTCTTAGTGCTTTGTATGCATTAACTCATTTAATCCTCACAGCAATCCTTTGGGTTGGGTACTATTTTTATCTTCATCTTACAAACGAGGAAACTGAGACATAAAAGATTAATTTACTTGTGTAAGGTCACATAGCTTAAAGTGGAAGAGTTTGGATTCTAATCCAGGCAGACTTGCTCAGCAGCCTGTGTTCTTAATTACTAAGTCGTATCTTTTCCGATGTAGGACGCCGTTAATTTTGCTGAAATTGAACTAAGAGTAGAAACTTTGATTTTGCTGGTGTATGAAAACTAAAGTAACACCAGCTGCTTTTGCTTGGAAATAGCTTAAATTATTACCTCATTTATAAGTTAACATTTTATTTTTTGTCCTATGGTTATAAAATATAAAATCAATCTGTAGTAGATTATTTTCTTTTTTAGTTTTCCACCACGATTTGCCCCTATGGGTACACAAATATTCACATGTACTTTTCCTATGTATTGAACTTACTTGCTCTTTTCTCAAGGGAGACAACCCAGAGTTTCATCCAGTTATTATAATTAGCTGAAAATCTAAGCTCTTTAGGTACAGTCTCTTTCATCAGATGCTGGTGTGGCTTCTTGTGGATCAAAGATCTATAAACCAGATGAGTTATTTACATTCTACCTAATATGTAGTGGTGGAGAAAGATTAGGATAACAGCAGTAAAAGCTATTATTCAGAAAAGGGGATAATGGGAAACACTCAATAGTCATTAGTGCATTATAAAATCTTACTGGGTCGAAGTGACAGTGACGCCTTGACAGTGTAGTAAGTTCCTTGACTTTGCTCTTTGGTAGGGCCTCCATTGTCTACTATGCCTTCTGAAAGATCCTACCTTGTCCATTATCTTCCATGACTACGTCTGAGATGGATATTAGTGAAGATGCCCTTTCTGGGAAATGTACAGCTTTTATAGCTCACTTCCTGTTGATGAGCTTGGGTATTATTTTGGAAACTTAAGAGGCTTTTGCAGTCTGGTCTCTTTCTCTCCCCCAACCTCCCATACAATTATCTTAAAATACTTAGTTTCTAGACTTTTTGCTGCTTTGATCCATAACGCCTGCCCAGACAGAATTTTTCAGTGTGAAGACTGTGCCCTTTGTGCTCCGTTTTACCGCAGGAATTTCCAGTCTTGTTTTGGTGCCATGGAACCCCTTCAACAGTCTGGTGAAACCTGTGGATCCATCTCAGAATGTCTCAAAATTCACAAAATAAAGTACTTGGGATTACAAAGGAAACCAATTATATTGAAATATGGTTAGCAAAATACTAACTTTGAAACATAGTAATGTGTGCTTTTAACATATTAAATGAAAGATCTAGTGGCAAGTCTAATACACTAGCATAATTTTAAGTAGTTAAGTTTATTTATTTAAAAATTTTTTAAGGATTTTATTTATTTGACAGAGAGAGGCACAGCAAGAGAGGGAACACAAGCAGAGGCAAGGGCAGAGGGAGAGGGAGAACAGGCTTCCCGCCAAGCAGGGAGCCTGATGCGGGGCTCGATCCCAGGACCCTGGGATCATGACCTGAGCCGAAGGCAGACGCTTAACGACTGAGCCACCCAGGCGCCCCTAAGTAGTTAAGTTTAAATTAAAAGTTGAGATTCTGCAACATTTGCATGTGAGAAGAATACATTTGTGATTTTTATTGGTGGCAAAGTCACAAGTACTGTCAATGCTACTATGATTTGTTGTCTAATTTCATAATTAAAGGAAGTGCTAAATTTCAGTTACAAGTTAGTGGAAATGAAGAGTATTTTTTTCCCCACCCAAGTTCATTGACATCTTCTGGCTTCTGAGGGAAAGATGGTTCTGATGAGGCCATTTGAAACAATGGTGGAAATCATTGGTGGAAAGACAACACCCTTATGACATTGCTTTTGTGTGGCAAGATACCAGTCTTCTCTACTGCCAAGGCTGCAGTTTTGCAGCTACCATTCAGTTATTTCCATTTGCTACTTCAGAAGCAGTTGGTTTTTTTCCAGCTATGCAAGGCTTTAAATTATAGGACTGTTAGCTTAAATTGTGGGCCATACGCAGGGAGTTACCTCCCTTAGCAAATCTGTAGTTTCTCCCTCTCTGCTTGCAGCTCTAATAGAAGTTTATTTCTCTCTCAGGATTTTGTTTTAAGTGACAAGAAGAAGCCAAAGCATGCCAACATTCTAAATTTTTTTATATTTCTCTCCTTGCCATAGCCTTAGTTGGCATGTGGTTTGTTCTCTAACTTCTGTATATGGCCAAATTTGACCAAATCCTTTGTCACTCTTTAAGAAGGTCACCAGTTTTCCAACCTGCAATATCAGAGTTAATGTTTGCCTCATCACCTCCTCCTTTAAGAGTGTCTTATTTTAGGTTCTCTTACTTGTATCCCCCACTTCCTTATCCCAGATGTCATGTTTGTTAAGAATTGCATTCATCCACTGGTGATCTTTTTATGGTAGTTAAACATACAAGTCTGGAAGGTAGGCAGTTCAGGGTTCAGATGGCAGCTTCACAATTGTTTCACAAAAAACTCAGGGACCCAGATTCCTTCTCTTTGCTCCTATGTCCTCAGTGTATGGCACTTTCAAAGATCACCTTACGGATTTTTTTTCTGTATCAGTTAGGGAGGACGTTAGGTTTGAGGTTGGTGTTGAGGAGAGTAACTACCATGACTTCCAGTGCTTTGACAAAACCTCAGATGCGAGGCCTTCTGGCCAAGCGTCTGTGATTTCATATTGTTGGAGCGTTCGCTGTATCCCTGGGGGTTGCAGCTTTCTATAAGTTTGCTGTGGCCGAGCCAAGAAAGAAGGCATATGCAGATTTCTACAGAAATTATGATTCCATGAAAGATTTTGAGGAGATGAAGAAGGCTGGTATCTTTCAGAGTGCAAAGTGATTTGGGAATGTAAAGAATTTCTTTGGGTTGAGTTCCATTGAAGTCTGTCACTGACCTGTGTTCCTGAACTATGAAACACAAATATTGGCTTATGGAATAGTTTGTCTTGATAAATAAACAGCTAACAAATAAAAAAAAATCACCTTATGATCGAAGATGACACTGGAGCAGTAGCTATCGTGTCTTCAGAGAGCAGGAATGGCAGGAGGCACAGTGCCATCCAGAATGAAATTGAGATTGTATTCCTTAGGAAGAAGATAAAAACAGATGTTAGGTGGCAGTTAATGGTTTCTGCCATAGACCTTACTTCTGGTTGCCTTGGGTGGTAAGATTCTGTAACGGGAGTTATATATTTAAAAAAGTATATATATAGGGGCGCTTGGGTGGCTCAGTTGGTTGTGTCCAACTCTCTGTTTTGGCTCAGGTCATTTGAGATGCAGCCCGCATTGGTCTCGCACTGGGCGTGGAGCCTGCCTAAGATTCTTCTCTCTCCCTGCTCCTCCGCACTCCCTCTCAAAAAAAAAGTGTGTGTGTGTGTGTGTGTGTATTCCTTGAGATGCATATGATCAGAATTACTGCTGTGGTAATTATAAGGATTTCTTTTTGAGTTTTTAGTTGCTCAGTTTTTCTTATGAGTCTTAAGATGACTCTTTCTTAGGATTTTTCTGAAGTCTTTTAAGATGAAATGCCAAGTGCCAGGAATAGAGTGAGAGGATTCAGGAATATCTAGGTCACGACATCACTATCCTCATTATTCTTACTTTCCTTGATGTCTTCTTCTTACCTTTATTTAGGAAGCCAGCAGTATCTCTACCCATTTCCCCCCTTTTTGATAACACTGTTGAAAACTTCCTGAGTAATCCTTGGTTACTCGTTGGAATTAGGGAGGTTGCAGAGGGAGGCCAAGCAATGTGTTAAAGTACCTAGAAAGTTTATTTGGGATCCTATTAGTGGCGCTGTTTCATAAAGTGGGATTAGAACCCCCGCCCTCTCCCCATCTCATGGCTTTATGTTGAGTTTTTATATCTTGATACTGTTTACATTTTCATGTTATGCAGAGAAGATTCGTCATGAAACTTTTTTTTAGCAATAAATATCATAGATGTAAGACCTGAGTTTTCCATGCCCTGCTTTCTCCCATAAGTAACATTATCTTTTTATCTTTGCTTCTATCTTCCCCAGAACTCTCTCTGTTCCTGTGTGGTGCTACTTGTCAGCCTGAGTCATACTTTTTTCCAGTTCATAAAGGACTTCAATCCTGTGATTATCCTTACCTCATGCTATTGAGTCCTTTTTTCTTTTGCCTCTTCCTTTTAGCTTGTCAGTGTGTACGGTTTCACTTGTTTTGGAAGGATCACACCCACACCTTCATTGGCTAGTAACTGTTTCAGTCACTTAACCATTATTTATTGACCCTTCACTTACTATGTTCTTAGGGATTGGAGAGAGAGAAAAGAAGAAGAAAGTTTCTTATTCAGAACTCATGGACTCTGGGGAGAGAGATATAGTTATAATGTTGTATGAGTTCTGGGATAGAGAGGTGTTGACATGCTACTATGGGAGTAGGATCTAGTTCACTTGAGATGGAAGATAAGAGTGGACTGATGAGGCTTTCTGGAGGGGGAAGTGTTTGGTCTGAGTCTTGAAAAAAAGTAGAAGCCAGCTAGGCAGTGTTAGATGGGAAAGACATTCCAGAAAGGAATGTTTTTAATCCAAATACTGTTATTTTTCAGATAACATGTACCTGGTGTGGTGTTAGGTAGCATCTGAAGTATTAGTTGTATGGTCACTGTTCTCAATGGGGAGGTGGGGGAAGAGGGTAGTAAGCTTAGGTGTATGATGCAATTATACATATGAAACAGCATGGTAGATGCCAAATTGAGGTTATAATTGCTCCAGGGATTTAGAGAAGGATTAATAAAAGATTAATAAAAACTACAGTAGTTGAAAATGAGTTTAATTTGGTATAATAGGAAAAAGGGAACCATTGAAAGTTTTCGGGCACAATGACATGAAAACAGTGCTGATAGATTTCTCTTGGAGTGTATGCATGGACTCTGGAGGTGATTAGCAGAGAGGAGTGGTTAGAAATCAGACTCCAGGAGGCCAGCTAGGAAGCTTTTGGAATGAGGTGAGGTAATGAGGGCCTGACATTTCTTAACCAGATTTCCATAACCAGATTCCTCAGAGCCTCCCATGCTGTTCTTAAATTTACCACCATCTGTTCTCTTATACAGGCGGACTTCTGTCATCACCATTCCATTAAGAGGTTTCTTTCTAAAGTTACTGATGATCTGGTCATATCTAATGGTCATTTTTTGTGTTCTTTGTGCTTAATGGAGAACCGCTGTGGCAACCAGGTGACACACCAACAATGGAAGCGCTTTTTACCTTACTACCAAGAATATATAAAATTTCATAAATTACAAACAGAAGCCCCACTTTTTCAGAGTTTAAATTTAAGATAGATATTTTATAGTTCAGATTTGATCTAGCAGAACTGATGAAGATAAGCACAGCAGTGGAGTGATTCTTACTCCTGATGTCTTTGATGACTAGGGACCATTTTCTTTCTAGCCTGTTGAGATCTTTACTTTCTTCAAATCTTAGCTGAAGTTCTTCCTTCTCTGCCTCTGAGGGCTGTAGTCTATGTTGTCCTCTCCGTTTTTGTACTGTTAGCAGCACCCAGATCTCAGCCTTCTTTTCTTCAGTTCTTCTTTATGTTTGACCTTCTTAATTGGACTACAGTTTCCTGGAGGACAGGAATTTTATCATACTGTGTGTGTGTGTGTGTGTGTGTATGTATGTGTACAGTTTTACTCTAATAGCCCTGTACATGTGTAACTATAAATTCTTAACTGTTATAACATGTATTAAGTACTTATTATATGTTTACATTATATTTCTGAGGCTCTTATAAAGTCTCAATTAGTGGCACTGGTGGAAGGAAACAGAAGTTTGCCCTTTTTTTTTTTTTTAAAGATTTTATTTATTCATGAGAGAGAGAGAGGCAGAGGGAGAAGCAGGCTCCCAAGGAGCAGTGAGCCCGATGGGGGACTTGATCCCGGGACTCTGGGATCATGACCTGAGCCGAAGGCAGACGCTTAACCATCTGAGCCACTCAGGCGCCCGGAAGGAAACAGAAGTTAAAAATGGTTCTCAGTAGGGGGCATCTGCAATATCCATTATATTCCAGTTTGGAATGTGCATTTATATTAAACTTTGAAAATATATGCGACTGGCTCCTTTGGGAATTTAAACAAAATAAAGCTATCTAGTGGAGCCTTAATTGAAGCAAATAGGATGACAGTATGGTATAATAATTGCCAATGTTTATAGAATGAAATATGAATAATAGTAGCAGCAACTACTATTAGCATAACCACCACCAGTAGCTAACATTTTTTGAATGCTTACTATTTGCCAGTCACTGTTCTCAGTACTTTTCATCAGTGAGGTAGGTACTATTATGCTCATTTTACAGATGAGGGATGGTAGAAAAACTACTGGATTGAGCATTGGGAGACCGGGGCTCTGGTTTTACTTCTATTGTTAACTACCTTTGTGATTTTGGGCAAGTCTTTAACTTTAGTAGACCTTAGTTTTTCATCTTTAAATTGAAGTGATTGGTCTCTGATCTCTAGGGTACTTTGCCCACTCATTTGACAACCAGTCATGTCTAAATTAGATTGTTTTCTTTAATTTTTTTAAAAAGTATTTATTTGTGAGAAAACATGAGTGGGGGGAAGGGCAGAGGTCGGGGGGCGGGGCGTGGGGAGAGGGGGAGAAGCAAGTTCCCTGCCCAGCACGGATCCCATGCAGGCTCAGTCCTAGGACCTTGGGATCATGACCTGAGTTGAAGGCAGCTGCTTAACCGATTGAGCCACCCAGGCGCCCCTACGTTGTTTTCTTTATTCCATAAGTTCCTGTAACTTATTTCATGCTTGCAACAAGCATTTCATATAATGCTGAGATTATAGAGCATAATGGTAAGGGTTTTATTGTTTTGTTTTTTGTCTGGTTTTTTGATCTGTAAAGGTACTGTATAGAGAATTTAAAGTTCAGATTTCAGAGGAATATATGCAGTAGAGATGGAGGGAATTTGAGAAAGTGAAAAAGGTAAAGCTGGATCAAAATATCTAAGAGCAAGGTAGGACTCTACTGGCAGTGCAGATGAAATCCTCATAGCTGTCTCTTGATTTATAATTGCTGTTGCTTAATCTGGTTTACTTTATACTGCATTAGTACCCTCGCCAGATAATCCTAGAGTAATATTATTAACTAATACTTAACGGATGTTTCTTCTGTGTATATGCTACCACATTTAATTCTCAAAGTAATATTTTAATTTTTTAAAAATTTATCTGAGAGCGCGCCAGAGCGAGCATGCTGGGGTGGGGGCGGGGGGGGGCTGCGGAGGGAGAAGCAGATTCCCTGCTGAGCAGAGAGCCTGATGCAGGGAGGGCTCCATCCCAAGACCCTGACTGAGATCATGACCTGAGCGGAAGTCAGATGCTTAGCTGACTGAGCCACCCAAGTGCCCACTCAAAGTAATATTTTAACTGTAGGAACTATTAGTTTCATTTTACAGATGAGAAAGCTGGAGCTTGTTTGTTTTTTTGTTTAAAAGATTTTATTTGTTGGAGAGAGAGAGCGTGTGCGTGAGTGAGCACAAGCAGTGGGGAGCAGCAGGCAGAGGGAGAGGGAGAAGCAGGCTCCCTGTTGAGCAAGGAGCCTGATGCAGGGCTTAATCCCAGGACCCTGAGCCGAACTCAGATGCTTAACAGACTGAGCCACCCAGGCATCCCTAGAGAAAGCTGGAGTTTAGATATATTAATTAACATTTTAATTTCCTGCAGCTAGTAACTAGTAGAATTAGTACTTGAACTCTGATCTGCCTGACTTGAGAGCCTGTGTTCTTTATCAGTTCTGTATTGCCTCCCCTAAGTTCCTATCCTAAGCACGTATTCCAGGCTGCTCTTTGCTTGCAGCCATTTGGGATGAGGGCCTATACTGGATTTTATTTGCCACAAATGTTTTCTTTTCACTGAGGTACTTCAGGTTTCTTGTTTTCTTTTTTCTCATTATTTTGTTATCACTTAAAAGTCTTTCATTCTTCTCTACCCTATTATTCCTGTTTCTTTGATCCCATGGTAGAAGGTTTGTGTCCTCAGCTGAAAGTTAGCAATTCCAGTGTGAAGTGTCAAGCTTTGTTTCTATATTTTTATCTTCAGTTCTTCAAGCAGCTTTTCCCTTCTCCAGAAAATGTGTTAATCCGGCAGATTTTTTTTTTCTTTCTCTGGGTTGTAATGGTCTGAATTTTTCAGCCTTGGAGAGAAATAAGTTACAGAATCCAGATCACTAGATGTTTGGATTAACCTGCCCTGAGTTTTTAATGCTTCTTGCTGTCCATTTGTATGATTTAATCTCGTCTGTCCTACACTCCCAGATCTTTAGTTTTCTTAAGCTTGTTCCTTGACTTTTGTGGACTTTTTATTTTATTTATTTTTTTTTAAAGATTTTATTTATTTGACAGAGAGAGACACAGCGAGAGAGGGAACACAAGCAGGGGGAGTGGGAGAGGGAGAAGCAGGCTTCCCGTGGAGCAGGGAGCCTGATGCGGGGCTTGATCCCAGGACCCAGGTATCATGACCTGAGCCGGAGGCAGATGCTTAATGACTGACCCACCCAGGCGCCCCTATTTTTTATTTTTTAACTGCCTGGGTGCTGCCTATCCTCCTCTTGTTCATCAGTGTCCTTGAGTTTGCATTCCTCTTTTCGGTCAGCTCCCCCAGCTAGCTTGTCTACTTACTATTCTTGTCTACCCTGCTTGCTTTTCCTACCTCCCACCTGCTCAGCTCTACCTTCTTTCCTCCTTGCAAATTCCTGTGCCTGTTTCTCAGTCACTTCTCTGACTTCTTTACTTTAGGTATTCTTTTGTTTGTATGACTCCCCTAAAGTTTGTGTAAAAGAAATGGCAATCTTAAGGTTTTAAAGGGCCTGTGGTGTTGGTGAGTAAAGCGCTGGACTGCAGACTTATTTTTCATACTATGATCCTGTTGCCCTATTTAAAATGACAGTCTTTTTTAGAAACATTGGCATTGGCATCACTTTGTGTTTATGTATTGTTCTGTATCTTAAATATTTTAAAACCAAATGTGTTGTGTTTTGGAGAGGAAAAAATTAAGAAAAAAGATTGGAAATGTTGAGCCCTTAAATATTTGGTTTGATCATTAACATACTCAATCTTTTTCCTCCAGATTTAACTCAGGCTTTCCCTCACTTTGGAACTCCTAGATTTGTGAATATTGGATATTTTGAGAAGCAGGGGTTCTTTCCTTGATATTGACTAAGGAGTCTATTTACCTTCAGGATGACATCTGAACTGGAGAGCAGCCTAACATCTATGGACTGGTTACCACAGCTCACCATGAGAGCAGCCATCCAAAAATCTGATGCTACACAAAATGCACATGGAACAGGAATTTCCAAGAAGAATGCGCTCCTTGACCCAAATACAACACTGGACCAGGAAGAAGTCCAACAGCACAAAGATGGGAAACCTCCATACAGTTATGCCAGCCTCATTACATTTGCAATTAATAGCTCACCCAAAAAGAAAATGACTCTAAGTGAGATTTACCAGTGGATTTGTGATAACTTCCCGTATTATAGAGAGGCTGGCAGTGGTTGGAAGGTAAGGATTTTATTTAAATTATTTTTATGCTATAAACAATAATAACATTAGTTTCTATTAAAGATAAAGCTTTGTGGGGGCTTCTATGATTAAAAAGTGAAATTCTATTAGTCATTTTTAAGATGTCAGAAAAGGTAATTAAATGTTTTTTATTAAGTGATTGACTGTTTTTGGTAGAATACCAATTTATTAAAGCTTATTATGTTACATGACTGATAGAGCATAAAGTAAGAACAGAGATAATGTAGCATTCACTGGAAAATAATACCTACAGTTCAGGTAAGTTGATAGTGAGTCTTTGGTTAAAAAAAAAAGTATTACAACACCAGTATTGTTTTCATCATCTAAGATTTTTTTTTAAGTTTTATTTTGAAAGAATTTTAGATTTATAGAAGGGTTGAATGAATACTCTAAAGGGTTCCCATATGTTCTTCATTCACTTCCTCTGTGTTAACATCTTATATAAGCATAGTACAGTGATAAAACCTGAGAAATTAATGTTAGTACAGTACTTTTGAGTAAGTAGTACTGTTAACTACTAAGTAAATTACAGACTTCATTTAGATTAGTTTCTCTCCTAGTGTCAGGATCTAGTCCAGGATCCTGCATTACATTTAGTTGTCATGTCTCCTTGGTCTCCTCTCATCTGTAGTACCTCAGTCTTTTCTTGTCTTTTCTGACCTTGACACTTTTGAAGAGTACTTGTCAGGTATTTTGTAGAATGATATTGTATAGTATGTTTTATAATTTGGATATGTCTGATTTTTTTCATGGTTAGACTGAGGTAATGCATTTTGGGGGAGGATAATGCAGAGATAATGTGCCTCTCTCTGTATGTCGTATCAAGAAGTATTTGATGTTAGTATGTCTTATAACTGGTAATGTTAACCTGGTTCTTTGGCTAAGGTGATGTCTTCCAGGTTTCTCTGTTATAAAATTAATATTTACCGCTTTGTAAATTATAAAGTGTTTTGGGGAGCTACTTTGAGGGTATGCAAGTACCCTGTTCTTAAACTTGTGCTCATTAATTTTAGCATTTGTATAGCAGGTTTTTATTGTTTTCTAGTGGTGATTTTTTATTTTCTTCATTACTTCTCTATTAATTGGGATTCTTCTGTATGGAAGACTTAGTCTTTTCCTTTTATTTACTTATTCAGTCATTTATTGGTGTTGTATGCACTCATGGACATTCTTTGTGTTGTCATTATTTGTTAATCAGATTGTTGCAGCTTTGGCCATTGTGCCCTTTTGACATGGCCCTAATATTTTGTTTCTTTAGTACTTTTTAACTTTCTGGCACAAGATGTTCTAGGTTCATCTTGTATCATTCCTGTCCAGCTATGTTCCCTCTCTCCTCCCTATAGAACTAATCTCTTTTAGGTTTCCATATGCTTGATTAATAACAGTATCATAGGTTTTTAGATTTTTGTTCAGATATCTTGTTTCATTAGTTTTTTATTTCTGTACTCAGATACTTAAATGATAGTTGCTTTTATTGTTTTCTGTGTGTCAGGTGCTATATGCCAGATTGCCTTCTTACATCTTTATCTTTTTAAGTTACACGACATTCTTAGGAAATAAGTACTGTTACTGTCCAAATTTGAAAAGTAAGAAAACTGAGGCTTAGAGAAGTAACTTTGCAGTTTCTCAGAGAATGGAGGAGCTAAGATTTGGTATCAGACTTGGTAGATTTGGAGATTTCAAATCTTTTGCCTTAACCATTACACAGGGCCTATAATTTTGCAAACACTCTATAAATATTTATTGAATTTAATATGCCAAGATGAACTGGCCGACTCAGTATGAGAATCGATTGTTGTTAACAGTATAATTTGAATAAGAATCTACTGTAACAATATTTCAGTGGAGTAGGTACATCATAAAATTTGATCCATGAATCAAAAAAAGCATCATTCTAACCAAGTAGTAGTGATCCATCTAAGTTGTGTGTTCTGGCTTTACCACTAGGTATACTACTATTCAGTAGAGTACTTTTGTCAAGATTTAGGATGAGAGAAGGCTAGCAGATTTGATAAACCTGTGTAGCATTGGAAAAACATGGTGGCTAGGGACTAGAAATGCCCCAAATTTGAATAAGTGGCTTAGAAAGCCCATCATGGGTTATGGGTCTATTATCACTGATTGTAAACTTACATATTTGCACAGAACAGACAGGTGACATAAATGAGTAAAGCAAAAAAAATGACTAACTGAAGATCGCATCTAATGTGGAGCTGCTGTGCTCTTAGGCAGGTACTTGTAGCATTTTAGGGCATATCTAACAATCGCCCCCCCAAGAAAATTCAGAAATCTGGATTTTGTGTGCCATTTCCCAATTTTTAAATGTCAATTCCAGTTTTCTTAAATACATTAGAGGCCAAACAGAAGTCTGTTGGCTGAGTTCATTCTGTAGACCACAAGTTTCCAATCTCTGGTTGAGATTATATCCTCTTGTTTTCAGCTAATTTTTGTTAATTTGAAAAGGATTTATTTACTGTATATTCTTGTGAGCAGTATGTTTGGCTTTGGCAGTACTAAGAAACTTAGCACAGGGCCCCTAAGGAAGCTTACAATCTTTATTGGATAAGGGGGATATACATGAACAAGCAATTATGATGTTATGTAAACAGCTCTGTAATAGAGAAATACACAGTGCTGTGCTATGATGGATAAGGTGTGTGTAAGCCATAATAATATCTAGTATATATGTGACTTAGTAAGAGTGTTAAAGGAAGGGTGAAGTTACAAGTGCTGTGAGAATTTAGAAGAGCTTATAGGAGGTGTGATGAGGTTCTAAAGTAAGTGGCAAAAAGACTGAGTGCTAGGAGAATACAGGAAGGGTGAATCAATAGAAAACTATTGAGGAAGTGTAATTGAGCTCTGTTTTGAAGATGAGTAAGATTTGGGGGGGTGTTTTTTAAATAACGAACACTCTTAGGAAATAGTTGCTTATACGGGTTCTTCTTGGTAGAGAGCAGTAGAAGTTGGGATAGAGCCAGAATGCAGAGATTCCATGAATATATGAATACCAAGCTGAAGAAGAGCTTGGTCCAAATTTGGTAGTGAATAGTACATGAACGTCAATTACATACCTCATTTACTGTCTGATCTCAGCTCAAGTGTAAGTCCACCTGAGAGTGCCAAATCCATTCTGCTGAATTTCGTGCTGCTGGCCAGCCCAGCTCATGGCCTGAAACTGGTTTGGAAGTAACTGATAACAGTTTCAACTGGAAGACATAATGGTTTAGATATAATGAGGAAAGAAGGGGAAAGGGGAGAAATGGGAATGAGTGGGGGATTATATTGCACTTCGAACCCAAGAGATTGTCTGGTCCAGTCTCTTGCTTTAGGCAGATCCTTAATATTTCCAGGGATGGCTGTCTCATGTTTATTCTTTTTAAAAAGTCTCTTCCACCCAATTTTAGGTGAAGAAAAGTTGGGATGTTGGGAGTATTCTGAAACTGTTGGTAGGATAGAACACATAAGTACATATATTGATGTGGGGGGAACCAGGGCTCTCACAGTGGGGAAAAAAGAGATGCAGGTAGGAATGTGTTGGTTAATTTGAATTGGAGGTGCCAGTTTAAACTCAAGTTTAAAATAAAAATCATTTAGAATGTTTTTAAAATTTAGATTCCTGGGTCACAACTCTAGAGATTTTGAATTAGTCATCTTGGATGGAGCCTAGAAATTGGCATTAAAATTCATTTTAATTGGTTCTAGTTGAGATAGATTGTACTTTTGAGAAACCACTTTTGGGTCTCGGGTTTTTAAGACCAAGCAATATGCCTTGATCAGTTATTTAACCTGGGCCATTTTTCTCCAGGTTAACCTAGACCATTTAAATTATGTCTACCTCTCTATTCTCCTAACTTCTATTCTTAGAGTTATTAGAAGTAGGGTCTGGCTAAAAAAAAGAAAAAGGGTCTGGCCAAAATGTGAGGTGTGAAGTAATCTCTTTTCTTAATTGTGTGTGTGTGTGTGTGTGTATTCATGTTTTGACTTTTGTATCTCTCTAGGTATTTAAAAAACTTTTTTTTTTTTAAGATTTATTAGAGAGAGAGAGAGAGAGACCTCGCATGCACGCACTCCTGCAGTGGGGGGGGAGAGGGAGATTTTTAAGCAAGCTCTACACAGAGCCCGATGCAGGGCTCCATCCCATGACCCTGAGATGATGACCTGAGCTGAAACCAAGTCGGATGCTTAACCTACTGTGCCACTCAGGCTCCCCTTTCTCTGGGTATTTTAATTTTCTAAATATGCTTTTGGTATTTTTTTCAACAGATTTTTGATTACCATATGAAAAGCATTGTATTCTAGGTTCTAAGTTGGTAGACAAGGTCCCCACCTCATGGAGCCTACATTCATTTTGGTATAAGATGCAGTATATGGGAAGAACACCATTAAATAATTAAGTGTGATGAGAAATCCAGGGTGATAAAGAAGTTTATTACAGTGAGACTTAACCTATCGAGAAAATTCAGAAAGGACTTCCCTAAAGGACTGATGTTTAAGCCAAGAATGAATTGAAAGTTGAGTAGACTCAGGTGAAAGGGATGGGGTAACGTGGGGGGCAGTCACCTTTGCAGAGGGAGCAACACATGGAAAGCCTAGAGGTGAGAAAGAACATCGAGGGGGTTGGGTATAGACAGCAAGGTAGGGAGGTAGGGTTAGATCATGAAGGGTCTTTGGAGGCTCTGTTAAGGATTTAGATTTTATCCTAAGTGCAATAGGACGTAATTGGAAGTTTTAAGTGAAGGGGTAATACTGAATTTTTACCTTGTGAAGAGATCACTGCCTGCAAGGTAGAGCATGGTGGAGTAGGGACAAAGAGAGGAAGGTGGAGGGCGACACCAATTATGAAGCTTGTACTGTTTTTGGTGAGAATGATGTCCTGGACTGAGATAGTGACAGAAGAGATGGAATAAAGTAGGTAGGTCAAAGGTAGACTTAAGATCTGCTAACAGATTTATTTTAGATGGTGAAGAAGAGAGAAGAATTAAGGATGTCTTAAAGCTTTCTGATTGGAGCTGTTACATGAATAATTGTCTTTAACCTGAGAAGAGAAAACTGGAAGATCACACTGGGGATAAAGATTGAGTTTAATTTTAAACATAGTTGAGTTTAGGGTGTTTCTGGAGATGTCTGGTAGATTGTTGAAAATATATGTGTTAGGAACTCAGGAGACAGGTGTAGTTTGGAGGTCTAGATAGATTGTCACAGATGGTCATTGAAGCCATGGCTGTAGATGAGATTACATAGGCAGCAAATGTGGAAATGAAAAAAGGACTTAGGGCAGAGCCTTGATGATTTCCAACATTTAAGCTTTTTGTAGAGGAGGAAGCCCCAAGGAGAAATGTGTCCTTCCCGAGGCCTTTTAGAAGAAAAATGTGACCATCTTGATTTTTTTTTTTTCTCCCCATCTTGAACTTTTAAGATGGGTAGATGAACTCCGGTTTGTTTTATTAGTTCTCTTTTTCCTTGTCTTTTTTTAGATTTGGGCTATTTTTTGTGATTCCATTTTCTCTCTATTATTTTATTAGTTATACCTCTTCCTAAATTTTAGTGACTTCTATAGGGTTTACCACATGTATCTTTATCTTACCACAGTCTGCCTTCAAATATACCATTTTAGGTATAGTGTAAGAACTTTATAAACTTTCTGTTTCTAATTCTTTTGACCCATCCTTTGTGCTGTTGTTATACATTTTCCTTCATATGTTATAAACCACATAATTATTATATTTTCTTTAGATAGTTATATTTTAAAGATGTCATAAAAAAAGTGTTTTTAAAATTTACCTTCATTTTTATAATTTCTTGAACTCTATTTCTTTTCGTAGATCCAGGTTTCTATTTGTTACACTTCTACCTGAAGAACTTCTGTATAACATTACCAGCCAACTGACACTAGAAAAAAATAAATTCTTTTAGCTTTTGCTTTTCTGGAAGTCTTTATTTTGCCTTCATTTTTGAGAGATGTTTTCACTGCATATAGAATACTTTTTTTTCTTTTAGTATTTTGGAGATGTCATTCTGTTGTCTTCTAACTTGCAGTTTTTGAGACATCTGCTATAATTTTTATCTTTATTCCTCTGTACATAATTTTTTTTCCTTTTGGTGCCTTCACAATATTATCTTCATTTTGATTTTCACCATTTTGACCTATAATGAATATAAGTGTGTGAATTTTTAATTTCTTCTGTTTGGTGTTCTCTGAAGTTCTTGTATCTGTGATTTAATGTCTTGCATTATTTTCAGAAGATTCTTGACTGTTCCTTCTTCACATTTTTCTTCTCCTTCTGGGACTCACATATATTGTTCCATGGTTCTTGAATGATCGTGTGTGTGTGTGTGTGTGTGTATTTTTAAAGTACTTGTGCACGCATGTGTGTCAATTTGGATAATTTCTGTTAATCTGTCCTCAAAATATCTGAGCCTTTTTCTGGTTGTGTCCAGTCTACTGATGAACCCATCTAGGGAGTTCTTTATCTTTGATCATGTTTTTAAATTCTATCATTTACATTTGGCTCTTAGAGTTTCCACATTTCTGTTGAAGTTCCCCATCTCTCTATGCAAGTTACTGCTTTTTCTTCTTGGTCCTTGAACATAGTAGTCATAGTTACTTTAAAGTTCTGGTCTCATAGTTCTAGCACCTTTCATTTGGGTATTGATAATTTTATCTCTTGACAGTGGATTTTTTTTTTTTTTTTGCATTTCTAATGTGTCTTGCAATTTTTGACTGAGTGCCAGATACATGTGTAGAAGAATGGTAGAAATTGAGATAAATGGTATCAAGCAAGTGAGCATGGTTGGGGGTGGGAGTGAGGCAGAGGGAGAAGGGAGAGAGAGGATCTTAGGCAGGTTCCACGACCATTGTGGATCTCACAACACTGAGATCGTGACCTGAGCCAAAATCAAGAGTCAGTGCTTAACCAACTGAGCCACCCAGGCACTCCAAGATAAATAGTATTTATACCTGTAGATGGACAAACATCTTTTTTCCCATGCCATTTGTTTAGGGAGTTGAATCAATTTGTCAATAATTGAGTTGAATTTGGGTTTTGTTGTTGGTATCTTTACCTTCAGTATACCACAGACTTTACATTCCTCCAGTGGTAGGCTCTTATTACCTGTGCTTGGAAATGAGGGGCTTGGGTACTGTAGAATTTTCTGTTTTCCTGTTTTCCCTTTAGATTTTAGTTGTCTCTGCCGACCTTGCTACAGATGGGGATCTCTCCATGTTCCTGCCCCTCCTCTATCAATAGGCTGTTAATGTTTGTTACTCACTGCTAGGTTTGGGGTAGGGGCTGTGGGTTTTCTCTGTTTCTTTCTTTCTTCATTTTATTTTTATTTTTATCTTTTTTTTCTTCATTTTATTTTATTTTTCATTTTATCTATGCCCAACGTGGGGCTTAAACTATACTACTCTAAGATAAAGAGTCACATGCTCTACCCACTGAGCCAGCCAGGTGTCCCTCTGTTTTCTTGATTCAGCCTCATTCTTACTCCGGCCCTTGTACTTGGGGTCGGGCCTTTTCAGTGTTTTCCTTCAGCCATACAAGCCTGTGCCTGTAGTTGCTTTTGATGTAGGGTCCCGGGTCCAAGGTAGTTTCCAACAGTTGTCCCAGAGGTAAAAGAGGTACTCTTTCTCTACCAGCCAGCAGTAGATCTTTGCTTGTGTCTTGAGAAGGGTTTTCGTTTCCATTCTTCCCTCAGAATCTATCTTTGCCAAAGTCCTGTGGGTGAGAAGTTTTGCTGCTCTTACCTCACAGTTAAAGTTGGCTTTGTGAAATCTTTTGAAGGTGGTAGGGCTTTGTTTCCCACTACAGCTATCTATTACCTCCTTTCTGCTTATGCTACAAAGGAGACTTTGTTTTCCTTTCTCGTCCCCATTCTTTTTTGTGAGTATATAGTAAAGGCCCATGGAGAAGAGCTTGGAGAGTGAGTGGGAACTTGCCTTATGTTTGGGGCCCTTGCTGTTCTAAACTGACACACCAGCCCATGCTTGACCTTACAAATTTTAGCTAGTTTTTTGGATGCTTGGATGATGGCCACTTCATTCTCCCATACTCTGCCAAAAAGGTGAGATAGTTTGTCTGCTTTCTCCTTGTATGGGCTTGTCCTTCTTAGGACAAGAATTTAATTTGTTGGGCTGCCTTGCAGCTTCAACTCTCTGATGTGCCTCAGAAATAGGTTTTTTGTTTTGTTTTGTTTTGGCTTACCCATTGTTTTCTCATCATTTGGGAGGGATCATTACTCATTGTAGCCGTTTATATCCCAAGCAGAGGTGGAACTCCCATTCTTAAATTTGAGATTGATGTTTGGTAGTAAGATAGGCTTGAATTTATATTCTGTGGTCATTTTTATTTTTTAAAGATTTTTATTTATTTGACAGAGACACAGTGAGAGAGGGAACACAAGCAGGGGGAGTGGGAGAGGGAGAAGCAGGCTTCCCGCGGAGCAGGGAGCCTGATGTGGGGCTGGATCCCAGGACCTTGGGATCATGACCTGAGCCAAAGGCAGATGCTTAACGACTGAGCCCCCAGGCGCCCCTATATTCTGTGATCATTTTTAAAAAACTTTGTAATCCTATTATTCCTCTATGAGAGGGAAGTTTTCATATATTGAGTCTGAATTTTATGTTAAAAAATAAGGTATGCCCAAAATGCTCTCCTAAAATTCTAAGTGGTGGCTAAGTGCTGTTGGAGCCCATTTCCCCCAAATACCTGGCCATTTTGGCATAAAAATTATGGGATGGATTTTGGAGCATTTCATTAAAACAAAATGGCTTTTGGGTATTTTCTGTAAAAATTGTGGCATAGTCCTACTTATTCATGAAAAGATTGCCTGTTTCACAGATTCTTCAGGTCTCCAGGTGCATTTTCTTGCCATTCAAGATGGTTATTCTTTCTTGCTGTATTGATGAACCTAGATGTTCTTGCTAGTCCTCTGTAGCCAGTGTCTTCTAATGTGTTTTCTTACGGATTGAAGTAAGAACCTAATTGGCTTCTTTATATTCTTGTAATGGAGCAGTGAAATTTTTTTTGCCTAAACATTTTTTTTTTTATCTCATTAGAAAATGATAATACATGTGCCTTGTAGATCATTTAAACATTGTAGGAAAGAAAAAAAAAGTTATCATCACCTATATAATTCAGTAGAGAATAACTGTTAGCATTTTGCATTCTGGCTTATTCTAAGAATGAATGAATGAGAGGCACCTGGTTGGCTCAGTTGGTAGAGCATGCAACTATTGATCTCAGGGTCGTGATTCAAGCCCCACATTGGGCGTGGAGCCTACTTAAAAAGAAGAATGAATAAATAAATACCACAATTAAAGTCATAATGTGTATACAATTTTATATTTGGTGTTTAATATTTAACATTAATCATAGACATCTTCCTATGATTAGATCTTCCTAAAAGGTCTTAATAAACATTTAAAATAGGATATATATTTCATTATTTGGAGTTTTTCAAAGTCTGCTAGAAGCTGTTTTTCTCATTAGCTACTTTGCAGCATTCATAATTTGAAAATCAGAAAGGTTTAAATTTGAAGTTCATTTAAAAAGCTCATTCCACTTGGAATTGTATTCTAGTGCATAGAGATATTTAGGCTTCTGATTCTGTTTTTAAAGGTGAGTTTTGTTTTTTGTATTCCAATGACCCTGTGGCTTTTCTTCTTTAATTTCAGAATTCCATACGACATAATCTGTCACTGAACAAGTGTTTCCTTAAAGTGCCTCGATCAAAGGATGACCCAGGAAAGGTAGGATTCATTATCTTAAGATAAAATAATTGGATTCTTCATTATATGTGTTGTCATGTTTGTATCTGAGTAATATCTGTTGTATATAGAGAAAGAGAATTGGGATGAGAGCACTCCAGAACTTGTCTAGTTCATTGGTCATGAACCTTCCTGATCCTCCTTCACCTTACCCTACCTTATCTCCATTTTAGTTGGTAATCTTCAAGGACCAGCCAGGCAGAGAGAGCTTTCTTTTTAAGCATTGGGAAGTTAGCTAGTGTAGAGCTGGTCCTCTGTAATAGTTTGCTGCTTCTGATCTAGTTTTTGTTTGGTTATTTTCTTAAGTACTGTGTATTAAGTTAAATTTGGTTTTTGAACTGCTTGTCAGGAACCACAATTTATTATTTATTGCATATAAGAGGTAGATTTGGTAGATCTTGACACAGTAAGTGCAAGTAATTCTTCCCCTGAAATAAAATTCTCTATTATTTCCCTATTTTCTTAGTAACTTTTTTCCTTTTCATTCCATTTATCTCCTGCCACCATTACACTTTTAGTATTTTAGCTACAGTGACTTCCCTTCTTTTTGGTTTTATAGCCATATCAACTGCAGTGTGGCCTGTACTTGGTACTAGTTACTTGGTTTCTAAAGCTCAGAGTACGTTCTTGGACCATAATTCGGTTGTCATGATGAATTATTACATTAGGACTTGGAGATAGTGTATCTGTTGGCAAACGTTTTGTTGTTTGGCTGGTTAGACTTTTTAACCAGCCAAAACAGTCTTTTTAAGCTCACCATCCCTGGAAGAATCTTTCTAAAATGTAAACCTGGTTATGTTACCACCCTGCTTAAAAGTACTCCCCAGTGTCTTGGAGATGTTGCCTTATGTTATCAGATACCCTTTATGCTTTTCCTTGATCTACCTTTCTAGCTGTGATTCACATTCAAGACTCACTGTGAGGATCTACTTGAAGTTTCCCAAATACGCCTTTCATATGATTTTCTGTTCTGCACAAACTCCCTTTCTCTACTTGTCTGGCCTGCTCTTTGGATATGTTAAGGTTGAGCTACAGCATTACTTCTCTGAAATTTTTGTTTCCACATACTTCAGCTGAGTTTGTTGTTTCCTCTTGATTTCCTGTTACTTTGTCATCATTGTGGTAGCTCCTAATCAGTCTGTCCTTGGGTTACTTCCTCCAAATCATAATAACATTCATGTAGTAGCCAGTGCTGTCTTTCAAAAATGTTAACCTAATTACACATTTTTTCTCCTTGTTTAAAATCTTTATTGATTATCTACTGTCCTTAGGTTAACGTCTAAACTTATGAGGGTAGGGATCATATATATATTTATATCTATATATCAAATCTATATATAGAGAGAGAGAATTCGCTTTTTATCTCCAGTTGCTTGCACAGTGGCTGGTGTCACTGAGGAGACTCTCTTGTTGAATGAATGAATGTATTGTCCCCTCTGCTAGATGGATAACTTCTTGAAGTTAGAGATGGAGAGTTACTCATTTCCATTGTAAAGAAGGCACTCTTAAATAATGGTTATTTTATAGCACCTTCTATGATCTGCCCCATCAAGTTGGTTCTCAGTAAGACTGAATAGATTATTATGATAGTCTTCTTATTTGACCCAATTTATTGTTTGTCTGTGTTCATAATTCTCCAAGGTTGTGTTTCTTTTCTTTAAAGCAGGTTTATTATAAAAAAAGAAATTACAACTTTTTATATTTGCTTCATTACAATTTCTGATGGGCAGTGAGTGTATATGAATCTGACTGAAAATGTTCTTCAAAGAATTCAGAGATTATCTTTATGAGTTCTTTGAGAGCATTAATTGAATACTATAAACAGTTGGTTCAGATTTAATTTTTATGGGGCGCCGGGTGACTCACTTGTTGAGCATCTGCCTTTCTCTGAGGTCATGATCCCAGGGTCCTGGGATTGACCCCTGCGTCGGGCTTCCTGCTTGGCGGGAAGCCTGCTTCTCCCTCCCCCACTCCCCCTGCTTGTGTTCCCTCTCTTGCTGTGTATCTCTCTGTCAAATAAATAAATAAAATCTTTTAAAAAAAATTTAATTTTTACATGAGGTTTAAATCATTAAAAAAAAATAAACCAACATACCCGAATGTTCACTATGTTATGTACTAAGTCTTAACCAATTGGAGATCTATTTAAAAAAAACTTGTGCTTATCAGGTTTTTTGTGCAGAACCCAAAACTTTTCTCTACCTTTAATTAAATAGTATGGGGTAAGGCATATGTAGAAAACATATGTTACTCTTGCAACTATTCTTTTTGAATCAGGATTGTCTTAACTAATGTGCAACCAAAACAAAATACAGAAATAAATAGAATCCTGAGAGGTTAATAACAGATTTCAACTTTTACCATTAGTCTCCAATTTTAAAGTTTTGTTTTAATCAAAGCACATCATTGTTATCATTAATTTTGGTCATAATAGTAAATGCCATACATTTAATCTTATAAAGTGCATTATACTAAGAGAGACATTTTTATTTTCAGTCTTCAGGTGAGATTTAAATATCCATTGTTCTTATTTATCTTGGTCAGAAGTAAATGTAAACCGGATCTTAATAAAATACATTTATATGAATAAAGCCATTTTAATTTTTGATATCAAAATATGATTTTTATTTAAAAATCCCATTACCTAAAAAACACTTTTGAAAAACCTCAGATCCATTTGATAGAAAAAGAAACTAAGGCTAATAAATGAGGAATGACTTGTCCAGATTCAGGGTGGAATTAGAACCCAAGTGTATTGGCCAGACTTAGTTGCAGTCACAGAAACCCATTACAGACCAACTTAAGGGAGAAAATATCTACAGAAAGAACTGGAGCCTGGTTCTTAAATTGTGTCACCAGGAATGTCTCTCTAGTCTACTAAAGTCCCTTATTTCTACTAGCTTCTCTGATGGCTTCTTTTTTCAGCCCAGTTAATGGCAGAGATGACCATCAGCAGCTTCTGGCTTATGTTCTACGAGTTTACTAACCCTTAGTAGAAAGGGAGTGTCTGATGTCCTCCCCTACCAAGTCACCTAGAATATAGCAAACATCTTAGAATGAATGCTGAACAGCAGAATACACTTGGTTTCTTGGTTCCTTGGTTCCTAGACTTATGCTTTTTCCACGATACCAATCTTCCTTGAGAGGGAGGCCAAAATGTTAGTTAAGTTTTGGTACTTATGAATTGTTTTTTCTTTTTGTATTACAGTGTTTCCTGGCATTTGAGGAGCTTTTCCAAAACCACCCTCACCACAGTGGGAGAAAACCATTGAGCCAAGGTGGGGTGGGAGTAGTTTTTGGTCTTGGGTATGGGGTGGACTTTAACCCCTTAGGATTTTACTAGCTGTTGCCATGACTCACATGGGTCCAAGAGATAGAAGTAGAAGTAGCACATCCAGTATCTTCTTCCCTGTATTTTTATTTGAATTGCTTCCTGTTCAGTGTATCACCAGAGAGGTATGAAGGCCAGCCTAAACTTGGAAGAGTATTGTTGAATTACCAGTGTTTTTTATGGCTATTTATTCCTGACTCAATCCTTCATTTTCTAGATGTCTTTGTCATAAAATCCCTTAATATTTGAATCTCTTCCATGTACATTAATGGGCTGAAATCAGTCTTATGTTTCCTGAAACTAATTTCAAATAGCCACATTATTGCTTTCTTTAAAAAGAAACACAAAATGAAATTACATTTTGCATCCATAACTCTGCTGCCTGTTTTGGGACAGATTTCTATTTCTTCCTTGATTACAACTCTGTTTTTGCATCTTGTAGTCTATCTCCATTTTTTAAATTACTGTCTTTTATCTTTTCTCTTTTTATTAGCTTTATTTTCTGTATTTCTGTCTGTTTTGTAATCTAATTGTTGTTGTTAAAAGTTTTCTTATCCTGCCTTTTATTCACACATGCCTCTTAATTATGTTAAAGGTATATTTTCGCATTATGGGAAAACGAATCCTATCAGCTAAATTCACTTAAAAAACAAAAAGAGTTCTCGTTCTTTGCTTTCTTCCTTCATCTGTTCTCAACCCTTTTTCCTCTTCTTAAGCTCAGAAAAATGAATCTTTGATTTTAAAGGAAATAAAAGATTATAGGAAGTGGTTTCAACAGTTGTATAATTAGTTAGCAGCATTGGGTTCTAATAGAATTGAGGTGGTAGCTAAGAAGACCCCATGAGGGCCACCTGCCTGTTCTGGGAGAGAGAACTTCAGTGAATTCATAGTCACAAGAGTTTTTTGGGGCAGAGGGCAGGGGATGCTTTTTCTTGCCTGGGGATGGGAAGCTCGTAAAGGCTTGGTGGCTGTGAAAATCGGAGTGTTTTGTGAGGAAACAACAAATTCCCCTGCTGGAGAATTAACTTTTGGAATTTCTGAGACTGTAATTTTTTTCTCTTCTTGTCCTCTGTCCTAGTATGGGGACCATAGCATAGTTGACTGATCTCTTTTTTCCAGAGTTTTCTTTTTTGGCCATGTTAGTATTGGGTTGTATTTATTTATAAATTGTTTCTTATTCATTGGTATCCTGTTTTGGTCAATTTATTTGTTAAAAGATGTAGAAAAACTGGAGAGGTTTGAAAGTACATAAGATATAACATTAAGTTTAGATTAACAGTGTTGCAGGAATCACAGGTATGTACTCTGAAGAAGGAAGAGTGTAATTTTAATACTAGTCTTACAGTAGATGCATGATTTTTGTGAAGAATTTGACCTCTTTGTCTTTGTATAAAACCAAATTGGAAATGGGATTTAAAAAGATAAGAGCAAGAATTTGGTTAGACAAAAATAAGGACATCTTATTTATTTGATTGAAGAAACACTGGTAGGGTTCCAAGGGATGTTTTAGAGTTTGCCACTTCTTCTTCTTCTTTTTTTATTTATTTGACAGAGACACAGCAAGAAAGGGAACACAAACAGGGGGAGTGGGAGAGGGAGAAGCAGGCTTCTGCTGAGCAGGGAGCCCAATGCGGGGCTCGATCCCAGGACCCTGGGATCATGACCTGAGCTGAAGGCAGACGCCTAACGACTGAGCCACCCAGGCGCCCCTAGAGTTTGCTATTTCTGAAGCACTTTAAGGATAAATAAAATTAATAACCTTTGTGGTTTTAACTCATGGTAGGTAAGACCCCACTTGAAGGCTGAGAAGAGGACATGATCAAGTTGAGCTGGGGGACCAGTGAGAACAAAGTTGAGATAGAATCAGGAATGAAGGGAATTAGTGTAAGTACAGTAGTCCTCCCCCTTATCTGCAGGGGATACATTCCAGGACGCCCAGTGGACACCTGAAACTGTGGATGGTACCAAACCCTATGTATGTCTTTTTCCTATACTTACGTACCTATGATAAAATTTAATTTATAAGTTAAGCATAGTAAGAGATACTAGTAATAACTAATGATAAAATAGAACAATTTTAATAACATACTGTAGGAAAAATTATGTGACTGTCATCCCCCTCACAACTACCTTATTATACTCTATTCCCCCTCTTGTGATGATATGAGATGATAAAGTGCTTTTGGGCTGAGATGAAGTGAGGTGAATGATGGAGGATTGTGATGGAGCATTAGGCTACTCTTGACCTCTGACGCTACATTGGAGGATCATTGTCCGGACCACAGTTGTGACAAACTGCAGAATGTGAAACTGGGGATAAGAGGGGGGATTGCCGTACTCAAATGAGATCCAAGAGTGAAGAAAAGGATTGGTACCAGGGAGTACATATTAAGGCAAAGGTGGATTAAGAACGTGAGATGATTCAGTAGACAGAGCAAGGTTAGAAAGCCCAGAGTAAGCACAGGCATTGGACGAAGAGATTTGAAAGATTGGAGTTGATCAAGAGATGATCATATTCAGAGAGAGAATATTGCAGAAACAGAAGTGCTGTCATAGAGTCTTTTTTTTTTTTTTTAAGATTTTATTTATTTGACAGAGCACAAGCAGAGGGAGAGAGAGGGAGAAGCAGGCTCCCTGCTGAACAAGGAGCCCCATGTGGGACTCGATCCTGGGACCCTGGGATCATGACCTGGGTCAAAGGCAGCCGCTTAACCGACTGAGCCACCCAGGCATCCCTGTCATAGATTTTTTTTTTTTTTAAGATTTTATTTATTTATTTGACAGAGACAGAGATAGCCAGAGCAGGAACACAAGCAGCGGGAGTGGGAGAGGGAGAGCAGGCTTCCCGCCGAGCAGGGAGCCCGATGCGGGGCTCGATCCTAGGACTCTGGGATCATGACCTGAGCCGAAGCAGACACTTAATGACTGAGCCACCCAGGTGCCCCCTGTCATAGATTCTTAAGAATAAACTTAGTCAAGGCAGTTGAGTTAGAATGGCTTTTTATTTCCACGTGCCATATTCTCTCTTCTTTTTTTAAGGGTGGGAAGTAACATTTTGTTGTTATTGGCCTATTTTTTCCATCTCTAAACTACTTTAAAAAATAGTATTTTGTCAACAAATTAATTTAAAAATTATATATAGTAAAATTCACTGTTTGGTGTATAATTTTAGTTGTTTTGACAAATGCAAACAGTTTAACCAATGCTGTGATCAAGATACGGAACATTATTGTCCGTTGGTCGTCAGCTTCTTCTTCCACCCCCAGGCCACTACTGATCTCTTTTCTTTCCCTATAATTTTGCCTTTTCCAGAAGTTCAGGTAAGTGGGACTCATACAATAGGTGGCCTTTTTGGTCTGGCTTCTTTCACTTAGCATAATGCATTTGAGATCCTTCCAGGTTGTTATATTAGCAGTTCATTGCTTTGTTTTATATATTCTGTTGTATGGATTTACCACGTTTAATCACCATTTGAAGAATATGTGAGTTGTTGCCAGTCATAATTTCATTTGACCATCAAATTCTTTTCTTTTAGGCTTAGACTCAGTAATTAATACTGAGAAATACTGAAGTTCAAGACAATGTTGAATTAACCTCACCTAATATATAATAGTCATACTTAACTGCTTTGTGGATTATGTTAAATATAGGTGAGCATTCTGTCTCTTGGAAATCAATCATGATACAGTAAAGCCTTATTTTTCTCCAACTTAATTTCCAAAAGGACTAAGGTAGGGCATTGATGATTTAAAAACAAGGTATGACCAACTATTAATCACTTAATAGAATGTACTGTTTTTAAGTATCCTTAACATTTAAGGAACTGTTTACTACAATAAAAATGCTAATTATGTATTATTTTTAATCCAGTGATTAAGAGTAGATTCCTTAACAGTCTTTCCTGAGTAATACTTAGCTTAATTTGATAATCAGTATATTTAAATATAAGCAGTAAAAGCCTGGATTTGTTCAGGAAGACTGTTCCAAGGACCTGAGTTGGCATTGGGATAGTTTTTGTCCAAACATTCATTCGGCTAACAGCCAGCCATGCTGCCTGCCTTTGAGTATATTTGACTGTTTACTATCTATTTTTGTAGTCTGAGTAACTACTTAACTTTCCTAATTATGCTTAGGCAATAGGTATAAACCTAGACTGAAACTGGGAAGTATGTTCACTCTATATGCTCTACCGTGGAGCTATGAGCAGTTATCAGGCAGTTTACCAGCATCCTGAGATGTTGGAGGGTTAAAAAACAAAACAAAACAAAACAAAAACCTTTGAAACTGGATTGACAAATCTAAACTGGAGAGAAATAAAACATTGAGACATGGTATGAAGTCAAAGAAGTCAGGGACAGAAGGGATTCATTATTGTGTCTGAGGCTCCTGGTGATGTGCATTGAGAGTTAAGGATGAGCAGAGAATAGTCTATGATGATTCACTTTACCAATGAACATGTATATTGGCAATAGGGTTAGTTAAAACCAAAAACATAAAATTCACAGATTTAGCCATTTGGAGTGGTTAGTAATTTATGATAGGGACTGCTTTCCCCAGGAATATGAAATAGTAACTTCTTGTGTTTATGTTTAATCAGATAATGGCTTTTTTTTTTTTAAGATTTTATTTATCCATTTGAGATAGCATGAACAGGGGTGGGGGAGTAGAGGGCAAGGGAGAAGCAGGCTCCCCACTGAGCAGGGAGCCCCATGTTGGGTTTGATTCAGGATCCCAGGATCACTACCTGAGCCAGAGGCAGATTCTCAACCAACTGAGCCACCCAGGCGCCCCATTGGCTTTTTTTTTTTTTTTTTTTTAAGTAGTCTGTATACCCAGCGTGGGGCTCGAACTCACAGCCCTGAAATTAAAAATCTCATGCTCCCTAACTGAGCCAGCAAGGTGCCCCAGATAATGGCATTTTTATTAGGCTGTTTTTAATCTGAAGGCTGTTAAAGAAAGTTCAAATTAGTGTGTGATAGAGCAGGGTACTTATTTAACATAAAATTTCAGTCAGAAATTAATTAGGATAATTGTGCTTTATTCTAAGTGATAAATGTTTTGCAATGAGGAAAATAAAGGTATTTAAGTCCATTGCTGGTCTTTGGCACATTTTTATTTCTGATGCATTTTCTGTATTTCGATTACCTTAATTTTCCTTAAGTTGATGAATTATCAGTATTTGATCAATTTAGGAATGCTACCTAGTTTTCATTTGGGTGTCACCCCTTTTTTTTTCCACTCTAGAATTAATCTTTGTTTTAGGATGGGTATATGTACATTTTAAGTTTGTTATTTTTTAGTAATCTCTACACCCAACGTGGGGCTTGAACTCATGACCCCGAGATCAAAAGAGTTGCATGCTTTTCCAACAGAGCCAGCAAGGGGCCCCATGTTTTAGAATATCTTGAAGTTGGCAGTTGATTTCTTTTTGGAAGATGTCTTCAACGCTGTACAAGTCTAATTTGTGATGTTTGGGACTGTGCACCCTAGGACTTTGCAGTCTTCTCCCTTGGGAGGACATTAATGTGCTGTACCAGAATTGTTGATATGAATTAATAATGTCTACATTTGTATACTGCTTTACAGATTAGGGAATTATTTTACAGGTATTATCTCAATCTTTACAACAAGCTCCAGTTTTAGATTGTGATCTTTAAGTCTGTAGTAGAGTTTTCCATAGTAGATTGGTTTTCGTAAAACTCACATAATGGAACTTCACATAAATGGAATCATTCAGTATCCAGTTGACCCTTGAAAACAAGGTTTCAACTGCACAGGTCCACTTATACATGGAATTTTTTGATAAATGTAGTACTTTAAGTGTACTTTCTCTTTCTTAAAAAAAATTTTTTTGAACATTTTTTCCCCTCTGGCTTACTCTTTGTAAGAATACAGTGTATAATGCAGATAACACAAAGTATGTGTTAATTGACTGTTTATGTTATCGGTAAGGCTTCTGGTCAGCAGTAGTCTATTGATAGTTAAGGTCTGGGGGAATCAAAGGTGACATGTAGATTTTTGACCAGGGCAGGGGGTGTCAGTGCCCCCAAGCATGTTCTTGGGTCAGCTGTACTATCTCTTTATGTCTGATTTCTTTCAGCATGATGCATTGATGCTATTGCATATGTCAGTTGTTTGTTTCTTGTTATTGCTAAATAGTATTCCATTTATTCATTGATCTGTTGATGGACATTTGGGTTGTTTTAATTTGGGGACTATTAGGAGCAGGCTACTAAGAAATTCTCATACAGGTTTCCTGTGGACATATGCCTTCATTTTTCTAGAATAACACAGTATTCGCTCTGTCAAAGGGTAGGTGGAAGAGTAACTTTATAAGAAACTGCCAAATCTTTTTCCAAAGTAGTTGTGCATTTTAAATTTCCGATAGCAGTGCATGAGTATTCGAGTTGCTCCACACCTTGGCCAACAGATGCTATCACCTATCTTTGATTAAGTCATTTTAGTGGGTATGGAGTGGTATCTCATGTTTTTATCTAGAATTTTCCATGTTGAGCATCTTTCCATGTGCTTATTGGTCATTTGTATATCCTGTCTTCTGGAGGTTCTTGTAAAGTCTTTTGCCCTTTTCTTTTTAAAATTTGGTTGTCAAAATTATTACTGAGTTGTAATTTTTTTTTTTTTAAATGAACCCAGCAGGCTTTTCTTTCTTTCCTTTCTTTTTTTTTTTTTTTTTGATAGTGCGCATGAGTGGAGTTGGGGGAGAGGGAGAGAATCTTAAGCAGGCTCCACACTCAGCATGGAACCTGATGCAGGGCTCAATCTCAGTGACGCTGAGATCATGACCTGAGCCAAAAGCAAAAGTTGGATGCTTAATTGACTGAGCCACCCAGACGCCTTGTAGGTTTTTAAAAAATATATTCTGGATATGTTTTTTCTTAGGTTTATATTATATAAATACTTTTTCAGACTGTGGTTTTCCTTTTTTTTAATAATAGCATCTTTTTTTCACATTTTTATATCTTTATTGCTGAATGTAATAATTTCTATTAATAGGTACTCAATACATTTTTTTTTTTTAGTTTCAGAGGTAGAGTTTAGTGATTCATCAGTTGCATGTAACACCCAGTGCTCCTTATATCATGTGCCCTCCTTAATGCCCATCTCCCAGTTATCCCTTTCCCCCCCACCTACCTCCCTTCCAGCAACCCACTGTTTGTTTTTTAGAGTTCAGCATCTCTTATGGTTTGCCTCTCTGTTTTTATCTTATTTTTCCTTCCCTTCCCCTATGTTCATCTGTTTTGTTTCTTAAATTCCTCATATGAGTGAAATCATACGGTATGTGTCTTTCTCTAATTGACTTACTTTGCTTAGCATAATACCCTGTAGTTCCATCTATGTTGTTGTAAATGGCAAGATTTCATTCTTTTTGATGGCTGAGTAATATTCCACTGTGTGTGTGTGTGTGTGTGTGTGTGTGTGTGTACACACACCACATCTTCTTTATCCATTCATCTGTTGATGGGCATCTGTGCTCTTTCCATATTTGGCTGTTGTAGACATTGCTGCTTAAACATTGGGGTGCACGTGCCCCTTCAAAGATATTTACTGACTTATTTTTAAAGATTTTATTTGTTTATTTGACACAGAGAGAGACAGAGAGAGAGGGAACGCAAGCAGGGCAAGTGGGAGAGGGAGAAGCAAGCTTCCTGCGGAGCAGGGAGCCCGATGCCAGACTTGATCCCAGGACCCTGGGATCCTGACCAGAGCCGAAGGCAGACGCTTAACAACTGAGCCACCCAGGCGCCCCTAATGATTAGTAACTTTTGTGTCCCATCCAGGAAATCAGCCAAGGTCATAATGATTTTCTCCTCTGTTTTCTTCTGTAGATCTTATAGTTTTATGTATTTTTATTTTTTATTTAAAAAAATTTTTAAAGTAATCTCTGTGCCCATCATGGGACTTGAACTCAGGACCCCAAGATCAAGAGTTGCACGGTCAACCAACTGAGCCAGCAAGGTGCAACAGATTTTATAGTTTCAGATTTCACATTTAGGTCTGTGTGACCTAAGTGTAAAATGTAAAGTAATTTCAAAGTAATATTTGTGTGCACACAGCCTGCCTTTTGCATTGTTCTTTTATCTTTATGAAATGTTCTTAAAATATTCTTTGTTTTGAAGCTTACTTTTTCTTCTAATATAGCCACTACAGCTTTAAGTAGCTTCATAATATATATCTTCTAGTATTTTGCTTTTAGTTTTATACATGCTTTTATAGTTAAAGTATGTCTCTTATAAACAGCATATAGCCATTGGCTCTTGCTTTTTAAATTCAGTAACAATCTCTGCCTTCTAATTGGGGTGCTTAGTCCATATTTAATATGATTATTCATATGGTTACAATTTGTTTTTCTTTTGTTCCTTTGTTCATTTCTGCAGCCTTTGGGGTTAATCGAATAGTTTAAAGTACTTTTATTTCCTCTGTTGACTTCTTAGCTGTACTCCTTTTATTTTTAAGTAGTCATGCTAGAGCTTAATACGTAATATTAACTTATCAAAGTTTATTTAGAGGTAATGTACCACCTTTCACTTCATATTTCACACTTCTGCCACTTACTGCTTACCTTTTCCCACCGATTTCACAAATGTAATAATCTTACAACAGTATAATTCTATTTATCTACCCATCCCTTTCTTTGTGCTGTTGTCATATATTATGTATACTTCTGTTTTTATCACAAATCTTACCTTAGGATTGTTTTCTTTGCTTTAGATAGTTGTGTTTTAAGGAAATTATGTTGAAGAAAATGTTTTCCCAATGACTTACCTTTTCCAATGTTCTTTTCTATAAATCTAAGTTTCAAACTGATAACTTTCCCCTTGAGCCCCTAAAGAATGTTTCCTTTGGCATTTCTTATAGTGCAGGTCCGTAGAAAACAAATTTTGTTAGCTCTTATTTATCTGAAAAGGTTTTTATTTCATCTTTTGAATACTTTTTCTGGATATGGAATCTTGAGTTTTCAGGGTTTTCCCCCACCTTTCAGAACTTTGAAGATGTTCTTTTGTCCTTGGCCTCCATTATTTCTGGTGAAAAGTCAGGTGTCCTTTATGCCCTATACTTAGAGTAGAACTCTCTTATCTATGGATTTGCTTTCAACAGTTTAAGTTACCCGTGGTCAACTGTGGTCTCAAAGCAGATGATCTCCTTCTGACATACTGTCAGAAGGTCAGTAGCCTCATGCTGTGTCACAATGCTTACATCATTCATCTCACTTCATTTCATCACATAGGCATTTTATGATCTCACAAGCATTTTATCTTCTCACATCATCACTGGAAGAAGGGTGAGTACAATAAGATACTTTGAGAGAGAGAGACCACATTCACATAACTTTTTTTATAGTATGTTACTCTATTTTATGAGTTTGTTGTTAATCTCTTATGCCTAATATTTAAATTAAGCTTTATCATAGGTATGTGTATATAGGAAGAAACATACTATGTATAAGGTTTGGTACTATCCACAGTTTCAGGCATCCACTGTGGGGTCTTAGAATGTATGTCCTGTGGATAAGGAAGACTGCTTGCTCCCTCTCTCCCTCTTTTGTGGTTTCCAAGATTTTTCTCTTTATTTTTAGATTGAAGGAGTTTGTGCCTCAGTGTAGTTTTCTTTGTATTCATTCTGCCTGGGATTTGCTAGTCTTCTAGGATCTACAAGGAGAGGTTTTCATCCAAATTTGGGATATTTTGGTCATTAGTTCTTTTAAAAAAATTAGGGTTCCATTTTCTCTCTTCCTAGCGTCCAATTAAAATGCAGCTGTTTGACATTGTTTCACAGGTCATTGAGGTTTTAATTTCACTTTTTTTTTCTTTTTATTCCTCATATTAGGTAATTTTTACTGATCTGTCTCCAAGATTTCTCTTTCACTCTATCCTATCTGTTGTTAAGCATGTTTGGTGAACTTTTTATTCCAGTTATTGGATTTTTTATTTGTAGAATTTCCATTGGTCTTTTTTTTGTGTGTTAAGAGGTAATTGGTGAAATGAGTTCAACCAAGTGCTCTGATGCTGGAACATTAGGGACGTTTTTGTTGGTCCCAGCCAGTTCCTAGACATGAGATATGCCCAGGAGCCACTGCTTCACTATGTTTTTTTGTTTTTTGTTTTTTGTTTTTTGTTAATAATAAGAAGGTATATAGTACTGTCCTGATCTGTATAGGTTTTAGGAAGTCCAGGAACCTAATTTTTTAAAATATTTTATTTATTTATTTGAGAGAGAATGTGAGCACAAGAGAAAGAGAGCATGAGCTGGGGTGGGGAGGGGCAGAGGGAGAGGGAGAAGCAGGCTCCCCGCTGAGTAGGGACACCCCCCCCACACACAATGTGGGACTTGATCCCACGACCCCAGGATCATGATCTGAGCTGCAGGCAAATGCTTAACTGACTGAGCCACGCAGGTGCCCTGAACCCAGTTCATTCTTTCATCTGATTCCTTATATCATCATTGATGCTTTGAGATACTGGGTTTTTATATTTAAAACAGTTACTAGAAGAAATTAGATTTTTAAGAAATAAATTTATTCATTTTAATTAAGACAAGTTGGATTACTGTGTCATCTCTAACTGGTCTCCTTCCTCTAATCTGTTTCCCTTTGCTCTGTCTTCTACAGTGCTGCCTTTAGGTATGATACACGAAACCACAAACCTGTCTCTCTTGCCACCTTTTCATTTCTAGTCCCTAACTTCATGCCCTAAACTATATATTCAAGCTATACTGCATTATTTTTCTTGCATTTATGATGCAGTTTTATATCTTATTTTTGAAGATCTTCATTGTATTTACAATAGTTTTATATCTTACTCATCCTTGGTGGCCAGCTCAAATGTCAGCATTACTCTGAAAGTCAGTAACAGTCCTTTTTCTCCCTCCTTCGCCTTTTCTTTACTTTTTCCCTATTTTTACCTCTCTTCTTTTTATTACCATAGCTCTTTGAGCATACCACTGTTACAGTTCTTGAATGATGTAGCCATTTCTGTTTTGATTTGTTCTAATCTCTTGTGAGTTTTTGTTGACCAAGATTGGGTCTTTGAGGGGCACCTGGTTGGCTCAGTTGGAGGAGCATGTGACTCTTGATTTTGGGGTCATGAGTTCGAGTCCCACATTGGGTGTGAAGATTGCTTAAGTAAATAAAACTTAAAAAAAAAAAAAAAAGATTGGGTCTTTGACATCTTCATATCCCCAGAGCACCTGGCATAGTACCTGTACATAGTAGATACCTAAATGTTTATCATAAGAATGATGTTTGTCTTTTCCTAGTTAAATAGCTTTTTTTTTTTTTTTTTTTTTAAGATTTACCTATTTTGAGAGAGAGATTGAGAGTGCCTGTGAGGAGCAGGAGGAGGGGTAGAAGGAAAGAATCTCAAGCAGGTTCTCTGCTGAGCGTGGAGCCTGGAAGCAGGACTCAATATCCCCACCCTGAGATTATATGTTTTTTATCTGTTCATCAGTTGATGGGCATTTGGGTTGTTTCCATTTTGGCTATTACGAAAACTCTGTTGTGATCATTTTTGTACAAGCTTTTTTTTTTTTTTTAAAGATTTTATTTATTTGAGAGAGAACAAGTGAGAGGAGAGCTTGAGTGGAAGGGGAGGGGCAGAGGGAGAGGGAGAAGCAGACTCCCCACTGAGCAGGGAGCCCGACGTGGGGCTTGATCCCAGGACCCTGGGATCATGACCTGAGCTGAAGGCAGACCGTTAACCGACTGAGCCACCCAGGCGCCCCTGTACAAGCTTTTGTATGAACATAATGTTTCCATTTTTGTAGGAGTGGAATTGCTGAGTCATATGTTTAATCTTTTGAGGAACTGCCTACTTTCCATAGAAGTACACTATTTTACATTCTTAAAATTATGAGGCTTCCAGTTTTCACACCCTTGCCAGCCCCTTTTATTGTGTCTTTTTGATTATAGCCTTCCCAGTGGGTGTGAAGTGGTATCTCATTCTGTTATGAGTTTGATTTGCATTGCTCTAATGGGAAACAGTGATGATCATTTTTTCATGTATTGGCTATTTGTATATCTCTTTTGGAGAAATGTCTATTCAGATCCTTTGGCCATTTTTTAATCAGGTTGTCTTTTTAATAGTGAGCTTTATATGTTCTTTATATATTTTAGATACAAGTTCTTTATCATATGTTTTGTGGATTTCCTTCCCTTCTGCAGGCTGTTTTCACTTTCTTGATTGTGTGTATTTATAAAACACAGGTTTTAGATTTTGATAGATTTATCAATTTTTCTGTAGTTGCTTGTGCTTTTGGTGTCATATCTAAGAAGTCATTGACTAGTTCAAGGTCATGAAGATCTACACTTTTTTAAAGTATATATATTATAGTTTTAGCCTTTACATGTAGGTCTCTGATCTACTTTGGATTATTTTTTATGTATGGTGTTAAGAGGCCCAATTTCATATTTTCGCATGTGAATATCTAGTTTTGCCAGGACCATTTGTTGAAAAGACTATTCATTGTTTTATCTCAGTCTGTGAAAAACTGTTTGACCATAAAATATACTTATTGGGGCACCTGGATGGCTCAGTTGTTAAGCGTCTGCCTTTGGCTCAGGTCAGGATCCCAGGGTCCTGGGCTGGAGCCCAGCATCGGGCTCCCTGCTCGGTGGGAAGCCTGCTTCTCCTTTTCCCACTCCCCCTGCTTGTGTTCACTTTTTGGCTGTCTTTCTGTCAAATAAATGAATAAAATCTTAAAAATATATATATATATACTTATTTTATTTCTAGACTCTTAATTCAAATTACTGTTATTTCATAGTAAATTTTAAAATTAGGAGATGTGAATCTTCCAACTTTGTTCTTTTTCAAGATTGTTTGGACTATTCTAGGTCAAATACATATTTATTTTAGGATCAGCTTGTCAGTTTCTACAAATAAACTGACTGCAATTTTGATAGGGATTGCATTGAATTAGAGATCACTTTGGGGCGTATTGCCATCTTAACAATATTAAGTCTTCCAATCTGTGAGCACAGGATGTCTTTACATCCTTTATTCCTTTTAACTTAAGGAGTGAAATGCTGGGTATGTATAAAAGCAAGTAGAGCTGCAGTATCTTAAGTCCCATGTAGCTCTGGATGTTCTGAATTTTCATTATTTTAATAATTTAAATGTATCTTCAAATAAGACATTTATTGGAGTTAAGTTTGGCAGTCATTTGTTATTTATATAAAATTATATATATATTAAATATATATTATAACTTTATGCTAGTTATAAAGTTTGGCTCTGGAGACACAAGGATGATGGGTATGAGATCACTACCATTAAAATTTCTGGTCTAGGGAGGAAATCACTTATAAAGAGAATTTCATAAAATATATTAGAGATAAAGATTTTTTTGAAAGTTGTTGACCAGTCTTCACTGTGTAAAAGATTTCAGTACATAAGAAAGTGATTATAATTGTGTATTAGCACTTTTTTCAGTGTTGCTTAGTTGTGATAGCTTATGGAGAAGTTAAAAAAATAAGTACTTTAAGGGCTCTTAAGACTTTGAGTTCTGGATGGGTTAGTATCAATAATACATTTTTAATGAATTTTCAGCGTTTATGAATTAATAATTACAAGAAAACTTAGAATCAGCATGCCACATTAATATTGAAGGAAATAAATAGCATTCAAGTGAAGCAAAAGAAAAATTAAAAAAAATTCTCTTCAGCTATGTGGACTCATCTCTTACCAAGTCTTTTTTTTTTTTTTTAAACCTAGTCAAATGAACAGATTCTTTAATTTCTTATTTATTCTCATAGATCTGTGACTTTAGCACCAGAATTCTCTGTGTGGTTTATGCCATGGCTTAATTTGGGAGTTCTTTGGAAGCCTGGAAACTCCCTCTCAGAATACTTTTAAATGCTTAAGCTAGACTATACAGGATTAAAAAGATAAGCAGTTATATTAAAATAGTTATAAAATATGACAAATTTATGATACAATAATCTACATGCTTCCTTAATAACATTAAGTAACAAAATTGAATGTGGTAGCATATTATTATTTTTGAATGTGTAGCATGTTAAATAACAAAAGTAGAAATGAGTAATGAGAAGGAGTGACTGACATTTTGAGACAAAAACTATTAATGTGACAGGAATCAATCTGATTTTTAGATATTCCTAATATCATCATTTGTTCCTTACATTCATAATGGAAGGAAGTGCTGAATTTCAGCATTTTCACCTTATGCAATTTCATGAAGTCCCTGAGTCCTGCATAGACCCTCTAGGAGTTCATGAATGCCAGGTTAAAAATGCTAATTGAGCTATTTCCTCTGCCTAAAATTGTGTCTCCCCCCCCCTCCTTTCCCTTCTACCACATCTGAGCTTGATTTTCCTGAGTTTCAGCTCAGTTGTCTCACTTAGCACTTTCTGATTACTTACTTGCCTTTTATGTGCTAGTCATTATTCTAGGTATTTGGAATACATAAGGAAACAAAACAGACAAAAATTCATGCCCACAAGGAACTTAGAGCCTTATGGAAGAATAACAATAAACAAATAACATAAATCATAGAATTATATAGAATGTTAGATAATTAAAAATGCTGTAGAAAAATATGGAGTAGTATAAAGTGGATTCAGTGTGGATTGCCATTTTCAAAAGAGTAGTAAGGTAAGCCCATTGGGAAAGTGACTTTTGAGCAAGGACATGAAAGTGGTGAGAGTTAACTATACAGGTATCTTTTCTGTCCCCTTCACCGCAGTTGAGGACTGAGACTTCCTTTTTATTTGTATTCCTAGTGTTAGCATTGTGAGTAACATGATCAACCCTTCATGAACTGTCATAAAGAGAAAGGTTGTTTACCTTTCTGGTATCTGCCCATAGTTTGAGAAATTTAGCCAGTTTGTGTGATTTCAACATGTGTCATTTTCCCAGTGGTGGGTTAAATATTCAGGTTATGTCCAGGTAATAGCTTGTTCTTATATTTACTTTCTGATATTAAGCTTCACTAAATATATTTTGGCTGTTATTATTAATCTTTTGTTTTTTCTTGTGCAAAGTAGGAATAAAACAAATGTTAAGTGAAAAGATAAGGGGCCCCTGGGTGGCTCAGTCTGCTAAGCATCGACTCTTGATTTCAGCTCAGGTCCTGATGAGATCGAGTCCCATGTCAGGCTCCATGCTTAGTGAGAGTCTACTTTTCCCTCTCCCTCCCCCTGCTTGTGTGCTCGCACTCTCTCTCTAAAATAAATAAAGTAAAAAAAAAAAATTTTTTTTTTTTTTAGAGTTTAACTTTTGTAGGCTCAACTCTCTTTGGCAATCAAATAAAAGTTGTAATAGAAAAGCCCTTAAAGGGTGCCTGGGTGGCTCAGTTGGTTAAGCGACTTCCTTCCGCTCAGGTCATGATCCTGGAGTCCCGGGATCGAGTCCCTGCATCGGGCTCCTTGCTCAGCGGGGAGTCTGCTTCTCCCTCTGACCCTCCCCCCCCAGCGTTCTCTCTCTCTCTCCCAAATAAATAAATAATCTTAAAAAAAAAAAAAGAAAAGCCCTTAAAAGTCAAGATTTGCCAGATATTTTTGTGCTTCTCTCTTAAATAGAAATTGTAGGAGATGAAGAGTATTAGAAAATTAATACAAAACAATATGTGATCAAATACTGGAGGAGGAAATACTTCATATATATTTTATTTAATCCTTGGTATATCATCAGGGTCCATTGGATCCAATTCAGTTTTCGAGTATCTATTTTGAGCAGTCTAATTTGTAAAGACGATTATTTTATTACTTTTATTCTTTCTTCGAAATCTTCTAAAGAACAAATAAGAAAGTTACATATTTTTAAAAAAGAATAAAACTTATTCTATCTTGCAATTAGCATGTGATTCTTTTTATAAATCTAACATGCATTATGGGATTTTATTGATCTTGTTTTTCTTAAATCTTGAAATGATTATGTCACCTTATTTCATCATTGCCCATCAGTTTTTTCTCCATCATGCCCAAATATTAAAATCACAAGACTACAAAAGAATGATTGAATGATCTAGAAAGATGATGTAGTAATGAAATCGTCGTGGTTATACTTCAGTTTTCTTATTACTATGTTGCCCACTTTCAAGAATGTATAAGAAAAGTCTATAGAAACCATTTAAAGATTTTTTTTCTTTTAACTTCCACTGAATAAAGTTGAGAGTTTAGGGTTTTTTTCCTGTCCATAAGGACAAAGATGAAAATTGACAAAGGAAAATGGTTTACTTTTATCTGTAGAATCCCAGAAAATGAATACAAAGACAGCAATACTTTAGACTCTAATTGTCATGTTGATAATCATCATCTAATGATATCTTAGATTAATCTTCCCAAATCCAAGAAATACTGAGTTATTGATATATTTCTGAGGACAAAAAGATAATATAATATTCTCATCCCTTTAGTCATTCAGGAAGAAAGTCTTCATCATACAGTATTTTGTGACTAGAATCAAAATCATCCTGTTTTTTCTGGAAAGTCTTCTGATAGTATTTTTCATCTTTTATATTTCTGCACCAAATTCACTTGATATCATAAGAGGACAAATCCTGAAACCTGATGTGTATACAAAAGTGCTTGCGAGGAAATAGATGATACAGAAATGAAAAAGTTAATCAGAGTCCTCATTCTGTTTGGGGTTTATAAACCAAATATGAGAATGTTTTACAATTTTGGAGCAGAGATGGGCATCCTTGACCAAAATTCTGAGCCATCAAAAATTTCAAAAGTACTGGATTTTGAAAACATAAGTGCAAGAAGAACCAGAAATAATAATATGCTAAATCTACTAAATATATATTTGAAATCTGGAGTCAGTGTTGCCTTTTGGTAGTAAAATATAAGTTAAAGAACTAGAAGTAATAAAAAGTAGAACATTTTAGAGATTGGAAATTTGGAATCAGAATTTCTAAGGTAGATATTCGTTTTAGTTCTATGCATGACAGTTGAGCAATTAGTTGTATTCAGGAGATGTTGACCATTTTGGTGTATATATTTTCAAAACCAGGAAAACTTGAATATAATAAAAATAGTATGTATTGTATATGTTTTAACTTATATTCCCATTAAAATAGCTCATAAATTTGTGTCCACTGTCTTCTTTATTATTTATCCTGTAAGTTATTTGTAAAATGACTTAACATCTCTGTCCTATGGACACTTCTTGTTTATAGTTAAATAGTAATAACTAGATTTCCTAGTATATACTTAGTGCTAATTGTCATGATAACTCTATGATACAGATATGAGGAAAGTAGATCAAAGGTTTGGTAACTTTTTCAAGATTGTTGAACCAGATCTGGGGTCTGAATCCAGGTATGTTGATTGATAGATGTTTTCTTTAGGATACCACATGTCCTTCTAAATATTGTAGTACTTACGTTGGAATTCAGCATGGTTCATTACTGAGGGAAAAATTCATGGGGAACTTGCCTAAAAAGGGTAGGAAATGAAAGAGACTGGTGTCAGTATGGCTCAGGAAAGAGAGTTATCTCAGCTTTTGAATCAGGTGAACAAGTGGCCCAGAGAAAGGATTTAGTAGACACAAATTTCAAAACAGCCACTATATAAGTATATTGAAAGAATCGAAATAATGTATATTCAAATAATGAATGAATGAACAGACAGGGAATTTCAGTAGAGAGATGGGAACAATGAAAAGAACCAAATGAAAATGTAGAGCTGAAAAGAATTATAACTAAATGGATAATTCACTGAGTGGCCTTAACAGCATATCATAGAGATAGCAGAAGAAAAGACCTATGCCTCAGGAGCATCTAAGAATTATAAATGTGTGTGCCTCCAAAAAACAAAGCTTCTTGGGGCGCCTGGCTGGCTCAGTCGGTGGAGCATGGGACTCTTGATCTCAGCGTTGTGAGTTCAAGCCGTGCACTGGGTGGAGATTACTTAAAGATAAAATCTTAGGAAAAAAAAAAATCTAAACCAAACCCCCGAAAAACTAGAACTTCCAAAAAAAAAAAAAAAAAATTAAACTGTCAGAACTAAAAAAAGAAATAGATCCACAATAATAGGAAGAGATTTTAACACATTTCTCTCAGCAAATAATAGAACAGTTAGACAAGTAAGTATTTAAGGATCTAATACTACATTCATCAAAAGCAGAATATACATTCTTTTCAAAAGCACAGTAAATATTCACCAGGATAGACCACATGCTGGGCCAGAAAACAAGTTTTAGTAGATTACTTAGAGGGTGAGATTTTATAGAGTATGTTTTCTGACTAGTAGAATTAAATTAGAAATCAGTTAACAAAAATATATTTTAAAAAACCCAATGTCTAGAAATGAAATGATGCATTTCTAAAGTACCTCTGGGTTCAAAGACAAAATCATAGGGGTATTAAAATATTTTGAACTGAGTAGTAATGAGAGCAGAATATGTAAAAATCTGTGACATGCAGTGGATGTAGTGTTTAGGAAGAAGCTTACAGCTTTAAATTAGAAAAATCAGAAGGGTCTGAAATCAGTTATGTAAGCATTTACCTTAAGAAGTTAGGAAAATAAGAGCAAATTCAATCCAAAGTAAGTGGAAGGAAACAATAAAGGTAAGATTAGAAATCAATAAAAGAGAAAATAAACAAAAGCAATGAAACCAGAAGCTTTAATATTTAAGGAAAAAGCAATGCCAAACTTTCGGAAAGTTAAAAAAAAAAATAGCGGATGAAGGAGCAGTTTACAGCTCATTTCATGAATTCAGCATCACTGTGATACCAAAGTCAGGCAAAGAAATAATAAGAAAACTTATCCAGTATCCTTTGTGAACATAAACCCAAAGATCTTTAACAAAATATTAGCAAATTAAATTCATTGATATATGAAAAGGAGAATATGTTGTGATCAAGTGGGATTTGTCCCAGGAACGCAGTGCAGGTTAAAATTAGAAAACCAATTGATAATATATAACTCACTAAGTAGTAGAATAAAACAGAAAAATCTTAAGTGTAGAAAAAAAATTGAAACTCATTTAGCAAGCTGGCTAAAAAGGAATTTCCTTAATTTGATTAACAAGGCATCTGTCAACAATTTACATCATATTTAATGATGAGAAACTGAATGCTTCTGAGACTGAGAACAAACAAGGATTTTCGCATTCACTGTTAGGCAACATTCTAGTAGAGGTCCAAGCCAGTGGAGTAAAGCAAGAAGAAAAGACATCCAGGTTGAAAAATACTAAGTGAAACTGTCTTTGTTTGCAAACAACATTATTGCATATGTAGAAAATCCTAAAGAAGCTATGGAAAAGCTTCTAGAACTAATAAATGAGTTTAGCAAAGTCACAAGATACAAGGTCAGTATAATTTTTTTAAACTACCAAGGAACCAGTGCAGGTTAACAAGAGCAATTCCATTTGCAGTAGCGTGCAAAACAATGAAATACTTTAGGGATACATTTTAACAAAATAAATGCAGACCTCTTCACTGAAAACTGTAAAACATTACTAAGAGGAATAAAAGAAGACCTAAGTAAATGAAGAGCTATGGCATGTTAATGGGTTTGTGGAATAGAGAACTCATTGTTACATGTCAGTCTTCTCCAAATCTATTTATAGGGTTGATGCAATCCCAATAAAAATTCTAGCAAACTTTTTTTTTTTTTAAGAAACTGACAAACTGGTTCTCATGTTATGTGGAAATGCAAAGGACCTAGAATTGGCGAAACAATTTTGAAGACAACCGAAGTTGTAGGACTTGTAGTGCCTGATTTCAAGGCTTTTATACAGCTAGAATAATCAAGACACAGTGGTATTGGTATAAGGATAGACATGTAGATCAATGGAACAGAATAGAGTTCAGAAATAGACCCGTGTATATATGCAGCTGATTTTTGATAGAGATGCCAATGTAATTCAGTGGGAAAAGGATATAGTCTTTCCAAGGAGTGGTGCTGTATATGTGGGTTTGAGGAAAATTTATATTGATCCTTGCCTTATACAGACAGTTAACCCTGAGTCAGAGACCTTAACATAAAGGTTAAGACTATTTTACGAAACATCTAGAAGAAAACATGGGTGAAAATAGGGGCGCCTGGGTGGCTTAGTCGGTTCGACATTAGCTTTTGGCTCAGGTAATGCCTGGGATGGAGCTCCACAGAGCCCCACATTGGGCTCCCTGCTCAGTGGGGAGCCTGCTTCTGCCCCTCCGCCCTTCTTATGTGCGCTCACACTCACTCTCTCTGTCTTAAATAAAATCTTAAAAATTTAAATACTCCAATAAAGTTGATTTTAAAAATAAAACCACACAACAAAAAACTGTCGTTTCCTACTTGTTGCACATGAGCCTAGAGTAGTAGGCCTTACTCTGGGAAGAAATTGGATGGAATGTGTGTTTGTTGATAGGCTGTATTTGGGCAGTTCAGTTTCTGTGAGAAAAATTATTTAATAAGGAAGAGCAAAAGTAACTGCTTTTTAAAGGTAGCTGAAAGGGACCTTTTGTGGTAAGATACAGAACATAAAATTTACCATTTTAACCCATTTTTTAAGTGTATGGTACAGTGGCATTAAAGACATTAACATTGTTTACAACCATCACCACCATCAATCTCCAAAACTTTTTCATCTTCCCAAACTGAAACTGTACACCCATTAAATAGTAATTCCTTATCTTCAGTACCCCAGCCCATGGCAGCCACCGTTCTACTTCCTGTGTTTATGGTTTTGACCACTGTAGGTACCTTATGTAAGTAGAATTACATAATATTTGTCTTTTTTTTTTTTTAAGATTTTATTTATTTATTTGACAGAGTTAGCGAGAGCAGGAACACAAGCCAGGGGTGTGGGAGAGGGAGAAGCAGGCTTCCTGCCGAGCGGGGAGCCGGATGCAGGGCTTGATCCCAGGACCCTGGGATCATGACCTGAGCTGAAGGCAGACGCTTAACAACTGAACCACCCAGGCACCCCAATATTTGTCTTTTTGAGATTGACTTATTTCATTTAGCATGATGTCTTCATGATTTCACTCATGTTACAGCATACATATGTCAGAATTTCTTTCCTTATATTTTTATTTTTTAAAAATTAGAGAGTGAGCAAGCACGTGTATGCACGTGAGCTGGAGGAGGGGCAGACACAACCGACTGAGAGACACGCAGGCACCCCAGAATTTGCTTCCTGAATAATATTCCATTGACTATATGTCCCACATTTTATTTGTCCATCTGTTGATGGACATTTGGATTGCTTTATGTTTTAATCTTGTGAATAATATTACTATGAATATGAGTATACAAATATCCATTCAAGTCCTTGCTTTTGATTCTTTTGGGTATATACCTAGAAGTGGAACTGATGGATCATACAGCAATTCTCTGTTAAGTTTTGGATGAACTGCAGCTCATTTTCGATCGTGGCTGCACTATTTTACATTCCAGTAGTGATGTACAGGGGCTCCAGTTTGTCCACATCCTTGCCAACACTTTTTGGTAATAGACCTCCTAATGGGTGTGAAAAGGTATCTTGTGGTTTTGATTTGTGAAGGGAAATTTTGAGGTTATTTAATTCAAACCTGGATTTCACAGATGAAATTCAGACAGGTTAACAAGTGCTACTTAAGGTGGAAGATTTTACAATTTCTTTTGTGAATCATTTCAGGCTGTTTGTATTTGCATTTGGGCATTTAGGGGTTTGTGAGTACATCCTGAATAGTTAGACTTATGAACAATAATTTTCTTTGTTGTTGATGTATTTGTGACAAGCCACAGTCAATCATATTTTGTGTGGAAAAATAGATACTTTTTTATAGTTTTAAAATGTTTAATAATCAGTCTGATGTGTGGACAGTGAGTAGTTTTCCCAGATTAATACACAAATATACACCCATGAAAACAACACTAAACAGTGGAATTTGTCATTTCTGTGAACAGTGGATTTTAACCTATTGTCTGATGAGTGTTGGTTTTTTCTTCCTGCTTTATTTTTCAACTTGTGCGAGTATAAAACTTTCTTCCTCCTTTGTTTATTTTGAAACTTGCTAGCTGAACCTACTCATAAAATCTTGTTTTTATTTTTAGTGCTTAATTTCTGTACCATGTACATTTTACATGGTTCTTGGCAAGTTTACATCAGGTCTGGTAGACTAATTAGCTGAAACTACAGTGACTACTTTGAAAAGGTATCATGGGAGAATCCTCCAGTAATGACTGGGTGATGAAATGAGTGCTAAGTTCAGGTACTTGCATAGACTAGGATATGGGAAGGCCTGGTATCATACCCTGTACTGTTAACATTGTTGGCACAGTTTGTTCAAATGCTTTTCTTCCCATTTTAACAAGTGTTTATTGAGTACTTGCAATGTGTCTAACATTGTGCCTGGCGCAGTGGATATAGAAATGAGTTTCTGCTGTTAGGAACTCAGCCCAGAAAGGATACAGGCCTACAAATAAGTTTATAAATGTTAAGTCCAGTCAACAGTCTAAATGTATAAAATGTATGGAGATCTTAACGGATAGAATGATGAATTCTTAAGGACAGTGGGAGGATCAGGAAGGATACCTTTAGATAAGATCTGAGCTAAATTTTGAAGGTAGAATGTGAGGTTGTTAGTGGTAGGGTGGATATTATAGGCAGTGAGATCAGCATGTAGGGCAGGCATAGCTGTGTGAGAAAGGACGTGGTATGCTTAAAGAACTCTAAGCAGATAATTCATGTTGGACACAAGTTTGAGGATTGATAGATGAGTGCTGTATTTCCCCTGTATTCCTGCTGTATTTCAAATACTGCCTGAAAAGGAGCCTGGGAAGCTGGGATGCGTATCTCCCTCCCTTCTTTCCTTTTCTTACTCTCTCCTTCATTCCTTGCCCCCCTTGAGAGAGAGAGAGAGAGAGAGAGAGAGAGAGAGAGAGTGAGTGTGTGTGTGTGTGTGTGTGTGTGTAAACCAGTTGAGGGAGAAGGGAAGCAAGACCTTGATTCTGGTCCTGGTTCTTACACCCTTGGTTGAACAAACCACTTCTCTTTTTGAACTTCGGTTTCTTCATCTGTATAACAATGTGTAAATGCTATGATCTATACTTTTCAAATATTTTTTAAAGGAGTCACAGTTTTTGAGTGCCTGGAACACAGTAGGGACTAAATAATATTTTCAAATGAGTGGTCTGAGAACTTGTGTCTAAGAGAGGATAATAAAGTTGTGACAGAATAAGCAATAAAAGATTTATTTACAGACCATTGCTTCCCAGGATGCATTTATTATATAAAGTGTGTTCAAGCAGTTTGTCTTTATAAATTGTTTCACTTACCATTTAGATTTGTAAGCTCCCAGAGTATAGAAACTATAGTATCTTTATACATAAAACTCTGTTAGACTTGAATGTCCTATGCTGTTGTAGTTATCATATATGTCCAATTAAGAATCAGTATATATTTTAAAAGTGTGTTCAGTTGGTCACCGCACTTTACTTTGGCTGTGGTAGAAGTTCTTGGACCTCACTACTTCAGATTGTGATTTTTTTTCTTTTTTAATCTGGTTGTAAATGGACTTTTTTTCCTCATATAAACTACTTTTCTCAGTACAAAGCCTAGTGTATCTTCTGATGCCACTTTTCCACTGTTGTATCTGCAGAACGTTTGCTACTGGAGCAGAGGATTATAAAAATCCATTCTTAATGGTATAGAGTTGCCGTAATATACTGTTAATATAATTTCTTTTTTTACCTTTAGGGGTCCTACTGGGCAATAGACACCAATCCGAAGGAAGATGCGCTGCCTACTCGGCCAAAGAAGAGAGCACGATCTGTAGAACGGGTAAAAAGCTCTTTATCGCAAATTTAGTATGATAGAGTTTATGTCAGCAATATAGATTTTTAAAGTTCATTTCTAATAAGTACAACCTTAATGAAGGTAGTATTTTATTTGTATAGCATTTCTGTTTCTTCAGAGCACTTTCAGACTCATTTTATTTGATCTTAACCCCTTGAGTGAGGTAAGTAGTTTAGGAATTAAGTAAAAAGTTTGTTTTATAATTAGGGCACACCTCCTGTCTAACTGAGCCTCGAATCCAGATCTCTTAAATTTTAATTTGGTATTCTTTCCTCTGTATCTACAACATTGAGGACTGGTTTTATGTAACAAAGCTGTCCCTTTCACTGCAGATAAGCAGTCTAATTACATTGAATTTTCCTGATTGTCTTCACAATACTTTTTCCTGCTTCCAACCATGTAGTAATTTTTATACCAAATCCTATGTGTAAGTGTTGTTTGTAAGATCATTCTTGTGAATTAATGGTTAAAATTAATTTATAACAATGAAAGAGAAAAGGAGCTCTAGTTGATATCCTAAGTTATTTGTTGGAATAAACTTGGTCAACACTTGGGCTGTCATCAGACATTAACTTTAGCTTTCAGCTTTCCCCATTCTGTATTTTCGTCATCTCAACTAAAACACATATATACACACCATTCTACCCTGCTCTTCCTTAAGACTCATTTCAAACCTTAACTACATTGTGAAACTTTTCCTCATTTCTTTATTTTTGTTCTTATAGAACTCTTACAAAGTTCTTTTATAGAATTTCTCACACTTTGTAGAAATTATTTGTCTCTATATTTGTCTCCTTTGCTGGACTGTGATCCCTTAAGAGCTGAGAAAATATATTTGTATCTCCAGTGTTAGTATTTTTCACAGCTTATAATAAGTATCAGTAAATGTTTGCAGAATAAATCAGGGCAAGGGGAATAAGATAAAAGAAACTGGGTAATCATTTGGTCAAATAAATTTGTTTTATACCTATTCTTGGTAGTGAGATGAAACTTCCCAATCTCAAAGATAAGAACCTTAAGCTGGGTTTAAGTTGGGATCAGGTAAGCTCATGAAGTATAGCAGCAGTGGGATTTAGTGAGGCAGATTTATGGAGCCAGCAGAGGGAATTCAATATTCCAGTTATCAAGCTATATAGAATTAGAGGTGAACTCTTGGGCCAGAACACCTTTTGGTTTTATACATACCACTGTTTAAGAAATTAAAGTTTGGGGCGCCTGGGTGGCTCACTCGGTTAAGCATCTGCCTTCAGCTCAGGTCATGATCCCAGGGTCCTAGGATTGAGCCCCATGTCGGGCTCCCTGCTCGTTGGGGAGCCTGCTTCTCCCTCTCCCTCTGCTGCTCCCCTGCGTGTGTGTTCTCTCTCTGTCAAATAAATAAACAGAATCTTAAAAAAGAAATTAAAGTTTAGTATTGGTGGGATGGTTTTCTGGTAAGTTGTATGACAGATGTTGATGAGCTATGTATGTAATGTATGTATGTAAACCATATGTAATGGTTTGAGAGGGAATGAACCTCAGTTCCTGCCCTCCAACTACTGCCTTTTAAAGGAGACTTAGCACTTGGGCTTTAATTGTGTGAAGATACGGAGTACAAAACATTTAGCTTCTATTGCCAGAATTCGAAGGAAGGGGAGAGCTATCCACATTGTTAACCCAGAGCATCAGCAAGGATGTATATCTTGGAAGGCTGAGGAATCGTGGCCTTCTCTCCTATTTGTCCTCTTCTTCTGAAGTTCCTGGAACATGAATTATTTTTGGAAATTTGAATTGGTAGTTGGGTTGACAACTGTGCATTCCTTTTGGATATCAGCCCTGAATTTTATTGTTACCTTGTTTCATAGTTCTTAGAGCAATCAATCTATTTTTGAGAGTCCTTTTTTTCCTGAAGACCATATTGTCCATTTTACAGTGGAAGTTTATAGAAATAAAGAATTCAAATTACAGAAGTATGTTTTACATACAAAGCATTTGTTCTTCAGTGTATATTTTGGACACATATTTTCTATATTTTCTACTGTTTATCTTTTTATCTTCATTTTAAGTTAAAAAGCATGTAAAAGCTTCAACAACTTACCTTTGTAGTATAGTTCCATAAAAGAGCCAGAGTCTTTTGGTTAATACTACTGATAATTATTTTGACCTGAGCTGTGTATTGGTTGCTCCTGTAGGAGAGGAACTATATAGAAAGATTCTAGCTGTAAGCAGAGTATATATAATTAGGGAGACAGATATCATTTAACAAATACTCTGAAAGATAGTCTTCATACAAAACATAATTTCTTGCTCTGACAAACTAGTTATGTCTATTTTTTCATTTAGAGGTGTTTTTCGGAGTTGAGGGGAGGTAGTATTTTTATTAGAACACTTTGTATTTTAAATGACCATTGGGTTTTATCTAAGGAAACGCATTAGATAGTCAAATAGTGATGGTTCTGAGTATGATATTTATATGTTAAAGTTTTCTCAAAAACTAAACATGGCCCATAAATTGAAACTTTTAAAAAGTTTTATTTATTTATTTATTCATTCATTCATTCATTTATTCGAGAGAGAGAGTGAGCACCAGTGAGCAAGGGGGGCGGGACAGAGGGAGAGGCAGAGACAGAATCTTAAGCAGATTCCCTGCCCAGCATGAGCCTCACAGGGCTCGATCTCACGACTCTGAGATCATGACCTGAATCACCCGGCACCCCATTTTTATTTTTTATTTATTTATTTTTAAAGATTTTATTTATTTACTTGACAGAGAGAAACACAGCGAGAGAGGGAACACAAGCGGGGAGTGGGCGAGGGAGAAGCAGGCTTCCCGCCGAGCAGGGAGCCCGATGCGGAGCTCCATCCCAGGACCCTGGGATCATGACCTGAGCTAAAGGCAGACGCTTAATGACTGAGCCACCCAGATGCCCCCCTATTTTTATTTTTTAAAGTAATTTCTACACACCCAGCGTGGTGCTCAAACTCACAACCCTGAGATCAAGAGTCACCATCTCTACTGACTGAGCCAGCCAGGCATCCCTAAACTTTTAAAAGTTTTTAAAATGTACATGGTAAATATTTTGACATTCTTGAAAGTTTATTAAATTTCTGAAATCTGTAATTTTTTTTCCCATGTGTAAACATCAGAGAGAGATGAGCTTTGAGAGGAACAGAATTGGTTTTCTAAACTGCTAAAGGGAATGGATTTTTAAAAATGAAAGTAACCATATCTTTATGTCCTAAATGAAAAATAAAGCATGATAGTTAAGGAAAAATAAAGCAAGATAGTTATCTCCAACCTAATATTCGTAATTTCTCTGGATCACCTCCCTGGCCCTTCTATTTACATGAACATAAGCCCATGTTCTGTCTTGATCATTACAGCATTCCTTTCTTCTTTTCTTAATCCTTGCGTATATAAACGTCTCTCATTTCCCTTTTTCTTATTTCTTTCATCTTCTTACCACTTTTTCTTTATCATAAAATGAACCTGCAGACTTTAAAAATATTATTGAATAAAGTTTAGCATGGTGAAATGAATAGGCTCCTTTACTAGGAGTCCTTTGTTTCTCTTCTGGCTTTACAGGTTACTTGTTCTTGTAACTTTGGCAAATTGTTTGTTGTTTTGAGTTTCAGTATCCTTAGTTTTAAAGTGAGAAGATAGAAGTCTTAACAACTGCTTTGAACTGAATGTTTGTGTCCCCCCAAAATCCATATATTTGAAACCCTAATTTCAGTGTGACAGTATTTGGAGGTGGGCCCTTTGGGAGGTAATTAGGTCAAAAGAATGTAGCCCTCATGAATGGGATTAGTGCCTTTCTAAGAATAGGCCACAGAGCTAGCTAACTCTCTTTGCACCATGTGAGAAACCAGTGAGGATACCTTTAACAGGGTTCTCACCAGAACCTGACCATGTTGGCACCATTATCTTGGAGTTCCTGCCTCTAGAACTGTGAGAAATACATTTCAGTTGTTGATAAGCCACCTAGCTTATAGTCATTTTTTATAATAATCTGTGCTAAGACAACATTGTAATAATAATAGATAATTATATTGAGTTTATGTGCCAGATGCTTTTTATTTTTTTTTAAAGATTTTATTTCTTTATTTGAGAGAGAGCACACACATGAGCAGGTAGAAGGAGAGGGACAAGCAGACTCCCTACTGAGCGTGGAGCCCGACATGGGGCTTGATCCCAGGACCCTGACATCATGACCTGAGCCAAAGTCAAGAGACTTAACTGACTGAGCCACCCAAGCACCCCCAGATGCTTTTTAAAAAATTTATATATATTAACTCGTGGAATTTTTATAGTAACTTCAAATAATGAAACTGATAGGTATGGATGTTAAGTAAGTTGTCAAAGGGTAGTAAGGACAATAAGTACCAGCTAGCATTATGAGCCTAGGTAGTCTGCCTTTAGAGTTTATGCTGTTTACAACTGTCCTTTCCTACCACTAGTATTTGCTATGTTGAAGATCACAACAGTACATCAGATTTCTTTGTATATGTGCATATCTTGTCAGCTAATGGTCCATGATTTTAGAAGAGAACCCCCACATTGAACATACGTATATATAAAGTTGATATATGTACACACAGAGAGAGACACACACATACATGATTAGGGACATAAATATGATTATAAATGACAGAACAAGTACTAACTAATAAATCTGTTAGACCAGGCAAGGATAATTAAAGTGACTCAAAATAGATAATGCTGCCCTCAGAAGGCCTCTGGGAAGAGGAATGAAACTCGGCCTGTAACTTTTTTGGATAGAAATGGTAAAGGATGTTGTTCCACTTGGAGAAAACGGTGTGCAGGGTTGATGGGGCAAGAAGTACAGGTGGGCATAATTGAGAACCTTTTTAACTGTAGTGAAGAGTTTAGGCTAGGGTGTGGACATTTAGATAAGGAATAGAAAGCCTAAAGCCTTGGAATCAAGGAAGTTAACTTTGATTTGATAGCCTGTAGTGTTGAAAATGGAATTAAAACAGTTAAGATATTTCTCTTTATAAAATACTCCTTGCAAGAGGAAGATGCTGTAGGGGAGAAAAATAATTTTCCCTCTACCCTTCTAGGTTGTTGGCTGAGACTCCCCCTCCCCCATAATAAAAAGGCAGATTAATAGGAGAAAACCAAATTTAATTACATATGTACATATGGGAGTCCAACAAAGATATGAGACTCGATGACACCCGGGCATTTGAGGTTTATATACCATCATGAGCTAGGGAAAGGGATGTGGGTCTGGGGCTTTAGAGAAGAAGGCAATTCACAGGAAGGTGGGAGAAGGGCAAATGTTTGGTAAATAAATGTTTGTCCTGCCATGCAGATAAGTCAGATATAAAAAGTTATCTCTGGTAATAACTTTCTTCCTGGTACAGGCCCCTTTCTAAATTCTTTTGGGCAGTTGAGGAAGTAAAAAGTTTTTCCTCAGTCTACTGGGTCTTATTTGCCTTCAGCTCAAAATAATCTGCATGCCAAAGTGGCATGTTCTGGGATGGCTTGTTCTGAACCCCCTCAGTGCTGAGTAGATGGAGCTGCCATTGTGAAATACAATGGCCTGGGCTAGGGATATATGCATGAATAAGTAAGTTCTCTAGAAAATTAGCATGGTATCTGGCCTCTTAATATGTACTCATAATTGTGTGAAATGCTGCCATTTTACCAGTTTCATTTGACACATCTTTGTTTTCTAGATACTGTGTGTCAGGCATTGTGCTAAAATGTTAGGCAGTATACCAAGAACAGCGAGACACAATAAAACAGAATTCTAGCACAAGGTCAAAGTATGTATAGAAAGTCTTATAAGAAAGATATGACACATTACTGTATGCAGAGGAAGGAGACATTGTTTTACTGGGACTATCTGGGATGGCTTCATATGGGTTTTGTGCCTTGGCTTTCAGGTAGAGATAGGCAAGGCAAGATAAGGCAGCATTCACCGAGCTTTAGGCACTGCTTTAGGTGCTGGGGAAACATCATTTAACAAAACAGACATTCTCTGCTCTCCTGAAGTTTATATTCTGATTGGAGGGGGTTCAGATAAGGAGGCATGAGATAAGAGGTCATGATCAAAGATACGATATGGGGTGGTATAGTATCAGGATTTGGGAGAGAACAGAGCAGTTCATTTTATCTGGATGAGTTTTTCCTCTTTGAAATTAATTTGCATTATTCATGCCATTCAGAGAACGAACACATAGAGCGAAGTGTTGGGGGAATAGAGGTAGGCAAGACAGACTCTTTCCTTATGAAGCTCTTAGTTAAGCAGGAAATTAAACTGATAATTCATAATATTGCTTGCTGTCTCAACATAATTAATAGTTCCCTATTCTCAAAATAGCATTTGGATGATAAATTATGTGGTCACTCTAAAGATGAGGGTCTTGAGAACTTTGGGCTCATATAGCAGAGAACTGATGTTTCAGTGAGGCCTGTGAAATGAAATAAGGCAGATGAGGATGACTGGCAATGTGAAAGAGTGAGGGGGAATTACATGTACAAGTCTAGTCATTAAAAAAGTGCCCAAAGGGGCACATCGGTGGCTCAGGTGGTTGAACATCCGACTCTTAATTTCAGCTCAGGTCGTGATCTCAGAGTCATGAGATTGAGTCCTGTCTTGGGCTCAGCATGGAGTCAACTTGTCCCTCTCCCTCTCCCTCTGCACCCCCCCCCGCACCCCCCACTCGCATGCGTGTATGCCCCCCATTTCATTTTTTCTGTCCTCTTAGTTTGTTTTTATACTGATTATTTCTCTTTAACCTTTTGCATATATTTTGCTTTTTAATTTGGCTTTGCTTGTTCAGTTCAACCAAAGAATATATTGAAAAGTGCCCTGTCTACTGGAAGCTGCTGAGGGTAGAAAAAAAGCAAAATTAGCTGGATATTACCTACGGAGATTTTTTTGAAGACTAGAAAACTGAAACTATGCCAAGTGATGGGGTTTTGGGTGAGGTTCAGTGGGGTGGAGTCCGGAGCCGACGACTAAGAAAGAATCCTTGAGACAGCTTTGGTGTGCAAAATGGTGGTTTATTAAAGCATGGGGACAGGACCCGTGGGCAGAAAGAGCTGCTGCACTGGGGTTGAGGGATGGCTGATTATATACTGTGGGATTGGGGGAGGTAAGGAAAAGGGATGTTTCTAAAGAACTTTCATATGCCAAAGACACACAGGATTGGGGGGGTGGCTTGCCATTGTCTAGTTAAGGTTGTTTACCCTTCTGGTAAGGTATTAACATTAAGATAGTTGGGAACTTCCTGGAGGAACATTACACTCTGCCCATTTCAAGTATCTGTAGATGGGCTGCAGGTTACAAAGACATTTAATTGTATTTACATTCCCTTCTGGAAGCTATTGCTAAGGCTTTTATAAGTAAACTGAGGGAGACTGATGTCTTGTAGGATTGTCATCTCTGTTAAGTTAACTATTTGTTTTTCCTTTAGGGCAGCCAGGGATGCCTGAGGAATGTCACATATATCCCATGGCGGGGCGGGGGCTGGGGGGAAGGTAGTGTGGTGTCAGCTTCTGCTTTGTCCTCAGCTTGCCTTCTCTTCCCTCATCACAAGGGAACTGAATGGTGAGGAATAGAAAAGGGAACTCCCGGTTTTAAGCAGTTCTTAAAAGTGCTTGAAAGAATGAGTGCTTAAAAAAGTGCTTGAAAGAATGAGTGCTTCAGATTAGTACAGTTTATCTCTTTTATCATGTTGATAATCACAGAAACATATTCTTCTCTGTTCATTCTTTGATTGTCCCCCCCCCCCAAATTAAATCATGTGTCTTGATTATTTTGTAGTATTATTCTTTGCTTATAGGAATCTGTCATGCTAAGGCAGTGTGAGGCCCATTCAGGGGGTCCATGGGGTCAAAATTGTGTTCATAATACTAAGATGTTCTTTACCTTTTTTACTCGTAATTTTTCAGGGGTTACATGACCTGTGATTTTGCCATAGATTGAATGCAGAGATCTTCTATTAAGCAAAGCATTAAAGCAATTTGTTTAAAAATATAAAATAATGCCATTCTTCTCATTAAGTTTTTTTTTGGAGACTATATTTTTCATACAAAACAGTATTTATGTTAACATGCAGTATGTCACTTTTAAATGAATTAATAAATTTTGTCTCAGTTTAAAATTCTAATAGGTAAGTAAAAATAGATACGTCACATAAATAAAAGCTCTTTGGGAACCTCAGTAACTTTTAATAGTGCAATGGAGTTCTGAGATCAAAAAATTTGAGGACTGTTGTGCTAAAGGAAGATTTCCTGTCTTCCAGGAGACATTCTTTTTGAGGAAAGAAGATCCCTGTCATGATTTGAGCTCTGTAAGTAGACAAGGAATTGAGTAGAGGTAGTTTGAGGCGTGATACTAGGAAAGTGGGGCAATTATCAAATCACTTATGTCTATGGACTGGCTCAGTCAAATTGGGAAATGCTGGGAGGTGGTTTAGAACTCTGGGCAGCAAGCTATCTATCTGTCACCTCTTCCCCCTCATTGAGTGATGCTGCTGCTGGAGGCATTACCTTTTCTGCACTTCTGGCCTGTCCTGCACAAAGCCAAATCATGGTCCTGAACTGAAAAACAACAACAACAACAACAAAAAACAAAAACCAAAAATCTCAGGTGGAGAGGTAGATGTGTTTGTAGTAAACAGGGTAGAGACGAACACAGAGGGGAATGTGGTTGCTACGTGTCTTCTTTTCTGTTGGTGGAGTGTATGTGTGTGTTTTCAGATCTGTGTGCACCCTTTGTTTTTTGTAGCCTCTTGCATTTTCATAGCCTTTGACTTATTTCTTAAATTGGATCCAATCCAGGAAATTCTTTAAAAAATCTTTTGTCTCTTCAAGGTGTGTATGGGCACAACTGTTAAATTAGTAGACTGAAGGTGCATCTTTTTGAGTATATTGTTTCTTGTAATTGAAAGAGACCCTTCCTGGTCACTGGTTAGTGTTTGCCTAAGTGCCTCATTCAGGATTTTAAAATAAGTGGACAAATTTAGTATTGTTGTAGAAAAAGTTGAAATGGTTGTATGTAACTGTTGCTTATGGATAGTGAGAGCACATGTTTACTGTGTTTCTGTTGGATGCTTGGCACAGGTAAGGTGCTTTGAAAGGATTCTAAGTAGGAAATAATGCTCCTGGGATGCTGCCAGTGGTAGGAAATAGAAACTCTAAAAACAAAACCAAAAAACCCCCTGAGATTGTGTTATATTTTAGCAGCATTTAATCATCCAGAGTTCTTCTGTTTAAGAATAGTAAAATTATGAGCAAAATCAAGTCATGTTACAAAGTCATGAGGTGTCACTTTTATTAATTACAACTTTAGGGGAAATAGAACTTAGGAAGTTAGGAGACCTAGTTTTACAGTTACTGTGTTATAATTTAGATGTTTTTCTGGCCATAGTTTCTTTATATATAAATGTAAGTGGATTGTCAGCTCTGTAGGCCCTGGAAATCCCACAAGTGCAAAGGCTCCAAGGTAGAAACATACCTGGGGTCTTGAGAAACAACAAGGAGGTCACTGTGGTTGTTCTAGTGTGTGGAGGAGGGGATAGTGGTTTGGAATATAGGTGAGGTTTGGTGGGCCGACGACCAAGAAAGAATTCTTGAGACGTCTTTGGTGCAAAATGGTGGTTTATTAAAGCACAGGGACAGGGCCTGTGGGCAGAAAGAGCTGCTGCCCCGGGGATTGTGAGAGGAGTGACTGATATATACTTGGGAGTTAAGGGAGGTAAGGAAAAGGGATGTTTCAAAAAGATTTTCCTATGTTAAAGAAGACTCACTGGATCCTGGGAGGCCTTGCCATTGTCAAGTTAAGGTTGTTTTTCCTTCTGGTAAGGCATTAACGTGAAGATAGTTGGGAACTTCCTGGAGTAACATTACACTCTGTCCACTTCAAGTATCTATCAATGGGCTGCAGATTATAAAGACGTTTAATGGTATCTACGTTTCCTTATGGAAGCTAGGTTATTGATAGAAATGCTTTGTTCCTGTAAATTGCTAAGACATTTGTAAACTGAGGGAGACTCATGTCTTGCAGGATTGTGATCTCTATAAGTTAACTATTACTTTTTCCTTTCCTTTGTTTTAGGGCAGCCAGGAGTGCCTGAGGAATGTCACATATATCCCATGAAGGGGGGATGTGGGGTATCACTTTCTGCTTTGTCCTCAGCTTGCCTTCTGTTCCCTCATCAGTAGGACTTGACATCAGAGAAGTAAATGGTGGGAGCAGGAAGTAGATTGTGTAGGACCTTGTATACCTTTTGTAATAAAGACTTGGGTTTTACCTTGAGGGAGGGGTAGAAAGCCATTGGAGGGCAAAGTAGTGACACAGGAACAGTGTAGCTGCTATAGGAGAATGGTAGAAGCAGAGAGAGAGGAAATTGCTGTGGATGGTTTTGCTAAAATCTTCTAATGCATTGTTGTGGAAATTATCTGTGGGAGTAAAAGCCAGGTAAAGTATATAAACTCACTATCTTAAACATGTTGGCCTCTGCAAAAACAAAACAAAACAACCCATATACTTTGCAGTTATCCAGCTTTTATTGGGACAAAAATGGGGGCATACACATTACTTATTCTTGAAGTTGTGTGTGACAGTTCAAAGGTGATTACAAGTTTAATTAATCAGGAAGATAACTGGAAGATGGATGGATAAATAGAAAAGAGGACGTTCTTCTAGGCAGAATATTCTATATTTTCTGCATATCTGAGATTGTTGTCGTTTTGTGACTTAGTTTCTGTCATTGTTTTTATATTTTATTTATTTGAGAGAGAGACAGAGAGAAACAGCACGAGAGGGGAGAGGGTCAGAGGGAGAAGCAGGCTCCCCGCTGAGCTGGAACCCCGATGTGGGACCCGATCCCAGGACTCCGGGATCATGACCTGAGCTGAAAGCAGTCGCTTAACCAACTGAGCCACCATACAGAGTAGTTTTGTTGGTTAAATGTTCCCCCATTGTGTGCCTTTTTTCATCTCTAAGCCTGAGTCTGAGTAAGGGGGGATTTAGTTAAAGGTTTAAGTGAGCAGAGGAAGGAAAGCAGTCTATATTCCTACTCTTAGAACTCCTAGAACTGAAAAAAACATTTATTTCAATTGGGTGAACATGTACTGGGTGTACATTATGTGGGAGGAACTACATGTTGCCTCCAGGAGGTAGGTGTGAATAGAATTTCCTGGGGGTTATAAAGTCAGAGAAATCCTATCCAGTAAGAGATTGTAGACCAGGAAGTGTTTTCATGAGGGTTCATTCCAGTGATTGGGTAGGATTTAGTTTACTTTTTTTTTTTTTACAATACTATTGAGAGGTTGTTTATGTATAATTCATCAAATAAAGTTTACAATTTGAGAAGTTTTCACATGTGAAATTACACCAGTATCAAGTGAACATTTTAGTCACCACCAAAAGTTTCCTTTCCCCTTTGTTGTTCATGCCTTCCTCCATTCTCATCTCCTGGTACGCCTGATGGGGGGGGGGGTGAAGGGTGGGGCAGGAATGATATCTTAACAATATTGATTATTCCAAGCCATGAAGATGTTGTATCTCTTCATTCATTAGGTCTCTAATTTCTATCAGGAATGTTTTTTACTTTTCAGTGTAGGAGACTTGGATATTTCCAGTTAGATTTAATCCTGAATATTTTGTTTTTGGAAGCTATATATTTTAAAACAGTTTTCCAATTGTTTGTTGCTTAAAAAATTAATTTAATTTTTATATACTAACCTTGTATCCTATTATGTTAGTTTTAGTAGTTACTTTATAGTGCCTTGGGATTTTCCACAATAAACAGTTATGTGATCTGCAAATAGACAGTTTTCCTCTCCCTCTTACTCTTCTGTCTCTTCCCATCTTATTAAAGTGAACTAGAATCTCCAGTATAGTGTTAAATAGAAGTGATGAAAGTGGTCATCCTTCCCTTATTTCCATTTTGAGGGGGAAAGTACCCTGTGACATATATGTTGGGCTCTTGTAGATACCCTTTATTAGATTGAGGAAGTTCTCTAGTCCTAGTTTGCTGAGAGTTTTTAATCATGAATAGATAGGTGTAGGATTTCATCAAATACTTTTTCTATACCTATTGAAATGATCATATGGCTTTTCTTTATTCCGTTAGCATGTTGAATTACACTGGTTGCATTTAGAAGGTTAAACCTGCATTCCTTGGATAAACCCTACTGAGTCATGATATATTATCCCTTTCGTATATTGTTGGATTCAGTTTGCTCTGTTTTGTTAAAAGATTTCTGCATCTGTGTTCATGAAGGATATGGATTTATAATTTTCTTCTTTTGTGATGTCTGTCACGTTTTGGTATAAGGATTATATTGGCCTCATATTGGTAGTATTCTTTCCTCTGTTTTCTGAAAAAGTTTTTGTAGATTGGTATATCTTTCTTGAATGTTTGAGAAAATTCATTAGTGAAACCATCTGGCCCTGCAGGTTTTTTTGTGGGTAGGTTTTTGATGTTTAATTTATTTGATATGGGACTTTTCAAATTTTCTCTTTTTTATGCCACTTCTGGTAAATTATATTCTTAAAGGAATTTGTCCCTTTCATCTGAGTTGTTGAATTTGTTGGTATAAAGTGGTTCATAATATCCTCTTTTAATATTTATAGAATCTGTAGTAATAACTCTTCTTTCATTCTTGAAATCAAGGATATGTATTTTCTCTTTTTTTTCCAGTATAGCTTTTTCTCAATTTTGTTAGTCTTTTCAAAGAACCAGGTTTTGTCTTTGTTAATTTTTTTCTGTTGTCTGTTTTCTGTTTATTTGTATATTTATCTTTATCATTTACTTCCTTCTACTTACTAATTTGTTCACTTAATGATATTTCTAGCTTTTTGTTCCCAGCGTAGGTAATTAATTGGTTTGAGACCTTTCCTCTTGTAATATAAGAATTTAAAGCCACAGGTTTACCTCTAAGGCTGTTTTAACTGCATCTCACAAATTTTGGTATGATGCATCTTTTTTATCATTTAGTTCAGAATACTTGGAAAATTCCCTTGTGAGTCCTATCTGACCCATGAATTAATTATATAAGTATGTTAATTTCCAAGTATTCCAAATGTTGGATTTTCCTAGATATCTTACTGTTTTATAATACATTTTTTTTTCATTTCACTCTTTACATATTTATTGAGACTTATCTTGTGACTCAACATGTGCCATATCTTAGTGAATATCTGTGTGCACTTGAATATGTATTCTACAGTTTGGCATAGTGTTCTCTAATATCCGTTAGATCAAGGCATTTTCTAATGTATCCCAGTGTTCTTTTTCTTACTGATTTTTAATTGTCAGTTTTTTTGCTTCATGTATTTTGAAGCTCTGTTATTAGTCACATTTATATTTATAATTGTTATGTCTTCATCAGTTCTTTTATCAAATGTTTTTAAAATGTCTGGTATAATCTGCCTTACCATCTGTTTTATCTGATACTAATGACCTGACTCATTTTATCCTTATGCTTACTGTTTGCAGTATATACATATTTCCATGTATTACTTCCAACTCATCTGTGTCTATATGTTTGAAGTTGTGACTGTTGTGGGCTGCAGTTTGCTGAGTCTTTTTTAGTATCTCTCACAGTCTTTTTATTGGAGGGTTTAGATTATTAACATTAATGTAATGATCTTGTTAGATTTAGGTCTACATTTTGTTTTCTGTTTGACTTCTATGTTTTAGTTCCTTTCTTTCCCCCTTTCCTGCCTTCTTTTAGGTTACTTAGATATATTTTAGGATTCTGTTTTATCTATTGGCTTTTTAGCTATAGATAGGGATTTATATATTGGGATTTCAGTATACATTCCTAACTTTTTGCAGTCTACTCAGTTAATATTTTACCATTTCGTACAAAATACAGAAGTCTTCCAACACATGGGTCCCTTTTGCCTCTTTCCTCATCATTCCTTCCAGTTGTAGTATGTATGATACCTGCATATATTAGAAGTCTTGCAAGACAGTGTTACAATTTTGCCTTAAATAATTATATGTGGTTCTTGAAGCCTAAGAGGAAAGCAACAGTCTTATATTTACCCAGATGTTTACCATTTCTGGTGCTTTATTTAATTCATTCCTTCAGGGCCAAGTTTCCCTGTGCTATAATTTCCCTTTAGCCTAATGAACTTTCCTGTAATATATGCAGGTCTCCTGGCACCAGATTCTCTTAGTTTTTCTTTCTCTGAAAATGTCTTCCTTTGCCTTCATTCCTAAAGAATATTTTCCTGTAGTATACAGTCTAGATTGAAAGATTAGACGGATAGCCAGCCATCTGTGTTCCACAAGTTCATTCAGATGTTGATGTTCCTTCTAATCTTGTCTTTTCAGTGTTTCCTAGAGTATTACCCTTGGCTTTTTGGTTAAGCAAGATGACCACCACTGTGTCTGTGTCCCAGCCTGCAATAAGAGGGAAAGACAGAGTAGAGGAAAGCAGGTTCTTTTCAAACACATCCAGAAGTTGCACATATCACTCTTGCTCATATCTCCTTTACATGAGTTAGTTACATGGCCACATACACCTTAGTCACATGGCCACAACTACTTGCAAATGAAGCTGTAAAGGTAGTATTTAGCTGGGCGGTCGTAAGTCAATAACTATAGGGTTTTATTACTAAAAGGGAGAACAGGGGAAATGGATATTAGAGGACCGTTAGCAGTCTCTACTACATAAGTTTAGAATTTTTGCTCAACTATCCCACAGTCAATTAAAAAGAGCTGGTAAGAAGTAGCCAGACCAATGGACTTTGTGATACCAGGTCAGTAACATATTAAAATACAGTACAAGAGATTTCGGTAGGGATTTAAATTCTCTTTTTCAGAAACAAAATACAAAACTGGATGTTGGAGAATTTGATGAAATACCTTCAAATTGTGTCAAAGTTGCTGGATATATGAGCTAATAATTATTTATTTTGTTCTTGTATTTTAGGCCTCAACTCCATATAGCATAGATTCAGATTCTTTGGGAATGGAGTGTATTATTTCGGGAAGTGCCTCTCCAACTCTGGCAATCAACACTGTGACTAACAAAGTAATTCTGTTTTTTTTTTTTTTAACACTTTTGAAATGTTATTGAATAATACATTTAATTTGCCTTTATAATAACAATAGAGTTCTATATGATTGAGTTTAAAGATGACATAAATTTGGCTAGCTTATACATGGCAGCTTGAAAGCTTGAATCCACAATGTTTTGAGGTATACACAAATTAGAAGAAAATATTTCTCTAAAGAAGTTGGAGGATGCTTATTGGGAAGCTCTATTTAATTTAAATTCTTGACAATGCCAGTTCCCCATTGATAGAATTTTTGAGTCAGTATTTTATTGAATCAATTTGTTTCAAAAACCGTTGACTACCCCTCTGAATATGTTCTTGAAAAAAAATTGTCAGATTCCCAAGAGGTCAACAGAATCCAGTAAAATGAATAATTTGGACAAACTCATAGAGTTCTCTGAATGGTCGTCAACCTGTTTCATGATATTCAAGTGTAGGTGCATATCCAGAAATAGCATGTAGTAGTTCGCTTTCTTTTCCTTCCCTTCCTTCCCCTTCCTTTTCTCCCCTTCCCCCCCATCCCTTTCCCCTCTCTTTTCTTTTCTTTTTGAAGCAAGGGCCAAAACTTCAAAATTTCATGCCAAGTCATTAGATACCTAGTGGAATACAACTGTTTCTTCTTTACAAGGTAATTTCTTAAGTGTGTATCTCAAAACCCTAAAAAGGGTCTGGGAGATTCATGAAGTAACTAAGTTCTGTGCATGTATTTCCTCCTTTACTAGACCATGAGCATCTTGAAGCCATATATGTCTCATGCTCCTACTCTCTTTCAATCTCACTTTCAAATATTGCTTTTACCTTTTCTCCTCTCTCCCTTGCTTTCACTTGTTCTTGCTTTATTTCTTCCATTTTATCACGCACACACATAAACACACACACAGATATATATACATTAATTGTACTGATACACTGTATACATAGGATCTTTTTATTTGTAGAAAGATAATAAACCAATAGAAGCATACTATCATCTTAGTGACTGATCAGATTTACAATTTAGAAAGGAAGCTGGCAGCTGAAGTATAGAGTATTGATTTTTCCCAAATACCAATCCATGGAATGATTCCATCAGAATCACTTAGGGGAGGAATATGTGGGTGCATGTGTGTGTGTGTTTAGCGATGCTGGTGGTAATTCCAAGGTATTATTACAGGTCTGCCAAATCATTTATTTTATACTTATAGATAGGGTTCAGAAGTCTGTACTTTAAGAAATCATCCCTGGGCGCCTGGGTGGCTCAGTTGGTTAAGCATCTGCCTTCCGATTGGGTCATGATCCCAGGGTCCTGGGATTGAGCCCCACATCAGGCTCTCTGCTCAGTGGGGAGCCTGCTTTTCCCTCTCCCTCTCCCTCTGCCATAACCCCCAGTCGTACTCTCTGGCTCTCTCTCTCTCTCTCTCTCTGTAAGATAAATAAAATCTTAAAAAAAAGAAAAGAAAGAAATTATCCCTAATGGTGCCCAACCAAACTTAAGAATTTCTAGTGGAGCATATGGGCTAGAATCAGAAATATCCAATACTGTTCCATATAGTAGTCCAAGTAGGAGACACTGAGGCCTAAACATAGATAGTAGTAGCTTTTAGGAAAATAGTAATGCTAGGACTTCATGATGAAATAATACAGGGGTCAAAGGAGCTGGAGTGTTTGGACTTCTGCTTCTAGATATGATGGAATAGGTAGTATTAGATTAATACTTCTTTCTATCTATATAAAATACCACCATTCCCCACTACTAATAAAAAAGAGGGGAGAGGCACTGGAGAACAGAAAAGCCATGACTTCAGGACTAAAGATCCCAGGGAAAAGGGAAATACATTGAGATAAGCCATGCATATTTCCCTTGGGACATTTCTCAATTCTCAGTGCATGGCGTGGAGGCTAAACAGAAAGCAGAAGCTTAGAGCAGTCATTGGGCTAGGAAGACAAAAACTGGAGTTTGTTTTTTTTTTTTTTTAAAGATTTTATTTAATTATTTGAGAGAGAGAGAATGAGAGACAGAGAGCACGAGAGGAAAGAGGGTCAGAGGGAGAAGCAGACTCCCTGCTGAGCAGGGAGCCCGACGCGGGACTCGATCCTGGGACTCCAGGATCATGACCTGAGCCGAAGGCAGTCGCTTAACCAACTGAGCCACCCAGGCGCCCCAAAAACTGGAGTTTGAGGCTACCAACAGCCAGGGCTTGAGGACTAAGATCCCCTTGAATCTCAGAAGTGAGTTCAACTTCTTGCAAGTAATATCCACTTAAGGCACTTGCTAATTCCTAACTCATGTGTATTTGGGCTTAGGCATAGATAAATCAAGTGGATTTTTCACTATTTAGAATCAAGCGGCCTTACAGAGAAGGAGGGAACAAAAATTATTGTTCATGATCTTCAAGGAGGAGGGGAGCCATGGTAAACACTCCAGCCTTTCAAGTTGATAGCTCAGAATGGTTATGGTCTGTCAGAGCAAACCAAAATAGACCAGCTTCAAATTGTTACTTAGGGTGGTTGCTAATATTTTTTCTGCTTGCCAAAAGAAAACTAAATCCTTTCTGGAAGAAATTAACATCATCCTGAGCTTTTACGAGTTTTCATAAGTAAGATCTCACTTTCAGTAAAAAAATTTTAGACATTACAGAAAACAGGACCAATTAAATAACCACGGGATGGGTAAGGAAAAACAGCATAAACATATTTACAAGTGATCTAGATAATGATTTTAGAATACCTGTAACTAATATGTTCAAGAAAACAGTTGAATTAGAGAAAATTTATCAGAGAATTGGAATCTGTGTGGAAGAATCAAGAGGAAACTCTAGAACTGCAAAATATAGTAACTGAAATTAAGAATTTGGTAGATGGGTTTAACAGCAGATTAGGCACACCAGAGGAGAGAATAGTGAACTGGAAGAAATGTCAATAGAAAACACGGAGATTGAAGCACAAAGAAAAACAATGGAACAGTCAGAAAAACTTAAGAGATAAATAGGATATAGGGGAAGAGGTCTAACAAACTTGTTATTAGGGTTTCGGAGGAGAGGAAAAAGGAGTAAAGAAGAAACAATATATTAAAAATTTTAAACTGATGAAAGATAACACAGTATAGATTCAAGAATTTCTTGAGAGCTTAAGAAGAATTAATGAAACAAAATCTTACCAGGCCAAAAAAAAAAAAAAAAAATCGAGCTGCTAAAAACAAAGATAAAACAAACCTTAAAATCAGAGGCAAAAACAGGCATCTTCAGAGGAACAACAGTAAACCGGGCAGTGACTTCTGAATAGAAATGCTGAAAACCAGACACGAGAATGAAATCTGTATACTGCTAAAAGGTAATACCTGCTAATCCAGATTTCTACAATTAAAATTTCTGTGAAAAATGGTTAAATAAATAGGTTTCTACAGAAACAAAATCAGAGAGAATATATTACTAGTATACCAGTATTAAACAGTTAAAGGGAATTGATTTTTCAGATAGAAGGAAATTATCCTGTATGTTAAAGAATGAAGAACACCAAAAGAGTATGTCTGTTGATAAATCTAAATGTGTATTGAGTGTTTACAACAATAGCAGTTCTGTTACATAACACAATGCCTTTGGGTCTAAAATACTACAGAAGTTAAAAGACATGACACTACAAGGGTAAGGCAGAAAGAAATATGGTTGACCCTTGAACAATGTGTTTAGGAGTGCCGACCCCGCCACCTCCTGCACAGTTGAAAATCTGCATGTCTACGTGGACTTCCCCAAAACTTAATAGTCTGCTCTTGACCAGAAGCCTTACTGATAACATAAATAGGTGATTAATACATGTTATGTTACATGCATTATATACTGTTATTCTTACAGTAAAGCTAGAGAAAAGAAAATGTTAAGAAAATCTTAAGAGAAAAATATTCTTACCGTCTGTACTGTATTTTTATTTGTTTGTTTTTAAAGATTTTTATTTGAGAGAGAGCACATGCCAGTATGAGTGGGGGGAGGGGCAGAGGGAGAGGGACAAGCAGACTCCCAACCTGATGGTGGGGCTCAATCCCAGGATCCCAACCATGATCCAAGCTGAAGTCAGATGCTCAACTGACTGAACCACGCAGGCACACCTATTTATTTATATTTTTAAATCATACTCTTCGCCCAGCATAGGGCTTGAACTCACAACCCTGAGATCAAGAGTTGCATACTCTACCTACTAAGCCAGCCAGGCACCCCAGTAACTGTTTTGTATTTATATTTTTTCTTTTATTTTTTAAGTTTTTTTTTTGTTTTTTTTTTTTAACTGGGACGAGAGGCAGGGGGAGAGGGAGAGAGAGAGAATCTTAAGTAGGCTCCATGCCCATCCCTGAGATCATGACCTGAACTGAAATTAAGAGTCAGACGTTTAACTGACTGAGCCATCCAGGTGCTCCTGTGCTGTGTTTATTGAAAAAATTCTGTATATAACTGGACCCATGTGGTTTAAATCCTTGTTAAGGATCACCTGTAGGTACAGTTAAAGTCTTTGCATTGCATTGGAAGTGGTAAAAGTACTAAGTCAAGAGCATGTTGTAATATTTAGGGCAGTGGTTCCTTTAATACATCAACATATGTCACAATAACTAAGAGGGCTTGTTAAAACCCAAATTGCTGGGCCTCACCTGAGAATTTCTGGTTTAGTACATTTAATTGGGGTCTGAGGATTTGAATTTCTTTGTTTTTTTATTTTAATTTTTTATTTATTTTTATTTTATTTAAAGTAATCTCTACACCCAGTGTAGGGCTTGAACTAAGCCCTAAGATCAAGAGTCACATGCTCCACTGACTGAGCGAGCCAGGTGCCCCAAAGATTTTATTTTTTTAAGTAATCTCTACACCTAACATGGGGCTTGAATTCACAACCCTGAGATGAAGAGTCACACACACTCTACCAACTGAGCCAGCCAGGCACCCCTGAAAATTTGAATTTCTAACAATACTCAGATATTGGTGGTTTTATTGTTTACTACAAGGATAGTAAAAGAATATAAAGTAAGTAAGGAAAGATAATATATCCAAAAGTAGACAAGAAAGGAGAAAAGAAATGAACAAAGAAGAGATAGGAAAAACAGGAAAACAAATATGTATTTAAATTGAGTTATGTTGGGCGCCTGGGTGGCTCAATTAGTTAAGCATCTGCCTTCAGCTCAGGTCATGATCCCAGGGTCCTGGGGTCGAGCTCCACATTGGGCTCCCTGCTCAGTGGGAAGTCTGCTTCTTCCTCTCCCTCTCCCTCTCTCTCAAATAAATAAAATCTTTTTTAAAAAAAGATTGAGTTCTGTTAGGAAATAAATGTAAATGTATAAAGTATTCCATTTAAAAGGTTAAAGATTGTCAGACTGGATGAAAAAACAAAATTCAACTGTGTGCTACTTACAAGAGATGTATCTTTTTTGTTTTTTTTTTTAAGATTTTATTTATTTGACAGAGACACAGAGAGGGAACACAAGCAGGGGGAGTGGGAGAGGGAGAAGCAGGCTTCCCGTGGAGCTGGGAGCCCGATGCGGGGCTCGATCCCAGGACACCAGGATCATGACCTGAGCCAAGGGCAGATGCTCAACGACTGAGCTACCCAGCGGCCCCACAAGAGATGTATCTTAAAGAATTATATGCACACACATACAGACACACACACACACATTTAAGGATTTTATTTATTTTAGAAAGAGTGTGAGTGGGGGGAGAGAGAGAGGGAGCTGGAAAGAATATCAAGCAGACTCTGCGCTGAGCATGGAGCCCGACGTGAGGCTCGATCTCACTTGATCTCACAACCCTGAGATCATGACCTGAGCCAAGAATCACTTAACCAGCTGAGCCACCCAGGCACCCCACAAGAGATATATCTTAAAGGACAAGAAACATTACTGAAAACAAAAATATTTTATTATGCAAAAGGGATCATTTCAATAAAAAACAATACTAAATTTATATATGCCTCAAAAGCTGACAAAACTAAAAGGAGAAATGGACAAGTCCTTGACCAAAGAGGAAGATTTTAACGTATGTCTCTTTATAACTCAAAGACGAAGCAGATCAAAATCCAAAACACAACGAATCAAACAAATCTCGTTAAAGATACAGAAGATTTGAACCAGGAAATGAGGGTAGTTGATCCACTTGATATACATATAGAATATTACACTTAACAATTGCAGGATATACTTTTAAAAAAAAGATTTATTTTAGAGAGTGAGAGAATGTGGGGGAGAGAGGCAGAGGAGAGTCTCAAGCAGACTCTGTGTTGAGTGCGGGGCCTGACTCGGCTTGATCTCACGACCTTGAGATCACGACCTGAGCTGAAACCAAGAGTTGGACACAACTGACTGCACCACCCAGGCACCCCTAGAATATACATTTTTTATGTGCACGTGGAATATTTACCAAAATTGATCATGTAATACTGATTTATGATAGACCATAAAGAAAGTCTCAGCAAATTTCAGAAGACCAACACCATATACATGTATTTTCCAGCATGGTGGAATTAAGGTAGGAATAATAGCAAATAGATGATCAGATAATCACCCAAAGTTTGCAGATTAAGCAGTATAGTTATAAATAACCCAGGGATCAAGAATGAATCCTAATAGAAAATACTTTGATGACAAACAAATATAAAATATGAAAGCCTGTAGATGGAGTGCAGTTAAAGTATTAGCTTTAAATGTGTGTACTAGAATACTGAAGATTGAATATTAATTTAAGCATCTAGATAAAGAGCAACAGATATCTGAAGAAGACAAAGGTAATAAAAAATATGTCAACAAACAAGAAGTTGGTTCTTTGTAAAGATTTGTTGGTTCTGGCCAAGGTGGAATAACGGCCTAAATTTACTCCGCTACCTGAAACAACTGACAAAATAGACAAAATACATGAAAACAGTGGTTTTCAAGAGATTGGGCCATAGGACAGTGATCCCTGAGAAATTGTTAACAAACAAGGTCAGCCCTGTGATTGTCCTAGCTTACTGTCTAGAGAAAGTTTCTAAGGCCCAGAAGTCTCCCTGAGTGGAGCCAGGTGGAGCTGGGAGATCATGAAATCCTTGAGGTGGCTAGAGTTCACAGGGCAGCATATCAGAGAAGAGAAAACTACACCAAGAAAGAATTCCAGTGATATACTGAGGGTGCCCCCTGAGTCTTCAGTTGGGTACTTATCAGTGCATGAGTAAGGAAGACTAGGGAAAGAACCACCTGCCAGGGAGTGCCTGGGTGGCTCAGTTGGTTAAGCAGCTGCCATCGACTCAGGTCATGATCCCAGAGTTCTGGGATCGAGCCCCACGTCGGGGTCCCTGCTCAGCAGGGAGTCTGCTTCTCCCTCTCCCTCTGCCTGCTGCTCTGCCTACTGGTGCTCTCTCTCTCTCTCTCTCTCTCTGTCAAATAAATAAATAACATCATAAAAAAAAAAAAAGCACCTACAAGAATTAGTGTGGAAAATTACTGATACTCCTGTAAGGCCAGGCATAGTTACTGTTCACACAAAAATGAAAGTCTTCATAATTTATAGGTCATTAGGTAAAATAGGATTTTGTTTCAGTAGTGGAATAAAATTAGCCCTAGACTAAAATTCTGCTCTGGTCCTGTCTACATACCTTCAAAGCAAAACTCAAAAGGATTGATCTGTTTTCAAGTAATTCTGTTTTTAAAATTTGATTTAAAGTTTTTTAGATGTAATTCAGAGACCATTATAAAATTTCTCCTTTTAAAGTTTATTAATTAGTGGTTTTGGTATATTCATAAGGGTGTGCAACCATTAACCACCATGTAATTCCAGAACATTCTCATCACCCCAGAAAGAAAAGCCTGTACCCATTATCATTGATTCCCTATTCTATCCATTTCCTATAACTATTAATTTACTTTCTAACTCCATGAATTTTCCTATTCTGGACATTTCGTATAAATGGGATCATGTAATACATAACTTGTTATGTCTGACTTCTTTCACTAAATACATTTTCAAGGCTCAGTTACAGCATGTATCAATACTTCATTCCTGTCAAATAATTTAACTGTGTTGCAGAATAAAGCTCAAGAATGTTTATAGGAATACAAAAATATCTAGCACTTATCAGTGTAAAATTCACAATGGTCTGGCATCCAATAAAAAATTACCAGGCTGACAAAGAAGTAGTAAACAAACAAAAAACCAACAAAAAAATAAAACAAAAAACCAACCATAATGAGTAGAAAAATATCAGAACTGACCCAGAAATAACACAGATGATAGAATTAGTATAAAACAACATAAATAATTATCATAAGCCAAGATACAGAAATAACCTATCAGTGGATGAATGGGTAATGAAGCTGGGGGGTGGGGTTTGTGCACACACATACACACACATACAGAATGGAATATTATTTAGCCATGAGAAGAAAATCCTGCCATTTGAGACAACATGAATGGATCTTGAGGGTATTATGCCAAGTGAAATGGCAGGCAGAGAAAGACAAATACTGTATGATATCACTTAATATATGGAGTCTTTTTTTTGTTTAAGATTTTATTTATTTGACAGAGATAACGGGAGCAGGAACACAGCAGGGAGAGTGGGAGAGGGAGAAGCAGGCTTCCCGCGGAGTAGGGAGCCCCATGTGGGGCTCAATCCCAGGACCCCGGGATCATGACCTGAGCCGAAGGCAGACACTTAATGACTGAGCCACCCAGGCGCCCCAATATGTGGAATCTTAAAAGGCCTAATTCATAGAAAGTAGAATGGTGGTTACCAGGGGGCTATGGGGCAGGAAAAATGGAGAGATGTTAGTCAAAAGGTACAAACTTTTCAGTTACAAGATGACTAAGTTTGGGGAATCTTTATATAGCATGGTGATTATTGTTAACAATATTGTATTCATGTATACATGAAAGTTGCTAGGTGAGTAGATCTTAAATGTTCTCATCATAAAAAGGAAATTGTAATTATGTGAGGTGATGGAGGTGTGAATGCTCTGGTGGTATTTATTTTGCAGAATATAAGTGTATCAAATGAACATATTGTACACCTTAAAACTCACATGTTAATTATATCTCAGTAAAGTTGGAAAAAGCCTAGTTTTTATACCTGTATTCCATGGAGAAGTAAAAGGATAGGTTGAACATGTATGTAGACACATGGAAGATATATTTTTTTTTAAATCCAAATCAGACTTCTTGGAGATAAAAATTATGTCTGATTTGAAAAATACGCTGGATGGAATTAACAGTAGATTAGACATTGTAGAAGGAAAGATTATTGAAGATGTAGCAGTAAAAGTTAGACAAAATGAAACACATGAGAAGACTAAAAAAGTATATAGAATATTAGTGCGCTGTGGTAATAACTAGAAATCTGGGTCTACAGAAAGGAATTAAGGACCAGAAATGGTAACTATGTAGGTTCAATAAAGCATTTTTTAAAAATTTAAATCTCATTAAAAGACAATAAACTGTTTAAAGCAAAAATAACAAAAATATATTGTGGGTGTATAATATGTAGAAGTAAAATATAGGACAACGATAGTATTCAGGCAGGTAGAGGAGAAATGGAAGTGTTAGAAAACAAATGTTAAACATAAACTTTGAGAAAGAAACAAAGCTATCATTCACAGATGACATGATTGTTTATATGGAAAATTCAAAAGAATCTACAGATAAACTCTTAGAATTAATAAATGAACTTTAATGTTCTTGATACAAGATCAGTGTTTGACTTTAGAAATCAATTGCATTTCTGTGTATAAGTCAGACAATTAGAAAATAAGATTAAAGAGATAATAAAACTTATGTTAGCATTCAGAAACATTAAATACCTAGGATTAAGTGGAAGATGAACTCTACACAGAAAACTATAAAAAATTACTGAGAGAAAATGACGATATAAATAAATATATAATTTTCATAGGGAATATTATTGTAAAGAAGTCAGTTTTTTCCTAAATTGATCTACAGATTTAATATCCCAATCAGAGGTCCACAGTGCTTTTTGGGGGAAGGGATGGGAGTAGAAAATGACCAGCTGATCTTAAAATATAAATGGGAATCCAAATGGCAAATGGTAGTTGAAGATAATGTTGAAAGAAAAGGTAACGGTAGAGGATTTATACTTGCAGATATCAAGAGTAAACCTATAATAATTTAAAGAGTGGTATTGGCGGAAGACAAATAGACTTACGGAACACAACTCAGTGATGTCTTTCAACAAATAGTGCTGGATCAATGGGAAAATCAGATTTTCCATTCACAAAAATAAATTCCAGATGGATCTGAGCTATAAATGATAAAACTATAAAGCTTTCAATTGGGTGAAAAAAAAAACGAATTTTAAGGAACGTAACAAAGGACGTAATAAAGATGTAAGAGCAGATATTAGTGTAATAGAAAACAAAGATTTGTGTAATCCTTTAGCTGATTTTACTGTAAAAGGACAGAAAAGGATATACATTCCATGATTCCATTTATACTTTGTTTAAAAAAAAAAAAGCAGATAAACCAACTAATAGTGGCAGAAGTTGGTATAGTGGGTGTCTTTGTTAGTGATGGGGATGGATAATGACTGGCTGGTGAATGATTGGGAGAGCAAATGAACGGGCCTTCAGGAGTCCGTGTTATGTTCTATATCAGAGGTTCTGTGGTCTCTGAACACCTAGGTAATGAAGACCCTTTTTAGGGATTCCATGAGGTCAGACTTTTTATGATACTAAAATATTATTTGCCTTTTCCTTTATTTTTGTATTTTCATTGATGCGGCAAAAGCAGTAGTATGTAAATGTTAGCACAAATCAAGGCAGTAATACTGAAGTGTCCTAGCAGTCATTGTATTCTTCACTGCCCACAGCCCTCAGGTTGAAAAAAAAAATACTAGTTTAACTTAATGATATCCTTGGTGAAGCAGGAAAAATAGTTTTATTAAGTTGTGACCTTTGAGTGCATGTCTTTTTTTGCTCTTCTCTGTGATGAAATGGGAAGTATGCATAAAACACTTAGACGACATGCTGAAGTACATTGGTTGCTTCAAGGAAGAGCAACCTTCCTTGTGTGGTTTGAGTTGGATGTGGAGCTGCTGCTTTGTTCATGGATCTTTGTTTTTACCTGAAAGAACAATTGACACTGATTATTCAGATTTGGCAGATGTTTTCTTGATAACAAAGTGAGTTTGTCACCTCAAGGAAAACAGTTGACAGTATCCTTTGCCAGTGATAAAATTTGAGTTTTTAAAGCAAAAAACGGAAGTTTGGAAAACTTTTATCCACCACAGTGAGTCTGATAGCAGACTTTAAAGACTTCTTTAATCATTGGTTATGTTAGCACATAAGAGTTTTAATGTTGTATAATGAAATGTGTCAGTGTATAACTTAGTGAACCAGTATTTTCCAAATGGCTAATGCATAATGTTATAAAATCATGCTTGGATGAATCATCCATTCAAAGTACAAGGTAGAACAGGATTTTAATGTAACAGTATGAAAAATTTATTGGTATGTTTTCAGATCCACATTGCAACTAATCTTTAAAAAATTATCTTGGCATGTTTTGGTGTAGTATCAAAAAAGACCATCCACTATAATATGAAAGTCTGTTAAAATATTCTTCCTATTATATGTGTTGCTGGGCTATCTTTGTATTGTTCCACCTAAAAAACTTACTGCAGCAGATGGAATACATATGTGGATAAGAGTCCAGCTGTTTCCTGTTAAGCCAGGCATTGAGATTTACAAAAATGTAAAACAGGGGAACTCTTTCTAATTCTGTTTATTGGGAGAAAATATTTCTTAGGTTAACATTTAGTTGGGTTTATAATTGTTATTTTTAAATTAATATGTTTTAATATATAATATGCCAGTTATTTGGGGGGGACATAATATGCCAATTATTAATAGATGTATCAGCACAAACAAGCTCCGTGACTCTTCAATTTTTTAAGACTGCAAAAGTGTTCTAGGACCAAAGTTTGAGGACTGTTCTATACTTGTTCTACAGGGTGATTACATAAGTATGCCCATTTTGTAATAAATTAGTAATCTGTGTACTTTGTGTATATCTTACATTTTAATAAAAATATTTATCCTCTTTCCAGCTAAAAAATAAGCTATAAAGATTTTGTCTAAGATTTCTGACTTGAGTGGTAGGTAACTGAGCATGGACAGGAGAGAGTGTGAATGGGGGACAGTTTGGTTTTGCCCTCAGTATAGAGAGATACATGCCTAGTTTTCTACATATTTGGCCTCTTTTGGCAGATATTTGTAGCATTTAGTGTGATCCCATTCTTAGCACAAACAGAAGGATGGTGATAGCTCAATTGGTTATTCAGTCAGCAAATATATCATAATTGTATACTGAGTAGAAAGCATTATGTTGGTTATGATTCCTTATTGGGGACTCAAGGAGCTATAATCTAGTAGTGGATAAAAATTAGTTTTACCTAAAGCTAAATGTATTGTGTCCATGGAAGTAGGAGCATGGAAAGGAAAGTTGGTTGTACCTGATGAATAGAACCTTGAGGGATAATTAGGCTAGTTATCTGTTTTAAAAGTATTTTTTATCTCTAATTAAAAATTATAATGCTAATATCAGTGATAAAAGTCTTCAGGAATACCTAGCCCCTTGTTAACAGTTTGATTTATAGTCCTTAGCATCTTATGTGTATGTTAGCATCTTGTTATTTTTTTTAAGATTTATTTATTTATTTTAGAGAGAACGTGAGTGGGGAGGGACGGGGGAGAGAGAATCTCAAGCAGACTCTGCGCTGAGCGTGGAGCCTGATGCGGGGCTTGATCCCACAACCCTGAGATCATGACCTGAGCTGAAACCAAGGGTCGGATGTTTAACTGACTGAGCCACCTAGGTGCCCAGTAATTGTTGCTATTTTTTTTAAAAAGATTTTATTTATTTATTTGAGAGAGAGAGAGAGAGCACATGAGAGGGGGGAGGGTCAGAGGGAGAAACAGACTCCCTGCTGAGCAGGGAGCCCGATGCAGGACTCGATCCCGGGACTCCAGGATCATGACCTGAGCCGAAGGCAGTCGCTTAACCAGCTGAGCCACCCAGGCGCCCCAATTGTTGATATTTTTAAAAATTAGATCACATACCTATGATTTTGCAAGTACATTGGACAGTTGAGTGTCCAGTTTTCAATAATATAACCAGTATGATGCGTGTGATTTTTAAAAATTCCTTTTTTGTGTTCTTTTCAATGCCTAGTATTTTGATGGAAAAGAATAATAGTTTTGCTTAAAGCTTGAGTAAAAAGTTTATACGTTTTAGAAATACTTAACAGTGAAAACCCGTAATCCCCTTATTAAATGTTGATGAACTAATTATACCTGATAGTATATTGAATTTATGTACTTTTGGATAGGGTATTTTTCAGTTTGAGAGTAATTTATTTCATGGTAAACATAGAGTTAGTAGTGAAGGGCATGGAGTTGGGGTAGGAAAGACCACTAACATTTTGTCTTTGAGCCATATACCAACCTAATTGTTTTTTTGTAGAATTGCTTAGAGTTGCTTTTCACTGTTCTTTACAGTGAAAACTACTTATGCTAATGTTTTTCTTTTCTAGGTAACGTTGTACAACACCGATCAGGATGGTAGTGATAGCCCACGCAGTAGCCTTAACAACAGTCTCTCAGACCAGAGTTTGGCATCTGTTAATTTGAACAGTGTTGGAAGTGTGCATAGTTATACAACGGTAAGTCTTGGGGAAGTTAACTTCTTTGTTCAGACTCCTTGAGTGCTTAAAACTAAGCCAAATGTCATTGAAGTGAGAATAAAAAGTAAAGATGTGTATTTTTCACTAATTAATTCATTTAGCTTAGATACGTAGAGCAGATTCCTACCTTGATAGTGTTTTAATGGGTACTTATATTTTACCAGGTTCGAAACACATATGTGGTTATACTGTGTTTTATTATTTTGGTTTACTTTATCTGTTTTCTGTCCAAGTGAAAAGTAATTGGAATAGGAAAAAAAGTTGTATTTTAGTCTAGCAAAGCTATATTTGATGATACTTTACAGTCCTTTGTAAAAGAGTTTAGAGAATGTGTATACTGCCTTGTTTTCCAGCTATAGATGTGAGAAGGGAATTCTACAAGCCTCAAAGGTTGGGATGACTTGGTACCCAATTGTTAACCAGTCTTATGTTTTTAATTTTGGTCTAGAAAACAAAGCTGTACTATAAAGGGACCTGTGTGTGCTGATTTTGTTACCTATTATAAGAACATGACCCTTGTGTTATCTGATACCTCTTTTCAAATCATCTGGCAACTGTCCTCCCTAGAAGACAGAACAGAGCCCAGGAGCCATACACTGCACTGTACATTGGTTTAAACTTGATCTCACCAGATCACTCCCTGTTCCAGGATGAGTAAATAGGTAAAACCTTACACAGGACAAAGATATATAGCAGAGGGGAACCTTAAATAAGAAAATAACACAAGGGAAACCAAAACTGAGAGAGCAGAATTAAAATTCACATTGAATGTAGGAAAACAAAAGGTGGCTCCGTAAAACTTATCAGTGCTCTGGGGGAAAAATCCTAAAATATTCTTTCAGAATGCAGAAGTAACAGTTAATGGAATAACAATTATGTCAGAGAAGATAATAGATCTGGAGAATTGAGAATTACAGGTGTCCCTGAAGAAGTTATCATCCATGTAAGTACTCTGGTAGAAGAAGAAATTAGATGCATTCAGAGAAACACAAATCATAATTCTCTTCTATAATGTTAAATACAAGAGGATAATGGAATAATACTGCACGTAGAGTTTTGAGGGAATAGGTTTGGATTTATAAATAGTATGTCCAGCCAAATTTGCATTCATATGTGAAGTCAAGAGGAAGACATTCTTTGATACACAGGGCTTAAAAAACTTTCCTATCTTTGTTTTCATGTGCCCTTCTGAAAAACATTACTTTGACAATCAAGAGGTGAACTAAATTAAAGCACTCAGTAATTATGAAATCATAATATAAAAGGACTAGTTGGAGCACTGAAGCAAACTAAGCAAAGATTTAATTATTTTAAGTTGTTTTTAAAATAATGTGAATGTAGAAAATCTTGACACCAGGAGTCCAGTATCACAAAATATAATGAAAGGAAAAAATTAAATTTGTAGAACTAGGTGACAGAAGAAAGAACAAACGTGTCTATTATGCTAGTACATGCAGGAGGGTTAAACTTTACTTTGAAAAGCTAGACATCATATACTGTGCTTTTTCCTTTAACAAGACATCAAGTGTCATCAAACATTCTGTAAGCAACAGGACAGCACCAGCTGCTGGTCGGGCTTGCCACATGTATATAGATTGATCCTATAAGGACACAGTGAGCCCAAATGCACAGAGACATTGTTATTACTTATGTATAAGCCAGATAGGTATGGTTCCCCACATCCCCCATGATGACACCGAACTGGAGGAGCCAGATGACAGACTTCACAAGTAGTGAGTCACTGTAGTGGAGGAACAAATTCCATATTGCAGCTAAGCAGTTGTATGACTCGCAGCTCTACCCTAAGAGAGTAAAGTAGAAAGTCCCCTGCCTCTCTGGAAATAGGGAGGCAGTTGAGAAAGGTCTCTTGGCAGCTTCCTGCAAGATAGGTGGACAAGAAACTGCCCCATGGCTGCCTCCTGCAAAATAAGAAGGCAGATGAGAATTTGCTGCTCATAAGACTACTCACATTCCATGTTCCAGGATAATCACCAAGGCTTAGGTCATCCTGCCACTGAGCCTTGCCTCCAATGGCCTGTGTGGAGATGTGTAAGGTCACCAGAGTGCCAGTGGTGGAGCCATTCCCCTACACAAAAATTCATATTTTTCTGTTATTGCAGACTTCTTGTGAGCATCAGTTTGAATGGCTGCATAAATTTACAGTGAGTGTTCATATTTTAATTTTACAAAGCACTAAAAAAATGGCAGTTTACCACCCCTTGATAAAATCTTTAAGAGATGCAGCTGATCTTTTTTTATTTCTAGTTGTGCTACCTTCAGTGATAATTCTTATTTTCTAGGAGTTTATGGTGCTTTTTTTTTCTTTGCATAGCTCAAAGCCATGCTCTACTCTCTTTTTCTCAGAATCTTCTTTATCTGTTACCCTCATTTCTCATTTCCCCTTAGTTTCATTAAAAAAATTTTTTTTTCTCTAGAAATGAAGAATTAGGTGTATTGAGGCTCCTTGCTGCTTTGGGCAGCACCATGCAACCTCACAGTACTCAGAGTATTTGAGTTTAAATACTTAAAGATTAATTGAATAAATGAATAAGACGTGTTAGTAATATCATAGTAGAGTGGAGTTTGAGATGAAATTGCTTCAGGAGAAATCAAGATGAAGATTCTCCAGAAACTGGAAGGGTTCCATGCCTAGCCCTTCATTCATTTGTATGATCTTGGGAAGATTATTTAAATTCTTTGAACTCTTTCCCCTCTTCTGTGAAATGTGGAGATTGGATTAGATTTCTGTGGTTCTTCAAAATTCGAGTTAACAATTTTGTGGTCTTGTCCTTCATGTGTACCCAACTTAACAGAGGATGGGAAAGCCAAGGACAGGGACATTATTTCCTTTGGATTCTAGAAACTGTTCTAGTATTTTCAGTTATATATTTTATGTAACAGACCAATTCTGATATATAGAGCTACTAAATTAGTAGTATTTTCTTTTAATTTTAGGTGACAAACCATCCAGAACCAGTCTCTCAGTCATTAACTCCTCAACAGCAGCCACAGTACAACCTTCCAGAACGAGACAAACAACTCCTTTTCTCAGAATATAATTTTGAAGATCTCAGTGCCTCATTTCGGAGCCTTTATAAGTCAGTTTTTGAGCAGTCACTTAGTCAACAAGGTGAGTGTTTACTTGGGGTGGGCGGTTTTTGTTCATTGAAGTATAATTGACATGCATATCCTATTAATTTCAAGTGGAGTTTTTAAAATACCGTTTTATAAAGTAAATTTTTATTGAAAAATGTTCTTAAGAATTATTTTCACATAGCAGCTGTTGTATTTCTTGAATCGTTGAACAGTATCATTGTGGTCAGGATTGAATAGTCTTTGTGCCTTTACTACACCCCGTATATATTTACATCATAGCCCAAGAATGCAGATAAATTTCATCTTGCATACCTAATTCACTTACTAGTGGTGTCCTGGAGGCATATGTATTGAAGAATTCTGACACTGCATCTGTGCCATGTAGGAGAATTGCTGCCGTCGTTAGTGATGTCTAGCACGTGAAGTGTTGGGGTGGTAAATGTTGCACTACAGGCAGAGATGTGCCTTTCCTGTCTGTACTGACTGTTATTAGCAAAGAGATAGCTAGTGGAATATGGTAGCACCACATTTGCAATTTCATGTATGGCGCTTATAAGTGAACATACTGGTTAGTGGGAAGCTCTGGGTCACTGGTTTTTGTTTTTTTTTTTAAAGATTTGCTTTATTTATTTGACAGAGAAAGGGAACACAAGCAGGGGGAGTGGCAGAGGGAGAAGCAGGCTTCTCGAAGAGCAGGGAGTCCGATGTGGGGCTCGATTTCAGGACCCTGAGCCGAAGGCAGGCGCTTAACGACTGAGCCACCCAGGCGCCCCTGGGTCACTGTTTTATACAACATACTTAACAGATTTTAACACTAAAAGTGATTTTGGTTAAGATGCCCTGTTACATCTCAACCAAATGCTAGATTGTTGCTATTATGTGTTACTGTCCTTTAGCTGCTGGTTTTATTTTAGTCAGAGTCATGTGATAGGATTAAGATATTGCATTGTCCTTCCCCCATAAATACTAATCAGAAATTGTGGGGAACCTCTACTTTTACAGCACTTCCTAATTGCTTTGTTTGGCAGATTATTTCTACCCCAACTCAGAGAGTGTACCTGTTCACAGTAGTAAACAAAATAGACAAAAATCCCTGTGTTTATAGAACTTACATTTTAATATTTATCATTGTCAGATACTACAAAAGTTAATGTTATAAACCAGTGTTATATTTCGATGAATATCAGTAACTTGTACAGGAAGTTTTTTTCTGGTTAAAGTAAGATTCATGTATTTTTCTCATTTTATTTTGAATTTTCTATCTATGAAAGTACAAAAAGGACTAATACAAGACTTTGCTAAGGAGATCCAGATGTGATCAAAATTGAAAAATACTGGCTTTGAAATAGAAATGACAATTTCTGAAGCTCCTAATGATATTTCATCACACTAATTAAATATTTTATTTTATTTTTTTTAAGATTTTATTTATTTATTTGGCAGAGCGATAGAACAAGTAGGCAGAGAGGCAGGCAGAGGGAGATGGAGAAGCAGGCTCCCCGCCGAGCAGGGAGCCCGATGCGGGGCTCGATCCCAGGACCCTGGGATTATGACCTGAGCCGAAGGCAGCCGCTTACCTGACTGAGCCACCCAGGCGCCCTAATTAAATATTTTAAAGTATATTTATTTATTTGGGGGTGTTGGGCAGAGGGAGAGAGAGAATCCTAGCACACTCCCTGCCAAGCGCGGAGCCTGATGCAGGGCTCAGTCCCATGACCCCGAGATCATGACCTGAGCCAAAACCAAGAGTCAGATGTCCAACCAACTGATCCACCAAGGCACCCCTTAAATTTTATTTTAAAAACAGTTTGGGTTGGTGCCTGGGTGGCTCAGTCAGTTGAGTAGTCCAACTCTTGATTTCAGCTCAGGTCTTAATCTCAGGGTTGTGAGTTTGGGCCCTGTGTTGGGCTCCACGCTGGACATGGAGCCTACTTAAAAAAAAAACATTGGGATTGAAAGGTTGGTTTAGATCATATCTGGGTTCCCTTTTAAAATGCTAGGAGTTTATTGGAAATAGACAATGAAATAACTGCTTTTTCTCATCTTACTGTAAGAACCCTGTGGATTCCCTCCAAATGACAGTTTTCCAGGGCCAAGGCAAGAACTTTTATATTAACTCTTCTGCCTATAAAACTACCTTATTAGGTTCTAAGATTATCTTACAATGTACTCTAGTACAATTTTGTTATTAAAGGGCAGTGAGAATATTTTCATTTAAAAGGTTTGATTCTTTTATTAACTGATACTGTGCTGCAGGATTTTATTTTTCATTTAATAAAATTCGTTTTGTTTTGGTTCAGTAAAACATTGTATGTGCCATCCTTTGGGATATGAAAATAGCCTAGTTGTGTCGAACCAAATATCATAATAAGAGCTATTAAAATGAGCATCTACCTGCATGCAAACCAAGAGTACATTATTTTTAACATTAGGCACTTCTGGCCTAATCATAATTATCATTATAGCAGCTAACATTTACTGAGCTCATCCGCACCCTGCACTTGCACCATGGCATTTAATCCTCACAACAATTCTGTGAAGTAGATATATCCATACCCATCTATAATTGAGGTAATTGTGACTTGCAGAGATTAATAACTTCCCAAAGTTACCAGGTGTGCAGAAGGCAATACAGAGACTTTAATCCTTACTTTCTAGTGCTATAAATTATGCAGTCTTAACCCCTAAAGTGTATGTGTCTCAAGAATATTCCATAAACCAAATGAAAGAGCAGTGAAGATGGCTGTTTTGTTTTGCTTAGTCTTTTTAAAAAAACTTTATTTATTTGAGGAAGAGGGAGAGGGAGAGCACAGAGAGAGAAGCAAACTCTTGCTGAGCAGAGAGCCCAATGTGGGGCTTGATCCTAGGACCCTGAGATCATGTCCTGAGCCGAAGGCAGATGCTTAACCAACTGAACCACCCAGGTGTCCTGTGTTGCTTAGTCTTTTTTTTTTTTTTTTAAGATTTTATTTATTTATTTGAGAGAGAGAGAGAACGAGAGATAGAGAGCATGAGAGGCAAGAGGTTCAGAGGGAGAAGCAGACTCCCTGCTCAGCAGGGAGCCCGATGTGGGACTCGATCCCGGGACTCCAGGATCATGACCTGAGCCGAAGGCAGTCAATTAACCAACTGAGCCACCCAGGCACCCTGTGTTGCTTGGTCTTAAGAATTCTGGCCACCTTTGGCTTAAAAGTTTTTGGAGCCATCAAAGAAAGACTTCAGAAATAACTGGGCCTATTTCTCTCCTCCACCTCTGTCAAATCCTTGGTCTTCAGGCCTGTAGAGAATCATCCAGAATGTGACCCAACATGCACACACTTTTCCCCTAACATTTACTCAGTCTTTCAAGACTTCTTTTTCTTTTTCTTTTCTGAGAGGGAGAAGAGGGGAGAGGGACAGATGGAAAGGGAGAGAGAATCTTAAGCAGGCTTCATGCTTAGCACAGAGCCCGACGTCGGGCTCAATCTCACAACCCTGAGATCATGACTTGAGCCGAAATCAAGAGTCAGATGCTTAGGGCACCTGGGTGGCTCAGTTGGTTAAGCGACTGCCTTCAGCTCAGGTCATGATCCTGGAGTCCCAGGATTGAGTCCCACATCGGGCTCCCTGCTCGGCAGGGAGTCTGCTTCTCCCTCTGACACTCTTCCCTCTCGTGCTGTCTGTCTCTCATTCTCTCTCTCTCGAATAAATAAATAAAAATCTTTATAAAAAAATAAAGAGTCAGATGCTTAACTGATTGAGCCACTTAGGTACCCCAGGTACTGCCTTTTCAAGGACGGCTTTTCCAAATCTTCAGCTCCTTCCTAGCTGAATAAGCAAGAAGCAGTGTTCCTGAATGCCCTTGGTATACTTCTGCCTTTAGTACTTACATTATTGGACATAATCTCCTTAAGTGTCTGTCCCTTGTACTAGATCATGAGCTACTCGAGGCTAGAGGGTGGTGTTTCTTACTCTTCTTAGTGATCCCAGAGACTGGTGTATGGTGGATGTTCCATCAACACTTTTTCAACTGAGCCAGTGTTGCTTCCTGACAATGTATACCTCTGCTCTATTAATAATTTTGTAAATGTCTGCCATAAAATATAACTCAAATCTGACTCTGAATGCTCTTGCTTTCTCTGACTGTGTCTAGGTTTGATGACCATCCCTTCTGAATCTTCCCAGCAGTCCCACACCTCGTGTTCGTATCAGCACTCTCCTAGCAGCACAGTGAGCTCTCACCCACATAGCAACCAAAGCAGCCTGTCCAACAATCATGGCGGTGGCCTCAGCACCACGGGCAGTAATTCGGTTGCACAGGTCTCACTGCCCCACTCCCAGATGCACACACAGCCGTCTCCACATCCGTCCCATCGACCGCATGGTTTACCACAGCATCCGCAGCGTCCCCAGCACCCAGCGTCGCACCCGCAGCAACACAGCCAGCTCCAGCCCCCTCACCCCCAGCACCCCTCTCCACATCAACACATACAGCATCATCCGAACCATCAGCATCAGACGTTAACACATCAGGCACCCCCACCCCCACAACAGGTATCCTGTAATTCTGGTAAGTTTGTGTCTCCTGACTTGTGTTTGGCTGTGAATTAGGATCTGTCTTTGTTATTTGAGGCTTATGTATATTTACTACCGCAACCCTTCTCATCTGTCTCCTTTTGTGTTTCCTTGTTGTAATCCTATAGTTGTAACTCATTCAGTCCATACGTTGATCTGGAGACTTTTTTTTTTTTTTTAAGATTTTCTTAGCATAAGAGGGGGGAGGGTCAGGAGAAGCAGACTCCCCACTGAGCAGGGAGCCCGATGCGGGATTTGATACTGGGACTTCAGGATCATGACCTGAGCCAAAGGCAATCACTTAACCAACTAAGCCACCAAGGTGCCCTGGAGATTTTCTTGATTAAAATTTCTTGTGACAACATAGGCAAACTCAGCAGCTCTTAAAGGTTTTGGTGTTAACTCTCATTTTGTCCTTCTGGAAAACCAGTGTTTTTGTGAGCGTTTGAAAGAAGAATGGGATATACAATCTGTTTGCAGGGTATTATGATTCTATAGACAAAAGAGTATAGGTTATGTCAGAAAAACCTGTATTTGAATCCTCATTATGACTCGTATGACCTTGCATTACTTCTTTTAGTCTTATTATTTTCTCATCTATAAAAATGGAACTAAAATACCGTGGTATACAGTGTTGTTATGAGGATCACATTGAGAATGCAATAGGAAGTGCCTCGTCTGGTACCTTGCCTTATAAATATTCAGAAAATGTTCCCACTCTTCCTTTCTTTGCTTATTTCTGCCCAGGATCTCATTTTAGAAAGATAGATTGCAAAGGAAGAGAATATTCTTCATATCCTGGTTTTTAAAAAATCTGTTGCTTTTAAGTTAGGTCTTGATGGTTTCTGGTGAGATGCTTAACTGACATTGCTCACAGACCAGGCATCTGCACTGCAGAACTCCCAGGGGTGCCCCCAGCATAGACTACAAGGTGAATGGGGCCCTTTGGAGTTGAGCATATACAGATCCTTCCTTAGCTTACTTGGCTGTCCACTTACCAACCAAATCACTGATGAGATTTTTATCCTGGAGGGACAACTTCTAAATGCTCAATGGTGCTAGTTCTTACCAATTAAAATTGATCATTATTTCAGGCAATTAAACTACTCTCAGGGAAATGATCTTTAGATATTACATACCGTCTCTTATATTCTGACTTTAAAGCTTAATTTTTTTGAAACTTTCCTTTTTTACAAAGTGGAAAAATAATACAATATTTTGGGGAGAATTACATAAGGTACAAAAATGCATATCAGGGTACTTGAAATTTAGTAAGTTCTTTTCACAATTAATTTTGTTTTCCCAGTTAATAATTCTGAGTAGGTTCTAGAATAAAGTTGAAAATTGGGCATAGTTCTTGATAGAAAGTCTCTTAAAACATCTTGAAATTATTTTTAGGTCTAACCTAGAGAAAAAGGTGTAAGTATAGCCCCCCCTTTTTTTACTCTTAGTGTTAGTCACTATTGTCTATCTTAAAAAAAATTTTTTTTATTTAAGTATAGTTGATGCGTAATGTTACATTAGTTTCAGATGTACAACACAGTGATTCAGCAACTCTGTACTTTATGCTGTGTTCACAGGTGTAGCTACTATCACCATACAATGCTATTAAAATGCCACTGACTAAATTTCTTATGCTCTACCTTCTATACCAGTGACTTACTCATTCCATCGCTAGAAGCCTGTACCTCCCACTCCTCGTCACCCATTTTGCCCACCTCCTCCCCGCAACCCAACCCACTTGTTCTGTGTATTTAAAAATGGGACTGTTTCTTTTTTTGTTTTGTTTTCAGATTCCACATATAAGTGAGATCATAGGATATTTGGCTTTCTCTGTCTTATATCACTTACACTACTGCCTACCTTTTAATGTCAGTACACTCTTCAAAAAAGTTAAGCTTGTTCTTAATATGATTTTAAGGATTGACTAATGATTGTAGAAATTTGGTGTCAGTAGAAGTCTGATGCTCTGGTCATACCTTTCTATTAAGTCTAATGATTGCCAGGTGAAAACAGCTGAAAACGATCCATCATGTGCTCTTAGTGGCCTGTTGTTATACCAATGGTAGCTTACCAGAGAAGGAAAATAGCTTTTCACCTGGGGGAGTTAGGAATAATCATTGTGGCTGTGATAATCTCTTTGAGTTATAAATTTCTCATTTATAAGGTGAGACTAAGCAGGTTGTCTTTAATAGGGAAGGAATGGAAGAAACAGTTTTTTGAGTTCCCATTATGTGATAGGCAATTTAGATATATTATCTCCTATTACTCTCCCAAATCAACTATAAATTGCCCCATTTAATAGATAGGAAAAGTGTAACTCAAAGAAGTTAAGCAGTTTGCTCAAGATCAGAGCTAATAAGTGGTAGAATTGGAATTTATATCCTGGCCTGTCAGGACTTCAGAGCCCATAACACCAGTAATTCCAAAAGGACTAAAATAAGTAAACATTTACTGAGTGGGTCTTGCAGAGATTGCATTGTATTGCCCAGTCAACATTTATTATAGGTAATGGACTTGAAAGTTTCATAGACTTGAATGTGGCTCACTGGAGCATTACTTATTTTTCCCCAACAAATTTCTCCCTAAATTATGAGTTGCCCAGGGGCAGAGTCATGTTGTCTCTGGTTCATTGTTTATTTGAAAAAAATCCATAATTGGCAGATTTTTGTAAATCAAGTAACCAGTAGTTGATACAGAGTTATCTGTAATGTAGCAAAAAGTCCTTTTTATTAGTTCTTACCTTCATCCAGGGGTGATTCTGATAGAATAATTTGTGTAGCAGTCACTGAATGGAGGATTTTCTTCCTCTACTCAGCACTCTCTGAGTGCAGCTCAAGACCCGTGCCCCTGAGTGGTGACCACTTTGCTGATACACAGACTATGGAGTCTTAACCCTCCTGATGATACCACATCAGAGGATACTATTCCTGACTAGAAATGCCCTGGTTTGGATTCATCAGCATTTCTTAGAGATGTCTTAGCCCTTTCTTTTGCTACTTTGCCAGGAGGACTGTGCTAAGGCATTTCTCTCTTAAGGTTGCCTTGTAAGAAATTTGTCCTCTTGCTATACAATGTAATTTACCTCCTTAAGTCAGTGCTTTAAATTATACTGTGTGTTACTTCTAAATGTGAACCTGCCTCTGAATTATAAAGAACATATCTCTTAATGTCATAACAAGACAGGAAAATGAACTTCATATAGTGGGGAGGGAGGATGTATTGATTTGCCTGACTTGCCCTACCTGGTCATTCATTTGTACTATACAAATGTAAAAAGCGGTAATCAAGTTTGACATTATAAGGTGATAGGGCAGTTTGTAAGCTGTCAGATTGGAGCTTAGAAGCACCAGGTTCAAGGTTTAGATTCATCATAGTGACCTTGCTAAGTTATGCCACCTCTCTGGGTTCAGTATCTTTTTTATTTATAAAATGAAGAGAAATAGACCCCTTGCCTGTTTCACGGAGACGATTGCCCCAGCACATGATATGATGGGTGTGAATCCATTTGTAAAACTGGATGGGGATCTATCAATGTAGGAATAAGCCCAGCTCATTGTCTTCCCCCTACCATATACTTCAAACTTTCACTATCCAAGATTTATAGTATTGTCGATATTATTTCTATAGGTGTTTCAAATGATTGGTATGCAACACTTGATATGCTAAAAGAAAGTTGTCGAATTGCCAGCAGTGTTAATTGGTCAGATGTAGACCTTTCACAGTTCCAAGGTGAGTATGGATTCTTTCCGACCTACAACCAAAAATACATGATCCCTTTTTCTCTCATAGATAAAATTTTCTTTGTAGTAGAAATAAGTATCTCCTTTTATAGTGTTTCTTTTGTAATTAGTAGTACACTTAAAAACATTGCAAAATTCATGATTAAGTCTTTCAGTCAATTGATGGAGCAGAGGATCAGAGATAAGAGTTCGGAAAGAAGTTTGGCCACATTTAGAAGTAATTAGGCTTTGAATAATTTTTAAATACCATTCTTCATTGCATGGTAAATCACTACCAGTGGAAATTTTGAGGGCTGAAAAAAAAATTGTGTCTTACTTTTCCTTGCGTGTTGTAGAACAAACGATGCTAACTGTATTTCTAATGCTTTCCTCATAGGTTTGATGGAGAGTATGAGACAGGCAGATCTCAAGAACTGGTCTTTGGATCAGGTTCAATTTGCTGATCTCTGTTCTTCTCTTAATCAATTCTTTACACAAACTGGCCTTATCCACTCACAGAGTAATGTTCAGCAAAATGTCTGTCATGGTGCCATGCATCCAACAAAACCTTCCCAACACATTGGAACAGGTATGGGTTTAATTATCTTGATTTTCTCTTTCTCATTTGTGTAAAATTTAGTAAGTGAGGCAATTTGGTATGTTGTTAATGGTGACTAATCTGTTTACATCTTTTTATTTCTAAGAAATTAAGTAAAATGACATATATATAAGGTATATTTTAGAGAAATTGAGGTAAAGAGACTTTTTCTGTCATGATTTCTATGATTATTTTATTATGATTGACTTTCCTTTCTGATCTTTAACCTTTTAAGTTCTCAAACAAGAATTAAATGTTTTGAAGATACTTACATTTTTATAAGAACATAGTTGTGAAATTATATCAATTTAAATTTGTTTAGACTTCCAGTGAAAATCAACATGTCTTATTTTATATATCTTCTAAGAAGTTAAGATTAAAGTTCAAAGTTTACTTGAAGAGTACAGTAATGGTAAATAGTCTTGTCGGTGTTTTACTCTGGACTTGAAATTTGTGCTCTGTATTTTTCATCTCATTTTCTTCCTTTTCTCTTTACCCTTGTAGCCATCTCTTTTACTCTGATTGCAGTGCCTTTTCATTCTGTAGGTATTTAATATCCAAGTGCTTTCTTGCAAAACTTCTGGGGCGCCTGGGTGGCCCAGTCGTTAAGCATCTGCCTACGGCTCAGGTCATGATCCCAGGGTCCTGGGATCGAGTTCCACATCAGGCTCCCTGCTCAGCGGGGAGTCTGCTTCTCCCTCTCCCACTCCCTCCGCTTGTTTGTGTTCTCTCTCTCGCTGTCTCTCTCTCCGTCAAATAAATAAATAAAATCTTAAAAAAAAAATTTTCTTGCAAACTTTTATCTCCAAGTTGACTTCTTTTCTGTTCATTATTTTGGTTTTACATATGATGCATTTTTAAAAGTCTTTTCTTTTGTTTCCTGAGTGGCTTTCTTCAACCATTATCCTAGCTTATTTTACATATTTGGTCTTTCCACATTCTCAAGATCCCCAGTCAGACTGTATCTTTCTTTTTGAGAAAGCCTTTATTTCTGTGTCTTTTTTTTTTTTTTTTTAAGATCTATTTATTTATTTTATAGAGAGAGCGCCAGAGAGAGTGTGCAAGTCGGGGGGGGCAGGGGGGAGGAAGAATCTTAAGTAGATGCCCTGCTGAGTGTGGAGCCTGACTCAGGGCTCAATTCCACAACCCTGAGAACATGACCTAAGCCAAAATCAAGAGTTGGGCACTTAACCAACTGAGCCACCTCTGTGTCTTTTGATAGGAATCTCCCATCACCTTTGCCGCTTCCATTTGAATAGTTTACCTAACTTGAAACCCTCAGTGGCTGTTTGATTTTGGTGACTTACTCATTTCATAAATTATATCCATGCAAGAGCCTCATTCATTGCTTGGCATATTGGAAGTACTTTATTTTTTGATGACTCTTTAGCTCCTTTCTCCTTCTCCCTCTTTCTCCCTCCCTCCCTCCCCCCCAACTCCCTTTTTGGTATCTTTTGGATATATACCGTTTGAAAAAAAATTTTTTATTATAAAATGTAACATAGAATTCACCATCCCAGTCATTTATAAGTATCTAGTTCAGTGGTATTAAATATATTCATAATGTGCAACTGTCATCACCATCCATCTGCATAACTCTTTTCATCTTGTAAAGTGGATATTCTGTACTCATTAAACAATACCCCCCACACGCCGTTCTAACCCCTGTCCCCCTGACCCTCCGCCAAGCCCCCGGCAACCACCATCCTACTTTCTGTTTCTGATTTTTTACTACTTCTAAGTATCTCATGTAAGTGAAATCCTACAGTATTTGTCTTTTTGTGGCTGGCTTACTCCACTTAGCATGTCTTCATCCATGTTGTGTCATATGTTAGAATTTCCTTCCGTTCTATGGCTCTGTACTAGCCCATTGTATGTATATACATTTGCTTATCTACTCATCTGTTGAGGAACACTTGGGATGCTTTCATGTTTTAGCTACTGTGAATATCATGTTCACACCAATATTTTGTCAAGGCCCTGCTTTCAATTCTTTTGGGTATATACCCAGCAGTGGAATTGCTGGATCATATGGTAATTCTGTGTTTCATTTTTTGAGGAACCACCATACTGTTTTTTATGGTGGCTCTACCATTTTATATCCCCACTAATAGTGCATAAGGGTTCCAGTTCTTCTACATCCTTGCCAACATTTTTTTTTCTCTTTTCTTTTTAAAAAAAATAGTAGCTATTTTACTGGGAGTGAGGTGGTATTTCATTGTAGTTTTGATTTGCATTCTTTGATGATTAGTGATGTTGAATATCTTTTCATCTACTTATTGGCCATTTTTGTATCATCTTTGGAGAAATGTCTGTTCAGGTCCTTTGCCTGTTTTTTAATCTGGTTTATTATTGCTGAGTTTTAGGAGTTCTCTATTTTTTTGGATATTAACCCTTTATCAGATGCATGATTTGTGAATATTTTCTTTCATTCGTTTGTTTTTTATTCTGTTGATAGTGTCTTTTGATGCACAATTTTAAAATTTTTCAGGAAGCCCAACTCATCTATTTTTTCTTTTGTTTCCTGTGAGTTTGGTATCCTATCCAAGAAGTCATTGCCAGATCCAGTGTCATGAAGTTCCTGCTCTGTGTTTTCATCTAAGAATTTTATAGTTTAGGTCTCACATTTAAGTCTTTAACCCATTTTGAGTTACTTGTTGTATGTGGTGTTAGATATGGGTTTAGTTTCATGCTTTTGCATATGGATATCCAGTTTTCCCAGCACCATTTGCTAAAAATACTGTCCTTTACCCCATAGAATGGTCTTGACACCCTTGTCAAGAATCATTTGACCATATATGCAAGAGTTCATTCCTGGGTTCTCTGTTTGATTGCAGTGTATACTATTTGTTTTTATGCCATTACCACACTGTTTCAACTACTATATTTTTGTAGTAAGCTTTAAAATCAAGATGTGTGAGTCTCCCTGCTTTGTTGTTCTTGTTCAAGATAATTTTGGCTATTCAGGGTCTCTTGAGATTCCCTATACATTTTAGGATGGGATTTTCTGGTTTTGCAAAAAGAAAAAGAGAGACTGGAAGTTTTGATATGGATTACATTTAATCTGTAGATCACTTTGGAGAGTATTGACATCTCAACAATATTGTCTTCTAGTCATGAACATGAGATGTGTTTCCATTTTTTTATTTCGTCTTAAATTTCTTTGAGCAATGTTTTTGTAGTTTTAATTGTACGTCTTTCATCTCTGTAATTAATTCCTAAGTATTTTTTATTGCCATTGTAAATGGAATTGTTCCTGTAATTTCCTTTTCAGATTGTTCATTGTGTAAAAATGGAACTGATTTTTGCATGTTGATTTGTATCCTGCTACTTTGCTGAATTTACTTATTTTAACAGTTTGTTTATTTTTGGGGTGGAGTCTTTGGAGGTTTCTACATATAAGATCATATCTGTGAACAGAGATAAATATACTTATTCCTTTCTGATTTGGATGCCTTTTATTTCTTTTTCTTGCCTAATTGCTCTGGCTAGAACTTCCAGTATGTTGAATAAAAGTGGACATCCTTGCTTCGTACATGGACTTAGAAGAAAAGCTTTCAAGTTTTTCACCATTGAGCATGGATGTTTGCCGTGGGATAGTCATAGATGGCTTTTATTATGTTTAGGTAGTTTTCTTCTATTCATAATTTGTTGAATGTTTTTAATTATGAAAGGGTGTTGACATTTGTCAGTTACTTTTTCTGCATCAATTAAGATGAGCATGTAGGTTTTTTCCCTTTCATTCTGTTAATGCGGTGTATTACAGTGATCACTTTTCATATGTTGAACCATCTTTTTATATTCCAGGAATAAGTCTCACTTGATCATGGTGTTTAATCCTTTCGATTGAATTAATTTTGCTAGTGTTTTGTTTGGGATTTTTGGATCGGTGTTCATAAGGGATATTGGTCTGTAGTTTCCTTGTAGGTGTCATTGTCTTGCTTTGGTATCAGGCTGATTTTGGCCTCATAGGATGAGTTAGGAAGTGCTTTCTGTCTTTCAGTTTTTTGGAAAAGTTTGAGAAGGATTGGTGTTAGTTCTTTAAATATTTAGTAGAATTCACCAGTGAAAATATCAGGTCCTGGGCTTTTCTTTGTTGGGAGATTTTTGATTACTGATTCAATCTTACTAGTTTTAGGTGTTTTCAGATTATCTGTTTCTTTGTGATTTAGTCTTGCTGGCTTTTGTGTTTTAGGAATTTGTTCATTTCATCTAGGTTATCTAATATGTTGGTGTGCAGTTGCTCATAGTACTCATATTATCCTGTTTCCTCCCTTTTTTTGGGGGGGGAGTCCTGTTTTTTGTAGAATCAGTTGTAGCATCCCCACTTCCATTTCTGATTTTAGTTATTTCATTCATCTCAGCTCTGATCTTTATGATTTCCTTTTTTCTGCTAGCTTTGGATTTATTCTGTTCTTTCTGTAGGTCTTTAAGTTGTAAAGTTAGGTTGATTGAGATCTTTGTTTTTTAATGTGTTTATAGCTATAAATTTCCCCCTTGACACTACTTTTGCTGTTTTCCCTAAGTTTTCATAAGTTATGTTTTTATTACATTTATCTCTAAGCATTTTCTAATTTTCCTTGTGATTTTCTTCTTTGATCCGTTGTTTGTGTTTAATTTCCACAAATTTGAGAACTTTCCAATTTTACTTCTGTTACTGATTTCTGACGTCATCCTCTTGTGGTCAGAGAAGATACTTTGTGTTTGTGTATCTGTTGTTTAAAATCTATTGAGACTTAATTTGGAGCCTAACATATGGTCTATCCTGGGAAATGTCCTATGTGCACTTGAGAAGAATGTGTACGTTATTGTTGGGTAGAATGTTCTGTATTTGTCTGTTAGATCTAGTTGGTTTATTGTGTTAAATCCTCAGTCTCCTTACTTCTCTATGGTTGTTCTATCCATTATTGAGTGTGGGGTATTTACATCACCAACTATCATTGTAGAGTTGTTCATTTCTTCTTTCAATTCTATCAGTTTTTGTTTCATGTTTTGCTGCGGTCTGTAATTAGGTGCATAAGTGTTTATAATTGTTATATCTTTTTTCTGTATTGAACCTTTTTTTTTTTAAGATTTTATTTATTTATTTGAGAGAGAGAGAGAATGAGAGACAGCACGAGAGGGAAGAGGGTCAGAGGGAGAAGCAGACTCCCTGCTGAGCAGGGAGCCTGATGTGGGACTTGATCCCGGCACTCCAGGATCATGACCTGAGCTGAAGGCAGTCGCTTAACCAACTGAGCCACCCAGGCGCCCATGTATTGAACCTTTTATTGATATGTAATGTCCTTCTTTGTCTTTGTAACCTTTTTGATTTAAAGTCTATTTTGTCTGATACTAGTATAGCAGTCCCTACTCCCTTTTGGTTACTTTTTCCATCCCTTCACTTTTCATTCGATTTGTGTCTTTGGATCTAAAGTGAGGCTCTTATAGATATGTGTTGTTACTCAGTCTGCCAATCTCTCTTTTGATTGGAGAATTTAATCCATCTACATTTTTTAAAAAGATTTTATTTGGGAGCAAGAGAGAGAGAGAGCACGAGCTGGAGGGGGAGGGACAGAGGTAGAGGGAGAAGCAGGCTCCACGCTGAACAGGGAGCCTGACATGGGGCTCGATCCCAGGACCCTGAGATCATGACCTGAGCTGAAGGCAGATGCTTAACCAACTGAGCCACCCAGGCACCCATAATCCCTTTACATTTAAAGTAGTTACGGATAAGGAGTGATTTCTGTCATTTTGCTGTTTCTTTTCTATATGTCTTACAGTTGTTTTTTTTTTTATAGTTTTTGTCGCTTATTTTTTGCATTACTCTTATCTTTTGTGTTTCATTGACTTTTTGTAGTGAAATGTTTGAATTCCTTTTGTGTATATTGCATAGCTCTTTGTAGTTACCATGGGGATTGGGTTTACCATCCTAAAGTTATAACATTCTAATTTGAATTTATATAGTGTAACTCTTATAACATAAAGAAATTCAGCTCCTTTACAGCTTCATCTCTACTACTTTTGGTTGTTGATATCACAAAAATCATATCTTTATGCATAGTGTGCCCCAAAACGTATAAATAATTCCTTTAAATGCATTAGTCTCTTAAGTTATGTAAAAAAACAACACGTGGAGTTACAAATGAAAGTTGTAATAATACTAGCTTCTAGACTAATCACTTTTAGAAAATATATTAGTCTTTTCAAATTCCTTTAGCTTTTGTTTATCTGGAACCATCTTAATTTCTCCCTCGCTCTTGAAAAGAACAGTTTTGTTGGGTATAGCAGTTCTTGGTTGATACTTTTTCTTTTAGAACTTTGAATAGATTGGCCTACTGCCTTCTAACGCCTAAAGTTTCTCATGAGAAATCTGCTGATAATCTTATTGAGGCTCCCTTGTGTGTGACAAGTCACTTCTCTCTTGCTCTTTTCAAGATTGTCTCTTTATCTTTGGCTTTTGAAAATTTGATTATAATATGTCCCTTGATGTGGTTCTCTTGTGGGTCTCATCTTACTTAAGAGTTTGTTTAACTTTTTGGATGTTTTCCTTCTTCTTTCGTCAAATTTGGGAAGTTTTCAGCCATTATCTTTTCAAATATTCTTTCTGTCCCATTCCTCCTTCTTCTGGGACTCCCACAATGCATAGTTGGTTTGTTTGATAGTGTCCGCCAGGTCCCTTAGTCTCTGTTTAATTTTTTCAATTTTTTTTCTTTCTGTTACTTAGCCTTGATAATTTAATTGTCCTGTCTTCAAGTTCACTGATTCTTTCTCCTGCCTGCTCAAATTTTTCTTTGAATCCTGTAGTGAATTTTTCATTTCAATTATTGTAATTTTCAGTGCTAGAATTTCTTTATTTCTTTTTAGGTTTCCTATCTCTTTATTGATATTTCCAGTTTATTCACATATTGTAATTACAATTTTTTCCTCATCTTCCTTTAGTCTTTGAGCATCTTTAAGGCACTTGTTTTAAAGTCTTTGTAGTGGATCTGCCATCAGATCTTTTTCAAGGACAATTTTTGTTGATTTGTTTTTGCTTTGAATAGGGCATACTTTTCTGTTTATTTGTATGCTTTGTGATTTTTGTTGAAAACTAGACATTTGAATCTAATAGTGTGGTACCTATGGAAACCAGTTTCTGTCCCTTCCCCCCAGGGTTTGCTGTTTTTAATTATTTTGTCTCCTGTTTTTGTTTTCTTCGTGGCTGCAAGGTATCCTTGTGCTGAGTGAGGTTCACCGTAGGGTCTTCTCAGGTCTTCTCTGAATCTGTGCTTTTCTCTTGGCATAGGTAGTCACTTTCTAATTTTCCCAGTATATGGAGGGAATTCCTAGCTTTTTCAGTGTCCTAGCTTTTAATGTCTGCCTCCTGAAAGGGTAAAAAGAGAAAAATGAAAGAGCGGGGAAAGGAGGGTAGTAGCCCCCTTATAATCCCTGGAAATCAGTTTATTTGGAAGGGAGGTGCTTGCAGCATTGGTGGAAGGTTCAACAATGACTACCTTCCTTTATGTCTGCATCTCTGTGATCAGAGCACAGATCCGTGGTATTTGGAGAACAGAGGCCTTTTTGCCTACATTGGCTCCTGCAAGCTATGTAAGTTGTTCCAGGAACACATGCACAGCTGCCTGCCATGGGGGTAGGGATGAGGGATAGGTAACTGCTATTGCGCTAAGAGCTGGAATTGACCAAAAGTAACTGCGATTTATTATCTAAGCCTTCCTCTCTGAGTTGCAAACTGTCAGTAGACTTACAGAGTTCCAAAGTTCCAAAGACTCCAGTGTTTTCTGTTGTACCAGACGCTACCAGTGCATTTTTGTCTAGGTTGGGAGACAGATTCCTGGTGCTTCCTACTCCACCATCTTCTCAGAATCCTCCCTATATTCCGTTTTAAGTATCAAGGTCTGTATAACTTAGCATATATTTTCACTTATTTGCTTTCTTCCATTTCATCTTTTTATCTCTTGTACATGGACAGCTTATCTTCTTTGATCCTCTGATAGGTTTCAAACCCATAGTTTGTCCCCTTCAGGATACATCACTTTTACTTTTCCAACTGGCATTAAATCCTTGAGGCATACCATCCCTCTGTCCTTTGTTCCTTGGTTTTCCTTTCTTCTTTTCTTTCCCCGTTCAACCAAAATAAATTAAGAAGTTAGCTCTTCTTAGTGCTGCCATGTTCTCTGCTAAATCATCTCAAATCATTTCAGCCAGCCTTAAAATGTGAAGGGTCGGGGTGGGTACCTATGTTGCTTATAGATTATTGCCTGTGGCAAATCGGAAAGTTCTAGGAAGATAAGAAGGTGTGGCTCAGTCTTAAAGAGAGAACTGTTTCAAGGGCCATTGTACATGTTAGCTGGTAACTCCCCCTTTCTGGAATTTCAAAGCTTTTTGTGGTGAAACAAGACTTTCTTTGATTTTGTGGCCTAAATTTCTAAGTAATGTCCAAGTATACCTTCTGGTTTTGGAACTTGGCACTCATGGTCATGGAAGAAGCACTAACCGTCTGCTGGTGTCTCATGTGAAAGTGGCCAAGCACCTCTTTTGGATTCTTTCTAGACTGAGATCATGGATTATTTCTTAAAGCCCTTTGTTACTAGATCGCCGTGGTCATCTCTTCTTGACCTTTGACCTGGATTTCTTTGGATCTGGTGCTCTGTGATCCTTTTAAATTTTTCTGCCATCCTTCCTTTTTATTGCCAGCACCTTCCTTCTCTAGGGTCCCCACAACTCATTCTTGATTCTTAGTGCTCCTCCACTCACAGCCTATTAAAAAGGCAGAAGACCTATCATTTTTCGTGTTTATTCCTCTCCCAACTCCCCTTCCCCTTTCATCTTTTCCTTCTGAGTCAAAAGAACTTATGCCAGCCTTGGCCTGCCAAGCCATGTTGGCTTTTGTCAACACTTTCTCTGATCACTGGTGCTGCAGGTGTTCGTCACCTCATGCCCACTGATGTCTTCTCACAGAGTCTCAGGTTTTTTACATGCTCAGCCTGCTTCCTTCTGTTTTAAGTCTAAGCCTTTTTCTATCATTCTTTTATTCTCCTTCTCACATCCCTCTGTATCAGATCTATTCAGATATCCCACTTCTCGTCTCTCTATGCCCCAGCACATCTTTGCCACAAATTCAAAATGGAGTGTAAGAGGGGACTTCAGAGAGCTGTTAATTTTATCCTTTTATCTAACAGATAAGGAAACTGTGACCAGAGAGAGAAAGCAACTTGCCTAAAATTACAAGGTTCATTTGGGTATAGATCTTGACTCCCAGAATATAGTCTCTCCATATGCTTCAAACTTTAGCCACTTCTGTCTTCAAGATTCTCCTTTTGGTAAATACCTCTTTGGGCTCCTTAGAGGTGTTGTAATGTGTTAGCGTGGAAGAGGGGAGGAAGGGAAGGAGAAAAGGATATTATAGTACATGGTGTCTCTCCTTTCTAAATCGTTTTACCTGTGTTTACAGTTTGTCTTGTTCCAGTAGTGTTTAAGTCCTCTAGCTGTGCTGTTCTTAATGAGGGCTCGGCTTAAAGGTCATTAAATAGGAGTAGGTGTACATTCATTCAGCAAGTATTTACTTAAACTTTTTCTGTGCCTGACTATGCATTGGGCAGTAGGGATGGAGAAAGAAGTCCAGATAGCCCCTCCTCTCGAGGAGCAGCTCGTAGCCTGGTGTGATGAAGACTGTGCTTCTCTCATAGAGCAGCGGGAGTAAGAGAACAGGGCTTAACTCTTGGGAAGATAGAGAAACTTCCTTGAGGAAGACAGCTTGAAGCTGGACTTTGCAGGATAAATGGGATTTTTACAAGACACAGAAATCTGATCACTTCTGTGCTCAAAACCCTTCACTGGTGCCCAGTTTTCTCAGTAAAAACCAAAATCTTTGTGTGGCCTGTATAGCCTCACACAGTCTGGTCCCCCATTACTCTCTGACCTTATATCCTTTTCCCCTCTCCCCAGCCCCCTGCTCCCACACCAGTGGCCTCCTTGCTATTCTTTGAACATACCAGGCACACTCCACCTACCTCAGGGCCTTTTTTATACCTGTTCTTTCCTCTGTCTAGAGTGGTCTCCCAGATAGACACATGGCTCACTCATGTCCTTAATCTTGTTCACGTTTTTTTTCTCCAAAAGCACCTACTCAAGTGATGCCTTCCTTAACCATTCTATTTAAATAGCACTTACTGTTCAGCACTGTTTGTCCCTTCTCCCTGCTTTATTTTTTTCTGTAGCGTGCATAACATATTAAGTTACTTTGTTGGCTGCCCTCAGCCTGAGAATATGCTTCAAAAAGAGGGAGTTTGTTGGGGCACCTCACCTTTTTCTTTTTTGTTTACCCAGTGCCTAGAGCAAGGCCTGGAACATAAATAACTTCTTGAATGAATGAATGAATGGTCATTCAGTAAGAGTCCACTTCCAATAAATACATTGTGTGATTAGATTTTTAAATTTTCATAACTGTGTTCTAAATGTTGTAGGATCTCTGAAGTCCTTGAAAAGTACGTTGGAAGTTAATTTCTTGTTTAGAAAGTCCAGGTTGACTCTCATTATTTAGAAGAGAATGAGAACATGAGAAAAAAAGAGGAGTAATGAGAATTTCTATATGAAAATTAAAGTGTCAGGAATGTGACAGAATTTCAAAAAGTTAGGCTATTTGTTTAATGTGGGTGACTGTTTATTTCTGTGATCCTTGTTTATTCCCACAATTCTTCTCTAATTGTTACCTCATTCCCCCTTTAAGGTAAGAATTACTAAGCCAAAAAAAGAGAAACGAAAAAAAAAAAAACAATTTCCATAAAAATCAGTTGTCTTTTGACTGTGATTTGAGCTCTTACGGATGAGTAGAAAGAGAGCTAAGATTTTATAACACAGGCTGAGAAGTCACTGATGAACAAGTGAGCGTATTACTCATAGTGGCGTGGCCCCTTCAGCCTGCTGCAGTTTTTAAGAAGGTGTGCTGGCCACTCATGTGAAGGCTGATCAGCACTTCGGGGTGGGTTTTTTCCTCTAAGAATATACCAGAGCGTACAGCTTAGTATAATTCTTCTCTCTTTTCTTCCTAAATCTTCACTATGGCAAATTGGTCAAAGAGCTTAGTTAGGACTGTAAACTTCACTGTAAAAAGGCATGTCATCTTGGGAGGCAGTGGCTGGAAGTCAGAAGTGCCGGGTTCTGTTCCCTGTTTCTGTCTTATTTTCTCTCAGTCTTGTGTACTCATCTGCATGAGCAGAGGTAGGCTTGAATTAGGCTGTCTCAGAGGCTGTTTTAAGCGTGACAGTCTGACATTCCAGTGACAGGTAAAAACTTGTGAGTAGCCAAATAGAGTGTTCCTACTTTTGAGCATCTTTTAGTTGCCTCTGGGAAATGGTTGCTGTTTTCTAGTTTGATTACAGCATTGCTAGATGCAATTGTAATTTGTGTGACACAGTAGAATACCTAAGGGAGAAATAGCCTTTCCAGAATTCCAGATGTTTCATACAATGTGAGTCAGTGTTATGGTTCTTCTTCCCCAGGAGTAATTGTGGGTGGGCATGGGATGTTTGCTCCCTTCCCTTTCTACTTAGCGTTAGGATGCAGTGTAATTGACATTTTAGAGCTGTTATACTCAATGGCTCCTGTCGACGAAAATATATTAATTTAAGAACCTTCAGAAATGCCATTCAAATGAGATGTTTCCCATCTTCACACTTCTAAATAATACATTTTTCATCACCTTTTCTTGGTATAGCTCTTTTAAATTTGTGCAGATCTTTCCTTTTACTTTGTGCCTCCATTCATTTTGTTAATCAGCTAGGGCACACATGGATAAGTCTACTTTGAATGAGAAAATCAGGGAGAAAGGGACAGTGGTTAGTAGAAAGAGCCTTTGGTCTAGGAGAACTGGTTGCTAGTCAAACTAATGTGCCTTTGGGCATGTGAGCTTAGTCTTTGTGAGCCTCAGTTGCCTCATCCATAAAATGGGGATGGTCCCTGTCTTGCCCTCATTTTGGACTTAGTGGGAGGCTCAGATTATAAAACATATGAAAATGCTTTTGAACTGTTACGAGGTGTGTAACAGCAACAGTAACGACAACTTGATTGCAGACTTCCAGACAGAAAGAGGCAATGCCAGAATTAGCGTCAGTGTACTCCCACTCAGCCTGGCACCATCTTTGGTATTGGCATCTGAAAGGAGTAATTTTTCTTTCTCTTTTCTCGTCTTACCTGCTTAATTTAGTTTTAGGTAATAATTTTATTAAGGTTTTAATGCTTGACTTGTTTTATTTATTAAGTATGTTTTCCTTCATTCTGCTTTTCAATCTGGTTAGGAAATTTGTACATAGACTCCAGGCAAAATCTCCCTCCTTCAGTGATGCCGCCCCCTGGTTACCCTCATATCCCACAGGCACTCAGCACTCCAGGAACGACAATTGCAGGTAACTTGGGGTGTGTTGTATTGCAGTTCTTACTCAGAGTGTAATGTTAAAAAGCTTTAGCTGTCCCAGCATGAGCAAGGCTGTTCAGGAGGGAGTGAGTTCCCCTGGTAAGGGAGGATGGAATGACAGTCTGCACAGTTACTTGGCCTCAGTGCTGGGCAAAGAGATTCAAGTGTCACTTGTTGTTTGGACCGTATGACCTGAGTCTCTTTGATGCTGTGATTCTTATTGTTGTCTTGCCTCTCTAAAGAGGTCCAGGGGCATAGAGCTTGTTCTGGGGTCTTAGGTATCTTTGAAGCTTTTTGACTCTGACAGGACTTGAGCAGACTTCAAGAACCCGCTTTGATTACCTCCTGTATATTCTGCTCCATTCATTCTGCTGACGTCCCCCCAGCTCTAGTTTCTGAGGAAGTCTCTTACAGAGGAGGTAAGTTGCAGGAGTCACGAGTTCATAAACTGTCCCCCCTGGCTTCCTGAATGCAGGATAAGTTACATTTATCAGGGCAGCAAAGGCAGGCACATGGTTAGAGGTGGAAGATAGCTTAAGGATGATCTAGATGAGGAAGTGCCAGCTCAGGAGTGGAGATAACTTGCCCAGAGCCACCAGTTTTGCTAAGTGACCAAACCAAGACTCAAGTCTTGATATCTGGATTCAGAGTTCGTTGTTGTTCTCATGTACCATACTGCCCTCCACTTAGGCTGCTCGAGGAACAGAAAGGTCATGTGCAGATGTGAATTTAAAACCCCCAAAGAAGTGTGTGCCAGGTAGCAGTGAAGGAGGAGTCAGGGCCAAGTGACCTGTTTTTGGATGAATGGGGAGGAGGAAGTGTTATCTGTCCTCAGCACTCACCAGGAACTTGTAGGTGGCAAAATATGGTAGTTCAGACTCTGGAACCAGATTCCCAGGGTTTGCATTCTGGTGCTTTGCCACTTGATAGCTGCCTTAACTTCCTAGTCAACCTCCTTGTCTGTTAAAGGGAGCTCATAACACTGCCTAACTTCTAGGGTTGTTAAGAGAATTCAATGAGGATTAGATGTAAATCACTTAAATTAGTGCCTGGCGCATAGTAAGAAATTTATAAGTTAAAAAATAAACAGGCATTTCTGCTATACTGTGATACATTGAAAACTGTAGCATTTTATAAAATGGTGCATTAAAAATTACAGGCTTACTACCAGAAAAACGAGATTAGCCTCAGGCTGCTTGAAACTTTATAATCAGATCAAGCAAATCAAACAAAACTGCAATAATCCAGTAAAAATTCCACCACATTAAAAGGATATGTTTAATTCCTAATAAAAGAATGAATTTTGCAAATAAATAGAAATTGTTCCTTAAGAAAATAGTCTGGTTTGGAAGGGGGTTTGTCAGAGTTTTGGAGACAAGGGCAGAATGCACCAAAATTGGGGAGCACAAGCTGCACATGGCCACAGTAATCTAAGAAGGGGAGTGTGGAGCACCCTGTTCCCCACCCTGGTCTCCCATGGCCTCCCTGCACTCAGCTGTGTTGGTGTTCTGTGTGTTCACCCACTGTTGGCGTGGTGGCCCAAAAGTTAACTTGCTGGTGAGAATTCAGGATGACCCAGTGTGACTTCACTGGTGCACTGACATCATTCTCCCATTAGCATTCTCATGGGAGCCAGTTCATGTTACCGAAACATGTATTGATGCAGGACAGACCAAGAGAAAGGGTTGCATCAGCACTTGGGCACTCTAGCGTTCTTTTTATGCCCTCCTTGCTACCTCCTGGTATAATCAAAACAGGCATGGGTTTTGGAGTCAAGTGAACTGAGTTCAAATCTCTTCCCCCTACTAGCTGTATGACCTTGGGCAACTTGCTCCATTCTCTTAAATCCAAGCCTTGCTATCTATAAAATGAGGATCATAAGAGCCACCTCTGTGAAGGCATCTGAATGGATTAGGAAGATCACGTGCACCAAATGCCTGGCACAAAGGAAGTGCTCAGGAGGCGTTCATTTATTCCTTTCCTCTCTACCCAAGTCACTACTGACACTGCCTCCTTCCTTCCAGGCCATCACGGAGCCATGAACCAGCAGCACATGATGCCTTCCCCAGCCTTCCAGATGCGGCGCTCTCTGCCTCCAGATGACATCCAGGATGACTTTGATTGGGATTCAATTGTGTAGAGCTTGTTTCTGCAAGGCACCAGACTCCAGCGTCACCTTTCTGTGCAGTGAAGGGAAGGGTTGAAGAGAATCCAGTTGAGAAAACAAAGTTGCTAATCACTTTACCGATGTTGTCAAAATTTCTTTTGAAGACAATCAAAAAGATTTTAGCTGGATAACTTACTGCTTTTATCTGACCCAGACAAGTACTACATGTTTGTCTCCCTGCCAGCTGCCCTGTGTAGCTCCTAACTGTTGTGTGATTTGAACGGCTTTTGCATATTTGTGTCCGTTTGATGTTGACCACAAGTGCCAGACTGATTTTTCAGACAGAGCCTATTTTGCTGCAAGCAGTTTATAGATACATATGTGTAAATATATGTACAAAAATTACTGAAAGGCTTCAGTTTTTCTAATTGGATTATTACGTCTTGAAAAGAAAGTTACTGTGAGTTTTTATTCCTTGTTAGGCTATTTTCTGCAGGATGCTTTTAACTGATACAGGCAACTGAAAGGAAATAGATTTTTTTCAAAGCCCAATTCCCCTTATTTAATCTTTTTCAGAAACGTGGGTATTGAGTTCTACTCAGTAAGTCAAAGAACCCAGAGTTTGATACTCTCCAAACAATCCAGAGGGGCATGTTTTTCCTGAGCAGCATAAAGAACTGACCAAATTTGTTTTGATGGTTGGGGGATTACGGAGTTTATGTTGTACTTCGTCAATGTCTGTTTTCCGAAATCTGCATTATAACGGTTCTAAAATGTATTTGATCAGTTAGCAGCTGGGCATTGCTTGGCTCTTTAACAAAATCATTGCCTCCATATTCACTCATGTATTTATTATTTTCAAAAGTGTTATTTTAATATTTATTGCTGCCTTCTGTGAATGCTCAGCTCCTATTGGGTTCATTAAGGAGAAGTGTGGTGTCTGAAAGCACAGAATTGTTTTTCTTAAGAGTTTACAGACAAGACAATCAGAGAGATTGTGTCATTCTCTTTATCGTCGCTCCTTTTACCATGTGAGTATATTTCTCTATCTTAGCATTCCTGCTGATTGAGATGTATTAGCTAAGTAGGATTTTTCTGGAATTCGAATCAGAGTTCATTTGGGCAATAGAACAACAGGGCACTGTTTATAATGCAAGTTTCTTCACTTACTCTCTTTCCATTTAGGAAGCACTGAAAGGAGGATAGAGCCACACACAGATTTTATTTGCCTCAGTCTTCAGTGCAGTATCCTTAAGTGGTCTGCTCTTTCTGTTGTCCTGTGTGTCTGTGTATGCATGACATTGGGTTACTTTCTTTGAAACTTGGCGTGCCTCGTTGCGGTTTTTATTAGTTGTTTTTTTGTTTTGTTTCATATTGTATCATAGTTACTTTGCATGGATTGATTGTCTTAGTTTTATCATAAAAGTAACAGAAAGATTTTTTTTTTTAATGAATAGATTTTGAATTGGTTCTTTAGACCATAAAAAAGGCAGAATTTCTTTCAGTTATAATGGGGTAATGATATGTTCCATCAAATCAAGGAGTAATAACTGCTCACTGGTTGCTTTTTAGCATCTCTAGTCTCTATCTTTATGCTTTAAATCACTTTAATTAGCCTTAGTGATAATGTGGTTGAGTGTTCTCTACTTGAACTAAACAGACATCTTTGTTTCTGTATGTGTGTATGTGAGAGTGTTTGTCGACGTGTGTGCGTACTTGTTTTTTTTTAATGGAGTGTTGCCTTTAATGAATCACTGGGAAGCCAGCCATAGTAAAGGCTGGTGAGGTTGGGGAGAAAGGAAGGGCTTTATGTTCCTGTTGTCTGGACCCTGCTTGGCATGAAAAGGGAAGCTCAGTTCCAGCCCCTTGGATCAGTGAAGATCGGAGGATTCTGGCAAGGCGGCCAACAGGCCCCTCTTACACAGATCAGAGGGCAAGATGAGATAGCAGCCTGCAGAGCAAAAACTTGAAAAAATGGCGGGGAGGGGGTACTTTCAGTAGTCTGCTCAAGTCACTGTTTTCTAGATACCAAAATAGCTGTTTTGAAACTTTAAATTGCTTGGGTAGCAATGTGCACTTTAAACAATTTGGGTATTGGAATGCAGTCTTACCTTGAATGATTTGAGTAGAAACCACTGATGAAGATTTTTACAAATTTTGTGAAGCTAATTTCCCATTTGGCAATCATTTCCTGATTTGCAGTGATCAATATTTTTATGAGAATTTAAACTTAACAAATGGCCCTGGAGGCAGAGCCTCCACTCAGACCCATCGCACTCTTGTGATGCAGGTGGCCTGGGAGCCCAAGACAGGCCTTCTCAGTGGGCTTCAGCCAGCCAAAGCTACCTGGTGAGGTGCAGAGCATCCCCTCTAGTGGCTGTTTCAGTTGGTAGTTGTTAATGCAGAGCAAGTTCTGTTTTGGGCTTAAATTGAAGACTTTTGGGGAAAAGAATAAATGCATATAATCAAATGGGGTACTCTGTCCAGGAAAATAATCCGACTGGCATTTGTGGCAGTTTTTGAAATGTAAATGTATTCATGTGTGTTCTTGTAAATATATGTCTCTCAGATGTCCTTTGAAGTGGGAGGGAATCAATCAATCCGGGGATTATTTCAAATGGAATAGAGTATTTTGATATTGTTCATTCAGAGGGTGATGTGTACATATCTATATTGTATATATGTGATGAAAATGCATTGGCTTTTTGTGCAAACACAACCTGCTCTCTGTACTGCTGTTGGACAGTCAGTGTTTTAATGTTTCTACAGTTTTGCTATTGCACGATTTCATATTTTGCCTCTATGATGAACGGCACCCATTCTTTGTAACTGTTTAGTGCTGTAAAGAAATACCCCAAGTGTCATTAGGATTGTTGCTGCCAGAACTGATATGCATGAATGGCACTTAAAATAAATATATTATGTTAACTCTATTTATAACACCAGTTGGCCTGTGTCATTTGCTACAATTGAGGGAACAAGATTGGAGCCAGTCCTTGGAGAAACTTGGAGACAGTCCTTGTGGTCTTGGAGATTGTGTCCTATGTGTTGCTGCCTTTAGGGGTATCTCACTAGCTCTATAAACTTGGGGAACGTACTTAGTTTCTCTGAGCCTCATTTTCCTCATTTGCAGTGTCTTCAAAATGAGGATAATTACCTATCTCCTAGAGTTGTAGTGGGATTAAATTAATGCATTTAAACATTTAGAACAGTAAAAGCACTCAGCATATGCCAGGTGCTGTGCTAAGTAGATAACTGTTGCCTTCATTTTATAATGTGGTTACAACTTGGAGGTACAGTGGCTTACCCGGATCCTTTATTGGAAGTGACAGAGCTGAGTTTGAATCCAGCTTATCTGATTCCAATATCATGTTCTTTTACACCATCCTCTGTTACTTCCAAGAAATTCCCCTACCCTACCCGCATCCTTGACCCCATTCTTGCCCCCACATGTGCCTTCCCAGAGAGGTACCTCCTAAAGGTGAAAGTGGAGCTTCTTAACGTTTGTTGAATACATGCTTTGTCAGCCTTCCCAGGAGAAAGCCACAACTCCTGCCTTTAGTGAGTGCAGACTTAGCCAGGACAGGCAACAGACACCAGCTCAGGGGCACAGCCCAGGGTAGCTGCTCTGAAGGTGCACCCTAGCAGGGCAAGATTCTGGTGGTGAGGAGTTAGGTTATGCTGAGGGCTGAGGCAGTGGTCTAGGAAGGCCTTAACCTGACATGGGCTACTTAAGTTTGAGTCTTCAAAGGGTCCTGGACAGATAGGAGAAGATTTTTCCATTTATACCACTGCTATGAGCTAGGCATGGAAGCTAGACTAGCATAGGGATGGGGATGGAAGCGGAAGAAGTGATGGTTTGCTGGTGAAGAACCAAGCACAGCAATCCTATAAGTGGTGGGGTCCCAACTTCAATGATACGGAAACAGGTTCAGAGGCTAAGCACTAGGCAGACCAATAATACTGGTGGAAGTGGACTTGAAGCTGCAGTCTGCCTAACTCAAGACGGGGAGGGCTTCCTGCCAATCCCATAATCCTGCCCAGGGTCTCTTGCTACTTCTAACTGAACCCATACATCACTGCCAGGAAAAGTTATGTATTGCAGTTTTACTGTTGGGGAAACTGAGGCTCAGAAAGTTTAACTTGTTTAAGTTCTCACAGCTAATAGAAGACCTGGGATAAATCAGTCTGGGTCTGACTTCATGCAAAGCTCGTTTCTTTTTACCTCACTGCCTTCCAAAAGGGAGTTTTCCCAAAGCCAGAGGTAATGCCTGTCCACCAGTGTATGTGTGTCTCTCGGAGGGAGGAGCTCTGGTTTTCTGCCATTACAGGTAAATTTTGGTCATTAGCAGTGCCTCTGAAGGGCTGTAGGAGGGGCATGGTTAAACCCGGTCACTTTGTGCTGATTCAGGCGCAGCTGAAGTGCAACTTCGGGCTAATCAAATGAAAAAAGTAAACAAGATCATTAAGATGCATGTTTAATTCTCAAGGCTTTGACATGTTCCAGTGTGCAAAGGGCTGCTATTTATAGATGTGCCCTTACCAGCTGGATAAAGCAGTCCTGTGAAAGCCACATAAGCATCAGTTAGCATTCATGTAAGGCTTGACTGCATCTTAACTCCCTAGAATCGTTAACTATCTTGAAGGCTTCAAGCTAGAAGCAGCCTTTGAAATCATCTAAGACAGCTCCTGCATTTTGCTCTTGAGAACACAGACCCAGAGAGGGAAGTGACTTGCTCAAAGTCAGTATCTAGAGGAAGACTTGGGGAAGAGGGGGGAGGGGGGAGTGTCATCTACTTGGCAGGAATTTAAAATTCCTACACACGTTGTCTTACCTGACCTAAGCAGGAACCTGATGCTGTGGTACTGTTACTGCCCCATTTTACGGAAGAGAGGCAGGCACAGTGCAGCTATATCTGGTGTGCACTCAGAGCTCTCCAAGGCAGTTGTACACACTTGGCCAAAAAGAGAGAATGGAAATACTGTCCACCTGTGATGAGTGTGTGCCCCTCTGTGAGTGTGAGGTGGCAGATCTGAACCTGAGACTGTAACCGGTAGCCACGTCCCTGTACCGTCCGCAAGAGCACCTGCGTCAGTGCCGAGAGTGACTCTGGTGGATAAAGATCCACATGTTCTGCACAACAGGGCCTTTGGATACAAGTCAGCTACCTCAGAGACAGACTAGAACCAAGAAAAACTGGCCGTGTTTGTCTTACTGAGACTTGGTGTCTTTATCCCCAGCATGGTACCTTCCGAAAGGATTTTCAAGAGTGATTTTGAACTTATCTCCCTATGTGTCTCCCTCCATGTATGACGTGTAACTAGTCAGCATGTGCAGAGGGCAGACCTGGGGTGGACAGCTACCGTTTATTACTTAATATTACTTCTCCCAAGCGCCGTGGAGATGGTATTTACACTTTATTAAAATGGCTATGTGGTAGATAGTATTCTCAACCTCATGTTGTAAATGAATCTGAGCCAGAAAGCGGTAAGTCACTTGCCCAGGGTCATCCAGCTCGTAAGTAGTAGAAATGATGCTGGTAATATAATAATAATAATAATAATAATAATAATAGCAGCAGCAGCAGGGACAGCAGAGCTGGGATTTCATACCTAGGCCACCCAGCCACCCTCTTCACCACGATGTGCTGTCAGTTCCTCGCAGTGCCCACTGCTGTGGGGCAGAGCACGGGGCCTTAGCACAAAGCACTGAGGCTGCAGTGAGAACCAGAGGCCACCAGAGGGCATAGGGCTGCCAGCTGTGTGCCTTCCCCGTTTCCGAAGGTCGCTTTTCCCACTGGGGGCTGTGCTCCCTTTCTCCACAAGCCCCAGGGCTGGGGGCTCCCAAAGACAGGCAGGGAGCCCAGTGGCCAGCCCCCAGAATCTGCTCCCACATCAGAGGTTGCTAAAGGGAGCCAAGGAGCCCCTATAGTTCTCATCAATGAACATACTGGTGGGACCCGCTGCGGAGCTGCCCCTGAGCCTGCTGCCCCGCCTGTAGGCTCCCAGGGCAGAGCGGGAAAGGTCACCCCACCTCCAACCCCTAATTCTTTGAGTGTCCTGAGGCTCTGCCTTTCTGGGAGCCGCCGATGCTGGGGGCTGGCCTCGTTTCGGCAGGTGTGAAGAGGGCTGTGGCCTGGCCAGCTGCGTACCTTGCCCTCCCAGCCCTGCCTCAGCCTAAGCAGGCTTTGGCGTCCCCATGCATTCACACTCTCCTGCGGCCATCACAAGCATTGTGATCACTGCCGCCACTTGCCAGGCCCCCTAGCCAGTATCGGAGCCATTATCTGAGTTAACACCCCGCTGCTCTGGGGGCTGAGGGCTGAGTCGTCTCGTCTCCTTGTTGAGAGACGTGAAGTCATCTGCCCAAGGTCATAGCCAGTGAGAGAGGCCGGTGACAGATCGGGAAGCCAGCTGTGCCTCCCTTCAGTCTGCTCTTCCCACCGAGGTACGCTGTCTCTTCCACAAAACTCTCCTGGTGCCCTTGACCTCCCTCATGGCTAGTCACCACACCCATCCTGCCCCACCCCACAGGATCCTACCCCAGCGCAGGATCTGAGCTGACGCCACGGAGGGTGAAGATGCCCCTCTCTCAGTGCAGGCCCCAGAAGGTCAGAGAGGCAACTTCCTGTCCTGGACAATGGCAATAAAGATGTCCGAGGACACTTCCCACCCTTCCCGTGCCTGCTGAGGTTCACAGGCCGAGCCTGCCCTGGGAACAGCCCTCTGGTTCTGGGTGAGTGTAAGCACACAAACTGTGACTCCGGGGTACGTGTAACCCGTACCTGGGTGACTAAGGGTGACCACAGATGGCCGTGTGACTGATGGTGCCCACGGGGCCTTATGTATGTGTGTGAGACTGTCTGGGAGGGAGTCCTTGGTGTGCGTGCTTGTGAGCTCTGTGTATCTGTATGTGCCCGTCCGGGGCAGCTAGAGAAAGCATGCTGCGGTGGTGGCGGTGGGGGGGGAGCTATCTCCTTGCTCCAATTCTGCCACCCTCCTCCCTTCTGAGCCTTCTTAGTCACTTGAGTCTCCCCAGGAACCCACGTCCTGGGGGGGACACTTGCCTGGGAGAGAGCTGGGTTCCCAGGCACTGTCAGCGTTTGGGACTGTGGGTGCAATACACATGAATCTTCCCCTTTTCTCATCTCGACCGTGGCCTTGACCCCGTGGCGGCAGCTCCCTACCGATCTGAGCTGGATCCCAGATCTAGTGCTACCTGCTCCTGCCCCCAGGCAGCCCCCACCCTGCCCCACCCAGAGCTGCCAGGCCGGGCCAGAAGCCAGTCCCTCCCGAGCTCCTGGCCTGTGGCCGAGCATGTTCCCTGTAGGCCCCAGAGGGCAGAAAAACGCAGGAGTCAATGGAAAGAACACAGACTCTGCAGTCAGAAGAAGCTGGAATTTCATCTGCGCGACACTGTCCTCTCTGAGCCTCGGTTTCCTTATCTGTAAAGTGGAGATGGAGTGCCTTACGTCGAAGTGTTGAGGAGATCGTCCCGGAGGAGTCAGATGGAAGGCAGCCGGCGCGTGCCCCGGCACATCACGGTCCCCAAGCCTGCCCTGCCCACTCTGCCTGCCCCCCCTCCTCTGCAGGCAGGCTCCCGCCGCCCACACACCATCCTCGCCCCCCGGAGCCCTGGCGGGGCTGAGCGCACCCCTGTGCGGCCAGACAGCTGCTGCAGCCACACGTAGGCAGCCAGCTTCCGTCCCTCGTGCCACGGCAGTCTTCGGGGAACGACGCTCTTCTCCAGGTCTTACCTGCCCTTGCAGGCCTCCCACTGTCCCGAAGTCAAGGGCAGCGTGCCTTAGCCCGGGATTTAAATTCTCCTTCCCTTGCTGTCGCCCACAGCACCTCTTGACACATTATTGGCGGCAGTAAGCCCCCCACTCCCTTCCCGTCTGTGCTTCCCGCTGCCATGCCTTCGCCCCACAGCCCCCGTCTCTGTGGGTCCAAATCTGCCCGTTGGTCAAGGCCCAGTTCTAACACCACGTCGTCTGGCAAGCATTCTCAGACCTGGCCCCACGGGACCTTCTCTGGTGGCTCTCAGTCTGCTCCCTTTAGCCTGTGGCCTCCGGGCCATGGGGCCAGGGTTCCAGCCGTGTCTCTTTCCTTCCGGTGACAGATCAGGAAGCCAGCTGTGCCTCCCTCCAGTCTGCTCTTCCCACCAAGGTACGCTGTCTCTTCCACAAAACTCTCCTGGTAGTCTCCGGGGAGGTAGGGGGTCTCCGTGGCCGATGCCCAGAGCAGACCGAGGGCTGGGGGAACAGGAGGCAGCTGCTGGTGGACAGAGCGCCACCATGGCCTCATCTTGGCCAGGCCACAGGGATGTGACAGGAAAAACCAACTGCCCCCTGGAGCCTGGGGGAAGGAGCCTGCCTCCCAGGGCCCGGGGGAGGGGAGGGCGCCCTCCAGCCCAGCTTGGACTTGGGTCAAGCCAATAGGCTTCAAATCCAACGCAACAATCATTTTCTGTGTAACATGGTGCACTCTCTTTTGAGAGTCTCTGTTTCCTCCTCTGAAAATGGGCATCATGGACCCACTTCACGGAGTCTGATGCAGCAGCTGCTCCTTTCTTCTTCCCCTTCCTTAAAGATGGGAGTCTGGGGCCCGGAAGATACTGCAGGATGTATGCACCGAGTAGCTGTTTAAGCCTTTTCTTGGAATTTGTGAGAACTGGCTTCTGTTCTGGAATTTTCAGCATTGAGACTGCAGCTGCTGCCAAGTGCACCTGGCTCTGAATGCGAAAAGTTGTGCCTTCCCCTAGGCCTAGGTAGCCGCATGGCATGCGTCCACACCTATCCTCTCTGTTGGCTGGGTGCCCGCAGGGCACTACCAATACAACTGTACCTGGCCCCTGTGTATTCTGCGCCCTTGGGAAAGTCATGGTCTCTTAAGCTGTCTGGGCTTCTGAGCTTCAGTTTACCATCGATAAAATGGGGTTCTACGGTTATTTCTTACATATTCACACACATTGCAAGTCTTCCTCAGGTAGTTCTGGGCTATTAGAGGAACCAGAGCTTGTTACACCCTCCAGGACATGTTTACGAGCAGGATGGGGAGGCTGTGAGATGTGAGCCACACCCTCCCTCAAGGTCACACAGGGCAGCATGGAAGTCTCTAGACTCCCACCTGGGCTCCATCCCGGGGCCTTTCCTGCTGGGGTCAGCTGGGGCCTTGGGCCCGCCAGGAAGCAGAGCCCAGCCTGGCGGGGACAGGGCTGCGGTGGACACAACTTTAACGTGCGTGCATGCTGGAACCACGCCTAGGTCACGCAAACCCAAGAGTTAACTTCTGGGCCGAAAGGAATAGCATCAGGCATCTTCAGAGGGACCTGAGCCCCCTCCCGCCACAACAGCTGCTGGTGCTGGGGAGGGGTGGCCGGTTTCCACACTGTAAAGCACTCGATCCATAGTGAGTGTTAGGATTATTGCAAATAGCACGACCTTCCTAATGCCCTAAGGGCTCAGCGGCACCCACTAAGTGCCGGGCCTGTATGAGTACTGGGGTCACGACGGAGCATGACACAGGCTCTGCTTTCAGGAACTCAGAGGAAAGTGGGCAAGACAGACAGTTTGGCAAGTTTTCCGGTGGGAAAGTGTCAGTGGAGCCCAGAGGAGGTGGAGAGGGTCTTAAGCCAGGCTTGCTGGAGCTGGGCGTCAGGGAGGAAACTTTTCTAGACAATCTGAAATTCACAATGTAGTTCTTGTCTCCATTTTTCAGATGTAGAAACGGAGTCTGGGAAAGGCCACACAGCTGTTCCCTGAAGGAGCTGGGACTCTGACCCAGGGCTGCCTCGCTTCAAAGCTGGTGCTCTGTCAGCTACAGCAGGTCCGGGCCCTTCTTCCCGATTCACTCCTAGGGGCGCTTTGGGGATCCTGATTTGAAGGGTGAGCAGGGGCTGACCACGAAGGGCCTTGAATGCCAGGCCAAGGAGTCTGGGCTTTCTTCTGAAGGCCTGGGGCAGCTGCTGGTGGGTTTTCAGGTGGGGCAGCAGGTCGAAGAGGTGGCACAGCCTGGAAGGCTCCAGAGCTTGCCAGAAGGGGTGGCCCTGGCTGTGGGAAGCCCAGCAATCCCAGCCCCACCTGCTGCCCATAAGGAATGAAGAGGGGCGTGGGGGTCCTGGGGGCCGATGTCTCAGGACTCAGGTGTGGACCTGGGGTTCTGGAAGGGCCCCCACCGCTTCAACATAGGAGTGCAAGAAGGGGCCCTGAACTCACACCTGGGCAGGGGCTGGGCCAGGAACTGTGAGGGTACGGGAAGGGGAGTTGGTTCCCATTTCCCAGGGCAGGCGTCAGAAGTGGTTAGTAGGGCAGGGCCCAAAAGTCTGAGGCCTAGGAGCCATTTCCTCTTTCCCACAGCATGGACTACATCACTCCCACAACACCCCCCGCCCCCCGCAACCCGTTCCAGTTCTACCTTGTACCAGGTAGGCCCTGGCTAGGAGGCTAGGGGAGAGAGGCTTTAGGAACCAAAGCCCCACCAGTCCCTCTGTACCTGGGGAGGGGAAAGACTGAAAACCAAAGCCAGCCAGAAACAGGACTCTTCCAGCGCACAGCAGCCCCACCCAAGCCTCCTCCTTGACGCTCAACTACACTTCATTTCGCTTGAGCCCCATACTGATCCAACCTTGATCCTGAACCCAATCCTAACCAGCCTCCACATCATCTGCAATCCCAACATCAACCCAATCCCAGCGGCAACCCAATCCAAACCTAACCCTGACATCCCTCCCTTCCCCCAGCTCCATTCTAACCCTGCCCCAGACTCAAACCCCACTTTGAGTCCTGTTTTGAACTCCTACCACTAACCGCTCCTCCATCTTGCCCCAGCTTAGCCCCAGCCCCAACCCAGAACCTCAGGCTGACGCTAACCAGCTTTCACCCTAACCCAGCTCACCTCCACCCACCCCAGTTCAGTGCCAGGGCCAACCTCAACCGTACTCCAGATCTGCACCTGGTGTTCACTTCCATCCCAATCACAGCAAACTCTACCCTTACGCAAGACGTCTAGCCTCACCTTCAACCTGGACTCCATCCATTACCCTCCCAGAGCCTATCCCGTTCCCCACCCCCATCCAGTGCACACTCCCACCCAGTGCTCAGTGAGCAGAGGCCACCATGGGTCTGGACTGGACGTGCAGACCCCAGCGTGGGCACGCGCGCGCACGCACGCGCACGCACACACACACACACACACACACACACACACACACACACACAGGAGAGGGGAGGGAAGTCCAGTCCAGCTGGCCTGGGAGGGCAGGTAGGGCAAGTGTTTCCTGCCCACCACCCCCCACCTCCCCCACCCCCTGCCTTGGGCCAGACCCCTTTGTAGTTTCCTGCCTGTCAGGTTCTGCTCCTCTAGGCCCTTCTTCAATACTGACTCTCTCCACCCTGGGATTCCTGCCCCTGTCACCTTCCTGAAAGCTGTCCTGGCTTCTGGCCTGGCTTGTTTGTAGATTAGAACAATGGAGCGCTGAGGGCTTTCCTTCTTCTGTGTCCTGGAGGCCTTGCTCACAAGAGAACACAAGGAACATCCACTGAGCCAGAGGGTCCGAGTCTAGTGGGGCAGAAACACACACCCAAGTAAGCCTACCCAACAAGACCCCCAGTGGGGGAATGTATCTGGTTCTACGGGAACTTAGGTTATTTCACTGGGGACGCAGTGGGGGTTATTTGGTCTGGGCCTTCAAGTTTGAGTAGGAGTTTACCTAGTGACAAGGACGGAAAAGCCTTCCAGGCAGATAAAACAGCCTGTTCAGAGGCAGGGAAGCCTGTTCAGGAAGGGTGGGGGAGGTGAGCCTGGTGGGAAAGGTCAGGATGGGGAAATTAGGCTGCTCTAGTTGGGGAAGAAGGGAAGCAGAAGGGGAGGGCACACATGGTGGGGGCAGTAGTTGGAAGGCAGAAACAGGACTGAGGAGGTGAGGGGAGCAGGGGCTAGGGTGTCGGGAGGGAGAGGGGAGGAGTTCATTCTACGACAATCTGAGGCTGAAGGACAGGCAAGGTCAGCACAAGATGAGGAAAGGCTGTGGCTCAGATGGGCAAGTGGTCACCAGAGGGGTCAACGGGGACCAGAAGCTGCTGCTGCTACTGATAAAAATAATAATAATGGGATTACTTTTGCTGAGTGCTTTGTGTGTGCCAGGCACTGAGCTAAGCATCTTTACAACATCTCTAATCCTCAGAATAAGCCCACAAGGTAGGTGTTAGTAGTAGTGTTGATCCACAAGGGGTGCTGAGGCTCAGAGAGGAAAAACAATTTGCCCAAGTTCACACACATTAAAATCATGCAGTACAGGTGGCACTTGAACCCAGGCCCGTGGGACAGCAGAGCTGAGTCCTTCCTTAAAGGCATAGTGGCCAAACCTAGTACCTACCTTGGTCTACCACTCATCTCTCATCATTTGAAGCCCCCTGGTAACCCCCTCTTCCCCTAGGCTGAACTACTCACATTCCCTGAATATTCCAGGCCTGTTTACCTCCTGCTTGTTCCACATGTAGCGTCCTTTGCAAGAAATAGCCTATCCCTGGCCCCTTTTCTAAGAAAATTCCACCCATTCTCCAGAACTCCGTGCTGACACAACCTCCTTTGGGAAATCTTCCTGAACTCCCTGCCTCTGGGCTGCGTGGGATGGCTCCTCCATCCACCCCCCAACCCCCACTCCCCTAATCACCCTGCATTGCCCCGGTCTGGGCCTCCCTCCTTAAGGGCTGGGCTGGGTCTGCAGCCCCACCCCAGCTCGGGGCCTGACCTGGAGCAGGTGTCAGTGAGTGTGTGTGGTTGGTCAGTGGATACTGGACCTAGCCTGGCTCGGGGTTAAACTGGGAGCCCAGGGAGGGGCAGGGGCTCTCTGCCCGCCTCCGGGGACTGATCTCTTATCTTCCAGGGCTGTCTCGAGCCTTATCTGATTAGGCCTGAGTTGACAGGCTAGCCGAGGAGATGCTGATAAGACTCCCTGGTTACTCAGTAACCCTCCCCTCGTTAAAAGTGCCACTGTTCCCTCGGGCTTCCAGAACCAATGGTTCCTCCCTCTTGGGCGCTGCTGCTATGAATACCTTCCTGCTCTCTGCACTGTGCCTCCTTGGGACCTGGGCTGTCCTGGCAGGGGGAGTCACCGTGCAGGTAAATCCTGTCCCTCCCCTGGCCCAGCTGACTCTCTGCTCCCCAGTGCCCAGGGCCTGTCCCTGGAGAGAGCACTCCCTCCTTAGGGCTGGAGCAGAGGGTGTGTCTCAGGTGTGGCACTTACCCAGGAACCCTTCTCTCAGCCCTGCCCCATACCCCTTCCCCTTCAAACTTGGAGGAGAGAAGAGAACCATTTGGGAAAGGAGGTGATTAGCCAATTTACTGAGTGCTTGCCATGAGCCAGGCTCCTCAAGTGAGGCCCCACGCTCACCCTGCGAAAATAAGATTAGTCCCATTTTTCGGAGCTGGATAACAGCCTCAGAGAAGTTCTGTAACTGGCCCTAGGCACATGGCTGGGAAGTGAAGGAGCTAGATTCAATTCCAGACCTTACTCCTCAGTCCTGCCCTCAGCCAGAGCCCCGGCCTGGGTCTTGGAAATCATGCGGACATCCTGGGGCAGGCTGTAGCCTGACCTCACACTCTGGACATGTGTCTCTCAGGATGGAAAGTTCTCTTTTCCTCTGGAGTCGGTGAAGAAGCTCAAGGACCTCCGGGAGCTCCAAGAATCCAGCACCTGGAAGAGCAGGAAGAGTGGTGGGCCCGTGGTTCCCAAAGTCTGCAGCCACCTGAAGTTTCCGGAAGAACTCAAGCCTCTCTGCAAGGAGACCGATGCCCGGGAGATCCTCCATAGGCTGGGTGAGTAGCCTCTCTCTGGTGGGTGGGGCCTGGGAACTCCCTGATTGGTGGCCCGGGAGGAGGAGGTGTGCTCTGATTGGTGGGTCTGCTGAACCTGCTGGAAGTGGTTCTAAGTTGTAATTGGCGAAGCTTACTTTTGAAAGATCCTCGCTCTGACCGATGTTGGTTGGTAGTTCTGCGCCGCGGGCCCTGTGGCCCTAGCTCTTGCTCCTTCTGGGTGGAATCCCCACTCTGGCTGGCTTGAGCGTTACCTGTTGGGGGCGAAAAGACCGGCGGGTGGGAGGGGACAGGCCTGGTTTTGTCCTGGGGCCTCAGTGGCAGACGTCCAAGCTCTGGCGCAAGGGAAGGAGGGGCTCTGACTCTCTCGGCACCCCATCTCTCCTGCGCAGAGGCCATCGCCGAGGACCCGAGATCGTGCGAGATCTGTGCCTTCGCGGCCTGTGCCGGATGCTAGGACACAGGCCTCCTGGCCCTCCCCTGCGGGATGCTCCCACTACGGCAGCAGCTCGGCCGGGCCTCCAGGGGAGGAGTGAAGAGGGGGTGGCCTGGGGCGGCCTGGGGAGGCCCAGCCCCTGACCCATCCGAGTTGCCGGCGCTTCCCAAGATCCACTGCAGCCCTCAGCTAATAAACCAGTTGCCAGAGCCCTCCTGGTGTCGCTTCCTTCCTGCCTTCATTTGTCAGTGGACTGATGATCAGCCAGCTTTGTAAGGATGCCTGCCCCGCCCCGGCAAGCTCAGAGTTTAGTGTGTGCCTCCCCCTATTAAGCTGCCACCCCCCTGGGGTTGCCACCACACACAGGCACCCAGGGGACCTCAACCTCCAGACCACCCCTGGGAGGGGGGGGGGAACCTCTGCTTTTCCTTCCCATCTGCGCGGGGTGGGGGAGAACACCAGAGCCGCTACGCCATGAGTGAGCACAGGAGTCTGTGCCCGCTCGGGTGTCCCACATATAGCTGGAGCGGCCATGAGACTGGGCCCCGGCTCTGGAGTGTTCAAGGTCCCCCAGGTCCTGGCCCCCCACCCCCCATGGCAGTGTAGCTTCCTGCCCTCCCCGAGGGGACCACACCTCCAGCCCCAGCCCTCACCACTTCCTCAGCTCCCCTCACCTGTGCTCTGCTCCTCTTCCCACACTCCTGGCCTGAGAAACTCCTACGGAGGCCCCAAGGCTGTGCTCCCATGGCCTCTCCTCCGAAGCCTCCCCCTCGCAGGAGTCTGCGTGCTCCCAGTCTGTCCCCGGCGCTCTGTGGGCACTTTGATCAGCCCCGCTGGACTGTACTGGCTTCTGTGACCCCCAGAGCAGGTAAAACCCACCACACCTGCCTGAGGATAAGACCCAGGGCGGGGGGAAGCCAGAGCTACACAGGCCGGCCTCGGGTCTTGCATATACTCTCCCTCTCTGTGCCTCAGTGTCCTCCCCTGTGAAACTGGGACTGTGAGAGTAGCTGCCTGCCAGGCTGGGTGAAATAATGCTGCAAATGTGTATGTCATGCACATCAAGTTCAGGCTGTGTGCAGAGAATCAGTAAATGGTAAAAACAAACCAGAAGATGGGGAAAGAGGGTCAAGCTGACACTGGTTCAGACAGGGGCAAGGAGGTGAGGCAAGGAGGGCTGCTTGTTAGCAAAGTTAGAGGGAATGGGAAAAGAGGAGGTGACCAGGGCATTTCTTGGGGAGTTGGGTGGAGGGGAAGTGCCACAGGGTGATTCAGGCAGAATTCCTTGGGCTGCAGAATTCAGAGGGTGAGGTGTCCTTAGGGCCAGGTCAGGAGAGGCTTTGTGAAGGGGGAGGGGAGGCAGGCATTTGCATTAGTGCTTAGGATGTGCATTGGGGTGGATGGACAATCAAAACCAATCTGGAGGTAGGGAGGCAGAGGGCATTCCAGAAGGTGGAGTAGGTGCTGAATGGCGAAGGTCCGAGGCCCTGGAAGGGTCCGGTCTGGACAAGGTGGGGGGTCCTGGGAGGCACATAGGGCTGGGTTTGAACCTGCCCATGTTACTTACAAGTTGTGAACCCCTCTCTGAGACTTGGTTTCCTCATCCGAAAATGGGGATGCTAACAGACCCCACCGCCCAGGGTTGCAGGGGGATTTGATGAGGTGCAGGGTAGGATGGAGTCATTCAGTGCTCCCACCCTGGACCTGGACTCTGGGGCTGGATCCTGGCTCTGCCTGTTACCAGCTGTGTGACTGTGGCCAGCACTCAGCCTCTTCTCCCCTCAGGCTCCTCGTCTGTGAAACGGGGATGACAAGAATCCCTATTTTGTAGGGTTGAGCGAGGATTAAATGAGGCAACACAGGAAAAGCTCGTAGAGCCCTGCTGAGCCCATAGTGCGCCCTCTGCTGGTGCTGCTGTTACTATTTCTGTGTAGGTGGCTCAGCCTGAGCCGGGCACTCGTGCTCCGTCAGACACAGTTCTCTTCCCTGCCTCCTCCTCCCCAGCAGGCGGGGACCCAGCATAGCTGAGGGGGGCAGTGGGAGCTGAGACCAGCTGGTGCTGGGGCTCAGTTTAGACATGAGAGGGGGCACTAGGGATCCACAGAAGGCTAAGGGGCCCCCTTGGGGCCGTGCTGCTGTGTTCCGCTGGCATGCTGGCCCGAGAGACGCGGGAGGACCGTGAAGGTGCCAGCCAGCCTGGTCTGCGGGGCGAGGGAGAGGAAGGAACTAGAGCTCTGGGGTCTGTGGCCTGTCGGAGTGGGAGGCTGCAGAGCTCATGAGCAGAACTGGGCAGCCGGGAGCGGCGGCTGGTCTGGGGCAGTTCGCCATGGCCTTGGCCCTGGGGGAGCGGACTTCAGAGACCACGGCCCCTTTGTGCCTGGCTCTCCTCTCTGGCTGCCCGGGACAGTGGCTGTGGAGGAGCCCAGCCTGTGGAAAGGCCCAGGAGTTGGCCGCAGCTGTGAGAACGCAGGGGCCCCTCTGTTAGGCATCATCGGTGTGGCCCAAACCACGGCGGGGGGGCAGTAACATGGTGGTTCAGAGTGTGGGCTCTGGCCCAGCCTGCCTGGGAAGAAGCCCATTTTGCCACTTTGCTGAGCCTGTGATCCTGGACTGGTTCGTTCTCTCTCTGTAGCTGGGTCTCTATATTTGTAAAGTGGAGTGGTTATTGAACAGTACCTGCTTCATTAGACCCTTTCGAGGACTCAGTGAGTTTAGAATAGGGTCTAGGGTACAGCAAAGGCTCCATAGACTTTTAATTTTTTAAAAAATTTGATTTATTTGTGAGAGGGAGAGAGAGCGAGTGAGAGCACACAAGGAGGGGCAGTGAGATAGAGAGAAGCAGATTCCCTGCTAAGAGGGGAGCACGACCCAGGACTCATCCCAGGACCCCGGGATAATGACCTGAGCCGAAGGTAGAAGCACAACCAACTGGGCCACCCAGGTGCCCTGACATCGGTTATTATTGTTATTATTATTCCTCAGGGCTGCCAGGATGGAGAGAGGGAGGAAAGGTCTGGAGCTGGCCAGATGGTCCTGGGGAGCCTGAGAAGGAGGGCGCTCAGGAAGGTAAGGGCGAAGGCCCAGGCCCATCCTCTCAGGAGCCCCGACACCCGGCCTGGGGAGGGTGCACCACGTGGTTCTTCCCTGCGCCCACCCACGGGGCAGCCCCACCTCCCAGGGGAAGCAGAGCAGCTCTGGCTCTGTCACTGGGCCAGGCCCTAGGGCTCGGCTTGCAGGCTTAGATGGACGCGGTCGCTCTGCAGCGCCTTAGCTCTGTGATCTGGCAGGACTCATTCCACAACCCCCTCCCCCGTCAGCGTCCCTCCTCCTCTATGAAATGGGGTTTGCTGACCCAACTCTGCAGGTGCTGGAAACTGGGAAGCTCCTGACTGTATCCCGAGATCAGCCTTTCTCCTCACACACTCAGCTTCCCAAGCACCTCTGCCCGGGGCTCCCGGGGATGGACACAGGGTCTCCCGACTCCGGCTCTAGGTAGGTGGGGCATCTTTATTGGGCAACAGGGCTACCTCAGGGACCAAACTCCCCTCCAACCATGTGTCCAACGGCTTCGTGCCACGTTCAGCCGCTCGGGCCTCTGGCCGGTGGTGCTGATGTGCTCAGGCGCCCCACTGGGGCTCGGACAGGGCGGCGGGGGTGGAGTGGGGCGGTGGGGGCTGCAGGCTGGGAAGGCAGCGGGCTGGGGGCGGTGTCCGGGTGGGCTCAGGGCAGCCAGCCCCCTCAGAGGCAGCCAGTGCAGGCGACATTCACACACAGCTCGCAGTTGTCCTTAGCGATGCTCTCTGGGCAGGGGAGAAATCTGGTCAGCAGCTGACCGTGAGGCACTGGGGCGCCGGGGAGCTGCATCTCCAGGGGCTGGGCGGGTGAGGGAGGTCTAGCACAGGCATCTCTCTCACAGGTGAGGAGCCTGACGCTTCAGGAGCCGAGGGCGGCTCAGGGGAGAGTCCCAGGCCTCCCTGCCTCTCTGGGCCTGGGCCAGCCCCTTACACCCTTGGGGCCGGGGATATTCCTGTTGGCTCTCTTGGGGGGACAGGGGGCTGGACACTTTGAGGGTGCCGCATTCGCTGGCCAGCTCTGCTTCCTCCCTCATGTTTCAGCTTAGATGTCACCTCCTCTGGGAACCCTTTCAGACCCCTTATGCCACCCCAGCCGTGAGCCATCTCTCCTCGGTCCCCTGTGCTTCCCCCGTGCCCCCCCGTATTCCAGTCCTTGCTTACGGGACCCTGGCCCAGGGCTCCTTTCCCTCCCATCTTTGAAGTCCGCTAGGATGATCAATGGTCCGGGGTGCTGGGGACCAAGGGGGGGGTCCTGGCGTGCCTGACTTGCAGTGCCCAGACAGTGAAGGCCAGAGGCTGAGCTTCTTGACTCTCCCTGTCCCAGCCACTGGGTGCTTACTAGAAGGAACATGAAGTGGCAGAGCTGGGGGGTGGGGAGGAGAGAGAGCGAGGGGCAGGAAGCTCTGCAGGGGTGGGGATACTCACTCAAGTCCTCGAAGACGCTGTCAGCTTCCTTGGATGTGCAGACCGGCTGGAGGTCCGGCGGCAGGGCCGGGTGGTGACACACGGAGGGCACGAGGCTCTGGGTCTGGGGGTAGGATCTGGGCCCCCACCGCCCCTCCAGGTCACTCAGCTTCTTCACTGATTCCAGCTGGACCTGGAAGCCTTGGTACTAGGGGGCCGGAGGGGACAGGAGATGAGAGGGTAAGAAAACCTGGGCCAGGACGCCAGAGCTCCTCAGGCTCTGCAGAGCCTTCCCTGTTCTCACGGAGGGTCCTGGGAGGGGGGACGGTCTGGGAGGAGGGAGCTGGTGCCACAGGCCCCCAGTAACTGCACATGAGGTTGCAGCGAGGCTGGGGAGCAAGTGATTCAAGGTATGAGCTTTGGAGACCAGTGAACCCCAGTTCAAATCCCAACTCTTCGCAATTGGCCGCCTGTATCTGTTGCACTTGGAGCCTCATCTGACGAATGAGCCTCCCTAGTGCCTGGCACCGAGGCCACACTCAGGAACAGGGTGATCACCCCTGAACTGACATGGCAAAGTCACCACCCCCAAGCTGGCTGGTTCTAAGGCTAGGGCTGCCCGGGGAAGCTGCCTCTCCTCCACCCCTGACAAGGAGGTCCCACCAAGAGTCAGGAATGTGACGGATACTCGGGGCCACAGACTTCCCCATCCTTGCTGGCCAGTGCCATCTTGCCACCCCACAGGCAGGCCTGTTAGGAGCCCCGGGCCCCCTGCTGTCTTCACTCTGAGCCTTTGTGTAGACTGTGCCCTCTGCCCGAGCAGTCTACATCCTCTGTGCCTGGCTGCCTCCTGCTCAGCCTGCAAGGTCAGCTCAGTCACCTGCCAGGGAAACTTTTTCTGGTGACTATCCCCCATTCACCCGAACGTGGGTGAATGTAGAGAGCTGGGGGAAGACCCCTCTCCTCTGCGGCTCCTTAAGGGCGGGGACCACATCTTGTTCCAGCTTCTGACCTCTGACCAGGACCTGCCTTCTGAGAGGGCAGTGCTGACTACGGAGGTTTATTATTGCTATCATCACCATTGTCATTGCCATTGGCACTCTGGCTGCCCCCAGCCACCAGCTGTCTTGGTCCCTGGGTTGTGATTAGGTGTTGGGGTGAGCCTTGGGCCCTTGCTCCCCTGTATCCCATGAATTTCCCAGCGTTCCCTCTCCAGCCCAGCCTCCCCCCCGGGGACCTTCAGGCAAAGGGCCCATGGCCGGAGGGACTCACCTGAATGTAGACTGAGTGTGTGTCCTGCAACAGCAGGAGGAGGACCACCGCGGGCAGCAGCCCTGACACCAGGCTGCCGTGCATCTTGCTCCGTCTGTAGCCTACTGCCGCTGTCCACCGACTCCAACCCACTTCCCCCGTGAGGAGCTCTTTATAGGCCGCGCCAGTGCCCTGATCACTCATTAACTGGCCAGCTGGGGTGGGGTTGACAGCTGGATGGCTCTTCAACAGGCCCCAAGCCCATTCCCAGGAAGGGGGCTAGAGGTGATTAAGGGCAGGGAGGCCCAGAGCCTCGGCTACAAAGGAAGCCCAGAACTTCCTCTACATAGGAAGAAGACACTGTGTGGCAGGCACCTGGGCGGAGGGAGGCTCTCTGGGAGGGCCGTGGACACACCACTCAACTTCAGCTCCAGAAGACACCTATTCAAGTGGAAGGATGCAGAGACCATTCTACAGACAGGGAAAGTGAGGCTCAAGAGATGAAGTAACTTGCCCCAGGTCACCAACCTAGTCGATGGCAGAGTAGGGACTTGAGTGTCTTTGATTCAGGTCAGCCCATGGTCCTTTCTCCACAGCCTTGGAGACAGATGGACGTGGGCTCAAATCCTGGTCCTTCTGCCGCTGTGTGAGTTTGGACAAGTCACACCAACTCCGACTGATCCTATTTTGCTCTCCCATCAAGTGGGCATAATGACAGAACCTACCGTGGGAGGTTGCTGTGAGGATGGCGGGCCAGGCCTACTTGAGTTCCCCGGTAACTCGAGCTCCTTAATCTCTCTCTAGGCAATGCCTAACCCACTACCCCAGTGGCTGATCGTCAATTGCAGAGAAGAGGGCAAAGTCCCCAAGGGCGTTATCACCACCGCCACCCGGCAGCTGTAAACAGTGCTCCAGCCAGGGCTCACCTCTGCTGGACAGGGAGCCTGGCATGTGACAGGCACCCCACTCATGACATTAAATTGAGGCCCAGATGGCCCAGCAAGGCTCACTCTCCAACCCTTAGCTAAAATTTGACATCGTCACACGCCCTAATACCCTACTTGCCCACACTTTTGCTGATGCATTCCACCTGCCTGAAATGCCCATAACCCCCTTTTTCTTATCTTGGGATGGATGGAAAAGGGCTTGGGCGAGCTTTGGCATTTCCTATGTCTTGCTTTGAATCCAGACTTCAGCCTTTACTCTAGAGTGTGAAGGAATTAATGGACCCTTCCATGCTTTTCCACCTGTAAACTGAAAATAATCATCAGTAACAATAGCTTTCATTTCTTGAGCATGCACCACGAGCAAGCTAAACGCAGTGCTCACGCATGTGAGAGTGATTCCATCTAATCCCCTAGGAGAGGTGTAATGGTGGTCTCCATTTTCCAGACGAGTAACCCAAGGCCCAACCAGGTCAAGCACTATGTGAGTAAGAGGAGGCAGCAGGCTTTGTCTCTGGAATTCTTGCATCTGTTCAGCTGACTGAAAAAGGAACCTGGGCCTTCGAGGCACGAAGATCTCAGCGCTTCTCAACCGTGTGGCTTTGAGTATTATGTAGCTTCTCTGAGCCTCTGTTTCTTCATCAGGAAGTGGAGGAAATCATCGACAGTTTCGTAGTGGTTGTTGTGAGGAAACACTAACCAGGCCCGTCCCAGGGGAGCCCGTGACTCTCCCTGATCCCAAGCTGACCATTTCTCCAGCTAGCATCTGTCCATGGCGGCCACGCAGTCCGTGGAGGCGCCTCTGCCTCTCCTTCTCCGTGACAAGCCCCGTTTCTGAACCTGCAGCTGAACAGTTCTAATCTTTAACTCCCACATCCTTGCTCTTTCAACCAGAGCAAGCTCAGGCCCATTGGCCCTCCAGGAAGGGAGAGGAACAAACCCACAGGGTCTGGAGGCCCCTCTTTCTCTCTCTGCCTTCCGGCCCCTCCAGCCCGTCGTGTGTTACTCTTTTCCTGGGAATAAGTTGTGACTTCCCTATCTGCCTAACGTGACTCAAATTCCTATTTCGGCCCAGCTCCTCCTAATCACTTCATGAATGACTCACCATCCATCAAAACTGAGTCACAGGTGTAAACCCACGCTGCCGCCCCCGTTCAGCCAGGGTGCTCTGATGTTTCCCAGGGAGCTCTGACATTCCTCTGACCATCACACCAGCCTGGATTCTGGTCTCTGTGTGGAAGCTTCAAACGCCACAGTAGAGTGAGTGACCGTTCGCCTGTGTGTGTGTGTGTGTGTGTGTGTGTGTGTGTGTGTGTGTGTGCGCACGCGCGTGTTCGGGCGTTCCTCTTTCCGAACCTGGTTCCCTGCCCAGGGCCCACCACCGCAGAGCCCCAGCACTTGTGACCCTCCCTGCGCCTAAGTGGACCACTTCCCGACCAGCATTTGTCACCGCCGACCACTCTGTTTCTCTTGGAATAAAGCATTTTCTCCACATGCCTTCTGGGACGCACGCTCTCCAATCTCATTGGCTCATCTCCTTGGGCTTCTCTGTGGGTTGTCCCTTCTCTCTCTCTCTCTCTTTTTTTTAATTTTTTTAAAGATTTTATTTATTTATTTGAGAGAGAGAGAATGAGAGACAGACAGCACGAGAGGGAAGAGGGTCAGAGGGAGAAGCAGACTCCCTGCTGAGCAGGGAGCCCGATGCGGGACTCGATCCCGGGACTCCAGGATCATGGCCTGAGCCGAAGGCAGTCGCTTAACCCACTGAGCCACCCAGGCGCCCGTCCCTTCTCTTTTTGACCTCTAGACCTCAGAATGCCCCAGGGGCTCCAGCGCTCAGTCCTGGGACCACTCTTCTGTGTCTGGTCACCAGTGATCTTATCCCGTCCCAGGGACTTTCAATGCCATGGGTTCCTGATTCTCCCCCTGACCTGACCTCTCCCCTCAATTCCAGACTCCTTTGTTTACCAGCTCAGCATCTCCCATAACAGTCAATAGTACAAATAGTCACACAGTTGCTCAGGCCGAAAATCTGAGAGTCACTCTTGATGCCTTTTTTTTTTTTTTAATTTGCCAAATTCAATTCATTGGCAAATCCGTTTGGCTCTACCTTTAAAATATTTCTAGACTTTAACCATGACTCACCATCTCCACTGCTACCCAAGGTCCAAGCTATCATCACTGATCATTGATTTCATGGATTATTACAACAGCCTTGTATTAGTCAGAATTTTCCAGAGGAAAAAAACCAATGTAGAATATATCTAACATTGGCTACTTTCCCAAAATTGATCTTGTCAAGGTCACCAGCCACTTCCATGTTGCCAAACCCAGGGGGCCAGTTCTCGGTCTTCATCTTACCAGAGCTAACTACAGCCTTTGACCCACGTAATCACGCGCTGGTTTCTGAAACACCTTCTTCATTTGGCTTTGAAGACACAACTCTCGAACTGGGCTCTATCTACTACTGCTCCTTCTCCTCCTGCCTCTCTGCCTTACCTCCAAATGTAGCAGTGCCCTATTATGGTTCTGTCTTGGGACATCTCCTCTCTTCCATCCAGTCACTCCCTCAATCCAGTGTCAGAACTCAATGAATCATATACTCCCTGATGATTTTACATATATATAATTTATATCTCATCATTCCTTCCTTTCTTCTACCTACCTATCATTAGATTTATTTTAAGAAATTGGCTTATTTAATTGTGGGGCTGGCAAGTCTGAAATCTGTAGGGCAGAGTGCAGACTGGTGGGCTGGAAATTCAGGTAAGAGTTGATGTTGCATTCTTGAGTCTTAGACCTATAAGGCAGGCCAGCAGGTGGCAAAGGCAGATAGGGTCTTTATGTTGCGATCTTGGGGCAGAATTTCCTCTTTGGGAAACCGCAGTCTTTGCTCTTAAGGCCTTCAACTAATTGGGTGAAGCCCATCCACATTATTCACTCAAAGTCTGCTGATTATAAATGTTAATCATATCTGAAAAATCATCTTCACAGCAACATCCAGACTGTTGTTTGACCAAACAACTGTGCACCATAGCCTGGTCAAGAGAGACTTTCAACCAGATCGCTCTGTATCCACCCTTGCCCCTCTTCAGGAGTCTTCTCCACACACAGCCAGAGTGATCCTATCACAATCAAGTCACACCATGTCCCTCCTCTGCTCTAATCTGCTAACAGCTTTCCGCTTTACTCAGGGTAAATCCAAAGGCTTCCACTGTTCTACAAAGTCCCTCTGGCACCCCTCCAAAGATTTTGACCTTATCTCCAAAGAGTCTGCTCTTCACTCTCTGGGTTCTGGCCACACTAGCTTCCTTGCTGTCACCCAAACACGCCAAAGTTTGCTTACTGTGGGGTCTTTGCTCTTCTCCCACATGTTTTTTTTAAAAGATTTTATTTATCTATTTGACAGAGAGAGACAGCGACAGCAGGAACACAAGCAGGGGGAGTGGGAGAGGGAGAAGCAGGCTTCCCGTCGAGCAGGGAGCCCGATGCAGGACTCGATCCCAGGACCCCGGGGTCATGACCTGAGCCGAAGGCAGACGCCCAACGACTGAGCCACCCAGGCGCCCCTCCCACATATTTATATGGCTCACCTGTCACTTCATCCGGGTATCTGCTCAAATGCCACTTCCCCAAAGAGCTTTTTCCTGGCCATCCTAGCTTGTTTCCTTGCTTACTTACCAGTCCTATGTACACATTTTGTTTCTTGCATTTCCCTCCCCTACTAGATTGTAAGCTCTATTAGAGTAAGGGATTTGTCTATTTTGTTCTCCCAAAACAGTATCTGGCACATAGCTGGGGCTCAACCAATAGCTGATGAGCTGAGTGAATGAATGTGTTGGAAATACCGACTCCAGGAACCCCTAGATGTTTGGTCTGGACAGTTTCCTACTTCTCTGAGCCTCATTCATCACATCTAGCACCTCCCTGACACATGTAAGGGGCCCGGCTCATGCTGTGTGTTCAAAAAATACTGGTTATTATTCTTTTCATAGTTGTGAAATCATTTGTTTATCAAGAAACACAATCCTTTTTGTGTCTTAGGTTCATAGCAAACTCTAAGGCATTCAATAACTTAACAAATATTTTCTAATGGCCTACCACGTGACAAGCACCATTCTAGGCACAAGAGATACAGCAACCAATGAAATGGACAAAGTCACTGCCTACCATGCCATACTGGTGGCTTGGACAGGGAGTCGGAATTGAGATGTGAGCAGGTGTTGGATTCTAGAGATTCTTTGAAGTTGGAGCCACAGGATTATTTTCTGTTACCTTGGATGTCAAGGGTGAATGAAGAGAGGGGTCAAAGACCACTCTAAGATTGTCCCAAGTCAAGCAGTGCTGCCTTCTATTGAGATGGGAACCAAAAATGAGCAGGTCTAGTGAGGGTATCAAGAGTTCTGGTTGGATTTGTTAACTTTGAGATGCCTGTTTGACATCTGTAAAGATGAGGGCCACAGACATGCATGTTGTGGTCATCAGGGAGTATATGATTCATTGAGTTCTGACACTGGATCGAGGGAGTGACTGGATGGAAGAGAGGAGATGTCCCAAGACAGAACCATAAATAGGGCACTGCTGCATTTGGAGGTAAGGCAGAGAGGCAGGAACCAGCACAGCAGAAGGAGAAGGAGCAGTAGTAGATAGAGCCCAGTTCGAGAGTTGTGTCTTCAAAGCCAAATGAAGAAGGTGTTTCAGAAACCAGCGCGTGATTACGTGGGTCAAAGGCTGCAGTTAGCTCTGGTAAGATGAAGACCGAGAACTGGCCCCCTGGGTTTGGCAACATGGAAGTGGCTGGTGACCTTGACAAGATCAATTTTGGGGAAGTAGCCGACGTAAAGCTGAGTGGAGTGGGATCGAGAAAGGAAGATAGGGAGTGGACCTAGTGGGAGTGCTGTTGGCTCTAGAGGTAGAGTTTTTAGCTATCACTTTAAATTAAAGGCTAAAATGGAAAGATGACAAATTTAAAGAAGGATCAGCATATTGGGTCCAACACATGAGCAGACCCTGTATGGGGAGCTGATTAAACCAAGGGTGCGGTGGATTTCCCAGCAGTCTCCCAAATGAAATTTTGGCCTATCGCTGGAGAAGTGGGTGACCTAGGGAGTGGTTCTATTTTTGCTATGGCCAACAGGAAACTTAAAACCAAATGTGTGGGCACCTGGGTGGCTCAGTTGGTTGGGCGACTGCCTTCGGCTCAGGTCATGATCCTGGAGTCCGGGGATCGAGTCCCGCATCGGGCTCCCTGCTCAGCGGGGAGTCTGCTTCTCCCCCTGACCCTCCCCCCTCTCATGCTCTCTCTCTCTCTCATTCTCTCTCAAATAAATACATAAATAAAATCTTTAAAAAAAAAACCAAATGTGTACCCCAATATTAGTAATCATACCGAATCTCATTCAGTCTGTCTTCCCCTTTGGCTCTTTTCCCAGCCTATCCATATTGTATTGATCTTGCTTTGCACACCCCCACCCCCACCCTCCCACACACACCCACGCACCCACACCCACACCCATCCACCCACACATACACACCCCCAGCCTCCCACACACACCCACGAGCCCCCCACCCCTTTCTGGTTTGTTTATATTCTCACCAGCTTCATTGTTTTTATGGACTGGGGGTTGGGTAAGAAGTGTTTAAGCACAAATAAGTGAATCAGGGTTGCCCCCTGGTGATGGGCAGGTTGACACTGCAGGCAGAGAAAGCCCAATTGCCCTTAATCCTCAAAGAATCCATCTTTCTGAGGCACTGCTTGAGAGTTAATGGGAGAGCAAATGGGTGAACATTTATACTCTCTGATTTGAGGGGCACTGGGAAGCCTCTGTCCCCATGTCCATGCCTGGGTGGTGGTGGTGGGGGGATCCTACCCGTGTGATCATGATGGTGACCGTTAGTGATGCTCCTTGGAGATGCCAGAGGGAAAATGTGTGCGGTTGTTATGGAAAAATTCCTGCTTGCTGGCTGATGCCCAAGTCCTGTGGTCTTCAGATAGCAGATGCTGAGGTGGATAAAAAGGCTGAAATGGGGAGGAGAGGGAGGAAAAGTTCAGGCCATAGGGGTGGGGGGACCTGGCACTGAAATCGAGTCTTGGGGCCAGCCAAGGGGTAGCTGAGGCAGCAAGAGAAACAGAGGATGAGACCTGTGGGCTTCCAGAGATCAGTGTTGCCGGAGCTGGGCTGCTCTGGGAGGAGGGGATGGTGTGTGCCTCTGACCCTGACTTCTGCTGGCATTTCTGACTTCCTTCCCCTGCAGTCAAAGGCAGGCATGGCAAGGTGTGTGTGTGTGTGTGTGTGTGCGTGTGTGTGTGTGCGCGCGCGCACATCCACATGCTTGTACGCATGTGTATGGAAACGTGTATGCTTGGGCATGTGTGTGAGTGTGCATACATGTGAGTGTGTCTGTGTGCATCTGTGCGTGCATGGACGAAAGTGATGTGTTGTGAATGTGCACGTGTGGGTGTGTTTGTGCGTGCATGTGCATGCATGTGTGAGAATAGTGTGTTGGTATGTGGGTGCTTTATGTGTCTGTGTGTCTGCAGGTGTGAGAGCGTGGGTATGTGTGTATACGAGTGCGCGTGTACAAGCGTGTGTAGGCACGTGCACGTGAGCACGAGTGTGAGCAGATATGGGTGTGAGTGGTGTCTGGGAGCATGTGTCTGTGTGGGTGTGTGCAGGGGAGGGTGTGTGAGCGTGTGTTGGTGTTGGAAGGGAGGCCGTGCGTGTTTGGCTGAGAGGGCTCTGGCTGGTGCAGGACGGCCCCACGGAGCCAGCGCGTGTGGAGGGCGCACGGTGTGGCGAGAGGCTGGCAGGAGCCAGGGGGAGGCGGTCCGGGAGCAGCGGCCCTGACGGCTGGGGGATGAATGGAGGAGCCGGGAAGGTCCGTCCAGCCCGCGGCAGCCACATCAGAACGTTCTCGCTTCTTTCACTCCCTGCTCCCGCCAGCAGCCGGCCGAATGCTGTGGCTCTGAAGTCAGGCCGACCGCGGTCCAAGAATCACCCACTTCTCCAAGTGTCAGCTCTCGGTTGTGAGGCGGGGATAGCACCCTTGCCTGCAGAGCGGGGGCCGTGAGGGCGAAGGGGAGCCGTCATGCCTGCGAGCGCTCCCTGGCGGCCGAGGAGGTGCCAGGCCCCCATGGGAGGGCCTTACAAGTGCAAACACATGGCTTCCTCACGCGACCCCGCGCGGTAGAAAAGTTCGCTTTCAGTGACAACGCCGGGGCACGGAGGGCTTTGCTCATGTGCCTGATAACACACACCTTCCAGGGGGCAGGTGCCATCCTCAGCACCGGCCCCTCAGCCCCCGGGAGCAGCAGGTGGCTCTAGAGCACGCCTGCCCGTGCTGGGCCCGTGCTGGGCCCGTCCCGGACCCTCCGGAGGCCGCCCCTCGTCCCCTCCGCCCTCCACTCCTTCTAGGGGTGAAAGGGGACGATCGATCGAGGGAGAGAATGCGTCCTCTTCTCATTCCCGGTGAGCACTACCTCGCTACAGAAGTTCCTGGGTTCCTGGAATTCTGGTCACTCAAAGAATAGACACAGATGTCGGTTGCGTACCCACACCACTGGCAACGCGACAATAACAACATAGTGCGAGTGTACAACGTGCTCAGGCGCGATTCTTCATTTCACCGACAAACATTTACCAGGTACCAACCAGGGTCTGGAAATGGCAAAGAGAGTCGTGCCCGCAAAGGGCCCGCAGTCCGTAAGGACCGATGAGGACAGATGCAGGGAGCGGGGAAGCTGGGGGCGGGGGCAGGACCCCTGAGGAGGTACCACCTGCCTCCAGTGAGGAAGTGGGGGAGCTCTCAGGCTCCTCCAGCCCTTTGCTCCCATCTCATGCCCGGAGTGCCCCTCTACCCTCTTCTACCCCACTAGGGCACCAGCCCAGACCATGGCCCTCCCTCCTCTCCTCTTCTGAGGGACTCCTGCAGCCCTTGTGCCCCCGCCGTGGAACCGAGTGTCTGCTACCTTTGTAATTGGGTTTTCAGTGCAAGGGACCCATCTCCACCGTTAGACTGCGTACCCTCCAGGGCACAGGCTCAATTTCACATTCCCAGACACCCGTGCCTAGTTGGCCTAGACTGGGACACACTCATCCTTACTGATGCTTGAGTCTGGGGGTTCTTTGTCTGCGCCCCGCCCACCTCCCCACCCCCCGGCCCCTGGGGCTGAACCGCTGAGGAAATCCTAAGTGCTGAGTCAGGGCCCAGCTTTGGCAAGCAGGACGGCGTCTCATTAAGTGGGGACGGGATACAAACTCCCCGCAGCATTCATGGGATCGATGTCCAAGGCGCAGCTGCCATCTATGTTTTAAAATTTGCAGTTGGGGATCATTGTGAAACTTGATTGCTCTGTCTTGGGGACTTCTTGAAGTCCAACTCCACAATAAAGCCAATCAGACTCAACCATCAGATGTCAAATAGGGGCTAATGAACCATTCACGGGCTTGGGAGAGAAATCAGGCAATCTCTTATTTCACGATCATCCCTTCCAAATATTGAATCTGAACTGTAAGCAGAATTTGCCATAATTGCGTCCCCCTCCTCTCGGGCGTGGGGGATCATTGGCATTCACGGCATGTCTCGGCTTTCTGGAGAGAGGCTTGACGAGCCGACCCACTGCTTTCCAGAGGCACGTGCTTCTGGGGCATCGTGCTGACAGGGAGCAGGCAGGGAGCGCTGGGATTCCTCCTGGCCTTGTGGTTGAGCCTGTCGAGCTTGATGTTGGCTGGGCGTCACAAGTCCTCACGTGGCATCCTCTTTGTGGGGGGGGGAGCATCCGCATGGAGGGAGGGGGACCCCCTCACAGAAGCCCCACCAGGAGCTTGGGTGAACTTCAGGAGGGTAGGTGGAGCTCAGGGACAATGTCCTGTGTCTGGTCCCTATCTGTCTGTCAGCTGCATTAGGGACTGCAAAGATTAGTGTCTTGGCCCTACCCGATGCCCCAGTACGTACACGGCTCCCTGTGCCCATCTGAAGCATCTGGCTGGGTGATACGGGTTTGTCGTCCCCTCTACCTGGGGCAGGGCCATGATGCAGGCCGTTATCACTCTCATTGTCATTCCTGCAGGAATTTAGGGTAGCACAATGGCGAGTCACTCCCTGAGTCAGAGATGGCTAGTTGTCCACTGAAGTCTCCTCTCCCTTCCCAAACTATACAGTCGTGGGTGGAAAGCAGCTGTGGAGCTGGGGACATGCAGCTAGGCTTGGTCACGGAACTAGCTCTCATCACTGGAATGTATGAGGAAGTGATGTGGGCCACTTTTTGTTCAAGGCTCTTGAGAGGCACTATGCCTCCTCCATCCTTATTTTCCTCTTTGGCTGATTAGTTCCCAATGATGACAAGGCTCTACAAGATGGCGGAGTGACAAGATGGAAGGAGCCAGGTCCTTCAATGGACACGTTCAGGACAGGGGCCATGGCGGATAGAGTGCATCAAATAGTTCCACTTCTTGTCCCTCTGTGCACCTTAGTGTGATGCAAACTCACAATCCTTCCTGCAAAGGTGGAGGACACTGCTCATGTCAGTGGAATGAGGGATCAGTAAAATGAGGCAAAAGTTCCAAGTCTAAATATCATGAGATCCTGCATGCTTCTGTGTGTTTGTTTGCCTCTCTGCCATCTGCACCCGAACATTCCCGACTAGGCTGCTAGAGGAGAAGAGAGGAGCCTAAGAAGCTTATTGGAGATGTCACAGTCCGAAAGGAGTAGAGCCAGGCCTTGGACCCAGAGAGACTGGCAGCAGAGCCCACCGCCCCACTGAATGGCCACTTGAGAGTGTGGCTCACATGGAGTGAGCCTCGCCCCCAAGTTGTGCAGCCAAGGCCAGTGTAGACCAGCCTTCAACCATAATCCCTGACATGCTGAGCCCAGCGAGATCAGCAGAGCTACCTAGCTGAGCCCCATCTGACTCCAGATGTCTGTGCCATGAGCATTTACTGTTGTGTGCCACTGAAGTTTTGTGGTTGTTTTTTATGCAGCATTAGGACAATAGGTCACGGATGTAGTGGTCTACCAACCAGGAATGACTCTATGACTCGGACTGTGATGGGAGAGAGAAATTTCTGTCCTATGTTTTGGGGTTGACTTGTAATAGCAGTTTGGCTTACCCTGATTCAAAGTCTCCACTACTTCTGTGGCTCCCCCATTGCTTAGGATGAAGGGTCCAGAAAAATCTGGCCACTGAGTGCCTCTCCAGCTCCCCCGAGCATGGCTCTCTCCTCTCCTTCTACACACTAGCTGTACGGGCTTTCTCCCAGGAGCTCAGATGCTCCAGACAATCTCCAACATTATAACCTTATCTTGTGTTTTTCCCTCTGCTTGGAACACTCTTCCTCCCGACTTAGCATAACGCTCAGCTAAAATGTGCCTCCTTCTGGCAAGCTTGTCCTTATTCTCAGAGGAGGTTGATCCCCATTAAGATGGTCCCAAATCTCTCTGCACTTCCTCATGGCACTCAGTGCCTTGGCGACTCCCGGCTGGGTGTGTCTTCTCCATCACGAGGCAGGAACCCTGTGTGGTGTGCCTCCCGTGGGCACATACCTGACACGTTGCTCATGCTTACTATTTCTTGAACAAATGGATGACACAAGTGGTGTAGTTGACATTCTCTAGACTAGGGTTACCAAGCTTTTTTAACAGACACCTCTAGCTTGGGAGGACATATTAGGGACCCCCCTTCTCCATGTATCACCCAGTTGTATGTTCATTTCCCTCTGAAACTTACTCCCCAACTGAAGCTCTCCAGTGGCCATTCAGTGGGGCAGATGCGCTCTGCTGCCAGTCTCTCTGGGTCCAAGGCCTGGCTCTACTCCTTACCGACTGACTGACATCTCCAACAAGCTTCCTATTGCCTCCCTGCCTCAGTTTCCTCATCTGTAAAATGGGGATTGCTCTGAGGAATACATGAGCACGTTTGCAGAGCTTCACATTTGGTGCAAGTTATAAAAGCGTGAGCTATGATGATTCAAGTCGAGGACTGTCTTTTATTCATTTTTATATTTCCCGTGTGCTGGCAGAATGCCTAGCCCAGTGCTGGCAGAAAGAATGTGCTCAATAAATGCCTTTTAAAAAAACATCCCAGAGGTCTTTAAAAACACACACACACTTTTTTTTTTTTAAAGAGCAGTTTTAGGTTTACAACACAACTGAGAGGAAGGGGCAGAGATTCCCCATGTCCCTCTGCCCCCCACACGTGCACAGCCTCCTATTACCAACACCACTCACCACATGGCATAGTTTTTTTGAACCAAGGACGAACTCATAATGGCACATCATAACCACCCAAAGTTAAAGTTTATAGTTTATCTTAGGGCTCACTTTTGGTGCAGAATATTCTATGAGTTTGGACAAACGTAGAATGATGTAGATCCATCACTGTAACGTCACACAAAGTACCTTCACTGCCCTCTTCCTCCTTCTCCTTCTTTTCATTTTTTTTTCTGCACCTGTTATGCCATGAATCCAGACTCCTTTCCAGTGGTTCTCGCAAGCGTGCTTCTCTGGGTGGAGAGGCTAGCCTCAGCTGAATGGTATTTTTCTGATCGTTTTCCCTCAGGCCTTTCAGGAAGCCAACTCGACTCTTAGAGAGGGTGCTTAATACACTTGATATATACATGAGTTCTCTTGGCAAGAACCTTGTCTTCAACTTGTTTACAACGATGCCAGCAGCATCCGGGCTCTTCCGGTTTTGCTGTGGTGACATTTACAGGCCATTCTTTTCCTTTGTGAACAGTGCCCCCCATTTCCCGCCTTCCTCGACATACCTTCTTTGTAGATCTGCACAGAATAACTCCGCGTTTTCCAGACGGCCTGCCTCGCCTCTTTCCCTTCGTGTTCGTCATTTTGGCAAATTATTGGAAGGCGGTGGTTCTGAACGAAAGGCAGTAAATGCCTTTTGAGTGAATGAATCAAAAAAAGTCATGGAAACAGTATGGAGAAGAAAAGATCAGAATGTAGACATTGAAACAGCTATTCAGCTGCAAACCCAGTGCCTGTCCCATGGTTACTGCCATGTTTCTCCATTGCTCAGTCTGGGCTGGAAACAATCATCAGAGAAAATGAATTTCATGGTGTTCCTTTTGCACCTTCTTTGGACCCCACATGGCACCCCAGCTTGGTCCCCAACTTCCTTCCCTTGTCACTTGCTACTCCCAGGGGCTCCTGAAGAAATGGCACAGGAATCGGCAGTGATTGGAAGTCTTTGAGCATCGCTGAACACCCAAGGTGATGCATTCAAATGGACAGCGTTCATTGCTCTATGTTCTGACCTGCTCATTCAAAAATCCATCGTGTTTTTTTTTTTTTTTTTTTTTAGGATTTTATTTATTTATTTGTCAGAGAGAGAGAGAGGGAGAGCACAATCAGGGGAAGAGGCAGGGAGAGGGGGAAGTAGGTTCCCCACTGAGCAAGGAGCCCGATGTGAGACTCGATCCTAGGACCCTGGGATCTTGACCTGAGCTGAAGGCAGACGCTTAACGCACTGAGCCACTCAGGCGCCCCTTCATTGTGTTATTGATACCTATAGCCCCCACTTGTCCCTCTTCTTTCTACCATGATTTGGGAAAAGACTTGGCAGCTAGTTGGGAGGTTGTGACCTTCCTGGAAATTGTCACCATCATATCAACTCTCAGCAGTGACTGAGCGCTTAATTTGTGCAGTTGTCTGCATTTTACCTGCATTCACTCATTGACTCCTTACAACACCTCTGTGAGGTGGGTCCGCCCCAATTCAGAGATGCAGAAACGTAGGCTCTGAGAGATTATGTGCCCAGGGCGGGAGAGCCAGGATCCCTGGCTCGAGAGTACATCAGGAGACAGGTGTGGCACCTCCCGGTGGGCCACAGGTGTCATCCTGAAAAGGCTTGGCAAACGGTGCCCCAGAAGACCTGCATCATGACAGCCCGTTCTTTCAAAAACATTTGCTGAGCGCCTTCATTGTGTCAGGAAGCTGCAGGGAGGTAGGAAGGGCATCCCCCGACTGGCGCTGGAGAAGTGGAAAGCTCCCTCCCACCCCAAGCAGGGCCAAGGGTGATCCTGGGGAGTTTGGTGTTAACAGGAAGCTGAACCGAGGGACCCTGAAACTTTATTTCCTTTCTTCAGAGCCTATGGGTCGATGTAGGACTTGGATCTAAGTGGCCCTTGAGCTGTGCCGTTTCTGGCCCTAGAGGAGAACCGCGCCTAGAGAGGCAGGTTCCCCCACTTGGAACAAGGTCCTGAGCAGGTCTGCAGTCTCCCACCAGGACAAGTGGATTTGCAAGGCCAGGGGCAGAAGACCATGTGGTGTTAGAAATGGCCCACTCTATTCATCGGCAAGGAGTCCTTTCTGGGAAGAGGGCGAGTGTGGACTGACGGTGACTAGCATGGATTTGGGGCCAAACAGACCTCAATTTGAATTTTAGCTCAGCCACTCCCTGGCCACACCGGGTCTCCGTTTCCTCATATGTAAAATGAGGTTAATAGTTGTACCTCCTTTTTTAGGTTGTTTCAGTGGGTAAATGAGTAAAGTTTGTAGCCCAGGACGGGCATAGAAATAAATGTTTATCACAACAACAACAATCGTGCAGGTATTTTGCCCCACGATGTTGTATTTGGCCTGCATGGACATCCTTCGTGTGAAGTCATGACACCAGGTAACACGTAGCACTTACTAAGTGCGAGGCATGGTTTTAAGAGCTTGACAGGCATTAACTAATTTAATTCCTACACCAACCTTATGATGTGGGTATTAATGATCGTCTTCATTTTGCAGATGAGAAAATGGAGGCACAGAGAGGTCTCTCCCAGAAATCTTTTGGGGGGGCCCCATATGGCTGCAGGCTGCTCATCAACAGAATGCTTTTGTTTGAGATGAGAACGTATTCTACACATTCAATGAAGGAGCCCTGATAGATGCCCCAACACTGTGAAACCTCTTCACAATCAGGTAAGTCTTTTTTTTTTTAAATTAAAAATTAAGAACTCTTGTCCTTCAAAAGACACTCTTAAAAGACTGAAAAAGATGAGCACCGGCCTGGGAGAAAATATTTGCAAATCACATATCTATAAAAGGTTTGAATGCAGATTACACAAACCACTCTCAAAAGGCAACAACAAGAAAACAAATAACCCAATTTTTTCCCCAAATAACCCAATTTTAAAAAATGGGCAAAGTTTGACACCTAGATTTCTTTCTTTCTTTCTTATTTATTTTCTATTATTATGTTCAATTAGCCAACATATAGTACTTGGCTCTAAGGTAAACTAGATGAGCGATTATTCTTAAGTTCATTATCCGTAAAATAAAGATGATGTGGCCAAATTCCCTGAGTTGCTGAAAAAGAAAATGTTACCATAAAAATTGAAGTATACTCTGAAAAAAAATAAAATAAAAAATGGGCAAAAGATTTAAACAGACACTTCAATCAGGAAGTTCAATGGAGGAGTGCCTGGGTGGCTCAGTCATTAAGCATCTGCCTTCGGCTCAGGTCATGGTCCCAGGGTCCTGGGATGGAGCCCTGCATCTGGCTCCCCACTCCGTGGGAAGCCTGCTTCTCCCTCTCCCACTCCCCCTGCTTGTGTTCCGTCTCTTCTCGCTGTGTCTCTCTCTGTCAAATAAATAAATACAATTTTTTTTTAAAAGAAGTTCAATGGATGGCAAATAAGCAGGTGAAAAAGTGTTCAATTGTCCTGGTTTAAAGGCGAATTCAGTCCACCTGGAGCTGCTTTGCACTCCCTGGAAGAGCTACAATGTAGACAATGGAGCTCACAGGTGTTAGCAGGAGTGTGGAGGAATCAGAGCCCCCTCCCCGCCCCGCTGGCTGGAACACAAAGCCGTAAAACCGTTTTTGGAAAACAGTTTGGCAATTTCTTAAAAAGCTAGATTTACATGTATCTTAGGATCGCAGCTATGGTCAGGTAAAGACTCCTCGGTATTTATCCAAGAGAAACGGAAGCGCATATCCATGGGAAAACTTGAACCCGAACGTTCACAGGAGCTTTATTTGTAACAGCCCATCCAATGACTGGATAAACAACTTTTGGTATAAAAAATATATGAAATTAGAGGAAATGCAAACACACCCCTATCGACAGAAAGCAGATCGGTGGTTGCCTGGAGACGAGGGGCGAGGAGTGAAGGGGGCAGATTTCAAAGGGGCAGGAGGAAATGTTAGGAAGGATGGGTAAGTTTACTATCTGGGGAGGCAGTGGCTTCACAGGTGTATACATTTCCCCAAACTTACCCCGTTGTAGGCTTTAGAGATCTTCAGTTTTTGTCTGTCAGTTATACCTCAATAAAACCATGGAAAATGAGATTCATATGTGAAGAGTGGGGGGTTTGAGTGCTGTTGGAGGCCCTGAGTAGTTCAACTCTGGCTCCCTCTAGGTTACTCCTTATGAAGAAACTGTTTTTTAAAATTAAATCTCCAATAGAGGCCAGGCCCTCCCTGTACTAGGCACTTCCGCTTTGTGTTCTCGGGACCCGGGAGGAGCCTGTGCAAGCAGGTGGCCCCCAAAAGAGCATGGGGTGGGGAAGGGCTTGGGGAAATCCCTTCCCATCACCATTCAGCTTTCAGCTTTACAGGTGTGTTGTCCTGGCCCTTTTAGAAAGCGAGTTCCATGGAGCATTTCCCTAAACCTCCTTCTAGACGCTGGGGGAAGCTGAAGGATCAGTGTGTTCGAGCGAGACTGGCAGTTGGCCGCGCCAGCCTCCCTCTCGGCTCAGAGCTAAGCCAGGGATGGGGAGTCTCAGGGGGCAGGGCCCTGGGTATTTGCTCCGTGTGCTCGTCATCTCCCAGCTCCCCGGGGACGTGGGGCTGTCTCACGCATATCGCAGCCTGTCTACTGTGAAGGCAAACTCGGCAGGCAGACTGGGCTCGGCTGAGACAATGCGTCTGTTCACGGTCTGGTGCTCTTGCCCTCCCTGCACCAACTCAAGTGAGGATTTTTAATGATGCTCAGAAATGGTTTGCAATGGAAATCACCACTGGATCCCACCCACAGCCTCTTGGTATACGTGTGTGTGTGTAGGATACAAACCCAAGGCAGATGCCACTTGGCTCCCGACCCACCTCCAGGGGCAGCTGTGCAAGTCTCCCCTCTCCTGGCTCGCCAGTCCTTGGAAGGCCCTGCTGGATGGATGGATAAAGGCGGGCTCAGCAGGAGCTGAGCTGTGAGTCTCCAACTGGACCAGCTGACAGTGTAGACAACAGAAGGAACGGGCTCTGAAGGCAGGAGGGACTGAGGGAGTGACGAAATGAGCGTGGGCGTGAGTCCCAGAGTCCTTCCTATAACCCCAAGCACTGCTGGCCTCCTCACATCAGAGGCCATGCTGCACAGTGGAACACTTTCAGCAACTTCCTTGGCCTCCACCTAATAGACGCCAGCGGCATTGACCACCCCGCTGCCCCCACCAAAGGCAGGACAAGCAAAACTGTCCCCAGACATTGCCAAATGTCCCTTGGGGGAGAGATCATCCCGCTTGAGAGCCACTGAACTAACCACCTTGGACCTCGGTTGAATCACCTGTGAAATGGCCACACTGGATCTCCTTGAGGGCAGAGGGTTGGACTAGACCTGCACCGTCCAATATGGCAGCCGTGAGTCACACTGGGCTACTGAACACTTGAAACGCAGCTCATGTGACAGAGATATCCTGTGTGTGGAAAACACAGGCTGTATTTTGAAGACTGAGTATGATAAAAATCATGCAAAATATCTCATTCATAATTTTCATATTGCTTCCTTGTTGAAACGATATTTTGGGTGTATAATAAACTAAAATATGTTATTAAAATTAATTTCACAAGTTCCTTTTTACTTCTTAAAATGTGGCTAAGAGGAAATCTATGATGGCTTACGCGTCTCACACCGCATTTCTATCAGGTGGTGTTGGTGTAGAGAAGAGACAAATGTGAATCGAAGAGTCACCAGAGAGAGTCACCGAGAGGATGTGCTGCTCATAAGGGCCGGGAAGACACAGTGCTTGGAGCAGTGGAAGACACTGACAAGAAATGCCGTGTGGCAGATGAGAGCATGGTCGAGGGGATGCCAGGGGTCAGGGGTCTGGGCTCAGGGAAGGCTGCCCTGAGGAAGTGATGCTACAGAGGAGCTCTGGGGGAGAAGGAGGAAGAAGAGCACTTGGTGCAGAGGGGACAGCTAATGCCAAAGCACTGAGCTGGGTGGGAGCACAGGGCAGCTGAGACAGCATGGTGGGGAGTGGGGCAGACCATGCAGGGCTTCCTGGGCCGGGGTGAGGAGCTAGTCTCCATCCTGAAAGCAGTGGGAAACTGTCAAAGGGATTTTAAACAGTGGGGTGACATGATCTGATTTGCATTTTAAATACACAGTCTATCTTTGCTGTTTTATCTCCTCTCCTAAAAGGTCACAGAAGGTTCTGGAACAGGCTGCTGGGTCCAAATCTGAGCTCCATCACTTGCTACCTCTGTAATCTTGGCTAAGTAACTTAAATTCCCAGTGCCTCAGTTTCCACATCTGTAAAATGGGGATGATGATGAGAACAGCATTTACTTCGTAAGGTTGTTAGGATGTTTAAATGAATTATTACGTGGAGAACACGTAGAACAGAGTCGGGCACCGTAATCACTTGGTGTTATTCGATGTTAACTTTCTGATGGTGGAACCCTCGACCTCAGAAGTCTCAGCTTTTCTTGTTCTGAGGGACACAGGGAGAGAAGTCCACCAAAGACCATGATCCCAAGTTCTCTCCCACAGCGGGATTCCTTGCAGTTCCTCCCAGCACTGCGTCTTTTTAAAGCCAGTCTGAATAAAGAGGTGCCATCCTAGCAGGAAGGAGAAGAATGAGCTTCCCTTGGTTCTTGTCCCCCCACCCCCCGAGAGCACCCCAAGCTGCCAGGTCAAGGCGGGGAGAAGGCACATCTTTCACAACTTCATGCACGTATTTGGAAAAGTCCTTGATTGTTAAGTTCTTTGACCATATTCCAAGAACCCAGCAGTACCTCCTCAGAGGGTGACCCCTGGGAGCCAAGACCGGTCTAGGATATGTTGCAAATTGCCCAAGGGTTTATAGCAGCTTTGGCAGCCTGACATGTGTACACAAGAGCTCAAAATCTTGAAAATCCATCTGGGTACTAAGCTGGGTACCTCTGGAGCTCTGCAAGCTAATTCGAGCAGAAGCTTCCTAGCCGTGCTTAGCTGCGAGCCTGACTTGCCATAAGTGGATAGCTTTGGGCAACTCTCCATTGCGCCCGTCTCCTGGGAGGATTAAGTTCATGCTGTGTGCGCCAGGGGCAGGGGAAGAGAGGCTCCTGTCAGCCTTGACCCAGGGAGACCCAGACTTGTCCATTCATCTTCTTCCTCCCTATACAAACAAGAACTAAATTTGGTCTAAGCTTGCTTAGGAATTTTGCTCACCTTGAGATAGACCTTGGGAGCTTAATCCTTTGGGGTCCCAAGGGATTCTGGATCAACTTCATGCCTGGGGGTAGCATGATCCAGTGTGGTGGGGCAGCTCCAGGCACAGCCTCCCTGTATGACAGTTTCCCAAGCAGAGGGGAAAGGGTTGTGAACAAACCTCTTTGCACGCTGTGATAGAATAAGAAATAGATTTGCCTTTGTGTCTGCTCCTGTCACAGTGTTCTAAAACCCTTGTAATTTCCTGAGGGGTAGTGGTGCTAGGTCTTTGACCCTGGGTCCTGACAGAAGAGCTTCTAATACCCTTGGAATCTCGGGGTGATGAGAGTGTCTTTTTTATGTTAATGAGATGACTGGTGGCTGGGGTCCCCTAGATTGCACCGGGATGGGGGCTGGCCACCAGAAAGATCAAGTCATGATTAGAAGCTGGGAACTTACAGCCCCACCTCTAATCTCTGGGGAGGGACAAGGGGCTGCTGATTGAATTAATAATTGATTATGCCCACGTGATGAGTGCCCCATAGCAATCTCTAACCTATGGAGTTCAGAGAGCACCTGGGCTGGTGAACATGTGAGGTGTGGGGAGGGCAGCACACCTGCAGAATGAATGGAAACCTCACGCTCCCTCTCCACGCCTTGTCCTATGCATCTCTTCAGCTGGCTGGTCACCTGTATCCATTGTAATGTTCTTTATAATAAGTCAGAAAGCATCGATAAATGTTTCCCTGAATTCTGTGAGCCATTCTAGCAAATTATCAAACCCAAGGAGGGGTTCTAGAACATTTATAGCCAGCCAGCCAGAAGGATGGGTGACAACCTGAGACTTGCAAGTGAGTCCGAGCCGGCGGCCAGTGGGACTGAGCTCCTAACCTGTGGGGTCTGCCCTAACTCCAGGCAGAAAGTGTCAAATTTGAGTTAAATTGTAGGACGACCATCTCAGTGTCCACTGAGAACAAGAGAATTGCTTGTTGTAGAGAGGTCTGGTTGAATTGGAAGTGTTCTGAGAGCCAAAGAAAACAACTTTCTTTTCCATGTTCTCTCTTACCAGAGAACTTTCCTTAAAGTGCCCAGCAGACCTTGTCTTGTGTCTGTTGGTCAGGACCATGTCACCAGTGCACCCCAGAACAATCCCTGGAGTTAGGATGGCCTGGCTGGGTTAGACCAGCCATGACGCATGCCTGGGGGCCAGCCAGGCTTTGGTGGCAAAGAAGCCCTGGAGAATGGATGCTGGTAGGAACTCTATTGTCCTGCAGAGCCTTTATCCCAAGAGCAACAGGGAGCCATTGTAAGGCTGGATGCAGCAGAATGACATGATCAGATTTGTGTTTTTAAAAGACACTCGGGCAGGAGAGTGACGAATGGGTTGAAAGGAGGCAAGAACAGAAGTGGGGAGATTAGTTCCAAGCTGTCCAGGCTTTTATAACAATGAATAAAGTCAGCTAGGATTTCATTCTAGCTACACATACTTTTTGTTAAGACTTGACTATTTCACAGGATAATGCTTTGAAGAACCTCCTGATAGATTTTCCCTTCTTAGCAATTTACTTTTTTGCTCTCTTGCAGCCCTTAAAACTGGGCTAGGAGACCAAGCTCATTCCCAGGAAAGAGGAGAGAGGCTACTACCTACAACAAAGAAATCATTGCTTGCCCTAAGTTTCAAACTAGACTTCCTATGTCCATGGAAAGACAAGAGTCTGGAACAGGAGTCAGCAAACTGTGGCATGCAAGTCAAGTCTTGAAAGATTTGCCATCTGGTCCTTTATGGAAATGTTTGTTGTCCTAGTCTAGAAAGGCAGACTTTGGAGAGAGGAGGCATTTTCTTGGAACATCTAAAGCTAACTTTTTCATATAAAGATCCACAGCTTAGAAGAAGTACCACAGAACAGGAGGGACTAGGATCTATCTTTTTTTTTTTTAATGATTTTTTATTGTTATGTTACTCACCATACATTACATCATTAGTTTTTGATGTAGTGTTCCATGATTCATTGTTTGTGCATCACACCCAGTGCTCCACGCAGAACGTGCCCTCTTTAATACCCATCACCAGGCTAACCCATCCCCCCACCCTCCTCCCCTCTAGAACCCTCAGTTTGTTTTTCAGAGTCCATCGTCTCTCATGGTTCGTCTCCCCCTCCGGTTTCCCCCCTTCATTCTTTCCCTCCTGCTATCTTCTTTTTTTTTTCCTTAACATATATTGCATTATTTGTTTCAGAGGTACAGATCTGTGATTCAACAGTCTTGCACACTTCACAGCGCTCACCATAGCACATACCCTCCCCAATGTCTATCACCCAGCCACCCATCCCTCCCACCCCCCACCACTCCAGCAACCCTCAGTTTGTTTCCCGAGATTAAGAATTCCTCATATCAGTGAGGTCATAGGATACATGTCTTTCTCTGATTGACTTATTTCACTCAGCCTAACACCCTCCAGTTCCATCCACGTCGTTGCAAATGGCAAGATCGCATTCCTTTTTATGGCTGCATACTAGTCCATTGTGTATATATACCACCTCTTCTTTATCCATTCATCTGTCGATGGACATCTTGGCTCTTTCCACAGTCTGGCCATTGTGGATATTGCTGCTATAAACATCGGGGTGCACGTACCCCTTCGGATCCCTACATTTGTATCTTTGGGGTAAATACCCAGTAGTGCAATTGCTGGATCGTATGGTAGCTCTATTTTCAACTTTCTGAGGAGCCTCCATACTGTTTTCCAGAGTGGCTGCACCAGCTTGCATTCCCACCAACAGTGTAGGAGGGTTCCCCTTTCTCCGCATCCCCGCCAACATCTGTCGTTTCCTGACTTGTTAATTTTAGCCATTCTGACGGGTGTGAGGTGATATGTCATTGAAGTTTTGATTTGGATTTCCCTGATGCCGAGCGATGTTGAGCCCTTTTTCATGTGTCTGTTGGCCATTTGGATGTCTTCTTTGGAAAAATGTCTGTTCATGTCTTCTGCCCATTTCTTGATTGGATTATTTGTTCTTTGGGTGTTGAGTTTGATAAGTTCTTTCTAGATTTTGGATACTAGCCCTTTATCTGATATGTCATTTGCAAATATTTTCTCCCATTCTGTCGGTTGTCTTTTGGTTTTGTGGACTGTTTCTTTTGCTATGCAAAAGCTTTTGATCTTGATGAAATCCCAATAGTTCATTTTTGCCCTGGCTTCCCTTGCCTTTGGCGATGTTTCTAGGAAGAAGTTGCTTTGGCTGAGGTCGAAGAGGTTGCTGCCTGTGCTCTCCTTTAGGATTTTGATGGACTCCCGTCTCACGTTTAGGTCTTTCAACCATTTGGAGTCTATTTTTGTGTGTGGTGTAAGGAAATGGTCCAGTTTCATTCTTCTGCATGTGGCTGTCCAATTTTCCCAACACCATTTGTTGAAGAGACTGTCTTTTTTCCATTGGACATTCTTTCCTGCTTTGTCAAAGATGAGTTGACCATAGAGTTGAGGGTCCATTTCTGGGCTCTCTATTCTGTTCCATTGATCTATGTGTCTGTTTTTTGTGCCAGTACCATACTGTCTTGATGATGACAGCTTTGTAATAGAGCTTGAAGTCCGGAATTGTGATGCCGCCAGCTTTGCTTTTCTTTTTCAATATTCCTCTGGCTATTCGGGGTCTCTTCAGGTTCCATACAAATTTTAGGATTATTTGTTCCATTTCTTTGAAAAAGGTGGATGGTATTTTGATGGGGATTGCATTGAATGTGTAGATTGCTCTAGGTAGCACTGACATCTTCACAATGTTGGTTCCTCCAATCCATGTGCATGGAACGTTTTTCCATTTCTTTGTGTCTTCTTCAATTTCTTTCATGAGTATTTTATAGTTTTCTGAGGACAGATCCTTTGCCTCTTTGGTTGGATTTATTCCTAGGTATCTTATGGTTTTGGGTGCAGTTGTAAATGGGATCGACTCCTTGATTTGTCTCTCTTCTGTCTTGTTGTTGGTGTATAGGAAATGCCACTGATTTCTGTGCATTGATTTTATATCCTGCTACTTTACTGAATTCCTGTATGAGTTCTAGCCGTTTTGGGGTGGAGTCTTTTGGGCTTTCCACATACAGTCTTATATCATCTGCAAAGAGTGAGAGTTTGACTTCCTCTTTGCCAATTTGGAGGCCTTTGATTTCTTTTTGTTGTCTGATTGCTGTGGCTAGGACTTCTAATACTATGTTGACTAGCAGTGGTGAGAGTGGACATCCCTGCCCCGTTCCTGACCTTAGGGGAAAAGCTCTCAGCTTTTCCCCATTGAGAATGATATTCGCTGTAGGTTTTTCATAGATGGCTTTTATGATATTGACCCTCTATCCCTATACTCTGAAGAGTTTTGATCAAGAAAGGATGCTGTACTTTGTCAAATGCTTTTTCTGCATCTATTGAGAGGATCATATGATTCTTGTTCTTTCTTTTGTTAATGTATTGTATCACGTTGATTGATTTGCAGATGTTGAACCAGCCTTGCAGCCCAGGGATAAATCCCACTTGGTCATGGTGAATAATCCTTTTAATGTACTGTTGGATCCTATTGGCTAGGATTTTGGTGAGAATTTTTGCAACCATGTTCATCAAGGATATTGGTCTGTCATTCTCCTTTTTGATGGGGTCTTTGTCTGGTTTTGGGATCAAGGTAATGGTGGCCTCATAAAATGAGTTTGGAAGTTTTCCTTCCATTTCTATTTTTTGGAACAGTTTCAGGAGAATAGGTATTAATTCTTCTTTAAATGTCTGATAGAATTCCCCTGGGAAGCCATCTGGCCCTGGGCTTTTGTTTGTTGGAAGAGTTTTGATGACTGCTTCAATTTCCTTAGTGGTTATAGGTCTGTTCAGGTTTTCTTTGTCTTCCTGGTTCAATTTTGGTAGTTGATACATCTCTAGGAATGCACCCATTTCTTCCAGGTTATCTAATTTGCTGGCATAGAGTTGCTCATAATATGTTCTTATAATTGTTTGTATTTCTTTGGTGTTGGTTGTGATCTCTCCTCTTTCATTCATGATTTTGTTGATTTGGGTCATTTCTCTTTTCTTTTTGATCAGTCTGGCCAGGGGTTTATCAATCTTGTTAATTCTTTCAAAGAACCAGCTCCTAGTTTCGTTGATCTGTTCTACTGTTCTTTTGGTTTCTAGTTCATTGATTTCTGCTCTGATCTTTATTATTTCTCTTCTCCTGCTGGGTTTAGGCTTTATTTGCTGTTCTTTCTCCAGCTCCTTTAGGTGTAGGGTTAGGTTGTGTATTTGAGACCTTTCTTGTTTCTTGAGAAAGGCTTGTATTGCTATATACTTTCCTCTCAGGACTGCCTTTGCTGTATCCCAAAGATTTTGAACAGTTGTGTTTTCATTTTCATTGGTTTCCATGAATTTTTTTAATTCTTCTTTAATTTCCTGGTTGACCCATTCATTCTTTAGTAGGATGCTCTTTAGCCTCCATGTATTTGAGTTCTCTCCGACTTTCCTCTTGTGATTGAGTCTAGTTTCAAAGCATTGTGGTCTGAAAATATGCAGGGAATAATCCCAATCTTTTGGTACCGGTTGAGACCTGATTTGTGACCTAGGATGTGATCAATTCTGGAGAATGTTCCATGGGCACTAGAGAAGAATGTGTATTCCGTTGCTTTGGGATGGAATGTTCTGAATATGTCTGTGAAGTCCATTTGGTCCAGTGTGTCATTTAAAGTCTTTATTTCCTTGTTGATCTTTTGCTTAGATGATCTGTCCATTTCAGTCAGGGGGGTGTTAAAGTCCCCCACTATTATTGTATTGTTGTCAATGTGTTTCTTTGCTTTTGTTATTAATTGCCTTATATAATTGGCTGCTCCCACATGAGGGGCATAGATATTTACAATTGTTAGATCTTCTTGTTGGATAGACCCTTTAAGTAGGATATAGTGTCCTTCCTCATCTCTTATTACAGTCTTTGTTTTAAAAATCTAATTTGTCTGATATAAGGATTGCCACCCCAGCTTTCTTTTGGTGTCCATTGGCATGGTAAATGGTTTTCCACCCCCTCACTTTCAATCTGGGGGTGTCTTTGGGTCTAAAATGAGTCTCTTGCAGACAGCATATTGATGGGTCTTGTTTTTTAATCCAATCTGATAGCCTGTGTCTTTTGATTGGGGCATTTAGCCCATTTACATTCAGGGTAACTATTAAAAGGTATGAATTTAGTGCCACTGTATTGCCTGTAAGGTGACTGTTACTGTATGTTGTCTGTGTTCCTTCCTGATCTATGCTGCTTTTAGGCTCTCTCTTTGCTTAGAGGACCTCTTTCAATATTTCTTGGAGGGCTGGTTTTGTGTTTGCAAATTCCTTTGGTTTTTGTTTGTCCCGGAAGCTCTTTATCTCTCCTTCTATTTTCAATGACAGCCTAGCTGGATATAGTATTCCTGGCTGCATATTTTTCTTGTTTAGTGCTCTGAAGATATCATGCCAGTCCTTGCTGGCCTGCCAGGTCTCTGTGGATAGGTCTGTTGCCAATCTAATGTTTCTACCATTGTAGGTTACATATCTCTTCTCCCGAGCTGCTTTCAGGATTTTCTCTTTGTCTCTGAGACTCATAAGTTTTACTCTTAGATGTCGGGGTGTTGACCTATTTTTATTGATTTTGAAAGGGGTTCTCTGTGCCTCCTGGATTTTGATGCCTGTTTCCTTCCTCACATTAGGGAAGTTCTCTGCTATTATTTGCTCCAATATACCTTCTGCCCCTCTCTCTCTTTCTTCTTCTTCTGGGATCCCAATTATTCTAATGTTGTTTCGTCTTATGGTATCGCTTATCCCTCGAATTCTGCCCTCGTGATCCTGTAGTTGTTTATCTCTCTTTTTCTCAGCCTCTTTATTTTCCATCATTTGGTCTTCTATATCGCTGATTCTCTCTTCTGCCTCATTTATCCTAGCAGTTAGTGCCCCCATTTTTGATTGCACCTCATCAATAGCCTTTTTGATTTCGACTTGGTTAGATTTTAGTTCTTTTGTTTCTCCAGAAAGGGTTTCTCTAATAACTTCCACGCTTTTTTCAAGGCCAGCTAGTATCTTTAAAGTCATGAGTCTGAACTCTAGGTCTGACATCGTACTAATGTCAGTATTGAGTAGGTCCCTGGCAGACCGTACTACCTCTTGTTCTTTTTGCTGAGGTGATTTTTTCGTCTTGTCATTTTGTCCAGAGGAGAATAGATGAATGAGAGAACAGAATGCTAACAGGTTAACAACATCTCCAGGAAATATACTCTATACAAATCAGAAAAGACCTGAAACGAGGGGACAAGAAAGGGAAAGAAAGAAGAAAGAGAAAAAAAAAAGGAAAAAGAAAAAGATAAAAACAAACAAAAACAGAACAAAACAAAACAAAAAAACAGAATGTGATCAAATATGATCAGGCTAGTGCATAGATCAGTGCCACACACTAGATTTTGGGTGTATTTTGGTCTGTTAGAAGAAAGTGCCTCCTAAAATTTTAAAGGAAGAAAGACATATATGTACAAAATAAGGGTTGATATAATGAAGGAATGGAAGATGAGTGTAAAGATGAAAATTATAAAAGATTTTATAAAAGGAATTGATAAGAAGTTGTTTTTAAAAAGAAAGAAGATTTAAGAAAAAAAGAAAAAAGAAAAAAAAAGGGGAGAGAATGTGATCAGGCAGGAGACTACAACAAAGCCATACACTAGTGATTTAGGGTATATTTTGATCTGTTAGAAGAAACTGTATCTCAAAATTTTCAAGAGAGAACAACTTATATGTATATGCCAAAAATAAGGGTAACTACTATGAAGGGATAAAAATATGACTCTAAAAATGAAAAATAAAAAAATGTTTTTTTAAAAAAGGGATTGATAAGATGTTGGTTGAAAAAGGGAAAAAGAAAAATTCAAAAAAAAAGTTAAAAAAATTAACTTTGAAAAACTAATGAGTTATGGTAAAAAAAAGCCATGAATTCTATGTGCAGTATTCCCCTAGCGCTGGAGTTCTCCCGTTCTCCTTGATCGGTAAACTTGGTCTTGGCTTGCTGGCTGTTCGTGCTGATCTTCTGGGGGAGGGGCGTGTTGCCGTGGTTCCCAAATGTCTTTGCCGGAGGCGGAATTGCCCCGCCCTTGTGAGTCCGGGCTAAGCAAGCTGCTCGGGTTTGCTCTCAGGAGCTTTTGTTCCCTGCAAGCTCTCGGTACAGCTTTGGAGGACCAGGGTGAAAATGGTGGCCTCCCAATCTCCGCCTGGAGGAGCCGAGAACTCAGGGCCCGCTCCTCAGTGCGCCCCCAGAGAAGAGCAGTCACTCCCGTGTCCCCGGTCTCCGGCCGCACTCCGTGCTCACCCGGCCTGTGACCGAGCGTTTCTCTCTCTGGCACCTGACCCCGTGTGCAGTCTCCAAACCCAGCAGATCCCTGCGGTGCGCTCCCGCACCGCTCCTCCCGGGGGAGGGAGGGGAGTCTCCCCGGCTCTGCCGCTTGTTGGGTCCCTGCTGGAGGAGCAGTGGCCCGACTGGGCCACGGATCACAGTCTATGGCAACCCCGAGCTGAGAGCCCGCGCCTCGGCCCCGTCTCTGCAGCCGGCTTCCCCGCTCCGATACCTGGGAGCTCTGCTGCACTCAGGCACCCCCGGTCTTTCTGTGACCCCGAGGGTCCTGAGACCGCACTGTCCCGCGAGGGCTCCACCCCCCGCTTAGCCACTGGAGCGACGTCCTTCAGCGGAGCCGACTTCTAAAAGTTCCGATTTTGTGCTCGGGGGCTCTATCACTTGCCAGAAGCGGCCGACGGAGGCCCCTCCCCCGCCGTCTATCCTCCCGACTATCATCTCGGATTCACTTCTCCGCACGTCCTACCTTCCAGAAAGTGGTCGCTTTTCTGTTCAGAGTGTTGTTACTATTCTTCTCTTCGATCTCCTGTTGAGTTCCTAGGTGTTCAGAATGGTTTGGTCCCTATTCAGCTGAATTCCTGAGACCAAACGAAATCCAGGTCTCCTACTCCTCCGCCATCCTGCCTGCACCTAGGATCTATCTTGAGGGAAGTTTGGCCACACAAGATTGTGGAATGTTCCTCTAGTGTTGAGGCAGGCAAGGCAGGATGGGCTTTAGATATGAATGTCCTGACTTACCCAGAGTCAGAACTCCCAGAGGCCCATGGGCATATATCTGGGGAAACCTCAAGGCATCCATTTGCATTTTCATGGGTGGCTCCAGTGTGGCTCAGAGACAGCAGAGGTAAGTGGCTGGGGGAGACTCCTTGGAAAGGTGGACGTCCAAGCAGCCTCACCTAATTCCATACACTATGGTCTCTGGATAACTTTGACATTTCAGGAAGGCCTCGCCTGATCCCCCTTCCTTATTCCACGAAGCTAGCTCCGCCGTTATATACTTACAAAGAGCTCCAGCCTTCCCCTTTCATAATGCTCATTACACTTGTAGTTATTCATGATCTGTTTAGCCTAGCAGACCGTTAGTTCTATGAGGCAGGTGCTGTAACTTGTTTGTGGTTTTATCCTTTTCATGTAACTCAGTGATACCACTGACTTGGTATGGCACGAAGGAATGGTGTGCCACGAAAGAATGAATGACTAGCTCGGAAGACCACTTCTTAGTCTATCCCTAGCTGTTTGATACTTTATTTTCTAGTAGCTCTTGGCACCATCCCTATGAAAGGCAGGATCCCCATTTAAGAGAGCAGAAGAGAAAACCATTAACGGAGGTGCCGCATTTGCAGGCAGCACTCAGAAACCACAGAAAGCCTTAGAGCAGTCTTGACATTTAAGCGTCTACACTGACATATGCCCATTACCGGACTCTTCAGTAAGCCGTGGCTGGTATCTGTGGCGAACGAAGGCTTTCCCCTGTCAGTGTCTAAGCGGAAGAGGTGAAGCCAACTGGCCATCATGTCGCTGACCCAATTAGCTTGAGGCATGACCCCTGTGTGGATGGACAGGAACAATGTGTTGTAGGGAGGCATTGTCTGGCAGCGGGGTCCTTGGACAAAGAGAAGTGGGGTGGGGATGTGACCAAATAATTCAAACATTTCTGTGCTTTTCTGTATGGGTGTTATACTTCGATTACAAGTTAAAAAATGCAAAAAGGAAAAGACAATAGTCTTGACAATTTTTTACCCAAATCAATAATAATAGTAAAAAACAACATTTGTTTCATGTTTGACAAGGGCTGGATGCTCTGCAAAACAGTTGGCCTGTGTTTTCTTGTTTAAGCCTGAGAACGGCCCTAGGAGATATTTATCATTAATTGGAAAACTAGGTAATGAACACTGCTTGTAGGAGACATTGCCCAGGCCCTGAGATAGAGCAGCAAGCAAGGGAAGCAAGGGCCTGTCCCCATGCAGCTCACATTCCAGTGGGTAGGTACCCATATCAGCCCCAACCTGTAATTAAAAAAACAAAAAACAAAAAACGGAGGTTCTGCTTAAATTCCGTTTCTGGTAATTGATCAGGCCAGGATTCATTTCCAGAAGTCTCTGACTGCAAAACTCCTAACCACTCTGCTGCTTTCTTCACGTTGATTCTCCCCAAAAGTTGTGCAGACAGCTCTCATAAACTAGCTCAGGGGTTCTTCAGGATATTGTAAGACAGACAGATCCTTTTTATTTATTTTTAAAGCAGAAAAGTATCGTGTCACTGCAGAGTGTGAGGGAGGGTAGGTTGAGGGGCTCCAACACTGTTTCGAGGACGCCCCTCGCTGACTGCTATCCTTGGTGTCAGCTTCCTTCTCTGGCAGGCGCTCCCCACGGAAGCCCCAGGCTTGCACCGTCCCTATGACTGGCCATCCCGAGACGGCTGGCGTACGCTTCTCCTCGGCTGTGGCACAAATCAGGACAGCGTCTGGCTTGGGGCATGTACCTTTCCCAGAATAAACTGCTCGTAAGGCCAAGGGTATGGGCATTCTTTTTATAATTTTATTTATTCTTTAAATTGTTATATAGTCAAGTGGCACAAAATTCAAGGTCAGAAGGAAAAGGCTACAACGGAAAGGTGCCCCCCCCCTTCCCTTAGTACCCAGCTTCCCTTCCTGGAGGTTCTTGTTCTTCGTGTACAGACAGCACTCGAACACAAAGGGGGTAAAGGCATTGCTGGCTGGCCCTGCTTAATAGATAAAGAAAGATGGCGGGGCTTAGCCTGAGCTTCCTGACACTGTGCTGCTCAAGTGTGATGGGACCCTGAAATATTTTCCCACTTCCGATGGAGGCCACCTTTCCATGAGTCCCCTCCTATTCCACGAACCCTGCTTTCCAGAACCTCAGAGAGGCCAGTCCAGTGATCAGAAAGAGTAGTCCCCGCAGGAGACAAATACATTGGTGTTCTGGGTTAAGTTCTGGGGTCTTGTGATTTGGTTTACTGAAGGCTGACCGTGGGGCTGGTGCTCAGACAAGAGTGTCGCTGGCAGGGGCAAGACCTAGGAATGGGGCGACCACTCTAAAGCACCACATTACTTCAGCCCCTGTGAGTTCTCCTCGCTCTTGGTGCCTGTTTCTCCCTAATGACTTTTTTTTTAAAGATTATTTATTTGTCAGAGAGAGAGAGAGAGAGCAGACGCAGGGGGAGAAACAGGTAGAGGGAGAAGCAGACTCCCCGCTGAGCAAGGAGCCCGATGCGGGACTTGATCCCAGGACCCTGGGATCATGACCTGAGCTGAAGGCAGAGGCTTAACCAACTGAGCCACCCAGGCATCCCTCTAATGACTTTTTAAATGACTTTTCAAAATACCCTAATTCTCTCCTATCCAGTTCCTATGCAGGTAAGAGACATTTGAAACATTGAGTTATTAAAGAACAGCCAGAGTGATTAGTTGTCTGAATCTTCGGTGAGAAGAAGCAGATCGATTCTGGTCACCCGCAATAGGCCATGTTCTGGAGAGTCAGTGAGCCAGTGTGCATTCCACAGGCTCACTACTGGGGGTTGATTTAGTGTTACCGTCGGGCCCTTTGGCAGGACAAGATCATTATTTCTAATGTCTGCTGAATGTATCTCTTCCCTCAGCTTCAAGAGGACCAAGAATATGTTAGAAATGGATATTTCTTGACCATCCTTTCGAGATTATGCATAGTATTTTACCTCCAACATATAATGAAATAATAAATATTCAAGGTCATAAAGTTGGCATGCTGTTTTGTTTTATCTTTTATTTAAGTGGATGTTTTCCTTTGCAATGAAACATTTTGTTGCCAAAGACCATTTGGCTCTGTTTCCATGCCCCCATCAAATTCTCCAGACTCTTGCTAACCCAGAACCTATTTCAATAGATCGTATGCATATTGGCATTCTGTGGGAACTGGGGTCACAAGAAAAGCTGTCCCTTTTCTTCTTGTGTCAATCCTCCAAACACTCTCCACATCTCCTGCCCATGGCTATAAGTTGTTGACAAAAGAGTGTGAGGGTTGGCACATAGCAAGAGTGGATGGCAGGTCAAACACTGACCTATTCCAGCATTCACCAGTCAAGAACCAACGTCTGAGATCAGAATTAATCAGAGACCGGCTAGAGATCCGGGACTCTCACAGGGTTGGCTGAAGAGTGCTGGCAGTGGAGGGTGGAGAAAATTCAACATGCTGCATTCAGAACAGAACACAAAGATGATTGACATGGGGTCCCATTTTGGGGACCCTTTGGTCTAGGGTGGGCGATGGAGGTTCATTCGGGAAATACTTATGGCACATCTACTATGTGCCAAGGACAGGGGAGACAGAGATAAGATGGGGGTCTGCTTGCTTGTAGCCCAAAACTTGAAGGGAGACAGAAATGTAAACAGAGATCTGTGACCCCAGATGGGAAGTGAATGCCAAGGGCTCTTGGGAGAATGGATGGGGGCCGTGGAGGATCAGAGATAGCTTCATGGAGGAGGTGACAGAAGCCTTGAAAGATGAAAAGGAATTTGTCAGGCACACGAGATAGGAAGGACATTGGGGTAGAAGTTGCCGGGAGGAAAAAGCATGGAGAAATAATAAGTGTGAATGTTCGGGAATAACAGTCATGATAATACTAGCTGACATTTCTGTAGCGCCAACATCAGGCACTGCTCTTAGATTTCAGGGATACTGGCCCACTCAGTCCTTCTGCACAGATGGGACTGGACCATGTGCCTGTGATCGCAGAGTTTATTAGTGGCAGGCTGGCTCTGGAGTTCGTGCCCTTCACCACCACACTCTGTCACCATGAGCCCTGAGCCCGTGACACAGGAGTGGAGGGACGCCATGGAAATGACAGCGGCACGTATGTCAGGGCTGGATGGTGGCGAGCATTGGCTGCCGTCTGCCCGAGCTGAGACTTTACCCTGTAGCAGAGAAGGAGTCTGCGTAGGACAGCTTGCAGCCTGAGTGTGCTTTGGACAAATCACCTTGGCATCTGTGATGGTGACCTAGAGCCAAGGAACCTGCAGGTTGGCTTAAGGCAGCTGGGCAGCTGCAGGTGTCCAGGTCAGACCCGGTGACACCTGAAGGGCAGGAGCCGTGGGCTGAGAGCTTTTTAAGGAGTAAAATGATCAGGCTTAGGGGAACAATTGGATACAGTGAGGTGACAGGGGTTGTCAGAGGCTGAGGCTTATAGCTGCTTCTCTGGGCTGTTGCCCTGTGGGGATTCTATTCCTCCATTGACGTGCTGCTACGCGCCTCCCCCCCCCAGGCTGTCCCAGTGTGGACCAGTTAGCTCCCTTTAGTCCCACAGACCCCAGCCTGCAGAAATAACAAAGGTGCGGAGGCCTGCGTGTGACACAGAGGCATCAGAGCACAGGGTTAGCTCTGTCCTCTCAGGGGGTCTGAAGCTCTTCCCACTGCAGAGTCTGCTAAACCCAGATCCTCTTCCCCCAACCCCCCAGTCTTGGGGCCCCAAGTCCTCATTTCCTCCCACCCAAGAAAGCAAAAATATAGTTGGCATTGTTCTAGCTTCAGCACCCTAGGAACACTTAGTATTTTCTGGCAACGCAGGTATCTCTTCACTGTTTTGACCTCCCCTTGCAGACTAATTTCTTAGCCTCACCTCTCCATACCCAAGAGGCTCATTAAAGCATTACCCGAACAAGAGAGCGAATCTCTCCCAGAGACGAATTTTGCTGCCACCCCTGGAATGCAAAAACAGCCACAGGCATCTCTGAAAACTGCAATGTTTTCATTCCTCCCATAATATTAAATATTACAAAAAAGGCCAAGAATGGAGACCATCTGATTTCTCTCATTTGTCACCGAACAAACACTTACTGAGGGAGAATTTCCACCTCTAGTAACAGGGGGTCAATCTTCTTGCTAAAGATGGTGAGAAACGCTGGACAAACCAAAAAATGGTCTGTTGTATCGAGAGCTCAGCCAGCTCTCGTCCAGGCTGCAGGCCAGCTCCAGACCACCCTGGTGGCCCAGAAAAATCTCAATTCCTGCAACTGGATTAAGATGGTCCTGGATTGCTAGTGCCCCCACCCCTCGACTTCACCCCCTGAGCACAGGCAACAGCAAACATAAATCTTCTCTGGTGGAAGGGATCATCATCTGAAGCCTCAAGTTATGCCTACAAACAATTTTTCTAATACAGCATCCAACATTCAAATCAAAGTAAACCAGGCATATCGTGGAGTAAACATGATAATATGGCAGAAAGAAAGACAAGAGAAATACAGAAGTTCGGATATAAAAATATCAGACACAAATTTAAAATAGTTTTTGAGGGGCAGCTGGGTGGTGCAGCTGGTTAAGCATCCGACTCTTGGTTTCAGCTCAGGTTTTGACCTCAGGGTCAATGGGCTCTGCGCTCAACGTGGAATACGCTTGAGACTCTCTCTCCCTCTTCTTCTGCCCTTCCCCACCCAAATAAATAAAAATAAATCCTAAAAAAATAAAATAAAATAGTTAAGTAACTATTATTATTATTATTTTTAAAGATTTTATTTATTTACTTATCTGACAGAGAGACACAGCCAGAGAGGGAACACAAGCAGGGGGAGTGGGAGAGGGAGAAGCAGGCCTCCCGCTGAGTGGAGAGCCCGATGTAGGACTCGAACCCAGGACCCTGGGACCATGACCCGAGCCGGAGGCAGACGCTTAACGACTGAGCCACTCAGGCGTTCCTTAAGTAACTATTATATGTGAGCCTTTCATGCTAGGCATTGAGGATAAAATAGGGAGCGAACAGAACATAATTCCTGCCCTTATCGTGCTTTATAGTCTCCTCGGGGAGACAGACATTAAATAAATCACCCTGTGGTGGACTGATTGCAAAACTGGGTCCAGTCCTGAATGTACGGTGGTGCCTATGGTTACTGTGGAAAACCATATGGAAGTTTCTCAAAAAATTAAAAATAGCAATACTATATGACCCAGCAATTCTACTTCTGGGTATATACCCCAAATAATTGAAAGCAGGGTCTCAAAGAAATATTTTTACACCCATGTTCTAGTGGCTTTACTCACAATAGCTAAAATGTGGAAGCAATCCAACTGGCCATTGGCAGATGGACGAATACACAAATTGGGGTATATATGCAAAGTGGAATATTATTCAGCTTAAAAAGGAAGGAAACTCTAACATGCTACAACATGGATGAACCTTGAAGATGTTTTGCTAAGTGAAATAAGGCAGTCACAAAAAGACAAACACCTTATGATGTCACTTACATGAGGTATGTAGAGTCACCTAAATAATAAAGACAGAAAGTAGAAGGGTGTTTGACAGGGGCAGTGGGAGGGAAGAATGGGGAGGTATTGTTAATAGGCATCGAGTTTCCGCTTTACAAGATGAAGTCAGTTATGGAGACAGATGGTAGTGATGGTTGCACAACAACATGAATATATTCAATACCACTGAACTGTACGCTCAAAAATGGTTAAGATGGTAAATTTTATGTTAAGTGTGTGTTTTTAAAAAAGATTTTATTTATTTGAGAGTGAAAGAGAGCATGAGCTGGGGGAGAGGCAGAAGCAGACTCCTTGCTGAGCAGGGAGCCCGTTGCAGGACTTGACCACAGGACCCTGGGATCATGACCCAAGCCAAAGTCCAACGCAACCGACTGAGCCACAGGCGCCCCATATTTTAAGTGTGTTTTAACACATTAAAAAAGAAAAAAAGAAGACAATGGACCCATCACACTCTTCCCTCTATCCACAGCCTTTGTGGTACGAGTCTTCAGCCCCCTGTTGGGGAAGGATTTCCCCTTCCTCCGACTGAGCTAGCACTGCATTTGCTTCAGCAATAGAATGAGACAAAAGTTCTTAGAGTTTTCTGATCATTTCATTTCCAGAAGTATTTGTGGGTTTTGTTCTGATGTTTGTGGTGTCTGCTGGTTTTACTCACTGATTTTTTTTAATGCTTTGTTTATCTATGATTATGTGCTGGTCAATGTCCTAAGGCATGGACAGAGATTGGCAAACTTCTTCCGTAAAGAACCATGTAAGTATGTTAGGCTTTGCAGGCCATATACTGTGTCACTCCTTTACCTTTTCTTCCTCCTCCTCCTCTTTCTTGTTTTTTTTTTTTTTAAAGATTTTATTTATTTATTTGAGAGAGAGAGAGCACATGAGAGGGGGGAGGGGCAGAGGGAGAAGCAGACTCCCTGCTGAGCAGGGAGCCCGATGCGGGACTCGATCCTGGGACTCCAGGATCATGACCTGAGCCGAAGGCAGTCGCTTAACCAACTGAGCCACCCAGGCGCCCCTCCTCCTCTTTCTTGTAACAACCCTTAAACATACGAGAACTGTTTTAGCTTGTGGGTCTTACAAAAACAGGCTGCAGCCCAGATTGGCCTGTGGGCTATAGTTTGCTACCATCTGGCCTAGGATGTCTTTCTCCAAAGAGTTTTGTGTTTCTTTCAAGTGTGTAGGGGCATTATCAGTCTGGAACTACTTTAATTAAATGTATGGCTTATTTTTTTATTGGACCACTTAGGTGATGTGAATAGGGGCTTCCAGTACATGAGGGCAGTTTACTTTTTTTTAAACCCAGTATATAGGTAATGTACAGTGTTACATTAGTTTTAGTTGTACAATATAGTGATTCAACAATTTTGTATATTACTCAGTGCTCAACATGATAAGTGTACTCTTTTTTTTTTTTTAAGATTTTCTTTATTCATTTTAGAGACAGAGAAAGAGCGTGAGCAGGGGGAGGAGAAGGGGGGAAGGGAGAGCGTCCACAGCAGACTCTGCACTGAGCATGGAGTCCAATGCGGGCCTTGATCTCAGGACCCTGAGATCATGACCTGAGCTGAAAGCAAGAGTTGGATGCTTAACTGACTGAGCCCCCCAGGTGCCCCATGATAAGTGTACTCTTAATACCCTTCACGTATTTCACCCATTCTCCCACCTCTGCTCTGGTAACCATCAGTTTGTTCTTTGTACTTAAGAATCTGTTTTATTGTCTTTTTGTGGTGGTTGTTCATTTTGTTTCTTTTTTTTTTTTTTAAATATTTTATTTATTTATTTGACAGAGAGAGAGAGACAGCGAGAGGGGGAACACAAGCAGGGGGAGTGGGAGAGGGAAAAGCAGGCTTCCCGCCGAGCAGGGAGCCAGATGCGGGTCTCGATCCCAGGACCCTGAGATCATGACCTGAGCCGAAGGCAGCTGCTTAACCAACTGAGCCACCCAGGTGCCCCGTTCATTTTGTTTCTTAAATTCCACATATGAGTGAAATCATTTGGTATTCATCTTTCTCTGTCTGACTTATTTCACTTGGCATTATACCTTCTAGGTTCATCCATGTTGCAAATGGCAAGATCTCATCCTTTTTTATGGCTGAGTAGTATTCCATTGTATATATACCACATCTTTATCCATTCATCTATGGATGGACACTTAGGGTCCTTCCATATCTTGGCTATTATAGATAATGTTGTAATAACATGGGGGTGCATATATTTTTTTGAATTAGTGTTTTTATTTTCTTTGTGCAGATACCCAGTAGTGGAATTATTGGATCATATGGTAGTTCTCTTTTTAATTCTTTGAGGAACCTCCATACTGTTTTCCAGAGTGGCTGCACCAGTGTGCATTCCCACCAACAGTGCATGAGGGTTCCTTTTTCTCCACATCCTCACCAACACTTGTTTCTTGTGTTTTTGATTTTAGCCATTCTGACAGGTGTGAGGTGATAGCTCATTGTGTGTGTATTTTTTTAAGATTTTATTTATTTATTTGAGAGAGAGAGTGAGCGCGAGCGGGGGGAGGGGTAGAGGGAGAGGGAGAAGCAGGCTCCCCACTGAACAGGGAGCCCGACGCAGGGCTTGATCCTAGGACCCTAGGGTCATGACCTGAGCCGAAGGCAGACGCTTAACAACTGAGCCACCTAGGCACCTCTAAGGAAGTTTTTAGAAATATTTTACACATTACTTTTGGTTGTTTGTAGCCTGGAGGACAGTCCAAATAACCTAGCCTGCTATAATGGAAACAGAAGTGTTGGATGAAAGAATTTTATTCTTCTAAAAATTACATTAGATAGCCTTTATGGGAAGAGTGACCTGAGAGACCATTTAAATTTGTTTCATTCAGTTATGTTAGTCTTAGTGGTAAATGAAACACGCTGTCATTAGGAGAGGGGTGCACAGCGAATGAAAGCTGAAAAAAATCAATGTGAATTTATGACCTTAAAAATAAGTATCTTTCAAGCTCTGTTACTAAAAGTGACCCAACAGTAGCAGAAGCACAGGGCCATGAAATATGGTTTTGCATATTTGAAACCTGCTAAGAGAATAGATTTTAAAAGTTCTCATCACAAAGAAGAAAACTGTAACTATGTGTGGTATGAACTAGACTTACTGTGATCATCACGCCATATATACAAATATCGAATCATTATGTTGCACACATAAAGCTGACATGCTGTTATATGTCTATTATACCTCAAGAAAACAAACAGACAAAAGAAGTTGAGACTTAACATCCAGATTTTGATGAATGAGCATCATTCTCTGCTTAAAGAAGTGGGAAAGATTAGAATGATTCTGGAAAATTCTGGAAAATTCCAGAAGCAAGGATAATTTCTGATATGTTTGGATTGAAAGGACTTAAAGAGGCTTTTACTCAACAAGTTGTGACAATCTGAGTGTAAAGAATAGAAATAATAGAAAGAAAAAATTATGACTGTAACTGTTTTGAAAAAATTCAGTACATGGAAGTCCACAAGTTCCTAATGACATTCAAAAGACAAAAGTTAATATAAAATGTACAGGAAAGTAGTCACAGTACAAAAGAAGGGATGGGTGTAATCAAATATGCTTAATTTTCATTCCTTATTTAAATGAGCATGAGAATCTTAATATTTAGAGTTTTTGGTGCTTTTTAACTACATGTTGGGTTATTAAACAAATACATTTAGTGTTTTAATCTAGGTAAGCAAGAAAGAATGAACACAAACATGCAAATGAGCCAAGAATCCTGGAAAAAATCAGAAAGGTACCAAGATCAAGAAGGAATGTTTGACTGAGTGTTGCTGGAGTGGGGGGTGGGTGGGAGGGATGGGGTGGCTGGGTGATAGACATTGGGGAGGGTATGTGCTATGGTGAGTGCTGTGAAGTGTGCAAGACTGTTGAATCACAGACCTGTACCTCTGAAACAAATAATGCAATATATGTTAAGAAAAAAAAAGAAGAAGATAGCAGGAGGAGAAGAATGAAGGGGGGTAAGTCGGAGGGGGAGACGAACCATGAGAGACGATGGACTCTGAGAAACAAACTGAGGGTTCTAGAGGGGAGGGGGGTGGGGGGATGGGTTAGCCTGGTGATGGGTATTAAAGAGGGCACATTCTGCGTGGAGCACTGGGTGTTATGCACAAACAATGAATCATGGAACACTACATCAAAAACTAATGATGTAATGTATGGTGATTAACATGACAATAAAAAATTTAAAGGAAAAAAAAAGAAGGAATGTTTGAAATCATGGGCGAATCAAAAGAACCAAGTTGATAAGGGGTCAGCAATTATTCTGCATCAGTGTCATTTCCAGTAGGATGGAAAAGAGTTCTAGGCTGATAAATTGGCCAAGTTTCTCAAAGAGGAGAAATGATTACACAGGCAGACTCTCATTTAGGTGTTCTTGCTAATTATGATGAGATTCTGACAAGGCCCACTTAAGTATTCCAATAATCCCAACAGAGCAGGTCATTAGATCACAATGATAATCAATTAGGTAACTCTGAACTTATGAAACTTAAGGAGTGTATCATATCTGGGAAAGAGAGGAAATGTCACAGATCTGAATTTTTCGTGAAATCAGTTCCCACTGATGTAGTGAGTGAAATTTTATTCTGAAAGAAGCGCAGGGCAATGACTGGGGACCCAGGTTTGAATCTCCTTGGACCATGCAGCCGGGTCCCATGTTTCAACCAAGAGCTAATAGGTTGACACCCCAGATTGTGCAAACTTAGCTTCTCTGAGGCAGTATTTGTTTCTTCTTTGAGTCTAATAAAAGATGACTATAACCCAAAGAATGTATACATCAGTTGTATCCAAAAGAAACATCTGCAGTGGTGGAAATAATCTATACTGATGCTCCCCACATACTAGCCACCAGCTACATGTAGCTACTGAGCACTTGACATGTAGATAATGGGAACTGAATTTTAAATTAAATTAAATTAAATTAAATTAAATTAAATTAAATTTAAATACCATATGTGGTTACTGGCTACTATATTGGAGAAAGCAGGTATAGATATTTTATCCGGCACAATTATTACAGTCATAGGAGGTAACCCCAGGAAAGGGGCACATTATTAAAATGTAAATCAGTGGTATTAGTGTTTTTTTAAATGTGTTTCAATATAACAGTAAGAATCAGATTGTGCATGTGATAATTTGGGGGTGTTTAAGATCTTTAAGAAAATCTGATATGAGGGCTACCATCTTAAACACTCAGAAGAAAAATGAGTCAGTAATCAGTTTTTTCATGTTTGTGGAAACCTCATTTTGATAAATCCATCTGTTGTGATTTGTATTTTGTGTGAGCCATGTGTGACTGAGAGGAATGCTAATGGTTTCAATGTATTAAAAGATGCTAAGTGCTTTGCAGAATTATAAGATCAATAAGCTGGATATTAAACAAAGGGAGTAGTGAGTGCTCCTCTCAAAAGCTCCTAGACACGTTTCTTCCTTTGGGTTTTCCTATCCTGACTCCTTCCATTTTGTGTTTCTAAATATAGATGCACCTAGCTTGAAGAAAACTCAGAATGCGGCTCTGTGACTTCCCACCTTGACCAGTTCTATCCCGGGATTGTAAATGTTTTCAGGAAGGTCCAGTGTTTTTAAGAAGACAGTGTCCTACTATTCTCTCTGCTTAGCCTTTGGAAGTGTACCCCGGTGGCTCACCCGGCTTTGTCCACGTGGAGCTCATCCTACCAGTAAGTTCTGCTGAAGACTCCGTTGCTGGTCCGTTATGCATTTCCCCACTCACAGGCTGGAGGCTGGCTCCGGAGCGGGGACTCTGGAGCCAGACAGATGGAAGGTTGAATCCCAGCTTTACCACTTAAATCTATGTGACCTACGGCTAATGATTCTGAGCTTGGTGATAATGATAAAAATAGCTACTTCTTAATGGGTTTTGTTAGGATTAAATGACCTAGTTAATGTAAAGCCCTTGGCATTATTATTGATTTCTCAATACATATCTGAATTCTGTGTACTCAGTGAATCGGCTCAGATCCTACCTCCACCCACAAGAATCATACTTATGGCCCCTATTGTCTGACTGACCCAAAATGATACGCCACTTTTCACTCTGACCAAGAGCATCCAACTCTGCCCTTCTTTTCGTAAACTGGAAATTGCAAATTCGGACTGTGTATTAAGCCTACTGTTCCCACATTTAGTTAGTGAGATTCTTCCCCTGTCTGTGACTTCTCTGTCCTCGAGCCCTAGCACTGGTAGGTGAACCCACTGTCAGAGAAAACAAACCACCAGAAGAAACTTGTGTGGACATCCCTAGCTGCCGCCAGCACCTTCCAGCATCTGTGGCTCTGGCCTCTGCTCTCTCCCCCTCCCCGTTCTGTGGATGCAGGGTTTGGGCCGCTGTCTCTGGCAACCCGTGCAAACACTTCTGGCTCCTTAGCTTATCTCCCCTCTCTCCGGCATCCTTCCCATGTTCCCACTTCATCATTCCCAGTGGCCAGCACGTGGGGAAATGGGTCCCTTCTCTGCTCCCTGTTACAGCAGAATTCTACTTAAAGAGTAGGATGTTGTCTCCACTTCCTCTTCTCCCCTGAGCTCTTGAACCCTCTCCAGTCAGGCTTTTGCCCCCAGGGGGACGAATCTCACCAAGGTCATCAGTGACCTCCCCACTGCTGTAGCCCAAGGTCAATCCTCAGTCTTGCCATACCTGACCCTTTAGTGGGTGTTGGCACAGCTGATCTCTCCCTTCTCAGGAAATGTTTCTCCCTCTGCCTTCCGGGGCACCCAGGTCTCCCCACCTCCCACAGCTGCCCTCGCGTCCCGGTCTCAGTCTCCCTCCCTGGCCCTCTGCATCTCCCAGCCTCTAAACGCTGTAGGCGGTCCAGGGCCCAGGCTTGGAGCTTTTCTTTCTTCCCCACTTGCTTGGTGGCCATGTCCAGGGAGGTTTCAAATGCCATCTGCATGTGGACAACTCCCAAGTATTGCCTCTCACTCAGGCCTCTCTCCTGGACTCTGCCTTAGGGGTCCAACTTCCTACGAGCCTTTTCCACTAGGCCATGTAATATCTCAAACGTAGAATGTCCCAAATGAACTCTTGGTCTGGCCCCTGAAGCCCGCTCTTTCTCATCTGAGTGAAGGCTTACTCCCTCCTTTTGAGTGCTCAGATCCATCCCCTTGGAGCCTCGGCTGCCCCTGGCTTTTGCTCACCTCACATCCAGTGCTTGAGGAAATCCCGTTGTCTCTACCTTCAGACATACCCGGATATGGCCACTGCTCTCCACCCCCACCCCCCAGCCCGCTGATGTCCCTGCATGGTCTCTCGGGAGTGTTCCTGTGTGAGCCTCTTTCCACCCTTGCTCCCTAGCACGGAGGCCGGGGGGGCCTGGTTAGGACCTAACCCAGATGTCATCATTCCTGTTCAGAGCCCTCCCCGGCTCCTGTCTCATGCAGAGTGACAGCCAAAGTCCAGGCGGTGGCCTCCGCAGCCCTGCATCGCTGGGCCCTGCTGCTCTCTGACCCCGTCTGCTGCCTCCTCCAACCCCACTCTGCTTTTTTTTTTTTTTTAAGAGAATCATATGGTGGCTTTATTCCTCTTGCTACTTAAAAATGGTGATGTGTTGATGGTTAGCATCATACGGGGAAGACCAAGTTCACACTTGGTCCTGCATCATCGGCCGCCGCGTGAGTCTTCTCTGTTGTCACTTGCCTCCACGGTGACAGATTAGGTCCCTGGGAATACTTCTAATGTAGAGGTCCTTAGGTTCAGTCGGCTGGGATGCCACTAGAGCACACTCTGACACTTGAGAGATGCCTCCAAGACCAAGGGATGTGTCTTTATTCTGACCATTCCGGATGTCCGAGCCCAGCTCCAACTTCCCTCTGGGATCACCGTGAACATGGTTGCCCCTCTCTCCTTCCCCCCCGGGAGAGGGCGCTGGGGGCTGGCTGCCGGCCATCTTTCTTGGTAGGGCAGCTCCAGGGGAAAGCACTCTCGAACCCTGGCCTCCCTGCTGCTCTTGACCGTGATGGAGGTGCTCTGGCTTGGGGCTTGCTTCTCACTCATCGCTGCAGCAACCTTCCCTGCGCCTCTGCTCTGTCTGTGTTGGCTTGCTTTTTGGCTGTTTCTTCAATATGCCAGGCTCACTCCCACCTCAGGGCCTTTGCACTTGCCATCCCACATATCTTACTCCTGTACATTTGAGGTTCTTTGGTCTCAGCACGGCTTTACTTGACCCCTGTCTTTAAAATGAGAACTCTCATCTCCTGATACTTTCTGTTGTCCTTTACTGCATTATTTGTTTATCCGTTTCTCTCAACTCCCATCCCTGTTGGAAGGTAAGCTCCGCGAGGGTCAAGATTTTCCAAGTCCTTGTATGTTTTAAAAATAATCATCTCTAAAACCAAGGCACATAGCAGGCACTCAAAATACTTATTGAACACACGAATGAATGAAGTTAACTGAGCTTAGTTAGCTCTTGTGACAGACAGAAATTCTTTGAAATAGGATTATTTTCAATTAATTGGTTAAAACCAGAGTTTTAAAAACTGTTTTTAGTATTTTGTGTAATTAGAGTCCCTTTCTGACAAGGTCTTGTATAATAGAAAAAGATCATTTTTGTGAGATGAAAAAAAAAGGCTGAAAAGAAACACTTTTAATTTTAAGTTGACAACATGAGACTTCTTCCTCTCTCCTCCAAGTCCTGTATAGATTGCAAATTGTTTTAAGAGGAGAATCACAAAATTAACATTTCTTTTGAATTCCTGCATCCGGACACACAGTGGCACCAAAAAAAATCATTGTAGTTTGAGTACGTTGTGATACGTTCAAGCTTCTCATGGTAGGGAAATGGCTTTACTGAGGTTATGCTTTCAGGCAAGACCACTGGGTGGTGGGCATTACTGAACCTCAGAAGCAGGTGGTTGGGGTGGGGGGGCTCCCCCTTTCACATAGGGGAAAACGACATTCAAAGAGGGTCACTCCCAAAGTCATTCTCTTTGTAAATGGAAGTCAGGATTCGAATGCTGATCTGAGCTTTTTCCAGAAGTCTCATACTCATGTCCAGCCTTGTACAGACATTTACAGACATTGTCAGGGAACTGATAGCCAGAGAGGAGGGGAGATTTGTTCAGTGTCTGAGGGTACATTGATCCCGGTGACTCTGTCCCCATGGTCACCCTCCTTAGCAGCCTCTCCGCCATCTGGCAGAGCTGGTCTGTCTTCCAATCTCCAAAATGGCTTTAACTTGTTATTGCTTTTCATGGCTTCAAGTGCAAGAGTACATTACCAAATAATTCAGAGATGTGTCCCATCCAAACTGATAGCTCCGCATAATGTCCCTTCTAAAGAAAGCCACCGCCATCAGCTTGAAATTACCCTCCATGTGTTTTTGCTCTAGACACACACAGTCCCAACCTGACAAGAGTCACACCGCATGCATCATTTGCTGACCTGCTATTTGCCCTTTCTGGTATCTTCTGGGAATATTTTCATGTCAATAAGTGGTCCAACTTCATTCCAACTGTGGCATACGATTCTACATATGAAGGCACCATGTGCCATGCTTTATTAAACTAATTCCCTCCTGATGGACATTTAGGTTGTTTCTTTGGGATACATTTCTATAGATTGCCCTCCAAAGTATGGTTTCAATTTTTTGTTTTCACCAACATGTAGACATAGCTCATTTCGTCACCCTCTCTCCAGTGATGTGCTTTAAGAATCTTTCCAGTGGGAAGAGAATCAGGACCCCAGGATCAGCCTGGGGTCCAGAGGGTCAAGGAGCTCATGAGACTTAGCAGGAATGCCAGAACACGATGGGCCGAGCACTTGAGAAAGAGTGTGAGGATGATGGAAACACCACCAACCTGGTCCATCATCTAGCCCCGGCAGAAGATTTCCAGTTCTAGATTCTTTTCACACAGTAACTCGGGGCTCTCCCCTGCTTAAAACCCTCTAGTGGCCCGTAGCTTTATCTAAGGACCTTCCTTCGCAGGGTCTACAAGGCCCTCTGGTGTGACCTCTGCCCCCCATCCTTAATTTGCACCGGAGTCCCACCACACGTTCCACGGCTCTGTTTCTCAAATGGGTACCCTGGGCAGGTGTTAGCACTTCCTGTGCAGTTAAGGGTTCTGCCTTCTATCTGTCCCCAGGCCCCTCTGTGAGTCAGGAACACCACCTTATGTTTGGAGATTATGCATGACCTGGGTTGTTGACCAAGGGGCAGCTCCAACGACACTCAGCACAACTTTGGGGTCCAGCTACTTCTGTACCATCATGGGTGTCCTGCAGGAGTTGTCATTGAAAGCTCCTTCCCAGAGAGTGGGGATGGCACTGTTTATGGGGCCCAGGACTGGCTCGATGATGGTCTCTGAGCCTTGGCTTGGTTTCTACGCTGCCTTGCCCTTGCCCAGGACCCACCAGTGTCCTCCATGGAGGATGGCTCCCGGTTCAGCTCCCCTCCCCCACTCAGTGCCCGGGAAAGGTGTGGTTGGTCTTTTCTCTCCTCTCTCCATTCCACAGCTAAGGCTTGAGTTCTGCATCCTTTCCTTTTGAAGTCTCAAGAGAGACTCTTTTTTCTCCCAGTAAAACCCCAATCTTGCAAATAAATAACTTTGGCTTTCAAAACTATTGTTTCTGACCCGGGATTCAACACAGAAACCTATTTTAAGAAGCTGAAAAACAGAGCATTAAATATTTGCTTTTGCATTCCTGATATAAAAGTTTTAATTATTTTTGCAGCAACCAGGATGCTTCTGACTGGTTTTTGAAACATTTACAGGTAAGGAAATACGGAAAAATAAAGGGCAAGGGTGATTATGTCTATATGTTATCATGTGACAGACAACTTTCTTCTTACCACGGGGCCTTTGCACATGCTCTGGCCTCTGGCTTGAATACTTTTCTTCTCCCTCTGCATGATGATGCTCCAAAGGTTCCTCCAGATCTCAGTTCAGTGATCACTCCCTCAGGCAAGCTGACTCTGTCTATTCTCTGGTTCCAAGACCTCTAAGCACCATAAACTCCCCTTCCTTAACATTTATCAGAGTTACAGTTTTACATTTGTTTTCATGGTTTTATGATTAAATGTCTATCTCACCACTAGATTGAACTGCAAGAGAATGAGGACCAAGTCTCTTTCCCTTCTAATGGATCCCCAGCATTTAGCACAAGGCCTGGTGTATTCTTTTTTTTTTTTTTAAGATTTTTATTTATTTATTGAGAGAGAGAATGGTAGAGAGCATGAGAGGGAGGAAGGTCAGAGGGAGAAGCAGACTCCCCGCTGAGCAGGGACCCCGATGCGGGACTCGATCCTGGGACTACAGGATCATGACCTGAGCCGAAGGCAGTCGCTCAACCAACTGAGCCATCCAGGCACCCGGCCTCGCATATTCTTGATATAAGAAAGCATAAGTGATTGAGAACAGTCACAAACCTTGCCCGTGCTATACCCAGGGGCGTGCTGGAGCTGGCTCATGCCTAGTGGTGGAACTGTCTGTGCATGTCTGTCCCCAGCTCCGCATCCCGTGATGTCACAACGGCCACGGAATCTGCTATGCTGGCAGTATTTACACCACAGAAATCAGCAAATGCTATGAGCCAGGTCTCCTTTGCTTCTCCTCACCCTCCATCTGTTAAATGTTTACCAGCTCGCCACGGGGTACATCTGGTTTCTGGAAGTTTTTCTCCTTAACGTCTATAGTCACTTCCACACTTTTGATGCAGTTATGTCATTTTCATTTGCCCATGGTCAGTTCTTCGTCAGATTTTCTTCCAATGAGCATGCATCCTTTATTCTACGTAGGCATGCAATGTAAAATCAACCAGAATTGAAATGTGTGAGAGTTGAATGACTGCCATCATAGAACCTACAGATTTTGCTGCTGATCATTCCACCAAAGCGTGTAGGGATTTCAGGGAGCACATGGAGGCAGAAGGCAGACGTCCCTGTTTTCTCTGCTGAGAAACTACAGGTGTGTTCATCTAGTGGCGGCGTGAGGATATGAGACAGGCAGTGTGCAGAGGGGCAGGAGAGCTCCGCTCCGTGCCCCATTCCACCGTGTCAGGGCTGTGCAGCTCTGGGAAGTCCCCTAGTCTCTCTGGTTCTGTTTCCCCAAGTGAAACCTGAGAGGGTGGAGTTGAATGATTCAATTAAAGGCTTTGCTGAAAACAGGTGTGGGCAAGGTTAACCACGTAGCCTCCAGGTAGAGAAAAGTTGAAGGCTGTGCTTAGCACAGTTGGGTGGACTGGTGACACTCTGCTTGGGGACACCAGAGCACAGGTGAGAAAGACACCACTGTGCCTGCATTCCCCTGAGTCCTTGGGGGCAGGCAGTGGTGCGGTGGGGGCACCTGCCATGCACCAAACTTTGAGCCAGGTGCTTTGCTTTTTTTTTTTAAAGCACTCATAATTGGAGTATTTTTATTTTATGTACAATGAGTTGGCATTAAAGTAGGTATCTTGGATATCTGCAGTTAAGGTAGGTTATCCTGGATGACCAATTCAAGGAAGTTCACTTAATCCGACTTAATGAAGCCTATATCCCTCGCGTACTGACGGAAATACTGGGGCACATATTGAGGCCGTATTTCTGGATGAGACCGTGCCGGTTTGAGCAGACGTGGCAAGAACGAGAACCCTGGCCAGATTTCCTCGGGTGGCTCCAGTAGAGCTGCTGGTGACCCATCTTGCTCTCTCGGATGCAACGAGGCAAAAGGGAGGTGCTTTGCTTCTTAACTCCCTCATAATATTCCTGCCCCCAAGAGGTTATTCTCTTCACGCTGGGAGTGGGAGATTCAGGAAGGGGGATTGCAGCTTGATGGGAGGGTGACAGCCTGGTAAATTGGAAGTTTAAAGTGATGCATCAAGATACATTTCATAGTGAGGGGCCAGTCCCAGACGTTCATTTTCAAAGGTGGTATAATAAAATTGGCTCGATGACTCTTAATGCCCTCGCCCGTGGCAAGTGTCCTAAAAGGCCAGACTGCAACCACTGGTGGAGAAGACTTTTAGAGAGAGCTGTAGGTGGGCTGTAGGCCCCCCAACACGAAGGGGGAAAAGTGGGGGTCGTGGTGTAACCAAGAGGTACATCGGGAGTGGTCTGCCCCGGTGGGGAGAAGCATTTACAAGTGAAGGATGTCTGAGTGTTTTGTATACACCAGCTTTGGGCCATGTGCACAAGTGGCTGCAGATGGAGTCAGGATAGGTCCCATCTGACAGGTCTGCTGGAGGAACAGACACATGGGGGATGCTAGACCAAGAGAATGGCAGGTGAGAGTCCCTCTGTGATGGGTCGGGGGCCATCCCCGAAGAAACTACAGAAACACCCATCAAAGGAAGGGTCAACTTTAAACACCTGGCTGCCGCAGAGAGCCCCGAGGCCGCAGGCATCATGTGCATCAAATAAGAACTTTTCTGTCTTTTCCTAACCTGCTCCCTTCTCACTGCAGACCTCGGGCGGGGTGGGAGAGAGAGGAAAGAAGCCTGCCCGGGGCTTCCCACATGCACTGGTCTAAGCTCGGCAGAGGGGGAGCAAGTAGCTGTAATGTTTAATGGATTTGGAAGCGTTGATAACTGGACACCCGAATGAGTGCATGGGGCACCCTGTGTTACCCAAGAGGGACCGGAGCCGTGGAAGACAAGAATACAGTTGCTTTGGGCCATGAGTCCTGCTTGTTCAACACAGTGCTACATAAAGAACCTTCTAACAGTGAGAACTCTTTACCCCACTAGGTCCCAAGTGTCAAGAGCACCAGGTTGTGGCTTCTGTCTTGCTCATCCCTGCATCTTCAACACCTGGCGCATATACCATATACCAGCCCATAAATATCTGTTGAAGGAATTGGGGAGTATTAATAAAGCTGGTTGGGCTGCATTGTGAAGGGGTGAGTTTGTTTGTTTGTTTGTTTGTTTCTTTTTTTTTAAGATTTTATTTATTTATTTGGGAGAGAGAGACGGAGAGTGAGAGGGAGAGACAGAGAGTGTGCATGAGCCGGGGAGGGGCAGAGAAGCAGACTCACCACTGAGCAGGGACTCAATCCCAGGACCCTGGGATCATGACCTGAGCTGAAGGCAGATGCTTAACCGACTGCGCCACCCAGGCGCCCAAAGCGGTGAGTTTCTTGGGGGGAGCAGAATGGAAGCAGGTGGTCCCTGTGGTGGTCGTGCTTTGTGGAGGGTCTTGATTTGCTCAGAAAACTGGCCAGATGGTGCCTACGTTTCCTGTCTGCACTCTGGGTACATGGTCTAAGCTCTGGCACGGCTCCCTTACTTTAACAGTAAGGAGCTGACACCTAAACCCAGGATAAGGCCAGGGCGTAGAGAGGGTGTGCTCTTTGTCTCTGCTGTTGCTTTTTAGCAAAAATGAAATTATGGAGCAAAGTGCCAATCTTTGTGATTGGTGTTTACACATACTATCTCTCATCCTTGAAACAAACCTGAAAAGCAGGTATTATTTTTAATCCTTAACCTCAGGAAGGTTAAGTGATTTACCCAAGGCCACTACCCCAGCTAGCAAGTTGCCAAGATGGGAGTCAAGTAGAGGATGATTCTCTTTAGGAGATGGCGTGTGGGTTCTGTGATAACCTCTCCCTATTAATGAGGCGGGAAGCTTTCTCAGGCGCATGGGCCCAATGTTCAGTTGGTTTGGGGGAAATCATGTGTGGTTTGAGGACTGCAGGAGGCAGGTTTATGAGAGGAAAGAGGGTACACATTCTGAGCGCTTTGGGGCCAAGGAAAGCAAAGGTGTGGGAGGACTCAAGCCCCTTACCTGCCTCTGCAGGTGGGCACTGGGGCATGCTGGATGGCAATGGATTCAGGAACAGGAGCTAAAGCCCACTGTGTATTAGGATCTCTGTACATTTTGAGGAGCGGCCAGAGGGTTTCTCCAGGCCTGAGAAGGCATGGCAGTGGATATCAGGGCCACACCGCTGGGAGAGATTTAGGGTATAGATGCCATTATAGCCAAATATATCTCCTTTTATTTGCCAAGCACACCACAGGAAAGCACACGTCCTAAGCGCCCAGCTCAGTGACTTACTGCAAAGTGGGTGCTCCCGAGCGGCTACCATCCAGGTCAAGAAACAGACCATAGTGAGTGCAGACCCCCGAGTTCTGTTTCTCCCGGTAGTCACCAATCCCCCCACAGGTAACCGCTACGCTGCTTTCCAACCATAGGTAGCTTTCCCTGGTTTTGAAATTTCAACAAAAGGAACCACGCAGTACATATTTTTTGTGTCAGGGACTTCTCTTGGTCGGCATCATGTCTGTGAGGTCCGTCTCGGCCACTGCTTGCAGTAGGCTCCGTTCTATCGCTGTCCAGTAGTTCACTGCAGGGCTTGACCACTCTTTCTTTTTTCCATTCTACCAATAACATTTTTTCCCAGTCTGGGACTATGACAAATAAATGCTGTAGGGGTGCCTGGGTGGCTCAGTCGGTGAAGCATCTGCCTTCGGCTCAGGTCATGAACCCGAGGTCCTGGGATCGAGTCCCATGTTGGGCTCCCTGCTCAGCGGGGAGCCTGCTTCTCCCTCTGCTTCTGATCTCTCTCTCAAATAAATAAATAAGATCTTTAAAAAAATGCTGTAGACATTACTGTACCCATCTTTTGGCATGCGTATGTCCATTTTCTCTTGTGTGTACCTAGAAATGGAAGTATTGGGTCCTAGTGTACATATGTTCACCTTTACCAGATGGCACTGAACGGTTTTCTGAAGTGAATATACCAATTTACACACCCATCAGCTGTGTAGGAAGGTTCCAGCTTATTCACATCTTTGGCAATACTTAGTAATAGTCCATTTATCTATCCGTCTATTGTGTTCTGAGAGTTTTTACCATAAAGAAGGTTGGATTTTGTCAAATGCCCTTTCTGTGTCAATTGAGATGATTGTGTGGGTTTTTTCCTCTTTGTTTTACTAATGTGATGCACTACATTGATTAATTTTCTTATGTTGCACCACCCTTGCATTCCTGGGATAAATCCCTCTCGGTCATGGTAAATAATCCTTTTAATGCTGTTGGGTTGGATTTGCTAATTTGTGTTGAAGATATTGCATCTATAGTTGTAAGTGGCATTGGTCTGTAACTTCCCCTTTTTAATTTTTTTGGATGTCATGCTGGCCTCATAGAATGAATTAGGAAGTGTTCCCTCCTCTTCAATTGTTTGAAAGAGTTTGAGAAGGATTGGCATTAATTCTTTAAAGTGTGGTGGACCTAACCAGTAAATTAATTTGGGCCTGTGCTTTTCTCTGTGGGAAGTTGTCTTTTTTTTAAAATTATTATTACTAATTTAATATCTTTACTTGTTACAGGTTTATTCAGATATTTTGTTTCTTCTTGAGTCAGTTTTGGCAGTTTGTGTTTTTCTAGGAATTTGCTCATTTCATCTGGGTTATCCCCAAATTTAGCTGATCCTTGATGTATGCGGTGTTATTCAGCCATTTAAAATGACCCTGTAAACAAGTATTTAATGATAGGGAAAAATGCTCACAGCATATCATTAAATGAAAAAACTAGGTTTCAATATATCATTACGTTCTGATTCCAGGTTTGTAGAGCGCATAGTATAACAGTCCAGAAGAACATGTTCAGGGAGATTAGCAAGGGGTGGTGGGAGTACTGGCGGTTTTTTTTTTTTTTTTTTTTTACAGGGTGATATTTACAATCTTCTTTGGGTTTCTCTGTATTTTCTAAAGTTTCTCAGTTAAATATGCCACTTTTGTAATATGAAATAAATGATAAAATTTTGTTTTTAAATTTATTTCAACTGAAGTTCATTCATTGGGGTTAAGATTCTGTATCTTCAGTGTGACCCATGATTACAACCAATTTTCAGGCTGTGAACCCTCAGCAGAGCTCTAGTCTGTTAGATAACTAATTATCACCTTGAAAAGATGCGAGTGGGGCGGCATGGTCCTAAGAGAACTAGACAGGCAGGTTGTGGTGGTTGTTTTCTGTTTGTTTGTTTGTTTTTAGAAGGGGGAGGACGGGGCGCCTGGGTGGCTCAGTCCGTTAAGCGACTGCCTTCGGCTCAGGTCATGATCCTGGAGTCCCGGGATCGAGTCCTGCATCGGGCTCCCTGCTCAGCGGGGAGTCTGCTTCTCCCTCTGACCCTCTTCCCTCTCGTGCTCTCTATCTCTCATTCTCTCTCTCTCTCAAATAAATAAAATCTTTAAAAAAAAAAAAGAAGGGGGAGGACGAAAGGAGAGAGAGAATCTCAAGCAGACTCCCCACTGCACATGGAGCCCGATGCGAGGCTCAGTCTCATGACCCTGAGATCATGACCTGAGCCGAAATCAAGAGTCAGTCACTAAACGACTAAGCCACCCAGGCAACCCTGGTTTTTAAAATTAATCAATCAATTAATTAATTAGTCTATCTATCTATTTATTTATTTATATTTTTAAGTAATCTCTATACCCAATGTGGGGCTGGAACTCACGACCATGAGATCAGGAGTTGCTTGATCCACCGATGGAGCCAGCCAGGTGCCCCTGGATTGGTTTTGAGGAAGGGATTGGAAAGGACGGTGGGGTATGACTGAGGAGGCAGGGCTGAGCTTGACCTCGGCAAGAACCAGGAGTTAGAAGCCAGGAAAGTGGGGTGGAGAGGAGCAGCGGGAGGGGTGGGAGAAGAACCTTCCAACTTTGTTTACAACCTGTCCTAACATCAGTGCAGGTCTGGAATTTTGGGTCCTGAGTTTATACAATCTAGGATGCCCTCTTTCAGAAAAATGACTCATGAATATAAAGTTAAGTACTAAAGTGTTTTCTTAGAAGGAAAAAAAAAAAGAAATCACAGCAAATCGCTGGGTCCAGGAGCTCTAGGACCCTTTCTTCTGGGAGTTCTTTCAGCCACTGACCAGAACTGCATGTATATTGTTTCTGATTACCACCTGGCTTCCCCTCTCCTTCTGGAACCTTCCACCATTCCCAACACCTCCAGCTCACACAGGGATTTACCTGCCTGAGGGACCCTGAAATACCAGTCTCAGTAGCTTCATGGGAACTCTGCCTCTGCTGGTCTTTCTCACTACAAGCCCTTTCAAGTCTTCTCCTGGTTAATTCTTGTACTTTTAGGTAGTGAAAACTACAGGACAGCAGTGACTGAATTCTTGTGGGCTTATCCTGGCCTGTGGGCTGCTCATCCCTCAAGCCCTACCCTTCTCTTAAAGCAGAGGCTTTTATTTCTTTCCTGCTCTTCCTGGAAGAAGAAGGGAAACTGAAACCAGGACTTGCTAAAGAGGAGGTCTACGGTTCTGTCCAAAACAAAGGCTATGGAAACCAGGTAAATTGTATTAATTTATTTTTTCCTCCTCTCTGATATGATGCTGGGTGATTCAGAATTTATTCCAACTGTCAAATCTTGATTTCTCAAGTGAGGAAATTGTAGGTCAAGGGGTCACACAGATAGGCCCAGATTTTTTTTTTTTTTAATATTTAGGTGAAATATGCAGCCGAGCCTTCCAAGTGTTCAGGGAAGGTGTCACTAGAAAATATATTTCCCTGGATCGTAGATTTCCAAGTAATACTGAGTATCATGTGTCATTTTTTTTTAATCTGAGAAATTCAACATGCAGAGCAAACATTTATTACTTAAGCCTCATACCACTTCTGTGGAGAAGGTTCAGCAGACATTATCTTTGTTGCACAGGTGCGAAGCATGATGAGGTTTACAGGGATATATGTCAGGCTTGTAGAGCGAAGCTGAGCTAGCACGGAGGCTCCTGCCAGTCACTTCCTCTTCTCCCTTCCCTGTTCAATGGCTCAGGAGAGAAAGTGTGAGCATGCTTGTGTAACCGGCTCCTTTGTCCAATTAAGGCAGGATGCCTACCACCTTCTGCTCTTGCTCTTTGTGGGCTGGAAAAGTCCATGGCACTCTTTTGGTTGTGAGGAACAGAAATCCAGTTGAGTAAACATGACCTGGAAAGGGGGACTTTGCTAGAAATGCTTAGGGGTGTCTCATGGATGTCCAGAGTGGGAACATAGCCACCTCAGGAAGAACCGAACCAGGGAGCTGGAAAGGGTCTGGACATTCTTTCCCTCCATCCCTCACCTCTGTTTTGGTCTTTATCGCTGGTGATACACGTGGTGACACACGTCAGAGCATGGCTTCTGACTTTTAGCTACAGGCAGGGACTAATTCGCTGGGCTTCTCTGTGCCAGTGGGAGAGAATCTGATTGCCCCAGGGACGGGTGCTCTCCTGGGTCCCATCCTACAAAGTCACATGGTCCCAGTGTGGCTGCCAGCAGCCTGCCCTGGGGGATCGGAGGCAGTTCCAAGAAAAAGGGGAGGGTTATGAGGAGCTGGGCCAATCATCCCTAAAATGCTTATTTTAGGTGGAAATTTTATGAGAGCATTGGAGACCTCCTTAAGGTCTTCCATGGGGGCATCAATTTTCACTTGACGATTCTTCACTTTGATTCACTTAATCAAAATAGCACAGCAGGATCCTCCCTCAGAAGACTGCCTGGCCCTTCCACTGCTTTCTGAACATCCACAATGTGTGACTAGCATCGGTGACAGCAGTGCCTTTAAGATGCTCGGACATCCTTTAAAGGAAGTTGTTTTGGTCCCTCAAAGTGCAAGGTGAAACTGCCTTCAGCGATACAGTGGTCTGGAGGGGCTGGCAAGATTCTTTGAAAAGCTTCATAAGGAAAGCAGAATTTAATTATTAATTCTTCTAATAAATACTGCTGAGGCATGGGGATGCATTAATGGATAAAATATCATCCCTGCCATCAAGGAAAGCAGTCTATTGGGGGTAAAACACATACACAAACCGGTAATTAACATACAGTGTGGCAGGATGGAAGGGTATACGTAGGGAAGGGAGGGTGGACGGGGGCCGTGGCAACATGCAGAGGTGTTCATCATCATCAGACTTGGGCTGAGGGGCAAGACTTGGAGAGAAGGGGGAGGGCGGTGGTTATGGGGCAGTTTCTGGGAAGCAAGGGGATCTGAGCTGTCTTGAAGGACTCAGAGGATTTCCAAGTCAATGAGGAGAGAGAAGAGAATGGCTTCGAGAATAAGTCAGAGAAATAGGACTAACCCCTCCAAAAGGCACACACAGGTAGCTTTTAGTATAGGTAAGTCCATCCTGTATGCTCAGGAAATTCGCTGATAGACACACTGTCAAGTATGTACACACACACACACACACACACACACACACACACACACACGCACACTTAGCCTAGTGGGTGAAGGAAATTAGGGTCAAGGCCAAGACCTTAAGAACCTTTTGTTCTGTTTGTGCTCTGATTATATTTTCTAATGTAACTTGAGAGAAAATGTGGTCGTCTCATCCAGTTCATTTTAAAATTTTAAGTAAAATGGGCTTGATATTTTTGAAAGGCTATTGTTTGGTCCATATGATGGTTAATTTTGTATGTCAACTTGCCTAGATACCCACGGTATCCAGATATTTGGTCAAATACCAGTCTGTATGTGCTGTGAACATTTTCTAGGTGAAATTAACATTGAAGTCAGTAGACTTTGAGTAAAGCTGATTACGCTCCATGATGTGGGTGGGCCTTATCCAATCAGTTGAAGGCCTTTACAGAAAAAGACTGAGGTCCCCCAAGGAAGAAGCAATTCCGTCTCCAGACAGCTTTCAGACTCAAGCTGCACCATCAGCTCTTCCTTTGGCCTCCAGGCTGTTGGCTTGCCCTGCAGAGTTTGGACTTTTGTCAGTCTCCAGTTCCTTAAAATCGGTCTCTATCCTATTAGTTCTGCTTCTTTAGAGAACTCTTGACTCATACAGTGTGTCTACTTGTATCCTGTAAGGTTTTATTTTTGTTTATTTATCTTAAAGAAGAACTCCATGCTGTCTGCTGTACTATCTTATGTATAACTAAAGAAAGAGGCTAGAAAGTGGGATTTGATGTCGGTCTCCAACAGAGGTTACCTGTAAGGAGGCGCTCTGGGGAACTTTTGAACTGAGCTGCCCGCACTGTTTGGCTTCTTCTTGTTTCTTTCACTGCCCATTCATAGTTTCACTTAAACACTTGCCCACATTGTAAGAACAGAGTTTTTTCTTTTCTTTCTCCTTCTTCCCCCTCTCTACCTCCCTCCTGTGCACAGATAACCCATGTTACTGACATGATCGTATAGAGTTATACACACTCACATACTATTTTTGTCTTTATAGTTTTTATTATATAATCTCTAGATCTGGCTTCCCCCACTTAGTAGTACTGCCTGGAAATCTCTCCAACGATGTGGGCAGAGACGAAGCCTATGTTTTACTTGCCGCATTACATTCCATAGCGTGCACGTGACAACTCTTCTTCAACCAGTTCCCAATGACAGCCTTGCACTTCGTTTTGAAAAATTTTTTTGCCTCCACAGTGCTGCAAAGAACATCCTTGTACATATGTCCCTGCAAATTTTACCACCACTTAATTACTTCCAAAATATGCCCAATTAACCTGCTTTGGTAGAAAAAACAAAATGTGCTGTGATTTTTAATAAAATACCATTTAATTAATCACCCTGAGAACAGATTGGGCTTTCAATATCTTTATTTATATTTAATTTCTCATATTTTGGCATCTCTCAATATGTTCCTCTTGTACTTAAGGAAAGCTACAGGGGCCCCCAGCACAGTGTTATTAAAAACTCAACTTTCAAGAAGTTTATTTAATAATTTAGATTAAAAAAATAAAATGTTTCCCCTTGCCTCCTCTCCCCCAATTTGGAACATAGTTTTAAGATGTGCACATTTTAAGGGTATGACTATACATGAGTTGTTTCTAATTGTATACATGGCATTTGATAGACAGTTGTCTCGGATCATCATTTTATTTTATTGTTTTTATTCAAGTACACTTGGCGTAAAGCATTATATTCGTTTCAGGTCCGACATATTAATAGAATAGTTCTATACATTGCTCAGTGCTCACCATGATGAGTGTGGTCACCGTCTGTCTCCATACAACACTATTATGATACTGTTTACTATATTCCCCTATCCTTGAGTCTCAGATCATCTTTTAGAAAATCTTATAAACCGGAACAGAACAGGTACCTGCCAACTGTCTTCTTGCAACAGTCACAAAGATTGTAAGTAATGATATCTTTTAGGAAAAAAAGTAGAATTTGGTGGTTGTTGCTGCAGAATTCCAACTGGAGTCCAGAGGCACAGCGAGCCATGCTAGCGCCTTCAAATACCACCATGGGCAACGGAAGCGACAGGGTCAGTTTGGGGTAGTAATTCATGGAAAGGTTCGTGCTCCGAAACGGGAAATCCCAGTTCTAAAATCATTCAAAATACAAAAATATATTCTCATAAAGTTTTTGTCATGGATTTTTATTTCTATGAATATGAATCGACAGAAACCTAAATGTCCAATAATAGGAGAAAGGTTAGTTAATTGTGGAAAGATGGGATGGACTGTTCCACAGACAGAAAGGAAGGACCGCATAGCCATACTGACTTAGCCGAAGAATGCAGACTGCAGAGTTACGTGTGCGAATCGGTTACAACGACACTAAAACATACACAAGCATAAAAGACTAGTGAGAAATAGAATAGGTGAGTGTATGGCATTTTGGGGAGAGGAGAATTTTAAGCGATCACTATTTCCCAACTGTTCTATAATTGTGTTGTATTACTTCTATACTTTGTTTTTCCAACCAATTAATCAGTATCTATGAAGAGCCCACTAAGCCACTTAGATGTGGCTTCTCCTCCACATTTAGTCATGGTTTAGTCATGGAGTTTATTCTGCTGGTCTTTGGGTCGTTTTCTGGCTTATTTACACCGATGTGAGTGTTCTCTAGTTGTTTCTAAGGGACGAGGTGAGCCTGGGGTCCTCCTACTCTGCCATCTTCCTGGAAGTCTCTTACTTCTATAATTTTTTTTAAAGATTTTATTTATTTGAGAGAGAGAGAGCGAGAGCGAGTGCACGAGAGAGGGATAGAGCAGAGGGAGAGGGACAAGCAGACTCCGTGCTGAGCTTAGAGCCTGACACAGGGCTCGATCCCATGACACTGAGACCATGACCTGAGCTGAAATTAAGAGTTGGTTGCTGAACTGACTGAGCCACCCAGGCACTCCTATACTTTTTTTTTTTTTAAGAGAGAACCAATTAAGACAATAGATTTCTGATGAGATTACAAATTCACCCTTATGAACCAGTGAGAATTCTTTGGATCTGAAGTGACATAAATGTGGCGACAATACAGGTTTTCATAGCAACAGCATCTTTTGAAGACAAAGAATATTTGATAACAGATAATACAAGAAAGATTTTGATTGTTTTGTTTCGGTTTTTCCATGTATTAACTAGGAAGTAATTCAATCACACAATATCACAATCTATAAATAGAAAGAGGGAGAGGACGGGGTTAACTGTGCTGAAGAAATTATTAATTTTTTCTTTTAAAGATTTTATTTATTTAAGAAAGAGAGACCACAAGCAGGGGGAGTGGCAGGCAGAGGGAGAAGCAGGCTCCGGGGTGAGCAGGGAGCCTGATGCGGGACTCAATCCCAGGACCCTGGGATCATGACCTGAGCCGAAGGCAGATGCCCTACCCACTGAGCCACCCAGGCGGCCCTGTGCTGAAGAAATTGTGATGAAATGCAGAAAAATGTGGAGAGTGACAGCAAGCTCCTGTGCACCCTGCAACTAGCTCTGGCAAGACCTCGTATTTCCCTTTTCTCGCTTATGACAAAAAAATCCAAAGATTGAGTTGAAGCCCTTGAGAACTTCTTCCTTATCCCATTTCCCCTTTTCCTTGCCCAGAGATAATCAACAATTTTAGGTTTTATCATTCCCATGCATATTTTAATATAATCACTACATTTGTGTGTATCCGAATTATAGATAGCATAATTTTCAAACTTATTGCCAATATTATTGTCCCAAGCACATCATTCTGCGACTTGCTTCTGCACTCAGCGTCATGTCTTAACATTTATGGACATACGTAGCTTTAGTTTATCTATTTGCCTAGTATAGAGTAGTTCACTGAAGAAGCATGTCATTATTTATCCTTTCTTCTATTTATGGACATTTAGGTTCTTCCCGTTGTATGCTTTCATTACAATGCTGCAGTGAACATTCTTTTTTTAACTGGGGTAATTATTATTATTATTTTAATTCCAGCATAGTTAACATACAGTGTTATATTAGTTTCAGGTGTACAACATAGTGATTCAACACTTCCATACAACACCCAGTGCTCATCATAAGGGCGCTCTTCAACCTCTTTACTTATTTCACCCATCCCCCTTCCCCTCTCCCCTCGGGTCACCATCACCTTGTTCTCCATAGTTAAGAGTCTGTTTCTGGTTTGTCTCTTTTTTTCTTCATTTGTTTGTTTTGTTTCTCAAGTTCCACATGTGTGAAATCATATGGTATTTGTCTTTCTCTGACTGACTTATTTCGCTAAGCATTATACTCTCTAGCTCCATGCATGTTGTTGCAAAAGGCAAGATTTCATTCTTTTTTATGGCTGAGTATATTCCATTATATATTCTATAATATTATATATATTACATGTATCATATAACATATATTATACATTGGATATATTTATATTATAAATATTATGTATATATCTCACATCCTCTTTATCTGCAATTGACATTCTTGTCTGCTTCCACACACGTATGAGTTGCTCTGCAGTACACACTTAGGAGTGAAACTGCTGGGCTGCAGAGTAGCTTCTACAAGATAAGGTCAGGTTATTCTCCAAAGTGGTTGTACCAGTTTATACTTCCATAAACAGTATGCGGGAGTGCAGTTCTTGTGGCTAGCTATAACTAGTCCCCTCTGCTCAGTGTTAACAATTTTTTTAAATTGAAGTACTGTTGACCTACAATGTTACATTAGTTTCAGGTGTACCACACAGTGATTTCACAGGTGAGTGCGTTACTCCATGCTCACCACGCTAACACAGTCCCCATCTCTCACCAAACCATGTTATTGCAGTATGATTATTTAAAATAATTTTTTATTGTTATGTTAATCACCACACATTACATCATTAGTTTTTGATGTAGTGTTCCATGATTCATTGTTTGTGCATAACACCCAGTGCTCCACGCAGAACGTGCCCTCTTTAATACCCATCACTAGGCTAGCCCATCCCCCCACCCCCCTCCCCTCCAGAACCCTCAGTTTGTTTTTCAGAGTCCATCGTCTCTCATGGTTCGTCTCCCCCTGCAGTATGATTGACTATATTCCCTACGCTGTGCTTTTCATCTCTGTGACTTAGTTATTGTATAATTGGAAGTTTGAACCTCTCAATCCCCTTCAACTATTTTGCCAATAAAATTTTTAATTTTCACAATCTGATGTTGTAAAATGTACTTTGCAACTTTCTGATTCCCGGGGTGCTCATATATTTTTTCATTGATTATGGTCCACTCAAGTTTGCTCTTCTATGAATTGTCTGTGAGGTCCTTTTCTCACTTTCTCATTGTATTGTTTGTCATTTTGTTATCAAACTGTAGATGTTCCGTATGAATTTTGGACACCGATCCTTTGTCAATTATATGCATCACAAATATTTCCTTTCATTTTGCATCTTTAACTTTGTTTATGATAACTTTTGTTGGACATAATAGTTAATTTTAATGACAAATATATCAGTATTTTACATTATGGTTGGTCCTTTTTGCTTCTCATTTAAGAAATCTTTTTAAAAATACTTCTTTCTTTACAACCTTAAATGTATTCTATATATTTTTTGAAATTTTAAAGTTTTAATTTTAAGTCTTTACCTGGAATTTATCTCATATAATGTGAATTAATGATTAGATTTTAATTTTTTCTTTTGGATGTGTCACAGCATAAATTTGTAAACAGCCCTTCCTTTCTGCCTTGGTTACAACGCTGCCTCTGTCATGGGTGGTTTTCACATGTGTGTTAGTCTGTTTCTACACTCGATCTTGTTCCATTGATGTAGTTGTCCATTTTTGGGCCGATTCCAGATTGTCTTTGTTGTTATGGCTTCAGATAAACCTAGCTTTCTGGTAGGCAAACCCCCCAACCTTCTTCCTTTTCAAAATGATCCCATTCAGGTTTTCTTACTCCTCCAAATGAATTTCAGGATCAATATTTTTCTGTTGGGATTTTGATTGGAATTGTATTCAATATCAGAGTATTTTAGAGAGAATTGCCACCTTCATATTAAATCTTCATTATCCTTAAACATGTTATGCCTCTCCATTTATTTTGGTCTTCCTTTATATCTTTTAAAATGTTTTATAGTATTCTTTATAAGGCCATGCACATCTTTCACGAGATTCGTTCCTAGGTGATTTAGGTTTTTGTTGCTATTATGAATGATAACTTTTGTCTATTACATTTTCTATTTGATCATTACTGGTATTTAAGAAAATTATTTTTTTAAAGATTTATTTACTTTATTTTTTTTAAAGATTTTATTTATTTATTTGAGACAGAGAATGAGAGAGAGAGAGAGAGAGAGAGAGAGCACATGAGAGGGGGGAGGGTCAGAGGGAGAAGCAGACTCCCCACCAAGCAGGGAGCCTGACGCGGGACTCGATCCAGGGATTCCGGGATCATGACCTGAGCCGAAGGCAGTTGCTTAACCAACTGAGCCACCCAGGCGCCCTGTTTATTTACTTTAGTGAGAGAGAGAGTGTGGGGAGGGCAAAGGGAGAGGGAGAAGGAGAGGGAAAGAATCTTAAGCAGACTTCCTGCTGAGGGTGGAGCCCTATGTGGGGCTCCATTGCACGACCCTGAGGTCATGACCTGAATCAAAATCAGGAGTCGGATGCTTAACGGACTGAACCACCCACATGCCCCTAGGAAAATTAATCATGTTTGTTATCCTTGTGTTTAGAACTTTGCTGACCTCTCTTATTCCTACTAAAGTTTGTCTGTAGATTCTCTTACATTTTCTATTCAGATAACAAATCAGTTGCAATTGGTTTTTACTCAACCTTTCAAATTCATATACCTCTTGATTATTTTTCCCCCATTGTGAATTGACTTTGATCTCTAGTACAATGTAGAATGGAAGTGTTTTTTTTTTAATTTTTTTGTTGTTATGTTAATCACCATATATTACATAATTTGTTTTGGTGTACTGTTCCATGATTCATTGTTTGTTCATAACACCCAGTGCTCCACGCAGAACGTGCCCTCCTCAATACCCATCACCAGGCTAACCCATCCCCCCAGGCCCTCCCCTCTAGAACCCTCAGTTTGTTTTTCAGAGTCCATCGTCTCTCCTGGTTCGTCTCCCCTAGAATGGAAGTGTTTACAGCAAACATCCTTGCTTGTTCCAACTTGTATGCTTTGTGGTCTCGCCATTGTACACACTACTTCAGGTTGAAAAGAACGTATAACTTATTTGTTGGAGGCACAACCATATATATTTATAAGATCTGTGTTTTGTAAATTGTAGGTCATAATCCATTCTTGGGTTGTGAAATCAATTTAGTTGGTTGCAACTCACATGTTTTTTAACAAGTGAAATAGAATGGAATGAAACAAATTGTATCAGAATGTATCACTTGTACTAAAGGTGAATATTGTTTGTAGAATTATCTATCACCTATCTATCTGTGTATGTGTGCACTCGTGTGTGTTTGTATACTAGGCCTTGCTATAAAATATATTTCTTAAAGGGACCACATTAAAAAAACATTGGGAAGATTCCATATTATATCATGGTTTAAAGTTTTGTTCTTCATATTTACCATAGTCTTACTAATTTTTTGTCTGCTTGATCTATCTGTGTTTGATAGAAGTGTTTCAAAGATTTTGGACTCTGGGGGCACCTGGGTGGCTCAGTCGTTAAGCGTCTGCCTTTGGTTCCGGTCATGATCCCAGGGTCCTGGGATCGAGCCCCACCTCCGGCTCCTTGCTCCGCGGGAAGCCTGCTTCTCCCTCTCCCACTCCCCCTGCTTGTGTTCCTTCTCTCGCTGTGTCTCTCTCTGTCAAATAAATAAATAAAATAAAATAAATTAGAATTAAAAAAAAATTTGGACTCTGACTATGGATCTGTCCATTTCCCTGTAGTTCTATTTTGCTTTATATATTTGGAAGCTATGTTTTAGATGCATATAAATTCACAACTTCTCTATCTTCCTGGTAGATTGTTATTGTTATGTAATATCCCCCCTTAGTTCCCATTAACTTTTTGCAGTAAATTAACATTATCTCACCAGCTTTATTTGGAGGTAGACATTTATGAATTTTTCCATTTCTTTACTTTCAATCCATCCAATCTTACATGTTAATCTCTGTTTTGTAATAAATGCAATTAGTTATGGTGATTTCTGATATACTTTAACTTATTTTGTATTTTCTCTTTACTGGCATTTTCCTGGCATGTTCCTCCTCATGCCCCTCCAGTCCTTTTTGACTATTTATTAGGTTGGCAAATTAATTTTTAAATATTTCTTTTATTTTTTTCTCTATTGATAATCACTTCTTTTAATTTTCCTAAAATTTAAACATATCCCATTTGAATAAAAAATATTCTAACAAACAAACTGCATTTCTCTCCTTCTAACCATAGTATATGCATGGTCAATATTTAATTAAGCATAAAAGCATATTTTGTGAACTTTTTCTCACTGTTACTTCATTGTTTCTTCTATCTCCAACCTCTGCTGTAGTTTCGTAGTTCTTTTTACTGAAATGCATCCTTTACTAAGTATGTAAATGTGGAGCTGTATGTGGGAGGACTCATTTAGTCTTCGTGCTTCTGAAGCATCTATTTTTGTCCCCACTCTTAAATGATAATTTACCTGCATATAAAATTTTAGGCTGACAGCTATTTTCCTTTAGTACATGAAGGATGTTACTACATTGTCTTGTGGCCACAATTGTTGCTGAAAATAAATCACTGTCAACCTACTGGTTTCTTATAGGTATTTTTTTTTTTTTTTTGGTTTTTTGTTTTTTTTTTTTTCTCTCTGGTAGCTTTTAGGGTTTTCTTCTTTTTTTTTTTTTTAAAGATTTTATTTATTTATTTATTTGAGAGAGAGAAAGAGAGAGAGGGAAACAGCATGAGAGGGGATAGGGTCAGAGGGAGAAGCAGGCTCCCCGCTGAGCTGGGAGCCCGATGTGGGACTTGATCCCAGGACTCCGGGATCATGACCTGAGCCGAAGGCAGTTGCTTAACCAACTGAGCCACCCAGGCGCCCCAAGGGTTTTCTTCTTATCACCAGTGATCTGCACTTTCACTGTCGTGTGTCATGCTCTGTCCACAGAGTGTCCTTCCCATCAAAGGACACATGTCTTACAATTATGAAAATTCTCAGGTCTAATCTTTTCAAAATTCACCTTTCCCTCATTCTCTCCATCCTTTTCTCTTGGAAAATCTCTCATATATAGGTTGGAGCCTCTCAAGATGTCTTTCATGTCTGCTAACTACTATAATAAAAATCAGCTTGTTGTCACTCAGGACTAAGTTCTGTGTGTGTGGCTCACAACTATTTCCCAATTCAGTACTCTCTGGAGCTAACCTAACGTTTATCTTGTCTTTTGAGTTTTTTATTTTGGTAACCACATTCTTTTAATTCCATAAATATATATTTGTATTTTCTTAATACCCACTTGGTTTTCTTTAATTTATGTCTCTTTTGTGTTTCAGATTTCTTATTCATTATTAATGGATGCATTACCTTGGCTTATGCCTCTGAACATTTTAGACATACTTATTTTAAAGTTTTTGTAAGACTGTTTCATAAAATTAATTTTATCCCTAGGCATTTCATGTTTCAGTGGATGATTTTGATGGTTCTGTAGGCTTTCTTCTTTGGTATTAGATTACTTCATTAGTTATGACAGTCACATTTTGAATGTGTGTGTGAGAGAGAGAGAGTGTGTGTGTTTCTCTCATCCTGTTTGTCTAGCAGTTTTGGGACTTGCAGGTGCCTCCATCTGACCCTCCTCCACGTCCCCAGTTGAGCACCAGGTGGAATTTTCTCTGCAGTGATGTTGGGGCTATCACAGATCCAGTCATGGGGCAGCAGGTGGCTGGCTTAGGTCCTGGCCAAGAGGTTGTATCTACAGCCTGCTTTTCTAAGCCAAGGATCCCCTGTACAACTGTAGTCTCAGGAAGTGAGTTGATAATTGCTTTTTCTTAACAGTCTCCTTTCTATGAAGGGAGGAGCCCAAGCCAGCCTCTGGCTTCAAGCAGTGAGCCTAGCTCTGTTCCACTATTGTGCATGAAGCACTGTCAGTTCCCATTACGTGGTGGAAGCCAAAGTATGAGCTGCCACTACGTGTTTGCAGACTTGTGGCTTCAAACCCACTCACCACTTTGTAATTCATTGTCAGCTCTGGTCAAAGGAGAAGTTTATCTTTTTTCCTGCTCTTCTTATATTTTATCAATCATTACAATGTGTTTGGCGCAAAGGGGGTGGATCAAAGCATTCATTTTTGGTGCTTCCTCTCGATTGGAAGGCCAATCTACCTTGTTGAGTTTTTCATTTTGTTTGAAAATCCATTTACTTGTCGTTTCTGAAAGCTACACGTTGCAGCCATATCACTACACACTGAAAATAATATTTTTATTAAATAATTTTACTTTTATTTATTATAAAAAACTCCCAAAATTTGTAAGCATTTTTATTGTTTCAAAGAAAATGAAGCAACTCAAAAGTCTTGTTTTTGATGGGGATTTTTGTGCTCTTCTTATAAGCATGGCACCATCCCCAGCCAAACCAACTCGAAAATTCTATGATTCAACCATAGGACTGGATGGAAAAAGCGCACGACCGATTTGTTGATAGAAATCAGTCTGTTGTGGTGCCTAAAAGGATTGGGAATCCCTGGGAATCCCTCAGTCTTGGCTTTAAGTCCCAGAGCCACGGATTACTAACTGTATGGCTCTGGGCAGTTCATACACGTCTTACGTGTCATTTTCCTCATCTTCTATGTGTTGGCAATGATACAAACGAATACGATTGCTTGAGGATCGAAAGATAGAATACATCTGACGTATTTACATGCAGCACCTGGCACACAGTAAGTGCCCGATAAATGTTAAGCATTGTTATCATTATGATTAAATCATGAGTATATGTGTCAATTAGCCTTGGTAGATAAAATATCCCAATCATGAGGCTAGGACATAGCTGGAAAGCTCATCTGAAAAAAAAAAAATAATAGCAAAATAAACTCACTCTTTTACAATGTATCCTGTGTGGTCCAAACCATGAAAACCGCCTCACTCTCCACCACAGAACAATAAAGTTATATCAAGCCACAGCCATGAAGAAAATTTGGCTAAATTGAGTTTTCCAGACTAGTAATTTTTAATAAAATTTGCCCCAGCCTCCCTTGGTCAAAATATCGCCTTCAAATTTTCCATAGCTATGAATCAAAATCTTGCCAGGAGAGAATCTGCCTTTCTCACCACTAAGAAGTTAGCATCTTGACATTTTTCTACTCTTCTGTTTTTATCAGTAGTTTCTATTAATGAAATCACAGTTCATTTCTTCCCTCCTGAGTTAAAAAAAAAATCCCAACAAACTGAAGGATGATCTCAGTCTGAGAAGAATAGTTCAACTCTGCGATGATGCAATGCCTATAAATATTGTCCTATTAGACAAGGGCTCTGAGGCTTAAGTGGCCTAGTTAAACAATGAAAGCTAACCTGCTTGGTCCCTTGGGTTCACAAAACCAAGAACTTAGGGACTCAATTCAGTCCCAGGGGACTCAACTTTAAAGGCACCTTATTTAACTTACTTTTAAAAATAGTGCACTGTGTGTTGGTGTGTTTTACTTAGCAGACGCACTGATGACGGGTTGGGGGGTTGGTCTGTCTGCCTGGTTTAACATCAGTGCAGCACGTTTCGTGAATGGATGTGGGCTGGAAGGGTGCTTAAACAAGGCATCAATGCCTGTGCAAAACTTGTCAGTTGTTCACAGAGCAATGAGACAACTGTAGGAGAAAGGAGAGGTCAAAAGCAGGATTTCTGCTGAAGAGAGAAAAAGGACTGTGTCTCTAGGGCTGAATTCACACCATATTTAGAACAAGTGTCAATGTTGGAACATATGACAACTCTTTGGGAGGTGGGTAGGAGCCTTGACACGCTAGGACTTCAAGGACACAGTCAAAGGCTTGTAGGTTCACCCTTCCCACCAGCCTGCATGGTTACCAGTTCACTGTTGCTCGTCTTCAAGGTGAACTCCACTGAAGAGTAGGTATATTTATACTGGAAGACTGAAGAGCTCTCCCTGTCCTGCTATGAAGTGTGGATGGACTGTGCCCGGTACTGTGGTAAGTGGGAGACCAGAATTATCCGCTTTCTGGTCTTGTTATTGCCAAGGAAGAACGTGAAGAGAAAATAGAGACTCGGAGTATTTTTTCAAATACCTGTTGGCATTTGTATGTTGTTCTTGGAGAAATGTCTATCCAAGTCCTTGGGCCATTTAAAAAAATCAAGTTATTAGTTGTTTTTGTTACCTACTTGTAGGAGTTTTTTTTAATTTAAGTTTATTATGTTCAATTAGCCAGCATATAGTACATCATTAGTTTTTGATGTAGCATTCAATGATTCAGTAGTTGCGTATAACACCCAGGGCTCATCAATCACATCATGATCCCTCCTTAATACCCATCGCCTGGTTACCCCATCCCCCCCCACCCCCCTCCCTTTCCACAACCCTCAGTTTGTTTCCCGGAGTCAAGAGTCTCTCATGGCTTGTCTCCCTCTCTGATTTCTTCCCATTCAGTTTTCCCTCCCTTCCCCTACGATCCTCTGCACTGTTTCTTATATTCCACATTTGAGTGAAACCATACGATAATTATCTTTTTCTGCTTGACTTATTTCATTTAGCATAATCCCCTCCAATTCCATCCATGTTGATATAAATGGTAGGTATTTCATCCTTTCTGATGGCTCAGTAATATTTCATTGTATATATGAACCACATCTTCTTTATCCATTCATCTGTTGAAGGACATCTCGGCTCCTTCCACAGTTTGGCTATTGTGGACATTACTGCTATGAACATCGGGGTGCAGGTGCCCCTTCTTTTCACTGCGTCTGTATCTTTGGGGTAAATAGCCAGTAGGGCAACTGCTGGGTCGTAGGGTAGCTCTATTTTTAACTTCTTGAGGAACCTCCTTCCTGTTTTCCAGAGTGGCTATACCAGCTTGCATTACCACCAATGGTGTAAGAGGGTTCTTCTTTCTCCACATCCTTGCTAATTGTAGGAATTCTTTATATATTTTGGAAATTAACCCCTAATTGGATATATAATTTTCAAATATTTTCTCTTGTTCTGTAGGTTACCTTTTCACGCTGTTGATTGTTTCTTTTATGAAAAAAAAATGCACATCACTAATCATCAGGGAAATGTAAATCAAAACCACAATGAGATATCCCCTCACACATGTCAGGATGGCTATTCAATTAAAAAAAGACAAGTGTTGGTGAGGATGTTGAGAAATTCGTACCCTTGTGTATAACTCATGGGATTGTAAGATGGTGCAGGTGCTACAGAAAACAGTATGCAAATTCCTCAAAAAATTAAATGTAGAACTATCAAATGGTCCAGCAATACCACTTCTGGATATTTACAAAAATCAGAATCTCAGAGATATTAGCACTCCCATGGTCATTGTAGCACTATTCACAATAGCCAAGGTGTGGAAAGAACCTAAGTGTGCACTGACAGATAAATGGATAAAGAAAATGTGATATGTATATATATATGCATACACACATGCATTCAATGAAATACCATTCAGCCTTAAAAAAGCAGGAAATTCTGCAATATGTAATAACATGGATGAACCTTGAGGACATCGTGCCAAGTGAAATAAACCGGTCACAGAAAGACAACTACTGCATGATTGCACTTCCATGAGGTATCCAAAATAGTCAAATTCATTCACTCATAGAATCAAAGAGTGGGGTGGGGTTGCCAGGGGCTGGGGGGAGGGCGATATGGGGAGTTATTAATCATTGATCATAAAGTTTCAGTTAAGCAAGATGAATCAGCCCTAGAGATGTGCTGCACAACATTGTACCATAGTCAGCAATACTGATAGTGCACTTAAAAACTTGTTAGGAGAGTAAATCTCATGTTAAATGTTCCTAACATACTACATTAAAATGAAAGGAAAAAGAAAATTTAGGCAGCCAAGGAAAGAACCTTGGAGAATGACAGAAGTTTGTAAATGTGCAAACTGAATCTTTCGATGGTCTGGCATTCCTAATTTTGATGAGTTTGCTCACTCTTACCTTATGTTTGGATTCCCTTCCGCCATCTGGGTCTGAACTCTTCCAATGCCTCAAATGGAAGTAATCCCTCTCAACGTGATGTCTGCTCCTCTTTATTGGCACTGATCACTCTCTCCTTCATGTCATAGTTATTGGTACAGACACGTATATATGTCTCAGGGTCTGTGTGTTCTGGGAACCAAGAATCTCAGCTTCCTGATCTTGTGGTCCAGATCCTCACTGAGCTTCCTAAAGATGATGATGATGATGATGATAGTGAGGAGAAAGATGAAGAAGATCATCACAGCACATTCGAGTGGAACAAATATAACGTTGTAAGCAGACTGTCCTTGGTTTGAACTTAACCCTGCCATTTGCTAATTGTGTAGCAATTGGCAAGTTCCTCAACATAGCCGAGCAAAGTTATTTTGAGAATTAAATAAATTAACCTACATTTATATGTGCTCTATTCTAGAGCACACAACAGATGCTCCAGAAATAGTAAATTCTCTTTTCTTCTCTCTCTGCCCCCTACCCAGTCCATGATAGTTCCTAGTTTATAGAGAGCTTCTATCTTCAGTGCACTAGTTGAGATCCTTCCAGTTGCAAGTGACAGAAACTCAGTTTAAGTGGATGTCAGAAATGAACATTTGCTCATGTAATTGCAAAGGCAAAGCAAGGCTTGATCCGGGGCTCAAGTGATATGATTGAGGACCAGATTTTCTCTCTTCACTTCTTAGCTCCGCCTCCTCTGTGATTGCTTACTTCTCAGGCTACTGTACCCCAAGGCAGATGGCCACCAAAGCTCCCATTTCTGTCCTCAGGCAGATGGCCACCAAAGCTCCCATTTCTGTCCTCAGCAGCATCAGAGGAAGGAAAGCACCTTTTTCCTAGCTCTGTACCCCAAGGCAGATGGCCACCAAAGCTCCCATTTCTGTCCTCAGCAGCATCAGAGGAAGGAAAGCACCTTTTTCCTAGCTCTGTACCCCAAGGCAGATGGCCACCAAAGCTCCCATTTCTGTCCTCAGCAGCATCAGAGGAAGGAAAGCACCTTTTTCCTAGCTGCCCTAGCCAAAGTCTGATAATTTCATCCAAGTGGTTTTGATTGGCCTGGCCATCCCTGAACCGACACTGTAGTTTGGGGGACCTCGTGTCCTGAGTGGCAGCTTTGGGTCTCACATTTCCTCATAGCTGAGGGAGAGAATAGGCCTCGCTAAAATCCACATGCACCAAGAGAAGGGAAGAGATGGCTCCTCAAAGATAATCAGGGGGCTATGACCAGAAGAAGGTGACTAAGTGACAGGCAGGCAAAATGTCTACATGACTTCCATGAGATTAGTCATGCCTAGGGAAGACTCCTCTTCTGTTCGGTGGAATTTCTAAAAACTCTGTACGGACATATAGATGCTTCCATACTTCCGCGGTGTGGGGGTTTCCTTATCGCTTCCCCAGTGTTATGGAACATGTGTGTGTATGTGAATTTCTGGTGAGCTAAGTGACATCCTAGGAATATGGTGCTTCTCTCAGTGTGTTGGAAGGAAAGCGCACACTCAAAGGGCTTGAACATAAAGGACTATTTGGATAGATGTGGGCAGGGTTAGCCCACAGCAGGTAGTGAAGCTTGCGGGGTCTAGCCTGGAGTAGCAAAGAGAAGGAAGGGGATTCCCAGAGTCCAGTGGGAGCTGGGGTTGCAGAAGAAGGTGACCAGGGAGGAGCCATGGCCTAGAAGAACACAGCTACTCTCGGAGCCATGGCAAACTGGGAGGGAGCAGGGCAGCAAATACCCCAGCCTCCCTCTACTCTCACCTCCATTCTCATGCTGCTGCCAACCTTGGCCAAAGCCAAGCAGAAGCCAGACAGCAAGGGAGCCCAGGTGAGAGAGTGCACAGAGCGGGGCAGAGAAGGGCAAAGAATAGAGGGTAGCCAGCAAGGTCCTACTGCTCTGCAAGGTTTATTCTCTGGGAGGAAAGCACAGTTGTGTTAGCCACTTGGCCCGTGATCAGTGCAGTTGGGGGAAGGGGGTGTTTAGTCAGCGTCTGGCTAAATTCTGATTTATTCTCTTTGCTTTTGGAAATGTAATAATCTCTCCATCAAAGCTCCATCTATCTGCCAAAATAATGCATGTTCTTTTGTACAAATGAAAGAATTACTGCTATTATGCAAACACTGAAAGGGGAGCACATTTGCATGCAAAGGGGAAGAAAGAAAAATCCTATTTGCAATAAAATTAATTATACCAGTGTGGCAAAGAGACACATGAGTATCCATTTAACACTTGAACGGGAGCAGAACCAACTTTCCTTGCCAACCCTGATGAAATAATGGAAGCCAAAAAGAAAAGGCCTAGATAGAATAAATAGGAATTGGGAATTTCTGGCCATTTTAAGACTCCCCCTCAACAGAAACAAAAGATTGAAATGAAGGTTTTTACAAATATTAACCATGAATATTAATGTTCTATGGCTGATGCCTGAACCAAGTTCCTCATTAAAATGGCCTTTTGGTAGAGGGGTGTTAGCATGCAAGATCTGCGGCTGGTATCAGGTGCCACGGAGAATGTGCTTTGCATCTGAAACCAGCAAGAAGGTAAATGCCTTGGGTTTGGAACTTGTCGGGTGTTTTTTATGCTGCTGTATTTGATCATTAGGAAATAGGAACTTTGAAAAAAAAAAAGCAAAAGAATCACTTTTTTTCTGGAGAAGAGAAAGTTGAACTGTCACCAAGGGACATTCAGTTTATAAAATGCTCCCTTGAATCCCAGGCTCTTCATGTTAATATAGATACTGGCAGTTTACTTGTTGGTCAGCCCCAAGCTGATCGAGAGCTTCTAGGGGCCAGGGACTGTCTACCTAAGTCTTATTCATCCTGGATCTCCAGTGCCTGGCATGTTGAATTGAGAAATATCTTAATGAATGAACCACAGAATTTTTTTTTTAAAAAGATTTTATTTATTTATTTGACAGAGAGAAAGCATAAGCAAGGGGAGCAGCAGGATCCCCGCTGAGCAAGGAGCCCAGTGCAGGACTCGATCCCAGGACCCTGGATCATGACCTGAGCCGAAGGCAGACACTTAACCAACGGAGCCACCCAGGCGCCCCGAACCACAGAATTTTACTTTGAGCTCAAAGTAGTCTCAGAAATCACCAATTTCAATGGCTCCGAAAGAGTAAGTGCACTTGGGATGAGGGGTCGGGCAGTGGTGGGTGGGAGGTGAGGTTAAGGAAGGTGAGATATAAATGGGGGTGACTTTTTTGAAACACATGCCCCCCCCCCCCCGGATCCACCTGCCACTCTGGCCTCCACATGGATATCAGGATCCAGTGAACATGAACCTTTATTTTGAAAAGTTCTATTAGGTGAGCCCTAGCCCAACCAGGCTGGGAACCACTGGCCAACACCTACCCACTCAGCCACCCCTCCAACCTCCCTGTTTCCAGGACTCAGCTCTGTGCTTGTCACAGGACAGATGTCACCAATAGTTTCTGAGCAAATGAATGTCACAGGGGACATTTTTTTCAACATCTTCCCCACTGCCCCCAAAATTTGGCCTGAAGTTGAAAGCTCTCACGTGTGAAAGGGGATGCATGTCAGGACTTTCTGGAGAAATGGAATGCCATTAAACAATGGGACCAGCCCTCAGGGGTAGAGTGGGGTTCCCTTGCTAGATCCTCCACTGAAGTGTTAAAATGTGATAGACACTCACCTTTCTAGGTTGATTAAGATTAAATGCAGCCTTTGTGGAGGCAAAGAGTGGCCTAGAAGCCATTTACTGGCACGAATCACACCACAACTCCATCATCCTCACTGGGAAATTACATTGCTATTGTCTGACCTGGGGGAAGAGGTAGGAGACATGAGTGTTCCATTGAATACTGGCTCTGTCACCTACTAGCTGTGTGACCTTAGGTAAGTTACCTAACCTCTCTGTTGCTTCTGCTTTGTCATCTGTAAAAGGGGATAATACTAGCACTTATTTCATGGGGTTGTTTGCTGGGATTAAATGAACTAATATATGTAAAACTCTTAGAACAGTGTCTGGAATGCACTAAGTGCTATCCAAGTGTGAGCTCTCATTAGTATTATTGCAGGTGGCATACCCCACGGGGAGATGAGGCTGATATTAACTTTTGTTGCTTGTCTACAAAGCTGTGCATTATTTAATAGATGAAGTAAAGACAGACAATTGAAGTTGTCTTAGTTGTATGACACTGAATCAGACGGAACCTCCTTGTGAGACAGAATAGTTTGTTTTCCTAAGCACAGTGCTAATATAAATGATTTCCTTTTATTTCCTGAATCCTAGAATCTGAAGTAGTGGGAAAGGGCTCACAGTTCATCTCAGCCATGAACAGAGAAGAAACTGACTTGCCCAAGGTTGCACAACCAGTGTGGCCTCGTCTCCTAATTGCTATCACAGTGCTCTTTCTGCCCATCACCATAGTTACAATAACTCAGTCCATGGAAATGCAGTTTATTTTCACATCTGCAATGTTTAAAGTGAAACACACACATACACAAACGAATCAAGGTGCAGACAGTGCTTTAGTTTTGCAAGGAGCCATCAGCATTTAATTGGAATGCACCATGCTTTCTGTTTTGAAGGGAGGTGATAGGGCTGCAGCAATGTACCAGGGTCCCTAGTTATAAGTAACAGAAATAAGCTCTGGCTAACTTGCACCACTCAAGGAATTTACTGAAAGGATATCAGGTAGCTTGTGAATTGAAGGGAGGCTGGCAAATCAGGCTCAGAAGATATCCAGAACAAGAGGCCAGGCAGCGGCTACCACAGCCAAGGTCACCCCTCAGGGTGGGTGTGGTGAATATGCTGCCAGGTGCGGCTGCCCCTGGACACCAAGGCCAAAGCCCCACATTCCACCCACTGCCGCCGCCAGTGGACACTCATCCTTGGGCTTGACTGTCATAAGCACTCTCACTTCCTCTGTCTTTGCATCACTGTTTGTGATTCAAAGTCCCAGAAGGAGTACTCTGCTAGCTGAGCCAGATGTCGGAGATCTGGTGTGGTTAGCAGGTGGGGGTGCGGGGCCAGAGGGGGAGTCTCTAGCCTTCCCACTCTGGGTACTGGGAAGAAGGTCCCTCCCCATAACCAAGATTTACAAAGGAGGACACTCTCCTCTTTGGAATTCTCCCCAATAAGAAGGTGATAGAATGCTGAGTAATCACAAACAAATGAACAAAAACAATAGAAAATACATGACATAAAAAAAAAAAAATCCAGGAAAGAAAGGTGTATGGCCCAGATGCCTGCCCTTCTCCCTTTCTGGAGCCAGCATCCTCCACTTGGCCTGTTCTCTGCCTGCTCTTTTTTATCCCCATCACTTCTCCATGCTGAACGAAACAGATGCTCCAAGAAGGAGTTCAAGGTCAATTGATTCTCCTACAGTTCTGCTTACTTCAGTCACCACCAGATTCATGCTGGAAATCTTGAGCATCTTCGGTCTCCCATTAACATAAAATCCAACTGCCTGACTAATTTTTTTTTAATTGTGGTAAAATTCTCATAAAATAAAAGTCACATTTTAAAGTGTACAATTCAGTGGCATTGGGTATATTCACAGTGGTGTGTATTGATCACTTCCAGGATATTTTCATCACCCCAAAAGGAAGCCTCATACTCCGTTAAATAGTCATTCCTCATCCTGCTACCCCTGAACCCCTGGAAACCATGGGTCTGTGTTCTGTCTCTACAGATTAGCTTATTCTGGAAATGTCATATAAATGGAATCATATGCTAGGTAACCGCCTTCCTATTAATCCTCTGCCTCCTCCTGCTACAGGTTCTCTAAGACCTGTCTCCTCCCTACCTCTGAAACCTCATCCCAGCCCACAACAGGGAATCAGCCCCGGCCCCTCAACCCTTCCCTGATGAAGCCACAGACAGGAGAGGGAGGTCGATGCATCAGAGGAACCATTACAAAGACAATGAGAATCCCCTGGGAAGACAGAACGTAGTTGCGTGTCTCCGTATAATGAGCAAGGACACAGAACAGAAGGGGGCTGGGTAGGAGGTGGGGGTGGGGTAGGCCACGCGAAAGCCGCTTGGTTGAGTTGAATTCTTTCTCTTTTCCTTAGGCCGGTCACTGCCCACTCCTTCTTTTCAAGGCAGAGAAACAGTGGGGTCACATTAGTGCTGGCTGGGATGGTGACATGTGGCAGGGCGGCGATGGACTAGATGGGGCAGGGAGTGATTTGAAGCTGGTTCAAGCAGCCCTACCAGCCTCTGAGCGGTCCTTCTTCCCCCACTCTCCCTTCCACTGTTGAGGGAGAACACCTGAGCAAGAGCCGTCCCCGGAATTGAAAGACAGGATGGGTTTCGGAGACACAGGGTTGTCCGGTGGGGAATGTGCAGTAACATAGGCATCTCTGAGCTCAAGTTACAGGGCTAGAGGCTCTCCTCTCTCTCCATTCTCCACCCCGACGCCCCTCTCAGCAACCTAGCCAGAAAGAGCACCACCCATGGTTGTGCTAAGAACCACAATTGCAGCCTGCAAGAGAATGGCTTAAAGAATCTAGGTGTGCATTTCTCTCATATATGACAATTCTGAAATCTGCCGGCAGCTCTGCTCTGTGTTGTCATCCAGGGCTAAAGGTCTCTGTCATCTTCAACACGGGGCTTCTGAGATGTCTACAAGGAAGGTTCGGTAGGCCGGCTAGGATACAACGCCACAGAAGGCTTGAGAACACATGGGTAGGAACCACAGGTAAGCTCAGGAGTGTCCTTGTAACTCTTACAATTAATACTCTGCTTAATGCAGTTTTGTTTCCATCTCTGTGATCTTGGGCTTGACAGACTTGGGGTGTTGATTCGTGAGAGAAGCATGTTCCCACCAAGAAACACGGCAATGGTTCTGATGAACTGGAAGCTGAGCTTGTCCCTGGCCATTTTGGGACTTCTCATGCCACTGGATCACAGGAAGAGAAGGGGGTCACTGTCCTGGCTGTCGGAGAGAAATGGGGTTGCTCAGTGCAATAGAGCCGAGAAGACTGTGTTTAGGACCAGGGGATTCATGGAGTCACTTTGAACCTCCATTCCAATCATAAAGTTCAGTGGAAACTGGCAACCCAACCCAGAGAGGATGAGTAAGGGCTCAGTTATTTTGAGATGAAGATTTGGGGCTCCCCACCTGCTGAGATGCTGTAGAAGGTAAAGTAAACATAAGAGGAATCATGAAAGAAGGCAGCCATGATTATCAGCTCTGGCCTCATGACAGGCCACAGAAGGGGAAGATAGCAGCCGTACTTATTTTATTGATTCTTTTTTTTTTTCCTAATTGATTCCCCCTGCTACCCCGCCCCTTTTCCTACTACTTTGTGTGAAGAATACCGGGGTAGCTAACCTCCCACCAGGGAGGACACTTGAAATGACATCACCAGTAATAATACAGTGCCTTACGACACTTGTTTCTCCCTGTGTTTGAGATGAGATTTTCATCATTCAAATGAAGAGCAAAACTAGAGGCTGGATGGCCAGTGGGGTGGAGTGGACCGATTCTTCTTTGTTAATGCTACCGGGTCCATTGTCCACCCTTCTCTGCTTTATTCTTTCCCCGGGAGGCTGAGCCCTATGGATTAGATCATCTGGACTCCCTTGCTGGCAGGTTTTCTGTTCAGGTCAGCCGATGATAGGGACTTGCAGATTAGAGAATGGGCGGAAGGCAAGAGTTCAAGGTGCTTTTTCCCTTCTGGCTCTGCTTTGAAGCCATTCCTCTGGCAGGATCTCTGACTATAGCTCCTGCTGGACATCCTCTCCTCCACATTGCCCCTCTCCTGTTTCCTCGGCTTCTTCTTCATTCTCAGGGGGTGGTAATGGTTTCCTGCTGTTGTTGGTATCTGGGTGTCTTCTCCACCCCCCAAAGAGTCCTTTCATTGAAGTCTTCACTTGAGCCATATGGGGCAAGCTATGTTTCCTGCTGTGACCCGACTGATCTAGTGTCCGTTTCCTCCCTCAGCTCCTGAGCTCTGGAAGAATGGGAACATTGTCTTAGTCATCTCTGTATGCAAAGGTTATCTGGTCATAAAATGTTAAATGAATCAATCAAAGCTGTGCTGAAGATTTGTCTTTTCCCATGAATTTTGCAAAGCCAGAAGAGAGAACAAACTTAATCAGCAGCATGTTCTTAATTTCCATTTCCAGGAAAGCAACCCTGGTTCTTTCCACATCACCTCTTCCTGATATTCCTGGTGCCTGCCCTGGTGTCTCAATGCAATATCAGACAGGCACCCAGGGAATGCTTTTTCAAATCAGGATGTTGATTACAATTGCGTGTCCAGATACATTATTCTAAATGGGCTACATATCCCTTGTGTGAAGTGTTTTCACATAATTGCTAGTGCAGTGTATCTGACAGTTTGTTCGACCCTTCAGGCTTCTAAAGGTGCTTAATCTCTTTTATTAAGTGACTCTCCTCCACTAAATAACCATCCTGGTCTCCTTCCTCTAGGCCTTGTTGTTACAGATAAACGAATCTGTGCTCCACAGTTGTTGGCTAATACATCATCATTTCTAACTGATTGAAGGTGGTCAATGCTGGGAATGCAGACATGGGGGGGGGGCAGAAGCTGGCAAGTTCAGATATCAGATCCGGGGAGAGAGAGAAGGTGCAGGGAAGAGCTCAGGTCAAAGAGTTCAGGTGGAAGAGGTCAGCATCTGAACAAAGGGTCTAAGGCCATGGGCACCATCATAAGAATCCAGTCTTCAAAAGCAGGCCTACCATATATGCTTCCTCCCCAGACCACCCCTCCCTCCCTATTTTCAGAGTGTAGAAACAAATGGCTGTGTGTGGGGGGGAGGGTAGAGATCTGGGTAACTTCTGGTATAGGCAAAGATTAAGGATTTCTGTTTATATTTCTAGTTTCAGTTATCTTTTGTTGGATTATTTTGGAGAGTCTTATTTTCCTTAGTGCTTACTAGTGTATTACTAGATAATGCGCTTAAATTTTTATGAGTATATTTACCCTTCAGAGAGGTATAGGATGTGAAGGCTGGCAGAATTCTTAAAGATTATTCATATTATCTTTATTTTATTTATGAGAAAATAGAGGCCCAGAGAGATTGTTAAGTGCTATTATTAGGATTACATGAGTAGTCCTAATATAACCGGAAAGTATGGGGCAAAAGTTTCAGGTGTCGCTTGATCTGGCTGCTCACTGCTCAATAATGTAACTGAGGTTCTGTTTCATTTTAATTTTCCCATTCTGCCTTCCTCAGGATTCACGTACTGTCTGGCAATCTAGTTTCTATCTTTGTGGTCACATGTGGCTGTATTAATTCTAGACCTTATATCATTGACAGGAGCTACAGCAGGGGTAGCAATCTTCTTGTCAGGGTCCTAGAAAATATCTTCTCAAATCTCATTGTCTTGACCGGGCTTCATGTATTCCATGGAACAGATTTCTGTAACCAAAGGGATGGGATAGAATGATTGCTTTAAGCCAGCCAGGCCTAACTCCTGGAGTTTGGAGTCAGGTTATTCAAGACTACTTGGGTTAGAGTGCAGAGAAACTGCGTTTCCAAGGAAATGTGGTTCTGATGGTGGTGCAATAAAGGAGTGGGTACTGGGGAGGCTGACTGGGCAGGAACTCACCCAAGGTCAAGCAGCTGGTCATGGCCAAAGTGGGACTAGAACCCAGCTCTCCTCCTCAGCATTTTTGTGCCTGGATGGCTACGCAATCCCATTTGAGGTAGTACGTGTTACACAACAGATGTCTAAATGAAACTATGGGTTTGCTTGTAATATTCAGTTTATTCTTCGGCTATGATTACAAGTAAGTACAAAAACACACCTTGCCAGTTAGTCACAGTAATGAGTACAATTGTCTGAGTTACTTGATTTTGCATCTCATTAAGCCATGAAGGCTTTCAAGAGAAACTGAGTAGATTTTAGAGATGAGAGCCATATCATTTAAATAAGCACCTTTTAGTCTTACTGAGGGTTTAACCATCTTCTGGAACATTTTTTTTTTTTTTTTTGTATTGGAAAACAGTTTTTGGACAAACTGTATGTGATGCCCCCCCCCCTTTTTTTTTGCTTCTCATCCTTTAGGGAAAATGCTTGTTAATGTCCCTCAATGAGCTCTCTTTCTCCTATTCAGGAATCATAGAAGCAAAGAAGAAGAAAGGAAGAGTTCTGAGTACCTACCATTGGCCAGGCACTGTGTTAAGCTCTAATGATATAGAAAGGAAGGCTACAGCCCTCAAGGAACTCCAAGTTTAGTGGGAGAGGCAGATAATTAAATGGATAAGTAAGATACCACAACAGTAAGTGCAATAATGGGTGGAAGAATAGGGTGCTGTAAGAACACAGAGGACAGAATGTTGGGAGCAGGGAGAACCAGGAAAGGTTTTCTGGAGTAGAACTCCTTAAGGGAAGGTTGAAGTTAGCTGGGGAGAACAGGGAAGGGTATTCTACACAGAGGGGACTCATGGACACGGAGGCATGAAATCTTACAGGGTGTTTCCATGGATGTCCCAGTAATTCAGAAGGGCAGAAAAGCATAGGCAAGGCAGAGAGTGGGGAGAAAAGGTGTGGGAGAGGCAGGCAAGCAGTAGCTGGGATACAGAGCTTGGAAGCCTTCCAATGGGTGATGGGATGATTCTAAACAGTTGTAGGTAGGTAAAGACAAGTTTTGTGTCTTAGATGTATTTCTGTATTGATTAGATTCTATGGTTGCAGGCAACTCTGGGTAATTTCCAAAGAAGGAATACTTCAGAGAAAACTGAAGGAAAAGCTGTAGCACCCAAGCTCTGAATGGAGCTCCCAGGGCAGAGATAGCAGGAATTGCCTAGGAGTCTCCTTGGTTGGGAACAATCAGGTCCAAACACTTTCAGTTTTTATGTGGCTCTGCCTGGGATTCACATTCCAGATGAAGACTGTCATATTGCCTCAGCTTGAGGGCACGCCTAGCCTGGGTCAGGTAAGGTCAGCATCTTGATTGACCGTCTCACCAAACCTGTATCTAATGGGGGAGGGTGGGTTCCTAAAGCAAGATCAGGGTGTTGCTAACATGAGAAAGAGGAATGCCAGCTATATCAGCTAAAGCAATGGGTGTCCACTTCCACAGCTGTTTGGAAGCTAGATTTGAAGGGGACAAAAGATGAAGGGAATCAGGAGGCAAAAGATGATGGGGGTATGGATTAGGGCTGTGGTAGTGCCGATGGAGAAGGACTGTGGGATTTAAGAACACTTATGGGATAAAAATTGTTGGTTGATTCTAGAAGAAGGAAGAAGGAAGAATCAAGGATAGCTCCCAGGTTGTAGCAGGCAGCAACAGATCACTACTGGAGAGAAGGTACAGGAGGGGACGGAAGATGACAGATTGCTTAGGACACACTGAGTTTGAGAAACCCGTGGGGCATCAGGTGGATGTTAGAATCTGAAGCAGTAACTGAACTCACAGACATGGACAATAGAACCTAGGAAGGATTTTGGAAGAAGTCACAGAAAACATCAATATTTTAAATAGGCTTGCCAAGGGAAAGGTCAAAAGACAGAAAGAATGGAGAGAAGGAGGAGAACCAGGAATGTTCAGGGTCACAGAAAGCTTCAGGATTCAAAGAAAGAGGAGATTTCAGCTCTGGTACCAGCAGAAGCCACATTCTAGGGAACTAATACATAAATGGGAGATGAAGAAGGAGGGGTAAAAACATGTAGGTCGCCATTGCAAGAATCTTGGATGAGAAGGGGTAGCAAAATGCAAAGTAGCTGGAAAGGGTACAGCCTCAAGGGAGTTAGCTGATTTTTGTTTTCTTTTGTTTGTAGGTTGATTTAAAAGAAGAGATAGAATTCACATACCACACAATTCACTCTTTTAAAGTGTATTATTCAGTGGTTTTTGGTATATTCACAAAAGTTGTACAGTCCTTACTCCCATCCAGTTCTAGAACATTTTCATCACGCCCAAAGAAACCCCATGCCCATTAGCAGTCGCTCCTTATTTTCTCTTACTCCCAGTCCCTGGTGGCCATTCATCTACTTTCTGTAGATTTGCCTATTCCAGACATTTCATAAAAATGGACTCGTATGCTGTGTGGTCATTCATGTCTGGCTTTCTTCACTTAGTTTTCAATGTTCATCCATATTACTTCATTCCCTTTTATGGTCCAATGATGTTCCATTGTATGGATAAACCATAATTTACCCTTTCATCGAATGATGGACCTTCTAATTGTTCCAACTTTTGGCCATTATGAATAGAATGTGAACATCTGTGTACTAGTTTTTGCGTAGGTATGTTTCCAATTTCCTTGAGTACACACTGAGGAGTGAAATTGCTGGGTCTCAATTTATTCTTGCTGGGAGAAACTTGATCTTGTTTACAGGCTGAGGGTACTGGAACTTGCGCAGAGGGAGAGGTGGGAGATACGGAGAGGGGGTGGGGGTGGAGGAGGTAAGTGCTGGAGGAGAAGGGCCACTTAGTTCAGCATCACTCACTTTCTCTGTTGGCACAACCCTAACGCCCTAACCTCGCTTCTCAACTGCTAGACTCTCTGCACACACACGACTTTTGCTGACCAGGGAGCGAATCCAGCGCGTGGATAAAGCAACCCTGGGATCCGTCGCAGATGCATCCGGGCTGGTGGCTCGTTTTCTGTTGCAGATCACAAGTTTGGTGTCCCCTCTAGTTAGAGCCTGGCTCATTCTGGTTTGGTTTTCTCCCATAGGTTTGTCCACAGGTGAATAAGGACAATCCACCATGTAGTCTGAGTCTGATTCCTGGTTCCTCAGGCCATCCAGGGCTCCCAGCCATCCCGGATTAGGAAGGACGCCGGGTACCCACCGCTGGGGACCTAGAACGCCAGCACTCGGACTCGTACGTTGCCCCTCGCCGCCACCGCGCACGCGCCGCTCCCTGCCAAGGAGGAGGTGGGGGGAGTGGGCGGGGCGGGCGTCTCTCAGGCCAATCGGAAGCGAGCGCCCCCGCCCTCCCGGTTGGTGGACCCAGCTTGACCCCCGGCGGTGGGCGGAGGAGGCGGGGCCCGGCGCACGGCCGCGGAGGGGGCGGGGCCCGGGGCCTGGAGGAGGGGCCTGGAGGCGGGGCCTGGGGCTGTCAGTCCCGCGCCCACCGCCGCCGCCGCAGCCGCCGCCGCGGTTCCTTACATGCCGTGGCCGGTGGTTGCCAGCGCTGCCGCCCACCGCCCGCCGCCCCGGCATCCCGAGCCGCCTCCCGCCGTGCCGGCCCGGTGCGCAGGTAAGGCCGGCCGCGCTGCCGAGCCCTCGCGCCCCCTCCTTGGCATCGGTCCGCCGCGCGGGCGCCCCCTCCGGGCTATGTCAGCACCGCGGCTCCCCTGGCCGCCCGGGGGCGGTCCCGGGGGGCGGGACGACTGTCCTCCCCAACCCGAGACAGCCCCGGGCTCCGCGCCTGCCGCGGGGTCCCCGGGCCGCGCCTCCGCCGCCGGGCGTGGGGCCGGCGCCGAGCACCCCCTCCCGGGCCGATTACACAATCGCAGGGGCTGGGGGCGGGGGTCCCCTCCCGAGGCCCGGCTCCACACCTGTCCCCGCGACGCGCTCACGGGCAGAGGGCAGAGACCCAGCGCGACAGCGGGGGCCCGGAAAGTTTCACTTTGTGGTCGGCGTTTGTTGACATCCCAGAGATGCGGGGAGAATGGAGGCTGAGCCGCGAGGATGCGCCTGGCGCGCAGCGTTCCCTTTGCCCCGGGGTGGCTCCAGTCCAGGTTTCCCTTCCAGAAGTCCTGCCGAGAGCCCTGCCCCGGGGCCGGAGGCTGCTGCAGGGCACACGGGTCGGTCCGCCTTGGTTAGCGAGCCCTGGCCCCAGGATTGCTGCAACTGGGGACAGCTCAGCCTCCCGCTCAGCTCTTCTCCCTTTCCTAATTTAGTATTGACATTTAGACCAGGTAGGCGAATTTCCTTAGCGTTTCCCTGACAGTTTATATTTGTGAGGTGCTTTGCTATCCCTGATTAGTTAATTAACAAGGTGGGAAAGCAAAATAGAACCTGAGACGCATGGCTAATGCCTTCAGTCTAGCAACTCTTTCAGAGCCACTGAGAGCTTTAGGCTGTTTGCCGTGAGATGCTTTGGGCCAAGGTGCTGCCGGGAGAGCTAGCTATTCAGTGTCTTCTGGTTGCCTGGGAAGGTTTTGGTAATAAATGGTAAGGCTTTCTCTGCCTCTCCTTGCTTATACTGTTTATTGAGGGTCACCAGTCTATGGTGAGTTATTTGATCTTCACTTAAGCAAAGGCGGTTTTAGAAGTATTGCTGAGGAAGTAGCTAAGGAAAACCAACCAACCAACCTGAGATTCAGGTAAGTTTGGATACTTGTCTGCTTTACCAGGTTACCCCTCCTGTGCAGAAAACTTTGGCTCTTCCTGTTCTTTCCCCATCTCCCGGTAGGACTATACCCAACTGGGTTGGTAATACAGCTCCTCATTTAGTACATAGACCTCTTGCTACCTGTGGTTTACAGACCTGCCTAGGGACATCCTCTACGAGTGGGCTTAATTAGCACTTTTATCTGCCCATTAAGCAATACAGCCTGAAATCTCTTGTAATCAGGCATTGTTGTAGAGTTGAATCTTTAATAATTCTAATTCATGTTAATAGTGTTGCTATAATAATCTTTCTATTAGTATGCCAGTTCTGCAACAGCAGTACATTTAGTATAGAAGCAGCAATTTACTAGAAGTATTACCATGGCAAAAACAATTCTCCAACAGATTTGCAGCCCACTTTACTTAGATAATGACTGTGCGAGGCTGTTAAGGTTTTTTATTCTTTGGTGCAGTAGGTGTTACTGATCTATGAGGTCATTCCTCCCTGGAGTAATGGTTTCAGTCACTGGGTCACTTAGATATTTTTTCTAGTTATATCATCTGAGTTTCTCCCCCATGCTGATTTCTCTTGGGACAAGGTATGGAGCTAACAAGATGTGGTTTTGATTTGCCAGCCTCAATTTTAAGAAGAATTTAAGAATAATTATTGTGTTTGGGGGCTTCTATTAGAGCTGTCATGGTGATTTTATTAGCACATGTACCAGACACCGATTTGGGTGCTTTATAGATATTAAGTTATCTCATTCTCACAATGACCTTATAAGGGATGTACTGTCCCATTACCCCATGTTTCAGATGATGAAATTGAGGCCCACTTGATTGACTCAGGTTGCGCGGTTAGGTAAATGACAACCAGATTCTAACCTAGGTAGCCTGAGTTCAGAGTCCAAGTACTTAACCAGCTACTGCGCTGTCCTGCTTCCATAGGTTATTCTTTCAACAGGTATTTATTTCTACCTTCTGTCTGTACAACATTGCATTCTGTAGTGTGGGTGAAGAGTACTTTACGGTGTAATAACAAAACACTGGGGTAGGGGTTCTTGTCGTGGTCTTAACTCTGCCGCCAGCTAATGTGTGATTTTGAGCAAGACACTCTCCCTGCCTTGCATTCCCTCGTTGGTGGAACAGCAGCGGCTGAAGCAGATGAACTAACTCGATTTAACCTCATGGGGTGCTGGAGAGATGCATGAGTGAGCGCCAGAATTAAATGTCCTCCTCCCTAAGGCACAGTATAAGATCAAGTATCAAATGAGTGGATTGTGTGTGTGAGTGTGTGTGTGTCATGGGGAGGGAGCAAGGGGTGTGCACTGCACTCTGGGCTGCCAGTGGTAAAGATGGGCATGTAATGGTTGAGAAGCTTCACCTTGAATACTTCAATAATTATTTTATGCTTTTGCCACCAGTGTCGTTCCTTTTGTAATTAAAAAAAAAAAAAAAAAAGAAAGAAAGATGACCAGGAAAGAAGTCGTCCTGTAGAGGTGGGGTAACCAGGTGCAGCACTATGTGAGGGACATTTGTGGGGGACAGTTTGGCATGGGGTCAGATGATGGCAGGCTCTGAGGGGCAGACCCAGGAGTTCTCAGAATCACAAGAAGTCAGGTTGAAAGGAAACTCTGTCATTGAGTTTAACGCTGTCCTCCCTCTTCTCCCTCTCCATCTATCCAGTGGATTAATCCTTCACATGTGTGCACCTTTCCACTCCCTGCTCATCCTGCTCCTACTCGGACTCTTCTTGGGTCAAACGTTGGGTGTGCTTCACAGATCTGTGCACCAAAGAAGTTTGGGTGGTATCCAGTGATAGGGAGTGGGAAACCGTAGAAGGATTCTGGGCCCTCTGGCTTGTGCTCTTGAAAGACCATCATTGGCATAAAGCCTGGATTAGAGGGGAAATGTGAAACCAGGAAGACAGGAGGCCTTGGCCAGAATCTAGGATTGGGTTGATCCAGACTGAGACAGGCAGTGGCATGGGGTAAGAGAGGGAGGAATGGACCCCAAAAGACAGACCTCCCCCCAACCCCCAGTGCTTGCCTGTCTATAAGCATCAGAGGGTAAGAACAAGTCAATATCTCCCTGGAGTGAGAGGGGCGTTGGAGAACCCCCGAATGGAGTTGGGGAGTCTGATGGGGTGGGGATGAGAGACTGCTATGTATGTCTGTTCCCCAAAGCTGGATAATAGACTGTGGCTAATGTAAGTCCCCTGCAGACTGAAAACAGATTTTCTTTCTTCTCAAGAGGGGAGTGTCCCATTTAAATACAGTGGGAAACTCCCTCTGCTTACTGAAGGCATGTAACAGTATTTCCCTGTGGGGGTTGCAGACTCTTACTCCGGCTCCCTTTAGCTGTGTGCGGTGCTTCTTGGTCACGTTGAGGATCTGTGTGCGGTGCTTCTTGGTCACGTTGAGGATCTGTGTGCGGTGCTTCTTGGTCACGTTGAGGATCTGTGTGCGGTGCTTCTTGGTCACGTTGGGAATCTTTGTGTGGTGCTTTTTGGTCACGTTAGGAATCTGGTGTTCTCTTAAGTTGCACCAGACATGTTGGTGATGCTTTTCTCTGCTTTTGTTAGGAAGCCTTCTTTTGGAGAATGCTGTTTTCCAGTGACACCTGTTAAATAAGTGCTGGAGAGCTGCCACACCTTGGGGAGTGCTCAGAATCATTAGAAGTTTTTCCTTCTAACGCAGATTATGGGGCACTTCAAAGAAGGCCTGGGTGAAACCATTACCACATTGACAGGCAAACAGGATCATCTGGAGGAAACAAGTAAGATTTACACAGGAAACCACAAAGACAGAAAAAATGGTTAGGAGTATTATAAGTTTATTTCTCTCTTGTTAATTTATGTGTTTCTGGCTTAGAATGCAGCATGTCTTGAATATTTATATAAAAAATTTATATGCTGAAATATGTCGTCTAATAGTGCATGTGGAAATAAACTGTATAACCTCAATTTTTTTTTTTTTTTTTTGCCAGGACAATATTGGTCTAAGTTTTTCAGTATCCTTTAGACCAGTGATTCTTAAGCAGGGGCAGTTTTACCCCTTAGGGAACATGTGGCAATGTCTGGGACATTTTGGGTTGTCACGACTGGGGTGTGCACTCCTGTCATTTAGTGGGTGGAGGCTAGGGAGGCTGCTGAACATCCTACAATGCACAGGACAGTCCCCCCCGCGCAACCAGGAATTTTTCAGCCCCAAATGTCAACAGTGTTGAGATTGACAAAATCCACTTTAGATCATTAAAAAAAAAAAAATTTCTTATGGGGAACAAGTTGAAGCTAAAGGGAAGAGGAAGAAGAAGGTCATATAAAGTGTTCCTTGACTCTCTGAAAGTGATAATAGTCCCCTCCCTTTGGACCCCCAGGAGGGAGAACCAGCTACACAGGCTGGGGGAGCACAGGCATCTGTCTGCCACCCAGGAGCTATTTCAATAGCTCGATTGCTCAACACGCTAGTTTGGAACAGGAAGTAGAAGCCCTTGTAGTGGGATGAGGCTGGAGGGGTGATTTCTGGAGGCAGAAGGTTTGCAGGCCAAGAAGGGAAGCTGGGTCATGCCAGAATAATTTTGAAAAGTTCTAGGGAGTTTTTCAAAGGTGATTTTGTTGAGGACAGCGAGTGTGGGCCTTTAGAAGATGCTGTCTCTCCTCTGGGAGTGCATGACCCCTCTGGGCTATGGATCTGAGAGTCTGAGGACTTCCCAGATTTTTCTGTGTTCAAACACAGGGTGGAGAGTGGAGGACGCTTAGTTTTGTTTTCAGGTTTTATCTGTGTCCTCTCCCCACACCCCTTGAAAAGCTTTTTTATTATGGTACATTTTAAACATAGATACAAATTGAGAAGAGTGTAACGGACCCCTGTTCACCTGATGCCCAGCTTCAAGGATTGTCAGTTCCTGGCGGATCTTGAATTTTACTCCACCCCTTGTAGACTCCCCCCGCCTTTTTTTTAATCTGGAAGATAGCTTACATAATTCCTGATCACCTGCCTCCTAGGAGAGCCTTGGCAATGAGGAGGGAAGTGATTTTCCGGTGCTTGGGTCTCCCTGGAGGATAGCTGGTAATGGACATGGATGATTCTGAGAGCCCCGAGAACCGGGGAGACAGGACTAGGGCCCAGGCACATCTGGGATGGGGGCACTGGGCTCTTCTTGGGGGAAGGGGAAAGTATTGGTGACTGGGGACAAGTTTCATTCTTTTGAAGCCTCCTGGGTGGACTAGCCTACCTCGGGTCTCTGCTGGTAGAAATGTGTTTCTGGGTTTTGCAGTTGAGGGTCATCCTGCTTTCTGGAGGGCGCTTCATTTGTGTGATTCCTTGTAGGCTGACCCCCTTCCTGTGGCGTGACTCTTGAGATGTGTGCTGTGTGGTATGAAGCCAAGTGTTCTGTGTGGCCCTCTGGCCCTGGCTTCACTGCCAGGGATCTTCACTGCCTGACGCCTCCCTGGAGAGCACAGGGCAGGGTAGGGGTGGGCGAGAGAGGCATAATTTCTGGGGGTTGTGGATCCTTGTTTGCGGTGGTGGCTCCCCTGTGTTTGTTGGTGGACGTAGGGCTGTCCCGTTGTCATCACTGGCAGTCCACGCAGGAAGGGGACGTAATTACAGTTTGCACTTGGTGAACAGGGCTTTCTTTCTTTCTTTTTTTTTTTAAAGATGCTATAGCTTAGATTTTATTTATTTATTTGAGAGAGAGAGACAGAGAGAGCACAAGCAGTGGGAGGGGCAGAGGGAGACAGAGAAGCAGGCTCCCCGCTGAGCTGGGAGCCCGACGTGGGGCTTGATCCCAGGACCCTGGGATCATGACCTGAGCTGAAGGCAGACACTTAACCATCTGAGCCACCCAGGCACCCCCAGAGCTTTCTTTTTTAAGTTGTGTCTCTGGAGGATTACTTTTTTTTTTTTTAAAGACCATTGGAGAATTGGCATGCATTGACTTGACCTCGGTGTTGTGTTGAAATATGCATACAAAAAATAACTTTAGAAGTTGAGAGAGTTCTTGAATAATCAGATAATTGATGTCTGCGAATTTTAATTAGTGCTGGTTTCTATACATGTAGACGTTCTGGACTAAGTTCACAAGCAGCTCCTTTAGTGTGAAGTTCTGGAGCCCTGAAGGGCTGTATTTTGCACCTTTATTTTACTTACTAAATCCATTTTTGCCCTTTCTTTATTCCACAGAGCGGTTTAGGTGGCATCAGCTGATTCTGAACACCCTGTATCTGCTGTTGTGGGTTTTCAGGTGTCACACCTACGGGGAAGGCAGCTCACATTTCCTCTGTTCCTGAGGATCTTTCTAGGTAGGACTTACTATTCCTATTTTGCAGATGAAGAAACTGAGGCTTACAGAGGTTAAGCAATACTAGGAGGTAGCCCTGGGTTTTAACCCAGGTTTGTTTGATTCTGAAGCCTGAATGCTTTCCACTAAACCTCATCTCTCGCAGTGAAAAGTTGGTGGGAGTTTGTAGGAGGGTTGTTAGAGAGGATGGGGCAGGTGCTGTGAACGGGGCCGAGAGGCCTGGTTACTCCAGTTAATGAAATCCTCACACTGAACCCGCTGGGACACATTGCTTTTGAGTGTGATAAATTACTGTGTCCTATTTTTGAGCTGACTGTATAAAACAGAATCACACCCTGGTAGCCCTGAGCCAAATTTGGTCAGCAGATGTGTTTTATTTGGTCCGCACCGTGTTTTATTTTTTAAAAATTAGATTAGTTGTCGTCATTTAAAAAGTGGGAGATTTCACCCTGAAATTTCCAAATTTCTTGGCTTCGCTTGAGTCCTCAGAAGATCTGGCAACACCAGACCCACGTTCCTCCTTGGCAATAGTTAGTAAGAGTGGCTGCTCCTAGCTTTGCCATCTTGCCATGCTGCTCTCTTCACTCCTTTGTATTACTCGCCAGGACTGGGAAGGCGTCTGAGTTAGAGGCACCCTTGTCAAAGTTATGCACATTCTCTCTGCCAGTGTCAGGGATGCGTTAGGGGAGGTTTATTCTGTATTTAAATGAAAGATCGCCAGCAGTTTTCCCTTTGTAGGGCACCTAGAGAGGGTGACTCTACTTGGCATATGGACAGACACAGCCACACCCTCCTTCTGCCCCCCAGCAATGGCTAATTGGACTCTGGATGGGTTCTTGGACTAAGGTGGACCAATTAGATATTTGGGATTTGGACACTGAAGTAGTTGAGCTGGGGAGCCTCAGGCAGGAAGGACTACTGGATTCAGGCTGACAGTAGTGACGTTAGAAAGGTAGGTGAGTAAGCAAAGAAGCTGGATGGCAGGGAGATGGCAGGGAGGTGAGAGAGCGCTCCAAGGCATAGAGGGCAGAGCTGCCTGGTCTCTGCTTTTACTGGACTTCCTGCAGTGGGGTTCCTCTGTAGCCACAGCCTTCACTCTGTGGTATTTACTGAGTGTTTACTATAGGGCCAGGCACTTTTCTAGATTCTTGTGATAGATCAGGGAATAAAAACAGACAAAGGTCTTGTTCTCATAGAGCTTATATTTTGGGTGGGTGGGTGGGGAAACAAACAACTCCAGACGAAAAAGCAAATAAACGTAAAATATGTAAGGTGGTGATAAGTGCAAGGAAGAAATATAAACTGAGTAAGGAAACAGAGTGGATGTCAAGGGTAATGCTGTTATGTTAGAGAGGTCATTCAAGGAAGGCCTCTTGATACAGTGCTATTTGAGCAGAGATGTGAATGAAGTGAGGAGTGAGCCACAAGGAAACCTAGGGGTGCTGCATTCCCTGCAGAGGGTTCAGCAAGTGCAAAGGCCCTGAGGTAGGAGTATGCTTGACTTGTTTGAAGAATAGCAAGGAGGGTACTGTGGCTGGAATGCAATGAATAATGGGAGAGGGGGAGTTGGAGGGAATGTAGGGCTTCATATCTATATTAAAGACTGATCTTACTCTACTGAGATAGAAAGCCATTGGAAGATTTTGAGCACAGGTGGCACGATCTGGCTTCTGTCTTGAAAAATGTAAATGCTGTATGGAGAATAGGCTGTAAGGCAGCTAAGGTGAATCCAGGACAACTAATTAGGAGGCAGTGCAATAGTCCAGATAAAATACAATGGTGGCTTAGATTAGGGTGGAGGCGGAGGTGGTGAGAAGTGGACAAGTTCTGAATATATTTTGAAGGTAGAATTGACAGGACTTGAGGATGTATTTGGTATTAGATGTGAGAGAAAGAGAGGAGTCGAGATGAATTCAACCTTTGAATAAAAACATTGCTGTGTTAGTTGGCATTTCCCCTTCTTTTCCTGAAAAACATTCAAAAGCAACAAGGGAGGTGAAAAAATAATAATGAAAACCTTGCAAACTATTCTATTTTTGGCAAAATTAGGAGAGAAATTTAGTCCATAAGCTTCGAAATGTGTATGAAGAGAAAGTCTTGCATAGATGAGATCAGGTGGAAGCCTTGTGGGAGGAAATGAAGAAAAGCAGCAGGGAGATGGGGAGAGAGCCCAGTAGCTACAGATCTTAGAAAGTTATAGAAAATCATGCTCTTTGAGGTAAAAAGTGCAACCTGATGTGAAAAAGCTCTATCCCTTGCTTGTAGCGAGTGTTGTGGGAACTGGGTGTGCAGCTGGAGGAATATACCCTCCTGGATGTAGTTGGGCTCAAAGAAGCAAGAGAAGTGGGGTTACCTGAAAAACCACACCGGCAAGCCACCATGTCTGTGGGAAGTGTTTTGTCTCTGTGGGAGCAGGGAGGAAGAGGGCCTTGGGATTGCAAAAAAATAGCTCATCTGAAAGACTGTCACGGCTGTCCTCCCCTCCCCTGGCCAGAGGAACCTCGTGCAAATACCGTAACTGCCGAGGAAGCTAACTCATCCAATGGCAACGAAGGAGGAAATGGTAGCCTTCTGTTCCTGATCATGGGAGGCAAGGTTAGGTGGACCAAAGTTCCTGCTGAAAAATACTAAAATGTTTGGGTATATTTTTTAAATTAAAAAAATTAAATTTCCTTAAAAGCACGAAAGAACTGGGAAGAGACAAAGGGACTAGAAGGTGGAAATCTAAGGTTTAGTGGGAACCTAGGGGGATGTGCTGGTCACTGGAAGGCTTAAGTTGTTTTTGCCCTGAGAACATTTGTTGATTCTAGTAAAATAGGGCTTTGGTTTTGGCAGACTTGCAGGACAAGGAGGTTAGAAGTCAAAGGCTGTAGCTTGCCCAAGGTGGAGAGTCTCATAGGAGACTGTTTCCATATAAAGCTGGAACTACTGAGGGTAAAGGTGAACCAGAAGTAAAACCATCTCTTCCTCCTCCACTTAGAGACAGCAGAGAAGGTTGCCCTGGCACAGAGAGGAGCAAGACGAAAAGGAAAAGGTAGGTTGTAATCACTGGCCAGCTTTTGCACAGATTTTGAGGATTGTTTTATACCACCTTGATTTTACAGAACTGCAGCCATGAATTTGGTTCGACTATAAGCTTCTTATGGTCACTAGTGCCATCCCCCTCCTTTTTGTGGGATCCCAGCCTTGTCATTATTACATGAAACCAACAATGAAGCCACCATGTTGGAAAGCATAGGAGAGAAACTAGGCATCCAAGGGACATTATTAGAGCCATACCTGCTGTTTCTTCATTGCTTCAGCTTATTTGAGTTGGATTGTTTGTTATTTGGAATTGAAGGAATCAAAACTGACACAAGAATCAACTGAAAGATCAGAAAGGGGCACCTGGGTGGCTCAGTTGGTTAAGCGACTGCCTTCGGCTCAGGTCATGATCCTGGAGTCCCGGGATCGAGTCCCGCATTGGGCTCCCCGCTCAGTGGGGGTCTGCTGCTCCCTCTGACCCTCTTCCCTCTCGTGCTGTCTCTCATTCTCGCTCTCTCAAATAAATAAATCAATATTTAAAAAAAAAAAGAAAGATCAGAAAGAGTGTTGAATTCAGAAACACACACATAATGGGAATTTCACCTCATTGGATTGGATACTCCTCAGTCATCTTTGCTATGGATTCTCTCTTCCCAATTTTTAAAGTTGGAGTGTTGCAGGGCTCAGGTCTTGGACATCTTCTCCATTCCTAGATGATTTTTTCCCCTGTTTTATGGTATTAAATATCTATTTGTACATGACTCTCAAGTTTATATCTCCAGTTTTCATCATTCTTCTGCAATTCAGACCCGTATATTCATTTGCCCACTTTGATTCTATACTGGAGTGTCTAACAAGGTCTGAAACTTAGCATGTCTTATACCAAACTCCCAATTTTCAACTTCCCTATCCTAAACTTCCTCCTTTCCCTTAATTCTCAGGCTCATAAAAGGGTACTACCATCTATCCAGTTGTTCAGACCAAAAACCTAGAAATTATCCTTGAGTCTTCTCTTTCCTGTAGCTCCCACATTTAGGTCAACAGGAAGTCCTGTTGACTCCGCCTTCAAAACAGAGACTGGATCTGAGCACTTAACCTGGACTCCACTCTTCCCACCATCATCCAAGCCATAGTCATCTTTTGCTTGGATTATTGCAAGAGCCTCCCCCAGTCTATTCTACACACATAGTTAGAGGAGTCCTATTTATTTATCTATCAATCATTTATCTATCTATCTATCTATCTATCTATCATCTATCTATCTATCTATTTATTTATTTTTTTAAATTTTTTTATTGTTATGTTAATCACCATATATTACATAATTTGTTTTGTTGTAGTGTTCCATGATTCATTGTTTGTGCATAACACCCAGTGCTCCATGCAGAACGTGCCCTCTTTAATACCCATCACCAGGCTAACCCATCCCCCTACCCTCCTCCCCTCTAGAAACCTCAGTTTGTTTTTCAGAGTCCATCATCTCTCCTGGTTCGTCTCCCCCTCTGACTTACTCCCCTTCATTCTTCCTCTCCTGCTATCTTCTTCTTTTTCTTTTTTCTTAAAATATGTTGCGTTATTTGTTTCAGAAGTACAGATCTGTGATTCAACAGTCTTACACAATTCACAGCACTCATCATAGCACATATCTTCCCCAATGTCTATCACCCAGCCACCCCATCCCTCCCACCCCCAACCACTCCAGCAACCCTCAGTTTGTTCCTGAGATTAAGAATTCCTCATATCAGTGAGGTCATATGATACATGTCTTTCTCTGATTGACTTATTTCACTCAGCCTAACACCCTCCAGTTCCATCCACGTCGTTGCAAATGGCAAGATCTCATTCCTTTTGATGGCTGCATACTATTCCATTGTGTATATATACCACCTCTTCTTTATCCATTCATCTGTCGATGGACATCTTGGCTCTTTCCACAGTTTGGCTACTGTGGACATTGCTGCTATAAACATTGGGGTGCACGTACCCCTTCGGGTCCCTACATTTGTATCTTTGGGGTAAATACCCGGTAGTGCAATTGCTGGATCGAATGGTAGCTCTAATTTCAACTGTTTGAGGAACCTCCATACTGTTTTCCAGAGGGGTTGCACCAGCTTGCATTCCCACCAACAGTGTAGGAGGGTTCCCCTTTCTCCACATCCCCGCCCACATCTGTCGTTTCCTGACTTGTTCATTTTAGCCATTCTGACGGGTGTGAGGTGGTATCTCATTGAGGTTTTGATTTGGATTTCCCTGATGCCGAGCGATGTTGAGCACTTTTTCATGTACCTGTTGGCCATTTGGATGTCTTCTTTGGAAAAAAGTCTGTTCATGTCTTCCGCCCATTTCTTGATTGGATTATTTGTTCTTTGGGTGTTGAGTTTGATAAGTTCTTTATAGATTTGGATACTAGCCCTTTATCTGATATGTCATTTGCAAATATTTTCTCCCATTCTGTCGGTTGTCTTTTGGTTTTGTGGACTGTTTCTTTTGCTGTGCAAAAGCTTTTGATCTTGATGAAATCCCAATAGTTCATTTTTGCCCTGGCTTCCTGTGCCTTTGGTGATGTCTCTAGGAAGAAGTTGCTACCTGTGTTCTCCTTTAGGATTTGGATGGACTCCTGTCTCACGTTTAGGTCTTTCAACCATTTGGAGTCTATTTTTGTGTGTGGTGTAAGGAAATGGTCCAGTTTCATTCTTCTGCATGTGGCTGTCCAATTTTCCCAACACCATTTGTTGAAGAGACTGTCTTTTTTCCACTGGACATTCTTTCCTGCTTTGTCAAAGATAAGTTGACCATAGAGTTGAGGGTCCATTTCTGGGCTCTCGATTCTGTTCCATTGATCTATGTGTCTGTTTTTGTGCCAGTACCATACTGTCTTGATGACAGCTTTGTAATAGAGCTGGAAGTCCGGAATTGTGATGCCGCCAGCTTCGCTTTTCTTTTTCAACATTCCTCTGGCTATTCGGGGTCTCTTCTGGTTCCATACAAATTTTAGGATTATTTGTTCCATTTCTTTGAAAAAAGTGGATGGTATTTTGATGGGGATTGCATTGAATGTGTAGATTGCTCTAGGTAGCATTGACATCTTCACAATGTTGGTTCTCCCAATCCATGAGCATGGAACGTTTTTCCATTTCTTTGTGTCTTCTTCAATTTCTTTCCTGAGTATTTTATAGTTTTCTGAGTACAGATCCTTTGCCTCTTTGGTTAAATTTATTCCTAGGTATCTTATGGTTTTGGGTGCAATCGTGAATGGGATCGACTCCTTGATTTGTCTCTCTTGTGTCTTGTTGTTGGTGTATAGGAATGCCACTGATTTCTGTGCATTGATTTTATATCCTGCTACTTTACTGAATTCCTGTATGAGTTCTCGCAGTTTTGGGGTGGAGTCTTTTGGGTTTTCCACATACAGTATCATATCATCTGCAAAGAGTGAGAGTTTGACTTCCTCTTTGCCGATTTGGAGGCCTTTGATTTCTTTTTGTTGTCTGATTGCTGTGGCTAGGACTTCTAATACTATGTTGAATAGCAGTGGTGAGAGTGGACATCCCTGCCGCGTTCCTGACCTTAGGGGAAAAGCTCTCAGCTTTTCCCCATTGAGAATGATATTCGCTGTAGGTTTTTCATAGATGGCTTTTATGATATTGAGGTATGTACCCTCTATCCCTATACTCTGAAGGGTTTTGATCAAGAAAGGCTGCTGTACTTTGTCAAATGCTTTTTCTGCATCTATTGAGAGGATCATATGATTCTTGTTCTTTCTTTTGTTAATGTATTGTATCACGTTGATTGATTTGCGGATGTTGAACCAGCCTTGCAGCCCAGGGATAAATCCCACTTGGTCATGGTGAATAATCCTTTTAATGTACTGTTGGATCCTATTGGCTAGGATTTTGGTGAGAATTTTTGCATCCATGTTCATCAAGGATATTGGTCTGTCATTCTCCTTTTTGATGGGGTCTTTGTCTGGTTTTGGGATCAAGGTAATGGTGGCCTCATAAAATGAGTTTGGAAGTTTTCCTTCCATTTCTATTTTTTGGAACAGTTTCAGGAGAATAGGTATTAATTCTTCTTTAAATGTCTGATAGAATTCCCCTGGGAAGCCATCTGGCCCTGGGCTTTTGTTTGTTGGGAGATTTTTGATGACTGCTTCAATTTCCTTAGTGGTTATAGGTCTGTTCAGGTTTTCTATTTCTTCCTGGTTCAGTTTTGGTAGTTGATACATCTCTAGGAATGCACCCATTTCTTCCAGGTTATCTAATTTGCTGGCATAGAGTTGCTCATAATATGTTCTTATAATTGTTTGTATTTCTTTGGTGTTGGTTGTGATCTCTCCTCTTTCATTCATGATTTTGTTGATTTGGGTCATTTCTCTTTTCTTTTTGATACATCTGGCCAGGGGTTTATCAATCTTGTGAATTCTTTCAAAGAACCAGCTCCTAGTTTCGTTGATCTGTTCTACTGTTCTTTTGGTTTCTATTTCATTGATTTCTGTTCTGATCTTTATTATTTCTCTTCTCCTGCTGGGTTTAGACTTTATTTGCTGTTCTTTCTCCAGCTCCTTTAGGTGTAGGGTTAGGTTGTGTATTTGAGACCTTTCTTGTTTCTTGAGAAAGGCTTGTATTGCTATATACTTTCCTCTCAGGACTGCCTTTGCTGTATCCCAAAGATTTTGAACAGTTGTGTTTTCATTTTCATTGGTTTCCATGAATTTTTTAAATTCTTCTTTAATTTCCTGGTTGACCCATTCATTCTTTAGTAGGATGCTCTTTAGCCTCCATGTATTTGAGTTCTCTCCGACTTTCCTCTTGTGATTGAGTTCTAGTTTCAAAGCATTGTGGTCTGAAAATATACAGGGAATGATCCCAATCTTTTGGTACCGGTGGAGACCTGATTTGTGACCTAGGATGTGATCTATTCTGGAGAATGTTCCATGGGCACTAGAGAAGAATGTGTATTCCGTTGCTTTGGGATGGCATGTTCTGAATATGTCTGTGAAGTCCATTTGGTCCAGTGTGTCATTTAAAGTCTTTATTTCCTTGTTGATCTTTTGCTTAGATGATCTGTCCATTTCAGTCAGGGGGGTGTTAAAGTCCCCCACTATTATTGTATTGTTGTCAATGTGTTTCTTTGCTTTTGTTATTAATTGCCTTATATAATTGGCTGCTCCCATTTTCGGGGCATAGATATTTACAATTGTTAGATCTTCTTGTTGGATAGACCCTATAAGTAGGATATAGTGTCCTTCCTCATCTCTTATTACAGTCTTTGTTTTAAAATCTAGTTTGTCTGATATAAGGATTGCCACCCCAGCTTTCTTTTGGTGTCCATTAGCATGGTAAATGGTTTTCCACCCCCTCACTTTCAATCTGGGGGTGTCTTTGGGTCTAAAATGAGTCTCTTGCAGACAGCATATGGATGGGTCTTGTTTTTTAATCCAATCTGATAGCCTGTGTCTTTTGATTGGGGCATTGAGCCCATTTACATTCAGGGTAACTATTGAAAGGTATGAATTTAGTGCCATTGTATTGCCTGTAAGGTGACTGTTACTGTATGTTGTCTGTGTTCCTTTCTGATCTTTGCTGCTTTTAGGCTCTCTCTTTGCTTAGAGGACCCCTTTCAATATTTCTTGGAGGGCTGGTTTCGTGTTTGCAAATTCCTTTAGTTTTTGTTTGTTCTGGAAGCTTTTTATCTCTCCTTCTATTTTCAATGACAGCCTAGCTGGATATAGTATTCTTGGCTGCATATTTTTCTCGTTTAGTGCTCTGAAGATATCTTGCCGGTCCTTTCTGGCCTGCCTGGTCTCTGTGGATAGGTCTGTTGCCAATCTAATATTTTTACCATTGTAGGTTACATATCTCTTCTCCCGTGCTGCTTTCAGGATTTTCTCTTTGTCTCTGAGACTCGTAAGTTTTACTATTAGATGTCGGGGTGTTGAACTATTTTTATTGATTTTGAAAGGGGTTCTCTGTGTCTCCTGGATTTTGATGCCTGTTTCCTTCCTCACATTAGGAAGTTCTCTGCTATTATTTGCTCCAATATACCTTCTGCCCCTCTCTCTCTTTCTTCTTCTTCTGGGATCCCAATTATTCTAATGTTTCGTCTTATCGAATCACTTATCTCTCGAATTCTGCCCTCGTGATCCTGTAGTTGTTTCTCCCTCTTTTTCTCAGCCTCTTTACTTTCCATCATTTGGTCTTCTATATCGCTGATTCTCTCTTCTGCCTCATTTATCCTAGCAGTTAGTGCCCCCATTTTTGATTGCACCTCATCAATAGCCTTTTTGATTTCGACTTGGTTAGATTTTAATTCTTTTATTTCTCTAGAAAGGGTTTCTCTAATAACTTCCACGCTTTTTTCAAGGCCAGCTAATATCTTTAAAGTCATGATTGTGAAATCTAGGTCAGACATTGTACTAATGTACGTATTGAGTAGGTCCCTGGCTGACGGTACTACCTCTTGTTCTTTTTGTTGAGGTGATTTTTTTCGTCTTGTCATTTTCTCCAGAGCAGAATAGATGAATGAGAGAACAAAATGCTAACAGGTTTACAATGTCCCCAGCAAATATACTGTATACAAATCAGAAAAGACCTGAAACCAGGGGAAAAGAAAGGGAAAGAAAGAAAAAAGAAAGAGAAAAAAAAAAGAAAAAAAAAGATAAAAACAAAAACAAAACAATACAAAAAAAGCAGAATGTGATCAGATATGATCAGGCTAGTGCATAGATCAGTGCCACACACTAGATTTTGGGCGTATTTTGGTCTGTTAGAAAAAAGTGCCTCCTAAAATTTTAAAGGAAGAAAGACATATATGTACAAAATAAGGGTTGATCCAATGAAGGGATAGAAGATGACTGTAAAGATGAAAATTATAAAAGATTTTATAAAAGGACTTGATAAGAAGTTGTTTGAAAAAAAGAAAGAAGATTTAAAAAAAAAAAAAGAAAAAAGGGAGAGAATGTGATCAGGCAGGAGACTAGAACAGAACCATACACTAGTGATTTAGGGTATATTTTTATCTGTTAGAAGAAACTGTATCTCAAAATTTTCAAGAGAGAACAACTTATATATATATGCCAAAAATAAGTGTAACTACTATGAAGGGATAAAATATGACTCTAAAAATGAAAAATAAAAAATGTTTTTTTTTTTTTTAAAAGATTGATAAGATGTTGGTTGAAAAAGGGAAAAAGAAAAAGAAAAAAAAAACAGTTAACAAAAATTAACTTTGATGAACTAATGAATCATGGTAAAAAAAAAGCCATGAATTCTATGTGCAGTATTCCCCTAGCGCTGGAGTTCTCCTGTTCTCCTTGATCGGTAAACTTGGTCTTGGCTTGCTGGCTGTTCGTGCTGATCTTCTGGGGGAGGGGCCTGTTGCTGTGGTTTCCAAATGTCTTTGCCCGAGGCTGAATTGCCCCGCCCTTGTCGGTCCGGGCTAAGCAAGCTGCTCGGGTTTGATCTCAGGAGCTTTTGTTCCCTGCAAGCTCTCCGTACTGCCTTGGAGGACCAGGGCAAAAATGGTGGCCTCCCAATCTCCACCCGGAGGAGCTGAGAACTCGGGGCCCCGCTCCTCAGTGCGCCCCCAGAGAAAAGCAGTCACTCCCGTGTCCCCGGTCTCCGGCCGCACTCCGTGCTCACCCGGCCTGTGACCGAGCGTTTGTATCTCTGCCACCTGACCCCGTGTGGAGTCTCCAAACCCAGCAGATCCCTGCGGTGCGTTCCCGCGCCGCTCCTCCCCGGGAAGGAAGGGGAGTCTCCCTGGATCTGCCGCCTGTTGGGTCCCTGCTGCAGGAGCAGTAGCCCGACTGGGCCGCGGATTACAGTTTATGGCAACCCCGAGCTGAGAGCCTGCGCTTCAGCTTCGTCTCTGCAGCCGGCTTCCCCGCTCCGATACCTGGGAGCTCTGGCGCACTCAGGCTCCCCCGGTCTTTCTGTGACCCCAAGGGTCCTGAGACCCCACTGTCCCACGATGGTTCCACCCCCCGCTTAGCCACTGGAGCGACGTCCCTCAGCGGAGCCGACTTCTAAAAGGTCCGATTTTGTGCTCCGCGGCTCTATCACTTGCCAGAAGCGGCCGGCGGAGGCCCCTCCCGCGCCGTCTAGCCTCCCGAATATCGCCTCGGATTCACTTCTCCGCACGTCCTACCTTCCAGTAAGTGGTCGCTTCTCTGTTCAGATAGTTGTTGCTACTCTCCTCTTTGATCTCCTGTTGAGTTCGTAGGTGTTCAGAATGGTTTGATCCCTATTCAGCTGAATTCCTGAGACCAGACGAAATCTAGGTCTCCTACTCCTCCGCCATCTTGCTCCGCCCCCTATTTATCTATTTATTTGAGAGGGAGCGGGGAAGGATGGCACAGGGAGAGGGGGAGAGAGAATCTTAAGCAGGCTCCATGCCCAGTGCCAGAGCCCGATGTTGGACTCGATCTCAAAACTCTGAGATCATGACCTGAGCTAAATTCAGATTTGGACACTTAACCGACTGAGCCACCCAGGCGCCCCTAGAGGATCTTTTAAAACGTAAGTGATATCATGTTACTTGCCTGCTCAAAGCCAGTGTTTTCCCATTACATTTAGAATACCCCAAATCATTACCATACTCTATAGGACTGTACAATCTGGCTCCTACCTAGGTTTCTAAATTTATCTTCTGTTTTTCTTTCTCTCTTACTCATTTCGCTACAGTTGCACTGGCCTCTTTGCTCTTTCTGGACCATCCAAGTACTATTACTACCTTGGGCCTTTGCAGTTCTTCCTTCTGATATTGTTATGGCTCATTCCGTCACATCATTCAGGTCTATGATCAGATATAACCTCTTCACAGTGACCGTCTCTGATTCTTGCATGTAAAATAGTCCTTGCCTTCCCCCTCTTCACACCCTTATCCTGCTGTTTTCCTCAGGATACTTGTCATGATCTTGTTTATTGTCTGTTTTCTTCACTAACTTTAAGCTTTGAAAGGAGGAGTGTTGTCTTATTTAATGTTTATTCCTAGCACTGGAATGATGTCTGGGTCATGGTTTGAGCTGATACATATTTTTGAAGGGCTTATTAAATGAAATTTGAATGATAGAGTTAGCATATCACAGTTTCTAAGAAATGTTATTTAACAAGTGGTTTTGAGAAAGTGGTTGGTCATTTAAGGATAAAATAGATTGCTATTATTATTTTTTTTAAGTAGGCTCCATACCCAACATGGGGTTTGAACTCACGACCTCAAGAGCGAGAATTGCATGCTCTACCAACCAAGCCTGCCAGATACCCCTAAAATAGATTATTAATAAGAGGATATTATGAATAATTTTATGTCAGCATATTTGACAATTTAGACAAAATAAACAAATTTCTTTAAAGCCTGACATATCAAAACTAACACAAGAAGAAATAAAAAGTCTGAATGGGGCTATATGTATTAAAGAATTGAATTCATTATTAAAGACCTTCCTACCAAACAGATAAACAAACAAACAAACAAAGAGGCTCTGTAGGCCCATGTGGTCTCTCTGATAAAGTCTTCCCAATGTTTAAATGATGTAATAACATCAATCTTACACATTTTTCCAGAGAATAGAAAAAGATGTAACATGTCCTCACTCATTCTTAAGAAAAACCTTTATACCAAAACCTGATGAGGACATCACAAGAAAAGAAAATTAAAGACTGAACCCTCTCATGGGCATTGATACAGAAATCCTAAACAAAATATAGTCAAAATGAATTCAATAATGTATAAAAGGGATAATATGCCATAACCAAGTGGGACAGGTTTCAGGAATTCACAAGTAGTTTAACATTTGAAAATAAGTCAAAGTGATTCCCCAATATAACAGAATAAAGAGAAAATATAAACAATCATTTCAATAGATGCAGAAAAAAGATTTGATAAAATTCAACATTGATTCATGATAAAAAAGAATAAGTCTTAGCAAAGGAAATTCCTTAATCTGATAATGAGTACCTACAAATAACTTAAAGCAAACATCATACTTGATGGTGGAATGTTGAAAGCCTTCTCTCTGGGATGTCTGCTATCACGACTTCTTTTTAACATTGCATTAGAACTTCTAGCCATTGCAGCAAGGGCAGAGAAAGTAATAAAACTGTCACTACTAGGAGGCAAAATGATTGTGTATCCAGAAAATCCAAAAAAAAAATCTTTAGATAAGCTCTTGGAATTAATAAAATTTAGCAAGGCTGATGGATACAAGGTCAATATATAAAAATCAATTGTACTTCTATATACTAGTAACAAAGAATAGAAAAGAAATTTTAAAAATACCATTTACAATAGCTTCAAAAACACTAAATTCGTAGGAATAAATGTAATAGAGATGTACAAGATCTCTACACTGAAAACAAGAATATGTATTGAGAGAAATTAAAAAAGACTTTAGTAGATGGAGAGATATACTATGTTCATAGACTGGATGACTCAATGTTGTAAAGATGTTAATTCCCCCCAATTTGTCTGTAAATTGTGCAAACCATTCAAAATTTCAACAGGCTTTTTAAATGGACATTAACTGACTATGAAATTTGTATGGAAAGGAAAAGGGCCAAAATTAGCTAAGACAATCATGAAGAATAAGAACAAAGCTGAGAGAACTTCCACTACCAATATTTAGACTTATGATAAAGCTATAGTAATTAAGACTGTGGTATTTGTGCCAGAATATACAAAGGGTCCAAAGGAACATATTAGGAAACTTAGGAAGAGACCCTTATATGATCAACTGATTTACAGCAAAGGTGACCTTGGAATGTAGAAGAGAGAGGATGTTTTTTCAATAAATTGTACTGGTTCAATTTAATATCCATATGGAAAAAATTAATCTTGACCTCTTCCTCAAACCATTCACAAAAATTAATTCCAGCTGCATTGTAGATCTAACTATGACAGGTAGGACAACAGTCTTAGGAGGAAACCTAAGAGAATATCTGTGTAACCTTGGGATAGCAAACATCTCTTAAAGAAGACACAAAAGCACTAACTACAGAGGAAAATATTGATAAACTAGATTAGATTGAAATCAAGAACTACAGATCATCAAAAGACACCATGAAGAAAATGAAAGGGCAAGCCATAGAGTAGAAAATACTGTAAAGAACTAAAAACCAGGGGTGCCTGGGCGGCTCAGTTGGTTGAGTGACTGCCTTCGGCTCAGGTCATGATCCTGGAGTCCCGGGATTGAGTCCCGCATAGGGCTCCTTGCTCAGCGAGGAGCCTGCTTCTCCCGCTGACCCTCCCTCCTCTCATGTACTCTCTCTCATTCATGCTCTCTCAAATAAATAAATTAAAAAAAAAAAAAAGAACTAAAAACCAGTAAGAGAAAAGCAAGTAGCCCAGTAGGAAAATAGACAAAAAGGACAAAAAAAAAAAGTAAATAGTATACACGGAGGATGTTCGAATGGTCAATAAATATGTTAAAAGGTACACAACTTCATTTATTCTCCGGGAAATGCAAATTAAAGCTACAGTTACTATCTCTACATATCCGCTAGAATGGACAAAATTAAAAAGTCAGGTAATATCAAGTGTTGGCAAGAACATGAACAGTTGGGCTCTTATATATTATTGGTGGGTGTGTACAACTACTTTGGAAAACTGGTAGTCTCTACTAAAGCTAAACGCACATACTCCATACTCCAAATTCCACACCTAGGTATATACCCAGCAGATGTGTCTATATGGTTATAAACAGTCATATAGGAATGTTCATGGCACTCCTATTATATTATTAACAGCCTCAAACCAGAAGTAACCCAAATGTCCAAAGGCAGTAGAATGGATAAATAAATCATAGTATATTTGTACAACAGAATGTCTACAGGAATAAAAATAAGTAATCTATAACTACATACAAAGGCATAGATGCATTTCACAAGCATGATGCAGAGAAAAAGAAGCCAGATACCAAAACAGGCAGAACTAATCTTCGGTGATATAAATCAGGAGAGTGGTTGCCTAGGGGAGGTAATGACTGGAAGGGGAAATTAAGGGGGCTTCTTGGGTGTGGGTCATGTTCTGTTTTCTGCACTGGATGGTGCGGCTCATGATGTGGCAAACGGGGGTGTGGCACATGGGGTGCATGAAATTTACTTTGTGAAAATTCATTAACCTGTGCATTTATGCTTTGTGCACTTCTCTCTATGTAACTTATGCTTCATTAAATTTTTTATTTAAAAAAACCTGGATCTTTACTTTGGTTCTTAAGCCAAAGTCAGCTATAGCTAGATTCAATATTTAAATATAAGATGAAGATTCCACAATTAAATATGGGTCAACATTTTGAAAATCTTGGTACCATAAATTGGAATGCATAAAATTAAAAATTTCTTCAAGAAGCACAATTAAAATTGTAATTAAATAAAAGGTAAATGTCAAGCTAAGGAAAATATTTGTAAAATAGTAATGATATATGTTGCCAGTCATGTCATCAAATATTAAAAGATCGATAATTACCAAGTGTTGCTAAGGTTTTTTGGAAGAGTACTCTCATACCCTGTTGTTGGAACTGTTTCTACAGCATTTTTATTTTTAGTTTTTTTAAAGATTTTGTTTATTTATTTGAGAGAGAGAGCGAGAGTGAGAGAGAGCATGAGTGGGGGAGAGGGAGAAGCAGGCTCCCTACTCAGGGACTCGATCCCAGGACCCTGAGATCATGACCTGAGCCGAAGGCAGGCACTTAGCTGACTGAGCCACCCAGGTGCCCCTCTACAGCATTTTTAGAGGCATTTGGCAACATCCTTTAAAATTTAAAATGTGCATCCTACTTGACTTAACAATCAATTTCCAGGAATTTTATCTCAGAAAGTATTTGCATAAGTGTGTGAAATTATACATATCAGGATCAAATATTCAATAAAGCATTTTTTGTGATAGTTAAAATTGGAAATATTTTAAGTGTCTATGAATATAGCACTGGCTAAATAAGGTACACTTTGTATAATAAAATATACTATGGTAGAAAGAATGATATTGTTCTGTATCAACTGAAAAAATCAGATGGCCAGGAGAGACTGATTGCCAAATGAAAAGAGTAAGTTGATGAACATTTATTATCTCATTTAAAGAAATATGTATTTTATTGGAAAATACTGGGAAAATATACACCAAACTATTAACCGTGGAGATTATGAGAAATATCCCTTCATAAGGTGTCTGAATTTTTTTTTACTATAACGAACACATTACTTTTATAGGTAGAAAAACAGTGACAATTACAAAAAAGCAAAATGAAGTTTCTTTTTTTTAATAGATATATTTTTTTAAAGATTTTATTTATTTATTTGACAGAGAGAGATAGTGAGAGCAGGAACACAAGCAGGGAGAGTGGGAGAGGGAGAAGCAGGCTTCCTGCCGAGCAGGGAGCCCGATGTGGGACTCGATCCCAGGACCCTGGGATCATGACCTGAGCCGAAGGCAGACGCTTAATGACTGAGCCACCCAGGCGCCCTAAAATGAAGTTTCTTACAGAGAAAGATCCCATGCAAGTAAAAATATTCATGAGACATGTATTAAGATTGGTAGAAAGTAGACCAAGGTGTCAACACTGGCTATTTCTCTTGGGGGTGGGATTACTGATGATTTTCATTTTTATATTTCTTTGCATTTTCCAATTTTCCTACAACAAGTTTGTGTTGCTTTACCAACTGAAAGATCAGGACTATTAAATTCTGTCTGTATTTCACCAGCGTCACGACAAGGATGAAACTCCTAATGAAGGCATTTTTTCCCAATACTTCTTGCCTGTCTTTCTACCTTTATCCGCTACTTCTGTTCTTTCATTTTTCTACAGAACACAGATACGTTCTCCTTGGAAATAATTCAAGTGATATAGAGCATATAGGGAAAAATGTGGAAGTCCCCTTTCCAATTTCACTGCTCTCCCATGATTTTTTTCTGTACATTCGCTCATGTATGTACATCCAGATATGAAGTCTTTTTTTAAATGTAAATCGGACACTTGCCCTCTACTTCTTAATCACATTCTGCTCTTTGCTGTTTCTTGGACTTCCATGCTGTTTCACCCCAGTGTGACTCCCCAAAAGCCCCTTTGCCCTTTCCTCCAGTCCCTGCGCAACTGGCAATTACAGCATGTAATTATTTGATGTTTTTACTAAGGACTTTGGAAAGGGGAAGTTCAAAAGGGACAAGGCATGACAGGAAGGCAGAACTGCTATAGCCATGCAGGCAGCTGAAGGACGAGGGGCGGTGTGGCAGCCCACCATTTCTAGTTATTCATTGAGGTTTTAGTCCCTCTGGTTCCTTGTACTTATGGCACATCCCCCTGCCTAGGCAGCTAGGGCATTCCACGTTCATTGCTTCAGGGGACAAGTGACATAGCAGAATCCAGAAATTGATGCTTGGCTTTTGATTTTCCAAAGCCTGGTCCTCATGGGGGCACCAAAGGACTCAGTGCATAGACAGTAGATTTAGAAGGGTGCCTCATGGGCAACAGAAGGCTTTTCTAGCACCCCTCAATCTCCCCCTGCCCTTTCCCCAATGCAATAATGGTGCCCTTGGTGAGGGGAAGGGAAGTTAGAGGGGAAGGAGGAGAGGCCCATGTTTGTGGCTCCCCAAGGAGGTTGGCTGCATGTCTAGGCTGAATCCTGAAGGGCGGTGACTATGTAAGCCCCTCACAAGTCTGGGGATCTAGATACCGGAGGAAGGCTGTGCTCCTGTATTTAGTATAGCCCAGGACAGTGGTGTGACTCTGATTCCCAATGCCTGGAGCATCCAAGCAGAGGTGGCTTCTTGCCCTGTGGAGGCAGAGAAGTCCCCCTCCCTCCCCCAAGCATTTCCCAGAGTCCTTGTGCATCAAAGGGCAGGGAATGTGCTCCTGAGAGGGGTGGGTGTGCTTGGAGGTTGGCTTAGAGAAGGCTGAGGAGGTCTGCACTTGGGAGGACTCTGTAGTGATCCACGTCTGAAGGGGAGAGAGGAGGTGTGGGCAGGGTCTGGGGGCACCTCGGAGGATCAGGTGCCCCTCTGCCTCTGGCACCTTGACGCTCACTGAGTAAGGCCTGGGAATTTAGATGTAACTCTGTGGAGGTGAGGCTGGGGGAGAGACTTTGAATTGCCTGTAATTACCAAATGGAGGACTTAAATATAAATTAGATGATTAGAGAACACTAAATTTGCATTCCTTGCACACCTGAGTTTGATAACTGAGAATTGTCTCCATTACAATCAGAAGAGAAGAACTTTGCTTTTATTTCTTTGCCCTGGTTGTGGTGCCGTTGGGCTTTGGTGCGACTGGCCAGGAGCCCAGGGATTTCCTGAAGAATGATCTGCTGGAGCCGTCTCACTTTCTCCCCTGCTTGGCTGCTCTGGTGGGGGGTGGGAGGGGTGGGCGCCATGGCTTTGGAGGCCAACGCCGGTCTGGCAGCCACAGGTATGGGTGTCTCTGCATCTGTATGTGAGCAGAGTAGGGAAGGATGAAAGCGGCAGAGTGGGACCTCTGGACGAGACTATACAGGAACCCAGTCCATAACACTCAGAGCTGATTCCGAACAATCCAAGAGATGAAAATGAAAACCAACAAGGAACTGTGGGTTTTGTTTTTTGTTTTGTTTTTTTCCTAAAGTAATCTCCATGCCCAACATGGGGATCGAACTCACCCTCCGGAGATCAAGGGTTATGTGTTCTACAGACTCAGCCAGCCAGGTGCCCCCAGGAATTGTTTTCCAACTCATTAAATTTGGGGAAGATGCTTGTCACTGACTTGCATTAATTCAGGGGTTAAGTGATTTTCAGGCCTATGTTTATCAGTGGTACATAAATTTGGAGTTAATTCTGGAAACCACCTGGCAACTTTAGCTTCATTGGTGCCCAGAAACTTCGCTTCAGTGGACATCACAACACAACAAGCTAATGGTGATGAGAGAACAGAGTGGCAGCACCGGACTATCCGAGAGGAAGTTTCTTTGGAACAGTGCTAGGGGCTCTGTGAAGCTCAGGATGTACCTCTTGGTGGCCCAGTTTTATTTGTGCTCTGCTGTCCCCCCATTATTTCAGACTTTGCTGATCTTCACCACAAATCCTATTACACTCATCTCCTTTGACCCCTTTCTCTTTCTGCCTTCCTGCTGATGCTTTGCACACTCTGCTCACCTCTTTGCTCTGTGCCATGGGCTGTTGGTTTTTCTTCTTCTCCCTGAACTCTGACCCCACTTTCCCTTGGCTCTTTCTCTCCTTGTGATGTGCATTGTTAACTTTGTGGCATGCCTTTTTCTTTTCACCTCGCAGACTCTCCGCCAGCTGGGAAGGAACATGTATCTGTTCTTCAGGAAATGCTGTCCTTTGGGTGGAAAAGGACTGGTTTCCTGGCAGTTCCAGAATGAAGATCTTTCTCTGCTGGAAACAAACAAAACCCCTTTATCTGTGGAACTTCCTGTTTCCTCCAGTGAAAGCTATGCTTCTCAAACATGGGGCATCATGCCAGGGGCACATGAAGTCATAGGATAAACTGGGCACCTCTTCCTGGATGTTACTTGGAACTTTGGGGGAAAATCGTTTCGAATTTTTCTTCCTCCTTAAAACTACTGCCACATGGTTGAAGAATAAAATTCACATGGCATTTAAAGATTAAACAGGGGATATAAAAATTTCATGCTTCAGGTAAACTGCTTTGGGTTATGTCTTCAGAATTCCTGGGGTGTCTTTCTACTGCTGTGCTGTCAGGAAGTACTTCAGGGGAGAATTTTGAGAAGCACATAAAACATTCCGTGGAAGTGGCAGATCACTATGGAGTTGACCCAGTGAATTCAGTACCTTGGGCTGATTTAATAAGTTGGAAAAAACTTTGAAATATTAACAGAGATTTCTTTCCTCCCCATCCCTTAAAGTTACCCAGCGCCCCCACTTATTCTGTTGTTAATTCATTGCCTAGGGAGCATTTGGATTGTTATAGCAGAAACGTACAGATAATGAAACGGGGTTTCTATTGAGATTTTATATTCTATTGAGATTATATACATAATATATATATATATCAAGATTATATATATATATAATCAAAAGGCTTCCTGTTCATAGTGGAGACCAGCAAGCCTTTTGATTTGTGAGAGTTGGATAATGAACAACAAAAGTGAATCTCTTTGAAGGAATCAAGGTGTTCTGGGTTGAAGTGTGTTTCCCCCACGATTAATATGTTGAAAAACTAACCCTCATACCTGAGAATGTGACCTCATTTGGAGATAGGGAGTTACAGAGGTAATCGACTTAAAATGAGGTCTTTAGGATGGGCTCTAGTCCCATGTGACTGGTGTCCTTATAAAAGAGGAGAGGAAATTTGGACACAGAGATATGCGTAGAGGGAAGATCATGTGAGGACACATAGGGAGAAGATGGCCATCTATAAGCCAAGGAGAGAGGCCTGGACCAGACCCTTTGCTAAGCCCTTGGAAAGAGCTAATACCTTTTCAATACCTTGATCTCAAACTTCAGCCTCTGGAACTGTAGACAATAAATTTCTGGGGTTTTTTAAGCCCCTCAGTTTATGGCAGCCCTAGCAAACTAATACACAAAGGATAAAGTGATGCCATAAACCACAGATTGGAAATAACATGTGTCCTTAAATCTAAGATGTCGTGAGTTGTAAGATATATCCCAATTTAAGAGCTGTTTATGTGTAAAGAAATGTACATCTTAGAATCAATAAATATGGCAGTGTAGACGAGGAACAAAAGTACCTTGTTCTATAAACTAACTAAACATGGCCTAAAATAGGATGGGGAAGAACCAAAGGAGGTGTGTTACAGCTTATATTGCCGTGGGTTCATGGAAAGAGATCCAGTGTCATATCTTTGTGCCATGGGCTGATTCTTGAAGGTGGGGTGAGGTGAATCCAAGAGCAGAGACATCATTACCTCACTCTCATTCCTGCTGTTTCCCAGGGTGAAGCCTTATAGAGAAGTTCTTTGTGTCATCATGGTAAGCACGAACAAAAGTACAAAAGGGCAGGGTGACATGTCTAAGGTTGAGATTAGAGCAGCACAGAATAGTGTCCAAAACTCCTGGTCTTCAAGATAGTTTTGAAGTAGCAAAGAGAAAAGTGGGGGAAGACATTAGGAGTGAGTGAGCCAGTGAACCTAAAGGAACATGTGGTTGAGATTAAAAGGATGCAGATGACCCTTCTAAATTTGATGCTCGAAGGCCAACATGAGAACCAAGGACATCAGTGAAGGATTTGGTGGGTTTAGAGACCAATGACTAAAGATTAGGTGGGAGAAAGGCAGTGCAATAGAAGCCAGGGCAGGTACCAGGTGCCCAAATGCCTGAGCCGTGTTTGATAGAAACTTGGCAAGAAGAATGATAGTGGTGTGATATTTTGAATTCACCAAGTTTTAGCTTGAAACGATTGCTTTTACCCAGAAGTGACTGGGTTTACCGGAAATAACCTAGATTGAATTTCTGACTTTGGAGGGAATGGGGGGGGGGTCAGGACAGAAATTAATTATGGTTAAAATTATTTTGACAAAAATGTATTTGACTTTATACACTTGTTCGGATTTAATTTTTTAAACTCGATACACCAATTTTTACTTCTAACCCATTGCCCACCCCTCCCCCCATGTTATATGGATTTCACTTGCACCAAGAACATGCAGTTGTTTGTCTTATCCATTTCCCCTTAGTTTCCTAACCTGCTTTGGGTTACAGACCACTTGAGCATGTGATGAAAACTATGACTGTTTCTGTAGAAATATGCATGTGTATGCATATACATATCAAATTTGGCATGCAATTTCAGGGAATTCCCAGACACTCCAAAACTCCTCACATTGTCAAAAAATGGAAATAAAAAGTTGATTTGTGTTAATAGAAATGTATTAAGAATTCTGTTTCAAAAAAAAAAAAAGAATTCTCGTTCAAGATAAGAGACTTGGGTACATTCATTTGTCTCCCCTGCCTTCCTAGAAGCCATGAAATGACAGTTAAAGAAATGTAGAAAGAAATGAATCCATGACAGCTCTGAAAACAGGAAGGAGTGCTATGGGTAGACAAGAGATTTCATCAAGTTTCTGGAAGATGGAAATTAGATGAGCTTGCATTTTATTATTTCTGAGGTTCAATATATAATAGGAAACCATGGGTTAGAACTCAAATAGGGGAACCCAAGGGAGAAGACTTTCTTCAGAGAGGCTCTAGGCTTGGGATTGGTATATACAGAGGATCAAAGTGAGCTCTGAGGCAGCAAGATGTCCTCAGGACATTTTGATTTAAGTAACTCCTTCCTTTCTTAGATGTGTATAGAGCAGTTTGAATTCTAAGAATTGTTTTTTTTGAACTTCTGAAAGGTTTGCTAAAGGAAAGCTCAAGATATGAAGTTGGAGCAAGGGAACAAGGCAGAATAATATTTGAAGCAGACCCAGAGGATAAAATGGAAATCCTGGGGGTTGAACCAGAGGGTAAAAAGGAAAGCCATCTCAGCTAGGAGGAAAGTACTTTTAAGTGCCCACTTTTGCTTGACAGTGGTGAAAGTTCCAAATCCACCTGCCAAAGAGAAGGATCTCTCTACACAGAGGCTACAGCCTGCCTTCATATCCAGAGCAAATAGACCTTCTTAACCACAAAGGAAACTTGCAATGAGCTGCCTATCCTATCTACAAAGTCCTCCATCAATAAATATAAATAGTCAACTAAGGACTACCTGACATCTGAGGGAAATCAACACCATAAAAAACAAAGACCAAGGTAATCAAACAAGAAGTCACCTGAGAGGTTACGGAAATAGTAAAAGCAATTCAAAGATTTTCACATAGATCACATAATGACACATTGCTATGAAAAAGATGTAATTTGAAGAAAATTCTCAGAAATTAAAAATATGATTGTTGAAATTTAAAAATGCAGTAAAATGTCTGAAGAACAGAAAGGACACTGATAAATTACAAATGAATAAACAGGAAGGTGAAGGTGAAAAAGATCTTTCTGAGCCTAGTACAAAAAGATAGCAAGTATAGGAGATATGTAAAAAGACAATAAATATAGTTTGAGAAGGTCCAATATCTGTATAATAGATACAAAGGAATTAATCAAAGAAATAATAGGATAAACTTTCTCTGAGCTAAAGAATCAAATTCTTGAATTAAAAGGAGCCCACTGAGTGCTAAGCAGAATAAATGAAAAAAGACCCAAACTAAGACACACTCTGATGGAATTTCACTACTCTGGAAATGAAGACAAATACTATGAAATCTCTCAGCAAGAGGAAAAATCAGATTATTCAGAAGGCGTTGGGGGATAGATTCACATATCACTTCAGTAGTCAACATTAGATGCTACTAGATAATGGAATAATGCTTTCAAATTTCTAAAGGAAAGTAAACCAAGAATTCTATACCCTGCTGTATTAATTAGGGTGCTTTTAACTGTAAGGAACCGAAAGCCAATCTCAAATGGCTTAAATAAGAAGGAAATGTATTATCTCACATTATATGAAATTCAGAGGTGGGGCATCACAAAGGCTGGTAAATTCATCAGCTTAATAATGATGAATGACAAAAGCTTTCCTGGTTCTTCTACCATTCTGCTGTGTCATCCTCAATTTCTTGGGTTTATACTCAGGCTGGTTCTTCTGTAGTGGCAAAATGTCTACAGTACTTCCAGGCACCACACCCAGAAACAAGAGGAAGACAAGAATGTCTCTTATTCAGAAGCTCTGACATACTTTTCTTCATGTTGTGTTCACTGAAATTTTATCACATGCTTATTCCTCAGCCAATCATTGGAAAGATAATAGGATAACCATATTGACCTAGACAGGTCAGGAATTAGCCTGTGTGGACACATGAAGAGGAAGAATACCTGTACCAAAGAAGATCCTATAAAGATACGCACAAGGGTGGGAGTAGATGAATGTTGTGACATGTAGTAGTGTTTGCTCTACCAGCTACATGAACAATTAAGTGTGAGAGTAAAAGAAACATTTTCAGACATGTAGGGACTCAGGAAATGTGCTTTCCATGTAACCTTTCCAAAAGAGAACAATTACTGGAGTGTATTTTCTAGCCAAATGATAAATGATCAAGAAATGATGATAATATTGAACCCCAGAAACCATGGTAATACCTCAGTAGGGCAACAGAAATAAATCCTAGTATAACAACTGGAAGCAGATCTAGAAAGCAACTGGTAACAATCGAAGTCAAGAATGTCTTCAAGAGGAAAGTGGATTCCATTGCATACACTGTATAGTAAAAGCTTTTAAGGGCTCATGCTGGCAATGGCTTTCCCTTTCTTCTTAGAAACTCTGGGCTACAATGGAGGCTGGAATGGGAAAAATACTTTTCTGCTTTGCATTTCCTACTCTTCTGTGCTATTTTTTTTTAAGTGCATGTATTACTTTTACAATAGAGGTTTTAGTACAGTACAGATATTGGCATATTATGGAGTAGACTGCTTTCTGGTAGGCATCAGCAGTAGAAAAGTTGAGAACCCTGAAATGTGTGTAAGTGCTGTGTAGTGTCTGGTAAGCAATGCCCACTGGCTGCCGCATTACGCCTTGCTCTCCTGGCACCTCCTGGACCTCTGGTCTCAGAGGAAGCGTCCTGGTCACTACGATGTTGCTTCCTATGCCAGATGCTTCTCTGTAAGGAGACTTGCCACTATGTGAGGGTGAAGTTTCAGAGATGGTAGAAGGTCAGTATTACCTAGAAAGTCCTCAAATTGCCCATTAGTGCTGGACACTGCTTTCTCTCAATAAGCTCAGGAAAGCTAGTTTTTCTCCACTCAGTTGCTGTTCTTTGACTACGCACTCAGTGAAACTCTTGGATCTTATTTACGAGCCACACTCTAGCGCACCAAACCATACCATACCACATCCCACTCCACACCATACCATATCACACCACACATTATACCACACCATATACCACACCACACCAAACATTACACCACACCAAAACACACCACACCACAAATTTCACCATACCACGCACCATACCACACACCATACTATACACCACACCACACCACATCTCACCACACGCCACACTGCCCACACATCATTCCATACCACACCACATACCATACCACACCACACCAACCACATACCATAGCACACACACATCACACCATACCACACCACACCACACACCACCTCTCCACACCATACCACACATCACACCTCACCACACACTATACCACACCACACTACATGCCACGCCACACCACACCACACACCACACCACACACCACACCACATACCACACCACACAGCACCTCTCCATATACAAAACCACACCATACCACATACCACACCATACCACACTATATACCACACCATGCATCACACCACACACCACACTGTACACCACACCACATACCACCTGTCCACATGACACCTCACCATATACCACACCACACCACACCACACCACACCACACCTCACCACTCACCATGCCATACCATACTACACCAAACCAAAGTATCTTAAACTTCAGAATCCCACTCATCGTGACAAAATCATTATACTGGGAGAGATCTGCACTACCTGAGCTGGGAGAAGGAACAGGGATTCACATCCCTACCTCATGACCCCTTGAGGGCATGTGCTTTTGGAAAGATATGGAGCATGCAGTGGGTCAGGCTCTAAAAATCTGTGTTGTGGTGGGGATGGTGAGGGGTAGGGCGCCTGAACTTATGTCCATGTAAGTTGGATACTTGATTGACTCAACTCCACTATATTTTATAGTGTGCATATTACTCAGAAAAACTCAGATTAGGCAAAAACTACTGTGCACATGATCTTTTCTAGTGATAAGCTTTCACATACCTTGTGGTGACCTTAAAGCTCTCTGTGTAGAACCATTTTATAGAAAAAAAATAGAACTGGAAATTCCCAGGAATATCATAAAACAAAACTAGTTCTGAAAGACTGGACATCCTACGTCCAAATCATTCCTGTTGAACCAGCCAGGGAAAGATCATAGGCATTTGGCACAATTTTACATTTCCCACTGTAAGCTAGAAGCAGAAGTCTTGAATTTCAGTTGACTCTGATGGTTGTGCAATTTAATTACTAGTCTTAACTTTTAAATAGTGGAGAAGGCTTTATTTGAGAGAAAGTACTGTCAGATGAGTGGTGCATTTGATTGATGGCTAAGATTTCTAAACCCAACACTTTCACTACTGGTTCATAGTGTGGTTCTAGCAACTTTCTCTTTCCTTAGTGTTGGTTGCAAAACAAGAATATCAGCCATTCAGGTATCTTCAGAAGCATGTGCTGTGGGCACTAACACTGGGTCTTTAGGTGAGGTGCCAGAACAACAGTCCTCTAGCCTTCCATGGGAGATGGAAGCTTCTTGAGTTCATAAAGGGAGGGCCTCACTGGAGTCTTTACAAAATAAAGGAAGGCTGTGCCCTCCGCTCCCAAACATTTGTGCTGGGGTTTGCCTGATTGCTTTATCCATTCACCAAATATATATGAGTGCCTACTCTGTGCTGGGCACTATTCCAAGCTCTCTGAACAGACAAAAGAGATTACTGTCCTGCAACTTATTTCCTACTAGAGGGAGACACACAGAAATTGTATGTTCTTTAGAAGGAGATAAGAACTTCGGGAAAAATAGAGCAGGGTAAGAGGAGTCTTGGGTGAAGGGTAGTCCTCATTCAGAAGGTGACATTGTAGCTAAGTCCTAAATGGGATGGGAATGGAAGGGGCAGTGTTCTAGACAGAGGGAATGGCCAGGGCAAAGGCCCGAAGTTGGGCGTGTCCAGGACAGCAAGGAGACCTGTCTGTGTGTGTGGAGTTTTCCCTTTGTTTCTGATACAGATACTGACCGTTTGAAGTTAAAGCTCTAGAACCACATGACAGACATGCTTGCAGAGATATCTAATATTTGGAACAAATACGTTAGGAGCTATTTTGTTTATGAAATGAGTCACTATAGCAGTGCATCAGGAAACCCAGATTGCTGGTGCCCACCCCCAGGGTTTCTGAGTCATTAGATCTGGGTTGGGGCTCGAGAATTTTGCCTTTTTAACAAGTTCCCAGATGATGCTATTGCTACTTCTTTGGTTACCTTTATTGGAGAACCGCTGCTCCATAGACAATGGATTTCTCTAATGGGAAGTCATATTTTAGGTATAACTTAGTGGCAACTTGTTTGGGAATATATCTTTTACATAAATAACTTTTTTTTCTTTAAATTTTTTATTGTTATGTTAATCACCATACATTACATCATTAGTCTTTGATGTAGTGTTCCATGATTCATTGTTTGTGCATAACACCCAGTGCTCCATGCAGAATGTGCCCTCTTTAATACTCATCACCAGGCTAACCCATCCCCCCACACCCCTCCCCTCTAGAACCCTCAGTTTGTTTCTCAGAGTCCATCGTCTCTCATGGTTCGTCTCCCCCTCTGACTTACCCCCCTTCATTCTTCCCCTCCTGCTATCTTCTTCTTTTTTTTCTTAACATATATTGCATTATTTGTTTCAGAGGTACAGATCTGTGATTCAACAGTCTTGCACAATTCACAGTGCTCACCATAGCACATGACCTCCCCAATGTCTATCACCCAGCCACCCCATTCCTCCCACCCCCCACCACTCCAGTAACCCTCAGTTTGTTCCTGAGATTAAGAATTCCTCAGATCAGTGAGGTCATAGGATACATGTCTTTCTCTGATTGACTTATTTCCCTCAGCATAACACCCTCCAGTTCCATCCATGTCGTTGCAAATGGCAAGATCTCATTCCTTTTGATGGCTGCATAATATTCCATTGTGTATATATACCACATCTTCTTTATCCATTTATCCGTCGATGGACATCTTGGCTCTTTCCACAGTTTGGCTATTGTGGACATTGCTGCTATAAACATCGGGGTGCACGTACCCCTTCAGATCCCTACATTTGTATCTTTGTGGTAAATACCCAGTAGTGCAATTGCTGGATCGTATGGTAGCTCTATTTTCAACTTTCTGAGGAGCCTCCATACTGTTTTCCAGAGTGGCTGCACCAGCTTGCATTCCCACCAACAGTGTAGGAGGGTTCCCCTATCTCCACATCCCCGCCAACATCTGTCGTTTCCTGACTTGTTAATTTTAACCATTCTGACTGGTGTGAGGTGATATCTCATCGAGGTTTTGATTTGGATTTCCCTGATGCCGAGCGATGTTGAGCACTTTTCCATGTGTCTGTTGGCCATTTGGATGTCTTCTTTGGAAAAATGTCTGTTCATGTCTTCTGCCCATTTCTTGATTGGATTATTTGTTCTTTGGGTGTTGAGTTTGATAAGTTCTTTATAGATTTTGGATACTAGCCCTTTATCTGATATGTCATTTGCAAATATTTTCTCCCATTCTGTCGGTTGTCTTTGGTTTTGTGGACTGTTTCTTTTGCTGTGCAAAAGCTTTTGATCTTGATGAAATCCCAATAGTTCATTTTTGCCCTGGCTTCCCTTGCCTTTGGCGATGTTTCTAGGAAGAAGTTGCTTTGGCTGAGGTCGAAGAGGTTGCTGCCTGTGTTCTCCTTTAGGATTTTGATGGACTCCCGTCTCACGTTTAGGTCTTTCAACCATTTGGAGTCTATTTTGTGTGTGGTGTAAGGAAATGGTCCAGTTTCATTCTTCTGCATGTGGCTGTCCAATTTTCGCAACACCATTTGTTGAAGAGACCGTCTTTATTCCATTGGGCATTCTTTCCTGCTTTGTCAAAGATGAGTTGACCATAGAGTTGAAGGTCCATTTCTGGGCTCTCTGTTCTGTTCCATTGATCGATGTGTCTATTTTTGTGCCAGTACCATACTGTCTTGATGATGACAGCTTTGTAATAGAGCTGGAAGTCCGGAATTGTGATGCCGCCAGCTTTGCTTTTCTTTTTCAACATTCCTCTGGCTATTCGGGGTCTCTTCTGGTTCCATAGAAATTTTAGGATTATTTGTTCCATTTCTTTGAAAAAAGTGGATGGTATTTTGTTGGGGATTGCATTGAATGTGTAGACTGCTCCAGGTAGCATTGACATCTTCACAATGTTGGTTCCTCCAATCCATGAGCATGGAACGTTTTTCCATTTCTTTGTGTCTTCCTCAATTTCTTTCATGAGTATTTTGTAGTTTTCTGAGTACAGATCCTTTGCCTCTTTGGTTAGATTTATTCCTAGGTATCTTATGGTTTTGGGTGCAGTTGTAAATGGGATCGACTCCTTAATTTGTCTCTTTTCTGTCTTGTTGTTGTTGTATAGGAATGCCACTGATTTCTGTGCATTGATTTTATATCCTGCTACTTTACTGAATTCCTGTATGAGTTCTAGCCGTTTTGGGGTGGAGTCTTTTGGGTTTTCCACATACAGTATCATATCATCTGCAAAGAGTGAGAGTTTGACTTCCTCTTTGCCGATTTGGAGGCCTTTGATTTCTTTTTGTTGTCTGATTGCTGTGGCTAGGACTTCTAATACTATGTTGAATAGCAGTGGTGAGAGTGGACATCCCTGCCGTGTTCCTGACCTTAGGGGGAAAGCTCTCAGTTTTTCCCCATTGAGAATGATATTCGCTGTAGGTTTTTCATAGATGGCTTTTATAATATTGAGGTATGTACCCTCTATCCCTATACTCTGATGAGTTTTGATCAAGAAAGGATGCTGTACTTTGTCAAATGCTTTTTCTGCATCTATTGAGAGAATCATATGGTTCTTGTTCTTTCCTTTGTTAATGTATTGTATCACGTTGATTGATTTGCGGATGTTGAACCCACCTTGCAGCCCAGGGATAAATCCCACTTGGTCATGGTGAATAATCCTTTTAATGTACTGTTGGATCCTATTGGCTAGTATTTTGCCATAAATAACTTCTCTTCCTCAGGAGCCTCCAGTGGCCATCTGGGCCAACCCTTTACCTTTTGGGCAATAATTTTTACCGTTTTAGCCCCATTTTTACTAATGAGGAATGGACACCTGAAGCAGTTGTGGCTTGCCCAAGTCACATACTTAAGTTTTCGAAAAGATGCTGGTATGCAAAAGTAATGAAAATAAAGCTTCCCCCTCTTCCTTGTTTTCAAACCACCAGATGCACAAACCTACTTAAATTTTGCTTTTTAATTAGAGAGGATTACATTTTGGTTTTAAAAGAGAATCAGAACTCCCAAGAGCTCGCTATATATCTTTGCCACATTTTTAGGCCTGGAATGCATGTTGGGCTCTGCCTGTTTTGAACCAGTGTCCTTCTGATTTCTTCCCGAGGCCTCTGATGCGTGTCCTTGGTTTGCTTTCCCCTCCTCTTTCCTCCTGGGTGTTGCCAGGGCCTGCCCCTCACCTCGTGGTCCTCCTGTCTATGAGGGTGAGGGTGGCTTGCGGGGGCTGGAGGGGTGGCAAAACCGTATCTAGCACTTTCCTCGGCAGTGTGCAGGGGACCTCCAACACGCAATGTCTCATCATTCCCCCCGGGGTTAGTACCCAGCCCAGGACATTTGTATCGACTTGATCCCTTTTTGGTGGCACGATGTGTGAGATGAAATACAAAACACACATTTAACAGCAGGCTGCTTAATTTCACTGAAATCTCAAGTTTATGTCTCCCCAACGGCATGCCTGAGGTTTTTCTCTTTACTGTACCCTTGAGATGATGAAAGTGACATTTTTTTTGCCCTGAAAAGACATTTGCCCATTGAATTGGTCCCTTCACCTCCCTGCACCTTAGTTTCCTTGTCAGTAAAGCAGGAAATGTGATCCTTCTTTAGAAAGGGGACCTTTAGTAGTTCTGGGGCTTGAAGGCTTGGTTCCCTGCCAGTCTGAGCCACCACCTGGGAGGCGCAAGATTTCAGGATCTGTGCCAGGAAGGAGTGCCTGAAAGACTTGCTTCCTAAAGCAATTTGTCTTTGGTCATCCCTGCCCTCCCTATGGCCCCATTGACATTAGTGTGGACAAGGAGCCCTTGGCTGAATGAAGGACAGGGTGCTTTGCAGAGGGGCTCAGAAGGCAACAGAGATTCATGTTTATTATGGTTTTTTTCTTTTGTATATTCTCTTTGAAAAGCCAGCTTTGAAATCTTAATTTCTAGATAGGTCACTAATATTTAAAAAAAGTTAGCAGTGAGAAAATAGCCCAGAAGTCCCTGGAAGGCAATAATGAATGATACTATTAAAATTTGTAACCTCATATTAGGATGTGAATGAATGTCATAAATGTCTTTCTGGTTCTCACTGTCTAGCTACCACATGTGGGCAAAATGCTAGCACAGTTTACCCTCTGGACCTTGCCCCAGGCAGACACGGGGCACCACTCATGGCTCAGTCTGCTGGAAAAGCACATGGCAGGGTGGATGGGGGAGCCTGGAGCCAGAATGACATCCAGACATTGTCCTTCTGGGCTGCAGAATAGATACAGGAAAGAGGAACCCTCCAGTCTGAGTGGACTGTGGAGGCTGTTCACAGATTTGGAGCCCCCTGCATCATGGCGAGCCCCACCGGATCAGCGGTCAGCGCCGGTGGTGCCTGGCTAGGGCCTGCCATCTATATTTAAAAGCACCCCTGGGTGATTCTAAGGGGTTGAGAACACAGGGTTCACAGGGAACCCGGCTGCTTCTGAGCCTGCTTTTGCACATCTGTCTGAACCAGTCTCAATCTTTCCTGGCACCTGGGCGGGTAGAGGGATTTCCCAATGAGCGAGACTGTCCTGTGCGTGGGTGGGTGAAACTCTGATGCGTGTTATTTGCCACTCCTTCCTGAGTGACACAGCCAGCAGGCGTCTGGGCCTGCAAGAGGTCCCTCTGGTTCCCAAGGCGGCTGGGCCATCTGGGTCTGTCTCACTGAGGCCTCTGTTCTGAAGGTGTCTATTGATAGGCACTTCAGTGGGTGGTAGGGGAGGAGAAGGTAATTTGGTCCCATCTTGGCAAGATGTCTTCTGCGTCAACGGTTAGTGCTCAGACAGTTGCTGATTGTCACATTGTGTGTCTGATGCTTTTCCTTTTTTATAAAATAAAGACCTACTGTTTCTAAAGAGAACTGGCAATCAACCAGAAAAGTGTGAGTTTAAAGCTTGTTTAGAGAGGGAAGACACTTTTTGCAATTTGGCTACTTTTAGCGCATAGGAACAGGGGCCCAGGCACCCACTGATCAGAACAGATGTAGGCCATGTGTGGAAGTGGGGTCCTGGAGACCCCTGCTGGGCCCGGGTTATCCCTCCAGTTCATGGACCTGGGGATGTTCCATGGGTCCTGGGAGAGAGGCCAGAGCAAGGAGGGCCATTGTGGGTCAGTCAAGAGACTTAGGTGGTGGCTGTTTACCAAACGTATTTTATCAACCAGTATGCTTGTAGGGGTGCATACTGTCTAGATACCAGACCTGCGGGTAAAAGCTGCCAAAAATTCAGTTTGGCCTCAACTAGAGTATGGAAGAAGCCAGGGCTAGGTGGAAAATACCATGAGAGCATAGTTGTGTCTGCCTGGTCATTGTGTATGTCCTCGGGGCCAAGCCCAGGGCTGGACACATAGAAGGTGCTCAATAAATACTTGATCACTGAACCTAATCTTTCAACCCTTGTGACTCTTCTAAGAGCAGGGAGCTAGAGTTGCCTGAAAATTGAAGAAACACCTTTGAACAAGGCAATATGCCGATGCTGCATCGGGTCCTGGGTAGAAAGGTTATCCCCAGACACCAGGCTGCCTTTGTGCGCCCAGCATCTTCAGGAGGGAGAGTAGTTTTCCTACTACTAGCATGGGAAGAGCGCTTGACTGAGATTAGTGAAACCAGATCACTCACAGCCTCATTAGCCAGTGTGTTCTGGTGTCCTAGCCGGTGTTGGGGCTACACTGATAGGGGCATGCTTCTGATCTGATCGTTCAGTGTCCAGATTATGCTATTACATCTGCTTTTTTGCTGTTGTTCTGTTGTCGATTACTTTGTTTCAGTGTGGTGTTCATCATTGTCACTTTTTTTTCCTGTTTCTTTGTTCTCCATTTTTACCATGATCTATCTTGAGTGGAGGCGCTGAGTCTGACTTTGGGGTTAGGAGCATGGCTCTGGAGCTGGAACACCTGGGTTCAGATCCAGCTGTGTGGGATGTGACCTCTCTGTGCCCTGGCTTTCTCATCCATAAAAGAAATAATAATAGGTCCTGCCACATGGGGTTGTTGCAAGTATTACTATATGTAACACACTTAGAACCGTACCAGGCAAATCTTACCTGCTGTTTGAATGCTCGCTCTGTATATGATTTGATTTAAACAACAAGATTTCAAATATGTTAACATAAGACCCAATACTGAACGAGGTGGCTCTTATACTGGGGGAGTGTGCTTGGGGAGTGATCAAATTTTCTGGTTCTCTGTTTTGGAATTCAAAATAGAATTCGGTGAAAATCTTTGACTGTCAAGAGAGTCTTTTAGGTGCTGACTTAAATGTGTCTTTAGTATAGTTCTCATCAGTGTGTATTGTAGGAGAATTGTTATCTACTTGCTGTCCTTCCCAGGTGACTGTCTGGAGGACTGTGATGATATATCCCCATTGTTGGTATGGAAGAAATCACCCCAAATATCTGAAAGATACACTGTGATAGTTAAAACTGTTATGTGCCTAGCGTATTCTCCCATCCTCCTCTTCTTCCTCCAGGAAGCTGTTTTCCCACCTCATGTGGTCCTGGTGGTGCTGTCCATCTGTTTCGGTGACTTGTACCGCCTGGTGCCCTCATGTGGGCATGTGGCCAGTGCTAGGCCAACCCAACTATTACATCCTTCCAGTCATGGTGATTGATTTACAGATGGGCATTTGCCCCATCTAGACCACAAAGATGCCTTCCTGAGGATTTTCTACTAGATCTTGTGGGGATGACTGCATTCTTCATTTATATTGGCAAGTTGTAAGGATGTTGGCCTTGGACTGCCAGAAGCTGTCTTCTTGTGATATGGAAAGAGTCTGTCTACAGTAGGAAAGAATGAAGCTAACATTCAAGGAGAAGTAGATACAAGCATACTAGAGAAAGAGAAGCAGACAGAGACAGAAACAAGCACATCATTTGAGCACCTAGATCCAGCTTTACCTGAATTGGTCTGTGCACACTAAGCTTCTCCGTTATGTGAGTTAATGAATTCTCATGCTTTGCTAGTTTGTTTTGAGTTTCTGTCAACTGCAGTTAAAACAGTCCGGACTGGTAGAGTCTGGAAATGTTTTATGATACTAAATTTTCTAGAATGCCCTGATACGACCCCATTAAGAAAAAGCTGAAAAAAAGAATGGATCACTTTGACTCTTGATTTAAGAGTGGGTCACCGAGACACTTCTTCATCACTATCCTTGTTGGACTTCACAACTAAATCTTTGCTTTCCTTTGTGTTCTTTCTCTTCGGAATGTGGTTCCCTTGACTTGGTAGCTTCTTGATAGCTCATTCATCATTCCAAGTTCCACTCAGACGTTTCTCTTCTGAGGCCATCTCTGATCCTGCTGGTCAGAGCCTGTCTTTTCCTTCTTTGCATCCCCTTAGCACTTCATTTTTTTCTCTATCTCAGCTGGCATTATATTATAATAATTGTCTGCCTGACCCATCTGTCCTTTGGGGTCATCTTGGCTTGGAGTTTCTAATGGGTGCTGGCTTGAATGCCCACCGATGTAGGGTGCAAAGCTGGCCTTCTCCTGATTAGATCTTGGTGGTGGGACTGTTGGGAGGTGCTTATAAAAAATTCACCTGTAGTTCCCTCTAACACTTTTATGTGTTAATTTTTATATTTACCTCTTTGTACCAATTTGAATTTCTTTTGATTTAAGGAGTGAGAATGGGATCCAGTTCAGGGAGTTTAAAGTAAATTATTATGGAGGATTTTTATTTTTTTTTTTATTTAGTTGATTTATATTTTGTAAATTTTCCGTAATGAGCATGTGTTCTTCTTATAATTAGAAGAAAATATCAAAAACAACAAAACGATTCCCATTTATGTAGATGGGCTAAAAATAGGAGTGGCAGAATGGCATGAGGGAAGTGCTAAGGCCAGCTAGTTTTATCTCCTAGCAATCTTCTTGTACTATCAAAGACGCAAGCAACCATTTGTTACCTAATGCTTGACCATTTCACATGGTTTCACATGGTAAGTTTTGAATGATCAGACTTCAACTAAGGTTTTATGATCAGATCTTCAACAATTATCTTGGGCATCCAACACTGTCTAATAATATACATGTTTAATTTTACATTTGACAGGACTAAGCGACACCCAAACTGTTTACTCTCAGGATGTTAAATATATGCTGGGTGGTGTACAAATATCCATTTAAGATAGAAGGCAGAGGCCTGTCTGAAATGCTCAGTATTCTCAAAGAATATATAAAATTGAGCAAAAATCATGAAGTCGTGAGGGTATACATTTGCTTAAGCCCCCCACCCCTCCTCCCCAGTTAATAAAATGTTCCAGATATCCGGGATCAAAGGTGAGTGGAAACAAATAGTGACAGTTAGTTTAATTGGGCAAAATTCAATGTCCAGTTGCTTGAATGTACAATACTAAGACAAAAACTGTTTGACGTAAAGCTTAATTCAGAGCAAATCAAGACAGAATACAAACTTTTTTTTTGACATGAAATGTGAACCGAGCATACTGTGTTCATTTTTACAATAGATTGGCTTTACTTTTTAATATTAATCTTATATTTACCCTGTTGCTAATCCTTATTTTTAACAGACAGGCTTTTAATGTTCTAGGGCTGTTTTGTTCATTGATGTGAAGCCAGAGGACCTCGGGATATTTTACAAACACATCCATTGAAATTGCTGACTTCTCCAGTTTTGACAACTTACTAAACTGATATAACAGGTAGTTCAATTTAGCCGCTGTATGGAGAGCAATTGTTTAGCACAGTTTGATATTTAACACTGCAGCTTAACCATAAAAAATACAATTTATGCTAATATGTTCCATTCAGGCCTGTTTCCAACAAAGCCTACAATTTAGCCACTTCGAGTTCTTAAAACTGCTGTTTACTAATAATGCTTGATTTCAACAGAAGAAACATTCCTTCAATGCCAACAGCATGGGAAACTCGTATTTTGAGGGAAGTTAATCATCTGGGGATTCTTTTCATCCTTCTGCTAAAAGTTGAATGTGATTTTCACATCTCCCCTGTTCTCTTTGTGTTGTGTTGTATGTTGGATCCTTATAGAATTCAACCAAGTACAGGGTGGTCACAGTTTATGCAAGGGATGCCTTCCCGAAATACTCACATGATTCAAAACATACAAAGTTCACATCTCACTTTCACTGAGGAATAAATATGAGGTAGGATTTGCTTGACTCAACTGTGCATAATGAGAGGATGTATTAATTGTTTTATATGACTTTATTTATTTATTGTAGAGAGAGGAGCGAGAGAGAGGGAGAGGGAGACTTTTTAAAAAATTTTTTTATTGTTATGTTAATCATCATATATTACATCATTAGTTTTTGATGTAGTGTTCCATGATTCATTGTTTGTGCATAACACCCAGTGCTCCACACAGAACGTGCCCTCTTTAATACCCATCACCAGGCTAACCCATCCCCCTCCCCTCCTCCCCTCTAGAACCCTCAGTTTGTTTTTCAGAGTCCATCGTCTCTCATGGTTCGTCTCCCCCTCTGACTTACTCCCCTTCATTCTTCCCCTACTGCTATCTTCTTCTTTTTCTTTTTTCTTAACATATGTTGCATTATTTATTTCGGAAGTACAGGTCTGTGATTCAACAGTCTTGCACAATTCACAGCGCTCACCATAGCACATACCCTCCCCAATGTCTATCACCCAGCCACCCCATCCCTCCCACCCCCCACCACTCCAGCAACCCTCAGTTTGTTTCCTGAGATTAAGAATTCCTCATATCAGTGAGGTCATATAATACATGTCTTTCTCTGATTGACTTATTTCACTCAGCATAACACCCTCCAGTTCCATCCACGTCGCTGCATATGGCAAGATCTCATTCCTTTTAATGGCTGCATAATAATCCATTGCGTATATATACCACATCTTCTTTATCCATTCATCTGTCGATGGACAACTTGGCTCTTTCCACAGTTTGGCTATTGTGGACATTGCTGCTATAAACATCGGGGTGCTCGTACCCCTTCAGATCCCTACATTTGTATCTTTGTGGTAAATACCCAGTAGTGCAATTGCTGGATCATGTGGTAGCTCTATTTTCAACTGTTTGAGGAACCTCCATACTGTTTTCCAGAGGGGTTGCACCAGCTTGCATTCCCACCAACAGTGTAGGAGGGTTCCCCTTTCTCCACATCCCCGCCAACATCTGTCGTTTCCTGACTTGTTAATTTTAGCCATTCTGACTGGTGTGAGGTGGTATCTGATTTGGATTTCCCTGATGCCAAGCGATGTTGAGCACTTTTCCATGTGTCTGTTGGCCATTTGGATGTCTTCTTTGGAAAAATGTCTGTTCATGTCTTCTGCCCATTTCTTGATTGTATTATTTGTTCTTTGGGTGTTGAGTTTGATAAGTTCTTTTTTTTTTTTTAAAGATTTTATTTATTTATTTGAGAGAGCGAGAATGAGAGAGAGAGAGCACATGAGAGGGGGAGAGTCAGAGGGAGAAGCAGACTCCCTGCTGAGCAGGGAGCCCGATGTGGGACTCGATCCCGGGACTCCAGGATCATGACCCGAGCCGAAGGCAGCCGCTTAACCAACTGAGCCACCCAGGCGCCCCTGATAAGTTCTTTATAGATTTTGGATACTAGCCCTTTATCTGATATGTCATTTGCAAATATTTTCCCCCATTCTGTCGGTTGTCTTTGGTTTTGTGGACTGTTTCTTTTGCTGTGCAAAAGCTTTTGATCTTGATGAAATCCCAATAGTTCATTTTTGCCCTTGCTTTCCTTGCCTTTGGTGATGTTTCTAGGAAGAAGTTGCTGCGGCTGAGGTCGAAGAGGTTGCTGCCTGTGTTCTCCTTTAGGATTTTGATGGACTCCTGTCTCACGTTTAGGTCTTTCAACCATTTGGAGTCTATTTTTGTGTGTTGTGTAAGGAAATGGTCCAGTTTCATTCTTCTGCATGTGGCTGTCCAATTTTCCCAACACCATTTGTTGAAGAGACTGTCTTTTTTCCATTGGACATTGTTTCCTGCTTTGTCAAAGATGAGTTGACCATAGAGTTGAGGGTCCATTTCTGGGCTCTCTATTCTGTTCCATTGATCGATGTGTCTGTTTTTGTGCCAGTACCATACTGTCTTGATGATGACAGCTTTGTAATAGAGCTGGAAGTCCGGAATTGTGATGCCGCCAGCTTTGCTTTTCTTTTTCAACATTCCTCTGGCTATTCGGAGTCTCTTCTGGTTCCATACAAATTTTAGGATTATTTGTTCCATTTCTTTGAAAAAAGTGGATGGTATTTTGATGGGGATTGCATTGAATGTGTAGATTGCTCTAGGTAGCATTGACATCTTCACAATGTTGGTTCCTCCAATCCATGAGCATGGAACGTTTTTCCATTTCTTTGTGTCTTCCTCAATTTCTTTCATGGTATTTTATAGTTTTCTGAGTACAGATCCTTTGCCTCTTTGGTTAGATTTATTCCTAGGTATCTTATGGTTTTGGGTGCAATTGTAAATGGGATCGACTCCTTGATTTGTCTCTCTTCTGTCTTGTTGTTGGTGTATAGGAATGCCACTGATTTCTGTGCACTGATTTTATATCCTGCTACTTTACTGAATTCCTGTATGAGTTCTAGCCGTTTTGGAGTGGAGTCTTTTGGGTTTTGCACATACAGTATCATATCATCTTCAAAGAGTGAGAGTTTGACTTCCTCTTTGCCGATTTGGATGCCTTTGATTTCTTTTTGTTGTCTGATTGCTGTGGCTAAGACTTCTAATACTATGTTGAATAGCAGTGGTGAGAGTGGACATCCCTGCCGCGTTCCTGACCTTAGGGGGAAAGCTCTCAACTTTTCCCCATTGAGAATGATATTTGCTGTAGGTTTTTCATAGATGGCTTTTATGATATTGAGGTATGTACCCTCTATCCCTATACTCTGAAGAGTTCTGATCAAGAAAGGATGCTGTACTTTGTCAAATGCTTTTTCTGCATCTATTGAGAGGATCATATGATTCTTGTTCTTTCTTTTGTTAATGTATTGTATCACGTTGATTGATTTGCGGATGTTGAACCAGCCTTGCAGCCCAGGGATAAATCCCACTTGGTCATGGTGAATAATCCTTTTAATGTACTGTTGGATCCTATTGGCTAGGATTTTGGTGAGAATTTTTGCATCCATGTTCATCAAGGATATTGGTCTGTCATTCTCCTTTTTGATGGGGTCTTTGTCTGGTTTTGGGATCATATAATGGTGGCCTCATAAAATGAGTTTGGAAGTTTTCCTTCCATTTCTATTTTTTGGAACAGTTTCAGGAGAATAGGTATTAATTCTTCTTTAAATGTCTGATAGAATTCCCCTGGGAAGCCATCTGGCCCTGGGCTTTTGTTTGTTAGGAGATTTTTGATGACTGCTTCAATTTCCTTAGTGGTTATAGGTCTGTTCAGGTTTTCTTTGTCTTCCTGGTTCAATTTTGGTAGTTGATACATCTCTAGGAATGCACGCATTTCTTCCAGGTTATCTAATTTGCTGGCATAGAGTTGCTCATAATATGTTCTTATAATTGTTTGTATTTCTTTGGTGTTGGTTGTGATCTCTCCTCTTTCATTCATGATTTTGTTGATTTGGGTCATTTCTCTTTTCTTTTTGATCAGTCTGGCCAGGGGTTTATCAATCTTGTTAATTCTTTCAAAGAACCAGCTCCTAGTTTCGTTGATCTGTTCTACTGTTCTTTTGGTTTCTAGTTCATTGATTTCTGCTCTGATCTTTATTATTTCTCTTCTCCTGCTGGGTTTAGGCTTTATTTGCTGTTCTTTCTCCAGCTCCTTTAGGTGTAGGGTTAGGTTGTGTATTTGAGACCTTTCTTGTTTCTTGAGAAAGGCTTGTATTGCTATATACTTTCCTTGTAGGACTGCCTTTGCTGTATCCCAAAGATTTTGAACAGTTGTGTTTCATTTTCATTGGTTTCCGTGAATTTTTTTAATTCTTCTTTAATTTCCTGGTTGACCCATTCATTCTTTAGTAGGATGTTCTTTAGCCTCCATGTATTTGAGTTCTCTCCGACTTTCCTCTTGTGATTGAGTTCTAGTTTCAAAGCATTGTGGTCTGAAAATATGCAGGGAATAATCCCAATCTTTTGATACCGGTTGAGACCTGATTTGTGACCTAGGATGTGATCAATTCTGGAGAATGTTCCATGGGCACTAGAGAAGAATGTGTATTCCGTTGCTTTGGGATGGAATGTTCTGAATATGTCTGTGAAGTCCATTTGGTCCAGTGTGTCATTTAAAGTCTTTATTTCCTTGTTGATCTTTTGCTTAGATGATCTGTCCATTTCAGTCAGGGGGGTCTTAAAGTCCCCCACTATTATTGTATTGTTGTCAATGTGTTTCTTTGCTTTTGTTATTAATTGCCTTATATAATTGGCTGCTCCCATGTTAGGGGCATAGATATTTACAATTGTTAGATATTCTTGTTGGATAGACCCTTTAAGTAGGATATAGTGTCCTTCCTCGTCTCTTATTACAGTCTTTGTTTTAAAAATCTAATTTGTCTGATATAAGGATTGCCACCCCAGCTTTCTTTTAGTGTCCATTAGCATGGTAAATGGTTTTCCACCCCCTCACTTTCAATCTGGGGGTGTCTTTGGGTCTAAAATGAGTCTCTTGCAGACAGCATATGGATGGGTCTTGTTTTTTAATCCAATCTGATAGCCTGTGTCTTTTGATTGGGGCATTGAGCCCATTTACATTCAGGGTAACTATTGAAAGGTATGAATTTAGTGCCATTGTATTGCCTGTAAGGTGACTGTTACTGTACGTTGTCTGTGTTCCTTTCTGATCTATGCTGCTTTTAGGCTCTCTCTTTGCTTAGAGGACCCCTTTCAATATTTCTTGGAGGGCTGGTTTCCTGTTTGCAAATTCCTTTAGTTTTTGTTTGTTCTGGAAGCTTTTTATCTCTCCTTCTATTTTCAATGACAGCCTAGCTGGATATAGTATTCTTGGCTGCATATTTTTCTCGTTTAGTGCTCTGAAGATATCTTGCCAGTCCTTTCTGGCCTGCCGGGTCTCTGTGGATAGGTCTGTTGCCAGTCTAATATTTCTACCATTGTAGGTTACATATCTCTTCTCCCGAGCTGCTTTCAGGATTTTTCTTTGTCTCTGAGACTCGTAAGTTTTACTATTAGATGTCGGGGTGTTGACCTATTTTTATTGATTTTGAGAGGGGTTCTCTGTGCCTCCTGGATTTTGATGCCTGTTTCCTTCCTCACATTAGGGAAGTTCTCTGCTATAATTTGCTCCAAAATACCTTCTGCCCCTCTCTCTCTTTCTTCTTCTTCTGGGATCCCAATTATTCTAATGTTGTTTTGTCTTATCATATCACTTATCTCTCGAATTCTGCCCTCGTGATCCTGTAGTTTTGTATCTCTCTTTTTCTCAGCCTCTTTATTTTCCATCATTTGGTCTTCTATATCGCTGATTGTCTCTTCTGACTCATTTATCCTAGCAGTTAGTGCCCCCATTTTTGATTGCACCTCATCAATAGCCTTTTTAATTTACTTGGTTAGATTTTAGTTCTTTTATTTCTTCAGAAAGGGTTTCTCTAATAACTTCCATGCTTTTTTCAAGGCCAGCTAGTATCTTTAAAGTCATGATTCTGAACTCTAGGTCCGACATCGTACTAATGTCCATATTGAGTAGGTCCGTCGCTGACCGTACTACCTCTTGTTCTTTTTGCTGAGGTGATTTTTTTCATCTTGTCATTTTGTCCAGAGGAGAATAGATGAATGAGAGAACAAAATGCTAACAGGTTAACAACGTCCCCAGCAAATATACTGTATACAAATCAGAAAAGACCTGAAACCAGGGGAAAAGAAAGGGAAAGAAAGAAAAAAGAAAGAGAAAAAAAAAAGATAAAAACAAAAACAGAACAATACAAAAAAACAGAATATGATCAGATATGATCAGGCTAGTGCATAGATCAGTGCCACACAGTAGATTTTGCGCGTATTTTGGTCTGTTAGAAAAAAGTGCCTCCTAAAATTTTAAAGGAAGAAAGACATATATGTACAAAATAAGGGTTGATCCAATGAAGGGATGGAAGATGACTGTAAAGATGAAAATTATAAAAGATTTTATAAAAGGACTTGATAAGATAAGAAGTTGTTTGAAAAAAAGAAAGAAGATTTAAAAAAAAAAAAGAAAAAAGGGAGAGAATGTGATCAGGCAGGAGACTAGAACAGAACCATACACTAGTGATTTAGGGTATATTTTTATCTGTTAGAAGAAACTGTATCTCAAAATTTAAAGAGAGAACAACTTATATATATATGCCAAAAATAAGGGTAACTACTATGAAGGGATAAAATATGACTCTAAAAATGAAAAATAAAAAATGTTTTTTTTAACAAAGGGATTGATAAGATGTTGGTTGAAAAAGGGAAAAAGAAAAATAAAAAAAAAACAGTTAAAAAAATTAACTTTGATGAACTAATGAATCATGGTAAAAAAAAGCCATGAATTCTATGTGCAGTATTCCCCTAGTGCTGGGGTTCTCCCGTTCTCCTTGATCAGTAAACTTGCTCTTGGCTTGCTGGCTGTTCGTGCTGATCTTCTGGGGAAGGGGCCTGTTGCCGTGGTTTCCAAATGTGTTTGCCTGAGGCTGAATTGCCCCGCCCTTGTGAGTCCGGGCTAAGCAAGCTGCTCGGGTTTGCTCTCGGGAGCTTTTGTTCCCTGCAAGCTCTCGGTACAGCTCTGGAGGACCAGGGCGAAAACGGTGGCCTCCCAATCTTCACCCGGAGGAGCTGAGAACTCGGGGCCCGCTCCTCAGTGCGCCCCCAGAGAAAAGCAGTCAATCACTCCCGTGTCCCTGGTCTCCGGCCGCACTCCGTGCTCACCCGGCCTGTGAACGTTTCTGTCTCTGGCACCCGACCCCGTGTGGAGTCTCCAAACCCAGCAGATCCCTGCGGTGCGCTCCTGCGCTGCTCCTCCCGGGGAAGGAAGGGGAGTCTCCCCAGCTCTGCCGCTTGTTGGGTCCCTGCTGGAGGAGCAGTGGCCCGACTGGGCCACGGATCACAGTCTATGGCAACCCCGAGCTGAGAGCCCGCGCCTCGGCTCCGTCTCCGCAGCCGGCTTCCCCGCTCCGATACCTGGGAGCTCTGGCGCACTCAGGCACCCCCGGTCTTTCTGTGACCCCAAGGGTCCTGAGACCACAATGTCCCGGGAGGATTCCACCCCCTGCTTAGCCACTGCAGCGACGTCCCTCCGCGGAGCCGACTTCTCAAAGGTCCGATTTTGTGCTCCGCGGCTCTATCACTTGCCAGAAGTGGCCGACGGAGGCCCCCTCCCCCGCCGTCTATCCTCCCGAATATTGCCTCAGATTCAGTTCTCCGCACGTCCTACCTTCCAGTAAGTGGTCGCTTCTCTGTTCAGAGAGTTGGTGCTACTCTTCTCTTCGATCTCCTGTTGAGTTCGTAGGTGTTTAGAATGGTTTGATCCCTATTCAGCTGAATTCCTGAGACCAGACGAAATCTAGGTCTCCTACTCCTCTGCCATCTTGCTCCGTCCCAAGAGAGGGAGACTCTTAAGCAGACTCTCCATGCTGGGTGGGAAGCCCAGGGGGGCGGGGAGCCCACTGTGGGGCTAGATCCCACTACCCTGAGATCATGATCTGAGCCAAAATCAAGAGTCAGATGCTTAACCGTTGGAGCCACCCAGATTCCCTATATGACATTATTTAAAATGGGTATGAAATGGGACTGCACTGTGTATCTTTTGCCTTCAGTCATGCCTGTGGAATCTTTAGACTGTCTCTTTGTGAGTTCATGCTTCTGAGTCAAGAGTGGGAGTGGAGCCCCTCCCCGAATAGTAAGCATGGGGCAGCCACAGCAGTGATGATGGTGGGATGGTTTGAACAACATGGCCACAAATTCATTAGTTCTCCTTCCATTGAGAGGTTGGTCTGTGCCCCTTCCCCTGGACTCAGGCCTGGCTGTGGTGGTTTTGACCCACAGTGTGCAGTGGAAGTGATGTACGACTTTCACAGTGTAGCAGGTATAATAATGTCCTCCCCCTGCCCCTCTATAGAGGTCCACATCCTCATCTCCAGAACCTGGGAATATGTGATCTTCCATTGCAAAATGGACTTTGCTGATGTGACTAAGTTAAGGATCTTGAGATGGAAAGATTATCCAGTGGGCCCAGTGTAACCACAAGGGTCCTCATAGGAGGTGGGCAAGGGTGTTAGAGACAAAGAGAGATTTGAAGATGCTGTGCTGCTGGCTTTGAGGGCGGAGGAAGGGGCCACAGGCCAAGGAATGCGGATGGCCTCTAGAAACTGGAAAAGGTAAAGGAACAAATTCTCTCTTCGAATCTCCAGAAGAAATGTGACCCTGCCACCACCTCAGTTTTAACCTAGGGAAACCCATCTGGGGCTTCTGGCCTCCAAACTGTAAAATGATGAATTTGTATTGTTTGAAAGCACTAAGTTGGTGGTAGCTTGTTATAGCAGCAAGGGGAATCTAATACATAAGGCTAGGGAGGCCTGATGCTCCCGCTCAGGACATGGCAGTCTGAGCGACCCAGGCCACATGGAGAAGCCCAGAGGGGGTGCTCTGGTCAGCAGCTGCCAGGGGCCGCTCCTTGAGTCGTCCCAGCCTGGGTGTCAGATTGTAAGTGAAGAGATCTCCATGTGGTCCTTGTCTCCAGCCATTTATTTGGGTTCCCGCCAGCGATTTGAGTCTTTCCAGCTGAGACCCCAGATGTAGTGGTGCAGAGACAAGCTCTCTCCGTTGCCCTCTGCCCAAGTTCCTGACCCACAGAATCCACGAGTTTAGTAAAACAGCTGTCATTTATACCAATAAGTTTGGGGTAATTTGTTGGGGGTGAAGGAGGAGGTCTGGACATGGGAACCAAGGCAAAATATGTCTGTTGTCATGCGGGCGCCTGCGTGGGTTGGCCTGAGCTCTGAGGTAGATGTCACGTGCTGGCTTGCACTGATGCTGTGATGGGGCTGAAGGAAAAGGAGATGAATCCAAGAAGTCCGAATCCTCAGGTGGTTTGGTGTGGACCTTGTGTCCTGGAGACACCAAAGTGATACAAGTCCTTTTTGTTGAGACCTTCGGGGGTGGGGTAGTCAGTCACATGGCATCAGTTAGGATGAGCCTAGCAGCAAGCAGCACACACCCTGGACACCAGTGGATGAAAATACGATGTTTACTGTTCACGCACAAGAAGTCAAGAGGGAGAGGAAGCCAAGGGGATGGGGGGTTATCGGCTTAACAGGATTCTTCTACTCTGCCCTCCTCAGCTTGTTGGTTTGTCCCCAGGCTTGTCTCTGTGTGGCAATAATCCCAAAAGGACAAGGTTGGAGAAAAACATGCAACCACTTTAAATGTATGACCACTAAGCTCAGGTGGACCCTTGCACTGCCTGACAGTTCTGCACTATTTACTCACCATTCGCTCATTCACGTGGCAAATGGTGACAGAGCTCCAATGTCAGGTGCTCATTCTCATGTCCTCTTTCCAAACATTTCCAGCGGACCTTTCTGCTCTCATTCTTCATGATGACCTTGTTTCCTCTTTTTTTGAGAGCATGCAAACCATCAGAAGAGAAGCTCCTTCCCACAACATCTTACAGCATCTGCCCCCATAGCACCCAGCCATGACTTCCTGCCCGACTTTGGACAGCTCCTGGCTGTGATTTTGGTCACGGCCAGCCCCTCTGCTCGCGTGCTGGATCCTAGCCTTGCTCATCCGCTCAGGAACATCGGGTCCTTTCCCTCTTGCATCCCGTTTTGCCTCTTCTGCTGGATCATTCTTCTGAGCCTACAAACATGCCCTACCCTCTCCCACTGTGGCCTCTCTTTGTCTTTCTTTAAGCCCACCTCCAGCCTTCCTTTTGCTCAGGGTGGTGCCTTAATGAGAATGAAAATATTTTGTATGATATATATGTATATGTATAGTACGAATATTATATATTTGTGTACATATCTGATATCTGTATCAACTTTCTTTTGGTATTTGCATTATTTACCTGATTCCAGCTTTCTGTAGCTTTATATTTTGCATGGGTCTTTTGCAAATGGCATACACATAGCTGGACTATATTTTCTATTCAGCCTGACAATCAGACTTTTAGCTGGAATATTTACTTCATGGTCAATGTTAACCTCTGAGCTATTTGGGTTTACATCTCCTATTAGGGCTTGCTGTTTGTTCTGCTTATGTCTTTGTTTTATTTTTTTTTCCTTTTTCCCCTTGTTTTCAGTTATATCATTCCATCGTTTCTCCTTTCTTGGTTCTGAATGTATGCACTCTATTTATATTCTTTCAGTGGTTACCCTGGAAGTTATAACATGCATAGTTTACTCATCAATGTCTAAAATTAATAAATATTTTTACCCTCCTCCTGAATGGTACAGTGACCTCAGAACACATTCACCTTGTTTACCTCCCTCCTGATTATAAATTATGGTTGTCCTGAATTATATTGCTTCTTGAAAAAATAACTCACAAGGCATTTTTGCTGTTTTATTCACAGAGTGTTAATTTAGTTCTCTCCTCCTCTTGGTTACTTTCTCTGCTCTTTTTCCTTCTTGCATCTCAGATCTTTCATCTGAGATTACCTTTCCTCTACCTGAAGAACATTCTTTAGAATTTCTTTTAATGAGTATCTCCTGATAGCAAATTCTCTGTTTTTGTTTGAAAATGATTTTATTTTGCTCCTATTTAAAAAAGATGTTTTCACTGAGACTATAATTCTAGATTGGCAATTGTTTCCTGTTAATACAGTGAGGATATCATTCCATTGTCGTTGGCCTCCACTTTTGCTGTTGGGAAGACACCTGCCAGTCTCTGAAGGTAATCTGTCCCCCCTGCCGAACCACCCCCACTGGCTGCTTTTAAGATATTTTCTTTGTCCTAATTTTATGAAGTTTTACTGCATCATGTGTCTGGAGGTGGGTTTCTTTTCTCTTGTGATTGGGTTTCATTGGGCTTTTTGAATCTGTGATTGGCATCTGGAAAGCTCTCAGTGATGGGGAATAAGGGGTGCACTTTGTCGTGATGAGCACAGGGTGATGTATGGAATTGTTGAATCATTATATTTACACCTGAAACTAAAGTAACACTGTGTTAATTAACGGGAATTAGAATAAAAACTTAAAAAAATTATCACACATACACACGCACATGCACATATACACACAAAATATCACTTCTATCACATTCTCTCTCTTCTTGTTCTGGGACTCTGAATAAATGTATATTGGACCTTATCCCCTCTGTATCTTAATTTCTCTTTTGTATTTTTTTCTGGTATTATCTCTCTTTGAAATATTTTGGGTAATGTCTTTGGACCTTTTCACTAATTCTCTCTTCAGCAATGTCTAATCTGTTGTTAAACTTAGCCATTGATCTTTTGTGCTTTTTAAAAAATTCTGGAGGTTTTCTTTGGTTATTTTTCAAATCGTTGATGTCATTTTCAGATTCTTATTCCTGGCAAATATTGTCAGGCTGGTACTTTATTTCTTTAAACAAAGTCAGCATGATTGTTTTATTATTTGCATTTCATAATTTTAATGTTGCAAATCTTGTCTTATCTGCTTCTGCTCATGTTGTTTCCTAGAGCGTGTAGGTGTTTTGTCTTGTAATTTGTGGGAATTCTTTGAGGCCCAAGTTGAACATGCTCTGTTCCAGAGAGGATTTTTTTTTCTTCTGTCAGGTGCATAGGGTCTCTGTTACCCCTGAGCTCTCTGTTCCGCGGCTTGCACTGGACTTTCCCCCTACTATCTACCCATTAGCAAAACTGGGTCTTTCTGTTAGAAGTGAATGTACTTGTTTGCAGTAAACAAAGCTTCTCTGCCCTCTATCCTCCATGATTTCTCTTTATTCTTCTCTTAATCCTTTCCCTTTGCCTTCTAGGTGATATTTTCCCTCCCCTCTTAAGCCAGCACTCCTCACCATAGCTTATGTTTTCTGGAATGTTAATTCTGCTTCTGGAAATTTCTCAGGCAGTTTCAGGTGCTGAGTTGGTGTTGCTTTTCTCCTCATTTCTCCCTTAGCTCTGTCATATTGACTATGATCACACAGCTTTGATCTCTTTGTTTTTCTTTTCCTGGTGATATTCTTTTTAAGTTTCCTTAAGAGAGGGGCGCCTGGGTGTCTCAGTTGGTTAAGCGTCTGCCTTTGGCTCAGGTCATGATCCCAGCATTGGGCTCCCTGCTCAGTAGGAAGCCTACTTCTCCCTCTCCCTCTGCCTGCCTGTCTGCCTACTTGTGATCTCTCTCTGCCAAATAAATGGATGAATAAAATCTTTTTAAAAAAAAGTTTCTTTAAGAGAACAGACTGTTTGAATTCTTCCCTGCATTTTTTCCTTCTTGTGTTTGAAGACTCCTTATTTGTTGCTTTTTAAATTAATTAATTAATTAATTAATTAATTCTTTTTTACCTAGGACAGTTCTTTTTTTTATTATGTTATGTTAATCACCATACATTACGTCATTAGTTTTTGATGTAGTGTTCCATGATTCATTGTTTGCATATAACACCCAGTGCTCCATGCAGTATGTGCTCTCCTTAATACCCATCACCAGGCTAACCCATCCCCCCACCCCCCTCCCCTCTGGAACCCTCAGTTTGTTTCTCAGAGTCCATAGTCTCTCATGGTTCGTCTCCCCCTCTGATTTCCCCCCCTTCATTCTTCCCCTCCTGCTATCTTCTTCTTCTTTTTTTTAAACATATAATGTATTATTTGTTTCAGAAGTACAGGTCTGTGATTCATCAGTCTTGCACAATTCACAACACTCACCATAGCACATACCCTCCCCAATGTCTATCACCCAGCCACCCCATCCCTCCCACCCCCCACCACTCCAGCAACCCTCAGTTTGTTTCCTGAGATGAAGAATTCCTCATATCAGTGAGATCATATGATACATGTCTTTCTCTGATTGACTTATTTCCCTCAGCATAATATCCTCCAGTTCCATCCACGTTGTTGCAAATGGCAAGATTTCATTCCTTTTGATGGCTGCATAATATTCCATTTATATATATACCACATCTTCTTTATCCATTCATCTGTCGATGGACATCTTGGCTCTTTCCATAGTTTAGCTATTGTGGATATTGCTGCTATGAACATCGGGGTGCACGTACCCCTTCGGATCCCTACATTTGTATCTTTGGGGTAAATACCCAGTAGTGCAATTGCTGGATCGTATGGTAGCTCTATTTTCAACTTTCTGAGGAGCCTCCATACTGTTTTCCAGAGTGGCTGCACCAGCTTGCATTCCCAACCAAGGACAGTTCTAATCCAGGACTATTACTTGGTAAAAAGAGCATTAGAAAAGTTTTCTTGATTCCTCTACTTCTTTATCTGGCTACCCTTGAGTCCTCTCCTTTGTGCACGAGAGTCTGTACTTTTTTTTTTTTTTTTTGAGAGTCTGTATTTCTGTTAAGTTCTTCTAGAAGGTGGGCCGTGGGCTGAGACTTTCAGCAGGATTGCCATCAGTTGGAAACTTTCTTTTTTCCTTTCTAATTAAAAATGTAGCCAAACAAAACCTGCTGGAGCCACTTAGCTGCTCAGAGGGAGGAGGCTCTGGTGTCCTAGTGAGTCCTTGTAGCTTTGGTTCCTGTCCCAACCTGCTTGGGTGTGAGCCAGCCATTTACAAATGCAGAACTTGTGGTTCCAGGGGTTGGCTTAGATGTGACTGTCTTTTTCTCCACCCAGCTGCACCTTTGTTTGCTGTTTTCTGCTAAGACTGTTACTGTTTGGTGGTCATTCTCCTATACTTTTCCTGCCTTCTCATTCACAACTGGGGTGGTCGGGGGAGATATCCACCAACAATCTCTCTCTGATTGTACTTAAGGAAAAGGATAATAAAGGGTACACTATGTTTTCAATTATTGTGCATGTTCTCTATAATATTGGCTCTTCTCAGTTAAATTAGATTTATGCACATTATTGACATGTTGATCTTGCTTTTGGTGAGTTATGGTTACATTGTTATAAGAAATTTTAGTTTGGGTTTAAAATGCGTAGTAGGTATCCGTGAAAACCTGCGAATGGTTTTCCTTCTTCAGGGAATCACGGATGCTGGTCTTCTGTTTTGTTGCCGTTTATTCGGTCCAGCCAACATTTATCGAGCACCTGTTTTGAACCAAGCAGAGCCCTGAGAATACCAAATGGTTTCTCTCTGTCTTCTAGCTTATCAAGACCTGTATGTATTTTAACTATTTTTTTTTCTAAATTGGCGGTTTTAATGATACACTTCTAATTCTCTCACCTATTCTGTCAGCAAGTAATTAATGAAAATGTTAAATAGTACTGGGCAAAAAGTGACCCTTGTGGAACTACATTTATTGAACCCCCCAAACTGACATTTACACTGACCTGTTAATCAATTTTGCATTTACTGGATACATAAATGATAGTTTCCCGGGCTCATGATGGGCAGGTCGTGCGAGATAAAACCTGCAGCGTTAAATAAATTCCTCTCCTTAAAGGATGAGAATCGTTTTTTTATTCTCAAAACCATGTTGATTTTTACCCTGCCTATAGCTCTTTACTAAAATAAGCTAGGGGTGGCTTTCGTGTTTTCCAGAGACTCTGAGTGCTACAGTGGGTGAAGGACTTTGTCCCATCAATGCCTTTAGCTATTTAGTGTGTAAGGTAGAAGGAAAGCAAAGTGTAAGAAGAATCTAGTTATCTTCGAGTTCCCTTTTGTATTTCCATTGCTGAAACTTTAGAAGTAGTTGTCACTCAAGTAGATCCTGACCTTTCCAGTCCCTTTGCCATGAATGACAGATACGGCACAAGTGTCGATACTGTGTTTGTGGTTAATGAAAAGCAAGCAAACCAGGGAAGCCTATGGAATGCCACCATAAAGAAATCCACTCTGACAGTAGCATGTCCTTCAATGTACTTATAGGGGTGCTTACAAGTGGGACCAGCATACCCCCATCCCCTCATCCTTTCCTGCTCTTGGCTCCTTATTTTTTTTATTATTATTTTTTAATTTTTTATTGTTATGTTAATCACCATATATTACATAATTTGTTTTGGTGTAGTGTTCCATGATTCATTGTTTGTTCATAACACCCAGTGCTCCATGCAGAATGTGCCCTCTTTAATACCCATCACCAGGCTAACCCATCCCCCTACCCTCCTCCCCTCTAGAACCCTCAGTTTGTTTTTCAGAGTCCATCATCTCTCCTGGTTCGTCTCCCCCTCTGACTTACTCCCCTTCATTCTTACTCTCCTGCTATCTTCTTCTTTTTCTTTTTTTTTTTCTTAAAATATGTTGCGTTATTTGTTTCAGAAGTACAGATCTGTGATTCAACAGTCTTGCACAATTCACAGTGCTCACCGTAGCACATATCTTCCCCAATGTCTATCACCCAGCCACCCCATCCCTCCCACCCCCGACCACTCCAGCAATCCTCAGTTTGTTCCTGAGATTACGAATTCCTCATATCAGTGAGGTCATATGATACATGTCTTTCTCTGATTGACTTATTTCACTCAGCCTAACACCCTCCAGTTCCATCCACGTCGTTGCAAATGGCAAGATATCATTCCTTTTGATGGCTGCATAATATTCCATTGTGTATATATACCACATCTTCTTTATCCATTCATCTGTCGATGGACATCTTTGGCTCCTTATTTTTAAGAAGAAAGCATTTCTTTATTTTTAATGACTCATGTCAGAAATCCCTGCCTGTCCCTCCTCTTATATTTTAGGCAGCAGACCCCCTTCAGGTTTCTTCTGGGGCAGCCTCATAAGAGCCCACCTGCACCCTGTGAATCCCCACACCTGTCTCTTGGGGGGGCAGTGGCCCCCGAGTGTGCTTCTCCCCCCTGTGTCCCTCGGACTCGCTCGGCCACGCGCCCCTACCCGCCTCGCCCTGGGCATGCCTCGCACTGGTGCCATCTCAGGTTCTCTGCTCCCGGCTGGGCTAGGGTCAGTAAGCCTTCACTGCAGCAGATCTAGCAGCTCAGGCCTGTGCACCTCAAGGGCTTTCACTCACAGCACCCCCACGTTGAAACACAGCTTCGTTGAAGTGTAATTTGCATATCATACAAGTCACCAAGTTTAAATGTGCACTATAAGGACTTCAGAGCTGTGCAGCTGTCCCCACAACCACTTGTAGAATATTTCCGTCCCCCTGGAAGATCTCGGGTGCCGCCAGCCCCAGGCAACTACGAGTCTACTTTCTGTCTCTACAGAGCTGCATTTTCTCGGCATGCATGTGAATGGACTCATACAGTATGTGACCTTCTTTCGCCTAGCATAGTGTTTTCGAAAGCCATCCCTATTGTGTAGCAGGTGATCAGTCGTTGGTTCCTGTTTATTGCTGAATAGTACTCCAGGGTGTGGATAGCTCACATGTCCTTTATCCACTCACACAGTCGATGGACATTTGGGCTGTGTCTACCTTTGGGCTCTCACGAACAATGCTGCTGTGGACATTCACATACAAGTCTTTATGTGGACAAATGTTTTCATTTCTCTTGAGTAGATACTTAGGAGGGGGAATTGCAGGGTCCTCTGATAAGGTTATTTTCCGCTCTTTAATAAACCTCCCAGTTGTTTTCCCCATTTATATTTGTTTGTTTTCCTGGACCCTCTCCCCAAGTGGTTGCTCCAAGTGACGTTACTGGAGTAACGTGGTGTATGAGGGTTCCTTTTTCTCCACATCCTCACTAATACGTCCCCTTGTTTGTTAACTGTGGGCTTAGAGTGGGCACTTTTCAAAAGTCCCACCCCTCTGCCTGCTCCTTTCCCAGGCATTGTACCTTCGCTGGCCCAAAGCTCTGTTCATTCAGGTGTTTCTGTTCCCAGGTGCAAGTCTAAAATGACTATAGAAAATATCACTTGACAACACTCAGACTCCTGCTTCCCTAACTAGTAGTGGATTTTTAAAGTTTTTTTTTCTTTCTAGTACTTTTTCCTTATAAAGAAGGGAAGAATGCCCCATTTCCCCCAGATGTATATGGTACATTTGGTACTATGCTGTGCACTAGGGAGGAGGTCATTGTGTTAAACTGTGAATTGACATCCTGTAGAAATCAGTAAGTGTTGCTATCAAAATGCAGATAATTGCTAAACCATGGAAAGGTGAGCTGAGCCCTGTTAGGCCAGGAGGGATCTGACTGTTGTGCATGGGAAGGGCCTAAAAAAAAAGAAAAAAGAAAGAAAAAAAAAAAGAAAGAGAGTGAGGGTAATTGGAAGAGAGAACAAGATAGTGAGGGGCCTGAGGAAGAAGCATGCTGTTTGGCCTGTGGCATCCAGATCCCATGACTGGCCGGCCGTGGGTCTTTGGGAAGGGGTGAAGCTTCCTTGAATCTCAGTTTCCTCCTCAGGAACTTGAGGATGACTGTGTCAACCTGGTGGGTGCTGAGGGCCTGGAGCCAGTGTGTGGAGCGCTTCACACAGAGCCTGGCGCTCAGAAGCGGGGTGGGGGGAGGGTAAAGGGGAAGGATGGGGGGGAGGCCATAAAAGCCGCTTCTGGGTCAGGGTGGACACTGTGGACAGTAGGCCAGCGGTTGTCACACTTTCTTTGCCTGAGAATCACCTGCAGGCCCAGCTGTCTATATGCCCTGAATTGATGATCCAAGAAGTTGGGGTGATGCCTGAGAATGTGCATTTCTAACAAGTTCCCAGTGCCACTTTGAGAGCCACAGATGTGGGAGGGAGGAAGTGCTGGGGACCCAGGGCACAGAAGCCAGTGTCCCATGCTTCCCAAATTTTGTGAGGGCTCCCAGCATCCCCCCTCCCCATGGCTTTGTGCCTTTTGTTTACTGCTCTATCCTGGGTAACCAGAAGAGTGCATGGAGTAGGTGCTCAATAAATATTTGCTGACGGACCGACTGAAAGCTGAGACTTTACCATTTATTACCTCTGCTGGGGCTGCCACAGCAGAGGATCACAGACTGGGTGGCATGAACAACAAATGTATTTTCTTACAACTCTACGGCTGGAGGTCTAAGATCAAGGAGCTAGGAAGTTTGGTCTCTCCTGAGGTCTCTCTCCTTGGCTTGCAGACAGCCCTCTTCTCTCTGTGTCCTCACCCGGCCTTCCCTGTGTGTGTGTGTGTCTCCCTGGTATCTGCTCTTCTTCTTCTTCTTCTAGGGACACCGCTCCTATGGGACTAGGGCCCCATTCCCTACGGCTTCATCTAACCTTAGTTATCTCTTTCGAGGTTCTGTCTTCAAATACAATCACATTAGGGGTTAGGACATCAGCATATGCGTTTTGGGGGGATACAGTTTAGTCCATAACACCATTGGGGTGAATCCTGGCTGCTGACCAGGGGTGGGGTTATATTTCTCAGCTTGGGGCTCCATAACGGTTGAGGGACCCCCAGTCTAGTAGACTCCTTTGTGCCTTACTGAAAGGCTGAGTTGAGACATAGACTTGGGTCTTAATCGAAAAAAAAAAGGGAATTAAAATACCGACAGACACAGTTTTAAGCTGGAGCTATTTATCTCCTTTATACCAGAGCCATTCCTATGGACGGTCTGAGGAGGTTTTTTCCTTGAGTCTATGGCATGAAACCACCTGTGATTATTCCTCAGTTACATGTTGTGCATAACCCCAGGTCTTCCCATGCTTCTGCAATTTGACTCTACAGCCAAAGCATCCGCATGGGGTGTACTGCCCCAAACGGGGTCAGGGGAAGCCGGATTGCTGGAGGAATCAGACAATGGGACAGACATAGCAGGGAGTCTGCGATTTTGCCTTTGGTGGTAGGAGGATTTATGGAATTTGTCGCTTATGCTTTGAGTCTTACAGCATCTAGTCGCCCCGCGATGCAGTCTTTCCACCTTGTAGGTTCTCAACAAATGCATGACCCCAGAGACCTGTATTTTATTTGCAAATGTTATGATTAATGGGCTTGATGTCACTTGTGTTTCCGGAACTGCCTGGTCTCCCTCCTCTGTTCATGCTCAGGCGGGAGCATCAGTCAGCCTGGGAGCTGCAGGAGGGATGGGCTCACCTCCTTGCCTGCACCAGCTTCCTCCCCGTGCTGGCAGGCCAGGACCACCTGAGGCTGAGAGAGGAAGGAAGGAAGGCAGCTGGGCGATGGGGGAATGTGGGGGTCACATCCTTCTCCTGGGGTGGCTGTGTTCCCTCCCTTGGTGGTAACAGCAGGTGGCAACTCACACAAAGGGAGACCCAGCTGTGGCCTCTGCATTGTGGAGTTGCAGGAGCTGTGGAAGGTCATCATTCTCATCCTGTCCCTGCCAGGTTCTGTCCTGAGCTCCCTGTCTGAGTTTTTGTGTTCTCTCCCTTTCTCTTTTCTCTCCCCACTCTGCCTAGTTTAACACACCCTGTATGTCCAAACTCCTTCTTCCCATTACTCAGCTCTCCTCTTCCCTTTCCCCTGTAGTTGTAAACAGCTAGGCTGTGAGCACTGTAAGCGTTTGGAAGCCATAGACTTTGAAGATACGCTGAGTACTATGGTCATATTGGTTTGCTAGGGCCACAGAGTAGGCGGCTTAGCTTAGAATGACACAACTTTCCTGTCTCTCAGTTCTGGAGGTCGGAAGTCCAAAACCAAGGTGTTGGTGGGGTCATACTCCCTCCAAAGGCACTAGGGAAGGCTCAGTTCCAGGCCTTCCTCCTACTACTGGTAGCTCTTGGCCTGTGGCAATGCAGCCCGTGTCTTCACATGGCCTTCCCCCTGTGTGCATGTCTGCGCTCTCATTTCCCCCTTTTGTAAGGGACACCAGTTGCATTGGACCAGGGGCCCACTCTATGCCGGGATAATCCCCCATCTTAATTTAATTAATTACATCTTCAATAATCTCTGTCCGTAATAGTAGTTTTGGATGACTATGAGAAATAACTTTAGATATAGCCTGAATTGAGGTTTCTAAGAAATGCTTGTAAATAAATACATTTATGGTGTAATTCACTCATTCCCACCACTCTTTTCTAAGTCGCTATACATTTTGATAACTTGCTTACTTTCAAGAGAGCAAGAGGTGGAAATGACATCTTATTTATATGAGGAAGCAAAGAAAGGGGCAGTGACATGCCCAGGTGTGAATTCTTGGCAACAGAATGAGAACCAACCAGAGGTTTAGTGGGTCTTTAGCTGCCTGTTTTTGGGGGTAGTGTAGCATTCTGGAAGAGTAAGCCCTGCAAGACAGGCTGAGAATTGGGATTTCCGAGTTGGGTTTCTGGCATCCAGTGGCTTTACTGAAGCCTGTGACTTGCCTTCTCTGGGCCTTAGGTCACTGCATCTCGGGAGGGGGAACAATAGCACCTTAGGGAAGAGTGGTGGGAATGAGTGAAGTACGCTGTAAATGTGTTTAGGAGATCCTTAGATGAAAGGTACGCTTTCAATCACCACTTGGTCTGGACACAAAAAATGACCTTCTTCTTCCTTTTCTGTTTATCTCCATAGGTCATAGCTGTGATCACTGTGGTAGAGGTGAGAGCATTGTTGATACAGAGGTGAAGGTGGTTGACCTAGAAGGCAGATCAAAGAGAAAATCAACCAGGTGGCTGAATTCACTGATCTCGACATAAAATTCCGAGTGTGGTACCTGCTGTTCACATTCCAGCAGGAGGAATGTTCACCCTTCTGTGAGGGCTGGCCAGGCATGCCTCGGCTGCTCAACTGTCCTCTATGCCCTTTGCCATTTCGTAAGCCCTCAATAGGACCCTTAATCTCTGAACATAGCCTTGTGGGTTCATCAACTTCTAATGGATCAGCTCTTCCAGAAGCATGATTCTCATGGGACATTTGCCATCACAGAGTCTCTGTATGTGATTTCCAGCTAGACGCGTGGCACCAGGCTCCTGGTCGGCACGGTCCCTGCTTAGAGAATCTTGGTCTAAAGACACATTCTCTGAAAATAAGCACTGGCAATCTGCTTTCCTTTCTAGCAATGGCTAGCAGTGGAATTGGCTAGCAGTGGAATTCACTTACGCTGTGTTCAGATCAATGCATTGTAACAGACCAGCTGAAGGGACTATGAAAATTCTTTAGATCGATTTTTCTTACTTCCTAAGAAATATAGTCACTTCGATCACTCACCACATGTGTGGTGAGGGTCACCAGAAGAATTCAAGGACCAAATGACCACATTGATTCATTCAATCAGTATCTCCCTGTGGCCTGATATATGCCACTGTTCTAGAGGCTGACCTAGAAATATTGTCCTGGGCATCCTTGTGTTGGAGAGTGATTTGGACAGAATTCATTTCTGTTTATCTACTTGTCCCAGGGAGATTTGCAGGCAGGAGGCTTATTTAGGAATGTTCTCTGGATCGATAGAAGTGGTGGAATGAGGGAGGCAGGATTGGGTTGAGGGGGAATCTGAGGTATGACGTAGTCACAACGAAAGCTTCAGCTGATCCCACAGGAGGGTCGGGAACTAGGATGGCCTTTCAGAATAGAGACAAGGGGACCAGCCTTTATAGCCCTGTATCCAGCAGTCAGTGGGCACAAGAACTGCCCCAAGCAAAGTGGTGGAGGCAACCCATGCAGTCCAGAGCAGTGCCTAGAAGTGGAGTCAGCTGAGAGCCATCAGCAGTGGTGGCAATGTGGGCCTCAATCCTGAAGGGCAGGCTAGGTGCAGATAATGACAGAATTATTCTAGAAGAATCTAGAAGTCCTAGAGCTTCTTCTGTCCCTTCAATACAGTAAGGCTGAGTATCTAATACTGAGGCTGTGGTAAATAACATAGGCATGGCCTCTCCTCTCACAGAGCTTCTGGTCCCATAGAAGGCCAATGAATAAATAGGCAATTACGACACAGAGTTTACTGTCCTCTGGGATTATGTGGGCGCCAGGAAGGCTTCCTGGAGGAAATTACATCTCAGCTGAAATCTGAAGAATAAAGAGATGGTCACATTAAGAAGGGTGTGAGAAGAGTATTCCAAGCAGAGAACACGATATGCAAGACACCCCAAGGGCCAGAGGGGAGAGCATTACATCTTTGAAGAATGAACAAGGTTCAGAATGGCCAGAGGATAGAGTATGTGTGGGGGTGGGGTGGGGCAGGGTAGGGTTATGGCTGGAGGGGTGAGCTGGGGCCAGGTGTGACAGCACCCTGAAACCATCAAGTGGACAAGTTGGCCTCGAGGGAGTTTAGACTAGGAAGGGAAGGGAAGGGAAGGGAAAGGAAGGGAAGGGAAGGAAAGGGAAAGGAAGGGAAGGGAAGGGAAGCCTGCGCTCATGGGATAGGCGCATAAGAGTGGGTGGCAGTAATTGAGGAGTCAGGAATAGGAGGAGATCCCGATGACTTCTACTCCTAGTTTGAAATCCTGTCATTATGTTTATGTTTGCCTGAGCCTGTGGGAATCTCACACAACAAGCAGGCATCATCCTTTCTTTTCTCTTGTACTTGGTCTTTCTTCCAATCCCCCTGTCCCCATCCCCTGCTGTGGCCGTGTTCAGTTCTCTTCTTGCCCAGGGCAGTCCTCTGTCCCCTTCTCAAGCTGCTACTCTAGGCCACTCTTGCCTTTCTCGCCCATTTCCTTGAAAATACTCATTTTTGGTCTGTCCCCACACCTCACTTGCCCTCATTCCTGTGCCATAATCTAGTTTCGACACCCTTCCATGGAAATTCCTTCAAGTGGCATGGATGACCTTTTTCAGTGACCTCTGTCATCTTCTAGGCTCACTATAGCATTTGGTTCTGGTGTTTCCCTTTTTCTTGAAGTGTTCTTTTTCAGGTTTCCTGAAACTGGGGCCTCTTGATTCTCTTCTTAATTTCCCCACTTTTGCCTCCTGTCCTTCCTACTCTGACTTCTCTAGAAGTGGCAGGTCCCATGATTTTGACCCTTGCCTTCTCTTCCTTCTCTTTTCTAGAAATTCTTTGCACTCCCATGGCTTCATCTGACATTCCCATGTGGGCTTCCCCCCCAACCCCGACACCAGATTGCCATTTCCAGGGGATGCTGATTTGTCTACCTGCTTGTTTCCTCAGTGCCACAGACTCCAAGTTCCATTATCCTTCGTCCTGCATCCATTACTGATGCTTCTTCCTGCCTCTTGATTTTTGTGAACCACATTCTTCCTATTCATCCTTGTTCGAAAACTTGAAGCTTTGACAAATCCTTCTTTCTCTTCTCCCTCTGCATCCCCAACCCCACTTGACAGTATTCAAATATTTCCAGACTCTTCCTTTGCATTCTGACCTTCTTTTCAATATTGGTTGACAAGGTGTTTAACTTCTAATCCTTAATTTCCTTACCTATGAAATGGGGACAGTAGTCGGCTTGATTATCTCATGAGATTCTTGTGTTTATAATATATGATGTATGTTAAAAGCAGGTAGTGGTTTAGGCCTTCAGTATTTAGAGTATTGGCCTCCTAATCGATTTCCAATCACACTCTGCCTCCAAACCATCTTACACAGCATTATGTAATCTATGGAGATGATCTTCCTGTGGAGAATCTCTGGTCATGTTACTTCTATGTCCCCAAACTTTCACTGGCATCCTACTACCTAGTAAAATACAAGTTCCCATCACTGGCATTCAAGACTCTACATGGTATGGTGCTTGTTAGACTTACTTATACGATGACCCCCAATGACCTTCACTTCCTCTTACTTCTTATGTATGAGCTGGACCTAGTGACTTGCTTCCAGTGAATAGAATAGGGCAAAAGTGATGGGATATTCCTTCCATTATTAGGTTACAAAAGACTATAGCTTCTGTTTTGCCAGCAAACTCTCTCTCATGTGGCCTTTGATGAGGTCAGCTGCCATGTTACAGAGGCCCACATGGCAAGAAACTGAGTACGGCCTCTGGCCAACAGCCATCAGGGAACTGAGTCTTTCAGTCCAACAGTCCACAAGGAACTGAATCCTGTGAGTGCAGACAACCAATGGATGATCTTGGAAGCAGTTACTGCTTCAGTTGAGCCTTGAGATGACTGTGGCCCCAGAAGATATCTTGATTGCCGTCTGTGAGAGACCCTGAAGCTAGTAAAGGAGATTCAGCTAAGCCTTGCCTAGTTTCCTGACCCACAGAAACTGTGACATAATAAATGTGTGTTGTTGCAAACTCTCAGCTTTGGGGATAATTTCTTATTCAGCAATTGATAACTAATACCCCAATCTCTTTATCCCTTGCTAAGGCCTCATACTTGTTTTTTTTTTTTTTAATTTTTTATTGTTATGTTAATCACCATATATTACATCATTAGTTTTTGGTGCAGTGTTCCATGATTCATTGTTTGTTCATAACACCCAGTGCTCCATGCAGAACGTGCCCTCCTCAATACCCATCACCAGGCTAACCCATCCCCCTACCCCCTCCCCTCTAGAACCCTCAGTTTGTTTTTCAGAGTCCATCATCTCTCATGGTTCGTCTCCCCCTCTGACATACTCCCCTTTTCTTCCTCTCCTGTTATCTTCTTCTTTTTCTTTTTTCTTAAAATATGTTGCGTTATTTGTTTCAGAAGTACAGATCTGTGATTCAACAGTCTTGCACAATTCACAGCGCTCACCGTAGCACATACCCTCCCCAATGTCTATCACCCAGCCACCCCATCCCTCCCACCCCCAACCACTCCAGTAACACTCAGTTTGTTTCCTGAGATTAAGAATTCCTCATATCAGTGAGGTCATGTGATACATGTCTTTCTCTGATTGACTTATTTCACTCAGCATAACACCCTCCAGTTCCATCCACGTCTTTGCAAATGGCAAGATCTCATTCCTTTTGATGGCTGCATAATATTCCATTGTGTATATATACCACATCTTCTTTATCCATTCATCTGTCGATGGGCATCTTGGCTCTTTCCACAGTTTGGCTATTGTGGACATTGCTGCTATAAACATTGGGGTACACGTACCCCTTCGGGTCCCTACATTTGTATCTTTGGGGTAAATACCCAGTAGTGCAATTGCTGGATCGAACGGTAGCTCTAATTTCAACTGTTTGAGGAACCTCCATACTGTTTTCCAGAGTGGTTGCACCAGCTTGCATTCCCACCAACAATGTAGGAGGGTTCCCCTTTCTCCACATTCCCGCCAACATCTGTCGTTCCCTGACTTGTTAATTTTAGCCATTCTGACGGGTGTGAGGTGGTATCTCATTGAGGTTTTGATTTGGATTTCCCTGATGCCGAGCGATGTTGAGCACTTTTTCATGTGCCTGTTGGCCATTTGGATGTCTTCTTTGGAGAAATGTCTGTTCATGTCTTCTGCCCATTTCTTGATTGGATTATTTGTTCTTTGGGTGTTGAGTTTGATAAGTTCTTTGGCCTCATACTTGTTTTGAACTAAATTCCATACTCTTTCCAGACCACACTGTGTGCTCTCTTGCCTCCATGATTTTCCTGTGGTTTCTACTTTGCTTAAAACACTTTCTTCTGTCTCCTTCACCTGGAAAAGTCCTGTTTTGCCTTGAGCGTTTAGACACTTGCATATAATGATTTTGCAATAAATATTTGTACATTTGAATTATTGAAAAGGATTTCTAAGATAATAATTTTTTGGAGGAACTCATTTAGCGACAAAGTGGTTAAGGTACTCAAAAATTAAAAAAAAATTTAATTCAATAAATATTTACTTAGGATCTGCCTGGGTTCAGATCCTATGGATGTGATGTCAAACCAGAATGCTTGGTTTGGAACATGGAATGCTCCTTTAACACACATTCAACCCTCCACCTAGTTGATTCCTATTTATTTTTCAGAGCTTATCTGTTATGTGCCATCCCTCGAAGGCAGCTTTCCCTGACTCTCAAAATAGATCAGGTCCGCTTGCTGTATGTATTCATTGATGCCTGTATTTTTCTTTTGAGACATGCCCCACCATTGTAATTAAATAATGAATTGTGTGAGTGGTGGTTTAATGTCCATTAATCCCACTAGCCTGTGAGCTCCAGGAGGCCAGAGACCCTCCCTGTCCTTGGTCACCCTTGAATCCTTACAACTGGTCCAATGCTTTGTCTCTAATAGGAGGCCAATAAATATCTGTTGAGTCAGTGTAGACTTATTTTGTCCCTAGTAGTCCCTGGACCCCCTCCCCCACAACCAGGGATCACATTCTAGGTGGGGCTGCTGCAATGGCAATCCAGCATGATGGCAAGGGCCACAACACCGATCTCAGTACTGGGTGCAGTGCGAGTATAGCAGAATAGAGGTGGGAAATGTATCACAGACAACATGGTAAGTGAGCTGGGTTTTGAAGGATAAATAGCAGCTTGGGAGGTAGAGGAGCAGTGAACTTAAGAGGTAGGGCTTTCTCATGTGAAAACAAAGGCAAGAAGGATCATGGTGAATTAGAGCAGAACTTCCCAATGGCGTGGGGTGCTGTGGTATTCCGTGGTGCCTTGAATAGGTGCACGTTTGCCAGTTTGTTGATCTTTGTCTCTTTACCCTGGTGTACCCTCAAACATGATCATTTTCTGTGTATGCCTTGACAAGAAAAAGACTGGGAGGCATTGGATCAGCTCCACACGGAACAGGACAGGTGTGATAGGGTTTGGCAAAGATGAGTCTGGGAGAAGGGCTGTGACCAGGTTGTAAAGGGCTCCCACGCTCTGCTTAAAGAGTTTGGATTTTGCCCTGTAGGAGGTGATGAACCATTTGAAGTTGGACTACCTTATATCCATATTTATTGATTCCAAACTAATGTGGTCCAAATGAATAACTTTTATAAGTTCTACCTCCAATTTTTCAGAGGCACAATGCAGAACATCCTGTGCTGTGGCAGTTTTCACTGTTATGTTGTGACACATTCGTGCCTTGAATCGGTTGTGATTATATTATAAGTAATTTACTACAATCAGTAAAACATGGATGTTTTCAGATTACTAATTTTTTTAAAGACTGAGTTTTTTTTTTTTTTAAGAGCGGTTTTAGGTTTACAACAAAATTGAGAGGAAGATACAGAGATTTCCCATATATCCCTGTTCCTGTTATCAATATCTCTCACCAGAGTGGTACGTTTGTTACCAAGGATGAACCTACATGTATAATCACCCAAACTACAGTAGTTTTACCTTAGGGTTTGCTCTTGGGGTTGTACATTCTGTGGGTTTGGGCAAATGTACAATGACATGTATCCATCATTATAATATACAGAGTATTTTCACTGCCCTGAAAATCCTGTGTGCTCTGCCTATTCATCTCCCCTCCCTCCACTCCAGGTGAACACTGATCTTCCTACTGTCTCCATAGTTTGCCTTTTCCAGAATGTTGGAATCATACAGTGTACAGCCTTTATATATTGGCTTCTTTCCCTTAGTAATATGCATTTAATGTTCTTTCATGTCTTTTTGTAACATTTCTTTTTAATATTGTATAGAATTCTGTTGTCTGGGTGTCCCACAGTTTATCCATTTACTTACTGAGGGACATTTCGATTATTTTCAGGTTTTGGCAGTTATGAATAAAGCTGCTATAAACATCTGTATGCAGGTTTTGGTATGGAACTCACTAGATTGGTGGTTTTTTTTTTTTTTTTTTGAGAGAGAGAGAGTGTAAGTGGGGAAGTGGGGGGAGAGGCAGAGGGAGGGGAGAGGGAGAATCTTAAGCAGACTCCACGCCCAGCACAGAGCCCTAGACAGGGCTCGATCTCACAAGCCTGAGATCATAACCTGAGCCAAAACCAAGAGTCGGACACTTAACTGACTGAGCGCCCAGGGGCCCTGGAACTCACTAGTTGTTAAAAATAAAATGAATTTAATAATTTTTCCTAGAACTAATACAGATTTATTAGTTTCCTAGGGCTGCTATAGTAAGGTACCACAAATCGGGTGGCCCAGGAGAGAAATTTATTGTTTCATAGTTCTAAAGGCTAACAGCCCAAAATCAAAGTGTCCAGAGGGCCATGCTCCCTCTAAAGTCTATAGAAGAGGACACTTCCTTGCCTTTTCCAGCTTCTGGTAGCTCCAGATGTTACTTGGCTTGTGGCAGCATTGGTCCGCTCTTCACATAGCCCTCCCTCTGTGCATGTCTGTGTCTATGTCCAAATGTCTCCTTTTTTATTTTTATTTTTTAAAAGAGAGAGCGAGTGAGAGCCCATGCAAGGGCGGGGGGGGGAGGGAGAGGTAGAGAGAGAATCTTAAGCAGGCTCCATGCCCAGTGTGGAGCCTGACATAAGGCTCTATCTCAGGACCCGGAGATTATGACCCGAGCCGAAATCAAGAGTCAGACATTTAACCAACTGAGCCACCCAGGTGCTCCCAAATGGCTCTGTTTTTATGAAGATGTCAGCCATATGGGATTAGGCTCTACCCTGATGACCTTAACTTAACTTGACTACATTCCCAAAGACTTTATTTCCAAATAAGCTCGCATTATGAGGTACCAGAGGTTAGGACTTCACCGTATCTTTCTTTTGGTGGGAGGAGGGGACCACCATTCAGTCCATAACAATAATCCATCATTTTCACTCACGTGCACTTAAATTTTCTTTCTTGGGTCAGAATAAACTGGTGAAGTTTTTCACTTAACCTGTAGTCCTATTTTGTCGGAATCCCAGTATGTCCCTGGCAGTGCCATGCTTGTGAACTTGAATCTATCAGGTAGAAAAAAAGTCTGAGAACCACTGATGTAATATAACCTTGTCACATGGCTTTTGTTTCTCAAAGAGTTTGTTTTGTTTGTTTCTCTTTCATCCTTTAGGAGCTGGCCCTTTAAGACTAGACCACATTAATGCATCGGTTATCAACCGAGAGTGATTTTGCCACCCAGGGAACATTTGGCAATGTTTTTGGAGATGTTTTTGGTTGTGATGACGACAGGGTACTCCTGGCATCTCGATAGTACCCGCCAGGGATGCTGCTAGATAAACATCTTGCAGTGCTCAGGACAGGTCCCCACAATGAAGAGTTGTCTGGCTCAACATGCCAACTGTGCTGTTGTTGAAAAATCCCTCAACAGTGGGTTTTGTGTGCTTCACTGTCTAGGGTAATAGTAATAAAATGCTTGGTTTGAGTTAGGCCAGACTCAAGGTCATCTTTTTCTTAGGAGGTTTTCAAGATTGTCTTTCTAAGAGGCTTTGATATTCTTAATACCTTTGCCACTCTGGTTGGTGTGATGAAATAAGTTTGAATATCATCAGTCTCCCTAATGCCATTTGAGGATGAGTAAGAATTCCAGTATCCCATCTGGTCCTACTTATGGCCCAGAGAAAGATGTATAACTTTCATATACTCAGTATCTAGTGAAGCCCCAGGGGGTACTTAGTAACTACAGTTTTCACAAACGACAAGTGTTTTGTGAGATTAACATTAAAATCAAAATATGATTTGTTGAGTAATTTGGTATGAAATTTCCCTTCCCCAATCAATTTAAAAAACGCACTGGGTAATAATTATTCCTTGTATATTATCAGTTATTTTCAAACATTCATTTGAATCATTGGACCCAGGGAAGACCAGCCCTTTTTTCCAAGACCAACCCTGAATAAGGCCTGGGCTTGAGGTTTGGTTGGATCTAAAACTGGGCCCTGGCTCCTTCTGTCTTTTTCATGGCTTCTCACTATGGTCCTCAGGGTCTGTGGGTAAATATCTATTGTCTTTATTCTTTTGGATTGAAGTTTATTTTCTATATTCCTGGCTTAAATGAATCTCTTGGTACCTTTTTACTTATAACCCTAATACACTGCTTGGGTGGATTACTACCCATTCTCTTTTTGGTGAGATTCTTGATCTCTTATCTCAAGGGACTTGTAAACTAATTCTTGGCTTCTGGTGCTTCTCATTCTAGCTGATGGTTGCTGGGAAGATCTTCTATCTATCCATTGTCTTTTTTTTTTTTGAGTCATGCAAGGCACGTGACAACATTTCATTCTGTAGAGTCTGATTAATTAAAGCCCATGAGGTCATTTGTCATATGTCTTTAGACATATGACAGAAAAAGGAACAGTATCACTAATTGGGCTTAAGAAAGGAGAAGAATATTAAAATTTCAGGATAAAGATATTATTGGATAATGCTGCTCTTTTCATGATTTTTATTGATAATAATCATAAAGCCTCCTTAATTACAGATTATGAAGTATCCTATCCTTGGGAACAGGGAATGCTTTCATCTTTCCTTTTGGGTCAGTTATTGCCATAATGCTACATAACAACAACAAAAATCCTACAAAATGTCGGTGGCATATAGCTATAAGCGTTTATGTCTCATTTGTGCATCTTGCAAGTCAGTTTGTCGATGGTTTGCTGATCTGGGCTGGTTGCAGGTTTTCTTACTACACACATTTTTCACTTTTCCTGTATGAGTGACTTGCTTATACCTAAGACATGCTCTTCTCATGGTGATGGCAAAAGTACAAGATACAGATTCCATTGGGAAAGCTCAACATCACAGTAGATGTCCTGGTTACCACTGGTAGGGAAAAAGTTTCCCCGAAACTTTGTGGCTTAAAACAGTAACAGTTGTTTTCTTGTCTCTCACGGTGTCTCTGGGTCAGGTGTTCAGGAAGGGCTCAGATGGGCAGGCCTGCCTCAGGGTCTCTTGTGGAGTTGCAGTCAGGTAATGACTGGAGCTGGTATAGCAGGAGGGTGACCAGTGTTTCCAGGCTTCTCCACTCTTCTCTCACTTCTCCAGCGGTCGCTCTGTGCGGGCTAGCTTGGGCTTTCACTCAGCATGGTGGCTGTAGGGCTGTCAGACTGCACACAAGGTGGTTTAGAACTCTAGCATAGTCGTTTCAGAGAACCACGTGGAAGCTACATTGTCTTTATGACCAGCTTTGGAAATCACATAGCGTCACTTCTGCTGTTCTTTTGATTGAAACAGTCGCAAAAGCCACTTTCAAGGGGAGGAGACGCTGATCCCAACACTCTATGGGAGGGGTGTTCACGTCACATTGTGAGAAGTGCGCGAGGGATGGGAGATAGTGGGGCAGCCATTTTTGAAAAATACAATCCGTGGCAGTGGGGCATGGGAGGATTTTCTGTCCCTAGTGGCAGGGGAGGAGAGTGAATATCTGCTAAACAAAAACTCAAGCTATCATACCTTGATCATGGTATATGGGGTTGTAAACACAGTAGATGCGTAAAAATGTATCCTGGGTAAGTGGATTAAGTTGGGTGCTTAGAAACATGGCCCAGATGGGAGTATGTGCAAAATATTCATTGATTGGGAGATTGCTTTTATGGAAAACCCCTAACGGAGTAAGAGAAGCAGTATGAGCCAGAGAGAAACTAGGTAAAGAAGTGGTCTTAAAAGCCTGGCTTCAGCCAGTTTTACGCACTGAATGTTTGTGTCCCCTTCAAAATTCATATGTTGAAATTCTAACCCTTCATGCGATTCTGTTAGGAGGTGGGGCCCTTGGGAGGTAATTAAATCATCAGGATGGAGCCCTCATGAATGAGAATATGCCCTTATAAAAGAGGCCCCGGAGAGATCCCGCAAGGATCCAAGAAGATAGCAGCAGTCTGTGACTCAGAAGAGAGCTCTCATCAGAGCTCAAGTGCGGGCACCCTGATCTCAGACTTCCAGAACTGGGAGAAATACACTTCTGTTGTTTACAGGCTACCCAGTCTATGGGATGTTGTTATAGCAGCCTGAGCAGATGAAGACCACTAATCCCACGTGGAACTCAAGAGTGAATTGTACCACAAAGGCTTTCCTGCCTTGAGGCGAGGGGGTTCCACTTTTATTCCCCTGCAACAACGGGTTACAGGTTTCCCCGGGGGGAGGTGGGAGAGGCATCTCTAGATAAGGCAGTTCCCGTGAGCTAAGAGGAACCCTTCAGAGAGGAGTGCAGGTGTGAGCCATAGCGGCCAACACCCACAGCAGCAGCAGGAGGATGGGGACACCTGCCTGGTAAATGGGGATCTGAGTGGGATGGCCAATAGCATCTGCTACAGTCCACCCCCTGTACCACTCAGATCCACTTACTTCTCACTTTAAGCTTACTTCATCCTCCCACAACTTCTCTGAGATTCTTCTTGGTCAGAATTTTGGGGTTAATGGGACAAACTACAGTCCCACTGTTGCAACTGGTCCTGAGGCCCTAACTGATACTCATCCTCTCCTTTGTTGGCTGCTCTTTCTAGAACACCCTCCCTTGGCTCACACTTCTGCTAATCAAGGTGGCTCGTCTGTTGGAGTGAGCCAGACTTGCATGCCTGAAGGGTCTGAGTCCTCTGGTTACCATGTCCTTATCAGGCTGTGGTGGTTGCATTTGCCAATTTACAGTTAAAACTGGGCATTGAAATACCAAGACACACCCCAGAGGATCACCCGTCATATCTATCATATGTCATCTGTATTCCTCCCTGCCCCATTTCGTGACAGCACCCCTAATTCCTTGCGATGATCATGGTCAAACCCACTTGCCAGTAAGACAGCTCTACTTCTTTGCCTGCTGTGGGATGCGGAGCTTACAGTAACTTGGCAGGCAGCAGCTACAGCTTTTACTGTAGCAGAAACCACGTCCTATGATGGAAGCATCTCTAGCCCTACAGAGCCTAACATATCAAGTATAGGAAACACAAATTTCTCCACTGACACTGGGAGTAATAGTGAGTGAGGCCACTCCCAGGCCCCCAGCCCGCTTTGTTCCCAGACGTATGTATTCTGTTTCTTGGGAGTGAGCCTCAGAAAAAGGCTCTTGATTTTACATCAGGGAGTATATGCCGCTTCCCAGACAATAGCGTTTCACCCTTGTAGGGTGTTCCGTCTACATTTGTACCTTAGCCATGTTTTCAAGAGATCCTTCCAATGTTCTGTCAAGCCAGTGCGTCTGAGTGGTGTGCTAAGTAGTAGGACCAGTGGCTTGCATAGTCATGTGCCCATGGGCACCTTCTTTGCTGCAAAATGGATTTCTTTGTCCAAAGTGAATTTATGCAGGATTCGTATTTCAGCAGGATCGGTCAAGCGAAGACTGTGAGTCCTGGTGGCTGAGGCCCACGGGCAAGAAAGATAGATCTATCCACCCCCCAAATATTGGTGACTCCTAATCAGGATGAAATACTGCTCTTTATAGGGTGGAAGGGAGGCAACTCATCGCCAGCTAGCCCATTGGTCTCCTCTACGGATGTACCGTGTTGGGGGCTCCGTAGTGGCCTTTGTAGCCACAGAAGCTGGAGAAGCCATGGAGTGTGAGAGCCCACCGTGTTGGGCCCGTGTGTGGCCTCTGTTCTGTCCTTTTGGCTGCTCCTTTTATGAGCCAGCTGCAGTCCATTCTTACTCTGGCCCCCCCTCAAAACTGGCACTCTTCTATGCCACCCATTCTACAGATGAGAAATGGTAAGTTCAGAGGGGTTAACATTTTTTTCAAGGGCTTAGAGCTAGTAAGTGGTGGTTCTGGAGTTTCTGTGTGCCATTCCTGCAGCACCACGGGGCCTCTTTTGTGTTTTCAGACCTATTTCTAGGATATCTATGAATAGAAGAAGAACTCACCTGTGGTTGATTGCATGTAGGTGAATTGGCTTGCCCTTGAAATGCCAGATATAGATCAGTTTTAGCTTTTCAAAATAGGCTCTGACTCAGGTAACTGTACTGTTCAAGGGCAGGAGCGGGTGCCTTGTCCTGTCCTGACTCAGGGAGTGATTCACACTGAGCTGGCAAAAATCTGGGAGGCTTTTGCATTGCATTATAACCTTTTAGGCATTCATCTTATTCCTTAGCTAAGAATAGATCTGGACCATGAACAAACCTTTCTGAAATCCTCCTCCTCCACTGGAGTTCTGAGTTTTCTTTCTGTGTCCAATCTGGGCAATAGGGATCATTGCATTTTGAACTTTTTCTCTCTTCTGCCCAGTTTGTCCTTGGATGATGGAGTTCTCCCAGGTGCCTTTGCATTGAATGGACGTCAATTAAGGATGTCATTAGGTCAGAGAAGTTAATTCACTTGCCTGAGCTGTATATGTGGGAGCCAGGACCTGACCCTAAGTGGCTTGGCTCCAGAGCCCATACTCTGTTTGACTGTGTCAGACTAAGGCTGGGCTGAATTTGTTTATATTTATTGACAACTATTGATGAAAAGCTCATACCTACATGTTTAGCAGTGTCTTAGGGAATCAAAAACTGTTTGGGGATTAGAGCAGGATTAATATAATAACAATTTTGGATTGATTCCCCTTTATTTGACAAAATGCGTTTCTACTTATTCTGGCAAAAGTTTAAGTTTTCTTAGGACACAGGGCAGTTAAATTTTGTTTTTAGTGGCATACAGATTAATGGGAGGTAGATTTTTAGAAAGTATCGTAAAAACATAAATAATTCTCCTTGTTTTATTGGGCAAAGATGAAAAATAAATCACTGAATCCTTTTATGCTAGTATAATTACTTTCATATATTAATTTTCCTTTTAAATTGTGCATGTATATATTTCTGTTATAAAATAAACATACCATTTTGACTAAAAGAAAATTTTAGGGCCCTTCCCCACTGCTTGTAAGATTTTTTAGACCACCCAAGTTATTCACTCCTCATCAGCCTGGAGCATAGAGACAGGAGTTTGGAGAATTTATGTATATGAATAAGACCCAAAAGCAGAAGCACCTGTCAGTTCCCTCTCCTTCATGGTTCATAGTGTCGCTTCCATAATTTGTTTCCAGGGCTGTTCAAAACCTGCGTATGCTTATATTCAACAAAAATTAAAAATGGATTTCAAACTCCATCCATAACGTTTGGGCCCTACCTCTTTCTATTTCCCCTAGTGGAAATACCCTGGAGTTGTTCATGTCCCTCCACATTGCCAAAGCAATCGCTTCTGTATTCTAAGGGGAGAGGTGAGATAGCCTTGGCCCTCTTCAAGCAGGAAGCACACTTGTATGGAACCAAGACAATTGATATTTGGCATAAACTTGTACTGCTGGTCCATTAGCGTGGCTGACCTGGAGTGGCTGCAGTTATGGAAACTCCCAGAATGGATTCCCTGGCAGAGTATCCTTTCTCTTGCTGTTGTTTTACAGAGATCCTGACCCAGGGAGCATTGTATTTCTTGATTAGGATCAGCCTGCATTTCTCCTAAGAACTCACAGCCCCCCGTACTGTTTCCTTTCTAATTCTAATCATACACACATGGGTAATCGGCTGCAGGTTGGTGTGTGGACTTCTAGGAACCATAACAGCCCAGCCTCCCTCCCCTGAAGGTAGTGCATGCTTGTCTTCCTTACTGTCTCTCACCAGCCAAGCAAAATATTTCTGGGTTTGGGCTAAAGAGTGAAAATCCAGTGTGATGCTGCCTTTGCTTTTCACCTTCTCCTGTTATAATTTCCTGCAGGAAACTTATCTACACCGGGGAAGTAATTGACATTAAAGCCTGGTGGTGTTAGCACCAAAAGGGTAATGAGTCCCTTGATGCGTTCAGCCTTAGCTGTTGTTCAGCTTCTTCTGGGAGTGAGTCCTGGCTACCAGTCTAGATCATTCAGGGGAGGGAAAGGAGAGGTCCAGGCAGCCTATCACTTCTGACTGCGGAAGGGTTCCAGAATTTTCCTTCAATTTTCAGATCATCTTCAGAAATAATTTAAGTCCCAGAGGCCCTTTTCTAAGCACCCTAACCCCTGAGTCATTCCTGTGTGCTCCCATCTCCTGCAATGATTGTATTCCACTGTCCATTCACAGTTTTAATTATGCCTTTACTCAATGGGCTTCCCTTCTGGTTAACTTCTCCTGGTAACTCATTAAACCTCTGAGTCACACGTTCATTATTAAAGAGAGGGGAGAAAAGGGAAAGAACAAAAGGGAGCTGTGCCCTGGGAGGAAGCTGGGGGTGGATCACTGTGGTTAAGTGTAGCAGGATCTCTGGAGGCCTCCGGGAGCTCTTCTCCCCGACTAGGGATGTGCCCTGCGGTGCAGACCACCATACCTACTGCAGTGAGGTCATTTGCCGTGGCAGGTTTTAATAAGAGTTTCTGCTCTTGGATGAGACCAGCTTACAATTCTGGTGAAAATGCTTCCCTCCTATTTAACTATGCCCTGTGAACTTTGGTGGTCTCATAACAACAATGGAGCTGCTAATTAAAAAGGAATTCCGACTGTAACTTTTGTCTCTGAAAGAACATTAAAGGGAACCAATTCATAACCCACAGAGACACCTACTATTTCCTTTCCTTTCTTCCTCCATTTTTCCAGAACCACCTCCTCCCTGCTCCCAGCCCCGTGCTCCCCTCCCCAGCACCCCCCCCCCACTCCCCAGTCCACCAAGCTATTTCTTTCCTTCCTCACCCCCTCCCCAAGGTAAGTTATTTTACTTCTTTGGGCCTTGTACACCCCTCTCTAAAATGAGGTTCATGGTAGTTTGTGGCCCATATGTTGTGAGTATTAACTGGATAAAATATGTAAATACCACCTGTACAGTGCCTGGAGCATTGTAAATGCTCCTAAAGGTTAGCTGTTATTATAATTTTCAGTTCAGCATCCTCAGCCTCAGCTTTGACTTTCTCTCTCAGTGGAAATGCTACAGAACCAAATCTGGAAGCTGAGAGAGTGATCCCTAAATAACAGTAATAATAGCTATCATTTACTAAGCATGACTTGTATACCAAGTACTATCCTGACTCCTTTTTGGGCATTGTCTGCATATTTTCCTTTTTTCCCCTTTTGTGTATTTAATCCTTACCACAGCCCTGAGGGGTAGATGCTATTATTATTCCCATTTCACAAATGAGGAAAGTCAGATTTAGAGGGATGAGCAACTTACCTTAGGCCACATAGCTAGTAAGTGCTGGAGCTGGAATTCAAACTCAGGCCTGACTGATTTCCAAGTTCATGGTTTAATCGCTTTGCAAAAATCTGCAAGCCAGTGGTGCTGCCAGCCACTAGGAAGGCATGTGTTCTCTGTGTGGGATTTGACTCATGAGGGCCATGACCCCCCGCTCAGAGACTTGGGGCCTCTGCTGATGAGTGAACTGCCCTTGGAAACAGCTGCGGGGGTGGAGCCGGCCCCCACGGCTGGGGTGAAACCACCAGGCCTATCCCGAGGTGAAGGCCCCAAAGGCCTCCTTGGTATTCAGAGACAGAGAAAAATGTGTTTTGCTGCAAAGGTTGGCATTTATTTCTTAATAATCAGTTAAAAATTTATGTAGCTTCCCTAATCAGCAAAACAAAGGCTTTCTGTACTTTTATGTGTGCTAGAAACCACTAATGAGTTCTTGGGGATTTACCACTGACTCTAGAGTAGAAGTAGAAGCCAGTATATCTGGAGTCAGTAGAAATAGGTTTTGCCAAGATGCTTGGGCTGCAAGGGAGCCTTTAAATATTCCACACATCCAGTGCTACATCTGTTTTGGAGAATTTGAGGACGAGACGATGCCCACCATACATTCTTCCACCTCAGATGATCTGGATTGTCCTGCGTAGGCCCTACGCAGTCCTTTGCCTCCCAGGGGGTCTCTCTGAGGGTCCTCTTTCAGGAACCGTCTCTGGGCAGTGACGCTGTTACACAGCTCATTTATCCCAGGGGCCAGAATGTAATGTTGAGCTTTGCATCAAGTGCAAGGACCAACATTTTCCTGGACTGCAAAGAGTTAGCAGCAGGAGAGGCCATTGCAGGCGGGGATACTGTGATTGATGCCTGTTTTCTGTGCACACAAGTGTCAAATGCCATTATTAATAATGGCAATTCATTACCAGTCTCTTCTTCCTCCTCCTCTGCTTCCTCTTCTTTTCTTTCCTTCTCCTTCTATCTCCTTTATTCTTCCTCTCTTTTTCCCCATCTTCCTACTCCTCTTTTTGATTTCTCACTAGGAAGGTATGTATAGCAAGAGAACATGTCAAGTCTTGGCAGGTCATTCATTCATCCTTCAAACATTTATAAAGCACTTTAAACTGAGCATGGGGGAGGGGGCACAGAGATAAAGAAGAAATCTGTCCTGGGGGATGTGCAAAGCCCAGGGGAAGGAGGCAGACATCTGACAAGTATAATAAGCAACATGTTCCCAGAACTTACTCTGTGCCTGGCATTGTGCTAAGTTACACTTTGACAGGGTCATCTTATTCAGTCCTCACAGAAATACGACATGGAGAATTCTAGCATTTGATTCCAGGGTCAGCATTTTGACAGCCCCGCTGCCCTCCCTACAGTCCCAGCACCTGTGACACGTGTCACAGTAGGGTCTAGCAGAAGTGAAGTCTGCACCTGGCCACGGCAGGCGAGTGCGAGTGTTTGAGGCTGGAGAGGTGGGAAGAGCACTGTAGGCAGAGGGAATGGTGCAAGCAGAGACAGGGTGGTGCAGCATACCTTGCATCCACAGCCCGTGACCACTGTCCCACAGGCAGTGGACTAGTTCAATACCTTCTAGGAAGAGAGGATAGTGATCAGACTTGTATACTAGAAAGACAGCCATTATTGAAAAAATATCATTGAAAAATGATAAAGAGAACAGTTATGTTCTTAAAAATCTTTGAGTGTTAAGAATATGAGTGATAGGGTCTTTTTCCTTTTTCTTGTTTTATATATTTTCCAAAATTTCCTTTAATGAGCTTGTCTTGCTTACTTAAATAAAGTGTAAAAGGCGTGTGTGTTGGAGAAGAGAGTTGTGAGGTGGTGGCAGGGAAGAGAGGGGAAGAGAGGAGGGAGGGAAACTTGTTGGTGAGACTGTGTAGGAAGCCTCCTCTGTGTAGGAAGCCCTTGGTGGTGAAAGTCAAAAGCTTTGGTTGTCAGAGGCCATGTCTGACTTGCCTCCACAACCCTCAGCCCCTCTCATAGCCACTAGCAGGCACGACACACTGCACAAATACACATTAGGTCAATGCAAGAATGAATGAATGAATGAATGAATGAATGACTAAAAGAGGACAAATGAAAGCAACGTGGCTGGAGAAGAAGGCATGGGCTTGAGGAAGAGTTCTGAGAGGGAACCTCCAGGAATTAACTACACAGTGGTACCTTGGGAATGAGGTCTCTACCTTAAGCAGCAGGAAGTTAAGTGAAACAAATTTAACCACTTGCTGTAAAATCCAAATTGGATATGGCAGATAGATGGGCTGGGGAAAGAGAAAGTGGGAAGACAGCCTTGAAGGAGAGCTGCTGCTCCATGCAAGGGCCAGTAGATGACAGGTAAAAGCTGTCTTCAGAACCTTCCAGTTCAGGTTCCCTCTGCCTCCATTGTTAGGGAATGTTTAGTTGCCTAAATAATTTCTTTCTAAATACATGTTTTGGTTACTTTTTATTTGAGTGTATCACATACACCAAAGTACACGAACCTTGAATATATAGTTTGTAGAATTTTCACAAAATGAACACACTTTTCTAATCTCCACTCAGAACTAGACTAGAACATTACCAGCACAACTGAAGTCCGACTTGTGCCTCTTTCAGTTGTGATCTGCTCCCATCGAATATAACCACTATTCTGGCTTATATCACCATGGGCTAATTTTATTTGGTTTTAATCTTTACATAAGTGGAATCATACAGCATGTTGTCTTTTTTTTTTCCATGTTATGTTTATGAGCTTTATCATCATGGGTCGCATGGATGAAGTTTGTTCTTGGTCATTGTCTCATATTATTGGATGAATATGCTACCTTGGAATATACCATTGTTGATGGACATTTGGGCTACTTGTAATTTGGGCTATTATAAATAAGATTTCTATGAATATTCTTGGCTATTATCTTTTGGCTACACAAACACTTGTTTTCGTTATGTATATGCTCTGGAGTGGAACTACAGGGTCATAAGGTATATGTATGTTTAGTTTTTATAATTTATGCAAAAAAATTTTTCCAAAGTGTTTGCATCAATTTACATTTATACCAGGAATGTATGCAGTACAAATTGTTTCATGTCTTCACCAACATTTAATATTTTTATTTTTTAACCATTCTTAAGATTTGTAGTTATCTCATTGTGGCTTTAATTTGTATTCCTGATGATTAATGACTTTGAGTTTCTTTTCATATACTTACTGGCAACTTAGTTATTCTTCTTTTCTTGTGAAGTGTTGGTTTAAGTATTTTGTCAGCTGTTAAGTTGAAAGTCCATGTCTGTTAACTCCAGATCACCTGTGGTTCTTTTTCTACTATCTGTTTTTCTCTTGATTTTCTATCATTTGGTTCTGTTTTCTGGAATGTTTGGTATTTTTCATTGAATGCTGAAAATTAGGTATGAAAAATTGTAGAGCCTCTGGATGATATCTCCTGTCAGAGAGGATTTAATTTTCCCAGAGAGAGCAAGGAGAGATCACTTTGATCCAGTTCAGACTGATCTATTTCTAGTTTTTTTTTTTTTAAGATTTATTTATTTATTTGAGAAAGGGGTGAGGGGCAGAAGGGAGAGAGAATCCCAAGCACACTCCCTGCTGAGTGTGGAGCTTGACGTGGGGCCTGATCCTATGACCATGAGATCATGACTTGAACTGAAACCAAAAGTCAGACGCTTAACCAACTGTGCCACCCAGGCTCCCTTATTTCTAGTTTGTTCTTTTCTTTGTTTTTTTTTTTAGATTTTATTTATTTATTTGAGAGAGAGAGAATGAGAGATAGAGAGCACGAGAGGGAAGAGGGTCAGAGGGAGAAGCAGACTCCCTGCTGAGCAGGGAGCCCGATGTGGGACTCGATCCCGGGACTCCAGGATCATGACCTGAGCTGAAGGCAGTCGCTTAACCAACTGAGGTACCCAGGCGCCCTTTCTAGTTTGTTCTTAATCACAGGTCATGGCTCTTCCAGAGTCTCAGTTGAAAGTCTGGTGTTTAATGAGCCCCTCCTCCTCAGTGGTCCATGAATCTCAGTTTTTCTTTCTCCAACCCACTGAGACTGCTGATTACTATTTGGCCCTGCATTGTATATTAATAAATGTCCCCAGGGAAAAATGTGGTTGTGCCAGAGGGCTCCCTTCAGGAACCACTTATGCTCTTTGGGATCTTAGTTCCTCAAGTGTTGGCTGTTTTGGCTGTCCTCCAGTGTCTTCAAGCAGCTGGTGTGTGTGTGTGTGTGTGTGTGTGTGTGTGTGTGTGTGTGTGTGTGTGTTATTTTGGCCAGCTTTTATAGATGTTTTTAACAGGAGAATTAGTCTGATACCCAGCTACTTCATCATAGCTGGAAGTATAAGCTTGTTATTTCCATTTTAAATAATGTTTAGAAGGACATTTCAGCAAATCTCCTCTTTCTTCCAGTATTTAATTGCCTTTATGGTCAAGGGCCTCAGTGTATCTATCTGTATTCTCTAAGTGGTACAAGAGAAGCAAAGCTATGTGTTAGAAATGTGGGGTTTCCAATGCAGTCAGGAGCAGAAACTAGGGAATTATAACTTGCTGACATCTAATGATGTTTCCTTTTTTCCTCCCCCAATGTTCAAGTATGGTTGGAATGGTGACTAGCTAGCAAATATCCTTCAATTTCCGGCCAGATTTATTGCATGTTTAAATGAGACTGTATTTCCTTATTAAGAAAGCATTTATACTTATAATAAATAAGTAAATCAATACAAACGGACCAATAAGACTGATTGCTCTACCAACAACTCAAAGAATTTAAGCTGCAGAGTTTTAATTTTTTTAATTAATAGACTTTATTTATTTATTTTTAGCAGTTTTAGGTTTACAATAGATCAATTGGGATCCCTCTCCTCTCCTTCCTGCACAGTTTCCCCTATTATTACATCTTGTGTTAAGGTTGTACAAGATGCAGAGTTTTACCTTGGGAAGGTAAATTCTTCCCAGTTGATTTCTCAACCTCAGTAGTAGCTCACAGTGCAACAATTTTTCCTGTGGGGATGGAGGGGAAGGATAGGGCTTTCCACTCGGGAGCATTTTGGTCAGAGGCATAAAAGCGGATATTATGGATCAATGCCAATACAAAGCCCTGATTAGGAACAACCTTCAGAATCTTAGAAAAATCTTTTAAATTAATCTGCTGTGTATAACTACTGGTTCTACAAACCCCAGGGAACAAAGTAGTCCCAGGGTAGACTGTTTCTGTTGGATGCTCTTTTGGGGAGAGTGTGGTACCATATTTTAAGCAAAAAGTCAAATCTCTTTCTTAAGTGATCCCTAATGGCCCTGGAGAGGATAGCCTTGGTTAAAACTATGTTCATATTAATAAAAGGTATGAAAAGGTCCAGCATTAAAAAGTATTCCCATGGCCAATTTTTTTTTTTGCTTTAAAATCTTTTAAAAAATTATAGTAAAATATACATAACATAAAATTAACCATTTTAACCATTTTTAAAAGATTTATTTATTTGAGAGAGAGAGAGAGGGGGGGAGTTAGGGGAGGGGCAGAGGGAGAGAATCTTCAAGCAGACTCCCTGCTGAGTGCAGAGCCCATTGCGGGGCTTGATTCCATGACCCATGAGATCATGACCTGAGCTGAAACCAAGAGTTGGACTCTTAACTGACTGAGCCCCCCAGGTGCCCCCACTTTAACCATTTTTAAGACTACTGTTCAGTGGCATTAAGCACATTCACATTGTTATACAACCATCACTACCATCTATCTCCAGAACTGTTTTCATCTTGGAAAACTGTAACTCTGTACCCATGAAACAATAATTCCCTGCTCTTCCCTACCCTTGGCCCCTGGCAACTACCATTTTACTTTCTGTCTCTATGAATTTGACTATTTTAGGAGTCTCATTTAAGTGGAATCATATGGTATTTATCCTTTTTAGACTGACATATTTCACTTAATGTCTTTAAGTTTCATCTATGTTATAACATGTGTCAGAATTTCCTTCCTTTGTAGGATTGAATAATATTCCATTCTATGTATATGCCGCATCATTTACCCATTTTTCCTTAGATGGACACTTAGGTTACTTTCTTTATTGTCTTTGTTTTGTAACCAGAATTTACTCTTCAGCCAGATATTTTCTATATAATCAAGAGCTCAGTCTTTGAATTCTTCAGAATAAATGTAAAATTTCTAACCAATAACTTTCAGGTGCCAGAATTGTTACCAATATAGGTTATGGTAACTAGAGATTGAGCATTGTAGGTTTCCAAAATGGATCTGAGGTGGATTTCATTTTCAAGAGGTGTGTGGTCTAGCTGGTAAAATTAACTGTGTACTCAAAAAACGTTGATATTTTCTATGTGAATACAGTAGTTGTTGGGGAGACGGCGCTGGGGAGTAAGATGGGAATATCTAGCTGGGGCAGGCTTAGAAAGCATTGATGCCAGACTGAGTGGGTAGTAGTGGGAAGCCACCGAAGATTTCAGATTGTTTTTGATACATATACATTACTTTGTGTCCTTTCTATTTTTATTTTTTAATTATTTACAACATTTATATGCTTTCAAAGTTAAAACCGTAAAGGATGGTACATTCAGAGAGGTCTAGCTCCCATTCCCATCCCATCCCCACTGTTCTTTCCTTTCTCTTACAGGTAACTGATTTTTGTTAGGTTTTGATTTGTTTTTCCATTTCTTCTTTTTGAAAACATAAGCAAATATGTATATGTATTAATCTTTTCCTTTTTTATTAAAAAAGTAGAATAGTGGGTACACTCTTCTGCATCTGGCATTTTCACTTAAATTCCTTTGTATCTGTATATAGAGATTTTCATCATTCCTTTCTATGTCTGCATAATATTCCATTTTTGAATGTACCATAGTTATTCAACCAGTCTCCTGTTGATGGATATTTGGTAGCTGTTGTCAGTCATTTGCTATTATAAATTGTGCTTCAGTGAATAGGCATGTACACATATCATTTTATACTGACATATTTGTCAGTATGTCTTTGGGATAGATTCTTAGGTCAAAAGGTCGAGGCATGGGTAATTTGCTATATATTCCAAAAAACAAAACAAAACGAACAACACTCCACAGGGGCTATACCATCTTGCATTTTCACTAGCAATGTATGTGAGTCTCTGTTTCTTTACAGTCAAGCCAGCGGAGTATGTTGTCAAACTTTTGAGTTCTTGCCTACTTTGGTGTCTGATATCTTGGTTAGTTCTAATTTTCATTCATGGAAGTTACTAATATTTTAGGGATAAATCAATTGGCCTTAATGGCTTATCAAATGTGGCGATCAATCAGAAAGTGAAAAGAGTCAAAGGATTGAAGACCAAGGAGAAGCAAATATAGGAGGTGATTTATTGTTGGAGTTGTTCATGGGACACCCATATCATCCATCAGGCCATTGGAGGCAAGATAGGGGTCATGATATCCACATAAAGATGGTGATTGAAGCTCTGAGACTGTATGAGGTTGCCAAGGCCAGAAATGTAGATGAGAAGAGGGGCAAAAAAAAAAAAAAAAAAAATATATATATATATATATATATATATATATACATTTAAATATTTTATTTTATTTTATTTTATTTTATTATTTTATTGTCAGAGAGAGAGAGCACAAGCAGGGGGAGTGGCAGGCAGAGCAGGTAGAGGGAGAAGCAGGCTCTCTGCCAAGCAAGTAGCCCGATGTGGGACTCGATCCCAAGACCCTGGGATCATGACCTGAGCCGAGGGCAGACGCTTAACCAACGGAGCCACCCAGGCATCCCAAAAATGTATTTCTAATACAGCCACAATTGGATAAACCACATCACCTGCCTTCTCCATGCTCTCCCATTTTTTAAATTATTATTGAGGTTTTGATTTTTATTACTAATATTATTACTATTTTCAGATTTAGAGATGATAAACCCACTGTCTCTCCTAGTGAAGGACTAGAAAAGAGAATGTATAGCCCCTTGTCACTCAAAGTGTGGCCCAGCAATCCCATAGCTTGGGCATCACATGTGAGCTGATTAGAAACACAGAAGCTAAGGCTTCACACCAGATCTTTTTTTTTTTTTTAAGATTTATGTATGTATGTATGTATGTATGTATGTATTTGAGAGAGAGAGAGAAAGCACACAGAGGGAGAGGGAGAAGGAGAAGCAGACTCTCCACTGAGCAGGGAGCCCGATGAGGGACTCCATCCCAGGACCCTGGGATCATGACCTGAGCCGAAGGCAGACGCTTAACCGACGGAGCCACCCAGGCGTCCCCACCCCAGATCTTTGACCCTGAATCTCAAGATGCACAGGTGATTCATGGTTTCTCTGTGGCCCCCTGAGCCTCTGACCTTGCTAGAGAAAATAATAAAAACAGAATTGACTGGTTATGCTTTAAATTTATGATCCCAAATTATAATAGGATGTTCTACACTTCTCACAATGTTTCTCTAGTAGGACTGCTTTCCTCCCCCCAAAAGGTTTATTTCATACCTTCTTCCTTCTCTGCAAATCTCTCACCCTCCCTGCTTATTCTGAGATGGGGTCTTCCCCTATACTATATGTAGAGAATAGAAGCCAGCTGATGAGAATTCCCTCATACTTTCACCACCAAGTCCATCACCATGCTGGTATCTACACCCTTTTCCTTCTTCTCTGTAGTATGGTAGAAGTGTCCCTCCTTAGTTCAGAGACTACTCTTCTCGTGTGTGCCTGGGTTGCATTCCCCTTCTCTAGTATTTGGCTCCTTTGGCCATCTTCCTTTAATACCATCAATGGCTCTGTCGTTCCTGGATCATTCCCACTAGTAGACAAACCTGATCTGATATCAATGGTATTTTTTCCCCCAATTTAAAATTGTGATAAAATATATGTAATATGAAATATATCATCTTAACTATTTTTTTTTTAAGATTTTATTTATTTATTTGACCGAGAGAGAGCGAGAGCAGGAGCACAAGCAGGGGGAGTGGGAGAGGGAGAAGCAGGCTTCCCGCCGAGCAGGGAGCCCGATGTGGGACTCGATCCCAGGACCCTGGGATCATGACCTGAGCCGAAGGCAGATGCTTAACGACTGAGCCACCCAGGCGCCCTCATCTTAACTGCTTTTAAGTATACAGCTCAATGGTATTGAATACATTTATAATGTTGTGCAACCATCACCACCATCCATTTCCATAAGTCTTTTCATTTGGTAAAACTGAAACTCCATACCCATTAAACAATAACTGACCATCCGCCCTCCCTCCAGTCCCTGGCAACCACCATTCTACTTTATAACTCTATGTGTTGACTACTTTAAGTATCTCATATAAATGGAATCATATAGTATTTGTATTTTGTCACTGGCTTATTTCACTTATCACAAAGTGCTCAAGGGTCATCCGTGTTGTGGCATATGTCAGTGTCTTTCATTTTTAAGGAGGAATGATATTTTATTGTATGTATATACCACATTTTGCTTATTCATTCATCAGTGGGCACTTGGGTTGCTTCCATGTTTTAGCTATTGTGAATAATGCTGCAATGAACGTGAATGTACAGATAGCTCTTTGAGACCCTGCTTTCAATTCTTTTTGGTATATCCCCAGAAGTGAAATTGCTAGATCAGATGATAATTGTATTTTTAACTTTTTGAGGAACCACCATGCTGTCTTCCACAGTAGCTACACCATTTTATATTCCCACTAACAGTGCACAAGAGTTTCAATTTCTCCACATATTTGCCAAAATTTATTTTCTGTTTTTTTTAAATAGTAGCTGTCGTAAAGGTGGTATCGCAATGTAGTTTTGATTTAAATTTCCCTTATGATTAGTGATGTTGAACGTCTTTTTATGTGCTCATTGGCATTTGTTGATATCAACTGCCTTTTAAAAAACCACCTCTTCCATGACTGCTTGTCCCACACCAACTCTTGCTCAGTTTCTTTGTTTCCTTCAGAGTAAAACTTACTGAAAGAGTTGTCTTCATGCAGTGTTTCTTTCTCTGCCTTCCATCCACTTTTCAGTATACTTCAGCCCAGCCTCCAACTCCAACACACTGCTGAAACAGCTCTTGTCAAGGGTACAAATGACCTCAATTTTGTCAAATCCAATAGATAGTTTCAGCAAAATTTGACACCATTGACCATCTTCTCTGTCTTGAAATATTTACTCCTTGTGGGTTTTGGGACACGTGCTCTCCTAGGTTTTCTCTTATCACCCTGGTCTTGGTCTGCCTACATCCTCTACCTGACCTCTCAGTGTGGAAGTTCTGGAGTTCCTCAAGGCTCAGTCCTGGTACTTTGTCTTTCTCTCCCCTCCCCTCCTCTTCCTCTCTTCCCTCCCTCTGTACTCTCCCCTTCCTGATCTTTCTCCTTCCTCCCTCCTCCCCACCTTTCTCCCTTTTCCCCCTCTTTTCTCCTCTCTCTCCAGCCTTCTCTTTTATCTTAATTTCTCCTTCCCCTCCCTCCTCTCTTTTCACCATCCTCTTGTATTCCCTTTCTCTCTACTGTATCTTTTTTTAAAAGATTTTATTTATTTATTTGAGAGAGAGAGAATGAGAGACAGAGAGCATGAGAGGGAAGAGGGTCAGAGGGAGAAGCAGACTCCCCACTGAGCAGGGAGCCCGATGTGGGACTCGATCCCGGGACTCCAGGATCATGACCTGAGCTGAAGGTCATCAGTCACTTAACCAGCTGAGCCACCCAGGTGCCCATCTCTACTGTATCTTTATTCCTTCTCTCTCCTCTCTCTTCATGCTCTCCTCCCTTGTGTTCTCTCTCACTTTTTTCTTCCCCCTTTTCTCACATTCTCTAACTTCTCTTTCTCCATTATTTCCCTTAAAACAAAGAATAAAATTCTCTTAGAGGGGCCATTTGTTTTATAGCTCCACATTCCCTGTTGCCTTACACTCACCTTGTTTCGTGCATATCATCCGCCTGGACTCTGTGAGCATTTGAGTTTGTCATCAGTCTTTTAGGTCATATATTGTAGTTGTTTATACAAACATTTTCCTCTATTTCTTCATTGTTTATTCTCTAAGAGTTGGTTATGCATCTGCCTTATTCCCAACAGTGCCTAGTGAAGTGTCTTGAGAATAATAGAAATATAATCAATTGACTAAAATAAACAAGCAAACAAACAAATACAAGTATTCTTGAAAAATCTAAAATTGAAAACATTTTTTATCTTGAATAAGACACATTTCTAGAGCAGTACTGGTCACCTAATGGGCACTCAGGGTTTTGGTTAACCAACTGCATAGTAGCAGCCTGTAGGTTCCTGATATGACAGAGAACTTAATGATTATCATTTCCACCATTTAAAAGTATGCTGAAGGGGCACCTGGGTTGCTCAGTCAGTTAAGCGTCTGCCTTTGGCTTAAGTCATGATCCCAGGGTCCTGGGATTGAGCCCCATATTGGGGCTCCCTGCTCAGCAGGGAGACTGTTTCTCTTTCTCCCTCTGCCTGCCACTCCCCCTGCTTGTACCCTCCCTTTGTCTCTCTCTGTCAAATAAATAAATAGAATCTTAAAAAATAAATAAAAGTATGCTTAAGCATTTATATTTTTAAAGATTTAGCTCAATTACATACTTTATTAGAAGTAGAAATAAGAGGCAAAAAAATGTCAGGATATCAGAAAAGTGTGATAGAATAATGACTTGATTGAAAGCAGAAATACTGTTATGAATAATATAGTATTTTGCATTGAAATGGATATATATTCTCTTTTTATGTGTGGCTCAAAAATCATTTTTGTTAATATTGTTAAATGAAAATACTAACTAATACTCTAGGTCAGGCCAAGTGCCTCATAAATAGGAAACAAAAAGAATGATTTGGAGACTGAAGACTTGTTTAGCTGAATGACCTTGGGTAAGTCCTATGCCTTGGTTTTCTCAGCTCTAAAACAAGAAGATTGGATTTAATTATCTCTGAGATATTTTCCAGCTATCAAATTTCTGTATCTCTATAATACATCAGTGATTGCCAGTTCTGTGTTTGCTTTTCCAGTGCATGCCTAATTCTGTTAAAATACCTGGTAAGCCATAATGGAAACCATCTGTTAGAAAAGGAAGGAGACAGAATTTCAGGGCTCTGTACCTGCTTCCTCTATAGGTAATTGTCTCCAGTCCTTCTAAGAGAAAGAGAGGAAATGTGGTTTTTCTTTTTTTCAAAGAGAAAAAAAGACAGCCACCTTTCTCAAGGCTCGTCAGCACCTGCCCGGTGGACAGCACCACATTTCCTCTAAGCCCAGGTTGCTGGAGTTCTCTAATCAAGTGGTTTGCATTCTTTAAAAAACAAACCATGAAACCAGAGAGGGCCACACAGAGGGCTTCAAGGATAATATTCTAGATCTCAAATTGAGTGCTTAGTTCAAAGATGTCATTTTTATTCTGTTCTTTATATCATAACAAATATAACATGAATTTTTTTATTATGTTGTTAATTACCATACATTACATCATTAGTTTTTGATGTAGTGTTCCATGATTCATCGTTTGTATATAACACCCAGTGCTCCATTCAATACATGCCCTCTTTAATACCCATCACCAGGCTAACCGATCCCCCACTCCCCTCCCCTCTAGAACCCTCAGTTTGTTTCTCAGAGTCCATAGTCTCTCATGGTTCGTCTCCCTCTCTGATTTCCCTCCCCTTCATTTTTCCCTTCCTACTATCTTCTTCTTCTTCTTCTTCTTCTTCTTCTTTTTAACATATAATGTATTATTTGTTTCAGAGGTACAGGTCTGTGATTCATCAGTCTTACACAATTCACAGCACTCACCCTCCCCAATGTCTATCACCCAGCCACCCCGTCCCTCGCACCCCCCACCATGAATTCTTTTATATCTATCAACTTTCCCATGATAAAATTAATAAGTTAAAAATGTACCACATTTATTTTTTTAAAAGATTTTATTTATTAGAGAGTGAGTGAGAGAGAGCATGAGTGGTGGGAATGGCAGAGGAAGAGGGAGAGGCAAACTCCCCTGCTGAGCAGGGAGCCTGACATGGGGCTCAATCCCGGGACCCTGAGATCATGACCTGAGCCAAAGTCAGACACTTAACCAACTGAGCCTCCCAGGTGCTCCGTATGTATTACATTTAAACAAAACAAAGAGACATTCTCATTTAAAGCAAGGCTTCACGTGCAGAGGAATAATTAAGAGACTTTTATATATCAATCCTAAAGAGTTTCAGTCATAAAATTCTCTTCTTTCTCAGGGTATTGTATAAGATGAGTAAAGCCAGCAAGGTAGACCCCATGTGAAAACAAGAATGTAAACAAGAAAAGAGCAGATGTTCTTCACTTTTGAGGAGTCCAGAAAGCCTGGCTGGGATATGACCAGGGCAACATTTCAACCAGGTTTGTGAGAAGTTCCACAAAGCAGAGGTCAAGAATGTGATCTTGTCTTAGAGCAGAGTCATATAAAAACTCTCAGTAGAGCCCAGATCCTCCCATATTTTTGTATTAAGTTTATAAGAATGAGTCTAAGAACCATGTTGTCACTAACAGAAAACAAAGCCTCAGGCAGAATTTTTATTGTGTGAGGTTCAGGAAAGCTTGAACTGCAGATTTCACCTTTTGTGTCTCTGGTCATTTATTTTTATACCTGGAGGAAAATCCAGGAAGCCACTGACATTCAAATCTTTCCAGACCTCCTGTTGTCACCCTTATTTTCTTTAGGTTCTGATAAACAGCTTTAACCAACCCCTTTCTGTGGCTTGGTTACATTGGATTATCTGGGTTCCCTTCCCACACTACTTCACCTTCCCTTGGTCTTCCTCTTTCTCCTGTCCTCTTTAACATTCATTCCTGGCATTCAGCAGATGTTTACTGAGCACTTACTATATGTTTGGTACTATGCCAGGTGCTGGGGATAGGCTGAACCACATACCCATGATCTACACTAATGCTGTTTATAGTACAGTGGGGAGGAGTAAGATAGACATTAAACAGACATCTAAAGAAGTTGATATACAGTTGACTCTTGAAAAACATGGGTTTGAACTGTGTGGGTCCACTTACATGTGGATTTTTTTTTGATAAATACAGCATAGTACTATGAATGTATTTTGTTTCTTATGATTTTCTTTTCTCTAGCTTACTTTATTATAAGAATACAATATGTAATACATATAACGTATGAAATATGTGTGAATCAACTATTTTATTGGTAAGGCTTCCAGCCAACACTGGGTTATTAGTAGTTAAGTTTCTGGGGAGTCAGAAGTTATACATGGATTTTCAGCTGCTCAGAGGGTTGGTGCCCATAACCTCATGTTGTTTGAGGATCAGTGATATATTTTGGTTCACACATATAGAGAAGATGAGGTGCTATGAGAGGCAATAACAGGAAGACCTACTCTAAATTGAGTAGTAAGGGAACTCAGCTTTGAGGATGTGGCAGACAAGTGCCAAGGGAGGACAAAAGTCCAGCAGAAGGTAAGTGTATACAAAGGCCTGAGACCAAAAAAAAAAAAAAAAAAAAAAGTGTTGGCACCAGAGCACCTGAAAGAAAGCTGTTGCCATATACTGGACACCATAGTATAAACAGAAGAGAAATAGGTGATTTGTCCACATCTGGAATTCTTTATGCACATCTGGCCACATTACCGTTAAGGTTACTCGCATGGACAAATGCCCATGATCTGTTGTTCACTGAAAAGAGTAGTATCTTGAATGTGTAGTATCATTCTATATTTGATTATACATTATATCAATTAAGACTTTCAGGTGCAAGTCCTAGAAAGCCCAGTCAGAATTTGCTTTAGCAAAATAGGTATTTATTAGTTCATATATCTGAAAAGTCCATGGGTAGGGCTACCATCAGGTCTGGCTTTGTCCAGGGTTCAAATGTTCTAGACCAGTGCTGTCCAACAGAGATAGGATATGAGTCCCATGCATCATCACTCCAACATGAAATCAATACAAAACTTATGAGTGATATATTTTCCATTCCTTTTTCTTACTAAGTTTTGGATTCCAGTGTGCCTTTTACTTTTACATTATGTCTCAATTTGTACTAGTCACATTTCAAAACTCAACAGCTACATGTGGTTAGTGACTACTATCTTGGACAATGCAGGTCAAGGCCTTAGACTCTCTAAATCTCAACACCTGTGAGAATGAACTAGATTGTCTTCTGGAAGGCTGAGCGAAAGCTTCTTTGCATCTCACTGGTGCTAAAAAAGTCATGTGACCATGTTCAACTAACATTGTGACCAGGAAGAAAGTGATGTACCCCCTAATTTAGGCCCAAATCATATGCTCTACCTCAGGTGTGCAGGGAAAGGGTAGACCCCTCCTGACCTCCGTGTATGGGATAGGCGTTTGTTTTTTGGCTACTTGGTATTCAGTTATCTGGCTTGAGGTAGTAGTGTTTGGGGATTCTGTCCTCCCTGCACAGAGGCCTGGAAAGCAGATTGTTAATGGAAATTATCTCTGGGAAGTGAGATTCTTGGGGTTGTAAAGGGTACTACTTTTTTTTCTGTTTTATATATTTCAGGTTTTAGTTTCTTGATATTGGCATGTACTATTTTATTATTATTTTTGTTTTTAAAGAAGAGGATAGGTAAACAAGGTTTCCTTGTTCTGAAGTGGTCAGGACCAGGGAAGCCTGGGTGACTCAGTCGGTTAAGTATCTGCCTTTGGCTCAGGTCATGATCTTGGGATCCTGAGATCAAGCCCTGTATCCGGCTCCCTGCTTAGCAGGGAGTCTGTTCCCTCTGCCTCTCCTCCCCTCCCCATTCATGCTCTCTCTCTTTCAAATAAATAAATAAAAATCTTAAAAAAATAGTTAAGACTAAATGGGGGAATAGTATAATACTAGGGTGACCAAATGCTTTGGTCTGGCTAGGATAGTCCTGGATTTAAAGCATTATGGGTATTGATAAGGTTAATTCAGAGTTTAAAACAGTATCTTGAGATTAATAGGATGATTTGATGGACACACCTTGAAGCCCAATACACTGCAGAGCATTCACATTTTGTATTTCTGTATCCTCAGGAAGCAAGGCATTCCGAGAGTTAATTTTTCTAATAATTGAAGCTTGCCCTTTAAGCATCAAAATATTTTAACATTAACCACTTCTGATGAAAATATTGCTCTGATATATTACATATTTTCCCAACTCCTTAAGTAGAGTAAACCAAACATAATTGAACTACTTTTTGACACAAGTTATTGCAGTTTTCCACCTGGTGGGCAGCCACTCACTGGTGTGTTGTGAATGGATTTCACATGTGTGGAAATATGATCCACCTCTTATGGAAGCCAGGTGGAGCTTGGGGTGACAGAGGCCCCTGGATCAGTTGCCTCTGGCTATTTTCCTCAGTGTGTCACCTAAATGGATTCATTTTCCATGTGCATCTTGACTTGGAAAAAGTAGGGAAGCACTAGTTGTTGCTTTGTGTTAAAATTCAGAGATTCTGGCAGGGCCACCTTAGGTAGTCTTCCATGTTGGGGTGATAAAGGGTGCTTTACATTTACCCCTGAACTGAATTTCTCCAGATGACTACTGGCCTTTGCTCTTTGTGGCACTCTTCCTCTTTACTTGCTGGCAATTTCCATTGCTTCTTATTGTCTCTGCTATCTTATTTTACACAGCTTAATTAGGTAAGGTCAACTGTGCTGGAGTGTAGCTTTTCTCTCTCACCTGTAGATTTAGTAGTGTCTCTACCCAGGTATTTAAGATAAGCTTAGAATGTCATGCTGTGACTCTTCATTAGAGGTAGTAGATATGTTATAGTGCTCTTTATTCTTTTTTATTTTTTAATTTGAAAAAAAATTTTATATCTTTTATTTGTATTTGAAGCTGAGCTCCCTATTCTTAAGAGTTAGTTGTGGTTTATGTATACATTATATATATTATACCATATATATAATTTCAAGGAGACTACAAATAAATTACTGGATGACAGCATCATAATGTAGTATTATAAGGAAGAAAAGAATATTTGGTATATACACACATATGTATACAGAGAGAGAGGGAGACAGTTGGAGGATAGTTATAGCCTTTTATCAAACCAACCTCATAAAGGTCATTGTCATGCTCTCTCAACAAATGATCTCTTGTTACCATTCTGAAACCCAATGTCCTTCTGGTCAGACAACTGGTGTTAGCCAATAAGGCATTTCTGATGCTTTTGTGCTCTTATGCAAGGGTGGACTTCTTCCAGCATTGTAAATGACAGAGGGAAATACTCAATGGGCCACACAAAATTTTAATTAACTTTATTCTGGGGCAGTCTAGGTCAGAAGTTAAAAGCAAGATCTTAGGAGTCTAACCTGGGATTGAATTCTGGTTCTATCTAACACATAATAGCTCTGTGTGTTGGACAAGTTTCATAATCCCTCTGAGTCCCGGTCTTCTCACTGAGTTTTTATGTGATGAAATGAGAAAATATTTGTATTGTCTCTGGCTTGTAGTAAGTGATCACTAAATGGTATTGTTGCTCTGTCATTACTGATAATTAATAATAATAATATATGGAGTAGTTAATGGTTAATGGCAAGACTTACCTTTGGGGAAAATATCATAAATAATAAAACATAAGTATGATATTTTTGTCATTGGCCTAATTTTGAGTAATCAGTCACCTGTCATATTTCTCACTAAATAGTGACATGTATGAAAATTCTGAAATTGACTTAAATGGGCTAGAAATTCTTTGGAGTTAATTTATCCTTAGCTAACCATAATGTTTGCTGTGTAGCATCATATTCTTTGCCAGGCAATTGCAGACTGGTAGGTGCTTTCAGCCAGACAATTGTCCTGGATTACAGTTGACTGATATCCAATTTATATAGGTTCCACCTTCCACTTTATGAAAATTGGTGTACATCATGTATGTTTTACTTAAACTCCTATGGGACTTTCCCCATATCTTATATTTCTCAAAACAAAACAAAACAAAAACAAAAACAGCAACAACAGATAGAGGTGTTTCTGGGACATCTGTCATTGCTAAGTCCCCTTAGGGAAGTTTCCAAGAAGGCAATGATTATTCTGACCACCTGCATACCTTCACCTGATTGTTATTGCAAAAGATGCATAAGTACTACATTGAAAGAAGTAGGGTTCTGGTTTCTACTCACAGATGTAGAGAGCTCGAAAGAGAATTACTCCCAAACTTACAGTGAAAAAAGTCTTGATAAACAACAAATTCACGGCTTTTCTTGAGCCCACTGGAGTACTGAAGTTCTTGGGAAACCAGCAGTGTCAGAATTTAGGAAGAGACAGGACCTGCAGGGAGAAATGAGACATAAGCACGCACTTAATTACCTGGGCAGGAGGCAGCCAGACACCTGTAAGAATTCATCCAGGGTGATTGATGAATGGGTGGAGTCTGGCTGAGTGCACACTAGCAAAAGAGGGTGAAGCTGAGGGCCACAAATAAAGGAGATCCATGTCTTCTGGCAGGCATTTCTGCATGAACCCACCATGAGCTCACAGAAATGGTTGGGAGAGACTGCAGATAGTCTCCCTTGTGGTACATTGCTGGAGAAGAGGAACAGAAGTTGCTGTGGGAGGGATAAGAAATTACACCAGGACTCTTTTTTCCCTGTGAGGAAAAGCCTTAATTTGTGTGGTATGTGTGTAAGGATGAACACTATCATCCTTAGGGTACTGGTTCCTACTATATCTGGGTAAAGGGAACAGGAAAAAACTCATAACTCCTGGGGAAAATAAGGTACACATACTAGATTCAGAAGTAACCCAGAGGAGGGGTAAGATCACTGAGAAGGCCACACCTCCAAGACTCAGTGATGCAGTGTTTGTCTAAGATTGAGGCTTAATCAGAACAACAGAGAACACTTCCTTCTACTGTCCATTCCCAAACCAGGTTAACAAAAAAAAGATAGAAAAATAAAATTAAAAAAATAAAGAAAAATGGAACAAATAAAAAAGTACCTAGCAAGATAATAGATTTTAATTCGGTCATCTCAATAATCACATTAAATGTGAATGGTCTAAACACAGCAGTTAAAAGATAGAGATTGTCAGATTGGATTAAAAAAAGCGAGACCAAACTATACAAAACCCACTTCAAATATAAAGACAGATGGGTTAAAAGTAGGAGGAAAGAAAAAGATATGCTATGCAAACACTAACCAAATAAAGCTGGAGTCTTTATATTAATATCAGACAAAATTGATTTTAGAGCAAAGACTGTTCTCAAGGATAAAGAGTGATTAAATAATTATAAAAGGCTCAATTCTCCAAGAAGTAACAATCCTAAGTAGGTGTGTACTTAACAACAAAGTTCTGAAATACATGATGCAAAAGCTGATAGAATTGAAAAATGAAATAGATAACTTCATAATTTGAGTTGAAACCATCAATGTTCTTTTCTCTGTAAATGATAGAAGAAGTAGGAAGAATGTTAAGAATATAATGACCTGAACTGTGTTATCAACCAGCTTGATATTTATAGAATACTCCTCCTCACAACATATTCTTCTGTAATGCATGGGGGACATTCACCACAAGATACTGTATTTTGTATTTTGGGCCATAAAACAAACCTTAACAACTTTAAAAGAATAAAAATTGTACAAAGTATGTTTACGAACTAAAATGGAATTAAACCAGAAATCAGCAACAGAAGTAGGCCCAGAAAACTCCAAAATATATGGAAAATATACCACATACATCTAAATAACCTGTATATCAAAGAGGAAGAATTTGAAAATATTTTTAACTGAATGAAAAGGAAACACAACATGTCAAAGTTGTGAGATGCAGCCAAAGCAGTGCTTAGGGGGAAAATTATAGGTTAAATGATTTATATTAGGAAAGAAGAAAGGTCTCCAGCCACTAATAGAAGCATCCATCTTAAAAATAGAGAAAGAAGAGCAAATTAAAACTAAAGCAAGCAGAAGTAAGGAAATAATAAAGATAAAAGCAAAAGTCAAATAATTGGAAATAGAAAAACAATTCAGAAGTATCAATCAAACCAAAAGCTGGTTCTTTGAAGAGGTCAATGAAATTAATAAACCTCCAGCCAGCCAGACTGACCATCCACCGAGATGGCCTAGAAACTGCACCCCAGTAGTAATGAGCACACTCAGTGCCCAGATCTCAGTTTCTAAATGCCAATTATGGGGACTCCTTGGAAAAGTAGACTTTGAGACTAAGGAGGGAAAATACAAGATGATCCTGGAGCATCTGTGGTGCCATGAAGTAAGGAAGTGCTAATCAGCAACAACAATAAAACAACAGGATTATGTAAAATATAGGAGCTATCATGACAGAGGTCTCAGTGGTCAAACTGGAGCAATTTAAGCCAAAAAAAAAAAAAAAGGATATATTAGGTTATAACAAAAAATAAAATAAATATCCATGAGTTCATATCAATAAAAACAAAAGTAGAATAATCTGGTTATTTAATGGGGAGAAAGGACAACTCTCCTTATAGAAGAATTCCAATTAATAAATATAGAGGAATTGAGGGAGATAGAAAATCACCTTTGGAGCACCACAGCCATAATTGCTGACAGTTCACATGATGAATCCTAAAATTAGTGAGTGAAAGTCTAAAGAGAAACAGACATTTGCATGGATTTAAAATACCCTCTCCCAATATTTGTCAACTACAAAGGGAAAAATAATAACTTTATAGTGGAGAAACCTGGACGCCATTCCTTAACCAAGGGATCAAGGTTAATGTCACTAGATACCAGACATACGGACATTATGACTCCTTCTCTGATTTGATATACTGAGAAGGCACATCACTTCTGTGGTATTCTTGCCAGAAACCATAACTCCAGGCTAATCATGAGAAAACATCAGACAAACCCAAATTAAGCGACAGTCTACAAAGCACGTGACCAATACTCTGTAAAAAGTGTCAAGGGCATAAAAGTCAAGAAAAGCCGGAGGAATAGCCACAGATCAGAGGAGACCCAACAAAAATGACAACTAAATGCAACGTGCAATCCTGGGTTGAAACCTGGAACAGAAAAAGAGCATTAGTGGAAAAACTGACAAAATTAAAGGAAAATCTGTAGTTAATAGCATGGTACCAATATCAGTTTTCTGGTTTTGATCATTGTACTATGGTTACGTGAGATGTTACTTAACATCAGGGAAAGCTGGGTGAAGGGTATGTGGGAGTTCTTTTGTATAATTTTTACTACTCTTCTGTAAGTCTGAAAGTATTTCAAAATAAAAAAGAAAACAAAAAATTGGGAGAGCTTTTGATGAAATAGCTCCAAGGAAAGAAATAAAGGCTCTTTTGTACCATCAGGGAGTAGTATGGACACCTTTAGCCTATAAATGAGACTTGTTTAGAAGAGCATCTTGCATACTACCTCAGCCCCCTGTGATTCACTGCACTCTTGGGACTCCAGCCTGAGAGTTACTGATGGGACCATCTGACCAACTTATTTGAAGACATCCTGTTTTTTAGAGGCATTCTTTAACTACTTCGAGATCTTACTTGGCTTTTTATCCTGTCTCAACTAGGTCTTGGAAGTGATGATGAATTTAAAGTCCTTTTTTTTTTTTTTTCTTTCGAAAAAAACCAGCTATCTTTAACTTTCTAGGAAAGGATGAATTCTTTTCCTCTTCTTTAGCTGACTGTGATCACTGGGGCCACGGGGTACAAATTGGCAGTTCATCTTCTGATTCAAACTCTTTCTAGCCAACACAGCTTTTGTTTGTTTGTTTGTTTATTAGATTTACAGAGAAGCATGATCACTGTAGCTCTCTCTTGTTTATACTATGCTGTTTCATACTCTTATGTTATTTGTATGGCCCTCAAAGGCATGTGAGTTTTTGATCCTAGGTGAATGTAATAAATTACATGTAATTTGTGGTGTTTGTTCATGATCTTTGCTAGTCAGAGCTCTTTTCCAGTCTGACTGAGATTTCTAATCCGGCTCTTAGGGATTGTTTAGATTCCTCTTTGGAGCTGTGGCCTCGTATCTGCTTTTTATGACTTCCCCATGTTTGTCCTTGCAGCATTTTTGGGTGGGCTGTGGGCTTCCAGAAAAGAAACTTCCCCCTTCCTGTACCTCATACACACATAGAGTTTATTTAGCCAGGATATGCAAACTGCCCAGAAGCCAGGCGGTCACATGGAGAGGGAGTCAGGTGGCCTGTCTCAGTGCAGGACTGGTAGGCACCCAGAGTACCCATTTGGGGCAATGACTGCCATGTCACTCACTGGCTGCTCCATGTAGAATTTTATGAGGTCTGAGAAGCTTGTTTTGTGCTATATCACATTCCTTTTGCACTAGAAGCTTCCAACACAGGAGGGACTTCTCTAATCACTTGGCTTAATGCTTCCTTAAAAGAGAATTCTTACCGACATTGGGTTTTCCTGGCTCTTGAACTCCAGCTCAGTCTGGCAAGGCCATATCATCATCTGGGAGAAAAACTAGAGTCAGACTCCAGGAGTTGGTTAGCTGAGCAGTCTCTGCCTCCAACTTTCTGGAATATTAGAAAGCCCTTGTCTCTGTACCTTCCAACTCCATTTCTTGTTCTGACATTAGCCAATGGTATTTATGTTATGCTGTTAATGGACTGAATCTATGGATGTGATTTTTAGACTCCTTCATCTGTTAGAATGTCTCTATATCACATTTTTTCTGTTGGTATCTGGACCTGGCAAAATTTGATGAGACCATAGCTTTCTACAGCTGAAGCCAGTAGTAATTCTTCACTAGGATTGTCAGAATTACCTATGGAACTTTAAAGACATACATATACCAAGGCCCTCCTGTAGAAACTTAGGTGTATCTATATTTTTCCAAAACTCTACAGGAATTTTGATACGCAATCTTAAACAGGATCCTCAGGCTGCCAGGGACTTTAACTCACATATTTTCTTAATTTATCTTTTTTTTTCATTTTTTTATTATTATGTTAATCACCATACATTACATCATTAGTTTTTGATGTAGTGTTCCATGATTCATTGTTTGTGCATAACACCCAGTGCTCCATGCAGAATGTGCCCTCTTTAATACCCATCACCAGGCTAACCCATCCCCCCACCCCCTTCCCCTCTAGAACCCTCAGTTTGTTTTTCAGAGTCCATCGTCCCTCATGGTTCGTCTCCCCTTCTGACTTACTCCCCTTCATTCTTCCCCTCCTGCTATCTTCTTCTTCTTCTTTTTTTTTTTTCTTAACATATATTGCATTGTTTGTTTCAGAAGTACAGATCTGTGATTCAACAGTCTTGCACAATTCACAGCGCTCACCATAGCACATACCCTCCCCAATGTCTGTCACCCAGCCACCCCATCCCTCCCACCCCCCACCACTCCAGCACCCTCAGTTTGTTTCCTGAGATTAAGAATTCATCATATCAGTGAGGTCATATGATACATGTCTTTCTCTGATTGACTTATTTCACTCAGCATAACATCCTCCAGATCCATCCATGTCGTTGCAAATGGCAAGATCTCATTCCTTTTGATGGCTGCATAATAATCCATTGGGTATATATACCACATCTTCTTTATACATTCATCTGTCGATGGACATCTTGGCTCTTTCCACAGTCTGACCATTGTGGACATTGCTGCTATAAACATTAGGGTGCACGTACCCCTTCGGATCCCTACATTTGTATCTTTGGGGTAAATACCCAGTAGTGCAATTGCTGGATCGTATGGTAGCTCTATTTTCAACTGTTTGAGGAACCTCCATACTGTTTTCCAGAGGGGTTGCACCAGCTTGCATTCCCACCAACAGTGTAGGAGGGTTCCCCTTTCTCCGCATCTCCGCCAACATCTGTCGTTTCCTGACTTGTTAATTTTAGCCATTCTGACTGGTTTGAGGTGGTATCTCATTGAGGTTTTGATTTGGATTTCCCTGATGCTGAGCGGTGTTGAGCACTTTTTCATGTGTCTGTTGGCCATTTGGATGTCTTCTTTGGAAAAATGTCTGTTCATGTCTTCCGCCCATTTCTTGATTGGATTATTTGTTCTTTGGGTGTTGAGTTTGATAAGTTCTTTATCGATTTTGGGTACTAGCCCTTTATCTGATATGTCATTTGCAAATATTTTCTCCCATTCTGTCGTTTGTCTTTTGGTTTTGTGGACTGTTTCTTTTGCTGTGCAAAAGCTTTTGATCTTGGTGAAATCCCAATAGTTCATTTTTGCCCTGGCTTCCCTTGCCTTTGGCGATGTTTCTAGGAAGAAGTTGCTTTGGCTGAGGTCGAAGAGGTTGCTGCCTGTGTTCTCCTTTAGGATTTTGATGGACTCCCGTCTCACGTTTAGGTCTTTCAACCATTTGGAGTCTATTTTTGTGTGTAGTGTAAGGAAATGGTCCAGTTTCATTCTTCTGCACGTGGCTGTCCCATTTACCCAACACCATTTGTTGAAGAGACCGTCTTTTTTCCATTGGACATTCTTTCCTGCTTTGTCAAAGATGAGTTGACCATAGAGTTGAGGGTCCATTTCTGGGCTCTCTATTCTGTTCCATTGATCGATGTGTCTGTTTTTGTGCCAGTACCATACTGTCTTGATGATGACAGCTTTGTAATAGAGCTGGAAGTCCGGAATTGTGATGCCGCCAGCTTTGCTTTTCTTTTTCAACATTCCTCTGATATTCGGGGTCTCTTCTGGTTCCATATAAATTTTAGGATTATTTGTTCCATTTCTTTGAAAAGAGTGGATGGTATTTTGATGGGGATTGCATTGAATGTGTAGATTGCTCTAGGTAGCATTGACATCTTCACAATGTTGGTGCCTCCAATCCATGAGCATGGAACCTTTTTCCACTTCTTTGTGTCTTCTTCAATTTCTTTCATGAGTATTTTAAAGTTTTCTGAGTACAGATCCTTGGCTTCTTTGGTTAAATTTATTCCTAGGTATCTTACGGTTTTGGGTGCAATTGTAAATGGGATCGACTCCTTGATTTGTCTCTCTTCTGTCTTGTTGTTGGTGTATAGGAATGCCACTGATTTCTGTGCACCGATTTTATATCCTGCTACTTTACTGAATTCCTGTATGAATTCTAGCAGTTTTGGGGTGGAGTCTTTTGGGTTTTCCACATACAGTATCATATCATCTGCAAAGAGTGAGAGTTTGACTTCCTCTTTGCCGATTTGGAGGCCTCTGATTTCTTTTTGTTGTCTGATTGCTGTGGCTAGGACTTCTAATACTATGTTGAATAGCAGTGGTGAGAGTGGACATCCCTGCGCGTTCCTGACCTTAGGGGAAAAGCTCTCAGCTTTTCCCCATTGAGAATGATATTCACTGTAGGTTTTTCATAGATGGCTTTTGTGATATTAAGGTATGTACCCTCTATCCCTATACTCTGAAGAGTTTTGATCAAGAAAGGCTGCTGTACTTTGTCAAATGCTTTTTCTGCATCTATTGAGAGGATCATATGATTCTTGTTCTTTCTTTTGTTAATGTGTTGTATCACGTTGATTGATTAGCGGATGTTGAACCAGCCTTGCAGCCCAGGGATAAATCCCACTTGGTCATGGTGAATAATCCTTTTAATGTACTGTTGGATCCTATTGGCTAGGATTTTGGTGAGAATTTTTGCATCCATGTTCATCAAGGATATTGGTCTGTCATTCTCCTTTTTGATGGGGTCTTTGTCTGGTTTTGGGATCATATAATGGTGGCCTCATAAAATGAGTTTGGAAGTTTTCCTTCCATTTCTATTTTTTGGAACAGTTTCAGGAGAATAGGTATTAATTCTTCTTTAAATGTCTGATAGAATTCCCCTGGGAAGCCATCTGGCCCTGGGCTTTTGTTTGTTGGGAGATTTTTGATGACTGCTTCAATTTCCTTAGTGGTTATAGGTCTGTTCAGGTTTTCTTTGTCTTCCTGGTTCAATTTTCGTAGTTGATACATCTCTAGGAATGCACGCATTTCTCCCAGGTTATCTAATTTGCTGGCATAGAGTTGCTCATAATATGTTCTTATAATTGTTTGTATTTCTTTGGTGTTGGTTGTGATCTCTCCTCTTTCATTCATGATTTTGTTGATTTGGGTCATTTCTCTTTCTTTTTGATACGTCTGGCCAGGGGTTTATCAATCTTGTGAATTCTTTCAAAGAACCAGCTCCTAGTTTCGTTGATCTGTTCTACTGTTCTTTTGGTTTCTAGTTCATTGATTTCTGCTTTGATCTTTATTATTTCTCTTCTCCTGCTGGGTTTAGGCTTTATTTGCTGTTCTTTCTCCAGCTCCTTTAGGTGTAGGGTTAGGTTGTGTATTTGAGACCTTTCTTGTTTCCTGAGAAAGGCTTGTATTGCTATATACTTTCCTCTTAGGACTGCCTTTGGTGTATCCCAAAGATTTAGAACAGTTGTGTTTTCATTTTCATTGGTTTCCATGAATTTTTTAATTTCTTCTTTAATTTCCTGGTTTACCCATTCATTTTTTAGTAGGATGCTCTTTAGCCTCCATGTATTTGAGTTCTCTCCGACTTTCCTCTTGTGATTGAGTTCTAGTTTCAAAGCATTATGGTCTGAAAATATGCAGGGAATGATCCCAATCTTTTGGTACTGGTTGAGACCTGATTTGTGACCTAGAATGTGATCTATTCTGGAGAATGTTCCATGGGCACTAGAGAAGAATGTGTATTCCGTTGCTTTGGGATGGAATGTTCTGAATATGTCTGTGAAGTCCATTTGGTCCAGTGTTTCATTTAAAGTCTTTATTTCCTTGTTGATCTTTTGCTTAGATGATCTGTCCATTTCAGTGAGGGGGATGTTAAAGTCCCCCACTATTATTGTATTGTTGTCAATGTGTTTCTTTGCTTTGTTATTAATTGCCTTATATAAATGGCTGCTCCCATGTTCGGGGCATAGATATTTACAATTGTTAGATCTTCTTGTTGGATAGACCCTATAAGTAGGATATAGTGTCCTTCCTCATCTCTTATTACAGTCTTTGTTTTAAAATCTAAGTTGTCTGATATAAAGATTGCCCCCCCAGCTTTCTTTTGGTGTCCATTAGCATGGTAAATGGTTTTCCACCCCCTCACTTTCAATCTGGGGGTGTCTTTGTGTCTAAAATCAGTCTCTTGCAGACAGTATATCCATGGGTTTTGTTTTTTAATCAAATCTGATAGCCTGTGTCTTTTGATTGGGGCATTTAGCCCACTTACATTCAGGGTAACTATTGAAAGATATGAATTTAGTGCCATTGTATTGCCTGTAAGGTGACTGTTACTGTATATTGTCTGTGTTCCTTTCTGGTCTATGCTGCTTTTAGGCTCTCTCTTTGCTTAGAGGACCCCTTTCAATATTTCTTGGAGGGCTGGTTTTGTGTTTGCAAATTCCTTATTTTTTGTTTGTCCTGGAAGCTTTTTATCTCTCCTTCTATTTTCAATGACAGTCTAGCTGGATATAGTATTCTTGGCTGCATATTTTTCTCATTTAGTGCTCTGAAGATATCATGCCAGTACTTTCTGGTCTGCCAGGTCTCTGTGGATAGGTCTGTTGCCAATCTAATGTTTCTACCATTATAGGTTACATATCTCTTCTCCTGAGCTGCTTTCAGGATTTTCTCTTTGTCTCTGAGACTCGTAAGTTTTACTATTAGATGTCGGGGTGTTGACCTATTTTTATTGATTTTGAGAGGGGTTCTCTGTGCCTCCTGGATTTTGATGCCTGTTTCCTTCCCACATTAGGGAAGTTCTCTGCTATCATTTGCTCCAGTATACCTTCTGCCCCTCTCTCTCTGTTTTCTTCTTCTGGGATCCCAATTATTCTAATGTTGTTTCATCTTATCGTATTGCTTATCTCTCGAATTCTGCCCTCGTCATCCTGTAGTTGTTTATCTCTCTTTTCTCAGCCTCTTTATTTTCCATCATTTGGTCTTCTATATCGCTGATTGTCTCTTCTGCCTCATTTATCCTAGCAGTTAGTGCCCCCATTTTTGATTGCACCTCATTAATAGCCTTTTTGATTTCGACTTGGTTAGATTTTAGTTCTTTTATTTCTCTAGAAAGGGTGTCTCTAAAAACTTCCACGCTTTTTTGAAGCCCAGCTAGTATCTTTAAAGTCATGATTTTGAACTCTAGGTCTGACATCGTACTAATGTCCATATTGAGTAGGTCCCTGGCAGACAGTACTACCTCTTGTTCTTTTTGCTGAGGTGATTTTTTTCATCTTGTCATTTTGTCCAGAGGAGAATAGATGAATGAGAGAACAAAATGCTAACAGGTTAACAACTTCCCCAGCAAATATACTCTATACAAATCAGAAAAGACCTGAAACCAGGGGAAAAGAAAGGGAAAGAAAGAAAAAAGAAAAAAAAAAAGGAAAAAGAAAAAGATAAAAAGAAACAAAAACAGAACAAAACAAAGCAAAAAAACAGAATATGATCAAATATGATCAGACTAGTGTATAGATCAGTGCCACACACTAGATTTTGGGCGTATTTTGGTCTGTTAGAAGAAAGTGCCTCCTAATATTTTAAAGGAAGAGAGACTTATATATGTCCAAAATAAGGGTTGATACAATGAAGGGATGGAAGATGAGTGTAAAGATGAAAATTATAAAAAATTTTATAAAAGGAATTGATAAGATAAGAAGTTGTTTGAAAGAAGAAAGAAGATTAAAAAAGAAGAAAAAGAAAAAAGAAAAGGGAGAGAATGTGATCAGGCAGGAGACTAGAACAAAGCCATACACTAGTGATTTAGGGTATATTTTGATCTGTTAGAAGAAACTGTATCTCAAAATTTTAAAGAGAGAACAACTTATATATATATATATGCCAAAAATGAGGGTAAGTACTATGAAGGGATAAAATATGACTCTAAAAAATGAAAAATAAAAAAAATTTTTTAAAAAAAGGGATTGATAAGATGTTGGTTGAAAAAGGGAAAGAGAAAAATTCAAAAAAATAAAAAAAACAGTTAAAAAAATGAACTTTGAAAAACTAATGAATCATGGTAAAAAAGCCATGAATTCTATGTGCAGTATTCCCTTAGCGTTGGAGTTCTCACATTCTCCTTGATGGGTAAACTTGGTCTTGGCTTGCTGGCTGTTCATGCTGATCTTCTGTGGGAGGGGCCTGTTGCCGTGGTTCCCAAATATCTTTGCCGGAGGTGGAATTGCCCCGCCCTTTTCGGTCTGGGGTAAGCAATCTGCTCAGGTTTGCTCTCCGGTGCTTTTGTTCCCTCCAAGCTCTCGGTACAGCTTTGGAGGACCAGAGTGAAAATGGTAGGAGCTGAGAACTCGGGGCCCCGCTCCTCAGTGCACCCCCAGAGAAAAGCAGTCACTCCCGTGTCCCCGGTCTCCGGCCACACTCCGTGCTCACCCGGCCTGTGACCGAGCAGTTCTATCTCTGGCACCCGACCCCGTGTGCAGTCTCCAAACCCAGCAGATCCCTGCAGTGCGCTCCCGCGCCGCTCCTCCCGGGGGAGGAAGGGGAGTCTCCCCAGCTCTGCCGCTTGTTGGGTCCCTGCTGGAGGAGCAGTGGCCCGACTGGGCCGTGGATCACAGTCTATGGCAACCCCGAGCTGAGAGCCCGCGCCTGGGCTCCGTCTCTGCAGCCGGCTTCCCTGCTCCGATACCTGGGAGCTCTGCCGCACTCAGGCACCCCCGGTCTTTCTGTGACCCCGAGGGTCCTGAGACCACACTGTCCCGCGAGGGTTCCACCCCCCGCTTAGCCACTGGAGCGACGTCCCTCAGCGGAGCCGGGTTCTCAAAGTTCCGATTTTGTGCTCCGTGGCTCTATCACTTGCCAGAAGCGGCCGACGGAGGTCCCCTCCCGCGCCGTCTCTCCTCCTGAATATCGTCTCGGATTCAGTTCTCCGCACGTCCTACCTTCCAGTAAGTGGTCGCTTCTCTGTTCAAAGAGTTGTTGCTACTCTCCTCTTCCATCTCCTGTTGAGTTCGTAGGTGTTCAGAATGGTTTGATCCCTATTCAGCTGAATTCCTGAGACCAGATGAAACCCAGGTCTCCTACTCCTCCGCCATCTTGCTCCGCCCCTTAATTGATCTTAATACACCTTTTTTTGGTGTTCATAAATTGATGATTATTCCATTTAGGGCCTTGGTTCTAAACAAGGGCAGAGATTTTTTTTCCAGTTGTGAAAACATTCCTGCTGGAGAGGCTGTGTACTTCCTGGTTACACTGAACATCTACTATGGATCCCTGAGGTCCCGGATGGGCCTCCTCACATCTTAAAGTTTCAGTGCTCTAAGGTTTTGGTGTGTGTGTGTGTGTGTGTGTGTGTGTGTGTGTGTGTGTACGCACTCACGCTTGTGTGTACGGGTGCATGTGTGTGTGGGTGTGTGACTTTAGGTCCCAAATTATTTACTTTGAGGTAATCAGAAGCAAGAAGAGGGACACACCTTGGGCTTGGCTGGGTTTTTTTCTGCATTGAAAACTATCCCATGACGTCCCCCAGACAAGCTGAACGATGTGAAAAGAAGGATTTGAGCCATCCTAGGGTATTGTGACATCTTCTCTAAGGAATTTGGAAAAAAACCACCATTAACTTCATTTCACTGTCATCTTAGGCATCACATACAGGGTCATCTGACCTCACCTCTGGTGGGCAAGTCGCCCTTTTTGCCATTATTTGGTAACTTATTTTCTGCCTTTATCATGATATCTTCCTTCTTTATCTTTGAAAGAGGAAAGAGCATGAGGTGGGAATCAAATGAACCTAGGGTTTAATCCTCATCTGATGATTATTGCATCTGTCCTCTGACAAAGAACAGAAGTCTCACCTTCAATATCAGCAAGGTAGGGCAGAAATCTGGCTTAGATGGTTGTGGTAAGGATACTATATCCCTAGTTCACAAATGAGGAAATCAAGGCAAGAAAGGATTAAGCAATTAACTCAAGGTCCACAGAATTTGAATCCGGATGGTCTGACACCACTCAGAACCTACCCATTCAGTCCTTCTGCCACGCAGCTCTACAGAGAGCCAACATGAACTTCCTCTCTCTGTCAAGATGACCCAGTTTAGAGGTTTATGAAAATATTGTCTAGTGTCCTACATTGGATAATTCTTGAGTTAGGTACTTGGGAGTATTTTCATCTTTGACTGTGAGCCTGGCAAGGAATGCTGGCAGCACACTCTTCAGGTGGCCAAAGGGAGGGTGGGTGTGCACATGGACTTAGGCAAAGAGGGATTTGGATGGGCTATGGTTTTCTGCCTCAGCAGGAGGTGTTTATAGTTAGTGCTTCAAAACATTAAAATTACTACTTTAAAAATGAATGAATGAAGGAATGAATGAATGAATGAAATATTTACTAAATGACATAACATTGGGGAATTCCCAACAGGGTGCCTGGAACATAGTAAGCTCTTCATAACTGTTCATCTGCATCCTCTCCTTCTCCTCCTCCATTTCAATTTAGCTTAATCTGTTTTTTCCTTCCCCATAAACTAAGGTCACTATCCTTTCCATTACATTATTCTTAATCTCCAGCAGGTGTTGATGAATACTGGTTTTAGGATGCTAACAACTAAAGTGCCTTTCAAAGAGTGATGTGAGATGAGAAAGGATGGAAGCTACTTGGGATGACAGAATTGGGTCCCAGATGTCAGGGTAAAATGATGGAGTGATTCTCACACTAGGAAATATAATGGAGCTAAATGTAAGGTCTTATGATGGGGCAGAAAATTAATCACATGAGTGCAGAATGGGGGAGATGTGTGGCCTAGCAGCCACAAATGTGAGAGATACTTGGGAGATGAAATCGATATTTGTATTGGTTAGGGCACAGATTCAGTTGCTGTCATAGACCTAAAATAACAACGGTGTAAATAAATGAAAAGTGTGTATTTGTCTTGCAAACTGAGAATAAGCAGTACAGGGTGAAACGACAGCACCAGAAACCCAGGATCCTTCTATCTTGTTGCTCTGCCATCCTTCGTACAGAAGGCTATCAGATTTCACATTTCCAGTCACTAGGAAAGGCAAGAGGGAAGGGAGGGCACGATCCTTCCCTTTAAGAGCAGGAGTAGGAAGTTCTACAATTCACATCTACTTATATCCTATTGGCTAGAATCTTGCCTCCTGGCCACACCTTCCTACAATGCAGGCTGGGAAATGTAGTCTTTAACTAGTAGCTTTGTTCCTAGCTAAAAAATAAATTACTATTAGATAAGGAGAGGAGAATGGATACTGACTGAACAATTAAGAGTCTTGCAATTAAGTCAGTATGATACAATAGCGCGGTTTGTTTGCAAAAAAAAAAGATCTTGGGCTGTATTACACTGTGTTGGTAAAAGTATAGTATCTTCTAGAACGGGGGTTAGCAAACTTTTCCTAAAAACAGCCAAATAGTAGATATTTTAGAATTTACAGGCCATGTATGGTTGCAAATAGTTTTCTGCCTTTTTTTTTTTTTTTAAGATTTGATTTATTTATTTGAGAGAGAGAGAGAGCAAGCATGAGCAAGAGAGAGCAAGGGGGGGCGGGGAGGGACAGAAGGAGAGGGAGAAGCGGGCTCCCCACTGATCAGGGAGCCCATTGCCTGGCGATCCCAGGACTCTGGGATCATGACCTGAGCTGAAGGCAGACACTTAACAGACGGACCCACTAGGTGCCCTGCTTTTGTTTTTTACAATCCATTAAATGTGTAAAAACCATTCTTAGCTCATGGATTATATATATATATATATATATAAATAGTCTGCACCAAAGGAGTTTTTCCAACTCCTATTCCAGAACAATGATGGTGATGAGCCTGGGACCAAATCCTAAGATGTACAAGAAATGTGTTCAGGGTTGGTGATCATGATGGGAAAGGACTCTGGATGAATTTGCAAGACCAATTATAGAAGGCATTGGTTACTTTTAGTTTGGAGAACCTAAGATTCTTGACGGCGTTGTCTTCAGAGATTTGAATGACAGTTAAGTAGTTAGTATGTATCCAAAGGGCAGAACTAGAATCAGTGAGAGGATGCACTAGAGACAGACTGCAGCCCAGCATAAGGAAGGACTTTCTCATTTATGGAGCCCTTATAACCAGGCACTAAGCACTTTTACATAGATGGTCTCACTTTGTTCTTAACAATCCCAGCAGGTAGGTGCCATTCTTACCTCTACTTTCCAGGTGAGGTAAAGCAGCATTAGAAGGTTATATTAACACGCTGAGGCATACATGCTACTAAGTGCTAGAGTCATAGTAACTACAACTCTCTACTGCCTACTCCCATGCAAATTAAATGAAATTAAATATGGATATAGTTTAGCAGCACCAGGCACAGAGTAAGTGTTGTTGCTGGCAATAATCATTATTATACCCACTAGGAAGTACTCTGTCTCTCATCATGGTGCCTATATTGGTTTCCTACGGCTACTGTAGCAGATGACCACAAACTTGGTGGCTTAAAACAAGGTATTTATTTGCTTAGAGTTCTGGAGGCCAGAAATCTGAAATCAGTTTCACTGGGCTGAAATCAAGGGGTCATCAGGGCTGTGCTCCTTCCAGAGCCTCTAGGGAACGACTGTTCTTTGCCTCTTCCAAGCTTATGGTGGCTTCCCACTTTGTGGCCATATCACTTCCCACTTTGTGGCCATATCAGCCTCTGTGGTCACATTGCCTTCTCCTCTCTGCCCTCCGCCTCCCTCTTATAAGGATACTTTGATTACATTTAGGGCCCTCCCAGATAATGCAGGATAATCTCCCCATCTCAAGATCCTTAAATTAATTACACTTTTTGCCATATAAGGTAATAGAGTTTCCAGAGATTTGGAAGTGGATATCTTTGGGAGCCTACCACAATGGTGTTTAAGCAGAGAGGGGATAACCACATTATTTTTTTAACACTATTAGGAAAAAAAACAACAACTTTATAACATTCTATGATTTATAGATCAATCATAACATCTACTTTTTCTTGTGGTTTTTTTTTGTGAAGATAGAATATATTTTGTATAAGGTATGATTTAGAAGTAATATATTTTTTTAAATAACCACAGTCTGACATTATTTATTGAATAATACATTCTTTACCCTATTGATTTAAAATTCAGTTTTCAGCAAATGCTACACTTGAATCTGTTACTTGACTTTATTCATTTCCATTAATCCATTTTGTGGGTTTCTACAATCTGTGCTATATACTGTTTTATTTACTATATTATTGAAGTGTATATTTATAGTTGATAAATTCAGTCCCCTCCCCCAATCCTCCTTTTTCAATTTTCTTGGCTAATAGCTCTTCTACTGTTTTCTTTGTCATTCTGTATCTCAACTTAAAAAACTTCCTTATTATGTGGTCGTGGGAAGAGAGGAGATAGATGGAATTCTAATTGTCTGCCTTCCATAATAATCCTCTCATCCTATTTTTTTCATTCAAGTGATTTTACTTACTCATTCTATTGAGATTTTCATTTTTCTGTTGTTGAAATCATATGAAAGTTTAATTCTGGATATCTCCGTCTGTCTAATATTTCAAAACTTCTCACATTTAAACTTTACAACCACATTATCAGTTTTTTTATACTTAACCATACCTTCTATTGGCTTTATTCCTCATTACATTTTCTTATATAACATATCTTCTTCTTTCTTGAGTTCATTATTCTGTGGCTTATTTGTTTTTTCTTGGCCAGAATAGATCTTCAAATAATTTTTAAAAAATTTAATAAAGGTATTGGGGTGATATAATTTCTGTGTCTTTGAACATGCCTTTCTTTTGTCATCACATATGAGAGAAATTATAGTTTGGCACGTGGTAGAATTCTTGAGTCACAGTAACATTCTCTTAGAATTCTGTAAAAACTGTGCCACTGTCTTTTCGCAGAGCATTGAAGATGAGAAGTATGATATCAGTCTGATTTTCTTTTCTTTCAAGTAGCCTGATTTTTCTCCCCTATCAGGAAGCTTGTAGTTGTTTCTCCTTGTTTTTTGAGTATCAGCCTACATCTAGAATCGTGTATTCTTTCGGTTATACTGCAGCCTAGCACTTAGACTTACATGATCTAAGGCCTAAAGTCTTTCTTCAACTCAAGGAAATCTTTTTCTTCCATGATTATTGCATTCATAAATAATGTTGTCTCTTTCTGGAACTCCTGTCAGAGTAATTTTGGATATTCTGGATCTCTGTTAAATCTTGTGTCTAATCTGATTACTTAAATAACCTTCTCTTCTTCCTCCTTCTTCTCCTCATTCCCAAATGAGCTGGGATCTTGCCCTAGGTCAGCCTCTGACTTCTATCTGTATTAGGGACAAATTTTCCACTTTCCAAAGATGCTGTGGGATGACTGCCATTCCATGTGGAGAGAACCAGCTTAGTTCCTGATGTCTTTTAATTTGCTTCTGAACTGATGCCCATGACCTTTGTTTTAACTCTCTGATCCTTTGAGCTTGGGATTTTCCAGGACCCTTTTCTGGAAACCTGTGCACTTTCTTCTTGGGAGGTCTGTGCAGAACCATGACTTTATCAGCACTGATCAGCTTTTCCTCACCCACATCCCATCTACTTTACGTCTTCCTCATATTTTCCAAAATGTTGGCTTTATTGATGGCATCTCTCTCTGGCTCCCAGCACTGCCACTCGTATTTTGGTTATATAAATTTTTATTTTTTTGGAGGAGTGGAGTAAATATATGTTCCAGTTTACCATCCCAAAGACCCAAAGCTCCAGAGTGGAAATAGAGGGGAATGAAGCATCATATGGATTCTGGACCAAATGACCTTTCAGTCTCATCTAGGTCTGGGAGGCTTTGCTCTAAAGTCTAGAGAATAAAGCAGCACAATTAAAGGCTTGAGAATCAACTTTCACAAAAAGGTTCCCAGAGATAGAATTTAATTTGGTCAGGAGAACAGAATGAGGTGAGACAAATGGTGAGTCACATTAAACGTGCTGAAGATAGGGCAGGAGGGACCAAGCTTAAATTACAGCCGTGGTGACTCGGGTTGGTCACTGAGAGGGCCATTTAACTCTTAAAAAGTTGTGTGATACCATGAGACATTGCAAAGCCAAGTGAAGAATCTTCCTTCCTTCTCTGGTAGTTTTCTGGAGGGTCAGGGCTGTTCTGTTAAGGGAAGAGGTTGGACTGAGCCGCCTTCTGGGTCCCTGACAGCCTTGGGATATTACGATTATGATACCTTGGTGCAGGAAATGTTGGATGGGGAATAAAGAACAGCAGCAGATAAACTCCCAAGGGGGGAAAAATCTTGTCTTCACCCAGCCTTACTGATAATTTTTTTGTTTTTGTTTTTTGAATGTGAGAGACTGTTTTTGTCGGGAACACTTTGTCCAAATCTTTAAAACCGAATGGAGTCATCTCTAGTTTCTTCCCCAACATGCTGGGAAGAGCAGGAATTTCAGCATCTCCCTCTCTCCCTGCAGCTGGAGACAGCTCTGGCTCCCAGCGTGGCTGGAGACTCCGTCCACATCCCCTGGCTGTCCCCTCCCCCAGGGCTGGGTACAGGGAGAAGCCGGGAGAGGGCAAGGGGCCAGACCAGGGAGAGGAGTGCCGGGCTTCCTGTGGTAGGTCTGAGCCTTGTCACATTGCCTCCTGGGCTCAGGTCGCTGGTGGCCGCAGGAGAGCCAGTTCCAACCTGTGTGGCTGGTGACATTTCCGGCTGCCAGCGCCCAGCCAATCAGGGACGGGCCCAGCTAGCTAGGGCGATGACACATGAAATATGATAATTTTCTGCTAAAGAGCCCTGGAAGAGAGGAGAGGAGAGAGAGAGAGAGAGAGAGAGAGTGTGTGTGTGGCTGGGAGGGCTCAGCAGAGGCAGTGCCTGCCACGAGGTGGGAGGGGGACAGCGCATTGGTTTTAGTGGTTTGCCAAGGGAAGGAATGTGCTCTGATGCTAGGGCTAGAGGGACGTGCCCCAGGGAGTGGCTGTAGGAACCCCAGGGTTGCTCTTCAGGTAAGCTGCTACTGCTGCTGGGTGGGAACCAGAGGAGAAGCAGCCAGTGCCATTCTGGAGCTTGGGGGCTCCTGGGGTGAAAAAGCAACTGTCAAGGGCATTTTCCTTCCTTTCAAACATAAGTGAGGTTAGGAGTTTTGGTTCCTTCTCAGTGCTTTAAAAGCCAAAACAAAACTGGAACAAATACCATCCGGGTGGCTGAAATACTTAATGAATAATTAAAAAAAAATTGGGGCTGGGGGTTATCTCGCCCTCCCCCACTGCATTTTTCTATCTCTGTGCTCAACCTAGCCCTGAAAAAAAAAAGTGTTGTTAACAAAATCTTGAAGAAGGGCCTAAGTCTGAATCTTAGAGACTCTAAAGGTTCAGGTGGTAGTTTTGATTCCAGATTCTGGTTGGAGAAAAAAAAATGTCTTGGAATAAGATCTGGTCCTGGATTACATTATACTTTAGAAATAGTGCCGGAAGGATCCTTTAGTTTGAGGACAGGGCCACCTGAAGCTGTAGGGTAAGACAGGGCAAGAGTACCCTGTGGTTAACTCTTGAGGTGGCACAAGTCCCCACTTCCTTCAGCCTCTTTGGCAGGCTTCCTGGTCCTCTGACAGCATTTAGGGGCTTTCGAGGGGTGATAGGTGTCCCCCTGCATTGTCTGACCCTGTGAATATGTGTGTTCAGAAGTGAAGGATCATAGTGTTTACATAACATGTTTATTAGTCCCGGAGAAGCCCATCACTGCAATATATATGTCTCTAGGTTTATACCTTGCATTTGCATTCTTTCTCTTTCGCTGTATTTTGTTCAAAAGCCACAGATAAATGAAATCATTATCACTTTATGCAATCCTGCCCTGTGGCTGTAGGCATGGGACTAGCCTCCCTGCGCTTGGAGGAATACCTATTCAAAAGTGGTAATTGGTGTACTGTATCTTTAAAAGGTTAAAACCTCTTTCAGAAAAAGGTCTGGACTCATAGTGGAAAAGACAAGCGAGGCATGGGTTGGCTGTGGATTCAGCAAACAGCTGCTGATTAGATTCTGTGTCTGCGGGCTGAATTTATTCCGTGTTTTTCAGCAGCAGGAATTCAAGAGGGATGCTACTGTTTGGGTTTCTGATCGTGATTTATATTTATTCAGAGGAATAACAGAGGGTGGATCTGTTCCCGGCGTGAGCATGCTCACAACCAGCCGACTCTCCCATTATCCAACTGCCTAGTTTGGTGCTTCAATGTACATGTACATTCTGTGTGCATATGTGTGTATACAAACACGCATGCATGCCTGGATGGGCATATGTATGCACACATTATTTTTTAAGGACAATTCTTTCAATAAGGTCTTTACCCCTTACTTGAAACAGGTGTTCATGAAAAAAATGCACAAAATCCCGACTGACCGGAATAATTCATGAAGAAGGGGCTGGATCCGTGGGTCAGAGAACACAGGACCAGTTTGCCATCCCAAGGCCGAAGGTAGGGGACTCTGGATTTTTATTCGGCGGATGGATTCCATGCGCTTGATTTTATTTATTGTGCTTTTTGCCTGCGGCCGCCACAGGGAAGTGGAATAGCGGGCTGCGATTCCATCTTGTCGTTGCCTTTCTTGGGCAAGGTGTCCGGGTGGGCGGCCGCGCGGCGTGCGGTGCCCTCGGTGGGCAGAGCGACTGCTCGGCCTGGTGCCTGGGGAGCGGCGCGAGCCTCAGGTGACCCCCGCGCGTCAATCCAGCGGCCGCGGCTGTAACCCTGTGCGCGCCGCGCGCTCCCCGCTCGCCCGCCACCGCCCCGCACCCGCACCCCGCCCCGGCCCCCTCCCCGCCCCCCCCCCCCCCCCCCAGGCTCGCTCAGGAGCCTCCGCGGTCCGGCGATCACCTCGCCGCCGCAGCACCTGCGCTGCCTGCTGCTGCTCCGGGGTGGTTCAGGGCCACCCGAGCGGTCTCTGCTGCCGAAAAGGAGATGGGGGGGGGGCGGGGGGAAGGGGAGATGCTGTGTGCCAAAGCAGAGGGAGAGCTTTCCCTTCTCCCCTTAACCGCCACCCCCCTCCCCATGTTCCTAAAGCAGAATCACAAGCTGCCTCCCCTGCAAACAAAACCAAACAGAAACCAAACTCCTGCTCTGTTGGGGATTCTTGCCTTACTGCTAGCAAAGCGGGTGCCCCCCTCTCCAAGCTGTGCCCCACATTTTACCATCTTTTAAAATTAGAAACACTGGTGGCGCAGAATGGCCCCGGCTGAGACTGCACAGGCTGCCTGGGGACTGCTGAGCGTGGCGGACAGCCTGAACCCGCAGAGACTGGGACCCAAGTGGTGTAGAGGAGCTGGGAGGCCGCGCGTTGCTTTCCTTGAACGTGGCTGCCTCGGTTTACGTTGCAGGTCAGGACAACTTCTGTGGCTCGGCCGTCCCTGGAACTTTGGGGGCAGTGGTTGCAGGCAGGAGGGTCTGTTTCTGGCAGCCCTTGGCATTGCCACAGCAGCAGCAAAATGCCCCCCACCACGCCCCCGCTCCAAGCCACATCTTGTGCTTCGGTTGTGTTAAAACTGGCTCGCTTTCCGGGCTTTGGGGGTGGGGGGTGGCGGAGAATGGGGTGTGCACTGAACTGATCTCCAGGGAACCTTCTCCAGCCCTTGTCTGTGTGATTATGTAACTCCAACTAATGATCAGACTGTGCGCCCGAGCAGCTCCCCATCATTTCCCGGTCCTCCCCCGGACTGAAGGAGTTGGGTCCCACGTTTAAGATGTTTTTATGTAACTATGTGTATGCTGGGGGGCAGGGAGAGTTTGGGGAAAAGTGGAGCAATTTGAGCAACTTCTGTGACACACACAGGGGCAAAGACCGTGTGTTTATTGGGGACAGGGTGGCACTGGCTTGGGGTTGGTGTTGATCTGAAGACCCTCCCACATCCCTTTCAGCTAGTCATTGCCTGTCTGAATTTTCCTTTGGTCATCCCACCGGTCTTGAGCCCTGTAGAAGGTTGGAATCACCCGTGCAGCGCCCCTTGGGTTCCTCACTGAAGGGAGAGCACGATCCTGAATCCAGGGTGACAGGCCCAGGCTCACTTGCTTTAGGTCCCAGCTATTCTTCATGCCTACTGGAAGGGAAGAGTTTCTGCCCTGCTGGGGTTTCAGTTTTGCTCTGGGGTTGGGCCACCCTGTGGGGCTTGAGAAAACCTCAGAGGCAGCTGAGCTGCTTGGCCTTTGCTCTTTAAAACTGTGATGACTTTGGCAGAGGCCTGAGACCCTTTGCATTCTTGCATTAAAATGTTGTGGGGTTGTTTTCGGGGCGGGGGGGGGGGGAGATAGGAGAACAGCTGTCCCACTGAGATCTGGAGAGCCGCAGGCAGGAGGGGAAGGTATGGATCACACTTTACTCTCTGTTCTTCCTCCCCATTCTGCTTAGTGAAGGCACCCAGAAGGCGCAGAGTTGTCACATGGGTCTCCTTTATCACACCCCTTAGCAACTCAGCCTAGGGCTGCTGGGTAGACTTATTAATTTGATGGGAAAGTCTGGCCTCTTCAGGCTAAACTTGTTTTTTTCCCTCCAGCACCCTGGTGGGTCTGCTGTCAGAGCCAGCTACTAACATGTACACACGGCAGTGGATCAGGCTGTATTCAGCTGGCTCCGTGCTTGGCTTGTCTCCGCCCCTTGTGTTGCAGAGGCAGCAACCTTCCTTGGAGTGGAGAAGGGTGTGCTGCATTCGGGGTCCTGGCCAAGTGGGCTTTTGAGGCACTGAGTGTGTAAAAGTTCCCCACAAGAAGAAGACGCATTTAGTCTGAAGTCCTGGCAGATTCCAGGCCCCAACTTGATGGGAGATAATGGAGAAAAAGCCGTGTGACAGCTGGATAGCTTTGAACTTGTCTCCCACTTCCTGTTCTGTGAGTTCCTGATGTCTTTCAGGTTCTTTTCTGCCTCCACAATGTCCACCAGGGATGCTCTGACATGCTGTCCTTCTTTCCGTTTCTGGGGGGATCAGAGCATGTTTGCAAATCTGCAGAAGCCCAGGGAAAGTAGGGCAGGGAACACTGGCTGCCTGAGCAGGCATCGCTGGTGTTTCAGGCCAGGCTCGGCCACATGTTAACCAATGTTGTGTTTCATCTGTAAAGTGGGTATCCTCATCATAGCCTTACCAAGCCCACCGAAATATCTTGAGCAGAAAATGACACGGGCTGAAAAGTAACCTGTGCTCTGTAGCAAGCCAGGATCAGGATAACATCACAGCAATCTGAAACTCACATTGGCACAATTTCACTTACCCAGGGGGGATGTCATAAAGTCCATGAACTACAATTCATAGATTTTGACCACTGCAGAACATTTCATACTTTCTTTCAGAAGTTTTCGTTTATGTAAATTTCTAAGGGGCTTCGTTTTAATTTGCCAAGTACCACTAACAAATTGGAAGAGATTGACACAGTACAGGACAGGGGTTATTAAAGTTCTTTCGGGTAAGTGCCAGTAAGAAGTACTAGTAATGTAAGAAACAGAAAAAAATAAAAAAAAATGAAATAAAATTTAAAAGGCACAGGAATTAAAAGCCTAGAATTTTAGGGCTATCTAATATAAGTATTTAATGTAAGCAATACAGTGAAATTTTATGTATTTTGATATGTCTTCCGAACTCTGTTTTGTAGCCTAGTAACTGATGTTCACAATGTCCTTTATGCATCAAGAACAGTTTGAATGATGTTCTGTATGTCCAATTTAAGAAGGCATGAGCTTTTGCAGTATACCCCAAATGCTTTTTTTTTTTTTAAGCATGATGCTTAAAAGAAAAAGTGCATTTATGAAGGATAACAGAACCCTTGAGGTTTCTGGACAACCAGGGGCTTTCTGATCAAAATCGTAACTATAAAGCACTCCTGTTGAAATTAATTGAGAACTTTATGACCTTTTGCTGAAATTTAGCAGGGAACCATTATGCTGGTGTTAGCAGTGCTTATGTTTTAACATTTGATCTACAGAAAATACTGAGGGGGAAATACGGGAGCCCCAACCTGTCTTCTTGTGACCGGAGACACACTTAGAGCCTTCCCACTTGGTGACTTTAGTGCTGGAATTGATCAGAAGAGACCCAATGATAGAGAAGACAGAGTAGGAGAGGTCACTCTGAGTGCCATGCATCTCTTACATCAGGGTAGGCACTGTGGACTCCCTACTACCAGTGTGCTGTTGAAAAACCAGTCAGAAAAATGAGTCCAAGATGTCATGGCAACACTCTCATGCTACACTGTGGTGTTTATGCAATTCAGACACTGTGCTCAAAACTGGAAGGATATCTGAGTTACACCAGTAGAGCTCAGCTTTGTCTGACCCAATGCCGATTTCCCAAGTTAACAATTTACTCCAAAAACAAACGCAATAGGAAAAACAAAAGCAGAGGACAGTGAATTGAAGATTGACACTTTTTAAAGAGTATTTTTGAATCTGGTGCATTTTTGAATCTGGTGCATATGTCAAAAATGCGAAGACACTAATTTAAAGTAGAACTGGGGGCACCTGGGTGGCTCAGTCATTAAGCGTCTGCCTTCGGCTCAGTTCCTGATCCCAGGGTCCTGGGATTGAGCCCCGCATCGGACGCCCTGCTTGGTGGGAAGCCTGCTTCTCCCTCTCCCACTCCCCCTGCTTGTGTTCCCTCTCTTGCTATGTCTCTCTCTGTCAAGTAAATAAATAAAATCTTTAAAAAAAAAAATAAAGTAGCCGAACTGTTCGGTTTCTAGGTACACATAAATTCATCATTTGGTAAATCATTTGAAGACACTTTTGAACTCGCTAAAAAAAAAAAACAAAACCCTAAAACCTGTTGAGAACAGGCCACTGAATATGATCAGAAATGCTCAGAACTGTCCAGAAGTTCCATATATATAAGCAAAGGGTTACTGATGTACTAATATAGAGAAAAGGGTATTCTCCAAAATTAGGGGGCTTGGAAGGCAGAGGAAGTAATGGTGGGAGGTGACTGAACCCACTCCCCAGAGGGCTGTCCGTTTGGGAGGGTCCCACCTGGGAATATGTGCTTGAGCCATAGATCCAGCTTGTTGATGAAAACCATGCCTGCATAGTGATGTGATTCTTCCCATCATTACTAAGTGTTACAAAGTACCAGGTGTGGTGGGCATTCTTGTGAGAAAAAGGACAAGAGTGGGGCTTTACATCTACAGAGATGTGCAGTGGAAATGAACTGAAAAAAATGCCCCTCAGATTTGGGCAGTGAAGCCAGGGAGAAGCACAGGGAAGTTTGTCTCAGGAATCTTGGGAACTCTCTGAACGTACATGGGTCCTTGAATTGGGGTTCAGGGCCAACTTTTGAAAAAATGAGTAATGTGTGCGTGACTGTTAAGCAAATAATAGCGATGAAGAAAAATAAAAGTAGTGTTATAAGTGCAAGACATGCTCTGCTGAGCCTCTGTCACCAAGGTGAGTCTCTTCAGCCATTCATGGGACTCTCAGGCTTGGCGTGAGAGGCTGAAGCTGTCTTAAGATTAGAGGATCCTGATAAAGAGGAACTGATTGAATTTTAAAAGGAGAAGAATTCTGAAAACCTCTTCAATCCAGAGTCAACACAGCAGACCCTGACGTTGTCTATGGCCCGATCTCAACCTTTTGGCAGATCCCCACATTTGCAAACGCAGAAATATTTGCACAGGCCCTTGGCTTCCTTCTGAATCAGGTTTCTGGCCAGAGAGAAGAGATTCCCAGGATTCTTCCCAGGCCACCGATTACTTGCCTTTTCAACGGGCACTCAAATAAAGTTTGTCTCACTTGCAGAGAGTTTCTGTTTTCCTGGCGGGGAGCTTTGACAAGGCTCCCTCTCTAGCTGAGAGACTTGATCTTGCCCTGTAGCTTTGCGATGCAGTGTTAACACTTAATACTTCAGGAGAAGAAATTTTGTCATGAGGGGTTGTTCGCCAATAGCTGAAAAAGTAACTGTTGAAGCTATAAACGCCAGGCATGGCTGGAGTTGCTAACAAACCACATGCGTGCAACCTCCCAAACTCCCTGCACTTCCCGGCCCTCAATGTATACTTAATACGCTCTTAGAATCTTCCCCTGACTGTCAGCAAATCTCGATGAAGAGAATTGGGGCATCACACAGCTGAGGCATAAGGTAAAGGACTTTAAAATGAGAGCATCACCACTGAAATCTAGGCAAGAGAGACAGGATGGAGTCATTTGCTCCATGCCCTCATTTTAAAGATTTCAGAATTTCAAGAGATTCCAGGAGATTAAAAAACAAAACAAAACAAAACAAAACAAAACACCCCAGCATTGTGATTATGATTATATTAAATAAAAGAGAGCGAATGTATTCTGGAGGCTGGGCCTTGTTGCATCTTACTGGAGAGGTTCTTGCAAGGATGTTTCTGGAGTGATTTGGGTGGAAGCTTTTAGGATTTTAAGTGAGTTTAAGAGCTCCATCAGTTACAACTGAGGAGATCATCTTTGCCAAGCAACTAGAAAAGATGGGGCAGGAACCACAGCAATTTGTTATAGGAGTGTCTTATTAAATTTTTCTCCATGAACTTCTTTTTAAGTAGCATTGCTAAAATAGCCACTAGATTCAAAAGAACACCTATAAACTGTATATAAAGTGTAAAGGTACTTAGCAGTCAACTTACAAGAAATGTTACTCTCACCTTTGAAGAATGGTACCCTGATCTGTTCTGTCCCATCTCTTTCCTTTTGGGATAACCATTTTCTGGATATTTCTCTTTCTTTTCCCCATGCTTTTTTTTTTTTTTTTAATTGTCTAACCCCCTTATGTTTTGTATCTCTAAACAGTATCTCTAGTTGTGTATGTCTGTGAACTTTATCTAAATGGAATTATACCGTTAGTACTCCCGTGTTCTTGTGTTCATAGTTAGCGCATGCAGACCACCTCTGCTGCACTGGTTGGTGCACTAATGGAATATTTCCCTATCTGTTGGTCGTAAATTGATTACCTGACCAATCGTCCGCAACCCGCCGCCCCACCCCGAGTGCCCTCGTGAGACCTCCTCAAGTCCCTTCACCTTCCTGAAGGGAATCACACCTGGCCCAGCTGGGGGTCCTGGGACCCAGCTCCCACACAGTGTCTGGGATCCCCTCTGACTGACTATGGCTCGACTAGTCGTCAAATGTCTCATCCCTGGATTTGTTCATGTTGTTGAGTGTATTAGTTGAAATTTTTTCACTTTGTTGAACTGTAATATTCCACTGAATGAATTTATTGTGGTTTACATATCCTATTATTAACAAACACTGAAGTTACTCCCACTTTTTTTTTTTTTGCTATTTTAAATAATGCCGCTGTGAATATTCTTGTTCAGGCCCCCCCTGGTGAACACGTATGTGAGTTTACTTAGGGAATATACGGAGGGATAGAATTACTGGTCATAGACTGTGGGCCTCTTCAGTGCTACTAGACTAGTTCAAAATTAATTTCTATTATGTTATGTGAATTTTACTTCAGTAAAAAAACTAATCTCTACTGTGTTTGACCAGTTTCTATACCCAGCTGCAGTGTATAATTGTTCCTTTTGCTCTATGTCCTTGCTAGTATTTTATGTTTTGTTGGATAGTGTCAGAAATGTTTGCCAGTCTTGTGGGTGTATAATAGTATCATATCTGCTTTTAATTTGTATACATTTGATTACTCAAGAGTTTCAGCATCTCTTCATATGCTTGTTGACCTTTTTGGTTGCGTGTGTGTGTGTGTGTGTGTGTGTGTGTGTGTGTGAGAGAGAGAGAGTGTAAAGTGCCTTTTCAAGTCTCTTGTCCATTTATTTAAAAATTGGGTAGTTTGTATTTTTCTCATTTATTTGTAGAAGTTATTTATGTATGCTGGACACTATTTCTTAGTGTTGGAAATACCTTCTCCTAAATTGTGAAATATTTCTGGACCTTTTTTAGTATTTTTAGAGTGGCAGAAATTCTGAATTTTAATGTAATAAAATTTTATCAATCTTTCTTTTATCACTGAACTTTTTGTCTCTTTTTAATGATGTCTTTCCCTATGGCAAAGTCATAAAATAGTCTCTTGTATTGCCTTTTTAAAGGTTTTAATTTTGCCTTTCATGGTTAGTATTTTCCCTTGAGAATGATGTTCTCTATGGATTTGATATTCTTTATCAGGATAAGGAACTACCATTCTTCAGTAGTTTGCAAAGTATTTTTTTTTAAATCATAAATAGATCTTTATAAAATACTTTCTCTGCATTTTTGGAGTGAATTTATGTACTTTTTTCTTCCTTTACTTTGTTAATGTCTCGTCAACTATTTTGCAATGTAAAATTAATCTTGTTTTCCTAGAATAAACTTGACTTGGTCATGGTGGATTCATTTTGTTGTATATTGCTAGATTTGTTTTACTGTTATTTTGTTTAGAAGTTGTGCAACTATGGATGTTCATTCATGAGTGTATTAGACTGTGATTTTCATTTGTCATATTATCCTTGTCAGGCTTTTGTATCCAGTTCTGCTAGACTTGTGAAGTGAGCTGTAGAATGTTTTCTCTTTATCTCTCCTCAAAAAGAGTTATGTAGGACTGGGATGCTTTCTTCCCTGGAGATTTTTAACCTCTGATTCAGTTTCTTCAGTATTTATTGGTCTATTTTCAGGTTTTAATTTTCTTTTTCTGGAATTGATTTTGTAAGTTAGATTTTTTTTTTTTTTAGGAATTTATCCATTTGTCTGAGTTTTCAAAATTTTTACCTTAGAGTTATTTATAATATGCTTTTTTATCCTTTTAAGCTCTGTAGCATCTATGGTGATGTATTCCCTTTTCACTTACAATACTCTTGTGCCCTCTATATTTTTTTGTTGAATACCCTTTTCAGAATTTTGTCTATCTTATTAATCATTTAAAGAATCAGTTGTTGACTTTGTGATCCTCTCTATCATTTATTTTATTTTCTAGTTAATTAATTTCTATACTAATTTTTATTATTTTCTCTGTTCTAACTTATTTAGGTTTGGTCTGTTGTTCTTTCTGAACTTCCTAAGTTGAATGTTTGACTTTTTTCCTGTTATGAACATTATAGGTTATGTATTTCCATTCGAACTTCATGACACATTTTTTGATATGTAATATGTTTGTGTCATTTGGTTCTAAGTATTTTATGATTTCTACTGTTATTTATTCTTTGACTCATAAGTTATGTGTACCTGTGTTTCTTCATGTCCTGACCTCTCTTTGTTTTCCTCTGTTGTTGCCTTTTTTTTCTTAAGATTCATGTCCTGACCTCTCTTTGTTTTCCTTTGTTGTTACCTTTTTTTTTTTAAGATTTTATTTATTTATTTGAGAGAGAGAGAGAGCATGAGAGCAGGGTGAGGGGCAGAGGGAGAAACAGACTACCCTCTGAGCAGGGAGCCTGACACAGGCCTCGACCCTGGAACCCCAGGATCATGACCCGAGCCAAAGGCAGACGCCTAACTGACTGAGCCACCCAGGTGCCCTGTTGTAAACTTTTCGATAATGATTTCTAGCTTAATAGTATCATGGTTGGTAAATGTTGTTTGTAAATTTTATTCAACCTTTTGTATTTACATTTGTTGAGTCTTATTGTGTGAGGCTTAGTATGTGGTCACTTTTCACAATGTTGCATGGATTCTGTCATTGTTAGATATAGTTCTGTATAACTCTTTTGGATAAAACTTCTTAACTATGTTGTTCAAATCTTTTCTGTCAATCACTGATTTTTGTCTGCCTGATCAGTCATTGAGAGAAGTGCATTACAATCTCCCACTATGATTGTGGATTTTTCTTTCCCCTTATGGTCCTGCCTGTTTCTTGTTTTATGTATTTTGGGCCTTTGTTAATATGTACCTACAAGTTTAGAATTGTTTTATCTTTCTGGTGAATTGGAGCTTTAATAATGGAGTGGCATTTGTTTCTCTAGTGATTCTTTAAGTCTTTAAGACTTTAAAGTTTATTCTGACTAATGTTAATAGAGCTCTACCAATTTTGCTTTGTTTAATATTATCTCAGGGAGTCTGAAGTACATTTTTTTTAAAGATTTTATTTATTTGAGAGAGAGAGAATGAGAGATAGAGAGCACGAGAGGGAAGAGGGTCAGAAGGAGAAGCAGACTCCCTGCTGAGCAGGGAGCCCAATGTGGGACTCCATCCCGGGACTCCAGGGTCATGACCTGAGCCTAAGGCAGCCGCTTAACCAACTGAGCCACCCAGGCACCCTGAAGTACATTTTTTAAGAATTTTCTTATTTGAGGGTCTGCTGGTGACAAGTTCTCTGTTTTTCTTTGCTTGAAAATACAATAACTTCTCCCTTGTTTTTGAGAGCTATCTTTTTGGGGTAGAATTCTAGGTTTGCAGTTATTTTCTCTCCAATACAATGAAATTATTACTCAAACACCTTCTGTTTTCCACCATCGTCTTTGAAATCTACTGTCAGTCTTATGTTTCCTTTGAGAATAATCTTTCTTTTTTCTCTGACTACTTTTAATGTTTGTTTTTTTTGTCTTTGGTGTTCTACATCTTCACAAAGATGCACCTGAGTGCATATTTCTTTTAATTTCTTAAACCTGGTGCTCATTAGACTTCCAGGATCCATGTGAGAGTATCATTTATCACTTATGGGAAATTCTCGGCCTATCTCCTTAGGCCACAAAAGATGAAACTCAAGGTCACTTTGTTTGGCAGAGATCCTCAAACTGGCTTTAGGGCTTGGCTCCCATTCTGGGTTCCAGCTTTTACTTACTTTTCACTTGCTAAATGTATCTTATAAACTTCCCAGCTCATTAGTCATTCAAAAAGATATTTCTCTATAGTATCCAGTTTTCTTTGTTGTGTTCAGTAGAGTTGCCTACATATCTAGTCCACAGGGTTTATAAGTAAAAGTCTACAGCGTTTTCTCTGTAGAGAAACTCTGTAGAGTTTTCTTTAATACACCACCTAATAAACCTTAACACTTGTTAAACATGAAAGACTATGCTGAGTCTATTGACAGCATAGATGAATTTATACACATTTATTTCAATGGTCAGTCTATTCCATGATTCATTCAGTAGATATGATGGCTTGTTCTTATAATGTACCTTGCACAGGTTTCTTCCAGGCTAAGAGAGAAGACTAACTGGTGCTAGTGGATGGAGTATGGATGTTTTAAACCTGTCAAGAAGAGTCTTACCAGAATAGAAATGAGTGACATTGAGTAGTAACAGTTTAGCCTTTAAATGGAGAAGTTCATCCACGGTTAGGGGATTAATTCTTCTTTCTTGGTAACGTGGGAGAACTGATGGATTTTTAGCTGATTTTCAGTTCCACACATTGACTGTCCTGTTTTGACAGGGCATTTCTTCTGGATGCAGCTTTTTTCCAGACCTGGAATAAGAATTAATTAGGATTAGAGATGGTCTCTTTGCTTTTCCGCTCACTAAAGGCTAAATGCTCAGAATTGCTACCTTTTCTCTTCTGGATAGCTAGGGGGGGTTGTTGTTGTCTCCGCCCCCCCCCCCCCCCCCCCGCCCCGCCGAACTGTGTTGGGCCAGAGTCCCACCTTCATGCTACCCTTATCTCTTCATTCTTAGTTTGTTATTGAATGATAGGCCTTCCCACCTGGGGACCAACTCTCTTTTGTGGGGGCGGGGGGGTGAAGAAAGAAGTGCAAGCATCCAGTTCTCTAAGACTGGCTGTCTCGACTTCCAGCAAAGCTGGACTTGGAGACAGCTGACATCCCCAGACCCTCCCACTGCCCATGTGGCTGGGTTGCGCTTGGCTGAACTCAACTTGCATTCTTTTTGGCTGAGAGACTTTATAACTCTCTGTTGCTAAGGAGGGATCTGTCTAAGAGAGCCCTGACTGGTTACTCTCATGTGGTTTACTCCTGGGCAGGTGGGCCCTGCTGCTCACTTCCTGATGTATTTCTGAGCGAGGGGCTGGTGGATTGTCATTGTCCCCTTCCCTTCCTGTGAGCCTACTAATGGTGGGGCATAGCAGATGGACGTTCTGGCTGCCATGGGCCCCCTGCAGACCCACCGAAGGGAACCATGCCAGTCTCTTCTTCTGTTCCCATTCCTGCTGCCTGCCTGCCCTGTTGACTTCTGTGTTCACCTCTCATCCAGCTAGGGCAGGGCTGCCCCTGGCATTAGGGAGCCTGGCAGAAACTGGTTGGGTGAAGGCTTTCTTCTCTCCCTCCATCCTTTCCAGGGTTTAAGATGCTAGGGGCTCCTCTTGCCACTACCCCAGAGCAGTACACCAGAAAGCATTTGCTTTCCCTGTTCTCTCTACCTCCTTTTCTCCCCTGCTGCATCCCCTCACCCCTAACCCCATTGCCAAAGGTTTTAGAGAGAACAATTCAAGGGTGAATGGTATTTTTCCTGGACAGAGACAAATGACTGTCCTTCCTCCCAAGGCCAAGTAATTCTTGGAAAGGTGTTTCCTCTTTTTCATCTAATATATGAATACTTTCTATCTGGGAGGCAGAAGCCACAGAGGAGCCCAATGAGAGAGCCTCGTGGGCTCACCAGCCTTCTCTGTGGGTCACTGGCCAGTTTTGCTGAACAGCTGCCCCTCTGAAGTAGGCTGAGAGTCAGTCTCCCTGGATGTCTGATCATTTCCACTAATTTGTAACGGCAGTGCTGGAAATGCTTGGGGCTCGGGGGCCTGCCACTAGCTTGGCATGGACAGGGAGAGAGTAGGCTTTCAGGAGAGAGAGGAAAGGGGAGAGGGAGGGAGGGAAGAGAGAGGGAGGGAGAAGAGAAGCAAGGAAGGAGGGAAGGAGGGGGGGAGGGAAGAAGGAAGGGGGAAGGAAGGAAAGAGGGAGAGAAAGAAAAGGAAAAAAAAGGAAATAAGCAAAAGAAGCATAACATATGTAGCTCTCATTCTGGAATCCAGATCATCTCAGGGGGGACTGGATGACGTCAAGTCTCCTCTTGAAATTGAGCATAATATACATATAATAAAATCCACACTTTTATGTATACAATTCAATGAGTTTTGACAAACATCTCCAGCCACACCACAGTCAATATATAGGACATCTCCATCATCCCCTAGAAGTGCCCTTGTGCCTGTTTGCTGTCCGTTCTTTCCTCCCACCCCCTTCCCTTTGCAACCACCACTTGGGTTTCTGAAACTAGAGTTCTGCCGTTTCTAGAACTCCAGAGAGATGGAATCTTACAACAGGTGCTTTCATGGCTCCTGACTTCTTTCACTCAGGACAGCGCTTCCGAGACTCATTCCTGTTGTGTGCATCAGCAGCTCATTCCTGCATGGCCCTGTCACACTCCCGCATGCGGAGGTGCTGCCATTTCTTTATCCCCTCACCCGCTGAGAGACATTTGGGTTGTTTTCTGTTTTGGGGCTACTGTAAATAAAGCTGCCACGCACATTCACAGACAGGCTTTTGTGTGTACATATTTTTTTCATTTCTCTTGGATAAATACTTAGTCAAGCTTCTTTCCTTATTTGTCTCTCCAGAAACTGGAATGCCCGCTTTATCTGTCCGTGCGCCCATCAGCCTGTCGCCAGGTGGCCCCTTCTATTTCCCTTCTTATGAATGAGCAGGAAATAGTAAAGAGATTTGGACACCACCCACTGTGCCAGCCCCTCGTGCATCCCTCAGACACTGTGTTCTGATTGTCTACCTGCTTGATACCCTCACTAGACTAGGAACAGTAAGGCACAGGGATTGAGAGCATGGGCCTTGGAGCCAGACTGCCAGAGTTCCCGTTCCAACTCCAGCACATTCTGACTGTGGGACTCTGGACAAGCTCCTTAACTCAGTTTCTTTGTCTGCAGAGTGGGTATAATAAGAGTACCTACTGAATGGCACTGTGAAATATTGATAGATAGATAGATAGATAGATATGCTTGACCCATAATAAAGACTATGCTGTTGAATAACTCGATGAATAGAAATATCAGGGTCTGGAACACACATGGTGGGATCTCTTCTTAGCAGCTCATGATGGGACCAGAGCAGTTCCCATCAACTGCTCTGTTGCCTGACACCCCAGCGTCCGAGTTCCCATTGGATAACAAGCACTGCCTTCACACGGGGTGGACAGCACTTTTTTTCCCCCTTGTCATCTATCAGCTCTTCTAGCTGGGGCTCTAGCTGCTTCCATTTAATTCTTGAATTAAAGTTCTGTTTTGGTTCTCTTGAGTGTTCATTATGCTTTGAAAAACATAACTACAAGTTGCAAGGGAATCCTACTTGTTTGCTTTGTCCCAGTTCCTTCCCTCAGTCCTGGGTCCATGCACATCAACCACGTAGGCAGCAAGGCCTGGAAAGGCCCCTCCCACACTTTGAGATCCTCATACCCTGGTTTGCATGAATCCTCATGTATCACAGGGCTTGAAGCCCTATATTGATCAGAGATCAAAGGGGGTGCAGGCCCAGGTGTATTTTCCTATAGTTCTATCAAGGATGTAATTGTCAGGACCCTGATAGTAGCCAGGGGTGTGGATGTCCATCCCTGACCCTGTCACCTCTGCAGGCCAGGAACTGAAGCTCTCTTTGAGTGGTGACTCTCTTCTTAGGGTGAGGGATATGAGGTCCACTGAGTACATAACTGGAAACGAGGACTTAGCCTAACAGACCTACGTTCCAGGAAACACTTTGTGGGTCTGCCCTTTTTCTCTCCAAGAATGAGATGAGTCCGGGCCAGAGTGATCAAAAGAACTAGAGAAATCAGAATGTGGGATTGGTGTTTGATATTTGCCAAAGTGAGAATAATGCTTCCAAAGCACGGTCTTCTGTGGGTCTGTGGGTAGTGTTTCTGGAGTCTGGGAGCTCTGAGCAATACAATGTAGTAAGCACCTTTTATGGGGCACTCTGGGTAAAGCATGGTGTTCATCTCCATTAATGCACGCTGGTGAATTGGAAGATGATGGCCATCTGCCCTTATAGCGGTGATTTCCATCTTGGGGTGTTCTGATTTTATTGGTCTGTAAAGCATGGTGTTCATCTCCGTTAATGCACGCTGGTGAATTGGAAGATGATGGCCATCTGCCCTTATAGCAGTGATTTCCATCTTGGGGTGTTCTGATTTTATTAGTCTGGGGTGAATCCTGGGCAGCTGGACTTTTAAACACTCTGGAGCCCAGTGATTTTAATGTACAGCCAAGGCCAGGTGCTGTTTTAGAGACAAGGGAATTGAGCCTTCAGAGGTCAAAGTCACAAAGTCACGCTTGAGGTCATACATCTATGAGTGGTGGTGCAGGATAGGAGCTCAGGCCTGTGTGACTGTGTTGCTTGGGACTGGGCGCCCCATTCTGTGTGCTGATCAGAAAGGTGTCAGCAGTTTCTCCTGGTGCCGGGCAGGAAATGATCAGTAGGGACACAAGGATGCTGATGGCTTTCCTAGTGCTTCCGTGCTGACCCAACACTCTTTAGAGTCTGAGCACATGCGTGCTCTGAGTCTGAAAGGCTTTCAGGACAGAAAGTTGCTGGCCTTGGTTCCTGGCCCACTCGGGAGAGGAACGCACCATCCGCCTGCAACTCTTGGTCCATGCCTAGGTTGGTCACATCTGGGTCCAAGAAAACAAGGGGGGATTTTCTTGATTTTCTTTTCTAGTGTGACCCCATAGCTAGGCATGAGGTCTTGGTCCTTCCTGAGCAGAGCAGGATGGGAGACAAGTCAAGTAAGTAGTGATTTTTTCCATCCCTCGCCTCCAATAATACCTGCGGCAGTGGGGCTCCCAGGAACCGAGCGCTTACTGCATGTACTAGGCCCTGCTCTAAGGGCCTGACACAAATGACCTCCTTTTATCCCCATAGGAATCCTGTGCAGTAAGTGCTATGATTACTGCATTTTTCAGACAGGGAATGTGAAGCACAGAGAGTCCAGTGGCAGAAATGGGCACCATCCCAGGTGGTCGGAGTCTGGGGCTCACTGTTAACCCATCAAACTAAACTGCCTCCCTGGGATCCTAGCTTTGCCTTGTGTTTTAATTGTTTTAGGACTGTCGCCTGGTGATAGATTAACTTCGAGCACAGGAGGCGTCTCTCCCTCTCACCATGTCTGGCACAGAGCTGGATTCATAGCAGATATTCAGGAAATATTCACTGGTTGATGGATTCTATTTTATTTCAATTGATTTCATTTCTGAGGAGTCTGACATATCACAAGGCTGTGATCATCCTAAGCATGTTCCAGGAGTGTAATACAGGTTACTCCATTTTCCTTTTTTTCTTAAGATTTTTTTTTTTATTTATTCATAAGAGACAGAGAGAGAGAGAGAGAGAGGCAGAGGGAGAAGCAGGCTTCCCACTGAGCAGGGAGCCCAATGCGGGACTTGATCCCAGGACCCTGGGATCATGACTGGAGCCGAAGGCAGACACTTACTTAACCATCTGAGCCACCCAGGCACCCCAGGTTACTCCATTTTCTACTTCTTCACTTGTGAGTGTTTCCAAATGCTCAACGTCCCTTTTCAGAGCCGCACATCGCATTCAGTGTTGGCTACAGCACTAAACTCACACCCTTAGAGTTTTCCACGAGGAGCATTTCTTCTGCACACTTCCAGAGCAGATCGCCCTGGAAGGGTTCTTTTCCAGAACAAAAATGATTCTAAATGGTAACTATCCCTGGGCCATCCAGGCCCCAGGAATGGAGTTGTTTGTATGGTGGGCCCTTCCAGGGTAATCCACACAAAACTCTGTCCCAATTTAGTAGCAAACATTGTTGGCACTCTGCCCAGACACCCTTGGCTCTCTTTGATGGGTTCTGTGCACCCCTCCATCCCCTGCAGCTTCTGTGGCTTTTGCCCCGGTCACCTTCTTCCGAGTATTGTCCTCTTGCCAAGCGAGCTGGAGTATCGGTGGCCATTATGAACTAACTGGTGCGGGAAGATGAAAGCTCAGCTGCCTTGCCCTGGGGAGGAGATGCCAAACTCTGGAGGAGGTATGATTTAGACTCCAGATGTCTCCTGGGATCAGGCTGAGGCTGGGACTTCACCTGAGGTCAGACCCCAGCCTGGCTCCTCCCCTTCTCCGTGGGCTCTCCCCACTCCCTCACCCACTTCCTGGGGACATTTCTTTGATGAAGGGAGACAAGGGAGCCTTGTCTCAGGGCTTGCTGTGGGGGCGCATGCCCTAAGTCTTGGATTGCTGGGTTGGATGTCATTTAAACCAGAAAATACCCCTCCAGTCTCTCTCTTAAACTTTTCTGTCAGTGTCTTGCACCTGCCCTAACTCTCTGCCTTCTCGGGGACCCACCCACCTCTGTTCTTCTCACCACTGGCACGTCCCCATCAATGGCTTCTGCTGGCAGCCCACCCCCTTTCCAGCCCCCTCTCTCCCTGCGTATGAACCAAACTCGCATCTACTCTCTGATTCTGTCTCGTTTGTCCAGTATTCCCCAGGTATTTCTTGAGTCTTTATTCTGTGCCAAGCATTCTTCTAAGTATGGGCTGCACGGCGTGCTTACCCTGACAGACCTTCCCTTTCCAGGGAGGGAAGAAGATCGTAAAAAAGTAAACAAATGAATAAGCAGGGTGATCCTGTGTTGAGCTGCAGGCTGTGCAGGAGATATACTAATTGATGTGACAGAGGACAGGCTTTGGGGGCAGCCAGTGAGCTGTAAGTGCACATCTTACCTCCTGCTCGCTCTTCAGGCCTTGCATGCTGGTCCCCAACTGCACCTGCTCCTAGCGAGAACACCTGTGACCTGCGTATCTGTCAGTGTCAATGATATCGTTCAGACTGCATTTTTCTTGCCCTCCAAGCAGCATTTTATTAAGTTTAATTAAAACTCTAAATCTTTTTTTCTTCCCTTGGCCTCAGAAGCACCACCCTCTGCTGATGTTCTTCCTCCTTTTCTGGCTGCTTCTGCCTGGCCACCTCTGCCACTTCCTCCACCCCCCTGCTTGGTCGTTAAGAGTGGGAGTGCCCCAGAACTCTCTTCTTCCTGTGGCCGCTTCCCTGGGGGAACACTTCACCTCCCTGGTGTCTGTTTCCACGCATCCCGTCTGGACCACCCTTTGGAACACCTGACTTTCAGTACAGCCATCTTCTCAACTTCTCTACTGGGCTGACTCAGCACATGTACAGCTTGGCTCGGTATCTGCTCACCCGCCCCCCACCCCCCCGGCCTTTTGCCTTTGAGTCTCTCCTCTTCACACATCCCCTGTCTCAGTAAGAGGCACCCCTCTCCCCTCAGGCGCTTAAGCCAGAAAATAGACTTGACCCTCTCTCCTTCCCACCACCTGTCACATCTAAGCATCAGTCACCAAGGGCCATCGATTCCTCTTCCTAAGGACATGGGTTTGAGCGCACCCACTCGTCCATTCTGACTTCTACTTCTCTTGTCCAGGTGCTGCTCCCCTACACCTGCCTTGACCCTTCCAGGGTGTTCTTTGCACTGGCCCTGATCATGTCAGAGGCTTCTTGCTGAATGAAAGAACTGAAACTTCTTAACACAGCCTGTTCACTTCCCCACCCATTCTCTGCCGCTCGCCCGCCACCCGTCCTCTAGCCTTCCTAAATAGCATGTTCTTTCCCAGTTATGAGCTTTGCATGTGCATCTCCTTTTCCCTGGAAAGCATTTCATCGAGGCCCTCTGTGGCCAGGCCCACCTTGTTTGTGAAGGAGCTGCTTTCTTTTTCCCTGAAGTGTTGTGATCGCTGTGGGGATAGAGGTGGGGAGGGGAGAGTAGGGGGGTGGGAGAGACCACTGCTGTCTCTCTATTCCCTGTCTTTTGGGAAATTTGGAAGAGATCTAGGCTGTGGCATGCAGGGGGTAGGGAAGGGGCACAGAGTGGGGAGGAGGGAGCGGGTGATGTCTAACACAGGTGCAGGCAAGAAGGGGGTCCATTGCCTGTAGAGGATTTAAAAGCAATGATAAAACCAATGCAAAGTCTGTCTGCTTTTTACTCTCATCATGCACGAGAAATTTAAAAAAATATTGATGAGATACTTTTTCACACAGGAGAGGACTATGCTCCTCCTCTTCCCTGGGTCTAGGAGTAACTCCTGGAGTCACCAAGAAATAGTAGCAGGAACCATGGCTTACTGACCACCATGTGCCAGGCGCTTGTTAGGTTTGTTAGGATGCTTATCACATGAACTCCTCATAGCAGCCCTAAAAGACAGGCATTATTGGACCCATTTTAAAGGTTAGGAAACTTTAAGGAGACCAAAGAAGGCAAGTTGGCCCCGGCACATCTCGAACTGCTGGTGGGGAAGCCTTGCATGTGGGCGGTTGGTCCCAAAGCAGGTGGCTGTGTTTGGCCTGGTGCAAAGCAGGCTTCTCGATCTGGTTCTGTTTTCCCTTGTGGCCCTCACGAGGCCTGTGCTTCCAAAAAATTTGCTTTAGGAAAGGGCTTTGGAATTCAGACCTAACCCCCAAACGTTCCGGACAAGGTCTGGCCTCACCAGCATGCCAAGGTCCTGTGGATAGGGGAGAAGACTGGGGCTTGCAAGCATTTGGTGCAGGGACAAGGAGGTAGATTTGGAGAAAAGTCGGGCTGGATTTGAATCCTAGACCCACCACTTAAGTGACCTTGGGAAGCTTATTGTCAGAGCCTCTGTCTCCTCATTGTAAGAATGGGATGACAGTAGAAACGGCCTTGAGAAAGCCTTTGAGGGCTTAATGATTTGAGGGCCGTGATACCATCCTCACTGTGCCCATTCGCATTCAGTATCAGACTCTGCAGTGTATGTTGAGCTCATGGCAGAGGAAACAATGTGTAATAGGCATGTGACAAACATTTCCCTCCACACGAAGGTCCTCAGGAGCAGTGTCCACATCGATATTTTTAGGGGGACACCCCACTCTTCAGTGGGGTCCACAAAACAGACCAGAGGGTGCTAAATACTCCTGACCAACACGGAAACCACATCAAATGGGAAACCAGCTTTCTGGTTGAAGCAGTTTCCTGGTGGAGGAAGGGCCTTTTCTTTTTTTAACAATCAGTAAATGGTTATTTTCCCTGGATATAACACCTTGTTAAAAAAAGGAACATATTGGGCACCTGGGTGGCTCAGTCGTTAAGTGTCTGCCTTTGGCTCAGGTCATGATCTCAGGGTCCTGGGATCGAGTCCCACATCGGGCTCCCTGCTCGGCCGGAAGCCTGCTTCTCCCTCTCCCACTCCCCTGCTTGTGTTCCTGCTCTCGCTGTGTCTCTCTGTCAAATAAATAAATAAAATCTTTGGGAAAAAAAAGGAACATATTGATATAATTTGAGACATCACAGCAGATGTTTGATTTTTAACAGTTTTTTTTTTTTTTTTTGCATTGCCTCTTTGAAGGGAGCATCCACCAATGCAGGCACCATGAGTTGGACTTCAGCATCGGGTCCGAGCCTCCATGGCAAGGATGCCAGCCATGGGAGTGCGAGCATGGCGCTTCCTCCTTGCAAAGAGCCGGTGGAGTGGTTGGTGTATTAATTAAGCAGTGGGTTTTTAATGCTTGCAGAATGAATAGATCTGCTCTGTCTTCTAACCTGGGAACCAGAGCTCTTAGATTTTATGTTATTTCCCCCCAAACAATCAATTCTTACAACACTCCTGTGAGAAAATAAAGCCTCTGTTTGCTTCAGTTGGAAGGAAGCTTTGTCTGTCTCTCTTCCTACCTGTAGAGACGTTGTTGCTTTCAGAAAGTCCCACCTAGCTGGGGCTCTGGGCTCCCCTGCCTTCATGAATTCTTAGAGAGGAAACCTTTCCGTCTTCTGTGTCTCTCCAGCATGCGGGGGTGTGTGTGAGGCCTTATCAGCTGCGGGCAGGCTGACCTGAAGACACAGCTCAGCCCTGAGGCCCCCCAGCACAGAAGAAGTAGGTCATTCAAGGAATCATCTCACCTGAAAAGTTTGGGCCTCACCAACAAACATGCTGTCCGGGAGGTTGAGCCCAACAAGAGTCTCTCCAAGACCAGACTCTAGTGAGGCTCTTCCAAGCTCTTTTCTACTAGGCCTCAACATTTAAGCCTCTGTGTTATTTTCTGCTTTGTCCAGTTTTGGCAAGAACCCTGCTAAGTTGGTTTCGCCTGAATCCCCTAGCCTCTGTATCTCTGTAACACTTACTGTCTGGTTGGGTTCTTCATCCTCCACCTTCCACAGGTGAAGGCTGCTCGCCCTGGCCTGCCTTCAGCAAGAGGCCTGCTAGCTCTGTTTAGCCAGAATGCCCCCGGCCCCTGGGGTTTCCTTTCGGTAATTTCCCACCCACTGAACCCCACTCTGCTCCTAGGCCATCAATCCCCCTCTTCCTGTTGTCTTCAGAGTTGAGCCCAATCTCTCTCCCCTGCTACAGACCCCCCACTGCTGTGGTCCCTACACCTATCGCATGGTCCCCCTGAGTTTTCCAAAGTTTGGCTTGGTAATTACTTAACTTGCTGCGCTTCCGGACCTGACCACACTAAAGCCTGCTGTGGGTTTTCCTTTTTGTACTGAGTTGCTGGTGCAGTGTTAGTTTCTGCTTCTGCAAAATGCCCAGCCAGGGTGCTCTTATAGTGTGCTTCTGAGAGTGTTTTTCAGATGGCTTAGGAAGGTCTGCTGATCTGTTAAATACAAGCAACATTTACCATTTATTTCCAAATAGACACGCCTCGGACCTTCCAAAGCCGACTTGCAGAGGACTGAGGCGGGGGGTGGCTTTGGAAAGGGGCTACAACAAAGATCAATGTCAGGTCTAGGAGGTCACTCTCAGGGACCCTGTGGTGACCATCCTCACTGAGCCATGACATTGAGGAACATGGGTTGGCGTGGATTAATGCCAGCCTCGCTAGGGCTCATTTTCAATTTCTGAACAAACGTTTTGGTATTGTCGCCTGTTTTGAGAATGGAAGTATTTGAATGTTTGCTATTTCCTGGGTGTCGGAAAGAGAAAAAGCAAGTGGCATGATTCTTCTCCTCAGTGTTCAGTGTTCAGGATTAATACAAACAACATAGGGTGAACGTCAAATGAAGGATGAGAAACCACATTTGCTGTACACCTTTATATCAGGGACTAAGTTAGGTATTTAATAGATGCACATCTTAACCTATAAGGCAACCCTAAGAATGAGGTAACGTCGGAGTGCAGGTTGTTGCTCCAGCTCACTGGGTATGAATCCTGGTTCCTCTGTTAACTAGCTGGGTGATCTTGGGCAATTTACTGAACTTTTCTGCACCTCAGTCTCCTCATCTATAAAATGGGGATGAGGAGAGTACTAGGGCAGAGCGTGGTTAAGAAAATTGAGTGAGTTCATATGTGCACAGTGCTTTGCATAGTGCCTGGCACTTAGAAGCTGCTATGTGAGTTTTGTTAAATAGACACAGGGTACGTGTGGCCCTGAGAAGCGAAGTCACTTGTACGAGGCCCCTGAGCTCGTAGGTAGTGGGTTGGGATTTGAACCCAGTGCTCCCTGGAGCAAGGTTTCTCAGCCTCGGCACTCTTGACATTTTGGGTCCGATAATTCTTTGTTGTGGGGGTCGTCCTGTGCTTTGTAGGGTGTGCGGCAGCATCTCCGGCCTGTGCTCACTAGGTGCCAGGAGCACCAGCCCAGCTCCAGTGGTGACAACCCAAATGTCTCCAGATATTACTAAACGTCCCCTGGGGGCAAAGCTGCTCCTGGTCGAGAACCACTGAGCCACAGGGACTACCACCTGGAGGGAGTAACAACAGGCTCATTTCTCAGTTCTAAGGTGAGAAGCCCAATTTCCCGGTATCACCTTTTTTCTTTATAGACCAGTGGTCAGGGAAGGCGGGGCCCCCGGTTGGCTGGTGTCTACACACACAGTAGCCGAGAAGCCTCTGCATCTGGGCCCCGGCCGGCGGCTTCTCAGCCATGGTTGTGACATGTTTTCTTTTCTTCCTATGGCTAGGCAGGATTTCCACAGGTCCAGAAGGGAGCCCATAAGGGAGGCCCAGCCTGGGGCTGGTTTGAGGTTCTGTCCGCGGCAGGCAGGGCTGGTGTCTGTGTGTGTTCCTTGGAAGCACGGCTGGGGGGTTTCACTGGAGGCGGAACATGAAGGGTCCCAGAGCAGAAGGGTCAGCAGACAGGAGGAGGACTAATACCCACGGCTGCTGGGCCAGGATGCCACCCCACTAAGTACCCGCTCTCATTTGCCTAGTTCCCGGTCTTGTGTTCACGTTGAGGCCTTTTCCGTGCTTTCAGTTGCCCAAAGTGTAGCTTGTGGCAGTGATGGGGGGACGTGGGATGTGAGCAGAGCGCCCAGCGGAGCTAAGTTAAGCTCCCTTTGCAAGAAATATGCTGGCCGGCCACTCGGTGTCTGACCAGGTTGTCAGAAAACTGAGTTAGCAGCACCTGTTGCTCTGGGCGAGGGTAGGGTGGGGTGTGGGGGGGGCGGGGGGGTGTGGGGATAGGTTTTTTCTTTTTTTTTTTTTTAAAGATAAAGCTCTAGTGTTTGGGCCAACGTAAAGAGAGCTACACCGGCTCCTATTCAAATGATCGTTTTTGTAGGTTAGCAGTTTTAAATCAGTACTCACAGCTTGGGTGTCCCAGATATTTGGTTCTGGTCCAGATCTTGCTCTTCCTTTGTTTTGGCACAAGCTCTTTTCCTAACATGCTGTATTCCTGTCCAGTGGAAAGTTGATATTTGCCCTCGTGTCCCATCGAGGCTGGGGCACAGGCAGTTCTCCAGCGCTGACAGGTCTGGAGGTGCCATTCACGTCATCATCCCTCACAGACACTTCTCTTTGGTGAGTTGGACCAAAAGGGACTCCCCCTTTTGTTTGGAAGGCCGTGGCTTTTTACAAGCTATAAAATCAGGACGCGGGAAGACAGGTTGGTAGGGTTTGTTGTGGAAGACAGCTCCTCAGTAAACACTGTTAACCCCTGATCTCTGGAGGGCTGCCTCCTAAGTGAGCTTGTGCTCTAAAGCAGCCCAAATGGATTCTCAGAACAGAGAGAGGAAGGGGATTGCCAAGGACTTCTGGAGAGTGCAGTGAGTGGGAGTCTCCCCCCGCCCCCCACGGGAGGGAGCCTCATTTGTTCAGCTAATATTTGTGGATCCTAGCCAGGCACTGTGCTGGGGACACAGCGATGGTAGCCTGCCGGAGCTCCTGGTCCAGGGGACCCAAGTAGAATTGATACCCAGAGCAGGAGAGGGCAACCCCTCCATGAGCTTGGCCCTCAGCTCAGTAATGTAGGCCATCCTCCCTTCCGTTTCCCCCGATGCCACTGCTTTATGGTTGGGAAGCACAGTGAGGGGAAATGAGTGCGTGTTTTGGCAGAGTTAAATTAAATCTCTGAATCCCTCCATTTGGATATAAACTGTCTTCTGAGAGTAAAAATAAATGTGAAACCCAAGGTTGGGAGATATGTTTGGGGCTTTGAGTCTATGGTCTGCCTGTTTCCTTGGTGTTCTCTGTGATTCTGCCCCTTTGCTGGAATACTTGTCCCTGTCAGCCCAGGGCTGAAGGGGAAGACCAGCGAGTTTGGACACATAGATCGGACAGCAGACAAGTTCCCTGGCAAAGGACCGGATTGTGTCTAAAGCCAAGGTGGTCCTTCCAGCTGAGTACTTCAGTGCAATCAGATAGCAGTGGTAGTCTGGGGACCCTGGAGCCCCTGGGTCTAGAAAGTGTACAGGTCAGCCCACGTCTCCGGCTGGCCTGCTCATTTCAGGGCTCCCCTGTGGGGAGAGCGGGGCTGTAGGGAAACAGTAGGCCTTCCAGGCAGACTGATGTTTCAGATCTCTTGTTTATAGATTATCTGATAATTATATGGTGAGGAACACGAGTGGTGCCTGAGCCAAGTATTTATTTCTAGGTGAGGGTACTGTCTTCTTGGGCCCAGCTAGGACCCGTGGATGTTTTGCAGGTTATGGAAGGAACCATGTACAGAGACCAGAGTTAACTGCCCCACATTCCTCATGCCTCTGAGCTGCTCTAGAGCCTCTTAGAGGGTTGTCTCCCAGGCAGTTGCCTGGCCAGCCCACCCCTTGCCCAGTCTGGAGTCAGGATTCTGGAATCAGGCACATGAGGGCTTGAATCTTGGCTCTGTCACTTACCACTTAGGTGATGGACGGCAGGGGAGGGGGGGTGTTTCTTCAATTCTCTGAGCCTCAGGCTCCCCATTTGTGAAATGGCCAAGGATTAAATGAGAAATTCTAGTAAAAAGGCCCATAATGGGGCGCCTGGGTGGCTCAGTCAGTTAAGCGTTTGACTCAGGTTATGATCTCAGGGTCGTGAGATTGAGCCCCGTGTCGGGCTCTGAGCTCAGCAGGGAGTCTGCCGGAGATTCTCTCCCTCTGCCCCTCCCCGCACTCTCTCTTTCTCTCTCTAAAAATAAATATTTTTTAAAAAAAGGGGCCCAGAACAGTGCCTATCCTGTGGTTCTTCAGAACTTAAGGAAGTTGTCACTTTGCCCAGGAGTGAGGCTCTTTCTGGCTTCAGGGTCCCTCCTGTGCACCCCAAGCTCCCACTATTACCCTACAACTTACACACTTGTCTGTTCTCCATTAGCTATATGGTTCTTGAGGGCAGGGGCTGTATTTAGCTTTCTTTATGGACCCGGTGCCTGGAATAGGGCAGCCAACCCAGAATGCTTACCACACCCCAGGCTCAGTTCTGAGTACTTCACACCTATAAATTTATTTAATGCACACCAGGGACCCTTGGGTCCTGGTATTACCCCCATTTTACAGACAAGGAAACTGAAGCATGGAGGGCATGAGTAACATGGCCCAGGCACACAGCTAGTATTGGACAGAGCCAGGATTCAGAGCCAGGGAGGCTGCCCTAGAACCCGGGCTTTTACCCGCCTTGCAGGCTGTCTCCTAGGAGCTGTTCGAGGGGTGGTGAATGGATGGGGCAGGGTTATTATTAGCAGTTAACTCTGGGCAAGCCACTTATCTCTTCTAGGGCTGTTACTTTGTTAGTGAGCACAGGTCAGGGTTCTTACGAGGGTGACCCACGGGAGTGATGAGCGTGGCGGGAGCCGCTGTGTCAGCAGGGTCCCCATTGTCATGAGTCCTTACTTCCTCCTGGGAGCTCTGTGCTAGAGCTGCAGGTTGCATACTTCATTGCCCTCCTTTCTGTAGGGCTTCCCACCTTTCCACTCCCAGGCACCAGGATGTAGGAGAAATGTGGGTCCCTCACTCTGCCAGGCCTTCTTGCTCTAGAACTCACTGAATGGTTGCTCTTGGCAGCCCCTGAAAGGAGCTAGGGGTACCCACTCTGCCCTTGAATGTCAGAACACGGGAGGCTGGGTGCATGATTTATTCCCGAAGTCAGGCCCAGCAGGAGCAGTGAAGCAAGGTGTCCCTTCAGCCCCAGGAGGAAGGGGGTGCTGCCCTTGATATCTCTGCAGGGTCTGGACTTGACAGTGGTATTTCGGAGAGTGGGCTGGCAGTGGAGGGAGAGGTAGGTGCAGCCAGGGACTCTGTACTTGGTGTCTGGAGACATTCCTGCTGGGCACAGCTATGACTGAGGCTCCCCAGCAAAGTGCACTTTAGAGTGTGTGTGTGTGTGTGTGTGTGTGTGTGTGTGTGTGTAGAGACAAATAATTGTGAAAAGATTTATTTATTTGAGGGGGGCAGAGGGAGGGAGAGAATCTTCAAGCAGACTCCATACTGAATGCAGAGCCCGAGGCGGGGCTCAATCCCAGGACCCTGAGATCATGACCTGAGCTGAAATCAAGAGTCGGATGCCTAACCGCCTGAGCCACTCAGGTGCCCCACGTGGGTGTGATTTGAATCATTTCCTTGGCTTATGTGTCTAACAATGCACTTTTCTCTCTGAGGCTCCCCACACCAGCCAGCCTGGGTTCTCCTTCCTCTCTGGCATACCCTCGGCCCTTCTCTGTAACCAAGATGCTCCACTTTGCTTTTCTTTCTGGACAGGCCTTCCTTTCTGCTACTTCTTCTCCTCTCCTCATATGTCTGCCATATTTACCCCAAAATGCCCTCTGCTTGAGAAGAAGAGCTTAGCTATGTCTTAATAGCGAATATTTAAACCAGTTGAGCTGAACAATGGAACTTCTGGGGATGATGGAAACATTCTGTATTTGTACTGTCCAGTACAGTAACCACCAGCCACATGAGGCTGTTGCATACTTGAAATGTCGCTAGTACAAATAAGGAAGTGCATTTTTAATTCTGTTTCATTTAAATTAAATATAAATAGCCACATAGGGTGAGCACCTGCCATTTTAGACGGTGCAAGTCTAGGGAATATGGCACCTGGAAGAATCAAATCAGGCTCAGTTATGTTGTGTGGGAATGTGGGATTATCTGTCCTTAATCTGGGCACTTGGTTGTCATAGAGTCAAGTTTTGTCAGTGTCAGATCCTCAAAATGCCTCTTACCTGCCTACCAAGGTGAGGGAGAAGTCTAATGCATCGGCCTCCGTGATAGAGCTTGTGGCTGATTTATCACCCTTCACCCTTCTCCAGTCCAGCCCAGAGTGCCCAATGTCTGGGTGCACAATGGGGTGAGTTGCAGAGAATTCCAAACTCAGGGTACCAAGTCCTCCAGGCTGAGGTCTGCTGCTTTCTGAATGGATGATGATTTCACCTTCAGGGATGGATCGAGATTTTTGTAGGGCTTGAAGCTTATGCAAATTTTGGGCACCTCTTTAAGAGAAAAAAATAGATAAAATCACAAATACAAAATGAGGTACAATTGTGAAAATTTACTTAGAATGAGAAAAGAAATCACATCCGACATAAGTTTTAAAAGCCTGACGTGTATCACAAACTTTACAAAATCCGGAAAAACAACCAAATGTTTTTATGAATGATTTGCCTACCAAACCTCTATACTTCTTTCCCTTAACATCTTTTGGCTGAATACTCTTTGATCACCTCTTCATATGATAATGACTTTGTAATTTTTGTAAAGGGAGACTGAAAAGATCATTTAGTTTTTCTCCTAGTATGGTTGATGAAATTTGTTTTTTATTATTGGTAGTCCCAATGCATAAAACATGACTTCATAAACAGACATCCACTTTTTGTTGTATGGCTACAGGTTTGGGTCCTGCCATGCAGGAATGTTGATAAAATCTATTTTGCGTAATTCCCATCAAAAAGGGGAAAAGTGTGTGTGACTATGTTTAATGTTTCATTAAATGTATTTCTGACAGGAGAAAACTTCCCTTTTTGAGTAAGTATCACTGTGAACTAAATGCCCCTCCTACAATTCCACATGTCTCATGACTGGGAAGAAATGTTCACAGACTAGCTTCTGGTTCCAGGTATTTTTTTTTTCTTTCTTACTTTCTTTCTTTCCTTCTTTCTTAAGATTGTATTTATTTATTTGAGAGAGAGTGAGCAAGAGGCAGAGAGAGAGAGAGAGAGAGAGAGAGAGAGCACTAGTGGGGAGAGGGGCAGAGGGAGAGGGAGGAGCAGGCTCCCTGCTGAGCAAGGAGCCCAATGCGGGGGACGGGGCTCCCAGGCTCGACCCCAGGACTCCAGGATCATGACCTGAGCCGAAGGCAGGCACTTAACCGACTGAGCCACCCAGGCGCCCCATGGCTCCGGGTATTTCAGTCCTTGTTTTTCCTCCCTTGCCCACATATCTGAGGGGCCAGGTGTTGCACCTTTGAGTCTCAATGACAGTGAGTTGGTCCAATGGGCGGTAAGCATGTTCCTGGAAGCCATGGGGATAGTTGGGGGGGGGGGAAGGGGCCGTAGGCAATAACCATCCTCTGGATGGAAGTGACTGTGAGCCACACACAGAGATCCCACTACACCTAAACTAAATTTATCTGCAAGTCAGCTTCCTCTTAGCTGGCTCCCAAAATGCCTGTAGCCACTGTAAGTCCATTTGGCATGAAGGGAGATGCAACAGGAGGAGATGTCGGAGTGGAAGAAGACAGTGCTCCTAACCAGTTGCAAATAAAATAACTTGATTTTGATTAAAAAAAAAAAATTTATCCGATTCTGTAAATATGTCGCTAGGGCCTCAAAAGGGACCCATGCAAAAGGCCTTGAAACTTTCTTCATTAGTTTCATGGTCAGTCTGCATCTGTTCATCGCTCTGAACCTCAGGATTTTCATCTTTAAAAATGGGAAGAATAAGAGGCGCCTGGGTGGCTCAGTCGGTTGAGTGCCCGACTCTTGGTTTCGGCTCAGGTCATGATCTCAGGGTCCTGGGATCGAGACTCTTGTTGGGGTCCATGCTCAGCACAGAGTCTGCTGGAGATTCTCTCTCCCTGTCCCTCTACCCCTCCCCCTGCTCTCTCTCAAATAAATATATATATATTTTTTTTAGAGAATGGACAAGTGCATGAACAAATCAGTGACAGAATGCATGTTTGCTAGCCATCTGCTCAAGTCCAGTGGCCTGCTCTGAACTTGCAGTGTGTCCCAGACTGTTGAGGAGCCGCAGGGGAGGCCCCCTCCCCAGGCCAGAAAGGGGAGCCGAGAGCCAGGAACTGAAACCCAGCTCACAGGAGTGGGAACACTCCAGGGAATTTTTTAGCAGGCAGAATTTGTACGTTTTCTTCAGCCAAGTCTTGCTGCTCACGACTTTCCCCCATGCTATGATTCAGGGGGGCTGTGTCTAAATGATGTTAAGGCCAGAGTGGATTCTTGAATGCTATGTGGCTGGAACACAGTTCTCAGCTGCTTCAAAGTCTCCCCCATAAAAGGGACTGCTCTGTAGTGAGTGTAGGGCAGCGATGCCTTTGGAACTGGATGGTCGGGACCAGGACACTCCCCAACAAAACTCCACAGCCAGACTGAGATACCCTGGGTCTGAAAATTGGCTGTTGGGCCAGGAGCTGTGCTGGTGATGATAGCGAGAGAGTTCCCTGGAACTTGGAGCTTGTGTCCTGAGCCTCTGGGCCCCTCCTGGGCCTGCCCTATGTGGCTGCTACCTTGTGTCAAACATGGTGGGCCACTTGGGGACGGGCTGGTGAGCAGGGTCTGGGCACAGACCGCAAACCCCGAGGGCTCTGGGCCTGGCGTGGAACACCATGAGACTCCAGCAGAGGCTAAATCTCTCTCCACTCTGGTTTCCTCATTTACAAGTAAGGACACTGGTCATGATCACTTTTACAATTTCTTCCATTACTAACCTTTTAGGATTTAAAAAATCTGACCAGGTTGGAATTGATCACCTCTAGGGAGCAACCCTCTGAGGGTGAGGAGATGGGTAGTGTCAGCAGAGACAAGTTTTCCAACCCTTGGTGTCCCGATTTCAGTTCCCCACCCTTCTGCATCAGCACCCCTCGCCCGTAGTCGTGTGGTGGTCAGTATGACCACGGAGAACCAGCCATTGATGGTGCTGCAGGCACGCCCATGTGTCCTTCCAGATGGCAGGGTGGCATGGGTTCCTGCTCAGCTGAGCGAGAGAAGCAGGCCTCTAAACAGTCTGGTCTAATGCCATTTTTTAAAAACAAAGAAAAACCCACGTCTATGTCTATGTTCATAGAAAAATACTGGAAGGAATTAATCCAAAATGTGAACAGTGTTTCTGTCTACTTGATAAAATCATAGGTCACTTAACTTTTTTTCTTAATTCTTTAAAGGACCCCCTCCCAAATTTCCTACCTTTAGTATGGACTATTGCAGTTTTGGAGCTGGGTGGGGGGCTGGCAGGTGTTCATGGGGAGGGGTTTGGGAGCCCCTGTCTCCCTGGGAGATCCCACAGTAGCTGGCATAATGATCACGCAGGGAACTTGTTTAACAACTATAGGCTTCTGGACACCACCCCAGAGATTCTGACCCCGTGGATCTGGGGTGGGGCCCGGAATCTGCCGGTGGCACAGACATCTCAGGGGCCACCCTCTGGGGAACACTGGCCTGGGAATTCTTTGTTTGGAGCTTGGCTAACAGAGGTGTCAGGAGAGATCTAGCTTGAAGCAGGCAGGTGAAATGAACATCCAGCAGGGCAAGGTGAGACTCTGACAAGATGCCTCCAAATGGAGGTGGCTCCGGGACAGAGGTCGGGGACAGGCAGGGTGAAGCCAGCGGGCGGTAAATTATGGGAAATAACCCACAAAGCTCTCAGAAGATCGAGTTGTGCCAACAGCAACTTGCTATCAACTTCTCTCCCCCTGCCACCCGTCGCCGCCCCCCCCCCCCCCCCCCCCGCCCAGGCCGCCTCGGACAGGCACAGCGGGGCAGGCTGGGTCCTGTGGGGCCAGAGTTCTAGGTCTTCTGGCTCCACAACAGGTAGCCCCCAATACAAGTTCTGGTTCTCCTTGTTCCCAGTTGTGTGACTGTAGGTGAGTTCCAGCTCTCAGCTGCAGTTTTGTGTCATGTAAATGATGTCACCAACCTCATACACATTTTATGGCAGAATGAAGTAGTCCATAGCAGGAGGTCACGAACAGTCATTGCCCGCTCCTTCTCACTCCTCGGCCACTTGGGAGAAAGGCGGCATGAGAGACCCCTTAGCTGGGTGGGTGGGGAGGGACAGCCTGGCTCACAGCACTGCGGTCTGATTGCCGCCTTGGTCATTTTCACAACAGCTCCTTCCCAGCAAGGCACAGTTTTCCTGGAGGATATTTACTGCCAGGACCTCCAAGGAGCTGGTCCAGCCTGACCCACTGCTTCTGTCCAGCCCCATTGTAGCCAGTCTCTGTCTATGAGTCCTCAGAGCTCCAGCGACCCCTTGAATGGTATCCCTCAAACTCTGGCCATTAGGGCTTTGCTTTAACCTTCATGCTCCCTAAACAGCCAGCTGGCTCTCTTCTCCTAGATGGTCCCTCATTTTAGTCTGGAATGTCCAGCAGGCAATTCAGTCTTGCTCCTTTCTGCTATTTTAAAAAATTTGCCTTTTTAACCCTGCTTACAACACAATAAACCAAAGCTGTAATATAGTGAGTGGATCCTGGCCCACCCACTGAACTCCAATGCCAAGCGTTTAGCAAGAGGCTTTACTAAGTGAAAGTCATATTCTTTCATTCCTCCCACTATTCCATTCATTCAACAGATATTTCTTGAGCACACACCATAGCAACAACAGTTCTCCTGTGTTGGGTGCTCATGATGTGTCCAGGCTGGCTAGTCCCTGACTTTAGGGGCTCCCAGTCGACTGGGGATGCAGACAGGCAGGTGGTTATTTACAGTGCAAGGAATGATGTGAGAGGGAAGGTATGGGCTGCCTTGGGAGCAAGTCAAGATGGACACCCGCCCCCCCCCCCACTCCCGAGCCTAGCTGTTGCCTAATACAGCCAATTGCCTATGATCTCTTTTTCATGTGGAATGTGCTTCTCCTGCAGCTCTCAGTTCAGCCACTCTTTTCTGTGCCTACCTAGAAGACAGAAGACCTGCCGAGGCCTCTGTCCAGAGCTGGGGCTTAGAAACCTCCAGCCCACGTAGGGCCTGGGGTTGGCCGGCCCGCAGAGTAGTGTCTGTATAGGTGTGGGCTGCCATCTTCCTTTTCAGATTAACCAGAAAAACAGAAGTGCCAGCCAAGCATAGGGACAGTCCTTTGGTTCCTTTTTCCTCCTTAATGCAGCAGGCAGCTGTTTATCTGAGAGAAACAGGTTTGCCCAGTGGGACGTTTATTTGGTTTCTTTGGCTGATCATGGGAACACACCTGTCACTTTGCCACTTCCTGCAAGTCAAGCGGTTTCTTAGAAAAGGGACATATTCCTTAAAATATATTGTGTGGTTTGGGGGTGAGATAGGGTTTCTTCGATTTTTATGATTTAATGTGTCTGCAAAAACATTGAGCCACAAGGTAAAAATATATTGACTGCCCCTTATGGGAAACTGGACTTCCCTTAGGATTAGGGGGCTAGTCATTTTAGTGTCTGTACTCAGTTTCATTGCTTTTAAGTTTTCATTTGCTCCTCTTGCTGTTTCTTAGCACATCTCTCTAAATACATCGTGGGTGGGCCGTCACTGGTATAGTGTGCCTACAGTAAAATGTCTACCTGCCAACCAAAATAATTTAATTGAAGCTCTACAAGGAAAAGACAAATAATAAATTTTCATAGCTCTTATTTTTAAATACCCCACTTGTTTTTAAATACCCCTAACCAGGGCATGTTCTGAAAGTGGGGTATTAAAAAATAAGAATTAAATTACAAAAAAATAAGATGTAATATAAATTTTAAAAATATAAATATTGAGGGGCGCCTGGATGGCTCAGTCATTAAGTGTCTGCCTTTGGCTCAGGTCATGATTCCAGGGTCCTAGGATCGAGCCCCGCATCAGGCTCCCTGCTCAGTGGGAGGCCTGCTTCTCCCTCTCCCACTCCCCCTGCTTGTGTCCCCACTCTCACTGTCTCTGTCAAATAAATAAATAAAATCTTTTAAAAAAATAACAAAATAAATATTTATAATATGAATTTTAAATTATAAAAATATATAAAAGATGTAAATTATAATATCAATTATAAAAAGACATTATGTATCTTATATATGTTATATATAATATATTACATATACCTCATATATGATATGTATACAGAGACGCACACAGTGGGCTTGTACGGTCATCCTCAATTCCTGTAGCTATATCCAAAATACTGTACAATCAGACCCCATGGTCATGGCAGAAAGCTAGGGGATAGTTCTGAATGTATCTATTTAAAAAGCCGCATTTGATTTAGATTTAGTTTAGTGTACTTACTAAGACAGGAAAGAGGACTGTGAACATTTTGGAAAATTTTGAAATGAGGATTTGGAAATGACTGCATATGTATTTACCAGAAATTCTGAGTAATCAGCACACCCCGTTTCCAGAACTTTCTGTAAGATTTGTCAGAAGAGACCATCAAGCACTGGATAAGAATGTGAAATTGTGGAATCAGGTTGGCCAGGTTCATATCGTGATCCCAACGGGGACGCCTTGACCCGGGGAATTGGCCTCTCTCACCTGATTCCTCTTCATTAAAGTGGGTGTTGAGATGGCCCCCACCTCTCCTGGCGGTTGTGGAGATTAGATAAGACGGAACGTGCAGAGCCCTCTGCCCGGGCCCTGACCCGTAGTACAGGTCACGCGAGCTGCCATTGCCCTCTCCCCTGGCATCTTCATCACCTCCATAGGGATCAGCCTCTCCCTGTCAGCTGGCTCCTTACTGCAAAGGGGCTTGAGTTTGAGGAACTGAAATCGTGGGGTCTTGTGATTCGATGTTTCCAGGAAGTTAGGCTAGGATAACAAAGTGAGCTCTTGAGTTTTGTATTAGAACTTCCGGAAATAATGACCCTTTATGCTTTAGTTTGGTTATCAATAAAATGAGATTAATGCCACTGTGTTGGCGCTGGAGAATGTGACGCCTGGTCTCACAACCCCAGCTTACTGGTGCTGCTAGCTGGTCCAAGATGAGGGAGGTTTGGGCTCGTGGGACACCACTTTCCTGTTAGCTCTCAAGCCCGGAAGCAGCAACCCCGAGAGAGTGAGGAGGCCGCACAGAGGTCAGACTCCTGTCATGCCTCCCTGTTCAGATGACTTCCTCATGTCTGGAGACCTTGAAAACTGATCTTGAAATCCAGGGCTTGGTCTCTTCTGTGGTTTTTTTTTAAGAAATTAAAATAGAATCTCTCAAGGGCAGAAGTCTCCTCTCTCCCTTCTCCTCGCGCCTGCAAGCCTTGCTCTTCCTGAAGGTGACAAGTAAATGTGGGCTCAGTCAGTGTGTACACGTGTGGGGTATCTGCAGGGCCTGCTGGGGGTCCACAGAGCAAGTGCTGCATTGAAGAGGGCACGGAAGAGCTTCTGTTGTCATGAGGAGAGTGTCCCCTTCCTGGGGAGCAGCTCCGTTGAGTCCAAGAACTGAGGTCCAACCCCAGCCCTACCACTTATTCATGTAATGACCCCAGGCAAGTTTAACTAGTCTCTCTGGGCCTCACTATCATTATCTGTAAAATGGCGGTAATGATAATACCTACATTGTAGAGCCGTGCTGGGGTTTGGTGCAAAGCATTTGAAAGAGTACCCGGTGCATAATCAGGGCTCCGTGACAGTTTACCACTGGAGTTAGCTTTGCCTTTTACCTTGACCGAGGAACTACTTGGGCCACAAACTTCCCTAATATTTCTGGAAAATGAATAAAACTTTCAGATGTTCTTCAAATACAAGCTGTAGAAAAAGAAATAGAAGCAGAGGTTTCATAGTGCGGTAACCCCCGGGTCTGGAGTATGTAGAGTCTGTCAGACTCGGGACAGGTAGAGGTGGGCTGGGGAGACTTAAGAAGAGGGCTGTGTGCCAAAGTCCCGGGAACTAGGGGAGGTCTGCCTGAGATGCTGTGATCCTGAGACTCGGACATGCTCTGGAGTGCTCCAGAACATGGCAAAACAGAATGGGTTTTGTCTTACTTCAGTTAAGAAGCTCATGGTATTTTCAGGAAGAGGGGATTAGAGATCTGGGGTAACCTAGGAAGTAAAATTTTTAAATTGGGCAGGTGCTGAAAGAGGCATTCCCAAGCTCGAGAGGGCTACGTCCTTGCTTTCTCTCACAAACTGCCCCTTCTCTTTGGGGCAAGGTGAGTGTGAGGTGTTCCTGCTGGCTCTTGACTTTGTTGATGCAATAGGAAAGGTAAGGCAGGAAGGAAGGAGGGAAGGGAGGAAGGCAGGGAGTCTTTTTTTTTTTTGTATTCAGCTTAGACCGGTTCTGCTTTTACCTCTGCTTGGTGAATTTGGATCCTGTGGGTGTGTGAGTGTGTGTGTGTGTGTGTGTGGGGGGGGTGTTTTCCTTTCCTACCCTCTCCCCAACATCAATTTAAATTTTATCATTTGTGAAAGTGGTTGTAAACTAAAACAAAATGACCAAATATCACACATCCAGATTTATGCTAATGAAGTGATTGTTCAGAGATAATCTCACCCCTTTTTTTCCAGTGAAATTATTGCTTTGTGAGCCTTAGGGGTTTGGTTCCACTGAAACACAGCAGGACCCTGACATACTTTTGGAGAGAATGAAGATGAACCCCTGCAGAACAGAATGTCCTTAAAATCGGTAGGTAGGGTCATGGTCTTCATGTGTCTTAGAGAAAGTTCTACAAATTGCCTGCTCTGTGGGTGCAGAGACCTAAATACTCCACAGTGCCAGCTAACTCGTGGTACTTAATTCATATTTGTGGATTGTTAGATGTGCAATTAATTAAAAAAACACTCTTTGCTAGATGGTTCCACAGAAACTTGCTAGGATTCCCTGGTGCATTTTACAAATGAAATTAGGCTTTGTGGGAACTGTAAAATTATATATGTATGTATATTTCTTTAAATCTCAAATGCAAGAATATTTCTGAATCCAGTTTTGTTTCCTGTCTTTATTTTATGCTTTCGTCCTTTCTCTATAGCAGGGGCTATTTATTTGTAAATATACTCCAGGACTCGTTTAGGAATCAGACAATTTCGTTGACTCTGTGGTCAGAAAATGCATTGAGTTGGTTTCTAGGTTCTAGATAATGAACAACGTCAGAAAGATAAAAGGAATTTCTGCAAACATGTTGCCATCTTTTATTCTTAGCCTTATTAACATCTACTTAATAGTATTATTTAATATGAATCCCCTTTCACATGGACCATGTGCCATACGACCCCTATCCTTGGGTGTTTTTGGGATGTGGGTGTATGATATTGCTGGTGTGGGGAGAATGGTTCTAGCCTCAGAACAGCGACACACGCCTGGGATAGAGTGCGGAATGCAGTGGAATTGGCTTTGCAAATAAAATGCTAGAATTCGTTCACAGATACAACTTCTGCATCTTCAGACAGCTTTCTGTTGAAGGGAAAGAGGGTTCAGTTATAATTGCTTGAGTCAGGGTATGAAGGGCTGTGAGGAAGAACGGTGTCTTTGTCCAAGGCCCAACAGAAATACCACAACTTCAAAAGACTGTCCTGCCTCAGGAGCAGCCTGAGGGGTGACCTGCCCTGGGGGTCACGTGACTGCCCCCAGGAAGGGGTTCCCTCCCACAGAGTCCCTGAGGTGTTAACCCCACTGCCTTCAGGGCAGGGGCTTGGGTGTTTGGCAGGCTTCGGGAAGGGGGAATTCTGCCTGGAAACCTAAGTTAGGGCAGACTCTTGAGTGAATTATATTATTAACCGAAAAAGAAACAAAAGAAGCTTTAAGAGCTAGCGCTGTGTGTGCACTTGGCTCATTAGGACCAAATTAACTTCTCAAAGTTAATGAGAGGTGCATACAACCTTCCCACTTTGCAGATAAGGAAAGCAAAGCTGGGGTGAGGGTGTTTAGTGCCTTGGGAGGATGGAGCAGAGGCTCTGGCCCCAGGCGGCAGAGTCTTAGACCTGCAGAATTTTCCAGGCTCCACAGCACCATCTTATAATGACATTGTTCTCATCAGAGTCGGTTAAGAAGTAGGAAAGAACATATTTTCAAACATTTTTATCCAAAATGAATCCATTTTATCAGGTTTGGTGCCTTGCTATGAGAAAATGTGGCTGGCCGGAGGAGGGTAGTTTTCAAGGGCTGAATTTCAGCCTGACATTCGGGTGTGACCAGGTAATACAGAGATGATGCTGGGAGATCACATTTTAAAGGGCAGAGAGTCCTGGGTGGCGATTTAGGAGACCTGGGTTTGGTAGTGTTAGCAGTAGTAAGAACAGTAACATTTGCTCAGCATTAGATATGTGCTGGACACTGTTCTAAGAACTTCACAAGGATTGATTTATTTAGTTCTCACAAAAACTCCTGAAGTAGAATCTATTGTTATCCTTATTTTATAGACAAGGAAACTGAGGCACAGCGGTTAAGTCATTTGCTCGGAGTTCTACAGCTACCAAGCAGCAGAGCTGGGGCTTGAGCTCAGTCTGACCACAGAGCCTACCTCTGCTCTGTTACTCAGCTCCCCTCGTCCGGGCTCCACACTGTGACCCCTGAAACATTGCTTCATCAAGGGATATCTGTCATAGACTCAACATTTCAACAATATTTTGGAGAGCTGCCAGAGGTGGCCGTTTAAAAATTTTGACAACTACCATTTACTCTTATTATAATTTCAAAAAAGAAAGGAGAATATTAATACCCCCCCCAACAAAGGAAGAAGGACACAATTTCAGATTGAAGAACAATCCTTTCTGAGAAAGGAAAGTTGTCTACTTTAATACCTAGTCGTTCACTTGGCAGGTGTACCTTGAGTCCCTACGGCGGTTAGGGACGGGTTTACAAAATAGACATGGGTCCCGCTTATAGTGGAACTGGCATTCCAGCAGGGGAGATGGTAATTTAAAAAAATAAACAGAAAAATTGTATAATTACAAATTTGTTACGTGTTCCGACGGCAATAAGCACAGCTCAGGGATAGAGAATAAAAATGGGAGGGAGCAGGTGTGTTGCTAAGGGAGGCTTCACTCAGGAAGTGAAAAGACAGCATGTGTGCTTGGGGGAGATCAGAGGGACCAGCACCTGTGGGGTCAGTACAGGACTGGGAAGGGCGGGGGCAGGAGGAAGGCAGAGGGGGCCATGTGGCTGCCAGAGCTAGCTCAGGGCCCAAGAGGAGGCTACAAAGAGCAGCCTGGGTCTGGTGCCCTCTCAAGAGCCAGGTTAGGAGCTTTGATTTTTCTTTTTTAGAGTTTTTATTTAAATTCCAGTTTATGTACAAGTGTAATCTTAATTTTAGGCATATAATGCAGTGATTCAACACTTGGGAAAACTGGACAGCAATGTTCAAAACAATGAAATTGGACCGCTCCATACACAGAAATAAATTCAAAATGGATTAAAGACCTAAATGTGAGCCCTGAAACCCTAAAAATCCTAGAAGAGAACACAGGCAGTAACTTCTTTGACAGTGACTGTAGCAACTTCTTTCTAGATGTGTCTCCTGAGGCAAGGGAAACAAAAGCAGAAATAAACTCTCGGGACTTCATCAAAATGAAAAGCCTCTGCACAGCGAAAGAAACAGTCAACAAAACTAAAAAGGCAACCTACAGAATGGGAGAAGATACTTGCAAATGACATATCCGATAAGGGGTTAGTATCCAGAATATATAAAGAACTTAAAAAACTCAACACCCTTGAACACCTTAAAAAACTAAACATCCCGATGAGGATGGGGCCAGAAGGAAAGCCAGGGCCGGGTCAGGATGCTTTTGCCACTGTCCAGGCCGGAGAGGCTGAGGGAGGGATGCGGGGGGACAGGGACGTGGAGCTGCGGTGGTAGCAGGAGTCAGGGCTTACCCCCCAGTCAGGGTCAGAACAGGAGACAACAGTGTCATATTAGGACAATTCAGGAGGGACCATTTACACAGGCAGGGGTGGTGCTGTTGCCGGAGGCCTGAAGGGCTGAGGAGAGGGGGACATTACTGAAACCCTGGAAGGGGGCAGGAACCTTCAGGGAGGGTCAAGCCAGGCTGGTATTCTGGCTCTCTCTCTCCCCTGCAGGCAGGGAGCTGGGCCATGAATTCACTGACCTCACCACCTCCCTCTTTGCTCTTGTGTCCCGGGCCTGCTGCCCTGTTGGCTGGGAACCAGCACACAGGGTGCCCATTGTTGGGGTCCTTCCAGGGTCAGCCCCTACACAGAGAGCAGAGCAGAGAGGGTTGGGGGCAGATGTGGTGGGAAACAGGGCACAATCGGCTGCACCAAGACAACCCCCAGATCCGGGTGTGAGCAGCTGGGCGGAGGTGGAAAGGCCGGGAGAGGAATGGCGGGGGAGCAGGGCGGGGGGGGGTGTCGGGAGTTTCCTGTCCCCACGGACCTACATTTGGGAACCATGGACTGAATCCCTCAGGGCTCGGAGTTTTCATCTGTAAAATCAGCAGTCAGACGGGATGGCCTCTGCAATTCCTTGCAGCTGTCTTCCTAGGGGATCCCCTGAGGGCGTCTCTGAGTCTTCTAGAATCCTGTCCTCCTCGCTGCTGCCCGCATGCCGAGACAGAGATGTCACGGTGGGCGTCGATGGGGGTCCGGCCTGGCCCTCTGAAGGAGCAGGAGAGCCTTCGGCTGCCACCCTGTCTCAGCTGTGCATTGCTGTGTGTGCGGTCAGTCGTGGCCCTGGGAGACAGAGGCCCTGGCTGGCAGGTACACCCCGCCAGGAAGAGGAGCGCTCTTCTTTTTACAGATGGATGTTCTAGCTGGCCAAGCCCAACACTGGCAGAATCCTCTCAGTGAAGGGGAATCAGTGGGCAATTTTCAGGCCTTTATTCGGCCCTCCAGACGAACATCCCAAGTGAAATCCCAGCAAGGAAATGTGTTCCCTCTTCCCTGTCTTGGTTCCCCTTAAAAAACCCATTGAGTAAGAATAAAAAATGCAAATAGGCTTCTGTGATCTGCTCATATCTGTGATAAGGGAAATTTAAGGCATATGAAGTATATTCCTGATTGCTTTTTAAGGCAAGAAAGGACGGTTTCAGTGAAGCCAAGGAAAGTCTGCCATACCCCGAGTCATCATGAGCTCAGGCCAGCGGCCCTGGGGTCATACCATGACCGCCGTCCGGGGCGGGTGTAGAGGTGCAGGTGTAGGGGGCAGGGAGGAGGGGAAGGAGGCTCCTGATCCCACAGTAAGGCCTGTCATAGGCTTGGGGCCAGAAGCTCTGGGAAGCTTCCCCATCTTCCAAGGATTCCTCGTTTTCCCCTGGACCTTACAGTTTGATCTCTCATCGCTCCGCGCCCGACTCCCAAACTTCTGTTTAGGCTTCAAAGTCCTGAGGTTCCCTGCCTTTGAGAAGTCACAGCCCCCTACTCCTCTTTGTCCTCCTCTCCTCCCTTCTTCCTTTCCGAGGGTGATGGGGAGTTCTGGAAAGATTTCAAGAGGAGCTTATTGCCTTTCAGAAGACGAGATAAGGCCCATGTGAAAAATATGTCCCTGTGAATACAGAAACTCGAAATTTATGAAATTTTAATTTGGTGTCTTGGGAAGTTGCCTTGTATAAAAGAATGAACGCCCCTGAAATAATGTAGGTATGGGGTTGTAAACATGCCGGTTTTTGTCGTTCTGATTATATTTTTGTAACACGACATCCCATGAGACGTTTCTTGGCCTGGCTGAGGAGAGGATGTTAGGACCCCCCCATGTTCCGAAGAGAGGGGCTGGGTTCTGGGCAGGGCTGGCTAAACGCATGGCCCGCCCTTGTTCTCAGGCAGAGGGCTGTGCTGGAGTCTCTGCCAAGACCTTGGCTTGGCTCCTCTCAAGGGGGAGAGAGGGAGATGACCCCTCCATAGGCCTTACGCCAAGTGAGGGGCTCCGTGGCCTAATGCTGCCGCAAAGGTGGAGACTGGTAACCAAAGTTCCTAGGCAGCTGGGTACGTGTCTCCTGGATCTGATGGCCCCTCCAAGTTCAGACTCTCCTGGAGAAGTCTCCCGGTGACAGGCCTGTCAGGACGGTCCCTGAAGACAGAGCAAGCAGAGGACCACTGGGGGGGAGGGGCGGACATGGCCTCTGAGGTGGGGCCAAGGTGACCTTTTTCTGGGGCAAAGTGGGCACAGGGGAGGTGGCCAGCTGGAGCTGTCCTGACAGGACCCTGGGCCGGAGAGTACCTGCCGGCTCCTTCAGCAAAGCAGCCCCAACATGTTTCTGGATGCACTTGCCTCCTTCCCGACTCTGGTTTCCTCTCTTATTTAAAAAAAATCTCTCTGCTAAGCACTTCAAGAGTGAGTCTCTTGGTGATTTCTATTACTCAGGATAAGTTTGGCATTTTTTTTTTTTTTAAGTTTGGCATTTTCTTATAAGGTTAAACATATATGCACATGACCTAGTAAATTTACTCCTACATATTTACCAAGAGAAATGAACATTTATGTTGGCAAAAAGACTGGTACATGGATATTCCTAACAGCTTTATTCATAACGGTCCCAAACTGGAATTAACACAAACCCAAATATCCATCGACTAGGGAATGGATCAACAACTTGCAGTCCACTTGTATTCTGGAGTGCAACTCAGTAATAAAAAGGAACACACTGCTGATACAGACAGTGGTGGGTGTGAGTTCTCTAAGTATTACGCTGAAGCCAGTTATAAAAGAGTGTATATTGTATGCTTATACGAAATCCTAGAATAGTCAAAACTAATCTATTGTCCTGTGATGGGGTTGGGGGAGGTAGGACCAGGGGTTTACCAGGAAGGAGTTTCAGGGAACGTTCTGATATTATGGAAATTTCTATGTCTTGATTAGGGGGTAATGGTTACCTGGGTATAGACATTTGTCAAAAAACATCCAACTGTTCATCTGAAATGTGTGCATGTTAATATATATAAGTGATACCTCAGTAAAGCTGATTTTTATGAAAGAACCTAGTAAAAGTAACATAAAAGTTTTCTTTAAAAAGTTAGTATTGAGGGAGTTGCTTGTTGACAGTCTGATCTCATCGATGGGCCAGAGTTTTTGCCTTATTAGCAGTTGAAAATTTTGAGCTTCTTGAAGTAGTCCCCTTGTCTGTTACCGAGAGTTCTTCCTGGTGACTCATTGAAGGCTTTCTGTGAAACTGTTGATAAGACCATGATTTTATTGATTTCATTGTCAAATACAGCACAGATTCTGGAACAGTGTTTCACAGAGATAGTGAAATCATCCTGCCCTCTGGTCGTTTCAGTGGATCAGCCTGACGCTGGCCTCCGTGGAAGTGTATTCATTCATTCAAAAGTGGATTCTGCGTCCACTTAATGTGAGAAGGTCTCAGAGTTAATTGTGACAGTTAATTTCTGTGTCATCAAGCGGCCCGTCCTCACTTTTGCAATCTGTTCTCCTGGGGCTTGGTACATAGACCGGACAGTAAGATGTATGGGCTTTGGAACGTACACCGTTTACTCAGCCTTAAATAGTATTTGTTAGAGAGTCATCCGGTGAGCATTTTCTAAGCTTTAAATGCATGCTTGTCCCAGTACCGGGTGCTGTGGGATGTATGAAATCAGATCTTAGACTCCAGTCCTAGGGAAGCCTCGAGGGGTCATTCGGTCCAGCTCTTCATTTCAAATGGGCGAGGTAACTGTCCCTCCCTCGTGGGTAAAACATCCCTGTCCCTCCTTCACCCCCAATGCGTATGTTGGTACCCTGCCCTCCAGTGTGGCTGTATGTAGAGATCGGGCCTTAAAAGACTTAACTAAAGTCAAATGAGGTCACAGAAGTGGAGCCCTCGTCCCAGAGGGTTGGTGTCCTCGTGAGAAAGGGAAGCAACAAGAGGGGTGCATGCTCAGAAGAAAGGCCGTGTGAGGACAGACACCGTGAGAGGTGGCCTTCTGCAAGCCGAGAAGAGAGGTCTCAGGAGAAACCACACCTGCCTGCACCTTGATTCCAGACTGCCCACCCCCAGAACTGGGAGAAAATCAGTGTGTGTTGTTGAAGCTGCCCGGTCTGTGGCGATGGCGCGCTTGTATAGCGCCCGAGGCTGGACATCTGACATGGACGAACCATCTACCTGCCCCTGAGTAATAGGAAACCTTGGAGATTCGATCTGAGTGGTTTGTGAACTTAGTGAAAGCATATCTAACTCCTTGGTTTTGGCCTATGTTTGTTCTCCTTCTTCCGGAAAATAGAAATAACCATATTTGGTGAGGTCCTTAGCATCTGCAAGGCCTTGTTCTGAGTAGTTCATATGTACTAACTCATTTAATTATTAATGAGATCATCTGAAGTTAATGTTCTATTTTTTAAGTTTTTATTTAAATTCCACTTAGTTACACACAGTGTAACATTAGTTTCAGGTGTACAGTATAGTGATTCAACACTTCCATACAACACCCAGGGCCCATCACAATCCCCATCGCCTATTTCACCCCTCCCCCTACCTCCCGTAGTTAATATTCTTATATTCCCAGTTTGCAGATTTGAAGACTGGAGGGCAGAGAGGTTAAGTAGCACAGCTAGTCCTGACTCTTGGTGGGGTCAAGACCCTAACCCAGGCAGTCTGTCTTCATCCACCTTGCTCTTAACCAATACTCTCTACCACCTCCGCCGACCCCAGGATAACACCCACAGGCCCGTCCTCTAATCTACACCATAGAGCCGCCCCTGGGGAAAGGAACTTTCAGCCTTTGCTTGACATCTTACTGTTTTCCTTTTTTAATAAATTTATAAATGACCTAATAAGTCTCCTTTATTAAATTTAGAAGCCCTGTTGATTGTGACATTAGTTATAGCTGTGTGAGGTAGACAGCAGGGTACATTTTGGAATTTTGGAATACGAGTGGAGGTTTTGAATGCTTTGACTGATGTTTGTACCTTCGTTCAGCAGATATTTACAGAATACCTACTGTTTTCCAGGGACTGTGTCAGGTGCTGGGGATGAAATAACAAATGAATCAGATATGATTTTTGTCTTTCTGGAATTCATGAGGGAGATGGAAAGTAACTCAGAGTGTTGTACATGTAAATATTTAGTTAAAAAGTGAAAATAGATAGTAATAAGGAGACTTTGACCCATTGTGGGAGCTCACTAATCATTGTTGAATGAATGAGTTAAGGAAAGAAGGGAGGGAGGGAGGAAGGAAGGAAGGAAGGAAGGAAGGAAGGAAGGAAGGAAGGAAGGAAGGAAGGAAGCCCCGCCCAACCATTCTTTGAAGAAGGGACGTTTTGGCTGAGGTCTGAGGCGAGAGCGGGGTGGGCCAGGTGAGGGCGGCAGGATGGCCAGTGATCCTCAGGACTGTGGCACCGCCTTCTCAGAGCAGCAGGGGCCCTGAGTTCGGGCCGTCAGTGACCTCATGTCCTTGACTCAGGACTCACATCCTGAGAGCAGCTTTTACCTCTTGCAGCCACACACATTCAAGTTCTGTTTCTTTTCAAATCTGTTTAGACATTGTTTGCGCTGTCTCCTCATTGTTTGTCCTCTAAATGTGTCACCTAAAATGTTTGTTCCTTAATAATTTACATTTTTGTAATGTCTGAGGTCTATTTTTTTTTCTCCAGGAGGACCACATTTTCAACTTCATGATGAAAGCTAATGGAGAAAGCACTTTGATTGTACAAAAATTTACTTTATAGATGGGATTACTGAATACATGTGTTCCATAAAGAAAATTACTTGTGTATAGAAAGGCTGATCCCTTCTGTGGAAGCTTTCGGGTTGAACATGGCTCTTGCGCTTTGGCATTGGATCTCAGAGGTGCCTATGTCGGGTTCTGCTGTTTGCTTGGGGGTGCTGGTGTGGGGGCTCCCTGGTACACCCTACTTTGAGAGTTGAGTGTGGTGTCTGTCCATCTGTTGGTGAAAGGGAAGCAGTCCTCTTCCATTTGCATATCTAGAGACAATTAGCAACCAGGGCAGCTGAATTCTTTTAGCTTTTTGATCCCTTCTTGTGACCATCAGATTTCTCAGTGTTAAGATGTGACCCCCCCCCCCACAATGTGGTGTCATGTACTGAAGCCAGAAGCCCTGTTCCACAGTCTTCAACAAGCAGGTTGATGGAGAGCCAACACTTGCTTTTATGCTACTGACATAAGCAGTGTGGAGTGTGTGGAACGTAAACACACGGGAGGCTGGACGCCAGGAAAGATGTACATGGTTGGTTGGAGCCCCAGCTTTGCTGCAGAACATCCCTCTGACCCTCAAGCAAGTCATCTGATGTTCTGAATTTTACTTTCCCCGCTTACAAAAGGGGAGATATTGGTGTTTATTGAGTCATTATGCTGAGAGCTGTATGGTTTTTTTTTTTTATTCGTATCAGCCTTTCATCAACCTTATAAGTACTTGTATCACCATTTAACAGACGAGGAAGCTGAGGTATAGAGCACTTGGTACCGCACCCCAGAATCAGTCTACTTGTCAAGGCTGTGCTAGGATTTGAAGCCCAGACCTGCTGCCAAAGACCATGCTTTCCCTTTCCTCCCTCTGTTCCTTCAGGGTGGTGTGGTGAGCACCAAAGAGCCAGGAGCAGGACTGTTCCAAACCTTAGAGCAATCACTTGCTGTTTTTTCCCATAGATAATTGGTTAGCTTGGCTGAAGTCTGAGGCTGCTTTAGGATTGAATATAAACAATTTGAAACTGTTGGCTCCAGGGGTATTATCTGTTTTCATTGTTTGTTATCCATCTGGCCACCCGAGGGGGCTTAAGAGCAAGATGTTTATTTGCATAAAGGTATCCCAGCAAATGGATACCCTGTCCCCGTCATGCTGCCATCTCTCGCCCATCCCTGTGCATTCTAGATATTTGTGCATTTGCAGGGCACTTACTCTGTGCTTAACATTGAAGCAGTCGAACCTCTATCTGATGGAGCTTATATTCTAGTGAGAAAAACAAAAACCAGGACCAAAAGAAAATAAACCATGAAAACGTACGTAAACCATTGGTGATCGGGGCTAAGAAGACAGAGCTAGGTAAGGAAGGACGCCAATGCGGTTGGAGTTAGCCTCAGCCAGGACAGAGAGGTGGGAGGTGAGGCCCTGCAGGTAGCCAGTGCAGACCCAGGAGGATTTAGTGGGCCAGTGGGAGGATCTTGATGCTAGATTTGTTTTACTGTTTAGAGACATTGGCTTTTACTTGATGTGAGCTGGGAAGCCTCTGGGGCCTTTGAGCACGGGAGAGGGAGGAGGGCAGAGATGGAGGCAGGGGGCCTTGAGGAGAGGCTGTGACAGTTGTCCACAGAGAAGTATGGCCTGGGGGACAGCAGTGGAGGGGTGGGAAGTGCCTGGGTCCTGGGTGTGCTTCGAGATGGAACTGATGGGGTGTGCCATGCCCTTGGTCTGCCTGCCCTATACCGCACAGGTGACAGAGTAGGAAGAACCCCAGTCAGGCCATTCACCAATTGGTGCCCCCGTGGCAGGGAGATGGCTGGGTTTGGCTGCATGAGTACGGTCCGATGAGACCTCACGGTGCAGGATGGGGCCATCTGGACCTCGGGCATCCCAGGTTAAGCACAAGGAAGACAGAATGGCTCCCCATGTGCACAACATGTTGAATGAAATGAAATGCATGGTGTAGACAGGCCATCTTGGGGCCTGAGCTGGGGCCTGTCTTGGGCCAAGTGCAGCTGGAGCATGTCAGGGGCAGTCCATGGGCCTGTGGGAGAGTCAGGGCAGGGAGGGAAGGTGGCAAGGGGCTACTTGGTGGGGGCCAATAAAAAATGTTGCAGTTTCTTTCTTTATGCCAGGGGTCTGAAACTGCGGCCTGCCTGGGAACCAGATCTCCCTACTACCTGCTTTTGTCTAGGCCCTCAAGTTAAGAATGGTTCTTATGTTTCCAAATATGTTTGTCAAAAAAAAAAGTCAAAGAAAAATAGAATATATAACAGAGGCATATGTGACAGATATTTCCTATCTGGTCCTTTATAGAGAAAGCTCGCCATAGGCAGAGGATGGCTTAGAGAAACTGGGACCAAGTCAAGGCCACCCCACCCACCCCACTTCGTGCCACCCTCTGGAAGATGGTGCTCCGGTGGGCCCCTGGTCCTGGAAGGCCTGGTGCAGGACAGCATGCTCTCTGCAGTCCCTGCCGAGCACCCCTTTCTAGGAGGGAAGGTCCTCCACGGCCAGTTAAAGTCTGAATGATCAGAAAGGCCTGCCCTGGCTCCCCATGATGGTGGTGGTGAGGATCCTGAGGGATGACAGAGACATAGATTTTATGAACTTTAAAGATGATGTCTGAAATACTCCGAGGTTGCTCTCTCTGTTATGGGTACCCTGGCATTGAGCACCCTTGAGATAGAGCCTGGGTTTAAGGCAGGATGTGTATGGTGAGTTGGGACATTTAGAGCCTTGTCTGGCTCTTCGGGTGACCTGTAAATGGCTGTTAGCCTCTCAGGGACGGTGTTCTGATGCTGCTGACCATAGGGGGTGGTGTGTTGGGGGAAGGGACCAGCCTCATGTCCTCTGAATGCCTGATGGGCCAGCTGTGCTCCTTGGAAAAACACCCAGTATGCCAGAGATCAGCCAAGGTCAGGGAGAAACTGATTCAAGACAAGACTGATTTGGAGAAGGGCAGGGAGCCAGGGAGGTGGGAAAAAAGGAAGAGGTAGCGGGGAGGGGTCACCTTGTCGAACATATATGACCTTCTGTGCCAGGCGAACCAGGCCGGTTCTGGGTCCAGACCCGGTAAATCCCACAGGGAATGGCCAAGTTCACTGTGGATCCTTGGCAAATAGCCTGCCACGGAGAGCAGGCCGAGCTACATACAGAGGCCAGGAGGCTGGCCGTGCAGTGGCCAGCCTGGGGTTGCCTCTGAGCTGCAGGTCAGCCCGGCCTCTCTGGCTTCCAGCTCTGGCTGAAGGAGAGAGGGCCTAGGCGTCTACTTTTGCTGACGTGGTGGCACCGCTGGTTTCCACTACGTCCCCATCCCTGGGGCTAAGTGAAATACCCGGCTCTGGGAGCAATGGCCTGGACAGAGGGGTTGGGGCCCGGCCCCCGCTCTACAGACATGTCCATCCCCCCCTCTCAGCCCACAGACTGAAGGCATCTGCCCCCATACTTTGAGAACTGCCTGTGTCAAGGGGACTGAAGGTTCCTAGAATGTTGGCCTGGATCTGCCTCCAGTGGTGAACTTCACCTTGGCTGGGTAGTTACCCATTTCTGTCTGTTCCCGGGCAGCAGGGCTGGGACACCAGCTGTGGTCACAGAGGGGAAGAAAGGCACAGAGGGGCTCAGATTTTGACATTCCTTTCTGTCGTAAAAAGCCTTGTTCGTTGACTTGTCAACTTTGGGCCTGTTTGTGAACTCAAAGCTCCGTGTGATGTTTTTCGGTTTTTAGCTTGTTTTCCATTTTGTTTTGTTTTCCCCAGTCCTGAACTACCGGTAAGAGACAAGTGGTGTTAACCTGGGTGCTGTAGCCATAGTTGAAACTGCTGCCATCAGTCCTCCTTCTTCCTTCCTTAGCTGTTAAGTTTTAATTTTTGTGACTTTTTCTTTCAGCACATGTAAGGGTCCTACAAATTAATTAAACCTGATTTTACTCCTAACTAATAATTTATAAACTGAATTCAAGTCTAAAGTTCCTGGTCACGTCTTACTTGGCCGTAAGATAATTCCTCTCTCTCCAGAGTATGATGCAGACAATTTCCCCAGGTCATTTCTAACGCAGAGCTGCCCTTCTTTAACGACAGTTGGAAGAGACGACAAGGCTGAGACCAGAACCCATCCCTGTGGTTAGGGATGTGGCAACTCTTGGAGCATCCTCTGAGGTCAGGGGCCAGATGGTGGGTGCCGCTTGTGCCTCTGTGAGCCTCAGGATTTGGGATCCCAGCCCTAGCTCCCCCTCTCACCACTGCCTAAGGGCTTATAGGCAGAGGGCTGCACAGAGGTCTGGCTCACTGGTGGTGCCCCTTGGCAGTGCCAGGTCTCCTGTCTATGCCTGTCATTCCTACCCCCCTGCCTCTAATCTGTGTTTCGCTCCAGATGCTGTTCAGGCTCCAAATAAAAGCTGGCATCAAGGAGGATATAAGCAAGGGCTTTAAATTTCCTGCATACCAAGGAGAAAGTGGATTTAAAAAAAAATAGACCCAAGTATCAAAATCGAAAAGATGCCCGAGTTAACCCCCAGTGGGGTCAAGTCCAATGATGGGAAAGTTTGTACACCTTATGACAAGTCCCTTCACTTTCGCAACTGAACGGCCCCAGCCTCCAAAACTGTCAGGAAACACAGTGCTCTCATTAATCGCTGCAAGACTTCTCTGGAAACCCAGATTAAGTAGCTCTGTGAAGGGAATCTGCTTATCAAAATACTGATGAATAGGCTGGGTCAAGGGTGAGAGTCAGAGGCAGCCAGTGCTGAAGCATAAACCCCGTGGATTAGAGCGAGTCGCTCAATCTTTCTGCCTATTTTAGCTGCTAAAGCAATTTGCAATCTGGATCTGATGCTCCTTTGATAGTCCTCCTTACCCAGAGTTTTTCCCTGGGCCAGCCACCTCTCAGCTGTGTCACTGGGTAGCTGCCATCAAGACATCTTCTGTGAATTCCTTTCCATCCTGGTAGCTGCAGTCACTCTATTCGGTATATCCAGAGGTCCTCCCCATGTTCCAGAGCTCCTCCGAGAGGAGAGGCAGGTGAGCCAGACCATTCACCAGAGACGCTTCGGTGCCTGTTTAGGGTAGATCCTTCTGTCACCCATCAGAGACCTGTTTGGGGAAGAAGCAGGCATGTTTCCATGTGAGGGGACCAGCCTAAAGATAGCCATGGGCCACTTCATTGTTCTTTTGGGGATGGGGGGGCTTTAGAAATGGTGAAAAGTTCCACCACTTTTCTGGATCCATAAGAGATGGACTGGGGGTGATGCCTGGCTGGCTTTCATAGCCTCTGAGTGAGTCTTTGCAGCCATCCAGCTCTCTGCACACAGCGTGCCCTCTGTGTGAACCCTTTCTCCCTGCACCCTCCCCTCCGTGAAGGGTCCTGCTCCTGCTTCCTGTCCAGGGCGCCAAAGATGCAAGGAAGGGAAGGGAAGAAAACTGCATGCCCTGATCTTGAGGCCACGGGGGGATCACCAGCAGAAGAGCTTGGAGCACCTGAAGGGCAGGCAGTACTCAAAATAAACAGTTGTTGGCCACTTGGATGTAGAGGATGGCATCTTCACTTCTCTCCCCAGTTTTTTTTTTCCCGGATGGATGATTTTGGGGGGAATTTTTTGCAGATAGCTAATCCCATTCAGAAATTCTTCTTTGCTTCAATCATGGCCCTTGTTCACCTGGATGTACAGCCCATTTCCAGCCCCAGTCAGCTCTTACAATTGTTAAATTTTAGTTTCAACTTGGCAGACAGGGAACCCCGGACTACAAAATGTCCAGTGACACATCCAAGATCCCACAATCAATGCATTGGGAGAGCCAGAATCACTGGAGTCTAATTTATATACAGGGAAATGCACGGATCAGTTTTGACAAATTCATGCACCTGTAGAGCACACATCCCCATCCAGTGAACCAGAATTAGAATCGCGCTCTTGGCCGCAAATGCAAGATTATGGAAAGCACAGAACCTGATGGGATTTCAGCTCCCATGAAGAAGAACTTTGTGTCCCTGCTGTCCCCATTCCCTGAACTGGCACACGGCATTGACCCCTTGCCTTTGCTCTCTTGTCCCATTCCCAGGGCCTGTGTCATTTCTTTGAGGCGGACTTCAGATTTCCACCTGGTGTAGATGGGGTTGTCTAGGAAACCAGAAATAACTGCAGATTCCAGGCTGTGCAATTTGGGTGATCTTTGGCCACTTCTTTAGAGCCACATAATACTGACCTTCTCTGCTTTTCCCCCTACACTCTCCTGCCCTCAGGTTACTGGAAACATCCCTACAGGACCCAGTTTGCTTTCAGCTCCACAGCCAAAGCAGATCTGACCTTCCAGCTTAACTTACAAGCAGGTGGTGGCTGGTAGCTGCAGATGCTGGGTGACATGGGGACGGATGATTCTGTGTCTGGGAATGTGTGTGCCAAGCGGAGGAGGAACGCTTCTGAAATGAAGCTTCTCTTTGACTCATCTTTGTCTTCCAGGAACTGGAGGAGGTGTGCATCTCACACTGTTCACGTCCATTCCACCTTAAGCATTTGCCTTTTTAAAAAAAAAATTTTTTTTGCACTCATTGTTTCCTTCCCTCCCACTGTCATTCAGAGTAACTGCAGCTGCAAGCCTGCACTTGGGGTTACCTCTCTGAAAGGGAACTGCTTATCTGCCGTCTGCGTCTGTAGAGCGAGAACACTTGTGTCTACGTCAGCAAAGCTGGGGAATCATGAGACCCCTTGTCTCTAAGGATCTCTATCTGATTCCCTCGCCTGACTCTGAAAATCCAAGACTCCTGACTTGCCTTCAATGCTCCTTTCACAACTAGCTGCCTGTCTTTGTTGAAATCTGTGGTTCTCTGTCCCGGTGCATCTGTGGGTCGCCCCTTGGACTCCCAGCATTTCTAAAGAGGTAGGAGGCAGGCTCGGAGGGAAGAGGAAATGTGGAGAGTCGAGCAGTAACGTGATGGAGAAAATGCTTGCCAGGCTGTTGGCAGGGGCTGGGGGGGGGGTGGTGGAGGAGGAGGAGCTGATGGGAGGGGATGGGGGACGAGGGAGGGGAAGGGGAAAGAAATGACTCAGTACTTATGCGCTGAGCTGTGAGCATGTGCTTCAGTGGGAGAATCACTAAGTCCTACCGTGCTTCAGCAGAAACAAGGATTAGAAATCTGGGCTTCTCAGTGTCCCTCTTCCTGTTCTCTGTGGCTGATCTCAACCTGGGGTCTGATAAAGGGGTAGGGGAGAATCAAGAGCAGAGAGATGGTAGGGGTGCGCAGAATGTGTACCAACTGGCAGTTTGGACAGACAGCTATTTCAGTGTCACTGGCTAGAACCTCAGCTACGTTTTCATTCCCTTTAGCAGAATTACAAAGGCTCATCTGCAGCCTCCTGTTTCCAGTGGATGCCTGCCTTTTGGTTGTTTGGGCCTTTTCAAGTTCTCGCAGAACTGCCTTTACTGCCCCAATTTGAACGTGTCACTTCTTACCTCCTCAGCTCCAACCTGTTTCTTTATCATTGACAATGCCACCTCCACCTCCCAGCCACCAAGCTGTGGATTGCTGGATCCATCCTTAAGCTCTCTTTCCAAATCCTTCCCCAAGCCCCTTAGATGTTTGCTTCGAGGTATCTTTTGGATGTCTTTCTTTCCTTCCCATGGCCAACACCGTGGTCCTGCCCTGGCCACTGGCAGCTGGGCCATTGTAAAAGCTGCCCAATGTTCTTGTCCACCCCTAGCCTACACGGTGTCACCCACAGAAAGCTCAAGTCTTTAAGATTCTCCTTTAATTATGCTAATCTGCTGTTCACACGTCTCCAACTGCTCCCTACCGCTTATTGGATAAAGCCCAGGCTTCTCTGTGTGGGATACAGACCTCTCTGAAATCTGGCCTCCTTCCTCCCTATTGCATTCCCTTCGTCTCTGTCTCCCTTACACAAACCCCCCTCCGGGGCCAAGAGCCTCCCAGGCTGCTGTCATGGTCTCCCTTCTCCCCCAGATGCCAGCTCTCTTCTTATCCACCTGCCCAACCTTCCCCTCCCCGCCCCCCCACACCCTCCAGCATGGAACACAAGCCCTTTCCCCATCAGGCCGCTGGCCTTCCCCTGACCATGCCGGCTGCCCTCTGGGGCCTCTGGTGGCACTCCCTTCAGGGACCTCTTTTTGACTGCCGAAGTGCCCTACTGCTGCTGCTGCTGGGAATCTCGGCTCCTCGGCCGAATCATAAGCCCTCAGCGTAGAGCCCCGAGGTTTGGCATTTATCCGCCCTGGCTCTTGGCCCAGTGCAGCACGCTCACAGGCCTGCACAAATGCTTTTGGAGGGATTGAGGTGTGCTGCTCAAGCAAGGCACAGAGTGACTTTGTACGCTCAGCTACAGCCTGATCCCCAGACGGAGGATGGAGTAAGAGTCTTATTGGGGGTCATTAGCTAACCAGCCTGTGACCGAGGGCGGCATGCGGAGCTCCCGGCTCCACACAGCACCGAGCTCTCCCCACACCCACTCCCCATCTGAGGGGCGTGCTAAGGGGCCGGCAGTTCAGACGCCCTCCCCTCGTAGTTTGGAGTTTCACTCATGTTGCCAAGAACCAGGGTCCTGGCTTTGCCTCAATCTGACTCCGCCTCCCTCCTGGAGGCTGTCCTTCTTTTTGCTTGATTCTGGCTGCCAATTTTACTGTTCTGCTGCTTCAGGTCTGTGTGCTCAAGGTGTGCCCACAGGGAAATCTGCCAGGTTCTCACCCCACATGTGACTTCTTCCTCAGAGTAGTAATTTAAGCGATGTGAGCGTTCGGTTTCCAACTGCCGTTGTGCCTGTGGGGCCAAACCCAGCAAGAAACTTCAACTGTGACAGCCAAAATGGGGGAGGTTCGGGGGAGGAAAAAAATCCCCTTAGTGAAAATGTAGAAGGTCCTCTGAAAACACTGGAAAACTCTGGCTAAAGGATTCAGGTACATTCAGACCCACTTCTAATTCAAGAACAGCTCTGTAAGAGCAGACAACTAGCAAATCTGTGTCCGGGTGTCTGCTTACTAGGAACACAGTGGCATTCTCCAAGTCCTCACGGGTTTTTGGCCAGCCCAGGAGAAAACTGCAGTGTAAACACTTATGGGGGAGTAGAATAAGGAGGGTGTTCTATGACCAATGATTGTACCAAAGCCAAATGCAAAGCAAGGAAGAAAGTTCTGCAGATATGGCTGAGGTCAACAGGTTGCTGGCCACACCTTGGAAGCCTTTGTGCTACATTGGTCTTGAGTGTGAAGGTGTTTGTTGTAACAGGGTTTGCTCTGTGCCCTCCCCCGCCAAAGGTTTTTCATCTTATCAAGGCGGAGACTTAAGGAATTCTCTACTCTCATCTGCTAGCATCATCTACTAGAGGCATAGCCGTGTCCGTTTGATTTCTCTTTCTGTTGTAAATCAGGCGTCTTCATGCAGAGGCTCATGAGGGATGTTGAGATATCAATTTCATCTTGGGAAAACACGGAGGTCACTGATACTGGTGGGTCCCCAGAGTCCAGCTGTTGATTTGCAGGCCTTCTTATGTTTTCCTCTTCTTTTTTTAAAGATTTATTTATTTATTTGTTAGAGAGAGAGAGAGAGAGCACAAACAGGGGGTGCGGCAGCAATTGGGAGAAGCAGGCTCCCCATTGAGCAAGGAGCCCGATGCGGGGTCGATCCCAGGACCCTGGGATCATGACCTGAGCCAAAGGCAGACGCTTAACTGACTGAGCCACCCAGGCACCCCTAAATAATCCCAGTGTTTGAAAGGACCTCAGAGCTCATGTAGTTCAACTTTCCACAAGGTAAAGAGATGCCCAGTTTCATAATGTGTGACTATCTAGCCCTGTTTGACCCCTCTCAGCAGTGGGGGTTTCACTTTGAGCTATCTATTCTGCTGCCTCTAATTACTAAAATGGACTTCCTTTTTAAAACATGAACATAAGCAGTTCACAAGAGAGGCAATACAAATGAAAAACTATTCAATATCCTTGGTAATTAAAGAAAGGCAAATTAAAACAATGAGATGTTCTTTCCCCTAACAGATTGGTGAAGATTTTCTCAAAGGTTCCTACTCAGATTTGAGGAAATGGGCCAACACTTGTTATGTGTTAAAAGCCTTAAAATCCATATATCCTTTGATTTGGCAATGCCGTTTCTAGTGTTTTCTCTTAAGGAACTGATCCTGTTCGTGTGGCGGGGGTTTCGCTGTAAGGGTACTCTTCATGGTGATGCTTCTAATAAAACCTGAGGAGTAGCCAAGTGTCTAACAACTAGGGCTTGTTTAAGTCAGTAGTGCCACATCCTAAACATTTCTTAGACATTTTGTATTCATTAGCTCACTTAACCCTCACAGTACTATATGAAGTAGGCCTCTTATCTTGGCAATTTTACAGATCAAATAACTGAGCCATGAAGAAGGCAGGTAACTCCAGCAAGATGATCTAGATGGCTAATAGTGGAGACAGGATGTCCACCTGGGTGGTCAGTCTCTCCAGAGCCCACACATTCTTGACCCATATGCTCCACTGCCTTTTGTAACAGACATGTGAAGTAGAAAATATGTATTAGGTGGAATATGGAATAATATCCCATTTCTGCTTAAAATGTCAAACTTCCTGAATATATATGACATGACTTTTATAGTTGGAAAAATTTTGCCTAAAAAAATCTATTTTTTTCTATTTAGCCAAACTCTGATTTTCTGTTGCCTTTACCCATTTTAGAACTCATTCATTGACCAAATTTTCATTGAGCTCCTCCAATAAGCCAGGCATGGTGACAGCTATTTTAGATCTGCAGGGTCGAAAACTGGCCAGGCCTAGCTGGTATAGAACTTCGTGCTGGGGGCGGGGGAGACCAGTGAGAAACAAGTTAACAGACGTCAAGGGCTGCCATTTATTGAAGCCACCTGTGTGCATGTGGCATTAATCCTCAAGGTCACCCAGTCAGTAGGCAGTGGGGGTAGGATTCATCTCTGGCAGGGGCTCCCTAGCCTAAGCTTCTTACTTCTTCAGCTTCTCCTACTAACTCATTATAGTCCAACCACATAGGCCTTTCTTGCCTCAGGACCTTTGCATTTGACATCCTGTCTGCCCAAAACACTCCCTCTCCCATTAGATCTTTGCATGGTGGCCTCCTCATCACGTAGCTCACAGAGGCCTTCGCTGAGTTCCCAGTCTAGGGTGGCCTGTCCCGTCACCTCCACGGTCATTCTTCATCACTTTTATCACATCACCTTGTTTTATTTTCTTGGTGGCCATTATTACTATCTGACATTACCTGACTTTGTTTCACCTGCTGGATTGGAAACCCCGTGGGAAACTTATTCCTTGTCCTTTTGTTCACTCCACTATCCCCAATACTTAACACAGTTCCCAGCCCAGAATGGGTGCTGTTGCAGCTGGGGGAAATCAATCAATGAAGGTATGATGAGCACATCGCCTAGAACAGTGGTCTCCAAAGTGAGACATGCATGTTCAGAGGCCGTGGGAAGTGAGATGATCCACTGGAGGGCCAGAAGAAAATAAGGCAGACAGATGGACACATAGATACACAGATGGGCATACATGCCTATATATCATCCTTTCTATTTTTATGAGTAACAGAGTATGAATACACTTTAGAGATAAGTATACCCATGTGCAGGTATACTCAAATGTTTGCTGCTAGGGCACCTTACCAAAAAACCCTGTGGATCATTGGCCTAGAAGGAGAGACATATGAGGAAACAAGGCATTCCAATGTGGTGTCACAAATGCTCTTGACAGAGTGAGCACAGAATGCCATCAAAGCATATAGAGGGTCATCTAACCTGCTTTGGGGGGGTTGAATAATTGTGAAAACTTATATTTGTTTCTTATTGTTTTGTTAATATTAGTAAGTATTGTTTTTAAAATCATCCAAAAATACACAAGCTTTTATTTTTAGACCATTAAAGCAACGTAAGCAACCATAACCCTTATGGTAATTTTCCTAATAAACGGTGAAAGAGAAAGGCACTTCAGATTTTACAGTTGACTAGTTAGAGAGGTTAATTTCTGAAGAGTTCAAATATGGCTGTTAATGACCTGTGGTTAAATATCCAACTTGTCCTTGCTTTCTGGGCTGCAAAATTAATCTGAGAAATAGAAAAATAAACATGTCTTTAACTTTGGTCTTCTAGCTAGAGAAGCCATGGGGCAGAGCGGTGGAGGAACTTGGGCTCTGGAGTCTGGTAAATTTGGGCTTGAATCTCACTCTCCTCTTTCTTTCTGCCCAACTCTGAGCAAGCCCCTTTTCTTGGATCCCTCATCTACAAAATGGGCAAACGAATACCTGCCTCGGGGCCATCATGCTGGAAAGATGAAACAGGACAAGGAGCATGAAAGGCCCAGCTCTCGGCGCCTGGTGGGTCTTGCTGAACATCAGTCCCTCCCGAGGCCCTCTGTTTAGAGAGACAACCCCATGTGGTTAGAAAGCACCGTAAGCAGACATCCTTCAGAATACCATCAAGAACATGCTTTTTCTTTTTTGTACTTGATTAAACGGAGTCATGCTCGAACAGATTCTTCTTTAAGTCATTTACATCGATTTCCCATAGACCACAGCCATCCTTCCTGAGGTTGTTATTGACCCTTGACATTTTGCTGGTGATACTATCAGGCTATAACCCTCCTTTCCTTTCTGGGCTTGGGCTCGAATGACACTGTAGCTGGATTTCTGTACTCCAATTACCTCTTGTCTTGGGAGCACCGAGGGTTGCAGTTGGGTTGAAGCAGAGTAAACAGAGAAGCCAGGACCTGGGCCCAGGAACCTCTGGCTTCCCGGGAGTGAGGCCTCTTGTGGAGTCGGGGAGGAGGGGTGGGTGGCCTGTCTGTGGGAGAGGAATTGGAAGGAGAAGGCGGAACGCAGCAGACTCCTTGGCATGCACTGCAGAAGGATTCCCTGAAGGGCTGCGCAGAAAAGAAATGTGCCGTGTACTTGGCAGGCCAGAAACCAGAAATGCTTTTTGAGGATTTGGGAGCAGAAAAGCAGACCCCCTAGGTGGTTATTTATAGAGCCGGCAGCAGTAATGATCAGTTAGGAAAAATAAATTATAACTCAGTTGAACCTGAAATAACTTTTCTTTTGCAACCCCAGGCATTCCACACAGGCTGCTTGCACACCACTCCCGCCTCACAGTGTTCCTGGAGGCTGAGGGCCCACACCAGGCTTGCTTGTGTCCTCCCCGAAGCTTCAGAGCCCTCCACAAGGCAGCAGGGGGAGAGAGAGAGAGAGAGAGAGAGAGAGTTTCTGGCTAGAAAAAAATTTGGGCTGGATGACTCCTTTCTTTCTCCCCTGCACCCCCACATGGCAAAACCATTCCTTCTTTCCTCCCTCAACACGTCTGTAACATGCAGCAGAAGGTGGGCCTTGTTGGGAATGTGGAATCCGAGGCACGCGGAGCCTCCACTTTCACACGCCGTGTTCACGTGAGTGTATGCACATCGACTTGTTTTCAGCGTCTGTGTTTTGGCTGCAGCAGAAACTTCTGAGAAGCTGGTTGCCGACTCCGAGTTCACAAGGCCCCCGGTGTTTCATCCCCCCTCCGCCCGCAAGCAAGACCACCGTGCTGTTCACACTGACAGCTTGGCAGTGGGGTCACTGTGAGCTGCCCGACCCACCACTTGGCATCTTGACACATGGGCATCCATCCTGGTTTCCCCTCTCCCACCCATCTGTTCCTTCTTTCCTCTTCATTCATTCGTTCGTTCAGTTGCTTTTCAACCAGCAAGCGTTTGCTGAGTATCGACGAGGCAGAAATAAGCCTAGAGACTACAAACTGGTGGCACTTGAGCCAGTCTGGCCTGCAGATGCATTTTATTTGGCTCACGGCATGGTGTCTTAAATTTGAATTTGCTGCTGACACATAAAGATGGGGTGATTTCACATGAGAATGCTGATACCAGGCTTCTCCCTCTAGAATCTGAAGTCCTGGCAATGTCGGCTCTCATTTCCATGCGGTAGTATTTTTCATAAGGGCAGCTGCCTCCTTTAGGTAAGGCCGGCCCCTCTGATTCAGATCCTGAGACTCTCAAGTGTCTGGTCGCCACCAAGACAACCACCTTCGAGGTCCCATACACAAGCTGTTTCACCTGCTACGTGACCTGCGTGGCCCCATGTGCATTTGAATCTGTGACCCCTGGTGCAGACCCTAATGTGAGGGATGTCATGGTCCAGTGGAAGAGACGGACAGGTGATGTTAGTTCCTGAAGAGTGCCATGAGAGCAGTGTACTTCGGGAGCATGGGGAGGAAGAGATGGATATTGATGAAAAGAGTCAGGTCTTCATGGAGAAGGTGACTTTGGAACCAGGTGTTGAACAGGCAGGGAGAACATGCCACTATGAAGCTGTGAAGGGCACCTGGATGAAGAGCTAAGTCTGTACAGAAGCTCAGAGCGGGGAACGAGCCGGGAAGCCCAGTGCGATGGGGTGAGCGAACCCGAGCAGAGGTGGGAGGGAGGCTGTTCTCTCTTCAGTGGGATGCCGTGTGGTCAGCTCTGCCCCACCCCAAGCCAGAGACCCTGGGGCCCTTCACACCCACTTCCAGCTAGAGGGTGCCCTTCTTCCAGTGTCTGCGCCAGATAGCAGGGTGGGCCTGTGAGCGAGTCCCAGAGCTGTCTGCCAAGATGTCCCTCGAAGAGCAGAGTCCTGCTGTCCCTCCCCACCCCAGCCCAGAACCCAGGGAGAGGAGGACGACAGAAGGAAAAGGAGAGAATAAAGCAGGTCTGTCTCCACCCTCAGAGGACAATGGGTGGCCCTGAGCACCAGTCTGGTGAGTGGACAGGCTGAATAAGTCTCCATGGTCCCCCTCCCGCTCTAGCATCTTTCTCTCTGCATCCCTTGAAAGCCAGCAATCCTCAACACATGAATTCTGCTGGTCCTCTCCCTGGTGCACTCACACTTTTGTGATCATTTATAGGCTGGTATCTCCCCAACTGGCATCGTCAACCAACTCAGAGCTGAGGGGTGGCGGGCGGGGGTGGGGAACTTGTAGCTTCTGGATGATTCACAATCTTGGAGAGGCATAGGTACCTCAGACGCTCCCAGCTTCCATCCCTTTCATACCTGGAACTCCCTTTCCTGCCCTTTCTCCACGTTGGACTCCTTCCATTCATTAAGCCCTTTGATACTTGAGGACGTGCCCCTGAAGCTTATCAGATTCAAGCAACTACCAGCACCCATCACCTCGTACCACTGCCAGAAATGAAAGAACTTGCCCGTGATCCAGACACCCTGATCGGTGCAGCATTTAGGAGCCAGAAGAGAACTTTGCTACTGAAGACCTAATGCAGCCCCTCGCCTTGGTCCCCACGTGCCCCAGCCTGTGTGTTTCTTTTTCTGGCAGTGAATAGAGCCGTCCATGGCGGTTGTGATGAGTTCTGTGCCCTCAGACAGAGCGGATGGCGCTCAAGGGCAGGGGCTGGTTGCCGTGCTTGTCTTCCTCCAAATGCGGTGTGCCGCTGTCTAAAGCCTGTGCCCAGCTGTGTGTGGTTAGTAGCCAGTTACATGACTGAATTGAACTCTCCATAGAAGGGATGAGAAGTGACCCTTTGCGTGCAGACCTGTCATTAAGGTTATCACTTAACGAAGAGTGGAGACAGTGTCCAGTGGAGCCCGGAGTGACTGGGTCAGAGGAGGGGACATCTGTAACGTCAAGGCGGCTTTTGGCCAAGAGCCTCTTTGTCTGGAGCATTAAAATTTGGTGAATGGGAAACTGGTTAACGCAGGGTGGGTCAGGAGACCCGTGGGGGAAAGGAAGGACTGTAGCCCCACCCCCACCCCCTGTTGGGACATTAGGAAGCCAGAGCCTGGTGATAAGACAGACCTTGGCTTCTCTGAAGTCCCCATCTCTGGGACTCTGGGTTATCCAGAGAATTTTGGCCAGAAGTTGAGGGATTTGGGCCAGTTTTCTACCACTTGCCCTGGTTCAGTTCCACTGACGGTTTTCTCTTCTGTGCTCTTCTGTGGCTTCCCACAGTGGTCTTCTGCTGGCTTCCTTCTGCCTGTGCCATCTGTGGCTGTTGCTCTGGCCGTGACGCTGCGGGCGGCTCTGAGTGGCCAGTGTCAGTGCCCCAGGTTTGCTGTCACCGGCCTGGGGGCTTCCACGCAGCAGCCTGGGAACTGGGCGGAGTAGAGAGAACTAAGAGAGGTGGCAGAGCAGGACTGGGTAGAGACGCACATCCTGAGACATTTCACAGATCTGGATCCCCCCAGAGACGACATGGTCTTAGTATTAATAATTCAATAGCAAGTTATAGTCTCTTACTATTTAGAGAGTTTCCATAGTGCTAACTTCCTTGATCCACACAAGTACCCTATGCCTAGAGTATTTCATCATCCCCATTTTACAGATGAGGAAACTGAGGCTCAGAGAGATTTAAATGACTTGTCTAGGGTTTGAAACCAAATCTCTTGACTCTGAAACATCTCATCATTCCACTATAGGATTTGCCTCCCGCATCCTATAACCAGGTAGACCTGACCCACCAGTACCCTCTCTGTGTGAAAGGGCACAGACCTGGGGAGAGATTCAGCACCATCCCCAATCCCTGGAACTTCCTGTCTGCTCTCTCCTGTCATTGAGAACGCCAGCCTAAGGGTTCATTTTCTCTTTCCTTATTGTGTAAAGCACAAGGAATCCAACTCCTATTGTTGAAAGGGTGAGACATTCAGAAGGAAAGTCTCGAATTCCATTGGGAACCATGTTGGAAGACGATGCTCTGTTTCGTTCTTTGGTACATTCATTTATTCATCCACCAGATGTGTGTAGAGTCTGCTACATGCCGGGCACTGTCCTAGATGCTGGAGTTACTGTGGTGAACAAGACAGGTTAAGTCCTGTCCTCTTGAAACTCACGTCCTAATGCCGGGTGGTTATAAGCAAGTAAATGATGAACAAAATGTTTCAGGTGGTGCTAGGGGCTATCCAGAAAATGCAGAAGGGTGATGGGATAGAAAGTAACTGGCAGATGCAGGGAGTGAGATCTTCTTGGGTTGGTGCTCACAAGAGACTCTTGAGGAGGAAGCACACACGCTAAGGTGTGGGTAACAGAAGGAGCCTGACATGAGAAAACCGGGGGCAGCAGCTTTCCAGGAAGAGGGACCAGGAAGGGCAAAGGTCTAAGTGGAAACTCAGAAGGAGATTTTAAGGAAATAATATTCATGATGACGTTTGATGATATGGACTGTCCTCACTGTGGTTAAGCAACACTGTGCCAGGTAGGAGGACTGATCCTGGGAACCTACACACGTGTCATGGGATTTCTGCGAGAAAACCAATTCCGAGTTCTAGGCAGCGGATTCACAGCTGAACTTGGAGTATCAGGAACTACTTCCATCACGGGCTTACTAAGAACTGACCATGGCATAGAATGAGGGCTTTGGAGTGAAGGACGGACAGGAAGAAAAAGCCTACATTTGCCCATTGCAGAAACTCTTGAGCCTTGTAACTCTCGTAATGGCAAAAGTCAGGAGGTTTTCTAAGATTCCATAGTCATGATTTTAAATAGTGCTGTTGGGGTTTCTAGTCTGGGTTCTGCTATTGATTATCTGTGTTTCATTGTTTCTTGGAACAAGTCACCTACCCTCCCTAAACTTGGTACTATTGTATTACGTGAGCAGGTTAGAGCAAATGGATTCTAGGGAGCTTCTTATTCTTTTTCTGTTAGTGCCTTCAAATGCCTGCATTCGTCAACAGTGAGTTTTCTTTGTGTTGTGGCCTTTTCTGCGCCTCTGCTTTGGGTGAGGTTTGAGTGCTAAGTGAAAGTGAGTCATTTGGAATAGTAGCAGCTCCTTAACATGATAGGTGCTACTAAGAACCTCTCTTGGCGTAGACCAGTTGTTCCCTAAGTATAGTTTCCAGACCAGCACCAGCAGTAGCACTTGTTAGAAATTGTTAGAAATTCAAATTCTCAGCCTCTCCCCCAGAAACCTTGGGGATGTCACCAAAAAATCCATGTTTCAACAAGGGCTCCAGGTGACTTTGCACACCGAAGTTTGAGAACCACTGGTGTAGAGTATGTGCTTTAAGATTTGGGGACTACCAGTGATGGGTTCTTGTATTTCAGTTATTCTTGTGGTCACAAGAAATGGTTATATTTGTAAGATGCTTATCCGTCTTGGCTCAATGAGCCGTCTCGTGGCTGTAGAGCAGAAGGAGAGCTCCTGGCCCATGTTGGGATTGGGGCCCAACTCATCAAATCCCCGTCCACGACCCCAGGGGAGCAGCTTGGAGGAGAGCATTAGCAAGGGGGCATGTTCATCCTAGAGGAAGCCTTGAGGGAGGGCACTCCTGGATGTGCTTCTGCGGAGGCTGGTTTGAGTAGAGCAGGGTGTTGATTATGGTTAATGTTCACATTTTTTTAAAAGTGTGGAACTGTTCTGACTTTATACATGTTTGGCAGATAGATCTGCTTGCATCTGTGTTGTGAAGATCAATGGTGTTGAAAGGTCTTGGGTCCCAGATAAAAAGGAATCTGGTGACCGTGCTGTACAGTGAATTTAGACTCCTGACCCAGTTTGGTCTCTTGCCTAAATGTCCACTTATAAATCTAGAATGAGGTGACCAGATGGTCCAAATCACCCAGGACTGTCCCGTGTTTCCCCTTCCTGTCCCTCTCAGTCTGGTGTCTCGGATTTGGCCCTGCGTTGCCCACTCCTGCTGGATCTTGTCCAGTCGAGGGACAAAAACGTCCTGGCACCTTCCTGAAGAATGGGAAGAAAGGAGATTCTGGAAGCACAGACTGAACCGCCGTGCCAGAGGCCGAGGAAGCGGATGCCTGAAGGGAGTGCTCCCACACCCACAGGAGCCCCGAGGACAGCTGGTGCTGGAGGCGTGCAGGCCCAAGAAGGGGAGAAGTAAGTCCATTTCTCTGGTAGGGCTTAGAGGAGGGTTAGTAGTGGTAGGGGTCGGGAGGTGGGGCTGGGATGGCCCCTCCTGGGCCAGAAGGCAAAGGCTGGGAGGCAGATGGGCCACGCAGGAGGTGACAAGGGCACGGCGAGGAACATGAGTGCTTCAGCCCAAGCTGGCCTGGCCTCTCTGCTCACGCCTTCTGCCCCCTTTCCGAATTCTTTCATCTCTGTGCATCCCGGCTCCTTCCTGTCATTCTCTCAGCCCCGCCTCCCTTGTTAACCCCTGTGCTGCTTCTCCCTCCAAGCTCCTGCTGTGTCCCGCCCACTGTCCGCTCCCCACTGCTTGCCTCGTTTCTGTCCATTATTGACATGATGACGACCGGAGAATGATAGGGTCCAATTGTGATAAGTGCTCTCCCTGTTCACAGATGCCAGCAGTGACCTCGAGCCACCCACAGCTGTTCCCGAGCAGTCCGCCCAGGACCACCGAATGGAAGACACACAGCGGATTTCGCTCACTTGGCGACTGAAGAAGCTGGAACAAAGGCCACAGAGGCTGAAGAAGCAGCAGGGGTCCGGAAGCTTTCAGAATAACCCTGAGAAAATCGTCTACTGAATTACAACCAGTTTTGCTGACAAAAGTTGTGAGAAGAGGCCCCCACTGGCTCCCATCGTACTTGGATGCCATTCCTCATGGACTTTGAAGAGCTCACCTCTGCCTTCCCAAGCAGGTTGCTCCCATTTCGGCTCTGGGAGCTCTGGTTAACCTTCTTGATGAGAAAATGTTAACTTTTTTTCTGAGTCCTGGATTAAACGGTCCTACCTGAAACTGGGTCATTTGAGGCTAGAAGCACCTCGAAACATTGCTGTTTCTCAGAAGTTGCCAAGTTCATGGCACACTTGTTTCCTATGTGACCAGGGGTCCACTTCTGACAGATGCTACCTGGCCTCGTCAGTATGTCTCCTGGTAGGCTCCTTGGTGCTTTTCTTCCCCTCCCCGCCCCCAATGCCCTGCCCCAGGTGAGACTCACAGAGTGGGGGACCCTGCCTCTCCTGGTGAGGACCATGTCTGTGGTGGCAATGCTGTGGCTGGATGTGTGAGAGAAAGTCTGGTCTGGTGGAACCAAAGGTTTTGTAAGTTCGAGGGTCATAGGAACATGGCTCCATCCCTGGTAGCTTTCGAGGAGGCCCGCCCACCCCTCAGCCATTCCCCTGGCTCCACCCTAACCCTTCCTCTCACCTATTCCAGGATAGTGTTCTTTTCTTGATTTAGTTAAAAGTAACGTGGGTTGTTTCTTTCATTATTAAAGCAGCACATCCTTATTATAAATACGTCAGACATAGAGATAAAAAAAAAAGAAAAAAAAAAAACCCAGCCCCAAATCCTACTTACCCCAAAGACAACCATTGAGATTCTGTGGAAGAGCCTTTCATATATCGGATGCTATACATACCCACCTGCACGCACATATATAAATATACATACACACATATGTATAATTATATATATGAATGTAACTGCACTGTCACAATGCCACATATATTCTTTGATAACACACATTGTCATTTAATGCCTTATCATGAGCATTAGCTTTCTGTATCAACAAGCTTTTTTTTTAAATGATTAAGTAATGCCTTTAATTACAGAAGAGACAACCGAGACCAGAAATATAAAACGATTTTCAAAAAATGAGGGTGCTAAGTCATTTAGTATAAGGGAACAAAGCCAAGTGGCTACAACTCAAAGAATATACATCCCCATTTTTTTTTTTTTTTGCCATGAGTTGCATGAGTCTATAGCAATTGTAATGTAAGAGTACTCAATTATGGAGATAGACCATCATTTATTTACCTAATGTCGTGTGGCTTGATGTTTAGGTTGTTTCCAATTTTTCTCTGTTTTAGGTAGCATTAATAATAATGAACATGGTTCTAGTTAATCTTCATACAATTATTTCCTTAAGTAAATCCCCAGAAGGAGATCAAAGGACAATTAGTGAGGTTGCAAAGACCTTGAAGTTTGGCGCCTGCATTAATTGCTTGGCACCCAAGTGCATTAGAGCCTGGGCCATTGGGAAGGCTGCATGTGCCCTTTCTTTGATGACTTTACATATCCACACTTGGGTAGCTCTGGCCTCCTTTCCCTTGCCCAGAACAGAGCATACCCATGAATGACAGCTGAGTTAAGCAGATGGCGAATGAGGGAGTGGTGTCTCTCTGGGTTTGGTATTGGGGTATATATCTCATGGTTCCTTACTGGATGCTGCGAAACAGTCATTCATTCATTACCCATTTATGGAGCAGTTACTGTTGCAAGGTGCCACGCTGGAGGCTGAGAAGGCAAGGGTGAATTAAACAGGGGCTCCATCCTCGGGAAGATCCACAGCCTAGGGAAGGCCAATGACTAATAACGCACACTTACGCTATAGCATAGCAAGAGGAAAGATGTAAGTTTGCTTGTACACCTCAGGGCAGAAAATTTGGAACGATCCAAAAGTCTCAAAGGAAAAACAGGAAACCACACGTAATCCACTGGCCCATTCATGACAGTTGTCATTTTTGAGTGTGTCCTTTAGGCAGTGACACGTGCCTGTGGTCATCCTCACTGGATAGCACCTCCTCGAAGGCATTGTCTGTGTGCTTCCAGCGACCCTGGCACCAGCTTATCCAATGTATTCTGAAATCTGTTAAGTCTGAAATCCAAATGGGAAGAAACAAAATTAAAGGTAAAGGGATTCATGACTTAAAGTCTCAATGTTTTATGTATGTAGGGAAACTTGCATTAATTCATGTCCTTCTGCTTGATGAAAACGTTTTCAAATATTTCATTATGAAAATAACGATCTCATTTAAGAAAATATGGAAACTAGAGAAAAGGAGAACTGTGCTCCTATTTTAGCATCCTGCCCCAAGGCTGGTAGCATTTCAGACTTTTACCCAGAAAAATTTGTATTAAGATGGTGTTGAGGACAAGAGCAGAGGCATATGGGAGTTTTGTGAGTTTTTTCCCAATTTTTATTTTTAATTAAACATGTTTAATGGTTGATTATATTCACTTTGTTCAAAATTTAAATAGTACAAAAGCATAGAGACTGAAAGTCTTTATGGCTCAGCCATCTAGTTCCCTGGAGATACACAGTGGCATCAGTTTCTTGTGAATCCTTCTAGAGTTTTTCATGCATATAAAACAAGGTATGTATATAAAATATGAGTTTTTAATGGAGGGCTTGGCAATATTATTACTGAATGTTCTAGGTTTAGCCTAAACTATCCTTGATGTTAGTGGCAGGCCTGGGGTACAGGTGGAAAAGAAGAGAGAAAAGGGCAAAAGGGTGTGTGTGTTTGCATGCACATGTGTGAAGGGGAGTAGGTGGTTGTTGCTAAAGGAGATAGTGCAGGGGGAGGATGAGAAACAAAGGGTAAGAACAACCATCCATTCATTCATTTATCCAACCGGTATTTATTGAGCAGCTATTATGTGCCAGGGTACTATTCTAGACCCTGGAGAATCAGGAATGAACCAAGTAAAAATTCCTTGTCCTCATGGATATTGTTTGAAAATGGAAGGCAGTAGACCATAAACATAATAAGTAAGTAAATTATTGTCTGTTAGAATGTGGTAAGTACTATGGTAAAAAATAAGTAGGATGTAGGAGATAGGGAGTTTCAGGGAATAATTTTAAGATGAGTGGTCAGGGTAGGCTTCGTTGAGAAGGGGACATATGAGTGAAGACTTGAAGGAGGTAGGAGAGTGAACCCTGTGGCTATTTGGGGAAGGAGCATCCACAGAGGGCGAGAAGGCAGTGCAAAGGCCCTGTGGTAGAAGTGTGAGGCCTGGAGGCTGTCAGCAGCCACCCCTCTGCCCCCACCCCTGCCGAGTCTATTCTTGGTGACGTCTTCACTAAGGCTGGCTTTCCTCAGGTCCTGAAGAAGCCGGGGTCAGGTTGGTGTGTTCTTTCTAAACAGCTGAGATATTCTACACTAACGTTAGTTTTTCCTTTCTCTGAATTTTGATTTGAATGTTTTATTTTATTCCTTCCAAGGATAATTCTGTGGTTTGGATGTTAATTTAGTCCAACTAAGGAAAAGTTGGGGGTGGGGAGAAGTAGTATTGTTGTAATAGAAACAGCAAGACTGAGGCACTCAGGGGTCCTCAACCTGAAACCAATCCTGCCCCTTATTTTCCAGCCTTTTGTACTGGGCACATTATTCATCTTTGCTGGTCCTCGGTTTCCTCATGTAGAAGTTGAAGGGGGTGTACTTAGACGCCTGAGGGCCGTGCTCGGACTGTGTCAGCGGCTCAGATAAGAAGTGGTGTCGGGTGATGGGTAGTAATACTGTGAGGGAGGCAGGGGAGATTCGGCCCGCAGACGACTCCGTGCACATGCTAATACGTGCTGCCACCCGGTTTTCCCTCTTGGACTAGCCGAGCTCAGCTTCGCCCTTGCAATAGAATATTCCATCTGAGGAAGTCCCCAATCCCTGATGATAACAGAGGAGACATGGCCATACTGCTAGTTGCATTCCTTTCCCTGTTTCCTTTAAGCCCTGGAGGGGTTGGTTTCCCCCATGCCCCAGAGCCACCCTGACTCTCAGCCTGTGTGGATAGGGCCGTGGTGGGATCTGGGGCTCCTTCTTTTGTTCTCTTTTGGCTTCGGAGCTTCCCTCCCCTCTTTGCTATCATGAGTGTGTGCCTGGAGTCTTTCATCTGCCCTGGTAAGTTAGGCAGTGGGGAGGAGAGGGAGTGTTGCTCCATGCGGAGCAAAATCATTGTGAATTTAAAAATTCGGAGTGCGCGTAAGAGGCTGTGGGGGCAGAGCTGGAGCCTTTAGTGAGTTCATGTAGGAGGAAAATGCTAAACATGATAAAAGGCTTTTCTCTTTCACTCTTAAAGTGTGAGTCACCTTGGTTGTAGCTACTTGCTTGCCCATTTCTCTGTTTCCCCCGGTTTTCCTTCAACTGCCCGTCTTCTGCGTCCTTAGCTGCTGTTCAGCGGCGTGGGGGGAGACTGAAGAGTGGCTTCTTCCCTTACTGGAGTTCTGTTGCTTTGTTTTTCTGATGGGGGCATTGTGTGCCCTCAGCACGGCGGGAAAAATATCCATACTCTTGCACCTGCAGCTGAAAATGGATTCTGAGAGGCTTAATTTGCTGAAATCAACTTCTGGGTTACGTGATTTTCCCAATCCCTTTTTAAATACATAATGTATACAAAAATCCCTCTATTACTTTTTACATTTCATGTGATGCCCTTTGTCTCCATCAACTGTTGTGGAGCGAAATTTTATTTGGAATATTCATAACAAGTCTATCGCTAATTATCACTTTAACAATGTGTTATGGAGTGTATCCATGCAGTCATCTGGAAAGGCACATATGCCACGAAATTTGGGATTTGCTGTGTACTGTGTGTGCCCACTCTTAGTGTTTCATCAGATCTTTGCTCTGGGAGGAGGTAGAGGTGCTTTGTATGGGAGGATGGAGGACTGGCCTTGTAGCTGAACGCATGCATCCTTCAGTGCTGTCCTCCTAGCAACAATTTCCAGGCTCATCCGCTTTGGAGTGTAAGAAAACCCTTCATGTGAAACAAAACCGGTCCGCACAGTGAAGCCCCATTCTGGAAAGCTACAGAGATGGGATCTGAGCTCACCCCCGGCCTGCGCCAGGTGGACAGATTCCAGACGGAGATCTAATCACAGGCAAAGAAGAGGCCGCTGGCCTTAGTGCCTTCCTGATGCTGGCAAGCGGAGTGGGGCTCAAGTTGCCATGGGCTTGGCAGACCTGAGAAGCAAATGTAAAGGATCTTCAGCATCTCCCGAGGGGACAAGAAAGAATGCCTGGCCCATTTCTTTCTTCCTGCTCCCTTTTCTCCTGGGAAGGAGAATGAACTCGTGCTGAGTTCCCTCTTCAGGATGCTCAGTGGGTCCGAGCCTGGGGAGTGTGGGATGACATCATCATGGGGACACAGGGACCTCTTCCGCGGGGGGGGGGGGGGGGGGGGTTGGTTCCGAATGGAAGTGGGCGGGGCCCTAGAGGCTGCCAGCCAATGAGGTGGAGAGGAATGGAGCAGGGAATGGAGTAGAGTAATAAATCACTTGGCCTGTAGGAGGGGCTAGCAATGACTCAGCAGGGAAGGACCTGCCAACCGTGGCTCCACGTGACTTTGTGCATCTCTGTGGGTCCTGCTTTTAACCTTGGTGGGGGATTTGGGCTCAGTCTTTTCTGGGAATCCTTGGAGTGTTCTGAGGGAGGTACTTCGGGCGGCTGCAGAGTTAGGACTGTTTATAATGAGTTTTTTATAAAGAGTTTTTATTGCATCTGGAGCCTGGTTTGCTAGATGTCCCTCTAGAAATGATAACAGTATTATTATTTATTGAGTACTGACTATATGCTAGGTGCCTGATTCATCAACAAGTTACATTAACAGGAACATTAACAGGGAGTTTATGATGCACCAAACTCTCAAGCACTTTAGAGACTCACCTCACAGGGCGAGGAGGAAGATCCCACTGGAGTCATCATTTACATGGGAAGAAACTGAGGCTCAGAGCGTTAGCTGGACTGTTCTAAGTGGAACCTGCTGGGAAGCTGCATGAGGGAAGGCAGCAGTTTTAGGCTTGTCCTTCCACAGCAGTGTTCTTCTTTCCCATTGTAAAGCAGCAGGAGAAAGAGTACCCCGACGAACAGCCCGGAGAAAGTGGGGGTAAATGTCAAAAAGATAGGGCGTTTCCTGGCTCTGTGTGGTCGGAGGATGATGCTGGCTCCAGACCGGGCTTATCAGTGCTGAGCAACGTTTGCCTCTGGGGGCTTTGCTCCTGTTTAGGATGCACTGTAAAAACTCGGCGCTGGCTGCTTCCTTAAAGAGCTGATTTAATAAACCTTGGCTTTCTGACTGGTTTGTTTTCTTTGTTTTTGTTTGAGGTTGTGGCGGGATCCTGGAGTTGAGTGGGAATGTGTTGGAGAGGGAGCATTCTGGGTGTATTTAAAAAGCAAGCCACCACAAACAGATTCTGACACAGCCCTCATCCACAGCCAGGTGGCTGTGGGCAGGTGCTCTGTGTGGAGCAGGATGGGCGGAAGAGGTGGTAGGGTTTGTAGGTGGAGATGCCGACTCACTTTGTTGTGGTCCAGCCTGGGCCCAGCCAGGTCACAATCATTAACTGTACCAGCACCACATAATAGGTGGGTGATTCAGCTCCTTCCTGCATTTTATTACCCGACAGAGACTATAACAGCCCTTTGATTTAGCTAGTTAATAAAGTAAGCTATCAGGCTCCACCGTTTAACTACTGACTGGATCGCCTGGGGCTTGTTGCTTTCTGGGAAGCTTCTGATATTGTTTTAGAATTGAAAAGAGAGAAAGTGTGATTTGCAGGCTCTCTGCAGGTCTCCTACTCCTTCCTGGGCAGTCCCCCCAGCCCAGGGTGCAAGCACCCCTCCCGTGTCATTACCTCATCCGGTGACTGGCTGGCTGGTGCGGCCGGGGATCTGATTGGCTCCTGGCTGTAATGTCTAGAGGTTACTATCTGAGATGCCTGGGAGGGAGGGAGGGAGGGAGGGAGTTGTATGAGAATGTGGGGGTCTCCGGGTAGGACCCTATATTTGTCTCCTAGGACTGCTGTAACAAATTGCCACAAACTGGGTGGCTTAAAATGACAAATTTATTCTGCCCCAGTTCTGGAGGCCAAAAGCCCAAGGTCAAGGTGTCAGTCGGGTCATGCTCTCACCAAAGGCACTAGGGAAGAACCCATCCTTGCCCTCTCCTAGCTTCTGGAGGTTGCCGGCAATGCCTAGTGTTCCTTGACATGTAGATATGTCACTCCGATCTCTGCCTCTGTCATTATATGGCATTTTCCTTATGTGAGTCTTTGTGTCTTCTTATCTTATAAGGACACCAGTCATGTTGTATTTGGGACCCACCCTAATCCAGGATGACCTCATCTTAACTAATTACATGTGCAATGACCCTATTTCCAAATAAGATCATTGTCTGAGGTCTGGATGGACATGAACTTGGTGGCGGTGACGATTCACCCTAGTCCAGGCCCTTTAGGAACAAGTGAAGAAGATATGGGGAGCATGGGGAACTGATTCTCAGAAGGAGGTGTGGAGAGGGCTGGGCTCAGGTATTCCAGACAGTTCTGGGTGGCACAGCCTCAATGAACTTTCTGTGATGCTGGAAATGTCCTATGGTTATGCTGCTTAAAATGTGGCGACAGTAGCCGCTTGAAATATGTCTGGTGCAACTGTGGAACTAGATTTTAAATTGGATTTCACTTAAAATAATTTAGTCACATGTGACAAGTGGCTACCATATTGGCCAATGCAGCTCTAGACCCTCTGGAGACTGACTTAAGAGAAGGAAGGTGTGAATGTTTTCCAAGTTTGAGCCCATTCATTTGCATCCTGGTGGTTACCAGGCGTTTACAAAGCCGAGCAAGGTCGACTATTGCTCTTTTTCCCTCCTTGACCAGGAGAAGGATGTGACATGAAACCCTCTGCTGTAACTGCGCGTCACAGAGTAGGCCAAGCTGCAACTCACTTGGGGTCCTCGTGCCCTCAGGCGGTACCCATTAGTTAGGGCCGAGTCAGCACCCTCACTCACGGGTATCCGCACAAACAGAGCATTCCCACTGCCCACAGCAGGGATGCCGGTGCTCACGCTCCGGGCTCTGTGATTCTTTAGTGCCATCCCCTAGAATGCTCCTATGGGCAAGTTAGGAAGGAGGTGCCAGGCAGGTGCCCATAGGTGGCCCTACCTTTTTCTCCAAGGTCAGGGAAGGCTTCCTGGAGGAGGCACTGATTAAACCGAGACCTATTTCTGCGGCAGAGAGCTCCGTGAGTCAGCAGTGCTTGGACTCGGGATCACAGGCCTGTGGAGCCAGAGGAATCTCAGCAGTTATTAACACAGTGGTCTCAAAAATTCTTAAACCACCACCAGAGCCTCAGCAAAGGAAAAGCCATTTGGACTCTAACAGGGGGCTGCTTTGGATTGGTGGGTGAGGGGAGAAGTCCGGAGACCTTGTAGGGCTCTACCTTGTCTTCCCTGTGGACCCTGAAGCCCAGAGTGAGGAAACCACAGGTCAAGGCTGGCTCCTCCCTGACAGACCAAGAAGTCGAGGTCCAGAAAGGTAGAGAACTTTGACAAGGGCACACAGAAAGTTGTGTGATGAATGTTGTTGATTGGCAGATTTCTGATGGTCCATTCCTGAGCCCTCCCAAAATCCTTGACACCTTTTTTGACAGATGATAACTTAGATCAATTATCAGCTGTTATGAGCAAACTGGGATTTCTATTCTAGGATCAGATGCCCTTTCTGACTTTAATCCCATTAGGAAATGGTGTTTTGTTTCATTGCTATTTTTATTTTGCAGACTGGCTGAGATTTGTAGGTGGTCCTAAGTTATGCAGCAAATACCCACTGCATGCCAGGTACCAGGCAAAGTCACCTCACCGTGTCACTTAGTCTCCTCGGCTTGGTTGGGTATTACTGACCTGTTGTATAGACGAGAAAACTGAGGCTCAGAGAACTGGAGCCAGGATTCCAAGCCCATGCTCTTTGCACAGGGAGATGCCCCCATCTTAGGAAGTGGGGGATAAATGTAAATACCCTGCATGAATTAGAAGGTCCTAAAACCATCAGAGTGTCACTTCCGGGCAAAGATCAGATGATGTAACTCCGCAGTGAAGGGGAGGCCAGAACTGAGGCTGAGCACAAGCAGATGGGAGGGAACCACCAAGCATCCAACAGCCATGCTGTGGGTCTGAAAGTGTGGGAAGAAAGCAAGGAGCAAGCTGACAGAATTTGGAAAGGGAGAAGAGCTTATGGTGGTCAGTGTTAAGGAGGGCAGGGGTGGCCAATCAAGGGCAATGTGAGGGATCCTTGTGCTGATGGAAGTGCTCTGTATCCTTCCTGTATCAATGCCAAAGTCTGCGTTTGATACTGTGACATTATAATATAGTTTCATGGGATGTTATCACTGGGGGAAACTGAGTGAACTGAGTGAACTGAGCACATGGGATCTCTCTATATAATGATCTCAACACGTTTAATTAAAAAATATGTATATATATAAACCCTGGGGGGGGGGTGGAGAAGAAAGGAGGAGTTTGGGGTCATTTGAGTCAAAGGTGCAGAATTTGTTTCCTTTCACACCCTGAAAGCAGTGCTGGAACATTCTTCTGCAGCCCAGGTATACCACATGTCTGCACCAGGGACATTTAGGCAGAGGCAACAAGGCCACACCTGCCTGGGAACCACTCTGGTGGAAGGCAGTGCAAGAGACAGAGAGGGACAGAGGCCAGTCCGAATCCCCAGGGGGGGTGGGATGGTGGGACAGATGCTGCTCAGGCAGGCCGCAAACACTCTCTGAATACCAGCTGGGTACCAGGCTTCCTCCCTGGGCTGCGGACTCAGGGGTCAGAGAACCAGTGTCCCTATCTATGATTCTTGTGTTGTAGAAGGCTCGCCAGACAATACACATGGAACAAGAAAGTGAAGAGGGCATGTCAGATGCTGATAGGCGCTATGGAGAAGACAGAAGCGCAAAGCGTGACAGAGGGATTGAGGGGGGCTGCTTTTGCTGGAGTGGTCAGGGAAGGCTTCTCTGAGGAGGTGACATTTGGGGAAGCCCTGAATGATGAGAAGGAGACAACTGTGTAAGAAGAGCAAGTATAGGGGCGCCTGGGTGGCTCAGTTGGTTAAGCGACTGCCTTTGGCTCAGGTCATGATCCCAGGGTCCTGGGATCGAGCCCCACATCGGGCTCCCTGCTCGGCGGGAAGCCTGCTTCTCCCTCTCCCACTCCCCCCGCTTGTGCTCCCTCTCTCTCTCTGTCAATTAAATAAATAAAATCTAAAAAAAAAAAAAAAAAAGAGCAAGTATGAAGTCCCTGAGACAGAATAAGCTTGTTTTTGAGGGAACATGAAAACCATTGCATGTGAGCGGTGGGACAGGGTGGGGGTGGAGGGGAGGAGGGGAGGCAGGAGAGACAGACAAGGGCCAGATCCTATAGGCTCTCAGAGGCTTTGCTAAGGAGTTGGTATTGAGAAGCCGCTGGAAGGTTCTAAGTAGGGGAGGGACATAATCTTCTGTGTGGGGGATGGATTTTAGAGGGGCAAGAGCGGAAAAGTAGAGGGCATGCTGTGCTATTGCAATAGTCCAGGCAAGATGCTGGCGGCATGGCTAGGGCTTTGACGGTGGAAACGGAAATGGGTGTTGCACTTGGGGTGACTCGAATAGAGCCAGCAGTAGTTAGAACATAGGTTGGTGGAAAGAAAAAAAGCCGGGGTGACCCTTACGTGTGTCAGTCACATCTTACCACAGCTAAGTCCAAGGGACTGGTCATATTGTTTTGGGCCCTCGTGAATTTCCTTCAGGGGCCAATGCTAGGAATACATGAGAATTGGCTGGGACCCAGTAACTGGGGTGTGTGGGAACCTGCTGCCAGGTTCACTGATCTGGGTTCTGAGGCTCATTCTGGCTTCGGGAAACAGAGAACATGCTCAGATCGTCTTGTTGATATCAGCATGTCAGGATGGTGAGAAAGTCTCAGAAACCATCCTGCCAGCTGCCCCTTGCACCCCAAGGAGAACTGCAGTGTGTCCCTCACCATCTGGGGCCACAGGCAGCCCCCAAGGCCTGGGCATCTCTGGACACTGGTGACTTGTCGGTGGGCCTGACCCAGCTGCTGTCTTTGTTCTCCCGGAGCCACACTGGCCTCTACTCTGTGGATCTCACACGCCCACCTCCCAGTAAGGAGACTTGGCTCAGATTGGCTGGTTCTCCCCAGGGTGTGTCTTTGGGGCGGAGGGCTCAGGCCAGGCCAGGCTCAGGCAGCCAGAGTCCTTGACGTTGCTCCTGAAGGTCATTGTCTTTGGCTTGTGAACCTATTCTTGACCTCGTCAGGGCTAGAAGATTGTGGAAGCTCATGTACCAAGGGCTGGCTGTGGCCCCCGTGGACACGGCAGGTACCAGGGTTCGTGGACTCACTGGTTCAGGGACTGTCCTGCACACAAAAGTCATGTCCTCTAGAAAGACAAGTGTCAGATGGACAGGAAGCCGTCTCCTTGGAGCAAGGCAGTGGGGGTCTCAGCGAAGGGGTCCATGTCTCTGCAGAGAACGGAGCAGGGAGAAATTGGCTCTGGGTGGAATGAGAGGTTCTGAGAGTATCTAAGAATCTGATGGGCGTGCCTGCACAGCCACCACCCTGCCTGTTCTCAGTGGTTTCATGCTTCTCTAGTCCGTCTGTGAGGAGGGTTAAACGAGAGCGTGTGACACAAGGTCCAGCCATAGGCCCAGAGGGAGCAGGGCCAGCTGGTGTCAGGAGGCCCTTCCAGCATCTTGGCCGTTCTCATTCTGTGACAGTGCTGAGGCTTCCTGGTTATGCTCTCAGACAGGAGAGCAGACCCTGGGGAGGGGTGTCCTTTCTGTGGGGGCGGGGGGTGCTCACAGTACCGTTCCCCTCTCCTGCTGTGGCTTCCACATCCGGGGCCTCTGGCCCCACTGATTCACGAACTGGAGGCTCCCATGCTGGGGGCCGGGGGCAGGGGGTGTTGCTGGGCAGTGTCTCCGCTGGGGCAGCTTCCTCTGAGAGTTCATCAGGTCTTGGATTTCCCTCCATGGCCGGCTTGTGTTCAGGTGTTGTCTGGATGAGCTGGATGCCACCAGCAGACGGGCTCGTGAGGGGGAGGCCCCCTTTCACTGTGGCCTCCGGTGAGGTGCCGGGCCTGCCCTGATGCTCAGGCAAGGCTCTGGGGCACTGCTCCGCTCCTTCCTGGGCCGCAGGGTCCTGTCACTCTGGCCACTCGTGGTGATTACGAACAGGGGAGGGGGAGGGAGGGGCGCAGACTTGGGATTCAGGTGGCCCTGCGTTCCTGCCTCACCTCTGCTGTTCGTACCTTTGTGCCCCTCTGAGCCGCGTCTCCCGGCGTCTAAGCTAGCGATAATGCCATGCTCTCACTTCAGGTTCTGTCCTTCGTCGTCCTTTCTCAAAGCCGCTGGGCCTCAAACAGAGCAGGTCAGTGGACAAAAGGCCTCACACGGCAGCCTCCCCGTGTGACCCAGCATCATGCGGGAAGCTGGCTGCTGGAGCTGTAGAGCAGTGTCAAGGGCCCTCTGGAGACCCCAGTGGACCCCAGCCTGAGAGCCGTCAGCCTTTTTAGTTTCTTTTTTTCCCTTCTTTTTGGAGAAGATCAACTAACTTTATTTATTTATGTTTTAAGTTTTTAATTTTAATTCCAGTGTAGTTAACATATAGTGTTCTATTAGTTTCAGGTATTCTAAGCATTTGCTCCTTTTAACACAGTCTGGACACAGGTTTTGGGGGCCCTGAAAATAGGATGCCCTTGACTTTGGTTCTCATTGCAGAACACTCGAAGAGTTTATCTGAGCTGGATTATTGTTTCTGTGCTTTCTCCTGCCCCTGCAAGGACAAGCCTCAGCTTGCATTTGTAGGATCCGTCCCCAGACCAGAGCCCACAGTTCAGGGCCCCCATTTATTCAAAGGAGGGGTTGGACTCCCAGTGTCCACGTGACAGGCACAGAAGCGAAGTCTGGGTCCAGGCCTCTCAGCTGGAGGAATAACGGGAATAAAGGTTACAAACCAGACAGATCTTGGTTTGAATCCAGGCCCCAGCATTTACTGCTTGTGTGGTTTGGGGTGTGATAGGTAATGCCTCAGTTTCCTTACCTGTAAAATGGGAAGCAGAGAATGTTTTGAAGATGAGGGTAAATCATATTTGAAGTGCTTGGCACTTGGATTGAACACTTAACTAATTCCCTACTGTGTGCTAGGCAATGCACCGGAGACCCCTCGAAGAACCTGACCCCTATCCTGGAAGGCCACAGACCAGTGGACAAGCAAATTCCTGCCCCCTCCCTTATGAGTTTTCTGATTTATGAGGTGCTTTCACACACACCCTTGTGATTTCATCACAATGACCATCCTAGGCAGTAGGTATAAAGGGGGGGTCATCTCCATATTATGGACAAAGACAACAAGTCCTGGAGAAGTGAGAAGGAACTTGGCTGTGGTTTCATCACCAGGGTTTGCCAGGGCTGGACCAGAGGCTGGTCTATGACTTTCAGCGGGAGGTCCTTTCTCTGTACCTTTGCCTCTCAAAGCCTGATCCACAGACCAGCAGCATCAGCAGCACTTGGACACATTAGAAATGCAGCTCTCAGGCCCGACCCTGGATCTTCTGAATCAGAACCTGCATTTTTAAGAAGATCAGTCAGGTGTGCACACAATCAATTTGGAGAAACTTGGCTGTAGATGAGGCATATCACCTCTAGTTGAGGGTCAAATGATGACTTGTCTGCAAGCCGGGATTCCTATCTTCAAACAAGAGACTATTACTCTGTCGGGTGGCAGCACAATGTGGTAGCTATATGGCAAAGCTTTGGACTTGGACCTTCCAACTCTGGCTCTACCACTTCTCAGCTCTTTGACTCTATGGTGCATTGTGTGATCTCTCCAAGTTTCCGTCCCTGCCACCCCAAGGTGCATCGTAACAGTACCTACCTCAAGATGACTTTTGTTCGCATTAAAAGTGGTAGCTGGTAAGAGGCAACATTCCTTGCGGGCTTGCTCACTTCGGGCACCTGCTGTCCGTGCTTCATAGGAGCAGAGTCCCACTAGCTATTTGGGCAGCCTCAACTAGTGTTTGCTTTCATCATGACCTCGTAGGACTGGAGAAAGAGACTTAACACACTTCACAGTATCTTTGGAGAGAGGAGGATGGTTATTTCATAGTGCCCTAAGGCTTTGATGACCCCCCCACCATGTTAAACATACCCCGAGATACAAAGTTTTTCTAGCACTCACATAATCATGAACTTGGCCTCTGAATGCTCAGGACTCATCAGATACTGCAAAATGCTCTGAGAATGCTCTTTCCAGCTCAAAAATTCTATGATACCCGTGTGGTTGGTAGGGTAATTCTGAGCTGCCTAACCATGTAAAATGATAGCATGCTAGAGATGTCAGAACCCCTACTGATCACCACACCTGGCCACCTCATTCTGCAGATGAGAAAAGGGAGGCTCAGAAAGGTCCAGGGACTTGCCTGAGGTTACACAGATTGTTAATAGAAGAAACAGAGCAAGATGAGGGCTCCCTACCCTCAGCCCAGTGCTTTTACCTTAGGAATATTTCTTAAGGGCTTGCATCGTGCAGGGTGATGCTTAGAAGCTGGGCATGTAGGCGGTGAGCAGCATAGCAGGTATCTGTTCCCTGGAGCTTACATCCTGGTGGGAGAGGGGGGAAAGAACAAGTGAGAAAGCAAAGAATGAGACCATTTCAGATGTTGATAACTGCACAGAAGGAGGTCCAATGGGGTAACATGCTAGCAATGGATTTGGACAGGGAGGCATTAAGACTGTCAGAGAAGTCCTCTCTGAGATGCATTTGAGATGAGCTATGACTAAAGTGAGGAGTGAGTTGTGCAGGTATGGGGATAAGAAACTTCCAGGAAGAGCCAACCTGTTCCCACCTGGTGGTTCTTAATCCTGGTACAAACGGTTATAGGTCAGGTTCCTCCAGGTGTCCCCTGGAGTGGAGACCTGTGTGCAAGGGGCTTACTGGGGAGTGAGGGGAGTGGGTTGGGCAGAGGGAAAGTTGGACTGTGGTGCATTTGCAACAGGGCTCAGTTCTATAGGGTTTTGGAGCTGAGATGGCTCTTCAGAGTCGTCCCACATGCGGCTCCATGCAACTGATCAATCATTGATACAGGCTGCTTTTAGGGAGCATGTGTGGCTCCTTTTGGTGATGCAGTTTGGGTAATGCAGTGCCCTTTGTTGAAAGCAGTGCTAGAGAGGGATTCAACTGTGAGCCAGCAACATTCCCAGCAGCTGGGACAACGAGTGCCTCATTCTGGGCAGCACCATAGCATCAACCACAGCCTGTCACTAGGACACCAATATTCGCTGCAGGACTGTACCACTGAGGGAAGTAGGACATCTTTATCTTGATTTATTTTTGCATTGTCTGAATATTCCTTTATTTATCACATTCATTGTTGATGTTTACTGCCTTCCAGCTAATGGTCCAAAGGGGCAGTAATGGGTTGGGTACATTTCCCATCCTAGACTTTACAGACCTTTGAGGGGAGAGAGAAAAGTCGACAAGGGAGATAATTAAGTATCTCCATGTAGCTCTTCCGCTCAATCAGTGAATTGCACAAAAATATATCTTCTGTAATAGACATTGCAGTCACTTAAACATTTAAATCTGTCAATGAGAGCTTTACATAATGTATCACATCTGAATAAGTTCATCCTTATTTAATGGACAGAGGTCATGGATCTCATAAGCCCATTTGGTTAGCTTCTTTTGGGAAAAGGAAAGAGGGAAGGGAGAGATAAATTGCCCTGTACAGCTGAATAATAATAAATATAGCAAATATTTGCTGAGTCCCTTACGTTGTGCCGGGTACTGCTCGAGCTCTACATAATGAATTGGCTCTCTCGGTCCTCCCAACTTCTCTGTAAGACACATACTATTGTCATTTCATTTTACAGATGAGGAAATTGCAAGAAATTTAAGAATTCTTGAGTCATTTTTTAAAAAGTAGGAATATAGAGGCAGCATTTAAAAAAGAAGCTAATTAATAAATCTAAAATTATGTGAACCCCTCAAATTTCATTCTGACCTTTGTTGAACGTATATGAATATATTTCATAGTTTCTATCAGTCCAGATGTGCTGGATTGCATTGTCCCTTTGTAGTTTTATGACATGTCAGGATCACATTTTTCCCCTTAATGGTGCATCTATGAGGATCGTTTTGGAAAGCAACAGGAAAAATGGCTTCCTGTGCTCAGAGATTTCTGTTTGGATTGGCCTGTGGCCACCGATCTGGACTTCTCTCCAGGCCATTTTCAGGACCTGGGACAAGCAGCAGGGATGAAGTAGAAACAGAGAAGGAAAGGCTTTGGATGAAAGTCCATGAAACTATTTGAGAACGAGAAAACACTGTGTCAATGTGATATTTTTGCTCTGTCATTATCATTTGGATTTCTGTAATTATGTATCAGGTCTGACTCTAGTTTCTTTAGATAAAAGCCAAGACTGGTATTTCCAATAAGCATGATCTGTTTGAGTGGATCATGTTCCCATTTAATAAGGCTTCACCTCTATTCATCGTGTAATGTGGGTATCACAAAAATGGATATGACATGGTCAGACAGGTCAAATGAACAGCCCATGCAGGATTGGGAAGGGGTGGTCCCCGGAGAGCCTGGGGGTCCAAGGGAGGGCATGGGCCAAGCCAGCTCCAGGTAAGCCCTGCCTGTGGGAGTGTTGCACAGTGTTAGCCAGAAATACACGCCTTTAATGTAAAATCTTCTGATTCTTAGCCAACTAATTCAGAATTTTACAAAAGACTGTGTAGGCCAGAGAAAACATATCCACAGACTAGATTGAAGGGCTGCACTAGATGCAAGCTGTGGCACAGTGGGGGAGATTATGGGTGGGTAATTAGGAGGCCGACCAGGTCACAGGATGCAGGCGGAGAGAGAAGCAGGCTCCCCGCTGAGCAGGGACGCCCCGCCTCCCCCGCGATGCGGGACTTGATCCCAGGACCCTGGGATCATGACCTGAGCTGAAGGCAGATACTTAACCAATTGAGACACCCAGGCACCCCAAGTCATGTATTCTTGATCAGCTTCAAGTTCTTCAACTATACAATGAATCTCTTGCAAAATTACAAAATTCACAGCGTTCATGTAGGCGCCTACCACTACTGGAGTAGGGCGCCCAGCGTTCATGTAGGCGCCTGCCACTACTGGAGTAGTGCGCCCAGCGTTCATGTAGGTGCCTGCCACTACTGGAGTAGGGCGCCCAGCGTTCATGTAGGCGCCTGCCACTACTGGAGTAGGGCGCCCACTCCATGCGTTTATGGTCCGAGTGATTCCACCAGTGTTTATTGGTGCTTCTCCACTTGGTGGCACATTCGAGTCCCCTGGGAAGCAATAACAGCTCCACCAGGCTGCATCTCAGGCTTCTCACACCAGGGTCTCTGAGAGTGAGGTCTGAGCCTGTATTTTGTTTTCAGTCTTCCCAGTTGGTTCCAACGCTGGCCAAGGTGGAGAGCCATTGCCTTAAGGTATCTCTCAGAAATGTCTTCAGAGGGACATTTGGTCCATTCCTAGAGTTCCCCAGGGAAGGTCATTCTTCATCATTTAAGGAGGGGTCACACTTTGGAAATAGTTGAAAAGTGAAAGTCCATCAAATCAAATCAGCAATGCCATTTGGATTGTTTCAAAAAGTGAGTTAGGTTCTCTTCTAAATAAGGAGATTAACCCCATGGTGTGGTTAGGAATTGGCTTTGACAAAGGCAACTCCTTCCAAAGACTGTCGTGAGCAAGTGTGGTGGTGCGGTAGTCAGGGGCATCAGGGAGTCTTGAAGTCCAGCGGAGACGCTGCCGATGACCCCCCAGTCATGACCTTCAGAGGACCCTCTGAGCCCCAAAACATTCCAGCTGCCTTTACCAGAGTCCAGAGTGCACTTGAAAGAATTAAAATCATAATTTCCTATAATGCACAGCCGGGTGCGAGGTCTGGATGTAGACAAATTTCATGATGTAGAAAGAACTTTATGAAAAGGGAATCTGTGATCTCAAGGAGTACATTGTGTGGACAGCATGAGTTTTGGGTAGGGATTTCCCCCTCTGCATTCACCCACCCCCTTCCTGTTATTTTTCACCAGCTTTATAGCCCCTTTGTCTCTCCAGGCCTGAGCAGTCTTGCCAGGCGGTTGGGATGTGCCAGATCCACCTGTTGGTAAGGGCTGCCCATTCCCCCCCCACCCACTCCTCCAGTTAGCAAAACTGCCACGAGGGCACAAATTGCCCAGGGATTGGCCAGGTGACGGTGGTTGAGGAAATTGTGAGTCTGGAAAATGCTACTCATGAGGTTCACTTCTTTATTTTATTTTAGTAAGAACATGACATGAGATCTACCCTTTTAAATTTTTTTTAAAGATTTTATTTACTTATTTGACAGAGAGAAACACAGCGAGAGAGAGAACACAGCAGGGGGAGTGGGAGAAGCAGGCTTCCTGCTGAGCAGGGAGCCCGATGTGGGGCTCGATCCCAGGACCCTGGGATCATGACCTGAGTGGAAGGCAGACGCTTAATGATTGAGCCACCCAGGCGCCCCAAGAGATCTCCCTTTTTTAAAAAAATTTACTTATTTGAGAGAGAGGGAGAGAGAGCATGAGCAGGAGGGGCAGAGGGAGAGAGAATCTCTAGCAGACTCCGCACTGAGCGCGGAGCCCTATATGGGGCTCAGTCTCACAACCCTGAGATCACAACCTGAGCCGAAACCAAGAGTTGGATGCTGAACCAAGGTGCCCTGAGATCTGTCCTTTTAACAAAATGTTCAGTGTACAATATGTATTGTTAACTATAGGCAGGATGCATCATAGATCTCTGGGCTTTTTCATCTTCCTTAACTAAAGATTTATGCCCATTGAACAGCAGCTCCCCATTTCCTCTCCTCCCGCTCAGCACCTGGAAACCACCATTCTTTGATCGTGAATCTCTTTGACTCTGTGACTTTGACTATTTCAGATACGTCATATAGTGGAATCATGTAGTAATTGCCCTTCCGTGACTGTTTATTTCCCTTAGCAGAGTATTTTCAAGGTTCATCCATGTTGTTGCATTTGGCGAGATTTCCCTTTTTTTACAGTTGAATAATAGTCCATTGTGTGTACGTACCAGATTTTCTTTATCTGTTCATCTATTGATGGACACTTCAGTTGTTACCACATCTTGGCTATTAGGAATAATACTGTAGCAAGCACAGGGTGCTGATGTCTCTTCAAGGTCCACTCTTCAGTTCTTTTGGGTAAATACCCAGAAGTGGGATTACTGGATCATATAATAGTTGTATTTTTAATTTTTGGAGGGACTTGCATGCTTGGTGGCTGCGCCAATTTACAACCCTACCAAGAGTGTGCAAGAGTTCCAGTTTCACATGGGTCACTTTTAAACGTCCTGCTGATTTCCTCCTCGGTCTTCTGATGACAGTCTCTGTGGGGGAGACCCAGGGCCACTGGCTAGAAGTCTCTGTCCTTTGTGAATGCAGCCACTGGGTCGGGCACTGCTTGAGGGCCTGTCCATGTGTCTCTTCAGTCAGTTCATTCATGCCACCATATTTCTGGAGAGAGTACCAGATGCCCGTTCTTGTCCCATGACTTCTTGCATTTGGGAAACTTACATTCTTGTGAGGGAAGACAAGCAATGAAGAAACAAGTTAATGTATAATTTTTCAGATGGTTAGGAGTCCTGTGGAGACAAAGGCAAGGAGGGAGGACAGTCAGTTTCCTCAACCACCCTCGGAGGGTTGGCATCATACCCATTTTATGTGATGGAACTGAGGCTCTTTGAGGGGGGGTTAAGTAACTTTCCAAGGTTCTGCAGCTCTTGAGTGATGAGTCCAGGCTCAAACTCAGGGCTGCCTGACTCTGTGTGAAGGACTTACAGCCAGGTGGTCAGGCCCAGGGTGGGGACTGGAGTGTAGGGGTGACAAGGTGTCTTATGTCCTCAGGTAGTGTTCAGCCTGGCATGAGAGAAGGACAAGCAGAGGGGAATCCAGCTAACTCAGGACTGCGACTGCTCCCCTGGGGTTTGCACAGGGAGCTGGGCATCATCCCGGGAGTCCCTGTACTGCCTGGGGATCCCAGGGGCGATCCCAGGTGACCTTGGGGGAGTTTGCTGGTTGAGCAAGCGTAGGAAGGGCTTTTAAGGCTGAGGCAGTAGCCCCCTTGCAAAGGTGGGGAGGCCAGAGTCATGGCTTGTTGGGAAACTAGAAGTAAAATCACAGATGCTTCTCAAAGGTGTTCTTTGATGCCAGGGTTTGAAGAAGCCAAAGAGCTGTCCTGGGGGTCCTGGCCTGTGCCTTCCCTGCCAGCCTCTCCCCCTTTCCCTCCTGTCTCTCCCCTGCCAGCACCTCTGTCTCCCTAGCTGTCCCCCTCCGCTCTCTCCCAATAAGCCTTTAGAAGAGGCAGGTCCTGCTGAAATGACCCAGCGAATTAGAATCAATAGGGTGTAAGTGTAGCCTTGAAAAGTGCCATCCTCATGTTCTGCGCTGTGACTCAGCTCTACAGGGATAATGCAATTACTGGAGTGTTTCATGTGTTTATTGATGATCTAGATCGGTGGCCTCCAATCACTCAGGTCTCTTCTTGAAACAGAGCCCGGCGTTAACCCAGAGATGGAAAGAGCTGCTCTGGTTGGAATGGGTGGGGGTGGGGTGGGGAGTACAGGCCTGGCTGGCTCACGGCTCACTGTCCCTGGCCTGCCCGTCGCCAGCAGCGCCCTGGGTGTCTTACCCCGGAATGATGTAGAAGTCAGCTCATCTAGAAGGAGGCATGAGAGGAGCAGTAATTTGCAGGTGACTTGGCAAAGCTGGCAAATAGCCGTGGGGTGGGGGTGGGGGGTGGTCACAAAGTCATCTGACGGGGTGAGGGGTGGAAGCTGCTGCAGGAACAAAAATGAGGTGTTCTGAGGTTTTCGGGATTGCCAGTGGGGACATTGAGCAGCACACACCTGGTGACCAAGGGAAGAAGCGAACATAGTGTGGGTTTGTGGCGCAACCAGAAGGCACCTCTCCCTCCATCCAGGCTCGGGTCCCTTGACTGTTTCGGGAAGAATTCCTTGGTGTCAGTGGTGCCCAGAGCTTTGGGGCAGCTGGGTCACTGCCTTCTCTCTGGGCCACGTGCAGTGGGGGCAGGGAATTGCATCAGGAAGAGGAAAGAGCTGGGGCCTCGGAGGCAGACAGATGTGAGTTTTGTGTCACCTGGGGAAGAAACCACACCGCTCCGAGCTTTACTTTCTCCAGCTGTGCTACGGAGGTCCCAAATTCTCCCCCAAAGAAGGAACGGGGTAATGTGGCCTCCCGGTGCCCAGGGCGTGGAGGCCCGGAGTCACTGGTGGTCAAGACTACCGCCTGAACAGATTGCAAAGTCACTGCCGCTTCTTCCCATTAACGTAATATGTGTTCATTGTAGAATTGCAAAAGACACATAAATATATAGGGGAAAAGGAAATCACCTGTTACCCCACCACCTGGTGACTTTAACGCTTTCATGTATCTAATGTAACATACATTAAATTAATATCCTGTTAATATTTGGTGTATTTCCTTCGTCTCTTTTCTATGTGTATATACACATATTCTTAGAAATGGTTTTTACTCTATATGTAATTTTGTATTCTTTTATTTTTCTCCTAGCCTCTCATGAACACTTTCTTATTTAATAATTGACAGTTATTTTGAAAACCTGATTATTAGTGGCTGCATGATATTCTATCATTTGGATCCCCCGTAACTTACATATTCATTTCCCCAATGATCATTTAAGATGTTCCTAGTTTTTGCTAGTCTTAATTATAATGAATAATATTGATTAGCAGTGCTGCAGTGAACATCCCTCTACATATTCTTTGGGCCCATCTCTGATTGTTTGATTGGGTTAAATTCCTGGGAATATGTTACTGGATCCAAGAGAATATAAGGCTCCTGATATTTATTGCTAAACAGAAAGGTTGCATCAGTTTACACCCCTGAGCTGGATTTTGAACGAGGGATGATGTCTGAGGTTACATTTCCTCTCCTGTGAAATGTAGATAGTAGTTTGAACTTGACAGTTTTCTTAGTGCTGGATGGGGTTGTATACATAAAGAGTAAAGTCCCTGACCTCATGTCTGGTGCCCTTCTTCCTTTATTTTCTCTATTGTTCAGCCTAATGGGTTTATGCAATACACCACATTGTCATCACCTCAGGCACCTCACACCCATGCACACATATTTAAAACCCTGAATTATTGCCACTACCAGTCCCAGCCCACGCACCCTGTTTAGAATCTTCCAGATCCTAGAATATGCCTCCATCCTTCACACAGCCTCTACCAGCAGCAGGACAGTTCTCGGCCCCTCGCCTCTGTGACAGTGACATGGGGAAGCAACTGTGGGAGACAGAAATAAACCTTTTACAAAAGGTTGATTAACAAGTGATAAAATATGCAGAGAGCTCACAGATACTGGAAAAGAAAGGGGGCGACCCCACTTGTGAGAAAGGAGACCTCAAGTAAGTGCCATACCGGCGCAAGGGGGTAACGGTGGCATAACCCAGCAGGGCAGCCATGTCTGATTGTACAGGTCATGCACTGCACAATTTTGGGTGCATCGTTCATAGGATGGCTCATCACTCAGGGCTGCAGGAAGGTGGAGCTGCTTATGGCACCAAGGGTCTCTGGAGGTCAAGTTCAAAAGTAGTGAGGAGTTCTTGCATATAAAGAACATTTAGAGCAGGGCTTGGAATCAGTGATCACTGATAAATGTTAACACTGATTCTTATTCATGTGAGTTAATGTTCCTTGTGTTCGTGGGAAGGACTAGCTTGTCACAAACAACATAGACCAGACACCAAAAATATCTTTCTAGTTGCATAGGCCTGACGTGAAGATAAAGCTAGATTGGTATAAACGTGCTCTGAACACTGAAAAGTCCTATGCAGATTAAATCTGTTACTTGAGTCCACAAACCAGCTTCTTGGCTTCTGTTGCCTCCTTTGAAATAGCAAGTAACCAGACTTTTATGTGCCATGAGCGAAATAAATGGATTTTTAAAATATTTTGTCTCAGTGCTTTTGAGCTACTAGCAGGAGTTTGCTAGTGTCCTAGTGCCCTTGTGGAATGACCAGGGCCTAGAAACAGAGCTGTGTGTACTCCCAGGGACACCAGAAGGACAGACAAAAGCCACTGTCTCCCCACCCACCTACACACTGGGTGTGAATTGCGTTTCTGTGTTGCCCTCCGCAAAGGCTGGGGAGGAATGTGCCGTTGAGGCAGAATCCGTCTTCTGTCCGTCCTCCCGGGGTCAACGCTCTGGGGTGGCTGGTGCCTACAGAGAGGGTAGAGTGAGGTAGAGGGCAGAGCCAGGAGCAACCAGCCAGTGGCTGGGAGGAAGTCCGAGATGCTGCCTCCTCTCTGAAACTGCAAGTCACAAGGAAAGGTAGCAGAGCCCTCCCAGCATCAAACGCAGAGCCTGGGCCTTGTAGCCAGGCCGACTGACTTCACTCACCGTGTGACCTTGGTCGAGTTACTCGAACCACGACCGGTTAGGGTTTCAACATGTGAATGTGGGGAGACACAGTTCAGTCCTTAGGATTGGGGAGGATGGAACTGTACAAAATCATCCAAAGGAAGTAAAAATAGCAAAGAATAAGACAAGAATGCTTAAACTAGGGACAGGTCTCAGCCACTTCCTACAGATGTTAGCGGGTCTCTTCCAGATTCAGAGCAATGTAGATCAAATGGCGGGAAGATGTTTGGGGTAGACAGAGAGCTCCTTCTCCAGACAAAGATGCGTTGTGTGATGAAAAGAGAGTGCAGGACATTTTGAGAAGCCACACTGATAACCCCAGTCTGGAGACTGCAGGGGTATGGTTGGACTGGGAAAAATGCAGAACAGCCTTCTTGGAGCTCCTCCCCTCCTTCTCCTGGTAAGTACTAGCATCCGAAGTTGGAGGCCAGACGAACCGCTAACCACTCAGCTCTTCCTTCTTTGTCCCTGTGAAAAGGATGGGGCACAGTCTTTTGGGAATTAGCATGGAATATGAGCAGAACAAAGAAGGACAGTGGTAGTTCTTCTAGATGGCTGTCAACAATTCCTCCCATCCCTCTATACACCCACTGCTCTGCCCACCCAGGAGTGGGTCCCTTGAATCTGACTGGTCCTATGACTTGTGACTTGCTTTGCTCAATACGATGTGGTGAAAGTGACTCCGGTGAGCTCCAACCCTAGACCTTTGGAGTCCTGGCAGTTTCTGCTTTTGTTCCCTCAAAACCCAGCTGCAATATAAAGAAATCCAGGCAATCTTGCTGGAGAGAGAAGCCTTGGAGAACGAAAGACCACATGAAGAGAGAGAGAGAGGCCACATAGAGGAGAACCAAGGTGCCCAGCCAACAGATTGACTGAGGCCATCTCGGGCCCTTCATCCCCAGTCAAACTGCCCAGTCACTGAGCCCTACACAGATCCCTGACCCACAGAACTGGGAGTAGTAAGATGGTGGTTATTTGAAGGCACTCCATTTTGGAATCCCTTGTTAGGCAGCAATAAGTAGATGAAGGAGGACTTTCCCATCAAAATGGTGTGTGTACTTAAAGCCAGCTCTTCACAGAGGCCAGAGGTACACCTGATCCAAGGAAATGCCCCAGTCTGGAACTAGGAACAAAGTTAAAGTGAGTGAGTGCCCAGAGACAATGGTGTGGACTGAGATTGTCCAAGGCCCAGCCCCACCCTCCTCTGCATCTTGCTCAGGCAACCAAAGGACTGAGCAAATCATGGACACTCATCTCTCTAGTTCCTGTTCTAAGGAGAGTAATCAAACAGTGCCCAGGAAATTGGGAAGTGGAGCCTAGGGAAAATCTACCCATATCATTTGGGGAATAACAGGGCCAGATAGAACTGAGATGAATCAAAGACAAGGAACCAGGGGAAAAAATGAGACCCAGGCAAAAATTCTGCTTCCTCTTCTTTGCCTTCTCCAAAAAAAAAAAATGGAACATGGCAGAAAAAAAAAAAAAAAAAGATGAAGGAAGAGCTCATTTTGGAAGAACATTTACTCCAAAATACAGAAAATGATTGTCTTAGCCAATTGCTTTTGTAGTGTAAAGGAAATCGCGAGAAAATGGACTTTATGAAACAAGAGGAAAAATAAGAGACAGTAAACAGTGAGATGAATAAGGAACTGGCACAATTAAGGCAGGAAATTGATGATAATAGTATCATTGCAGAACTTGGAGTGCTTTGGAAATAGCAAGGAGTAGAACCATCACTGCAAAAAATTAGTGACATGGTGTGGCAAAATTACATAAAATACAGAAGGAAAGGGCAAAGTGTGTGAACAAAATTAATAGTTATAGAGAAGAGACAAAATACGAAGTACTATAGTTTGATTTTCATGTAGACAATGGAACAAATGAAAGAGAAAAATTATTAAAACACTTTATAGGAAAATGTATCTGAAATTAAAAAATCATCAGTTTGCAGAAAGGGCTCACCAATAGGGAATGAGAAGTTCAATTCCATTCAACAGACTTTTATTGAGCCCTAATTTCATTTTCAGGGACCAGGGACACCAAGAAAAACAATTTGGAAATACAGCCTGTCTTCATGAGATCCACAATTACTGGAGAAGACTGATATTAAGCACATAATTACAATAACCATTGAGTGTTGTTATGGGAAATGAAAAGTATGCTCTGGGAACCCATTGTGGGGAGGGATTTGGGGGCCACTCGCCACACCTCCAGGTCAGGGGCATTTTATCTCCCTACCCTCATAACAACCCGCTTGCCCATTTGCAGTTAATCTCTGTTCTTGCCCCCAGCCCCAGGCAACCACTAATCTACTTCCTGCCTCTATAAATTTACCTTTTCTGGATATTTTATTTAAATGGGTCCATACGATCTGTGGTCTCATGTCTGAATTCTTTTACTTAGCATAATGTTTTTGGGTCATTGTCATTCTTGAAGAATGTTTTCACTCAATGTAGAGTTCAGGGTTTATTTATTTATTTTTTCTTTCAGCATTTCAGGATGTTGTTCCGCTGTCCTCTGGCTGCCATTACATTTTTTCTAATGAGCGGTTACTTGAAATTTGATGCTCTGTAGGTGATGTGTCATTGTTCTTTGGCTATTTTCAAGATTTTCTTTCTATCTTTGGTTTCCAGCAGTTGTTCTGTGAGGTATCTAGGCATAGTTTTCCACATATTTTATCTGCCTGAAGTTCACTGAGATTCCTGAATCTAGAATTTATGTCTTTTACAAAATTTGGGAAAATTTCAACCATGATTTCTTCAGATATTTTTTTCTACCCCCATTTTCTCTCTCCTATCCTTCCTGGACTCCCAACTGTGTATGCTAAATCTTTTTGTATTGTCCTTCTATTCCTGAGTCTCTGTTCATTCTTAAAAATCTTCTTTCTCAGGGCACCTGGGGTGGCTCAGTTGGTTGAGAGTCTGACTCTTTTCAGTTGAATGTTTCAGCTCAGGTCGTGATCTCAGGGTCCTGGGATCAAGCCCCTCATTGGGCTCCACGCTCAGTGCAGAGTCTGCTTGAGATTCTCTCTCTCTCCCTTTGGCCCTTCACCCCCTTTGTCCCTCTTTTTTCTCTCTGTTCTTGAGATTGGATAATTTCTGTTGATCTATCTTTGAGTTCATGGTCTCTTTCTTCTGTCATCTCCATTATGCTTTCAAACTTGTCTGGTGAATTTTTAATACCAATATTGTATTTTATAACTTTAGAATTTCCTTTTGGTTTTTCTTTTATAATTCATATTTCTCTGGTGATATTTCCTATCTTTATATTCATTTTTAGTATATTTTCTTTTACATCACTAAGTGTAGTAATGACAGCTGCTTTAAAATTCTTGTCTGCTAAGTTTAATATCTGGGTTATCTTGGTGTCAATCCCTGTTGATTGTCTTTTTTCTTGAAAATAGATCATGTTTTCCTTTCTTCATATATCAAGCAATTTTGGACGACTATGTGAAGAATCCTGGACATTGCAAATGGTTTGTGGTAGAGACTCTGGATTCTTATATATTCTTCCAAAGACCCTGTTGATTTTGTTTGTATGCTCACTTATTTTAGCAGGCAATTAACTTGGATCCAATCAGGATCCAAGCTGAAAACTCAGTCTCTTGGGTAACAATTTAAAAGTTGATCTATTTCTTTGTCCTTACCAAGGTTTCTCAGAGTCTAATTTGCACATGCATGGCTAATGGATCCAGAGATTTGGGTGGAAATTTTAATTTGGGACTACGTTTCTGGATCTCTCTTTCCTGGGATTCCCCAATCACTTCCTGTTATTGCCAGTATAGGAGTTTTAGCCACCCCCAAGGTGGTATGGACTGCCATTGTGAAACTTACCCCATGCCAGTGTCGACTTCCCGCCAGGCTCTGCCTGTTCTGGGTTTTCAGTCTCCAATGCCTTTGGGTCATTGCTTGTTGTGGTTTTGAATATATAATTGCTATCGGGAGGAGGGTCAGTCCAATAGGGACTTACTCAGCTATACCAGAAGCTCAGTTAATGCTTTTACATCTGGGTATATTTACTGATTTTAAAAATCAGTAGATGGGTTAAGCATCTGGTAGGACATGGAAGAAAAATGTATTAGGAAACTAGAAGGTGAAACCCAGGAAATGACCATATTATCAAAATGTAGCACAGAGAGATGAAAGTATAAAAAATATGAAAGAGAGAAGAAAGTCCTAAGTATGTCTAAGAAGAATTCCAAAAGGAGAGATTAGCAAGAGTGGAGAAGAAGCAATAAACAAATGAATAATGTCAAGAACTTTTAGTAACTGAAGACATAAATCTGTAGCTAAAGGAATCACAATGATCTCCAAGCAGGATAAATGAAACTAACACTATCCTATGCATATTGTGGTGGAACTTCAGAATACCAATGACAAAAAGAGATTGCAAAATAACTGGAGAAGAACACATCATCTACAAAAGAAAAATGATTTGATTTAGATACCATAACAACAATGGGAGCCCCACCCCACCACTCCCATGGAATTATACTTCGATTTCTGAGAGAAAAGAACTAGTGTAGATTATTATACCTTGTTAACCAATCATTCAAGAATAGGATAAAATAAGACATACTACAGAATAAACTTTGGGAAGATAGAAGTTGAACCCAGTGGGAGGAAGACAGAATAGCGTTGGGCACAGAAACTGGTAAACGTGAATACGTAGAAATAAGCATTCACTTTTTAAAACAACAATAATCACAAATTTGAGGGTATAAAAGCCAGCTAGAACTAAAATATTGAATAATAATAATTTTAAGGTGAACACTCTTTGAGGACATTTAAACATTCTAAAGTTCTGTGAGATTCAGCAGAAGAATAGAGCTAACTTCAGACTTTTGTGTGCATTTCAAAATTTTAAGTGTAGACCACAAAGGGAGGCATTAGGATGTACAACTAAAACAGGATGTTAAATGGAAGTTTTGACAGAGGCACCAAGAGGCAATTATATGCTACTTTCAAAATGAGGTGCTAGATCAAAATGCAGAATTTCCAAAGGAAATATTTGACCATGACTCTGTTTTCTTCCATGACTCTGAGATGCATCAGCAATATCCAGTATGTTAAAAGGGATCTGGGTGAGGATTTTGAAGAAAGGATATTGTGGGGAGGACTTTGGGAGAGTCACTGAAGTCTGGTCCCCTCAGGATGGAGATGTGAGGGTGCCTAACCTCTCAGTTCACCCTAAGTGTGACCGGTGCTGGGGTGGGTGGGGGGAAACTCTACAACTGGACTGCTCAGGGAGCCTGATTTTGTCTCCAGCATCTCCTCTGATGTTTGGCACAGGACTGAGATGCTAAAGTGCCTTTGGCAGGGAAGAGAAAGCACAGGATTGCACTTGAGAAGTGCCCACGTTCCCACCGCAGCAGGGCAAAGAATACATGACTGGTTTCCATGGACAAGATGTGGATCATGCAGACAGAGCCACATGGGAGCCTTAATATTTTAGACTTGCCTGGGAAGACAGGGTGATTCTCTGTGATATGGACCTCTGAAGGACTGGGGCTAAAGAGTAGGGCAGCTAGAGGGATAGGATGCAGTCTCCACCTTAGGGCACTTGCAGCTAGAGGAGTCCACTGGGGAACTCTCTGAGGCTAGAATCAACTGTAACATCTGCTTCGTCCAGAGAATGCAAAGCTGGTAGGATTAGCCAGTAGCCTAGTAAGAACTTTACTGCCCTTGCTTCTCCTCTCCTCTATAATCCAACCCCTCAGAAAAGCCTGAAGCCCTGCTCAATAAACTAGGGACAAAAGGGTGAAAAGGAAAAAGAAGCTCACCATACCTCCCTTCCCTCACCCCAAGTTCCACCTGCTACAGGCCCTAGCTAGGGAGGGGAGACACCACCTGCAGTCTGTCTCTTTAGGGACAGAAGATGTCTTACCTTGAAATGAAGAGTCAAGTGTTCGTTCACGTAATGAAGATATACTGAGTGCATGTTTTGTGCCAGGCATTGCTCCACACTGGGGATTTAGCAGTGAACAAAATACTTAAGAATATCTTCCTTTGTGGAGCTCACATTTTAATGGATTAATATCTAGAACTAGATGTTTTTAAATTGATATGTTATGTTGTGTCTCAAGGGCCCACAGGACTGTCTGTTACCCAAAAAAGAGTAGAAAACTGAGGGGATAATATAAAATAAATCTTTAAAACATTTGAATTTTAATAGATGGTTATTTGCCAGACAAATACTAACAAAAGAAAGCTGACATAACTACATTATCATCGGAGAACAGCCTGTTAACAAGGAACATTAAGGATTTTAAAAAGGATTCGTTAAGCTGTAACACTTTGGAACTAGTTTTTACCTAGTAACATAACTCCAAAATACATAAAGCAAAAATTGGCAAAATGACAAGGAGAAATGGACAGATCTCTTATTATAAAGGGAGAAACCTAACTCTCTACAACTGATAAAAAATTATTAAAGATACAGAATATTTTAATAGCACAATTAACAAGCTTAATCTAAAGCATAAATTGGCAAATTATGAGCCATGGGCCATTTCTAGCCTGCAGCCTCTTCCTGCAAGTAAAGTTTTATTGGAACACAGACATATTAATTGCTTTAGTATAGTCTATGGCTGCTTTCATGCTACAAAGGCAGCCCTGAATAGCTATGGCAGGACTGTATCCATGAAGTTGCAAACATTTCCCATCTGGCCTTTATAGACCATTTGTTGACTGCTGATCTAAAGCATTTATGCAAAGCCCTGCCTCTAACAATCACATGAACATTTGTAAAAATTGATAATGTAGCAAATCTCAAGTAATAAAAGTGACTAATATCATAACTATCTCTAACCACAGAAAGAAAAACAACATATTGTATATTTCTGAACACAAAGCAATTAAATCAGAAAATAGTAATTGAAAGATAACCAACCAATCCATCCATAGGATAGATATTAGAAAAAAAATCTTTTTTTTAAATTTTTTATTATGTTAATCACCATACATTACATCATTAGTTTTTGATGTAGTGTTCCATGATTCATTGTTTGTGCATAACACCCAGTGCTCCATGCAGAACATGCCCTCTTTAATACCCATCACCGGGCTAACCCATCCCCCCACCCCCTCCCCTCTAGAACCCTCAGTTTGTTTTTCAGAGTCCATCGTCTCTCATGGTTCTCCCCCTCCGATTTACTCCCCTTCATTCTTCCCCTCCTGCTATCTTCTTTTTTTTTTTTTTTTTTAACATATATTGCATTATTTGTTTCAGAGGTAAGATCTGTCGTTCAACAGTCTTGCACAATTCACAGCGCTCACCATAGCACATACCCTCCCCAATGTCTATCACCCAGCCACCCCATCCTTCCCACCCCCCACCACTCCAGCAACCCTCAGTTTGTTTCCTGAGATTAAGAATTCCTCATATCAGTGAGGTCATAGGATACATGTCTTTCTCTGATTGACTTATTTCACTCAGCATAACACCCTCCAGTTCCATCCACGTCGTTGCAAATGGCAAGATCGCATTCCTTTTGATGGCTGCATACTATTCCATCGTGTATATATACCACCTCTTCTTTATCCATTCATCTGTCGATGGACAACTTGGCTCTTTCCACAGTTTGGCTATTGTGGACATTGCTGCTATAAACATCGGGGTGCACGTACCCCTTCGGATCCCAGCATTTGTATCTTTGGGGTAAATACCCAGTAGTGCAATTGCTGGATCGTATGGTAGCTCTATTTTCAACTGTTTGAGGAACCTCCATACTGTTTTCCAGAGGGGTTGCACCAGCTTGCATTCCCACCAACAGTGTAGGAGGGTTCCCCTTTCTCCGCATCTCCGCCAACATCTTTCGTTTCCTGACTTGTTAATTTTAGCCATTCTGACTGGTGTGAGGTGATATCTCATTGAGGTTTTGATTTGGATTTCCCTGATGCCGAGCGGTGTTGAACACTTTTCCATGTGTCTGTTGGCCATTTGGATGTCTTCTTTGGAGTTCTGCCCATTCTTGACTGGATTATTTGTTCTTTGGGTGTGGAGTTTGATAAGTTCTTTATAGATTTTGGATACTAGCCCTTTATCTGATATGTCATTTGCAAATATTTTCTCCCATTCTGTCGGTTGTCTTTGGTTTTGTGGACTGTTTCTTTTGCTGTGCAAAAGCTTTTGATCTTGATGAAATCCCAATAGTTCATTTTTGCCCTGGCTTCCCTTGCCTTTGGCAATGTTTCTAGGAAGAAGTTGCTTTGGCTGAGGTCGAAGAGGTTGCTGCCTGTGTTCTCCTTTAGGATTTTGATGGACTCCTGTCTCACGTTTAGGTCTTCCAACCATTTGGAGTCTATTTTTGTGTGTGGTGTAAGGAAATGGTCCAGTTTCATTCTTCTGCATGTGGCTGTCCAATTTTCCCAACACCATTTGTTGAAGAGACTGTCTTTATTCCACTGGACATTCTTTCCTGCTTTGTCAAAGATGAGTTGACCATAGAGTTGAGGGTCCATTTCTGGGCTCTCTATTCTGTTCCATTGATCGATGTGTCTGTTTTTGTGCCAGTACCATACTGTCTTGATGATGACAGCTTTGTAATAGAGCTGGAAGTCCGGAATTGTGATGCCGCCAGCTTTGCTTTTCTTTTTCAACATTCCTCTGGCTATTCGGGGTCTCTTCTGGTTCCATACAAATTTTAGGATTATTTGTTCCATTTCTTTGAAAAAAGTGGATGGTATTTTGATGGGGATTGCATTGAATGTGTAGATTGCTCTAGGTAGCATTGACATCTTCACAATGTTTGTTCCTCCAATCCATGAGCGTGGAACGTTTTTCCATTTCTTTATGTCTTCCTCAATTTCTTTCATGAGTATTTTAAAGTTTTGTGAGTACAGATCCTTTGCCTCTTTGGTTAGATTTATTCCTAGGGATCTTATGGTTTGGGTGCAATTGTAAATGGGATCGACTCCTTAATTTCTCTCTCTCTTATGTCTTGTTGTTGGTGTATAGGAATGCCAATGATTTCTGTGCATTGATTTTATATCTTGCCACTTTACTGAATTCCTGTATGAGTTCTAGCAGTTTTGGGGTGGAGTCTTTTGGGTTTTCCACATAAAGTATCATATCATCTGCAAAGAGTGAGAGTTTGACTTCTTTTTTGCCGGTTTGGAGGCCTTTGATTTCTTTTTGTTGTCTGATTGCTGTGGCTAGGACTTCTAATACTATGTTGAATAGCAGTGGTGAGAGTGGACATCCCTGCCGCGTTCCTGACCTCAGGGGGAAAGCTCTCAGCTTTTCCCCATTGAGAATGATATTCGCTGTAGGTTTTTCATAGATGGCTTTTATGATATTGAGGTATGTACCCTCTATCCCTATACTCTGAAGAGTTTTGATCAGGAAAGGATGCTGTACTTTGTCAAATGCTTTTTCTGCATCTATTGAGAGGATCATACGATTCTTGTTGATTGATTTGCGGATGTTGAACCAGCCTTGCAGCCCAGGGATAAATCCCACTTGGTCATGGTGAATAATCCTTTTAATGTACTGTTGGATCCTATTGGCTAGGATTTTGGTGAGAATTTTTGCATCCATGTTCATCAAGGATATTGGTCTGTCATTCTCCTTTTTGATGGGGTCTTTGTCTGGTTTTGGGTTCAAGGTAATGGTGGCCTCATAAAATGAGTTTGGAAGTTTTCCTTCTATTTCTGTTTTTTGGAACAGTTTCAGGAGAATAGGTATTAATTCTTCTTTAAATGTTTGGTAGAATTCCCCTGGGAAGCCATCTGGCCCTGGGCTTTTGTTTCTTGGGAGATTTTTGATGACTGTTTCAATTTCCTTAGTGGTTATAGGTCTGTTTAGGTTTTCTATTTCTTCCTGGCTCAATTTTGGTAGTTGATACCTCTCTAGGAATGCACCCATTTCTTCCAGGTTATCTAATTTGCTGGCATAGAGGTGCTCATAATATGTTCTTATAATTGTTTGTATTTCTTTGGTGTTGGTTGTGATCTCTCCTCTTTCATTCATGATTTTGTTGATTTGGGTCATTTCTCTTTTCTTTTTGATACGTCTGGCCAGGGGTTTATCAATCTTGTGAATTCTTTCAAAGAACCAGCTCCTAGTTTTGTTGATCTGTTTTACTGTTCTTATGGTTTCTAGTTCATTGATTTCTGCTCTGATCTTTATTATTTCTCTTCTCCTGCTGGGTTTAGGCTTTATTTGCTGTTTTTGCTCCAGCTCCTTTAGGTGTAGGGTTAGGTTGTGTATTTGAGACCTTTCTTGTTTCTTGAGAAAGGCTTGTATTGCTATATACTTTCCTTGTAGGACTGCCTTTGCTGTATCCCAAAGATTTTGAACAGTTGTGTTTTCATTTTCATTGGTTCCCATGAATTTTTTTAATTCTTCTTTAATTTCCTGGTTGACCCATTCATTCTTTAGTAGGATGCTCTTTAGCCTCCATGTATTTGAGTTCTTTCTGACATTCCTCTTGTGATTGAGTTTTAGTTTCAAAGCATTGTGGTCTGAAAATATGCAGGGAATGATCCCAATCTTTTGGTACCGGTTGAGACCTGATTTGTGACCTAGGATATGATCTATTCTGGAGAATGTTCCATGGGCACTAGAGAAGAATGTGTATTCCGTTGCTCTGGGATGGAATGTTCTGAATATGTCTGTGAAGTCCATTTGGTCCTGTATGTCATTTAAAGTCCTTATTTCTTTGTTGATCTTTTGCTTAGATGATCTGTCCATTTCAGTGAGGGGGATGTTAAAGTCCCCCACTATTATTGTATTGTTGTCAATGTGTTTCTTTGCTTTTGTTATTAATTGCCTTATATAATTGACTGCTCCCATGTTCGGGGCATAGATATTTATAATTGTTAGATCTTCTTGTTGGATAGACCCTTTAAGTAGGATATAGTGTCCTTCCTCATCTCTTATTACAGTCTTTGTTTTAAAATCTAATTTGTCTGATATAAGGATTGCCACCCCAGCTTTCTTTTGGTGTCCATTAGCATGGTAAATGGTTTTCCACCCCCTCACTTTCAATCTGGGGGTGTCTTTGGGTCTGAAATGAGTCTTGTGCAGACAGCATGTTGATGGGTCTTGTTTTTTAATCTAGTCTGATAGCCTGTGTCTTTTGATTGGGGCATTTAGCCCATTTACATTCAGGGTAATATTGAAAGATATGAATTTAGTGCCATTGTATTGCCTGTAAGGTGACTGTTACTGTATATTGTCTGTGTTCCTTTCTGGTCTGTGTTGCTTTTAGGCTCTCTCTTTACTTAGAGGACCCCTTTCAATATTTCTTGGAGGGCTGGTTTCGTGTTTGCAAATTCCTTATTTTTTGTTTGTCCTGGAAGCTTTTTATCTCTCCTTCTATTTTCAATGACAGCCTAGCTGATATAGTATTCTTGGCTGCATATTTTTCTCGTTTAGTGCTCTGAAGATATCATGCCAGTCCTTTCTGGCCTGCCAGGTCTCTGTGGATAGGTCTGTTGCCAATCTAATATTTCTACCATTGTAGGTTACATATCTCTTCTCCGGAACTGCTTTCAAGATTTTCTCTTTGTCTCTGAGACTTGTAAGTTTTACTATTAGATGTCGGGGTGTTGACCTATTTTTACTGATTTTGAGAGGGGTTCTCTGTGCCTCCTGGATTTTGATGCCTTTTCCTTCCCCACATTAGGGAAGTTCTTTGCTATAATTTGCTCCAATATACCTTCTGCCCCTCTCTCTTTTTCTTCTTCTTCTGGGATCCCAATTATTCTAATGTTGTTTCGTCTTATCGTATCGCTTATCTCTCGAATTCTGCCCTCGTGATCCTGTAGTTGTTTATCTCTTTTTTTCTCAGCTTCTTTATTTTCCATCATTTGGTCTTCTATATCGCTGATTCTCTCTTCTGCCTCATTTATCCTAGCAGTTAGTGTCCCCATTTTTGATTGCACCTCATTAATAGCCTTTTTGATTTCGACTTGGTTAGATTTTAGTTCTTTTATTTCTCCAGGAAGGTTTCTCTAATAACTTCCATGCTTTTTTCAAGCCCAGCTAGTATCTTTAAAATCATGATTCCGAACTCTAGGTCCAACATCGTACTAATGTCCGTATTGAGTAGGTCCCTGGCTGACCGTACTACCTCTTGTTCTTTTTGCTGAGGTGATTTTTTTTCATCTTGTCATTTTGTCCAGAGGTGAATAGATGAATGAGAGAACAAAATGCTAACAGGTTAACAACGTCCCCAGCAAATATACTCTAAACAAATCAGAAAAGACCTGAAACCAGGGGAAAAGAAAGGGAAAGAAAGAAAAAAGAAAGAGGAAAAAAAAAAAGAAAAAGAAAAAGATAAAAACAAACAAAAACAGAACAAAACAAAAAAAAACAGAATATGATCAAATATGATCAGGATAGTGCATAGATCAGTGCCACACACTAGATTTTGGGTGTATTTTGGTCTGTTAGAAGAAAGTGCCTCCTAAAATTTTAAAGAAAGAAAGACTTATATATCTCCAAAATAAGGGTTGATACAATGAAGGGATGGAATATGACTGTAAAGATGAAAATTATAAAAGATTTTTATAAAAGGAATTGATAAGATAAGTTGTTTGAAAAAAGAAAGAAGATTTAAAAAAAATGAAAAAAGGAGAGAATGTGATCAGGCAGGAGACTAGAACAAAGCCCTACACTAGTGATTTAGGGTATATTTTGCTCTGTTAGAAGAAACTGTATCTCAAAATTTTCAAGAGAGAACAACTTATATATATATGCCAAAAATAAGGGTAACTACTATGAAGGGATAGAATATGACTCTAAAAATGAAAAATAAAAATGTTTTTTTTAAAAAGGGATTGATAAGATGTTGGTTGAAAAAGGGAAAAAGAAAAATTCAGAAAAAAAAAACAGTTAAAAAGATTAACTTTGAAAGACTAATGAATCATGGTAAAAAAGCCATGAATTCTATGTGCAGTATTCCCCTAGCGCTGGAGTTCTCCCGTTCTCCTTGATTGGTAAATTTGGTCTTGGCTGGCTGTTTGTGCTGATCTTCTGGGGGAGGGGCCTGTTGCCGTGGTTCCCAAATGTCTTTGCTGGAGGCGGAATTGCCCCGCCCTTGTCTGTCCAGGCTAAGTAATCTGCTCGGGTTTGCTCTTGGGAGCTTTTGTTCCCTGCAAGCTCTCGGTACAGCTTTGGAGGACCAGGGTGAAAATGGTGGCCTCCCAATCTCCGCCCGGAGGAGCCGAGAACTCAGGGCGTGGGCCCCCATAGAAAACCAGTCACTCCCGTCTCCCTGGTCTCCGGCTGCACTCCGTGCTCACCCGGCCTGTGACCGAGCAGTTCTCTCTCTGGCACCCGACCCTGTGTGGAGTCTCCAAACCCAGCAGATCCCTGCGGTGCGCTCCTGTGCCGCTCCTCCCGGGGGAGGAAGGGGAGTCTCCCCGGATCTGCCGCCCGTTAGGTCCCTGCTGGAGGAGCAGTGGCCCGACTGTGCCGCGGGTCACGGTCCATGGCAACCCCGAGCTGAGAGCCCGCGCCTCGGCTCCGTCTCTGCAGCCGGCTTCCCCGCTCCGATACCTGGGAGCTCTGCCGCACTCAGGCTCCCCCGGTCTTTCTGTGACCCTGAGGGTCCTGAGACCACACTGTCCCGCGAGGTTTCCACCCCTTGCTTAGCCACTGGAGCGATGTCCCTCAGCGGAGCCGGCTTCTAAAAGTTCTGATTTTGTGCTCCGTGGCTCTATCACTTGCCAAAAACAGCCGACGGAGGCCCCCTCCCCCGCCGTCTATCCTCCCGAATATTGCCTCAGATTCACTTCTCCGCACGTCCTACCTTCCAGAAAGTGGTTGCTTTTCTGTTCAGAGAGTTGTTGCTATTCTTTTCTTCCATCTCCTGTTGAGTTCGTAGGTGTTCAGAATGGTTTGATCCCTATTCAGCTGAATTCTTGAGACCAGACGAAATCCAGGTCTCCTACTCCTCCGCCATCTTGCTCCGCCCCCGGAAAAAAAATCTTCCTAATAATTACTGACTCAAAGAAGAAATCTTAATGGCTAGAACAGCTCCAAGAGGAAAATGTAGAACTGCAAATACTTATACTGGAAAATAAGAATCCAAGTCAGAAGTAAGTAAAAGAACCAAAGAGTAAACTCAAAGAAAGTAGAAGAAAGGAAATGCTAAAGAGTGAATTAATGAAATAGGAAATAAACAACCAATAGAAAAGACCAACTAATCTGGAAAACAGAAGATAGAGAGAATCACTTGGTAAGACAGACCAAGAAAAAAAAAAGACGAAGGGAACAAATAAACATTATTGACAAGGAAACTGGTTTGTGGTTAAATGGCAGAAGGCTGGAAAGAGCTGGGTGATGGGCACAATGTATTCTTTTTATTAGTCTGTGTACATTTCTGTATGTTGCCTCACACACATACACATGCACATGCAATAAAATGTGCAAAGAACCAAAAAAGAGCATGGGCTCTGGATTCAAACTGCCTGAGCTTTAGGACCAGTTTTATAATTTATTAGTGAGTGCCTCGGGGCAAGTTACTTAGATTCTCTCTGTGCTTCTGTTCCCTGTCGTTAAAATGGAAATAAATAATAAGAGCATCCGGCTCATTGGCTCCACACTCACTCCTTCACCAGACACTGGGATTTCAGGCCAAGGTTTCATTGACAATGATATTTAAAACTCTTTCTCCAGACTTAAGCTTGCCCCAGAATCATGTAACACATCTCCATCACTTTTAGATAGGAATATTTAAACTATCCTGGAGACCTTGGGAAACTCATTGGGTGCTCTAAACGCCACCATGGGATAGTCAGGGAAAGGTATAGAAGGAGGGGTGGGGCTGGAAACGTAAAAGGAAAAGAACCAATATTTATTAGCTCCCCGTAGTGCATCAGCTAGTGCACTAGATGTGAACACCTATTTCCTCCTATGAAAGGTAATAAGCATGTTATCTACCACCGACTGTTTTCATTCAGTATTATATGTCAAGATATCTCCATGCTGTGGTACATCTTGTTCATGGCTTCTGACGAATGTATGGTATTCAGTGGTGTACCAAATCTGGCCGTAACTTCCCCTCAGCCTTTCCCCTAGTCTCAGGCACTAACATTGCCTTCCATCCCGTGGTCACAAGAAATGATACTTAAGATTTTATTCATAAATGATGCCTTACAGAACCCTGTGAACATCTCTCTGGGATTTATAGCTGGGGACAAATCTGGGTCACAAAGAAGGTAAACATTTGTTTAAACTAAGTCCTGCCAGGTTGTTTTCCGGAATGGCTGCACCTGTTTGCACTCCTTCCAGCAGGGCACGATGATTCCCATTTCCCTATATGCTTAGCAACACAGGATTATCAGTATTTACGAATCAGTATTTACAAATAAGAGCTTAATAGTATCTCACTGCATTTATTTTGACATTTTTCTTACTAATAAGCTTGGAGGTCTCTTAAAGCACTGTTATCCATTTGGATTTCCCTTTCTGTGAATTTCCCCTTGCATCTCATATGCTTTGCCATTTTTCTATTGAATTTCCTGTCCTTTTTCTAATTGGTTCTCAGGAGTTCCTGTATATTCTAAGAATTTACCTTGTGTAGAATTTAGACATCCTAGATATCTTCTCCTGGGCTCCACGTGTCTAACTTCACTATAGTGTCCTTCCTCAGATGGGTGAGCTGGCCTACAGTCTCTCAGCTGAAGAGGGCCAAGTCAGGTTTGGAACCCAGGTCAGTCTCCCTCCAGAGTCCATGCTTTCCAAAGCCCACATGCTTTCCAAAGTCCACTGCTTTCTCCGAAGAGGGCAGGTTTACACTTGGCCACCAAGGCAGCATTTGGATATTTAGAGAGGAAGGTGGTAGTGCATCCCAGAATGCCACGAATGCTGCAGATGCCCTGTTGATGTTTAAAAGATGAGGTTGCATGGTTTTAAAAAGGCCCTTCTGCAGCTGCTGGGAGCTCTTCATTTTCTTTGCCTACCTTAGCATAACCAGCCCCTTCCCAGTTGTAATTATCAAGTACTAAGCATATGTCTAAATGTAGCCTCAAACCACAGGTCCTCTTAGTGATCTAGGATCACACTGACAAGCCAAACTGAATGTGCAAAGCTTCCCCAGACCCCTTGTGTGCCCCGCTCAGCCTCACATTCCAGCAAGCTGTGCCCTCCTTTCCCCAGCATCCCACATGTGGAACCTTAGGTAATTCACCTCTGACTCACTTCTGCCCAGTGTTTTCTCCAAATTCTGCCCCCTCCCTGCCCATCCTTGCCTCCCCACTGTGCTGAGCTTCTTTATTCTTCTGATTCAGCCTCCTCTCTCCAGCATCACTTCCTCCATGGTCCCTTTCATGTCTCCATCGCCTCTCTCCTGACCTCCTAGTATATGGGTATTCCTCACGGCTCTAATGTGGTCTGCAACCTGGACGTGGGTCTCAGCTTTGCCATTCACCAGAAATCCTTTCCTGGCGAGCAGTGGATTCATCAACAAGCATTCCACAAGTGTCTGCTCTGTGTTAAGTGCTGTGATGGGCACCAGCCGTTTGATAGCAGATGACATAATCCTTGGCCTCAGTTTGCTCACAGTTTGGAGGGGGTGGACATATTAAGCCATCGGATACATACAGTGTGGTGAGTGTGATGATTAATTTGGCCTGAAAGGAGCTGGAGATGATCAGGGCAGACGTGTTGGAGGAGCTGGCTCTTGAGCCAAAGGCTGGGGATGAACTTTCCAGATGGACAGTGCTGGCAGAGGGCAACAGCACCTCAAGATGAAATAAGTTCTCATTGCTGGGAATTCAGCCTTCGGGCGCCTGGGTGTCTCAGTTGGTGAAGCGTCTGCCTTCGGCTCAGGTCATGGTCCCAGGGCCCTGGGATGGAGCCCTGCGTCGGGCTCCCTGCTCAGTGGGGAGCCTGCTTCTCCCTCTCCCTCTGCCCCTCCCTTCTGCTCATGTTCTCTCTTTGGCTCTCTCTCTCTCTCTCTCTCAAATAAATAAATAAAATCTTAAAAAAAGGAATTCAGCTTTCTATCCCATCTTTCTCATGGGGTTATGAGAACTACATGTGATTACCTTCTGGATTTGTTCTGAAATAAGAGAAATACTGGGCTTCCCGTCTCGTTAGTTTTGAGTGGTCTACTCCTGGGACTCCTGTCTTCCATGTACCCACCCCAATTGCACATGAGGAAAGCGCTGCATAAGACTATGCTTTCTGTTAAATATTGGGATTCATCTTTCCTTCTTGTTATCTCTCTCCGAGCTTTACGCGGGAGTTCCTGAGAGGCTGGAGTGGAGAAAGACGCAGGATTGTGGAATCAGGCTGACCTCAGTTCAAACGCTGGGCCTGCCACTTTCTACTCACAAATTCTGGCCCTGCCTCTGAGATCACCTTGGTTAGTCTGGGGTGCTTCATGGCTCTTGGGTACTCCACTCCAGGAACCGACAGGTGCCTGGTTACATCAACAGTGTGTGGATTTTAGTGGTTTAATTCTGCAGGCAGTTTGAGTCCTAAGTTCTGGGGGCACGTTCTCCATGTAACCCAAATAAAATCCAAACCTTTCTTCTTGGCCTGGGAGGTCTTGTGTGAATCAGCCTATCTCATCTGCTGCTTTCATGGAGCTCTCGAAGTCCCGTTAGCACTGGCCAAGATCATTGCCACCTCAGGGCCTTTGCATCTACTGTTTTTTCTGCCTGATTTTCACATGGCTGGCTTCTTCTCACTGGTCAGCTGTCAGTTCACATGTTGTCTCTTGGTGCTCCGACAGGTAGTCACCTGTTCTATTTTCTTTATAACACTTAATTACCTGAAATTATCTTATTTATTTACTTGTTCACTGTCTGTCTCCTCTGATAAAATGGAAGTTCTGTCTTAACAGGGGCCTGATCTGTCGTGATCACTGTTGTATCTCCAAGCTCCACAACAGAGCTGTGTATACAATATACACACTCAATAAATGTGTTAGGCAGTGGGCAATTGAATAAATGGATTTACTGAAAGAAGAAGCAGTTGTCCTTTTAAAGGAGGGAAACTAACTTCTTTGGTTCCTATAAATCCCTGTGGAATTTAAACATAAATATTTGTGGGACTAAAACATATTAATGCATAATAAAGCTTTTGGTTGAGAGCACCATGGAGAGTGATCACAAGTGACTAATAATTATAAGATTAGCATGCTGTGGGAGGCACCGGGGATTGAGCCTAGCATATTTTAGGCCAACTCTTGATTCTGAAATGGAGTTTGAAAAAGTTTCCACCGAGGTTATATAAGCTCCATGGCTTTAATGTAGGGTGGGGGGTAGGCACAGGCCTTGGAGAAGCAAGGTCTGTGTTCAGGTTCTGGATCTGCATCCTCTTGGCTATATGACTTTGGGCATCTCTCTTGACTCTTTTGGGCCTATGTTTCCTCATCTGTGAAATGGAAGAGTACCAACTGCCCTAATATCTATGAGGACTAACTGAGGTGTTGGCTGTGGTACACGTGAAGCGAACACTGGCATGACACAGGATGGGGAGGGAGCGGGGATGGCCATTCCATGACCCTGCTGCTCTCCAGGTGACTCCAGCCCTGGCAATGTGAGCTCAGAGGTCATGCCAGATAAATGTCTGCTGAGTGCTGGCTGAGGGACACACACTCTTCTCCAACCTCTGTGGTCAGAAGCTAGCTTTCCACAAGCCTCACAGACATGACGTACTGGGGCTTGAATTTCATCCATGGCCCAAAAAAAAAAAAGTCCTTGTCTTCTTGGCTCTTACTATTCAGTGTCTTCTGGTGATTTCCTTCAGACAGCAGAACTAATAGCGCCCAAGGTCAAGAATGTCAAGCTTCTTTCTTGGAGGACGGGCTGTGCAGGGGTCAGCCGGGGGCTGCTGTGGATAGCTGCAGGAAGGCATCTTTTAAGTGGGGAATCCCAGGCCACCATGCTGAATGGTTGGGAAAGAACCTACTACCTCCATTATGAAGTGTGCTGAGTCTGTGAGACACAGACTGTCAGGGGCCTTTCCATTTGTGCCTTTTGTGGGAAGGACTGGCTAGGAAGGGCCCAGCATTCAGACCCCACTGCTCTGACCTGGATTTAAAGGGAAGGTGTTGTGTTCTGCTGTGGGGTTCCTCAGCTCTCCTATTTTTACAATCTCTCATGTGTTAGAATTACTTATTGAGCAATTGAGCATCATACACTGGATCAGAGAGCACTTAATGATTTCAGGTAGCCCTTCCTATTTGATGGCTCCATGACTCTAAGTCTCCACTTTTGGACTAAAAGATATATTCCCTCTGGCCAGTGGCAGAGAGATTTCCACAGCAGTTTCTACTCACTGTGGTCCCGGGGAGAGAAAGAGCTAGGAAGAGACAACCGGAAGACAGCACGTGGTCTCAGAGTCTCTCAGGCTCCCTTATGCCGCTGGGTCTTACCCAGTGTGTTTGGGAGGAAGAACAGCTGGTGATAATTGCTTGGCAGATGTGTGTGTCACTGTTCGGGGGCTGTCAGGCCAGTGCTGCCTCTGGGTCACCAGAAAGACATGACGGTAGTGGCGCTGTCTGCTGGTGGAGGCTGCAGGACAAATGGAAAGAGGGCTAAGTGGGGATCTGGATGACTGGAGAGTCCCCCTTCTATTATGGCCATGGGATCTGGGATCGCAAAGTCCTCATGTCTACAAAAAAGGCATTGCCCCGGGACCTGGAGACAGACTCCTGCTTGCTCTAAGAGCCCCCGAGGCCCAATGAACACAGACTCATGGGGCATGGCTAGGTTTACCAGGTTCAGAAAACTGCTATGCTCTGAGCAAGGTGGAGTGGACCCCTAGCCCGTCCTGACAGGCAGCATCGTCACTGCTCTGTCTCTGTCTCAGAGAGGGGGCGCTTCTCATTGTACAGATGGAGAAAAGGAGTAGTGGGGTTCTCAGCCCAGGCAGGGGTCTGCCTTCTCTGGGCCCAGGAGCCTCAGGTCCTCCCAGCAGTCTTGGTATTTGCTAGTGTCCCTTCCCTGGACAAACTTGTCGCTGTCCCTTGTAAAATGGTGTGTGCATTGGGGAGCACAATACAGATGGGACCCAGCTATTGCAGAGGAGATGCTCGAAAGCTGCTGAGCAGTCTCTAGAATTCAGACACTTCCCCAGCTGGCCTTATCCTCTGTTTGTTCCAAATCCATAGCATCCTGTTAGACATCTGTGCATTTCAAGCCGAGATAGAGTTGTATGCGTGTGTTTCTTGTGTTTGTGTGTGAAGAAAGGCAAGGACTGACTCTGGCTCCCCCTGGAGGACAGCTTGCTGTGATCAGGCAGCCTCGCATACCCAGGTCGCTGTGTGCCACTGTGTCTGGCTCAAGGCAGCAGATAGTTTAATGACCAGGGTTGTTTTGTTTATTAAAATATCATCTTGGGGGTTCTTTATACCCTTGTAAAAAAGATTTGACCGAGTACCTATCTGTCTTTTTAAGCAGGTGCCTCTGGACACTCTTCTTCATAACTTGGGCACTTGGGGGCTTCTCTGGGCTTGCTTGTCCTTTAAAATAAGGCAATTTTTCTAGCTCTAAATGATATGACTCTTTGGGAGGCAGGACCTGTCTTTACAACGACAATAGGAATAGCTGCTACTTTTGTGAGTATTGCCCCTCTTTGTGGAATCTATTGTGACCCTACAGAAAAGAATTCACCCTTTTCCTAGTTTTATGCTTCACCTCCCTGTTACTCACCCTCTCCTGATGTTGTGCTGTTCCTCATCCCCTGAAGACACTGAGTTCAGTGGGAAGCAATGACAAATAACAGTTAAGGGCAGTATCTCTGGAGAGGCCCAGCCTGGGTGTGTGGTCTGGAGTCATCACTGACCAGACAGGTGACCTTGGCTGAGTCACATAACTGCTCCATGTCTGCTCCATTGTCTGTAGAAAGGGGATAATGCTGGCACCTGCGTTATAGACAAATGCACATAAAGTGCTTAGAATAGTGCAAAATGGTATCTGAAAGAACCATTCATTGTCACTGTTGTGTTTTGATGGGGTGAGGTGGCACATGCAACCCAGAGTCACCACCAGACCCTTTTCCTCTAGGAAATACAGCAAACAAGTGTACAAACAGGAAACCTGGATCCTTATATTTCCAGTGATGTTTGTTCTGACACCAGCATAGACCACTAGCCCCTGCCCCCCACCCCAGCATCAGGAGGAGACCCCAGCTTGCTGGCCAGCAGAATGGGCCACAGAGAGCAGGTCAGGCCAAGGGTTTAAGAGATAGGGTTACATCTAGGAGGTTATTCATTATGTATCCAGAAGGCAATAAACACTGAGGACCCTGAGGGCCAGATGCTGCAGCAGGTATATAAAGGATCCAGTCATTGGAAGACGCAGCTAAGTGGGAGAGATAGACAGGTCAATCAACCGTCCCTAGTTCCCTGTAAAGACTGAAAGGGAGCATCCTAGGAGTCTGGAGCTGCTGGGGAGGGGTTGGGAAGTACCCAAGGTCAAGATATAGCACAGGCGAGATCCAACCAAGTGAGAACCTGGTGAAATCAAAGGTTCAGGGCCATTGTAGGCAAACCCAAGGCCCGGGCACCACCTAGGTCTCCTGGCTTCTCAAAAGCATCCACATTATAAATGGGGGGGGGGTAAAAGGTTAGAAAGCTACTTCTCTAAGTGATAAGACTATAGATATATACTTCTGTGAGACACAAATAGTACAACAATGAAGCTAAATTTATCCTGACTTGATTCCCTTTTAAAGGAATGTAATCATATATATAAACTCTGAATAACCACTGTTCACCACCACACTGTTTTTAGGGGCCCAGCCAGGAATGAGGGTCAGTACCTTGGAGAGCTCCAAGGGGGTTCCAAATAGCTGAGGCAGGCAACTTAGCTCAGCGTGCGGCAGAAGCCTGCTACCATACCAGCAAGGGGCCAGTCCCCATCTGTTGTGGGCCTCCTTGTGAGGGCTGGTGCGTCTTTGAGCTGGAGGCCCCAGAGAGGGGATGGCGGCAGATGCGGAGCTAGAGCCTGGGATGGAGACGGGGAATCTGCCCTCTGCCTGGATGCAGTCTTCCTGGCACCCAGGAAAGATCACTGTGCTGCTCCTGGATCAGTGAGGCCCTGCGACTAGGGAGTTTGTGGAGTTTTGCTGTCTTAAAGGTGGTTGGTAGCATTTCTCTTCTAGCGGAGGTGACTTAGTTATTTGAGATAAGAAATTGAAAGGGTTGTTGCCGCCCGAAAGCAGAACCTAAGAACTGGGACAAGCTCGGTGGTAGTCGTGCTGTTTGGGCCTCATGGGTGTGAGGATTTCTCCAATTACCCAATCCATCCAGGGCTTGTGGTTTGCCAGGGGACTGTCTAGGACACGTAGGGTGAGACCAGGTTTGAAATGTTTGTGGTTGGCTTTTGGCCCTGAACAGCAGAGCCTGATTAAGTTTGGTATAAAACCTGACTGCAGTTTGGGGAGATGCACCCACATGTATCTGGTGTGTGCATGTATACTGTTCTTTCCCATCACACGGGCATATGGTTTGGCTATTTCTCTTCTGGAACAAGGCATTTAAAAAAAATAATTGATAGGTTTAGGAAAGTCCCCAGCCAGGTGTGGACTCTGGTGTGATTTGATTTGCATGTAGGAAATACAGTCACTGTATGTCAAAGACCCAGAGAAGAAATAATTTCTATCTCCTGGCCAGTTCAATCCATGAGAAGAATCAGCTGTGTTGAGAAGGAGCCTGAGGCTGTACCGGGTTCTGGGGGGAAAGAAGGTCCTGACTGATTAGTGATGCCTGCCATGAGCATCATATGGCCAGTGATGGTGTGTAGACTGCCTTTGGCACCAGCCATTTCTGTTCCAAGGTCCTACTGTCCTCAAGCGGTTCCATGTCTCCCTTGTCAATAGAAAAAGCTGCCTCAGTCATCAATGGTGAAGGATTATTACTCTATTGTGGTGATCATCCCAGAGACTGGAAGAGACCCATTCCTCTCCTGGGCCCTCAGGGATAGGCCAGGAAAAAGGAATATTTGGGACTTTTCAGCACTCCTTGCACAGTACATAGCAAGCCCCGTTCTATATCTCAAACTAGGTTTCTTAGCTTGAGACCATCTAGTTTGACAGGAAGAACCCAGGGTTTGGAGGCAGACAGACCTGGCTATAAATCCTGAATGCCCTAGGTATACTTTGTGACCCTGGGAAGGTTACTTAACTACCCTGGTTCTCAGCTTATTCCTTTATAAAATGGAAATAACAATGCCTACTTCTCAGGTTTATTATTATAAGGATCAAATCGTATAACACATTTAAAGCACCTATATTGGTGCCTGGCACATAGGTAGGTATTCCATAAACGCGGGCCCTTATAACAACTTCTAAGGACCGAGGATGGTTTTGCTTGCTTCGGATTGGCTATCGAATAAGACTGTTTTAAATAGTGGATGTCACTTGTACTTCGGGCAATATTCCACCCGACTTCTACTCCCAAATCCGAAAAATAAATAGAGGAAGTGACCTTTACTAAGTGATTTGGAATTTCAGTGGAAGGTTCTGTAATTGCTGGTTAACAGGCCCGGGAAACCAGCTCTTGTGCAGTAACTGGAGGTGTGCAGGTCAGGACATTTAATTACAGCCTGGCCACCTGGAATAGAAACCTCACCACCATGACAACACCTTTCTGCACTGGCCTGATTAAGTCAACAAATTGTTGGTTCCCAGCCCAAACTGGATAGTGCCTGGGACTTTTTCCCTTCAGGTCTTCATGTACCAGTCAGGTTCTTTTCCTTGGTGAGGCATGGCAGGGGGAACAGCCGGGGGAGGACAAGGCACAGCACCTGTTCGGAGGTGCCTGCAGTCTGATGGGGGAGGCCAGCCGAGATGGAGCGTTTAGGGGGAGGGAGGCAGGTCTGCAGAGACGGCAGAGCAGAGTGGTGAATGGTGCAGGCCCGCTGGAGCCTGCCTGCCAGGTGTGGGTTCACCTCCGCCCCTTACATTGGTGTGTGCCTTGGACAAGTTACTTAGCCTCTTTGGGCCAGTTTCCTTATGTACAAAATGGGGATAATCATAGTATTTACCTCCTAGGGTTGCTGTGAGGATTAAACAGGTTGATGTTTACTGAGTGCTTAGGACAGTGTCTAGGTGCTTGATGTTATTTTGGGGGTTATGACTCTGATTTTCTGGAAACAGAATGACTTCTGAGGTCTAAGTTATCAGGAGAGATAGTGGGGACCATTGAGTGCCTCCCCCACAATTCCACTCTTGGCTGGAGCCTCCTGACTCTGCCCTCTGTGTGCGCCCACCCCACTGCTGGACACCTCTGTGCCTTTCCTCCTGCTCTATGCACTCTTGACCTCCTGATCTATTCCCACACGCTCATCATTCGAGATACAGGTCAAACATCATGACCATCCTGAAGTCCTCCCTGGTCCTCAGCACCCCCAGGTCAGCCTGTCTCTTGACCTCCCAGAGCATCTTTCACCTGGCAATACTGGCTTTTTTCACACTGTGCCCCAGTGATTTGGTTTCTTGTGTGTGTCCACCATCTGCCCTGATGGAGACAGGCGGATGTGGATGTACATTCTGACTTCTAACTTTCTAGAGGTGAAACCCTGGGGAAGTCACCTCCCCTTACTTCTTGGTCTCACCAGTGCGTACAGCCATCTGACAGGGTTGTGTAAAGACTGTATATCTGGCCCCTCACTGGGTCCTGATGCAGGTCGCCTGTCCCCTTCCTCCCTCTCTTCTCTCCTCCATCTCCCTGACCTGGCATGAGGTCCGGCACTCCAGAGAGGTCACTCGTGCTAGGTTCCTGAGTGCCCTTCCTCTCCTGCCCTTTGGGTTCCTCGGATCTACCACAAGGCCTAACGCACGATGGGAGTCAATGTCTGTTCGCATCTCCCTTCCTCCCATCTCCCTCCTCATTTCTGACCTCCACGCTCCAGCACAGGGCTGCCTAGTAGTGGGGAGGGGCCCTCAGGATGAGGGTGAGGAGTGGGAGTGAACTGGGCTCGAAGCCACAGGGGAGAGGGTTCTGGGGCTGGGCCCAGGGCCCGCTGCTTGGCTCAGCCTCGCTCTACCATAGGAGAAACTAAATGTGCTCTACTTTTAATTTGGAAACGTATCAGTGGCACTCTCCCTCCCACATCAGAGCACAGGAAAGGGGCAGGGGTCAAGAGTGGGAGGGGGCCTGGGGGTGGGATATGTCTAGAAGAAGAGAGGAAATTAGGTCCCCAGCAGTCCCAGCTGCTGGCTCAGTGACTGAATGACCTGGGGATGAGTCACTCCACCCTCCCGAGGGCTGTAGGGTGTGTGTAGGCGGGAGGGGGTGAGGATGGGGGTGGTGCGCACGTCACATCTGGGTCCTGTTGGGTTGGACTTCCTTTGGAAAAGCGGGAAGGCATTGAGCTGGGAGTTCCCCAGCCCCCTGAAGTCCTCCCGAGATGCCCTTTCCCTGCCCGGGGTCTGCGTGAGTCTCTTCCCCTGCCAAGCTACCACCCCCACTGAAGTGCTCCAGAAGGAGAGCCCAAAGGTGGCCCTTCCGGCTCAGTATTTAGTCAGGACACTGCTGTGGCAGAAGCCAAACTCGCTGGCCCCTGGCTCCGTGCAGGTGCGGGATAGACCCTTCGCCTCCTCACCATGACCTTCAGGGGCACACTGCTCTTACCCCATTTCACATACAAGGAAAGAGGTTGATGGAGGTGGGAGTATTTGTGCAATATTTGCCCAAGGTCTGAAAGAATATGAGTGGCAGAGCGGGGAATCACTCCCAGGTCTGGGGGCCTCTAAAGCGGTCAGTCACCATGACATGCTCTCGGGGAGTGAGGGGGATGTGGGGAGCACAGCAGAAGGCAATGGCAGGATCTTTGGATCATCTGTCCCCCCTGCATGGTCAGCTTGGTCCCCCTGGCTGGGTTTCCTGAGGTTATGGCACCCAATGCTGTCAAAAAGGAGAGGGGAGATGTGAGGGGGCTGCTCTGGGGGGTGGCAGCCGGTCTAGGCTGAGAGGAGCCCTGGCGGGACAGTGAAGGTGTTGGCCCAGAGAACAGAGGCCCTAGAACCTTCAGGAATGGAGGCAGAGGGCAGGCTCCAGAAGCCTTATCGGGCAGGGAGGACAGAGAGGACTGGTAGCTTAGGCATACCTACCATGTGCCAAGCCTTATGCTAGGAAATGGGGGCCCCCGATGAGAATAAGTCTGAATTTCTGCCTGGAGGAAGCCCAGTGCCATGCGGGAGGCAGGTGAGCGGATCCGCCTTGGCCGCATGATGCAGTCTGGCTCCTGGAGAGAGATGTGCGTGAGATGCTCTGGTGGAGCAGAGCGTGGCTATGGATTCAAGAGGACATGGGGATGGTTAGGAGAAGGGTTCCCACTTGAGCTGAATCTTGAGTGGTGAGCAGTTGCTCACCAGGCAGCCCGAGGCGGTGTGGAGAAGCGTGCCAGGGAGCAGAGTCAGCAGGGAGGTGGAGGATGGACGGGCCGGGCCTCTGGAAGGAGCCGTTGGAGGGGTAGGCATGGTCCAGGAGAGAGGCTCTATGGGGTTCGTCCAGTGGCTCCTGGAGCACGGGGAGGGGACGCCGAGGGGTACTCGGAGAAGTGACTAGCAGCCAGCATGGAAGCTGGACAAGGTAGGGAGGGGGTGGGGCCGATAGGGAGGCTGGGAGATTGTGTCAGGAGGCGGAGCGATGGAGAGTCCTGCTAACAGCTGTACCGGAGGCCCAGCTGCCACAGCAAATCTGGGAATCTAGATCGCAGCAGGCGGCCCCAGCCACCCCGGATTCTCCCTCTCTGGGTGGTGACCAGAGGAAAGGTCACGGCCCTGGGTCCTGCAGACGGAGGCGGGGCCAGTGAGACACAGGCAACACTGAACGTGTTGAGTGACTGCTTTGTGCCAGACAGCCGGCTGGGTGCTGCGCCTTCCAGGCACATGTCTTATGCTCAAACTTAAGATGGGAAAATGGGAGCTCAGAGACCGTAAGCGAGGGACCCGGGTCACGTGGCCGGTGGATGGCTGAGCTGGAATTCCACCATGGGTCTCCCCACGGTCGGGAGGGGCCAGAGTCTTTGGCCTCCCACAGACTTGTTGCTTTCACCAGCTCTGAGACAGCTGCTGCCTCGGCTGTCACTGATTCACTCAACAAACACTAATCTCAACCACATATACCAGACCCTGGGAGAACTCTGGGGTGAATTAGGCATAGCAGCTGGGTGCAGGGAACCCACAGCGCTACAGAGGAGGAACACACACACACACACACACACACACACACACACACACACACACACACGGAACACAGCCAGGGAGAAGCAAACCAGACCCTCTGACAAGATGATCTCCGTTGGAACGCAGGAGATGCTCTGTTGAAAAGATGGCTCAGAAACCACTTTCCTTCCTTTCTACTTACGTCTTACGCCCTGTTCCCTTATCTCCCCAGCTCTTGCTCTCATTGTAAAGCGAGGGAAACACAAGGTCTGGAAAGGAGATCCTTCCTGGCTCTTGCTTGTATACCCTCTTGCTTGGAATGCAGTGATTTAATGAGCCTTCTCCCTGGACCAGCCTGTCCTCACTGCAATCCTATAGTCATCCCCCAGTTACACAAGGGGTAAACTGAGGCTTAGAGGGAGGGCGCCAGACTTGCCTGAGATCGCGTGGGCCCAGGCAGCCCTCTGTCCTTCTGCCTCCCTCGTTGAATGGAAGTGCACTAAAGTATGTCCAGAGGGCATTTTAATTTAAAGGCATCAGACCAATTAGGTTCCCAATTGGAACAGTAAATATTTAAAATCCTTTCATGTAGTTTAATTGTCTGGACACTATAGGGCTTGGGAACGAATGGCCTCATGGTTCATGTGCACTTGCTCACCAGGAAACTGGAAAGTTGGGCTCACTTTGTTCTGGAAACTTCTCACAGAATTAGCTCTCATCTTCTGTCACACGTTATGCTCTAACTACTTCCCGGGATTTAAAAATGTGTGTGTGTGTGTGTGAGGAGGTAAGAATGGGAATGCTCTGAAACAGTCAAGTGATTAAATTCTCTAAGGGGAGGGTAAGCATGAGAAAACCACAGTTAAGCGCATGTAAGCTTTTTTAGACCGTTGTAGAGAATGGATTTTTATAAATCAAGCCATATTTTAAATGCTTCAAGTGGTGTGGATGAGTTTGACGTCCATAGTAAATTATTTAATAATCTAAGGAAATCTAATTTTCTTTCCTCTTTCTCCTTTTCTCTCTGTCTCTGTTTCTTTCACATAAAAGCTCTTTTTCTTATGCTGGGTCATCTTAGGGAAATGAGCCTGAGGCTAGGGTAGGAGCCCAGGGTTTGGTGTCAGTTTAGCTACTTAATGGTATGTGACCTTTTATCAGCATCTACTGTCGCTGACCTTTAGTTTCTTCGGCTGTGAAATGGGCAGAGTCGTCCTTATCTGGCAGGTTTGTCTGTCTTGAGGGTTAAACAAGCTTATGTGTGTGGAGCACTGGGTACAAATCTTGGCAGAGGGCGGGCTGTTAGGTGTTGCCTGAGAACCTTCTAATCTGATGGAGGAGAGAGCTGTGAAAACACGTGACGTCCCGGACTGTGGGTAAGTGCTAATCCAGGAAGGTTTGCACCTGGACGGCGGGATCACCAGCGAGGGAAACCCCACCTTCCCGGAGGCTTAGGGAAAGATGACAAGTCAGACATTTAAAGTGGGTTTTACAGAGTAAGTGAGAGTCGTTTGCTCTACTACTCACACATACCCTACTTTATTCCAAATCAAGATTTGAAACGGTTTACAGATTCTACATGAAGGTAAAATAAAGTAAATGAAGAAATAAGGCATAAGGAGAATAAGGGGAAGAAACTGAAATAAAGCCACGAGACAGGTTAGGGCATAAGACCGATGGAGGTGATTAATTAGTGTTTGCCATGAAGCTTCTTAGCAATGAAAACAGAAAGGGAAAACATGATCAGGTTGGCAGTTCTTACTCATTGTGCCCATAGGGTAAGAACAAATCAGGTGCCCAAGATAGTACGGTACAACTTTCCCCGGTGCTAAGAATGGAGACACATTCTCTCCATGACCCCTCAACAAGGGGACTCTGTGTGACATAGTCCCTAGGGACCTCACTGAAATAACCATGTCCTTCCAATGTGAATGCCTCTGAGAGGGAGTGTGCCAGGCAGGGAACAGTGTTCTTGGCAGAGGGAACAGCATGAGCCCAGTTCCTGGTCTTTATCAGGGGATGTCTGCAGCATGGTTCTTGGATAAGGATGACCCTGGGGGCTTCTGGGTACCTGTGGAAGCAGTCAGGGTGAACGATGCTGCCTAAAGTGGGGACCCAAAGGAAAGGCAACGCTGGGGTGTGGGAGACCTGTTTAGAGTTGAGGCGAGACAGAAGTCAGGGCTTCGGTGGCCCTTGCGGTTGGACCATTTGCAGCTGGGTTGGAGACTGAGAAGGCGGGTCCTCGGGAGCGCCAGAAGCTTCATTGGCCACGCTGCCTCCTGGCCCTTGCCCCCAGAGGCTGAGCACCTATGTAAACACATTGCAAGACATTTTCTCGGATGAAATTTAGAAAAAACAAAAACAACCCCCCCGCCCCATAGTCTGCAGGCTGTCAGGAAGCAGTGTGAAGAAACCTGAGCTGCCCACTGTCAGAGCCTCATATTTTGGGGTTTTTGTCTGTTCTATTTTTGAGGCTGGTAAACTGGTTTCCTGTTTGTTGCAAAATGGGTGGTTGTCGCTGTCTGTGCCTGGCCTGAAGGGAGGTGGCCTCCCTAACGGAGGCCTGTCGTTCTGCCTTGGGCCGGTTCTCTTGTGTGCAGGGGCCCAAGAGGAAACTAGCTGCACCAGGCAAGAAGCAGGGAGTACCCTGCCAGCTGCCTCCCAGGGTGCCCCGCGTGCTCAAAGTTGCCACACTTAGTTCTGCCGCTGCGGGAAGACCAGCTCCCTGTCACCGAGAGGGGACACTTCATACCCAAGGGTCAAATTAAAGGCTTGGGGAAGAAGGTGGGGCTTGGAAGAAAAGAGCCACCTGTCATTGCAAGGGTGAGAAGAGAGGAGAGCTAAGGGTAATTGGTACTTGCTATGTGGCTGCCATTTTCACAACTCTCACCTCATTTGTTACATAGTACTCCCATTTCACAGAGGAGGAGCCTGAGGCTCAGAAACGTTCAGTTCACCTCCCCAGGACCTTGGTGCTTGGACGATGCCTCCCACAGCAAGTTAGCAAGTTTGCCATTGCTTTTCTCCCCCAGCCCCCATCCCGGGCCCCACCACGAGCTCTTTGTTGAAGCTTCCAGAGGCAAAACTGCTTGCAGAAACTCACAGGGCTGGTTAGTCGCAGAACCGGGAAGTTAGGTAATTCGTGGTTTCTAGTCTCCTGCTTTTCCAGACTGCCTTGGGTGCTTTCTAAAGTGGCAGGGAACTGAGGCCTGGGAGGGACGGCGTTGGAATCCCTGGCCAGGCAAGCCCAGGCAGCCTGCTGTGAGGGTCTGCATTCGCAAACACCGCCTCTGTCAGACAGCCCCGTGCTGATGACCCCCGGCTCACAGCAGTCTGCCTCTCCCTACCCTTCCCCGCACCCCTTCCCACACCATTCTAGACCTCGCAACTCCCCCCTCCCACCACTGAAGTCTTTTGGGGTTAAAACAATGAAGGCCCTTCTAAAAAGTACAGGTCTGATTTATTGGCGGGTTATTCCCTTTCAAACCTGCTCCTGGACCCCTGGGCGCATTATTGTAAGGAGGACGGAAATCTATTTTCACATGTGTATTTTCTCAATCAACAGATACTAAAAGTTGTTACTAATTTCTTGCAGGAGTCTTTAAATTCCCAAGGCCGGAACGACGACCTGGGTGCACCCTCGGGTCTTAGTAGGCCTTCTCAAATGAGAACATCTCTGACTTTTCCAGATTAACCCAACACAGGGCTGGGCACAGGGTGGGGGAGAGGGATAAGAAAGCCCATGAGCCTAGATGGCATGCCTGGAGGGACCTGGAGAGGGGAGCAAGGGAGGCGGGCTGGAGGGGGGAGGGGGGCAGGCTTTTGCTCTCTGAGTGTCCTGAACTCTGCTACCTCCTTCCCATTTCCTCTCCCCACTGCTTCCTGCCGAGAGGCCTCCCTCCCTTAGATCAGATGGCCCTCTGCCAAGATCTTCCTCCCTCCAATCTCGAGGAAGCCTTTGCTTATAGTGCTTCTCTTCTGACCTGCCTTCATCTTACCACTCGTGACTTTATTTACTTGACTTGGTCCTTGTAGCTCCTTGTGTGTGAAGACAGCAGTCCTTCTAGTCTGTTCCCCCCACTGCATGGTCCAGGGCCCGACAAGGTAGAAGAAAGGGTGAAGGGAGTTTAGGTAGATGGCTGATTCCTTCCTTTGTCTCCGGATGGGTCCTGGCTGGTACGGCGTGGGAGGGACAGGGAAGGCATACCCCCCCTCAGTCCACCCAGGCTCACCCCTGGGCCCGTCAGCTCCCTGTATAGGAGCCTTCTCGTCCCTTAGGTTCGGGATTCCTCGATACTTTGCCGATTTTGTGAAGGGGGTTCCTGCCCTGCTTTTGCATCTCTCCCCCATCACTGGCCACGCTTGAGCTCCCTCCTGTTTATGCTATACCCATTGCTGCATAATAAACTACCCCAAAATTTAGTAGCTTAAGCCAATGATTTTTTCTTTTATTTGTTTAATTTTTAAAAGATTTTATTTATTTATTTGTGAGGGAGAGCATGAGGGGGGTAGGGGAGGGGCAGAGGGAGAGGGAGAAGCAGGCTCCCTGCTGAGGCTCCCAGGGCCCTGAGATCATGACCTGAGCCACCCTGGTGCCCCTATTTCTTATAATTCTGTCTGGGCAGTTCTCTGCTTGGTGTGGCTGGGCTCACTCCCATAGCTGCTTTCAGCTCTGCCTGAACTGAGCCAGGGGGTCCAAGAGAGCCTCAGAGCCTCAGGTCTTGGTGCTGGTAGTTCTCCTCCACGTGGCCTCTCCACCTTCCAGTAGGGCCAGACCAACGTAGTGTTCTCTGGGTTCTAAGAGTGTGAAAATGAAGCTGCCAGGTCTCTTAGAGCCTGGGCCAGAACGGGCACAGCATCACTTTTGTCACATTGTTTGGGCTAAAGCACAAATCAAAGCCAGCCAGATTCAAGGAGAGGGGAGATAGACCCCACCCCTTGATGAAAGGAATGACAAAGTCATACTGCACAGGGTTTAGGACTATTTAGAAATGACCCACTACACCCTTCTTTAGTTGCTTTGAAAGATAAAATACTCTTTTTGGAGACCTTGCTTCTAAGGAAGCATTCTGAACATGGCGCAGGCAAGGAGTTTAGGAATCGATGCTCTGGTCCCTGTCAGATCCAAAGCTCTGGAAGAGGCTGTTTGCAGAGTGGGGGGCTGGTGATGGCTGCTTCTAAGGCATGTGGACACCCGCTTTCTTGATTCACATGAACAACATCTTATGGACACACAGTCCCTGAATTTCACAAGGGTCTTTCTTAGCATCCAAGTCATGATGTGTGTGCAGTGCCTCAGACACCACTCAGATCTTGCTGAAAATTTTCCTGGAGTTTTCTGAGCATTAATCCCCCTATGAAAACAGATCTGAAATTCTTTTTCATTTTCAACCTGTGTTTCTTGAACTAAAAATGTTTCAAAACTCCTCTTCATGGGTATAGAAATTAGGATTTTTTGATTATAAACAGTACCAATTAATCCTTGCTAACTTCTTAAAAAAGAAGAAATGTGTTAAAGGGGAAATAAGACAGTTTTGTTTAGGGGCCTGCAGGAAGTTCAAATGTGAGTGGCAGGAGAAGAAAGGAGGGAAGCAGAAAGTGCACCTGGAAAGGGATCCATATACCAGACAATGGAAGGCCTTGAGTGCATCTGAGGAGTTAGGGTTGTAGCTTATATATCAGCATTTTCCAAACTGGGTTCCTGGAACCCAGTGGCCTGGGAGACATTAATAGATGTCTCTTGAATAAAGGATTCCATGACCCATAAGCTTGGGAAATATATATGTATTTCCATAATATATAACATATATATACACATATAATTATTAATATATATAATTTATATATAAAATATATAAATATATACACATACATAATTATTATGTATTTCTCTCTTGGAAGATCATCAGGGTGTTGAAGGCTCTGAGAAGTCCTGCAGTAAAGAAAACAAGGGAGTAGAGCCATTAGGAAGTTGAAGTGATGCTCCAGGTAAGAGATGCCCAGTGCTCTCTGTCCATGGGCTAGAAAGGGAGGCCTTTCTCCATACCAACCCCAGAGCAGACATAACCCAGCCAGCCCTACAGGATATTACAAGAATAAAGCACTTTAATACTTTTGACGAGGGCATACTCAGAAGAGGGGGGGCTTGGTTGTAAACCCACTAGAAAGGAATGTAGCTCATGTAGAAAGTAAGCTCTCTGACAAAACGCTAATTTTTAAAAAAATAAACTCAGTATTTCTAGAGCCCTTAGTTCTCTTTGGCTTTTGCTGAAAATAATCAGTCTTCCCAGACTGTGACTTTTGCTGCCATGGTTGAACATCTCTGTCTTCTTGGTCCTAGAAATGCAAAATATTTCCCCTCCTCCTTACTGGCTCTCTTAAACTTATTTATTTATTTATTTATTTTTCTTTTCTTTAATTCTTTTAAGTGAAATGAGGTATTTAAATAAAAACTTCTCTTTCTTTCTGCCTCCAAGAAGAAGGGAAAGGGAAATTCTCCCAGGGGAATTCATCTTGGGTAGAAACGCAGAATTTAGGCTGGGACTGCTGAGATGGAGACTTGGGGCCTGGAGAATGAGTGCTTGACTTTTCTCGCCGCGAAGCTGTAAATCCCATCTCATGTGGGCTTTCAGTGCCGGTTGCGAAAGTTCCAGGGAGTTGCTGCAGCCGGGCCCTTATTAGAAATGAGCAGAGGAGGCTGGAGCCTCAGCTGGGGCCTCCTGCTTGTGGGGAGACCCTTGCCCAGGTGTGGGCTTTGGTAGTGGGTGCTCCGTGTTCCTTAAGAATGTTCTGGCAAAGACACCTCCACCCTAGGAGGAGCCTAGGTAGGGAAGACCCTGGGTGACAAAGAAAGTGCTCATTTGATGATGACTTTTTTACCATGGCCGTCTGGTTCACACGGCAGGGTGGGGGTAAGCGAAGAAGGAAGAAGGAAGAGGAAACTCTTTTTTTCCATCCGTTCCATAACATGGCTTCTGGAAGGATCAGAGAGGGACCAGAAGGAGGATGGAAGCCAGCACCTATTAAGTACCTATTTTATGCCAGGAACTTGCAGCTTGCGTGTGTTTTGATCTACACGGGGCCTAGTGAAAGCCTATGAAGTACTTACTAATTTTAGGGAAGAGTGTATATAGTCTATACTGTTGTTTTAAAAACCCATTGTTTTATTTTATTAATTATAAAATAACACGTTGATTTTAGAAAATTTAGAATATATAGAAAAGTATTAAGGAGAATATTTGAAAAACACTGAGACCTGGTAAGGGCCCCAGCTAGTAGGTTGTGGTATGTCTATATGAGATAGAGAGGGGCCCCGGCACGGGCTGGACCCCCCTCCTCAGCCAGCACTCATTCACTCAGCCAGCACTGATGGAGGCCTTTCTGTATATCATAGAATACATCAGCTGATCTAACTTTCCAGGAAAAGAATCTGTCAGGAGGCAAGGTTAGTTGTAGGACTGGGATGTATTTCCAAAATATGTACAGATGGGTGCAGAAGTACCTATAGACGCGTGTTTATGCGTGAGTTAGGAGGCACACATGCATTTCCTAACTGTATCCACTAGCAGTGATACTCCTGTAGAAATGAGCACCCCCAGGGCCAGATCTTCGTTTCCAAACACGATTTTCCAGTAAAAGCAACCAGAACTCCTTGGAGAAATGGCTGATTCTGGGGCTGGGCGGGGAATATACAAAATGAGTCTGATACATCTTGTAGTTCCAGAAAGTAAGGAAGTGCTTAAGAACAGAAACAAAACAAAACATAACGGTTTGCCTAAAGGGCACAAGAACACAAGGGCCAACTCACTGGCCAAAGCTTAGAACCGTGAAAGCAACAAAATAAATAATGATTGCTTTGAATTATAATCCAGAGAATCCATGAATACATTTATTATGAATAAATAATTGAATGAATGAATGAATATGGAAGAAGGCACACATCTCCTTTACAGGATTCCATCTCATATATGCTCCTCCCAGCAGATGGAGCTTAATTCCCCTTCCCTTGAGGGTAGGCTGGACTCAGTGACTCATTTCAAAAGAAGAGAGGATGGGGCGGGTTGGGGGGTAGAATAGAAACTTCATAGTTGATAAACCTGGCAGAAACCATCTTAACGAAGTCACCCAGGTTAACACCACCCGTTCTGACTCCTATTGCTCTCACTTGACCCCAGAAATAGTGCAAGGAGAGGAGCATTTCACCTCTGTGGTGTTCTTGCCAAACACCTATCACCCAAGACTAATCGTGAGAAACATCTGACAAACCCAAATGGAGAGACAATCCTGCAACAGACGGGACCCGTACTCTCCAAAAATATCGTGGGCATGAGAAACAAGGGACGACTGAAAACTGTCCCAGATGAGACGTTAGTAAGGAGACGTGACAACTCGGTGCCATGTAGGATCCTGGATTAGATCCTGGAACAGAGAGAGGACATTAGCGGAGAAACCAGTGAAGTCCAAATGAAGACTAGAGGTTAGTGAACAGTATCGTATCAGTGTTAATTGCTTTAGTTTTGGCAAACATACCACGTTCAGGGGAGATGTTGGAACTCGAATAGAAACTGGGCGAAGGGTCTGTGGGAACTCTCTGTACTATCTTTGCAATTTTCCTGTGAATGTAAAATTATTTCCAAGTAAGATTTTGTAAATAGGCAATGCACCAAAGAAATACAAAAGCCCGATGAACATGGAGAAAGTTCAGCTTGCCTAATAATAATAATAATAAAAAAGCAAGTTACAGTAATGAGATACCATTTTTACCCGTCAACTTGGCAAGCTTTGGGTTATAAATCCTAATACTCATAGCGTTGTGCAGGGTGTGGGGACCTGAACACTCTAAACAACCATTTGTAAAAGTGAAAATTGCTACAAATATCCTGGAAGCAGTGTGGCAATTTATAGGTAATAGTTGTGCATTTTTACCTGTTAGCTTCCCCTCTCAGGCAGGTACACTAATGAAGTAATCACTGGTGTGGATAGGAGTGCCTAGAAAATGCCCTTCACACCATTGTTTGCAATAGTAGAACAATCCGAACGTACAATGTGGGAATTGGTCCTCTAAGTTCTGGTGCATACACGCAATGACCTGCCAATGTAGCAAATACAAATGGTATCATAGAATACTGTCTAATAAACAGAAAGATAGTTATGATGTCATAAGTGAGAAAAGAAGGCATACACAGAATGATACAAAATTTAGGGGAAAAGTATATTACATGTATGTACAAATATTTAAAGGACAAATATCAATTTCTGAGTGGTGGGACTACTAGTGGTTTCTATTTTCTTCTTTGTGGTTTTCCATATTTCCAAAGTTTCCTGCACTCTTGTTTCTTGCTCAAAGGGCCTGTATACTGAGCCCCCTCTGGTGGGTTGTCACAGGGTCTGTTAACATAGGAGAGGTTCTGATTCCTGCAGGACAGAAACCTCTCTACTTCAGTCAACTCAGTCTTCCCTGGATTTATTTGATCACATTAATTTTCCCATGTCTTTAATCCCAGAATTGTGCCTAGCACGTAGTTGGTGTTCATTATACATTTTGTGAATGAGTGAGTGAATACATGCTTATCACTTATGGGAGACGCACAGCCCTGGTGCTCCCTTCACAGCTCAGTGCCCTCCCACCCGTTACTAGTGGCCTCTCCAGGGGGTAGCTTCTCTGCCTCTCTGTGCAGGACCCACAGAAACCAGTCATGGGACACCAAAACCAAGGAGTGGGCAGAGAAGTGAAGGGCCAGAGGAGAGGCCAGATTAAGAAAAGGACCTTCAGAACAGTCAGAGCACCAGACTCAAGCCATTAGTGTGGTTACTCTGCAAGTCAGGAGCTTCCCAGATAAGGCAGAGGAATCTAGACAACTGGCCAAGGTGTCAGGAGGGATTAGCATTTCTGGGAACAGACTGCATGAATGTCCTAAGAAGACCCAGAGGGTAACAGGCCCCAAGTTCCCAGAACCTGGGCTCTCTGTGCTGGCATGTGATTCTGGGTATGCCCACTGGCTTCATAGCACACAGGGCAGGAGCCTCCAGGGCAACCCACTCCTGTGTGGGCCAGTACTGATGCTTGGGAAGTTCTTCCTTAAGTGGAACTGAAATTCTCCTCCCTCTAATTCTCATTGATCATCGGCCTTCTAGGGAGGTTGTCCAACCATCCTGCCATATACGGTGGCCATCCACATCTGGAAGAACAGAATGCAGATTCGATGAACCTTCTCCTCTCCTGCTTGTCCATCTCCCTGTCCTTCAAGGACACACCTCTGTCATGGCAGGGTGCTGGGGGTGGCAATAAACACATTCAACCACAGCTACTCTCAGCAACTTTGCATTTCCTGCTATGGTGCTGCTAGTTCTCCCACTCTTCTCTGTTTTCTGTCCGGTGTCTTCAGCATATGCACTGAGCTCAAATTGAACTGCCGTGGTGTAGATTTGAATTGCATGACAGTTGTCCTTTCTCTACATCAGAGTTATGGTAGAAGGGAAACCTCAGCTGGGATGGTTTCTGCAAGGCTGCCCACCTGCCCTGCTCCTCGGGCTCCTGGTGACAGCTGTTTCCGAGCCCTCGGCCCGTGGTAGCCATCAGGAGGACAGGTTTCAGGACCTCAGTGGCTGCATGTTTTCCCCTTCACTTTGTGAGCCTCCTGCCTTGGGGCATGAGCACCTGCTACTACAGCGGGGAAGGGAACTAGGGAGGGGCAGGTGGCCACAGACAGGGCCGTGGTGGGTGGAAGTCAGAGCCCTAGAGAAGGTTTCCGTGAGCGCTAGGTAAGCTGGAAGGGAGGTTGAGTTGCACATTCATTCATGCACTCAGCAGACATTTCCTGGGGTCTTCTAGGGGATAGTGTGCCCAAGAGCAGGCCCCGTTGCTTTGCGGGAGCTCCCATCCTCTCCCAAGGACACGGGAGTGGAAGCCGTCTCAGGGGAAGTTCCCTGAACAACTTCTTTTATGCCCAGATGCCGGAGACAGAGGTGAATGTCAGGGCTGCCCTGGAGGCTCCTGCCCTGTGTGCCATGAAGCCTGGGACCTGGGAGGTACAGGCAGACAAGGAAATGATGACATCGTAGAAGTGCCATGGTAGATCCTTGGGAGTACACAGGACAGAACAGCAGTCCCTGCTTCCTGGTGAGGGTGTGGAGGGTGTGTCTGGAAGGGCTTCATGGAGGAGGTGTCCTTCAAGCAGGGTCTGGAAAGCTGAGAGGTATTCCCGGGCAGTCTGAGGAGGGGCACTGAGGAGAGGGCAGAGGGTGTGATTCCTGAGAAAGGCATGATGCTAAATAAGTAGGTTTGGAATGGGGGTTTGGGAGTGGGGAAGGGAAATGTGTGTGTGGAGAGATGAGCAGGAGGCAAATCAGGAAATGGCTTGTATGTCCGCTGTATTGGACAGGATTAGATTTTCTGCATATAACAACAAACTAAAATAACAGAGGCTTAAAAATAAAATAAAATAAAATAAAATAAAATAAAATAAAATAAAATAAAATAAAAAACAGTGGCTTAGACACATAAGGATTTATTTTCTTTCCTCATAGAGAACCAAAGGTAGCCAGCCTAGACTTGGTATATGGCAATTCCCACCATATAAGCAATATCCCAAACTCCTTCTCTCCTTCAGTCCCTCCATCCACAGAGCATGGTTTCCATCCTCGAAGTCACCTCATGTTCCAGGGTGGCTACTAGGGTGCCAGCGATCACATCCATTTTACATAAAGGAACAAGAGAAAGGCGAAAGGGCATGCAGCCATCTGTGCTCCTTTCAAAGAGCCTTCTTGGTAATTCCACCCAGTGATTTGCACGTACATCTTATTGGCCAAGGCATAGTCGGCTAGCTGCAAGAAATGAGGGGAGGCAGGAGTTTGCAACACAAAATGCTTCATTTCAGCAAGGTGTTAAAAGGTCAGAAGGAATTTTCCCTATCACTGAAAGGAAATAGGGTGTTCTGGGGAAAAGCAGCAGGTACAAAGGTGAGCAGGTATGAGGGACCACGGGCTATTGGAGGAATAGTGAGTGGATCTGATTGGCTCAAGTGTAGACTGCGTGTGTGTGTGTGTATGAGTATGAGTGCATGTGTGTGCACATGTATGTCTGCGTGATGCGGAATGGGTGAGGATGAGTTCTGAGAGGGAAGATAGGGTTAGACTCTGAGGGACTGTGAACACAAGGAGTTTGGACTTGATTCTACAGGGAAGAGTGAATCATGCAGACTTTCAGGGAGTAAGTTAATCAGATATGGGTTTTTGGAAGCCGAGTCTGAATGCTGATGTTGGAGAGAGAATGCGGGATGGGAGCGCTGGTGTCTGAATGGGTGCATCTTGTTCATGGGGCAGTGTGGGAGCACCAGACACTCTAGGATGGGTGTAGGGATCAGGGAAATGAAGCTGGCTTGGTGGGAAGGGGACACATGGTTGGGGCCTGGAGACTTGCTGTGTAAGAGACAGGGAGTCACAAAGATTTTGAAGTAGGGTTTCCCAAGTATGGATTCCTCTGTGGCCAGTGGGTGCCTGTCTTCAGCAAGCGTACCTGGTCTTGTTTTTCAGAGGAGGAAAAAAAGGAAACTCACTTTTACAGAGGACTTCCACATACCGGGGTTAGCACCTCTTATCTCATTTTGCAGATCTGAAAACAGAAGCACAGAGAGGTGAAGCAACATGCCCACAATCACACAGCTAGGAAGTGGCAGAACCAGAGAAGCTAGTTCCACCAGTCACCTGTGCCCCGGGGTGGCTGAAAACAACACCTGACCATTTCATAGACTGGTTGTTTTTATTCCAAGGGATTATTGTGTTTTATATTACATGGGATTTGACCCGGTGTCATGTGTCAGACTGTCTGGGGACAAGCCAAGTATTCCGCAAATCTTTTAAATGTACTTATTCAAATGAGTCTCTTATGAGGCAGCATGAATGGAGGAGAGAATGTGGCCCGGAGGCTGGAGGAACTGGTGGTCTAGAGACTGGTGGTCTAGAGGCCGGTGGTCTGGTCCCAGCCCAGCCAGTAACTACACTGGTGGCCCAGGTCCCAGCCCTTCCCTTCCCGTTTAGAGTTTCCTCCTCAATGAGCCGGAGGGTTCAGGCCGATCAGTGTTTCCAAATAGTCTGTGCGCTCCGTCTTCACAACGCCTGCTACACGAGCCTATCCCTTGTACTATTGTTTATTTACATTCTTCTTTAAATATATTAACGTGGATTTTTTTTTTTAACTCAGCTTCGACAAAAACAATAAGGTCTGTGAGGTCAGATTTGATCTGACTTTCTCTAACTCACATTAAAATAAACTGATCACTCTAAATTACATGCTCAAGTTTGTCTTCATAACGACAGCTAACAGATGTTGAACTGAGCACCTTCCTTAGCCTTGTGCACACAGGCACTCATTTCAGCTTCCCAGTAACTCTGCAAGGTAGGTACGTTATTGTCCCCATTTTGCAGATGGGGAAACCGAAGCACAGAGCGGTTCAGTAACAGGCCCCAGATCACACAGCTAGATCCACCTGAAGCAATCTTATAACCCGCCCACTTTAGGAAGCACAGGGCAAGTCCCCGTGCGGTCTTAGATGCCACAGTTCCACAACTGGTTTCCTGGCTGCAGGTGTGACACCATGGGCTGTGAAGTGGGCTGGCCGGCCACCACCTTAGGGCCAGGGAAAGCAGGGCTGCCCGGGGAGGGAGCAGGCGAGGAGCGGAAGGCTGGTGCTGACTCACTGGGTACCTCACTGGGGGTGGGGAGGGGATGTGGGGTTCTCCTTCCGTGGGCAGAAGGCTGGGCTCGGCGGCCTTGCCAGCGGACATGGAGACCGGAGCAGCCGGCTGGCCTGCCCTCCCTTCCGCGGGCGAGTTTATAGATGTTTTCCTTATTCTGATAGGCATTCGTTTCTGGCGGGATAATTTACACGTTCCTGGCTTTCTGCAAATTTCACTCCTTTGGATGGGATGCAATACCGAGAAACGCTTGTGCCCGGGGCACTAATTACCTGGACCGCATCCCAGGATGCTAGCAGGACACCGGCACACTCACCTGCGCTTCCCTGTAACAAATGGACTTGGCAGGGCCCAGAGCACACCAGAACAGCAGGGTCCGCTGTGCTTTGTTCCCGCCTGCGAAGGGGAGCCCTGTCTCTTCTTCCTGCTCAGGCCCCTCTCTGCTCCTCCCCGGTAGGGCCCAGTCTCCCAAGCTTCTGTTAGGGGGTTACTGGCTGGGCCACCTTCGGTCAGGGCCACTTTGCCTGTCTGGGTCCCTGTCTGGGTCTGCGCTCATCTGGATGCAGCCCCAGCTGTCTCCTAGTGATTTTGAGGCATCCTTCAAGGGGTCCTCCATATTCCCGCACCCCCACACACCAGCCGTGGTCACCTCCCTCCCTTCCTGCTCTGGCTCCTGCTTATGCACAGCTGCTGTCCTAGAAGCTTCCTGGAGAAGCTTTGTTCCTGCCTCCCCCTCTCAGATGGTGGCCACACCTGGCCAGGGGACTCTATCTGGGTGGTCCCCAGGCCTCCAGGACACACACACAGGGCAGTCTGGACTCTGAACAGAGATGGGTGGCACTTTGTCGCCTGAGGCCCAAATCAGTTTTGCTTGGGCCCAAAAGTCACAGGAAGCCCTTCTTGAATAGTTCCTTCAGCTTCTTTGTCTGATCTCTCTCTCTGCAGGGGCTCAGAACCAGTCAAGGACATCCACCCCTCCCCCTTTCCTTATTTCTCTCACTACCTCTGCCCCACGCCTCACCCAAAATTCTTCTCTCCCAGCTTGAAAATCACCTTGCATGTGAAAGAATACAAAGCGAAGCGGTGTGCTGTGTGCCTGTGTGCCTGTGGAAAGGGCATAATATATGCAGGGAGGGGGTGATAGCCCAGGTCTGCACTATCCAACAAGGCAGTCACTTGAAATGTAAACGGTGCAACTGAGAAACTGGATTCGTAATTTTCGTTTAAATGTGAATTTAAAAGCTAAAACACTGTAGAACGTTTTCCCATTAAACCCACTTTATTGTTTAGGAAATACTGCAGTTCATTTTCACTTCTGTGCCTAGAAGAGACCACTGTAGCGTCAGAAGGCCTGTGACAGTTGCCAACGCTGTTTCCAGTACCTCACTAAACATTTTTTAATATTTGTCACTCAATGAAATGATGGTATTCTGGATATATTGAGTTAAATGAGATACTTTACAAAAATTAACTTCATCATGTTTTTCTTTTTCCTTTTTTTTTAAACGGGGCTACTAGAAAATTACCAAAATCACTTGTTTATGGGACAGTGTTGGTCTAGAGCAGAAGTCAGACACCTTTTCCTGTAAGAGGCCAGATAGTAGATTTTTTGGCTGTGTGGATCAGACGGTCTCCGTCATAACTACCCAGACTTGAAATGCTGAAGCAGCCACGAATGGTGCAGAAATGAATGAGTGGATCTGTGTTCCAATAAAACTTTATTTACAAAAGCAGGTGGCAGATGAGATTTGACCTGTGAGCTCTCAGGTGCAGGTTCCTGGTCTAGAGGAGCAGTAGGGCAATGGGAAGTGTAACACAGGGACAGACGGGGTGAGATGAGCAGCCCCGAAGCAGAAGAGGGAGAGAGAAAAGTTCTCCAGAAAGGTAGCTGGGAGAGAGGAAAGTCACATTTCCTGAGCGCCTTGTGTGTGCCAGGCATTTTTCACGTATTTACTTGTACTGACTCCTTGAGTCCTCTCAACAGCTTGTAGAGCAGAGACAAGTGCCATTATTAACCCTGGTTTCTAGATGAGGAGCCAGGATTCACCCCCAGGCAGCCTGCCCCAGAGCCTGCACGCTCTGCTTCTCCCTGCTGCCTGCTTTTCTCACGGCCTCTCCCCCACTCAAATGAGGTAGGTGTTAGTAACCTAATTTCACAGAGCAACACCTGGGGCTTAGCAGGGACACGAGCATGCCTGAGCCTGCATCCTCTACCCGAGCCTGCCCTTCAGCCCAGGACACCTGCCTCCCAGGCAAGTTCTCTTTCCTAGCAGTGGACTTACTTGCTCAAAGGATGTGAAATTCTGGGTGTGGACCTTCCGTCTCCCCCATTTCTTGCCTACCCAGTCAGTTTTAGGGCCTCTTGGGTTGATCAGATGGGCAGGCAGAGTGGAGAACTGAAGGCAGAGAGAGAAGCTGAACTGATCTTACCAGAAGGTTCTGGAGGGCTGGCAAGAAGGGAAAACTGCCAGAGGGAGATGGGCCGAGGAGAGCGTGGCCAGCATGGAGAGGGGTGTGAAGAAGGATGGCAGGGCAGGCTTGAGAAAGTGGAAGAGAGGGATCGGAGAAGCTGGCCAGGTGTGACCCTTGTAGGAGAAGAGACTCATGGCTAGGGATACTAAGGAAGCTTACTTGACGTGTGCCAGGTAATTCCCTTTGCTACCTTCTTGGGAGACGTCAGTCAAGAATTTGTGTTTTTCGAAACTCAGGGGAAACTCATTTTGTGTTCTTTTGGATGTATCACCTCGCCGGGACAGGCATGAAAGTCCAGTTTTGTTTGGGCTACAGGATTTTGATAGAGATTATTAAATTACCTGCTAGAAAAAGAAATTGTAAAAACTTACGCTCTAACCAGGACCCTGTTTTGTGGCTCCCTCACTAGAATGACTAATAGTTTCAAAAGAGTGTTTTCTCTGTAAACTGGGATGTGATGCTCGGAAGATTAGTCTCGAATTCATGAGGCTTGATCCCAAGCCAAGATCTTATTCATTTGCTTGAGCAAGTATGGAAACAATTGGGTCTCCGTCCCATTACTTATGTAACCAGCTGGCTCCCCACCCCCACCCCCCTCTCAGTTTGGGGTGTGTTGCTGCCATATCTCAGAACATCCTGGAGTGCAAAGTGGAAGCCTCCCCCCACCCCCCGTAGACGTAAGGACACGTAAGTCAGGAGCAAAGACTTTCCCTGTTCCGAGTCCAGGGGCTCCTCCAGAGAGGTGCCCTCCCATAGAAATACGATGCGACCCACACATGTGAATCACATGAATCTTCTAAATTTTCTGGCAGTCACATTAAAAAAAAAAGGTAAGAAGAAACAGTTGAAATGAATAGTAATTATACATCTTCTTTAACACAACATATCCAAAACGTTCTATTTTCAACATGTAACCAATATAAAAAAAGTTAATAGCCGATGTGACATTTTTTTTTTCACATTACGTCTTCAAAATCTAGTGTGTATTTTACCCTTACAGCACATCTCAAGCTGGACTAGCCACATTTTAATAGCTGCAGGTGGCTGGTGCCTTCCATCTCCAGCGGCACAGCCCTGTAGCCCCCCTTGCCCCCATAGCAGCCCCAGGGGTGGGAGGGTCAGGGGGGTGGTGGTGGGCAGGGCCTGGGCTTCCCCAGGGAAAGATGCTCTCTGCAAGCACAGCGGCCTCTAGAGGCGGCAGGTTGCCTGGAGTAACTCAGCCTGATTTGGTCACGTGTCTCTCTGCCCCTCTGCAGACCCGGAATCCCCCTCTTTCTTCTTCCGAATGGTCCCTACAGGGCCAGGCAGCTTTACTTTGAAGCCTTGGAAGCCCAAAGGATCAGGTTCTATATCCTTCCCCCAGATAATGGGCGACTTGCCCAGCCCCGCACCTCTTTCAGGAAGAACTTCCTGCCTTGATTCTGGCCATGGTCACTTGCCCTGACTTACCATTGCAAGGACAGTGACTTTCATCAATTCTCGGTGGCCTTATCTTTTCCTTTCTGAGGGATTCTGTCCTCTGTGGGCTGTGGGTGATTTTCTGCCCTCTTCATTCTGAAAAACGCACAAATGTCATCTCCAGCAAGACAGCCTGCTACTCTTATCAAAGAGGGGGGTGAGGTAGATGACCTTGAAACTCTTCTGCATTTCTCACTGTCCTCATGCTGTTATTCTTATGACTCAGCGCTTTCAGGAAGAGGGGGGGAAAGATAATCTTTTTTTTTTTTTTTTTTTTGCATCGAGGAAGAGAGTACCTCAGGGACGGGAGAGTGTCCTGAAAGCACCCTGTCCACCGTCCCGTCACAAATGGCTCTGCGAGCCCCTCCGGCCTATGTCACTCAGCTTCCCACCTTCCCACTGTCCTTTTGTTAAGTGGCACACGGAGATATTATTTACTGTAGCATTCTGACAAATAAAAACCATTCCAGTGATTTACAACCCTGCAACCTCCTCTCTTTGAGTCTGTGTGTGATTCATCTCTTTAATGTGATACTTCCGAAGTGTGGCTCACTCGGGGAATGAGCGTGGAATGTGAACCCTTTCTGCCAGCTTGTTCCTTGCCCCCCGGCCCCCACCCGACTGCTCATCACTCTTCTTGACCCGAACACCCACGCCTGACAGAAGCCTAGCCCACGGCAACCTCCTCAGGCCAGAGGGCTTCACTTCTATCCCTGTGATTCTGTCCAGGTGCTGATTCTATACCTGGTTCCCAGGAGAACATGGCAGGACGCCCGAGGGCAAACACTGATTCAGAGCCAGCTGCAACCCCAAAGATTTAGTTTGGTGTGGGAGGTCTAGGTTTGAAAACTATGGCGCAGGGAGAGTCTGCGATACGGGCCGCCACGGACCAGAGGAGATACTTTGCTCTACCCTGAGATGCTACAGCAGGAAGGCTGGAAACAGCAGGAAGAAACAACAGAACGGAGACGTGAGGGATGACAAGTGACAGAAGGGCGTTGCAGCAAAAGGAACAGCATGTGCAATGCTCAGAGGCAAGAAGCCTTGGTTCCCTCCAAACCTGCCAGTGGTGGGGCCTGGCTTCAGGTGAGGAGGCGTGCTGGGGGACAGTGGCGACGGGGAGGGGGTGGAAGCAGGGGCCCGTCATTAGGGCCAGCACACCTTCTCTGTCCCACTGACCCTGAGAAACCACAGAAGGGTTTTAAAGAGCCGTTGTAAGGTGGAAGAGCTCACCCCAGGGCTGTGTGGAGGATGGTCTCAGGGTGAGATGGACACCAGCAAGCTGGAGGCAAGACAGTGGAAATCGTCACTGTGGTCCTACTAGGACACAGAGTTGAGTGGAGGCACTTGTGTGGCAAAGAGGCAGCAGCTTCCAGAGTTCTTTAAGAGGGTAGAGTAGACAGAATGAGGAACCATTTGGATTTAGCAGGTTTATTTCATATCAATGACCATTTATTGAGCTGGTTAAGGAGATCATGAAGAAATGGTATTTATTTAAAAAAAGAGCGGTGCCTGGGTGGTGTCTCAGTCAGTTAAGTGGCTGACTCTTGATTTCAACCCAGGCTGTGCTCTTGGGGTCCTGGGATTGAGCCCTGGGCTCTGTGCTCAGCGGGGAGTCTGCCCGAGGGTCTTCTCCCTCTGCCCCTCCCCCCTGCTCACACATGTGCACTCTCTCTCTCTCTCTCAAATAAATAAATAAGTCTTTTTAAAAAAAAGGCATTTATGGTTTAATGAGGAATTAAAAGTGACCCTGATGTTTCTAACTTGGACAGCATCACACAGTAACTTTCCTGACAATAACTTTCCCTGCCCGGTGGCGTAGACTCACCAGATACCAGGGTCCTTAGATGGTCTGCTCCAAGCTCTGATTTTAACAGAAAAGGGAAGAGATGCTCAGAGACGTGCCTGGTCTACCCAAAGGCACACAGCCAGCTCCTCTCCTCCCTCAGGTTGGCTATAAAGCCAAAGGAAATTTCTCTACCCACTACCTAACCCTGCGTTTTAGGAGATTTTTATTCTCAGTCGCCACTGGGAGATCCAGAGACATTAACAGAATTACGAACAATGGGGAAGCAAGAACTTGTAATTAAAATTCTCGGTTTTTGTTCTTCTTGCTCTTCATTCAGATGTTGGTGGAGCTAAGCCAGCCAGCTTAGCCACATGCCCCCCGCCCCGCCCCCTACTTGGCAGACGGTGACCTTTTCTTTCTCAGACACTTGTCTTGGGCGTCTCTGGGGAGAGAGTTGCTGTTCCTGCCTCATGAATCAGCCCCATGCTGCCTTCTTTGCCTGGCTCACGCTTGCAAGAGAGAGCCCTCCGTGCGTGTTTGTGGAACTGACCTGGTTGCTGATCTGAGCTGCTCAGACTCCTGAGCCCCAGACACAATCAGGTCAAGCTCCCTGGGGTCAGGTGGAACCTCCGGTCCCTTTCTGTGTCTGCTTGGACTCTGGTTTGAGCTCCATGTGGGAGGAAGGGCTCCCCCCATCCTTCCCCCAGACCTTCCTGCAGGAGTGTCAAAGGGACCTGCTCTGACCGGGAGGATTAGGAGGTGGCCCCCAACCACAGCCGCTTTAAGATGGATGTGGAGCGGCCTCAGAGCCAGTCTTGGAACTGTCCTTGCCACCTGCCCCTCACCTGCTCAGCCTTTACCTGGCTCAGGTCCGGCTTGTCGGGATTGCGCCGTAGGTGCCCTGACTCGCCTTCCTGTCATGTTCAATGGCTGACACTCCCCCCTTGGTGCCAGCACCTGGTGCCCTCTTTGGCACATGCCCCCCGCCCCCCACTTGGCAGACAGTGACCTGGTCAGGCCCCATCTACCCCAGCGCTGCTCCAGGTCCTGGCATGGTCCCAGCTCTCTCTGTGGTGCGGTGGGGCTCTCTGCGCAGGGCCTGCTGCTTGCTAACCCCACCAGCCCCTCATCCAAGGCTCTGGGCCTCTGCCACTGGGTCTTTTTGTCTCTCCAGTGTGCTTCTTGCGGTCCTGATCCTCCATCTCAAACCTCCTCACTAGCTCCCGGGAAGGGCTGGTCCCAGCCATCAGGGAAGCGGCTGATCCTGCGCCAGTTCTGGGTCATTTCATTGTCTCTTATGTCATTTCACTGACTCTTCATGTCATTTCGTTGACTCTTTCCCACACCCTGTGAGAGACAGACACTATCTCCATATTAAAGTGAGGACAATGAGGTTTAGAAAGGTTAAGTCATTTGTGCAAGAGCATGCAGCTGGGGCTCAAATCCACATCTGTCTGACCCCAAAGCTTGTGCCCATTTACTTTCTCCCTGTGCGGCATGCGCCCCTCACTGGCCTCCCTTACCTGGTGAGAAGGGCAGGAGAAAGGACTTCTGCTGCCTTCATATTTCCCCACTAATATTTGCTGAGCATTGTTCCTGAGGCACTTTGCACGGGTCATGCATCTGCTCTCACTACCGCCCCTGGACTTCCATTTTCTGGTTGAAGAAACTGAGTCACAAAGGGCAATCTGCCCAGGCGTCTCCAAGTGGAGAATGGCAGGCTGAGATCAAGATCCAGGCCGTCAGACCCCGATATGCAGCCGCCACCTTGCGCTGGTGCTAGGAGAGCATGGGGATGTGCGCAACAGACAGATGCCCCTGGGCAGCCCGGGCCCTTCAGGAAGACACCAGCAGGCAGCAGTGGGGGGAGGGCAAGCCGGGAGGTGGGGCAGGCTGCAACCAGAGCCCTTCAGGCAGGTGGCCATCATCTGGGGCTGGAGCGTCCGAAGCAGGGGGCAGAGACCCAGGGGACAGAGATGCCTGACAGGGATGTCCTCCTCACCATCCCTCACACGCTGTCCAGCATACTCCTGTACATGGCCATATGCCTATGCTCTGAGCCTCTGCCTGTGATGCTCTTCCCCCAGATGTACAGCTGGCTTGCTCTTTCTCACCCTTCCCACGTCTGCTCACGTATCTCCTTCTTTGAGAGCTCTTCCTTACCACCCTATTTGTCATGTCCCATGTTCCCCTTGCCCTGTTTTGCTTTTCTTCTTACCGCTTGTCACCGGTTGACATATGTAGTAATATGTCTCCTCCACTAGAATATAAACTCTGTAAGAGCAGGGACTTGGCCTGTTTTACCCTCTGGGGTATACCCAACCCCTAGGACAGTGCCTGCCTCATAGTCCTGCTCAATCAACATTGCTTGTACAAGTGAATGAGTGAATGAGTGAGTGAGGCAAGAGCCCAGTCCCTAGAACAGAGATTCAGTGTCAGTGCAGGACCAGCTGTCACACTGCCCTGCCCCACCCCCACCCATGTGACAGGATGCCTGCCTAGGGTAAGGCTAAGCCTATAGCTGGGGACCACAGGGTCCCCACTGCATTTCCAGAGATTCCTTGCCATTTCAGGTACCCTCATCAGGGATGCCCTATAGCCAGAGGACTGTGGTGTGCCAGCTCAGGGTGGGCTGATGGGGCGGGGTGGCGGATGTCTGGGGCTCTGCATCTGAGGTCTGCAGGTCCCCTGCCGCACACTGAGTACCTGGACCACTGGGACAGAGAAGCAATCCCCCTCTCCTGCAGGGCTGAGAAGGGCCACTCCAGGGGCCCAGGGTGGGGGGCAGGACAGAGCAGACCCAGGCCACTCCAACCCCAGGCAATGACAAGCACCTCTCTTGGCTTGTCTCCTCCACCTGCCCTGGTTACTGACAGTGGGGAAAAGTCAACTTCTATGTCAATGCAGGACTGACAGCATCACCTGCTGTCTTTGCACCCTTGCCGAATATACTAGAATGTACGCTCTGGGCAGACAGGGATTTGTCAGTTGTGCACAGTGACTGGCACATGCGGCTGCTCCAGAACCACCCGCTGGATGACGGGCTTGTTGAACGTGTGTGCCCACCGCTGTTGTGGGCCATGTTCTACCCTTTCTGGTGATCCCACGCCCATCGCCCCCCGGCGTCTTCACAGAGGGCCGGGCCGGGCCGCGGGGGTCTATTGTGAGGATGACACCAGCCTCGCGTGCCTGACCCAGGGCAGCCCTCGGCAGACATTAGCTCCTCCAGTGAATTTCTCCTGTTCCTCTTTGGTACATGACCACACTGAGCCATGGCGAGATCTAGCAAATGACCTACCTTGACCTTTAGCCTGGAGCTGTTTCCTCGGCACACCCAGCAAGCACGTGCATTTGAGCTGTAATCTGGCATCTGAACTCATTCGATCAGATCGAGGAAGGGAGCAACCATCCCCAGTGGGGTGTTAGGGCACATCATGGTTAAATATCGTGGACTGTGGATTTGGCTTCCCTGGCGGATGGGTTTGGAGATTTGCAGGATGGCCTGTGGCTCTGTGGGCCCTCCCCACTGGGCCTGGAGCCCTCGGCACACGGCCGCGATTCTGAAAGCTGACAGATGCCCAGTGTTCCTGCAGACAGGCCAGGGAGATGGGGCTGCGTGGCCAGAACAGCTGGGTGGAGGCTGGTGGCAGGAGGTAGTGTGAGGCCCTGCTTTGTTCCTGGATGGTCATGGGGTCAGTCAGAAACACAGAGAAGCCCCTTTCCTTTCCCTCTGGGCCACAGCCCAGGATTCAGAGCTTCCTGCTTGCTGGCCAAGGGGAGCCGCTGGGAGAGCCCTGGATGGGCCTCGGCACTGACACTGGCAGGCCACCAGCACCCGGGGCTGCCCGCCCTAGCCAGGGCCTCTCCCCTCCCGCGGTCCTCCTGCCCACTCCAGGAGTGGCCTGAGGACATGGAACCCAAATCAGGAGCCCGAGTCCCCGGCTGGACCCCCTGCTACTGCTCAGTGTCCATGTGGCCTTGGGCGGGTCACCTTCCTCCTGCCCTCTCTGTTTCCTCACAAAACTGCCACGGAGCTCAGAGGAGGAACTTAGTTCTCTGCCTGCCACCTAATGTATGTGCCGCATCCAGTAAAGATAGGTGCCAGAAAGGAGAGGGGGAGGAATAGCAGGTATTCCCTAAGTCTTTAAAGCAGCCAAGGGGATTTCCAGAAAGATGGCAGGGTGAGTGCCTGTTCCCAGAACTCCCTTCTCCGAAGCCCTCTAAATGAACAAGAGTCACACATGGGGAGGAGAACACCTTCTTTCCTGGAAGCAGACGGGAGCCACAACCTCATGCCCCAACCCTGAAGACTGCCAGGAAGCAACGAAATGTGGGTAATGCTACGGGCACACCTAAAAGCCAGCACCCCCTGAAGTGCACACAGACTCATCTGCAAGCTCATCTTCACCTGCTTAAGGACAGGGCCACCTTTCATCAACAGATGGGCAGACTGAGCCACAGACAGACCCAGGTTCCCCAGCGCCAGCAGCGGAAGGAAGCTCCCTCAGGTGCCAGGTCCGCCTGATCCTGTCCCCCAGAGCATGCTCACACACCCACACCTGCACACCATTGCCCTAAACACCGGCTCAAGGGGGGATGTGGCCCAGTGACGCCTGGCACAAAGGGCGTGCTCAGGAGATGTCTATGCTGCTGAGCTCACCACCTCTTTCAAGAAAAGGCTCTCTTATTTTTCTCCATGAATATGTGGCAGGTGTTTAAGTTCTAGGCCCCCAGCCTCAATGACAAGAACAGGTTTCTTGCCTTTGTAAAACTCTGGAGTCCATTAGATTTTCTTTTGTGGACTACATGGGCAGGGCCCGATCAGGCAGCCTCTTTCCTTTTGTCCACATTCTGACTGAGGGCTTTGTTTAAATGCCAAGGAGCTCATTCTTTTATCATTACTGTTATTTCAATGGCAGGAAGCCCAAACATTTGTAGATTTCCCCCTGCACTAGATCTTCTGTGATCTATTCATCACGACAGTGAACGCATAGAAATTGGGTGCAGGGGCATATGTGTCCACATTTAACTTCTGGGACAGTTCCAGGAACTCTCCATAGCTGAGCAAGCAGAACCCTGGGGCATCGGGTTATCCGCAGAGTAACCTGCTGATCCTTCTGGTGGTTTGATATCAGGAGCAATGTGGCTTATTTTGCCACACAGTGAATCCGTAAAAATCATGGAATCTCCATGTTGGAAGCTCAAGTATAGAAACCACGCCTGCCATCCTCCTAGAGCCTTGAGGTGATCTGAAAGAGTATCAGACTTGTTTGGGTAACTTGAGGCTTTCATTTTAGCTTTTGGAGCCAACAACTGCCAGAAAGAACAGTATAATGTCTGAAGCTCCTCTTAAGGGAATCTGTTTTGATTCAAGTTTATATGCTCCACAGAAATTTCTTCTCCCATAATGACTACCAAGAGGGAGGCTTTTGATATTTGTCTTATATCAAGATCGTGAAGGATGGATGGATGGATGGATGGATGGATGGATGGATGGATGGATAGATAGATGGATGTGTGGATATGTGGGTGGATGGATGGGTGGATGGATGGATGAGTGGGTGGATGGGTAGATGAGTGGATGGATAGAAAGAGAGAAATGGAATGAGTGAATAAGTGTTTGTTTCAAAGTTTTCATGTTTCAACCCCCAAACCAGATTTTGATTTAGATATTCTATTACCAAAAATAGTAGTTGTGAAACCTTAAGTGAAAATCCACACATGGTCTGAGTTGAATTCGATGGTCCTAAGAGTCCTTACTCTAAAGGTATTACTTAATCATCTTCTGAATCAGGTCCTTGTATTGGGCAAGATATGACTTTTTTTCCCTGTTTCTGAATAATCTATCTAGAAACCCCAGGAGTTCCATAATACATACAGTCCATGGTTTATTGATTACAAGCCCTTTTGAAAAGTTTGTGTAAAAGTATTTCTGGAAAATCCAAATATCTACTAAGTACATGCATATTAGGTAACTGGGTTCTGTCTCAAAAAAGATATTTACTTAGAAGGAGCAGACCTTTAAAATCTAATACTGAATTCATTTTTATTCTTAAAATTTTCAAAGCATCCTTTGCTCCCAGTGTATCAGTCCACTCATGCTGCAGGGACAAACAACCCAATGTATTAATGACTTATGAGAATAAATATTTATTTCATGCTCACTTTACGTGAGGACAGTGGCATCTCTGGGCCCTGAATGCTTCCACATGTCTTCCTATTCTGGGACCCGAGCTGAAGGAGCAGTGCAACCTGAGACAGACTGTTTTCTTGCTACAGGGGGTAGGTTCAAGAGAGGCCAAGGTGAACTTGCCAATCAACTAAAGAGCTTCTGCTCAGACCTGGCAAACATCATCCCCAAGCATCTCATTGAGAAAGCATGTCACAGGACCAAGCCTAGAGCCAACAGGGCAGAAACATATGATCCCAGGACACTCAGGCAGGTGACATGCCAGAGAGTAGGGATGTCGAACGCAACTGCAAGGAGGGAGTAAATAGCACAAATATTAATTCAATCCACCACACATTTAATACATTCTTGGTCTTTTGGTTAAATCTCAGGCCTACTAAGAATCTTTGCGAATAGTGTTGAATTTGTTTTTAACTAGCAGGCCTCTTTCACAAAGACTCATCCCTGCTCTGTAGTATTTTCTAATCTGTTTTAAAGCTCTTTGCTCTACATAGTGCAAACTTTTCCATTTGAGTGATTAAAGGCCATAGAAAGCGGAAAGAACGTGACCGAAAGTCTGAGGACTTAGGTTCAAGCCCAGCTCAGATCTTAACTAGCCATGCAGTCTTCTCGGGGCCTCAGCTTTCTCATCTGTGCGTGTCGGAGGTAAGGGCCACACAATTATTTAGAAAAGAGGAGGCACCAAAGAAATGTATGTTCATTAGACACTGCATTGCAAGCGTCGAACAACTGGCCAAGGCTGATGCAGGCCGTGACACCAGCACCGCCTCCCAGAGGCCCAGGTTCCCTCTTTAGATGCTGGCTTGCTGCAGGTGTCTGGACAGGAGGAGGCAGGGCGGCGTTTGAGGATGCTCTGAGCCGTGGCTGTGTACCACTGGTACACAGGGAGGTCAGCAGTTTAGTGACCGGTGCAGTCATTTCAGTGTTTTGCACTCTGTGATGTTGTTGTTTTTTGCTTTTATTCCTGAAGATGAAAAAAGGCAGAGTTGCCAAGCAGAGAGAATATTCAACTAGAAATCCCAAGACATGGGTTCTAGGTTTAGTGCCACTGGTCACTTGGCCAGTTACTTCACTCTTCTGTGCTCTGTTTGTCCATCTGTGGGATGCAGGAGGCAGCCTCTACCTTACAGAGCCAGCACTGGAGAAACCGGGGTGATGGGAGGAAAGCCCCCTGCACGGCGTCGGGCTCACCAATAGCCGTTTCCTGAATCTGGTCTGAACCTGACTGTATCTTGACCCGAGTTCGGGTCCCAATTCTATCACCCTCTAATTCCATGAACCTGTTTCCTAGAAACTTCGTAAGATGGGTTGCTCTCTGGGACAAGTGATGCGTATGAGGTGCTCAGAGCAGTGCCAGTATGTCGTAAGGACATGAGGAAATCTTCTCTGGATTCTCTGCCACTACTGATCTCTGGTTTGTTGAGACCATCCCATTTTTGCTTCTACCCTCCTTCTCTGTCACTTCCGACAGCTGTCATCTTCTTGGCTCTTCTTTATTTCCTTCATTTTCGGTTGTTTTTCATTCATTTTCTTCCTTTCAACCTCTCCTGCACATCCGGGGATTGGCTTTGAGAGCTGTGATGTGTTTGGCGGCAAGTAACAGAAAAATCCCCATTGAGCTGGCTTAGCCGCTGGCTCAGATGCAAGGACCACTGCACAGAAGGAGGCAGGGGAGCTGTTCCGTCCCCCCTCTCCCCTCCTATCAGCAGGATTAGAAGCCCTTGCGATTAGAAGCAGAGGATGCTGTTTAGCCACTGGGGCTAAATGTTTTCTTGTTCATGGCTAGGTGTGGGTAGATACCGGCAGAGAGACAACGCACATGCCCGAGTTGCTTTTAATAGCTTCCCCCAAGAGCACAGTCTGGAGGTGTGGGCCCTGACAACCCGTGAGGTCACACATGGCCCGCCCGAGATGGCATCACCCATGGAGGGGGCATCAGGAAGAGCCCCCTAGGGACCTGCAGGAGTCTCTGAAGAAGCCAAACTTCCCAAGACAGGAAGAGTCAGCTTGAAGAGCTGCCAAGCCCAGAGAGAGACAGATACGAACTCTCCTGCCCCTTACCTCATGCAGTGGCCCCCATCCGAGCTATGAAGGAGCCAGAGGCAGCCCAGCAGGGACAGGTAGACACAGGGTCACCAGGGAGACAAGATGACAACCACACTGTTTTCCCAGGGCCTGTGCCAGCCCGAGCTGCAAAGGGGAGAAGCTCTAATTTGATTAAAGCTTCCCTTTTTTTTCCCTATTATTATTATTCCAGTTTGGCCTAGAATTAATGACTTAAGTGGAACTATTTTATGAGGACAAGTGGCCAGAGCATTTTATTTATTTATTTGCATACTCTCACCTTCACAGAAGAGCTGCACAGGGCTGTTCTCCCTCTAGAGCAGCATGTCTCAACCTCCTTTTTCATTATTGCCCCACCTCAGGAGCCTTTTTAAGATGTTCATTTTTATAATTGATCCTCCATGAAATTTTAATACCACAGATATGCTCTATATGAATTTATGTCCTGTGACCACGAACCATTGTCACAACAGATTTTTTTTTTCCCACCCAACTACCAACTTTTGCCCGTTGGGGGCAACACCTTGTCGGCAGGGCATGCTCTAGAGAGTTCCGGTACACCCTGTGCCCAGGCTCCCCTGATGTTAGTTGCATCTTGCGTGGCTGTGGCATGTTTGTCAAACCGAAGAAATGAACACTGGCACAATACCGTGAGCTAAGCTACAGACCATGTGTTCTGACATCTCAGGCTTTCTCACCAATGTCCTTTTCCTGTGCCACTGTCCCATCCAGGGTCCCCCATTGCATTTACTTGTCATGTCTTCTTAGGTGCCTTCATTCTGTGACAGTTTCTCAGGCTTTTCTTGACCTTCATGACCCTGATGCTTTTGAAGCATGCCGGTCTGGTCTATTGTTCTCGTGACTAGACTGAGAATCTGAATTTTAGCGGAAAATACCGTGGAGGTGCTGTCCCCTTCTCATTGCATCACCTCAGGGGTGCACCACCTCGACATTACTTACTGCTTTGATCACTTGGTCAGGTGGTGTCTACCAGCTGTCCCCACAGTGTGGTTACTGTCATCCCCTTTCCATACTCTGTGAGTTAGAAGCCAGTCATATCCGGCCCATGCACGAGGTGGGGGACACTAATCCCCACCTCTGGGAGGGAGGAATATCAAGGAATTTGTAGACCCCTGTTAAAATCACCACAGTAGGGGCACCTGGGTGGCTCAGTCGGTTGGGGGTCTGCCTTCAGCTCAGGTCATGATCCCGGGGTCCTGGGATCGAGCCCCGTGTCTGGCTCCCTGCTCAGCAGGGAGCCTGCGTCTCCCTCTCCCGCTCTCCCTGATCCTGTGCTCTCTCTCTTACTCAAGCTCTCTCTCAAATAAGTAATACATAAAATCTGAAAAAAAAAAAAAACTCACCACAGTAATTACAAAGAATTTGAGGAGAGATACTTTGAGGCTATGCAAATATCCTGTTTCTCCTTTAAGTTTTACCCCCCAATTTCAGCATGCATCAGTGGATATTGCTTGTAGCAATTGTTACTGTGGTGTCTAATAGTGATTTTGTATTTTCCTCACTTGCCTGTGTACTATTTGGAATTCTTCTGTAAGAAAGTGTTATCCCTTCTCTCCATTTATTTCTTTATTCAGTAAGTTATTTGTATTAGTACGGACTCGTGGCTATTTATTTTATTCTTTGAATTATAATACAATACTACTGTTATTTGTTTTGTTACTCAAATTGTTCCACTTTTGGTCATTGGAAGCTTTTTCTGGTTGGTTCCTGTGTCCTTCTGACAAGCCTCCATCTTGTCCTTCCTTCCTGCCTTCCTTTTTTCTTTTTTCTTTTTTTAAATTTTTTATTGTTATGTTAATCACCACCTTCCTTTCTTTTTTAAACACTTTCTTACTTTCTGGCACTACAAGATGCTCCAAACTCAACTTGTAATTTTCTGTGCCCCAGTGCTAGAATCAGTCATTTCTCCAAGGTTCTTAGAAACTTTTAATTACCTGAGAGTGACCAGGAAATTTATGGGATGTGCACTGGATTTCTTCCAAGGGGCAGAGGAGAACCAGCTTTTCAGCACAAGCTTAATGGGCCAGGGGAAGACAAAAATGAAGTTGCTTTTTGATTGTCTGCTCTGTGGCCCCTTGCTCAACTTTATAGTAGCCCCAAGTCACTGCCCCCTCATAGGGTTGACCAGATGAGCTGAGGCATGTGAAATGCTTTGGAAAGTGGACACTGCTTTCCACATGCAAAGGCTGATCCCTGTGGCCAGCTTTGGATACTCTGTTGTTTCAGGGCCTGAGATCCCTGAAAGTTAAGGAGTGGAAGAAATGATTCTTGCTGCAAAAAAGAACCATTTAGTGGGTGATTTTCAACCTCCTGGGGCCGTGATGGTAAGAGAGACTGGTCATAAAGGACTTGCGTTGCAACACCTTGGCCAAGTGCTTCTGCAGCAGAATGGACATGAGGCCAAGGGGACTTCCTAACATCACAAGGCTCTTCTTTCCTGCAATGGCTGCAATGAGGAGTCTGTGGGGAGACCAGCTGGATGTCTGAGCATGCCGCTGGCCTAAGGCTCTGAGGAAAAGCCCTGAGCTCAGAGATCAGATTTCACTGGAACCTTTTTAATTGGGCTCAGAAAAGCCAACAGGGCAGGTTTCAGACTTCTAGTGAACTGCTGAAATTACATGTGGAATAGCCTAGGTCAAAACCCTGCAGCTTCCTCTCTGCCAACTCCCAGAGGCAGCAGCTCTCAGTTGTGGATGAGACAAAGGCAGTTCCTTCTGGACCAGTGGGTTTCCTCCTGGCCCACAAAAGGAGTTCCTCTCATCCCCAAGAAGGCAGCTTTCGCTTTGTAAGAAAGGAAGCTGGCTAACAAGGGTCTATACATCCAAGGAGCTGACTGCCTTGCGTGTTAAGGTCAATTCTAGCACCAATGTTTTATAATTCTGCAAATTTGTAAATTGGTAGAAGTGCCCGACTTGTTTCCATGGGAAGTTTACATGAGCGTTTATAAGTTAGCCTGAGGGAATGGAGAGCAGCTTGGCTCAGAGCCAGGCCTAGGAGGCAAGTTTTTTAGTTTTTTTGACCTCAGTTTCTCCATCTGTAAAGTGAGAGAGAATGATATTTTCTATTTTCTACTCCAAATACCTTCATGAGATGAAAGGATAAACAGAGCTAAAAAGAATAAGGTAATAAATGAATCCTGAGCAAACTCAGCCTGAAGCTTCCTGTTCATCTCCTGACAAATGTAATCTAATGGAAGGAGATGCCACCAAGGATGGAAGAGTTGAGGCCAGATGATCAAAAGTGCTTCCAGCTCAGAGAATCCATGCTCCTGTTTATTCTTGGGTTCCTAACACACACTGGACCAAGCCCAGCAAGAGGTGAGGGCAGGAGCAAACTGTCACAGGAGGTATATCTCAGCCAGTGTGGGTCTGGGCAGGCTTGGAGGGACACTTGGGAAGAAAGAAGGAGCAGGCATTGTCTAGGCAAGGGCACTCCCCCAAAGGAGATGCCAGTACATGAAGTCCTTACTGCCAAACAGGAGGAGAAAAGCAAAGGGATGGGAAACTGGAAGGGGATTGGCATTACTGAGCACCCACTAGATGTCAGGCTTTGTACCAGGCACTTTACAAGCATTATCTCATTGGCTTTCCAAACAGCCCCATGAGAGTCATTCATTTATTCAGTCACCAGTAAATGCTTTCTGAGTGTTTATTATGCATAAAGAACTGTCCAAGGTTCTGAGGATATAGCAGGGAACAAAACAGAGAAATCCCTGCCCTCGTGGAGCTTACATTCTAGGCGGGTAGAATGACAGGACACGGAAGACAATGAGATTGATGTATAGCTTGTCATACATGGTAAGTGCCATGGGGAAGGTGGAAAAGGGGACTGGGAAGGTGTGCGGTCATGATTGTACACAGGGTTGTCCAGCAAGAGCCTTGCTTGGGTCTAGAGCTAAAAATCTAATTTCAATTTGCTTCTTGCCTTAATTTTACCGACACATGATTTGTGACACAGACTATAAAATGAATCAACACTAAAGGTTAACTTGTAAACAAAAAATACTGTGGCAAACCATATTGCTCTTAAGGGTACAAGGCTCAGAGATCTTCCCAAAGACACTCAGCTAGTAGGTGTAAGAGCCAAGTGCTGATTGACATCTGGCTGACTGGAAAGCCCGTGCCATTTCCACTGGGCTAAGTTTCAGGATATGTCATGGTTAAGCGATAGGACATGAGTCTGGGGCTGGATGGTGGGGGACCTCCCTCCCTGGGGAGACCTTACAAGGAAGAACTCAAAGAGTGAGAAAGAAACAGGGTTGTAGACTGAGGGAAGAGGGGCTTATAAATATTGGGGGGATGAGGAAGGTGGAAAAAGGAACAAGGCTGATGGGACCAGGGAGGGGGAAAATTAATTAAAACAAGTCAGACTGCTCAGTTAGGCTTTTCCAGCACTCAGAAGGCTGGAGCCCTTCTCCCCACAAAATTTTGGGAGCTCCCCAAATCCAGAAATACATGAAAGGACATGCAAGAAGCCTGAGAGACAAGAGTGAGAGGGGTTGCAAATCCAAATGCCATGCACTGCACACTCTGAGTTTGGCTTGCTTGGCAGAGGGTAACACAGTTGATGCCCTGGTTTTCTCTGAAAATGCGAGGTCATGGGCACCCAGCACCCATGCCAATTCAGTCACTGATCCATGCCACCCACGCCATGATGATGGCCTAAAAGCTGATTATTACCATGACCTTGAGTCATGAAGAAAGGTTGGCTTTGCTCTCAGGACACAGCTCTGTCTACTGAGCCAGGGCCAAGTGTAAAATGTCACCTCTGTGAAGCCTCGTCTGGGGTCGTGTTGGAGCCCTCAGCTGACGGATTGTCAAAAACTTCTCCATGGGGCTGTCTCCCTATGGGACAGGGGACCCCTGAGGACAGGGACAGCATTTCTGCTGCCTCCCTAGGTCTCCAGTGTCTGGCTCGATGTTTTTCCCATAGAAGGTATGCAAAAATATTTGTAGAATGAAGATGGAGACCTATTTCCATCATAAAGGTTCCCACCAAAAGCTTTAGCCCTTGGAGAACTCATCTTTTTTATACAAACCACCAACCCAGCAACCCAGACCCTCTAACCTTCAGGTCGTTGCTCTATACAACAGCATTCCCTTTCCCGGGCCCCACCTGCTGCCATCCCTCCGGTAGCTGGGCATTGAAGGGTGAGCCTCCCTTGCCCTTCCTGTCCTCAGCTTACCCCTGCTTTTCCAGAAGTTACAACGTTTCTTTGACGCGGCTTCTCTGGTGTTCCCCACACCCGCCTCCTTTCCTTTCTGCCTTCTTCTCTTTGAAGTTCAGGGCCTCTGTGCTGGGTGTGACAATCACCTTCCATCTCCCAACTAGCCATCCAGTCCCCCCAGCCTGTCTCATACTCCCCTCCCATGCTCAGATTCCCAAACCCAGTTGGGCTGCATCTCTTCCCTCCTCAGAACTGGCTTGCCCTTGTTTTCCCTTTCTCCTGTGCATTCCCTGAACACCCCTTGCATATTCAGAGCTCCTTCTGATATTCTGCATATTCATCTGCTCCCAGGTCGCCCTTCATATCCCATCCGTTCCTGCTTTTAGCCTGATGCTGAGGACCCCGGGCCCGGTGCCCGCTGTGTGCTTCTCATTCCCAGCCCCGGCGTCCTTGCTCCCATAAGTGTCTTCCACCCGAGGGGGCCAGCCCTTCCCTCCCATGGCCACAGGCCACATCCTGTCCTTCAACATTCAGCCCCAAAGCCACCCCTTCTAGGAAGATGTCTCTGATTCTCCTCCCACCTTCTGTTGGTGACAATCACATGCTTTCTGAACTTGTACTGCATTGAACCTTCACCCTTATCCTGGCATTTGTCACCAAACACAGAATTAGAGTTATCACTATATGTGTCTTACCTCCTTTAGAATGGTCTCCAAACTTTATTGACTGCATACTCCTCTAGAAAAGTGTTTCTAAGACCACGCACCAGCATCCACATTTTTTATTTACTTATAAATTGAACTACTGTGTTAATCTGTGTTAATACATTTTGTCCCTACTAAAACATGTAAAAACTAGGAGTTGTAGAAGGATGTGATGAAAACAATGGGAATGGCAGCCCTGGTATTTTCTTCCTGTGCCCATAAGAATGGTCATATGTGCCACATTTGGAGACCACGGGTCTAGAGAGTGAAGGGTGCTCAGGCTCTAGGGGGCACAGAGCTGGGGCTGCTCGAGGAGGTGGGGCATCCAGCTGGAAATGGAAGCAGGTGGCAGGGCCAAGCAAGTGTGGGAGAGGAGGAGCGCTCCCTGGGAGGGACACAGCAAGCCAGACCGAGTGTGGTGGTTAGGGGAAAGATTCCCGGGAGCCCCAAGCAGGAGGGGAGCAGCGGCTGGGGAGGACAGCTGCCCCAGGGTTCCAGGCCATGTCCTTGGGGAACAGAGGCCTCGGGATGGGGCAGGCTGTCCGCAGTGTGTCCCCTGAGCGTGCATCTCAGCTGACAGTGGCAGCTCAGAGCAGAGATGAGAAAGTGGTGTGAAAGAGAAGGCTCCTGACTCCCAGGGCATCAATGGATGGGCCCGAGGGAAGGTGCCCAAGGTGACTGTGGCACTGTTGATGTGTGAACTCTCCTTGAACTTGGCCTCCAGTTAGCGTGTTAGTGTTCACATTCTCAGGCGTCCTGTCACCATCGGCAGGTGTGCAGCCCCCGCTGCCCAGACTATGCTGCTTCTGCACGATTAAGCTGGCTGGGCTCTGGGAAGGAGAGACAGCTTCCACTACCTTCACACACGCACACACAGGCACACACATGCACACACACACAGACATACATGTGTGCATGCACACGTGCACGTACACACACCGGCCAGGACCTCTCTCTGTTAGGATCCCTTCACCAGTAATGTTTTTTCCAAGTGTCCCCATCACCTGCCCCACTAGAGTAGCCATCTCAGTGCCTCTAGGTCTGGCCACACGCACTTTCTCCCAGAGCATCTTTGATTTTCAACAAAGAGCATGGCCTATACTTGAGAGGGAAGTTCAAGTAGAGGACAGATGGGGCAGGGCTGAAGGCCAGGGCAGGAGAGCCCATGTCTGCTCCTCACCACCTTCTGAGACACAAGAGTGGGGACAGGTGGCTGAGCCTCGTCACTGCTCTGCTCTGCTCACTCCTGGATCCTGACATGACCTCTGACTCTACTGCTTGTCCGATGGCCGGGCTGGGGAGAGGCATTGTGGGAGGATTCTGGCACATTCTTGCTCCAGGGATGGGAGAGGACCCCAAAGGCCCAGGTCCCTATGTCATGACCAGCTCCAGGGCCAATGCCCTGGTGGAAAAAAAATTCCTTCTTTCCTTTATTCAGCCAACAAGCATTTATTGAGTACCTACTGTATAATAGGCCCTAGAGGAGAGGCACAAAAAGATCAAGCTAGAGTCTACACTCAAGTTGAAGGTAATAAAGTTTGCACAAAGAAGCATGGAACACAGAGGAAGGATTAATCCAGAGGTCAGTTGTGCATCGACCTATCCTTGTGAGAGAGAAGGGTCCCATCGGAGAAGCCTAGAGAGAGAAGCAGAGAAAGTGAAGAGGGGTGGTATGAATAGGGTGCGAACTGAGAAAGCAAGCATGTGTCCCTTGCTACCAGGATTGCTAATAGGTGGCAACATTTCAGAGCAGTAGCTAAGTTGGGATGGCTTTGCAGCTACTGTTTTACATGAACTGACTAATGTAATACAGTGGTCCCATGGGGGCAGGTCCTTTTATTCACCCCATTGCATAGATGATGAAACTGAGGCTTTCCAACTACCCAGGGACTGTGATCACTGAGTGATGGGGCCGGGCAGAGCCCTTGCCCCCGCCTCTGCTCTACTGCTCTCATCCTTAATCTCGGTTAATGTCTGGCTCAAGATTCAGGACACCCTGTGAGATCCTTACAGGGAAACCAAGGTACAAAGCTGTGAATGACCAGTACATGGCTTCACAGCTTGTAGGGGTCACAGTCACACCTGTAACCAAGTCTCCTGACCCCCCAGATCTTTTAACTCTGGCATCATCTCCCAAGATGCCAGGGCACAGGCTGGGATGCTGGGTGCCTTGCAAGAGTGAGTGAGGGTGGAAAACACTTTGGAGGTTCCTGAATAAGTTAAACCTATGGTTACCATGTGAACTAGCAACTTCCTTCCTGGGTATGTACCCCAAAGATTGGAAAACAGGTGTTCAAGCCAAAACTTATGCATCAATGTTCATAGAAGCCCTATTTACAGTAGCCAAAATGCAGAAAGACCCCAAATATCGATCAACAGATGAGCAGATAAACAAAATGTGGTATATTCATCCAATGGAATTGTATTCAGCCATAAAAGGGGTGAAATTCTTCATAAGCTACAACACGGATGAACCCTGAAGACACTCTAAGTGGAAGAAGACAGACACGAGATCCCATATTGTATTATTCCAGTGACACAGAATACCCAGAATAGGTAAATTCCTAGAGATGGAAAGCAGACCACAATGACACAAGAGGGAGTGAGGGGGGTCCTTGGGAAAGTGACTCCTTTTTGGGAAAGCAGAGGGTCACAGTACTCTAATGGGAAGCATTGGGGACCATAGCCTTGGTTCTCTTAAAGGGGAGGTGTCTAAGATTCCAGGACTGTCCTTAAAATTCCCTGAACTCTTTGGAGAAAAGGCTTCTTACAAAGCCATGATCATCAGGTCTTATGCCACGTCAGCACAAAGAGCAAAGCAACAACTAGTCTATCTGTCCAGCATGATACTGTTTTGGATTTCTGCCTCCAGCCTGGAGTCTCCCAGCTCTTCTGTACATCACAGTCACGCAGGACGTTTTATAAAATGACACATTCCTGGGCCTGATCCCCAGAGGTTCAGGTTCAGGTCCCCTATATTTTATGAAGCTTCCTGGAAATTGTGATGTAGCCTCTCTTCAGATGAACCTTTGGGAACCATGGCCCTGGCGTACTGCAGTGTTGAAGGCCATGCATGAGAGTCTGGTGGATAGACGCATTTGCAGATTTCTATCCTGCACCTGCCCTCAGCTTGTGTCTAGAGCAGATTTGCCCCAAGGCTGACACTTTCCCACCCGTTCCCCATAGACCCCATATCCAGCACTGCTCCTGCTCTGAATGTCAGCCCGTCAACTCTCTGGCTCTTTGGGGTCCTCACTGTTGTTCAAATCTCTTACAAGATTTCTCACTTTCAACATGGTGTCCTTCAGACCAAAGTCCTGGAAACCGAGTCCTTGTGGATGGCCTGGGGGGCCTCACAAAACCTTCTGGGGTGGGCAGCCCTGGTTGAGTGTGGCCCGACCATATCGACCCTAGATTTGTCCAGTTCAGACTGGAGGGCACCACAGAACATTCTACACTTTGTTTATAATTGTTGACTTTTAAAAAATATAGTCTATGAATAATACATAATTATCATCACTAAAGAGTAGAAAATACAAATCAACTGAAGGGAATATAACTAATTAATCCAAATCCCTCTACTTTGAGGTAACGATTACTAATAACATGTTGTAGAACTTTCTAGACGTTTTCCTGTGCAAATATGTGTGTCTTACATGTTTATTCAACAAATATGTATTGAGTGCCTTCTCTGTGTCATGCACTTTCCTGGGAGCTAGGAATCCGGGAGTTAATGATGCAGACCTTATGGAGATTGCAGCTGATATATTTGCATAAACTTGGGGAAAAAACCCTCAAAAACTGCGTACTTCTTTTAAGCGGTCTTTTTCCCTTAATAGTGTATTGTGAATGTCTCTCCATATCAATGAATGTAGATAAATCCATAGAAGTGGAGTTTTGAGGTCAAAGGGCATATGCTTCCTTTTCTGTTTTCAGGATAGTTCCTATTTCTTTCTTCAAGAACACTTTTTATTTTGAAATGTAAATTCCAGATTCACAGGAAGTTGCAAAGATGGTACCTGGAGGTCCCACATACCTTGCATCAAGTTTTCCCCCATGGTTGCATCTTACATAACTGTAGTACAATAGCGAAACCAGGAATTGACATTATTACAATGTGTGCCTATGGTTCTGTGTCATTTTATCACACATAGAGATTCATGGAACTGCCACCCAAATCAAGATACAGAACTATTCCATCCCCCAAAGACCTCCGTCGTGCTAACTCTTCCTAGTCATAGCCACCCCTCTCCCTCCAACCGTTTCCAGCTGCCGACAGCCACTAATCTGTTCTCCATCTCTACAGTTCAGTCATTTTGAGAATGTTACGTAAATTGAATCATACATTATCTGACCTTTTGTGAGCGTTGTCTTTTTTTTACTCAGCATATTGTCCTTGAGGTTTATCCAGGTAGTTGTGTGTATCAGTAGCCTATTCCTTTTTTAAAAAATTGCTGAATAATATTTTATGTAACCACGGTTTAACTATTCACCTTTTGAAGGGCAGGGTTGGCTTTTTACCAGTTAGGCTTCTGTGAATACTTGTGTACAGGTTACGTGGGTAAAAGTTTGTATCTATTGTTGGATCATATGCTAAGTGTACATTCAGTTTTTTAAGAGAATGCCAAACTGTCTTTCAGAGTGGGTGTACCATTTTACATTCCCACCAGCAATGTATGAAAGACCAGTTTTTCTACATCCTTGCCAGCATTTGGTATTTTCACTACTTTTAACTTTAGCTGTTTTAATGCCTGTGTTGTGATTTTTGTGTGTGGTTTTACTTTGCACTTGGCTAATGGCTAATGATATTGAATATTTGTTCATGTGCTTATTGTCTTTGCATATCCTCTTTGGGGAAGTGTTTGTTCATGTCTTTTGCCCATTTTCTAATTGGATTATTATTTTCACCGTTGGGTTTTGAGAGTTCTTTATATGTTCTATATACTAGCTGTTTGTCAGAGAATGTAGTTTGCAAATATTTCCTCCCAGTCTGTAGCTAGTCTTTTCATCCCCTTTCTAGGGTCTTTTGCAGAGCAAAAGGTTTTCATTGTGATGAGGTCCGATTTATTGATTTTTTTTTTTATCTTTTCTGGATGATGCTTTTGATGTCATGTCTGGGAACTTTTCACTGAGCTCTGAGTTTGGAATATTTTCTCCTATGTTATTTCTTGAAGTTTGTAGTTTTACATTTTATGTTTAAATCTCTGACCCATTTTGAGTTAAATCCAGTATGAAGGACTGTCTATGGTTTGGGTTGAGCCCCACTGCTTTTGCCTGTGGCTAATCGAGTTGTTTCAGCACCACTTGTTGAAAAGACTGTCTTTACTTTGTGGAATTGTGTTTTGCTCCTTTGTCCAATCTGTTCTTGCGCAGAGTCACTTCTGGGTTGCCTGTTCCAGTGTAATGTATGGATGCATCCTTCTGCCAATATTCTGAGTCTTGATTGCTCTAATTATACAGTCAGCCTCCAAATCAGGTAGCGTGACTCCTCTCGTTTTTATTTTCCTTTTTCAAAATCATCTTAGTTGTTCTAGTTCCTTTGGCAAGAACTTTTGAGAGAACTTTGATGCTGTGTTACCCAAGTGCCCCCCAAAGGTAGCACTAATAATGTAAGCTTCTGCGAACAATGTAGGGGGGGGCTGTTTCCACACACCCACACCAGCCCCGGCTCTTATCATTCTTGTTAAATCTTTGCCTATCTGATAACTGAAAAATTATATCACATCCTGATTGTAAATTGCATTTCTTTGCCTTTAAAAATCTAGGCAGGCAGCGAGGGCTCTCAGATGTTAGGTATAAAAGTTTGGTAGCTGCGTGACATGCAGCTTCACGTCTCAGGTTTCAGAAATGCCCAACAGAGACAGAAGACAGGCTTGCGTGGATCCAGCGATGACTCCTTTCCCTCCATCGACGACACTGCACTCCCTCTTCCTTGCTTGTTCTTGTTCTCAGTTCCTAGAGATGTAATCATCTGTTCAGCCCACCACATGTCATCTCCAGGCAGACAGACATCCTTCCACAGAAGAGCCCAGATGCACCTTCAAAACTCATTCAGAAGTTGAACACGTGTCACCTTTGTTGTCACTAACGCTGGTTTGTGTGCTGCTGTCTCTCACATGGATTATCGCAATAGCCTTCTAACGGTGTCCCAGCTTCTCTGCCGGTCCCCGAGGATCTGTTCTCAAGCCAGAAGCCAGAGGGTTGTTCTGACGCACAAGTCAGAGTCTCTTCAATGCTCCAAATTCTCCCTTCTCACCAGAATCAAAGCCAGAGTTCCTGAGTGGCCTGCATGGTCCTCATGTTCACGTGCCCACGATCTCTGCTCAGTCTCTGCCTTAGCCCCGTGGCATCCCTGCCCTTCCTCAAACACACATGGCAGAAAGCGCCATGACCTTGGTCTCTTTTGCTGTTTCCATCTGTCTGAAAGACGGTTCCCTCTGCCTACAGCAGGTCCCCAGACATCCACACAGTTGGCTCCCTTACCTCCTCCTGTTCCAAGTTGGAACACCCACCCCAGCATGGCCTTCACTGCCCTGTTTCCTCATGGTACCCATCAGCCACTGACACACTGTGTGTGTTGTACTTGCTTTTTTGTTAATTGGTTGTCTTCCCTCCTAGAAGAACAAACATTTTATTCCTTTATTTACCTACTGCTATATCACTAGGATTAATACACTGCCTGGCATATAGTGAGTACTCAGTAAATATCCGATGAGTGAATGAATGAATGAATGAATGGCCACCTCACAATCAACTCCTTGTTTTATTTTATTTATTTACTTGACAGAGAGAGAAAGAGTGTACAAGCAGGGGGAGCAGGAGAGGGAGAAGCAGACTCCCCATTGGAGCAGGGAGCCCAACACAGGGCTTGATCCTAGGATCCTTCAGCTGAGCTGAAGGCAGATGCTTAACCAACTGAGCCACCCAGATGCCCCACATTTCCTTATTTTAAACATTTAGGTTGTTTCCAATTTTTATAACAAACAGTACTAAGGTGAATATCCCTGAAGTGAAATGCTTAAGCATAGTTGTGATTGTTTCCTTAGGATTAATATCTAAAATTGAGTTGCTGGGTCGGGGGATGTACATTTTTCAAAGCTTTTGGCGGCTATTTCTCCAGAAAGGCAGTATCAATTTCCATGCTTACCAGAAACGTGTGAGTATGTCTTTTCCCCACACACTCACCAACACTGGGTGTTGTCATTTTTAGAAAGTCTTTGCCAAGATGTTATTTGCCACTGTCTTCTCAATGTGAGTTTTATAGAAGAAGCTTTATGTAACTGGATCAAAACCAACCATTTTCCAGCAATCCAGACACGGCCTTCCTATGCATGTTTCTTGTCACCATCCTCGATCACAGCCCAGGGCAGAGCCCCGATAAATAACCACCTGTGATGTGGCAAGATGTCCAGATGCAGAGCTTTCCAGAAATCTAACATAGCCCCCTATAAAGGGGGCATTTATGTTGTCTAGTGGAGAGAATGGAGGACATATTTTTCAGACCACTTGCCTGAACTGTTACTTTTCCAGCCAAGCTCTGAATAGGACCTAGAGAGCCAACAGTTCAAGGTTTTGCTGTCTTCCAACCCCCTTGAGCCCCCCAAACCAATGGCTCTCAAACTTTCAAAATCAGAGTCTCCAGATCACCTGCAGGGCCTGTTAAAACACACACTGCCGATTCAGTAGGTCTGGGATGGTGGGGTTCCCAGATGTGCATTTTCTCTTTTTTTTTTTAAAGATTTTATTCATTTACTTGCCAGAGAGAGAGAGAGCACATGCACAAACAGAGGGAGCGGCAGGCAGAGGGAGAAGCAGGCTCCCCACTGAGCAAGGAGCCCAAGCGATGTGGGACTGGATTCCAGGACCCTGGGATCATGACCTGAGCTGAAGGCAGATGCTTAACCAACTGAGCCACCCAGGCATCCCCAGATGTGCATTCTTAACAAGTTCCCAGATGATGCTGATGCGGGAACCACACTTTGAGGACTGCTGGCCTAGACCATGGATGTTTATTTTGTCTTCTTCCCACTTGTCCTTTTCCCCAACCCCTGTTGGCTGGGTTAGGCCCCAGCCTCTGTGCTCTGCGCAGCCTCCATGACTCCACTGGACCACATCGTGACACTGCACAATCTTTTCCTGCGGCTTTCACCCCTATTTGGTGGTGAACTCTGGTATGGGAACCACATTTTATCTCAGTCCCTTTAGGGTGTGTTGGACTGCTCAGCATAGAGGCCTTCCATGAAAGTTCCCCGGAAGAATGAGGAGTGGTGAGCAGCCTCCCCCGGGCCCTGCATCAGACTCATGTGTGTTGACTAGCACATAAGCAAAGGGTAGAGGTCAGCCCATGGCTTGAAAGTTGGAGGCTTATCCCAGGATTTACTGTCACTTCCTCTGACCATCCGATTCTGATGTCATCAAGAAGACATTCAGGAATGAGACAGACCCAGGCCAGGAGGTTTGTTTTACAAGCGAAGAATTGAGACCCCAAGAAGAGGAGTGACTAACTTGAGATCACTCCCCTGACCGAGGATGCGGGTGAGACGGGAACCCCTGGGCCCCCCGACAGCCTCTGGTATGGGAGACAAGATGGGTTTAGTGTGGACTCAGGACAGGGACCTGGCAAGCGGCCTGGGTTCTCCCCTCTCTCAGGCTCCCAGCACCTCCCTTTGCCCATAGCCTGAGTATGAAGTTGTGGAGCAGTGCTGTTGTGTGGGTTGAACTAGGTCACCCATGTGAATGGGCCTAGCACTGTGCCTGGCGCATGAAGGGCATCTGACATTCCCTGCCTTCTGTGACTCCTGCTGGACTTCCGAGTGGTCCCCTGGCCCCTACTCAGTGCTGTTGTTCCAAAGGGCAGTGTGGTCTCTGGCCACACTTTGGCCAGATGAGTCTTACACTCCCAGAGCAAGAAAGGGGGGAGAAGCTGAAGAACCTTTCTGGTTCTTCCAGGAAGAACACACACCTGAAGGCGCAGATGGTACCTCATGTGATGTCAGCCCCTGATCACATTTTGTGAACTTCCCTTCCCTCCTCACCACATCCTCCTGGGGTTTTTAGTGTCAGAGCTCAAGTGGAAGGTGCAGGCTGAAGTTAAATATAGAAAGGCACCTACTCATGGTGAAATGCGTGGGCTGAGCCTTGGGTGAGGGGGCGTAAGCACCTGCTAAATTTAGCGACCTCACTTCCTCTCCTGGCCCCTTCCTGCCATTATGCAAACAACAGGGCTTGTCAGTTTCCCTTGGAGGAAGACTGCAGGGGGGAAAGAGGAGAACTTGGACATGAAGCCCTCCAGTTAATCACAGCCCCTCACCCCTGGAAGGTCCCCTCAGTTGTCACTTTTTACCCCTGCAGCTGTTCTGAGAGCTTGGCATGGAGGCTGTTGCTGAACTCACTCTACAAATGAAGGCACTGAGCCCCAGAGAGGCTGAGGGACTTGCCCAACATCATTTTGGGCTAGAGCCCAGATGTAAGCTCAGGGTTTCACACTGACTCCCCTATCAGTTCCTGAGAACCCAGCTCAACAGTGCTCTGGGTTTGGTAGCCCCGTGGCCAATAAATAGCACCCAGTCTACCCAGGGTCCCGAGCAGATCGTTAACTGCAGATAGAAAACCTGCACACGAAAGACTATGACCCACAAGGGACCCATGGCTTACGACTCACAAAGTGTGGCCACACCCTAGTGGCACTGGCCTCATCTGGGAACCTAGGAATGTGGAGGCCCAGCGCCATCTGAGACCTGCTGAATCAGATTCCTTATTTTAATAAGGTTCCCAGGTGACTTGTGTGCAAATTGAAGCTTGCGAAGCACTGGACTAATATAGTGAGTGGTGCTCACTTAGAGAGTCAATTCATGGAATTTTGGACTCCAGAAATTTGTTCTTTTACTCCCTCATTTATTCAACTGGTATTTATTGACTTCCACATTTGAGGCCTTGTGCTCGAATCTGAGACAGAAAATAGCTCTCACATTTCTAAGCACTTGCTGTGTGTCTAGCAAGATGGCTTAGATTTATTGGTTTGTTTTTAATTGAGTTATAATTGACCTATAGCATTATATTAGTTTCGGATATGCAACATAATGATTCAATATTTGTGTGCATTGTGAAATGATCCCCACAATAAGTCTAGTTAGCATTCATCACCACATATGGCGACAATTTTTTTCTTGTGATGAGATCTGCTGAGATCTATGAGATCTTAAGATCTATCCTCTTAGCAACTTGCAAATACACAACATAGTGTTTTAACTAGAGTCACTATGCTGTACATTACATCCCTAGGACTTATTTATTTTATAACCAGAAGTTTGTACCTTTTGACCACCTTTACCCAGTTTGTCCAACCCCTGCCTCTGGTAACCACCAGCGTGTTCTCTGTATCTATGAGTTCAGTTTTTGTGTTTTGTTTTGTTTAGATTCCACATATAAGTGAGATCATATGGTATTTGTCTTTCTCTGTCTGACTTATTTCACTTCTCCCAGTGCCCTCAAGGTCCATCCATATCATTGAAATAGCAACATTTCCTTCTTTTTAAATGGCTAAATAATATCTCACCATATAAACATACCCCAAGTCTTTGTCCATTCATCCACTGATAGACACTTAGTTTGTTTCCATGTTTTGGTTATTGTAAATAATGCTGCACCAAGCATCAGGGCGCATAGATCTTTTTGGGTTAGTGTTTTCACTTTCTGCAGATAATACCCAAGAGAAGAATTGCTGGATTGTGGGGTAGTTCTATTTTTAATTTTCTAAGGGACCTCCATCCTGTTTTCCAGTGGCTGCACCAATTTACATTCCCACCAACAGTGCGCGAGGGTTCCCTTTTGTCCCCATCCTCACCAGCACTCGTTATTTCTTGTTTTAGTTTGTCTAGTGATTGCAATGATCCCATGAGGTAGGTATGTGTAGTTTATAGATGGGGGAGCAGGAGGCTTTAGGCAACATACTTAAGGTCATGGTGCTTAGTAAGAGGCAGAGCCAGTATCTGCCCAGACACCTGGCTCTTAACTGGAAGGCTCAGATTCCGCTAAGGATTAAAGACCAGCCAGAGCACCTTGGTGCAGGCCAGAGCCCAGACTTGGCGCTAGAAGGGACCTGAGCAATCAGTTGTGCCAGGGCTTTGTTTTAATTTTGGCATTAAGCTACGGAGACATTGACTCAAAGAAGACCTCTTGTAGGTTCTATGAGAGCCAGAGCTGCTCTGGTTGGATGGAAGTGTCGCCCTCGCCCTGTCCCCAGCCACCACACTTCCCTGTGTCATCTGGAGCCCCTTAGGCACAGGCTGAAACCCACTCACAACTTCTTCGTTTTGTAGATGGGGAACAGGAGTCAGAGAGATGAGATGCCTTGTCCAATATCACATAGGTAAGGAAGACAAAGTGGGTTAGGGCTGTGTGGGCCAAAGGTGAGCTCTGTTCCCCACGGGGACCATTCCATCCCTGAGAGCATGTGACTGACTTCTATCAATTTTTTTAAAGATTTTTAAAAATTTATTTATCTGAGAGAGAGAGAGAGAGAGATCACGAGCGGGGGGGGGGCAGGAGGAGGGGTAAAGGGAGAAGCAGACTCCCTGCTGAGCAGGGAGCCGGACACTGGGCTTGATCCCAGGACCCTGGCATCATGACTGGAGCTGAAGGCAGATGCTTAACCGACTGAGCCCCCCAGGCGCCCTGGGATTGAGTTCTATAATGACATTCCATGGGGAAATCACTGCATCATAGCATTGCATTGACAGCTACAGGTGCTCTCTCCAAAAGTATTCTCATTTGTCTTTGTCTCTCTGTCTCTGTCTCTGTCTCTGTCTCTGTCTCTCTCTCTCTCTCTCACACACACACACACACACACACACACACGCTGTGTCACAAGGTTTCATAGAGTTCAGAAAAGCCACCAGAGCCCAGAAGAAACCTGAAACCCTTGGGTCAGGAATCCTTCTCTGGGTTTTCACCTTTGCTGAAACATGCCAGATGGAAGAGGGAAGGGCTCAGATGGGGGTTGGGTCCATGGCTATCCATGACAGAGGTGACCCACCTCGACTGGGAGGGCCGAATGAGAAGTCACACATTTCAACAAACCTCTTTTTACACCCACACCTTTCAGTGGATGACATTCACTGTCCAGACTTGATGGGAGGTAGGAAGGAGTCCATGTTGTGGCTGAAAAGAGAGACCCCTCCTTCTGTGTGTGGCCTGAGTAGGGAAGAGAAGGGCACATCACCTTGCAGTCAGCATCGGCCCTCGCAGATCGCTCCTGTCTTGGGTTCTCTGCCACGAGAAGACCCGCTGTGCTCAGAGCTGGATTGGGGGCTGGGCGGCACGTTCTCCAGTGCCCCTGCGTGCCATCAGGTACAGAGGTTCCTTGGCGGGCAGTATCCCCATTTTAGAGGTAAGGAAATGCAAGTCTCAGAGAGGCTAAACCAGCAGCTCAAAGGACCCAACAGGTCGGGGCGGAGGCCGTGTGGCAGTTGGATTAGGAGCCCTGGCTCAGTGGGAGGCTGCTGGACCCCAACAATGTAGCAGGCCAGCCGAGGGGCCAGCCGCACGACCTCTCAGCTTCATGTGTCCGTCATATGGGGGCGATTGTGACAGCATCAATATGCTGTAGACCCAGGATGAAGATTAGCATAACGGAAGCACTTCGGACAGGACGAGGCAGGTAGCACGCACTCGGTAAATGTTAACTGTCTTTATCACAGTTGCTGTGGTGTGGCTTTTCCTGCTGGCGTGAAAGTCCATGTTCAAACGTTACCTTCCTGACTGTTTTTTTGCAGGGGGGTGGTTTCCCATCCAACAGATGAAGGAAGTGAGGCAGAGGGAGGGGGAATGGTCACGATCAGGGACAAAGCAAAGACACATTCAGCCTTGGTGTGTTGTTTTCCCATAAAGCTAGGGCTTCTGGTCACCTGCCTGGCCCCTGGCGCCTTCATTTGCTCTCCCTGAAACTGAGGGCCCCTTGGCCTCCCCCAGAGGAATGTAAGGCCAGTATGCCGGGGTCTTAGCATCCGGCCAGCTTTTGCAAAGATTGGGACTTCTAGCTAGATTCCCACCTTGCATTTGAGACCAATCTCACCCTTCATTCTCCTTTTGTTAAGTGCCAACTCCATGCCAGGCACTCAGGACCAAAAGATAAATAATATATGTATAGAAACCATGCTCCTGCCCTGTCCCCAACCTCAAACAATGGAACATCCTTCCACTGTTGCCTTGGTCTCTGTGTTGATAACATGCCCAGTCCTCCAGGTCCTCTGCCTCCTCTGTCCTCCTCACCAGTGGCCTTCTTTCGTCTGATTACTTCCTTAAGATGCACAAATGCCTCTGGGTGGAATCACTGGAACAGAGGAAATGGTACCTTGTTAAGACTTTTGGTCCATGTTTTTAGTTGGCCCTTAGAAAGATAGCATCTTAGGGGCACCTGGATGGCTCATTTGGTTAAGTGGCTGGCTCTTGATTTCAGCTCAGGTCATGATCTCAGGTCCTGGGATTGAGCCCCATGTCAGGCTCCACATTCATTGGGGAGTCTGCTTGAGGATTCTCTGTCTCTCTCTGCCCCTGTCCCCACTCACACTCTCTCTAAAATAAGTAAATCTTTAAAAAAAGGATACCATCTTAAAGATGTTCACTCCAACATTGTTTACTGTATACCCAACTGATCTATCAGTAAGGGATGGTTTATATAAAATGTGATCAATCTATACCATGCAGTACCATGTGGCTATTAAAGGTGGTGACATATAGGGGCGCCTGGGTGGCTCAGTCGGTTAAGTGTCTGCCTTTGGCTCAGGTCATGATCCCAGGGTTCTGGGATCGAGCCCCGCATCGGGCTCCCTGCTCAGTGGGAAGCCTGCTCTTCCCTCTACCACTCCCCCTGCTTGTGTTCCTGCTCTCACTGTCTCTCTCTCTCTCTCTGTTTGTCAAATAAATAAATAAAATCTTAAAAAAAAAGATGGTGACATATGTGGACATTCAATAACTCAAAAAGGCCCTGATAATATATGGATAAATGAAAAATGCTGCACATCTAATAGACATATAATATAAAACCAAATTGCATATGTGCATAGAAAAGGGTCCAGCAGGAAGGACAACAAGTGTGAGTAATGGAAATTTGCTTTCTTTTTATACTTTCTGAAATATTCACAATAGGTACTATCTTTATAATCAGAAAAAACATTAATGCCTTCCCCATCCCCCTGCCAGAAATGTGGATGGGGGTTGCCACTAGCCTTGGAGGTGGGCAACTACCAGACCAGGTCCTGGGCACCTGGAACCATCCTGGTGCACGGTGAAGGCTGGTGGGCCCAGGTCCGGGGGTGGGGGTGCCCTGCTGTGGTGCCTCTCGGCTCCGACTGGCCCAGCGCGTGCTCAGGATTGGAAGTCTTGCTGGCCCGGGCCCCGCTGCCCCTTTTTTGGCCCTGGTTCTCATGAACAGGACTGGCTGCTCAGGAGCGAGAGAAGAGTTTCCTCATCTTCCAACTCCTCTCCTCTCCTTTTCCTATAACCCTGCGGTCTGCACATCACAGTCAGGCTACTTCTCGTATTCCCTTCCTTTCTCTTCTTCCATGGAAAGTGTTGGGCCTTTACATCAGACAGACCTGAGCTCACGTCCTGTTCTGCCTCAGACAGGCTGTAGTCCTCAGTTTCCTCATCTATAAAATGGGAGCCATAGAGCCCATTATGTAGAGTTGAGTCGTAATTTAGTGTTTAGCCGGCTCCTTGACACCTGGCTCTCCTGACCCATGCGTGCTGGCCCTGCCTGACTTTCTCATCCCCTGGTCTGAGTGTGTATAAATACCCTGCCTCCATCAGCTGTTAGTTGAGGCTGGCCCCTGGATGGGGACACATCCAGCCCTTTCTGTACTCAGACCGTGAGTGCCAGGCGCTGAGACACAGTGCTGGCCCTGGAGGTCAGGCTGGCCTGCTATGACGAGGGGGTGGGTGAGTGAGCAGGGCACAGCCAGCGTCTGCTGCTGATCTGCCCGAGTTGGCTTAGCTAAGTGCCATCACCCCCATGGGATGTGGCTCCCCACAACAGACCGTTTGTGAGTCACAGCAACCTAGGGATAGATGCCCTGAGTCAGGAGGCACACCACAGACCAATTGGGACCTACCACCATTTACATGGGCATAAATAACTAAGTCCCTTCGAAATCTTTTTATTGGGAGGAGTGTGACAGGGAGGTCGGGATGGGAAGGGGAGCGAGTCCCGTTGCTCTTGCCTCCCACAGCCAAGCAGAGAACAGAGTGAGGACTTCAGAGCCACTGTCCCGGGGCCATTTCCTCAGCAAGTATGTTACCACGCGAAGTCCCTGGTTTCTAATCTGAATACAGGGTTGATGGAAAGTTGGCGTGAGAAGTAAATGGATAATGGATGTGAGGTGATTAGTAGAGGCCTAGGCATTTGGTACTCATTATTACTGTTGTTTTTATGGGAGATAATTTTTGTCTAAATACAATTAGTGGTTTATAATCTATGGCTCTTTTTACTGCATTCGCCACAGAGAGAAACTGTGGAGCCAGCAGGCGGTACATCAAGCTATTTATTTAGAATGGGAACAGAATGGGTGGTGTAGCCACCTCAGATATTCTAGTTAGGGCCAGAAAGGGCCTTAGAATCATCTAGGTGGGGAGCATTCACTGGTTCTTGGTGACTTATCCATCCATTTAGTCGCCATTCATTCTTTGATGCATCCAACAAATGTTGATTGAGGGTCATTATGTGCCACGCACCGTGCTAGGCACCCGAGATCCTAGAAGCTCCCGGCACTTGTTAAAACCCTGGCTATGAGGCCTGTGACACAGTTACCACATCCTCCTTCTAGGGGCATTTGCTGTATTCCTTCCAGTGAAGAGGGGAGAGCTTCTGGCCAGAACATTCTTCCCATATCCCCACGCCTGCACACCCAGTCCAGTTGCGACCTTTAGTTACCCATATCCTTCTGCCCTTCACTGGGGTCTTCTGAGACCTGAGCTGCCCAGCACAGTGGGACCAAGAGCCACAGTGGCCCCTCCCTGTGTTTGAGGAAAGACACATGGCGTGTCCACAGCTAGTTGTGATTGGAACCCCAGGCCAGGAGTTTCTTCTGCTCTCTGCCTCTCGGATGTGTGCCCATGTCCGTGTAGAGTGCCGGAGGCCTTGGGGACCCCAGCGTAGGGTTTGACTCATCTTCCAGCTGAAGAAATGAAAACATGTATATTTTATCCCATGGATAGATACGCGTACAGATCTGTACATGTGGAATTTTACGTGGGCATGGATTTTAAAGATCAAACAAGAGACTAAGGCATTTGGGCTTGTGGGGACTGCTTTGGGTGATGTCCCTGGACCTCCCTGAGGGAAACATTCCAGTGTCCTCCCCCCTTGGGGTTGCTTTAGTGGAAAAGTTCGAGGACGTCGCCAGGGTGATATCCAAAGGATGGCATCCCCCTGTGCTTCACCTCCTCAGTTGGCGGGGAGTATGGAGATGGGCTGAATTGTCTCATGCCAGACTGAAGTCAGACTTATGGAAGAGATTTTTAACCCATGAATTCATGAGAGGATCAAAGGAACTCTCTGTCTCTGGGTCATTTGGGCTGGAAGTCCACGGACAAGAGAAACTAAGGAAAAGGAAGAATCTTTCTCCTTTGGTGGTCCCGGGGCCCCAGCTTTTGTCCAGAACTCAGCACCTTCCAGAAACATGATTCATGAGACTCTGGCTGATGTTGAAGCTCTTCTGAGAGCCACACTTCTGGCTCCTTTGCTGCCTTCAGACCTTTGCTCGCATGGCACCTGATCAGAGAGACCCCTTCCTGCCAGCACCCTGCCTTTCACCCCGTCATCCTCAAACAAAGCTTGGCTTGCTTCAGCACTTGGCAGCACCTGACAGGTTAGATATGTATGGGTTAGGATGTAAACTCCACTTCTCTTCACTTCTTGAAGGAACACACCCTATGAAACCATGCTTAACCAGAACCTTACTGACCAGTACCATCTATTGAATAGAATTTGCTGAAAAACAAACAAACAAAAAATCAAACAAACAGGAAAACACAGCTAAACTCAAGAACATAAGCTTCTATTGGGTATCTAACCCTCAAAACATGGCTTCTGAGGAGTGTCAGGAACTCAGCTACATTTGACATAATCTCCTAAAGTTTCTGCATCCTGCCCTTCTGGCCAGCACACACAGATCATGGTCTTACTTGGTACATGGCTATCTCCCCAAAGTCTGGAGCCTCCAGTATCAGGGACCTGGTTTGATTTATTCTTCCCCTGCATGCAGTAGGCACTTAGCAAAGGTTCAGTGACATAATTTCAAAAGCCTCGCTGGCCTCTGAGCCAGAAGGATTCTCTGTGTTACCAAGGAGGAGAGGAGACCAAGGATAGGAAAATGTTTGACAAGAGTTGGAATATAGTTTTCTGGTTAATCCATTCTTGCTTGGAACATTCAGGAAGTCCCTCCCTTAACCTCTTTCCCCTTTCATTTCCCAAACACTTGGCTTGATCAGGTGTGTCCCCATTCACATGAAGGTGCCTGATTGCTCACATACAAAGAAGGGTGAGGGGATGCATTCAGATATCTGCCAAGCCCTGCTGAGAGACAGAGTCCCCTGTTTCCAGGAGCAGAGAGAGACGTGAGGAGGACCCTCTCCACATTCTGGTAGGGGAGAAGAGAAAAACCTTTATGAGTAGATAGTATTTACCAGTTAAGGACATCTATGAGCCCCCAGAGGTCATCTCCAGCAGGCTCAGGAAGGATGGAACTGGACATATAGAGACATCAGCTGTTCCTGTAGCCTCTCCCCTTATCCTGTGGTATGTAGCTGCTCAGAAAACACTGGTTGTAATTGGAATTGATGTGTTTCACCAAACACCTACTCACCAATCATGGACTCAACACATACCATTCATTCATTCATTGGTCCATTCATCCAGTACCTGCCATATGTTGGGCCCTGTCCTAGGTGCTGGAGATTTGGCTGCACTTAACAAGACAGGCAAGGTCCTTCCCTGCTCTTACAGAGTTTATGTGGCCAGGGACAGTAAACAAGTCACAGCTCACATATGGTAGACATCTCCCATGTGCCAGGCCCTGATGAGACAGTTTTCATGCAGAGTTCCTGTGTAGGGGTGCATTTTGAGGGACAGGTCTTTGTTGTGCGGGATGTATGGCATGTAGCAAGATTTAGTATCTCTGGTTCCTGCACCCTACTATCAGTGGGACCCATTCCCGTGACCTTTCCCAGTCACTGGCACACCCCCACTCAGAGTTAAAAATGCCCCATCAGGATGTGGTACTTCCTTCCCCATTAGAAACATGCCATGATGTCATTTAATCCTCACAACAACTCATGAAATTGGTTCTGCTATGAATCCCCATTTTGCAGATAGTGAAGTTGAGCCACAGAGATGTTCGGCCACTTCTTCAAGGTCACACAGTCGGAGTGATGGATCTGAACCCCAGGAGCCTGGATTCAGGGACTGTGCTGAGCCTGGCTCTTCACTCTTCTACCCTGCAGCCTCTCAAGCAAACACAGAAACTGGAAACTCTAGGCAGCTAGAGATGCTGTGCTGAAAATAAATCAAGATGATATGATAGAGGGAGGAAATGTTTCCTCTGTGTAAAACAGCCTACTGACCCAACAGGGAGAAAAGAGAGCATAACAAGAATCGACTGCAGGGCCCCCACCCTCACCCGGGTGCTTTGCACACAAGTAGTCTGGACACACCATTAAAACGGGGAAGGCAGTATGTGTGTGGGCACATAAGTGATATGGCCTTTGGTGAAACCCTCTGCTGTGATGTCCCGAAAACCACTCTTTCACGGAAGGCAGCCCTCTTTCTCCACATCCAACCAGTGGAAAAGTAACTGTTGGTTGCCTGTGGCATGGATCTAAGCTGACAGCAGTGGGGTATGTGGAACTTTGACATTGATGTTTAAAGCCCCTACTTGTTTGGCCTATAGTAGGTATTCAAATGTTGGATGGATGGATGGATGGATGGATGGATGGATGGATGGATGGATGAATAGATGGATAGATGGATGGTTGGATGGATGGATGGATGGATGGATGGATGGATGGATGGATGGATGAATAGATGGATAGATGGATGGTTGGATGGATGGATGGATGGATGGATGGATGGATAGATGGATGGATAGAGAGATGGATGGTTGGATGGATGGGTGGATGGATGGTTGGATGGATGGGTGGATGGATGGATAGAGAGATGGATGGTTGGATGGATGGGTGGATGGATGGATAGAGAGATGGACGGTTGGATGGATGGGTGGTTGGGTGGATGGATGATTGGATGGATGGATGGTTGGGTGGCTGACTGGACAGATAAGGTTTGGTGCCAGCCCCACATAGAACTTCTGGTTGCAGAGGACAGATGTATTCAGGGACCCAATTAAGATGGTATACAATTAAGAGTTAAATTAGCAGTCAAGATCAATTCTAGGAACCATTTGTTTATCTTTACTCAAATCAAGTCAAGAATAAGGATGGGATTTTCTATCATTTTTCTTGGCCCACTACTGTAAACAAATGCTCTGATCCTCAGTCCTCCTATTACATCTTACCCAGTTGAGCACCTACTATGTGTCTTGAATTCAACAGACATTATGACTTTTAGTTTTCACTTGACAAGTCAGGAAGGCAGAGCAATGCAGTCAGTGGTTGAGCTGGAAATCAAAACCAGAGCTATCATTTCTGCAGCCCCATCTTCTCTCCCAGCACACACAGGAAAGTAGTTCTGAGTGGCTGTAGCCTCAGTGTGGCTCACCTTATGTTGTGGGTTCTCTTGAGGTGCAATGAAGGGCTTGGCAAGAGACCCCAGGTCAAGGAAACAGGAGCGAGGATTAAAGAGGAAGGAGCCTGGCTTTGTTTCCACTGGGGAGCCCAGGGAGGGCGGCTTGGTCAGCAGCAGGGCCTGTTAGTCACTGAAGCGGGGGTGGATAGGAGCGTGAGGGTGGGTTGAGCGTGTGGAGTGAGCAAACCCTCACTATGGAAAGATAGCTCAGGACCCAGAATCTGCTGGAGAATGCAGGGGTGGGGGGAAATGGGTGGGTTCCCCTTCTGCCTCTGGTTGTGCCATTCTCCTCCACTTCTTTCTACCACATTTTAGCTGTGGGGAGGAGGGGCAGGATGCTCAGGGGGACAAGGAAGAGGGAATGAGAAGAGATGGCTCACTCACTTTCATTACAAGGCAAACAGCTTCGTCCCTACTGCAGCTCCTCCCCGTTCTAGCTGTGTGACCTGGGGCAGGTTGCTTTGCCTCTCCAAGCCTCAGTTTTGTCTCACAGGGTTATCTTAGAATAAGATAACCGTATGTGACAATGCTTGGCTGGGGCCGGCACATGGCAGGTGCCCAGGAGTTTGCTCTTCTCTTCCTGGTTGAGTCTGATGAGAGCAGAGCACAGAGCCAGCCTCTGGCCAGGCAGGTGCAGGGGGACTGAGCCTCTGTCAGCTGCACCCACTCCCTTCTGCTCTCCCGGGGACCTGGCTGCCTCAGCTAGGGTGCTCTTTCTGAGTCCCACCACAGTTATGACAAGTGGCCTCTGAAAGTGGACCCACCAGAAGCCTCAGAGATGCAGAGACCAGGGCCCCGTCAGGCCACAAAGTTTACCTGATCACACAACTGAGAACAAATGGCCAAGCCAGGGCTGAAGCCCAGGACTGTGGACTCCTCGTGCAGTGCTCAAGTCCCGGTTCCTCCTGCCCGTCTGCCTCCTCAGCATCTGTGTGGTGTTGGGCACAGCATGTGGCCTTCCCAAGTGTTGGGTGTAGGAATCAATGAAGGAGGAAATGTGAGTGCTCCTGACCCAGGTCTGTGTGATGAGGGCGTGTGTATTAATCTTTGCAGAACCAACAAATGAATAAAAAGAACATGTCCCTCAGAGCCAGGCTCTCTGTACATGTTCGTTTTCCCCCTCTTCTCCACCACAAACATGCTGTCATGGTCTCACCCTGCCAGGACTGGAGAGAGAAGTGGGCAGTGTCATTCTAGAACCCTGTTGAGTTCCCCAAGGTCTGGCCCGCCGAGTACACACCTCAGCTCTCCTGGCTGCCCACCCCCATCGCTCTTGCAATTGCTGCTTTCTGGATGGCCATGGAGGTGGAGGCTCAGGGCCAAGGGACTGCGCCATCCAGGGGCTGCTGTCTTCATCCCGTCCACTGGCTGGCTGTGTGACTCAATGGACAGAGCCCGGGGGGAGTGGAGGACCTAGGTTTGAGTCATGGACCGGCCACTTCTTAGCTGTATGACCTTAGGCAAGTTATGTTAACCCCCTGGTCCCTTTTGTCATCTCTAGAATGAGGATGGGCTTACCCCGTGGTTTGGGTGTGGAAGGGCTCTCGATGATTGGAGGCTGGGGTGGCTGTGAGAATACTCTGGAAGCATTTGAGCTGCGGCCGTGTGGGAGTGCTTTGTTGCTGCCACTGTGTCATTGCCGGTTTTCCCTCTTCTGAAGCAACCTGGGGAGGTGGACTTGAGAGCCTGGACTTGACCTTGGCCTTAAGCACGTCCCATGGTCTCTGAGAACCTCCTCAGTTTTTCTCATCTGTAGAGTGGGCATGATCGGCCTGTCTGCCTCTCCAGGGTCATCTGTGAGCATATGAAGTAATATTGGGAGTCTGTGGTCGAGAGATGCTTTGTAAATATCGGGTGGATTTGGGTGCGGTTGGGTAGGGTGGGGGAAGGTATAAAGAAGCCCAAACTTCCTTCCAAGAGAGGCAGATGGGGGTGGGGGGAACCCCAACTCTCTTGTGAGCTGGGTGACTACTGAGGGCATTGTTAGCTCACCCTCCTGGGCCTTGGTGTTCTCATCTGAAGAGTTCCTGCGCCCAGCACTCCGTGGGCGGTCACTGGGCGGTCACTAGGCTCTCGCTGTCGTGCGCTTGCTTCCGAATGGCCTGCAGGGACCGGGTCTCCCTCTCTGGGCCACCACCGCCCTAGGACAACAGAGCCTCTCTGACCTCACTTGTCTCCTGCCAAAGTGCTCCCCGGCTCCCAGTGCTTCTCTGAACCCACCTGGCTTCCTGGAGCTCCCCGGTTGCCGCCGGCTGCTCTGTGCATGTGATCTCCAGCTCCAGATGTCGAAATCCTTCTCCAGGCTGCCCGGAAAGCCCCGGCTGGCTGTGGCGGGGCAGGGGCAGGGGCAGGGAGGGCTCCCTGGGTACTGCCGCATGGGGCAGCTATTTGGGTTCTGTTTGCAGACATCCCCGTTTCCTCTGTAAGGACCAGTGGGCAGCCGAGGGAGTTTGGGCTTCCGGTGGCTAGGAGATTATTCCAAGCACAATATCATCACACGAACAGTGCATTTGGGGAACCGTGTGAAATGTTGTGGTTTAATGGTGCCGTGGTCCGCTGCAAACGGAGAAATGATGTTGGAATCCACCCTCTTGGGAGTGTGAGTGCTGATGTGGGAGTTTTCTGCTCACAGGTCTCTTGACACTGTGCCTAGGGACAGAGGGCGCAGGGTGATGTGCCTATGAAGGCTTATAGCATTAGCTCACATTCTGCCAAGATGCTTGCCCCATTTTATTGGTAAGGAAACCGAGGCACAGAGAAGTGAGTTGACCAACCCTGGCAGGGCAGTGTGTGGGCAGCAGACCTTCGCTGGAACCCAGGATCCTCTGACCACAAAGCGGCTGGTCTCAGCCTGGGCTTTTTGGTGTTTCTCTTCGAGGTCCTGACCCAAGTGCCGGGAACTGCCTGGCTGTGTGATCTTGAGCCGGTCACCTGATGTCTCAGGCTCCAGTCTCTGTTTTGTGAGATTAGACTAACTCAGTATTTCTCAAGGCTTTCCACAGAAAGGGTTACATGAATTTCTTGAGAGTTTTGTGTTTCTCCTTAAACATTCTCATGACATTTTATATTCTTCCCCATGATTTTATCAGTGTTTGTTTTAAAATTGTGTTGATGTATTTTTTTCTCCCCTAAGTCTCCCAGTAGACTTGATGCTCTGAGATGTGCCATGTACCCCTGGTACAATGCCAAGGTCCCCACCTGGGCTGAGAACCTGGGGCCTGAGTGATTCCTGAGGGCTGTGATTTCTGTGTACCTGCTGCTTGACCGAGGTCTGCAAGGCCACGTAGCGCATTTGTGGGTCTCCGGGGACACAACAGTGTTGGAAGGCCCTTCTCCTGCCCCACCCCTGCCTGCAGTGTGTTCCTGCTAACTCCTTCCTGGGCCAAAGGCCTGGGGCAGGCCTGCTCCAAATTGGTCATCCTTCCATTGGTAGTAGGTGACTCAGGCCAGGACCGGAGCAGAGTGGGAGAGGACACTGCCATCCCAAGAGCTGGCCAATGCTAAATTTGAGTCTCTGTATTACCAGCTGCTGCCTTGGGCAAATCACATGCCTGAGCTTTCTGGTCCTTTATAGACATGGGCACAGACCTGGACCTTCGTCATAGGATTACAGTGACACGGAAGAGAGCAGGGGTAGAAGAGATCCCAGCACGGTGCCTGGCATGAGGGACATGCCAGGGCAGGTGAAAGATCCCTGCTGTATCTTAGGACCACAGAGCCTCAAAAATCTGTAAGCCATTTTCCCATAAAAAGCTCCTTTTCTAAAAATACTCCCTCCCCAGTATTGTTTCCAGCCTGAGGTCCTCATGGTCACTGAGGCTTTGGGTTAAGGCGCGGTCAGCCCTTTATTAAAATGCAGTTGTTACACAGAAATGCTGGGCCGAGTTCCACACCCCACCTTCTGTTTAATTGGCCATGTGACCTTGGCAAGTCATTTATCTCCTCAGAGCCTCTGTTTCTTCGTCTGTAAACCAAAGATGCCAAAGCAAGTGAGTTGCTGTAAACAAGATATTTTTAAGGTACTCAGAGGCTAGCGAGACAACAGATGATGCAGTGGGCCCGTTGTAGCCTGGGACACGAAGTCCAACACAGGCTATGTCCCAGGCTATCTGCAGACACAGAGGTGCCAGGCTTGGAGAGTCAGGGACCCTTCATGGCAGAGATTAAGGTCTCCTCTGAGGTATGAAAGACACTAGGACCACCCAAGAAAAATGGGGCAGCAGGGCACCTTGCAGGCAGTGGAAATGGCAGGAGTGTAGGCCAAGGCCCTGTACTAGGCCCCCCATGCCGCACACAGATAGTATCTCAGTGCTCCAGACATTCCGCCCGTAGTTGCTGCTCAGCCCACTTTGCAGGTGAGGAAAGTGGGCTGAGCACGTTAAGCAGCTTGCATGAGGCCACCTGGCCTGTAAGTGGCTCAGCCAGGCTTCCAACCCAGGCCAGTCAGACCCCAGGGTCTGTGCCCCTAAGTGGCACCCCTCACACTGATGAGTGGGGATCAGGGGCCAGGTTTCCCAGTGGATAAGGAAAAAGGTAGAGAAGGCCTCACTTTGTGGCCAGAGCCTGGGGGAGTCAGCCCTGGGGACAGAGGGCCTCAGCCACTGCACCAGCCTCTCTGTAGAGCCAAGTGTTGAAAGAGCCAGAATTTCTCTGGTCCTTCAGCGCTTCCTTTGAGGTCTCACCTTTCTGACAGGCCCATCCTGCGGCTTACCCTCTGGGCACCCAGCACAGGTTCTCAGAGTCAATGAATGTTTGCTGGGAGGAAGCCAAAAATACATACCCCAGTTCCTGGTACTGCTTCTGCTCAGAGTAAATGCTCACAGCCTGTCTGGGGCATGGAAGGGTGGCATGCAGTTCAGCCTGCTCCTTTCAGAGCTGAGGAAGCCAGGATCCAGAGAAACGATGTTCCCTGGATAGCCTGTTTCTCTGGCAGAGAAGGAGTTGGGTGAGCCATGGGCCCAGGGAACCTTGCCATCCCACCCCAGGACCCCACCCTTGCTTGGCCCATCCACCCCTTCCAGGGGGTTCTGAGCCTTTGCTGTTTGCCGAAAGTGCTTGGCCTGTCATCTCACCCGCAGGAGATGCACCCTCTGAGGTGGTACAGGAGGGAGAGGCTCTGGGGACACCACGGGGGTGGGGGTGGGGGAAACCCAGCTGGGGATGGAGAGCAGACTCTTGTCTGTTTCCACGTAACGGCTGCTGCAGAGGCATTACTTGGGCACTGCTTGCTTCTAAGCCTGGTGGCATCAGAGTTTTGGAACACCCAGCTTGCCCCCTAAGTGGGAGCCTCAGGGGCTGTTGTGAAAACCAGGGCCTCCCAGACACCCTGGGCGGGCGCTGGCTGCAGATGCTGCCTCATTGAACCGGAAAGGTGGCTCTCCAGAGGCAGCTGTCTCCCCCACACAGCCGACAAATCATTGTCTTAATGAGTTGTCACTTGGACAATGGGGCTAAGTCTTGGCCCTGATTCAGTGCTGTTGCCTTCTACCCACCTCCCCCCGCTTCTATGTTTTTTTCCCCCCTCCTGCTTCCTTGCTTCTCTCTCTAGCCTCCACTTACTGGAAATGAAATCTCTCAGTGCTTGAATGGCAGGGAGGGAGGGAGGCGCCCAGACAAAGAGAAGGCTTTGTCTGGCGGTGAATTTGGATAGCAGGTGGGTGGCGGGGAGCACACAGACTTCCTCCATCCGCCTGTCACGGAGCTCGCCTAGTGTCGGAGGAGGAGAGATGGGCTCAGTCCTCTGGCAACAGGGTTGGAAAGAGAGCCCCAGGCTGCCAGCCAACGATTTCTGAGTGCTAGCGGAGCAGGATGGTGGGGCAGTGTCCCGGGAAAGGATGGAAAAGGGATGCACTTGGTGTCACAAATATCGTACCCATAATAACTTGCCCCGAATGCCCAATGAACACCCTCTGAAAACTCCAAAACCAGTTGCATCATTTCATCATTGTTCTTGGTCACAGCCCTCGAGTGGCTTTTCCTCTACGTCTCAGCCAGTGGCATCAGCAGGTACCTCATCAGCGGATATTATCCTCTAGTCTTCTCCCCACTCTCCATCCCCACCCCCCAGTCCAGGGGGACCAGACGCCATTGCTTCTGCTCCTAAGTGTCTCTCGTTAGGCTCCCTGCTGCACACCCCACCCCCTGCCCACCACCTGTGAAGCATCGCGGCTGCCTCCTCCCCGTCCCTTGGTTTCTGCCTCCTCCTTCCCAGACTGCCCTCCCCCCACTAGCCCAAGGAGGCTTTCCGAGTCCCAGACATGGCCCATAACTCCCCTCCAGAGCACCCTTCAGGGGCAAGAGGTGGTCGGTCATCAAAGTGTTCAGGGGCCCTCGGCTGTGTCCCACTCCAGCCTGGGCCCCGAGCGCAGCAGGGGATGGCTGACAACATCTGCCAAGAACCCGCTCTTTGTACATTCGCCGAACGAATGTTTATCCTTCGCCTTCTCTGGGCCAAAGGCTGTGCCCAGCACACGCCAGCCAGCTCGTTAATCCCACCTGCGAGGGAGGTGACATTGCTCCATTTTGCAACGAGAAACTAAAGCCCAGAGAGGCTCACTGGCTGCCCAAGGCCACGCGGCTGGCACCCGGGGTGGAGCCTCAATTCTGATGGCCCGGTCTCTGCGGCCAGAGGTGCTGTCCACGGCCCCCGCAGGCAGCACGTGCAAGCCCCAGAGAGCCGCAGTGGGCGTGGCGGGCGCAGCCTTACAACCTGTCTGTAAAGGGGACGAGGTGGGTGGTGTGGTAGCTGCGGCAGGGCTGGGACACAAAGAAGAGAGCTCGGAGCGGGTGGCAGGGGCAAAACCCTATCTCAACCAGCTGCGAGGCAAGGAGGCACGCGGGCCAGGGACGGAGTGTGGGCTGTGGGCGGTGTGGGCTGAGTCCGGCAGCCATGGAGAGCTGTGTGCCCTACGAAGGTGAGGGAGAGGGGCCCAGGTCAAGATGCAGGGGGTCACCCGGAGGAGATCAGGAGCGGGATGAGTCTGGGGAACTGGGGAGTGGCCTACAAGGGGCATGACCCCGGTGGCGGGTCTAGTATGTTGAGAGGACATTAGAGGGACAAAGTGAGGAGCCAGGGAGGCCTGTCTCCACCCTTTGCCACCCCTGTTGTCCGTGAAGCCCCCTCCACCGCCCTTCGGCTGGTGCCGCTCCACCGCTCCTTGCACGGACAGGCAAGCTTGCCCCTCATGCAGCCTGCCCGGCCCGGCCCCGCAGGCACAGCGAGGGCGCCCCGAGTCACTGTCCTGGGACACCCAGACTCTCTGGGCACCAGCCTGTCCCCAGCGCAGGGGCTGAGGCCGAGTCGTCCTGGGTCCCCAGGTCCTGGCCCGATCCATGTGTGGTGAGAGATGAAGAGCAGAGGGGAGCTCCGGCGTCCAGTGCTCACTGCACACCAACTCTCCGTGACCTCTGGGAGCCTCTGCCCCAGCCAGGCCTCAGTTTCCTCTTGAGTGTGGGGAGGGCCAGATGGCCACTGAGGGCTCTGCCCACAAACGCCGAGGCCTGTGATGTGACTGTGACAGAGGGGGACACAGAGGAAGGCCCGGGGCAGAAGCTCCACTCTGCACTGTCAAGCTCTTTGCTTTTTATAGTAATTACCACTTAGTACTTGGGCGTCAGGCCGTTGTCAACACTGGGGTTTCAGAATCCAGGGACATCCCAGCCCTTGGCTCTGCCTCGGCTTGTGTTCTCATCCTCACCCCCACCCCCATCACTTCGTCTCAGCACAGCTCCGTGTGGCCCACTGCCCAGTGCAGCCAGGAAGATACTAGTAGTCCCTGGGGGCGATGACAGAAAAGACTTGGATTATCTGGGACCAACATGAAAATTCATTGCCACATTTCCTCTGTGTGATTTCCCAGAATGCTCCGAGCTGCTTTGCAGTTTGCAGGATGGAGCTTCGCTTCTGCCAGTTCATTTATTCTGTGACTGGGTATCGGACACCTGCTCTGCCCCGGGCCCAGGGCTGTGTTGTGGTGACTCCAGGAGCTTGGCAGGCTAGGGGCACTCTTGCCTTCTGTGGAGGCTGGAAACCTGGATGCCCTGTGCCCCCTGCCCACCCCAGGCCCCATCTCATCCCAGCTGGTGCTCTCCGGAGAAGAGAGGTCTCTGGACAGTGTAACTTGCTGGGCTTTGGGGTTGTGTGGAGGGGCAGCTGGGCCTGAGCAGAAGGCCTCGTCCTGGAGGCTGGTTCTTCCTGCTCAGGGTGTTGAAGGATGGCAAGTGGGCAGAGCATCCGGAGGGAATCGTTCAGCCAGATAAGGAACTCAGCAGGAGCAAACGGTGAGCATCCTGTGGCGAGGTAGGGCTCAGGCAGGGTGGCGGGGGTGTGCTTGGGGACAAAGCCATGCAGTCCTCAATTCCTGGTGTGGCCTTTCCTTACACACCCTGCCCAAGGCTGCTTTGCCCTGCTTTTCTATGCCCCCAGGTCCAGGCCCCACTTCTGCTCCTCCTACGCCTGGCGTGCCAGTGTTGGCTGTTGGCTGGGACCTCAGTTCTTCCTGACGTGGACATCTGCACAGGCTGCCCAAGGGTCCTTGTGGTGTGGCAGCTGGCTCCCCTGAGAGAGAGGGGTCCAAGAGAGAGCAAGGGGGAAACCCATGTCTTTCTCTGACTGAGCCTCAGGAGGCACACTGCCATCCCACGACATCGGATCGGGTACACAGGTCAGCTGCATCCAGTGCGGGAGAACCAGCTGGGGTGTGGATACCTGCAGACGAGGGCCCTGGAGAAGCGTGTGGAGTCTGGCTCTCATCAGCACCGACCACGCGGTGGGCTGATTTTTCTGTAACGCTCGTCCTGATAGCTGAGCACAGAACTGCAAAGCTCACGGGTTCACAGAGGGCTCCTGGGGCCCTGGGAGGCTCAGGGCTTCTGGTGGGGGTTTGGCCCCCGTGGTAGATTGGAAAGCTGGCCAGGTGAGTGGCCTGGAGCTGCTTGAGAACAGAGAGGACCCTCAGTATGGGGACTCAGGACCCTTGTCTCCCACATCAGCCCCTTTCTCCAGCTTCCTCACCCAACGCTCCGTGGCGCTTCCTCTCTGGACTGCTTTATGCAACTTTGTCTCTTTTCCCCAGTCACACCTGTTTAAAGATGGGCTGTGTGTCATTCTAAGGGGTAGTGAGTGCCCTGTCCCCAGATGTGTGCAGGCACCAGCTGCACAGCCCCTGGGCAGAACTGCCACGGAGGCAAGATTCTGATAGGTCTCCCCTCAGCCCCGAGTTTCTAGACTTCCCACTTTCTTTGTGACCTGTCTACCGGGGCTGCCTTGCTCCTCTTCACAGACACACCAGCCCCCTGCAGGAGGCCTCAGCTGAGCCTATACGATCCCCTGAATGGGGCTGTGGTCTATGGAAGCTGTCATCTTGCCCCCCTCCCCCCCCACCCCCACAACCTCCCACCTGTAGGGTCTAAGTGCCCGGAATCCTGGCTTCCCGCCCATGCTGCCCACATTCCACTTGGGAGCCTTCCTCAGATCATCAGGACCATTAGAGGCCTCCTAATGCCACCTGACCTCAGGCCTGTGATGGGCCCTGCGCCGGCTGCCCATGCATTATTAATGCACAGAGAGCAGGAGAGAAGCGCTGCGATGTATTCCACGCCAGTGTCCCCCGTGCATCAGTTTGCAGCGTTTGGAGTAGCCCTCTGGTGGCTCAGTGATGCCCTCCTCCCAGATCTGCCCCAGGAGTCAGTGCTGATGGGGCGGTGGGGGGGGGCGGGCTGGCTCTCTGGGTCCTGGGCACCCACAACAGAAGACAGCTGATACCATTGACACCAGGGACAGACACTGGGCAGGGCAGGGCAGGCCTGGCACATTCAGCCTGGGGAGGGGAGCGGGTTGAAGGGTCAGCTCATCTACACCTCACCTCTACTGAGAGGAGGGCCAAGGCTTGAGGAGGGAAGCAGCCTGTTCAAGGTCACAGCGAGGTGGGGCACAAGCCTGGGCCCCTGTTCTCCCCCCTGCCCACCACTGAGTCTCCCTTGAACTGAGTCTTGCCAGCTTCTGAGGCCTTAGATGGGCCTCCCCAAGTGGACAGAGGGGGATTCTGGGTGGAAGAGGGCCTTCCTAGTCTCCTGAGGGGCCCCGTGAGAAAGTAAGATGGAAGCTCCCTCTACCGCAGTTGCATTACCTAAGGTTAAAAATGCTCAGCTCTGATTGGGCGTAGGACCTTGGCCCAGTCACTTTTCCTCTCTTGGCCTTAGTGTCCTCATCTGGGAAACAGGCAAAATAATGTCTGCCTGTCCGCCTCCCTGCCTCCCTCCCCAGGCTAGTGAGGTAGGGGATGAGAGAGGGGGACCAGAAGCTCATGGAACATAAGACTACATGTGAAAGGCTAGAACGCATCTTCTCTTTCCTGGTCTCTAGAACGTTGCACCTGTCAATGCAGAATCAAATATTGGGCTGGTTGATGTCGAGTTAAGTTGAAGTCCTAAGAGGAATGGGACAGTAGCTGTGAGGCCCCAGTGACCATAACGTTCAGGAGACCCTGGTGTCGAGCCCAGCTCTGCTACTTCCAGGCTAATGGCCTTGGTCAGGACTCTTCTTCTCCCCTCTTCTCACTTTCTCCTTCTGTAATATGGGTAGGGAGTTGGGAGGGAAGCGATTAGAACTCCTTGGAGAATATTCCAGCTCCAAAGTCACCGGGGGCTCATTCAGACTAAAAGGTAAATGGCTAACTTCAGGTCCTTTCTAACAGCAAGTCTGGGAAGGGGGTTCAGAGTCCTGGGAAGCACATGACACCTGGAGGTAGACGGGGGCAGATGAGGGTAGTGAGGATGAGTTTTGCCAACTGCCTTTTTTCCCCCAAAGGGCCAGTGCTCACTCGGTTTCTTCCCCATTTTGCAGATGAGTAAGCTGACGTATAGAGACTGGAGTGAGTTGTCTCAAGTCACAGAGCCAGAGTGAGGGATAAAATGGGCCCAGGTCTGCCCAGTCCCCTGTCATGGAGGAAGTAGAGAGGAAAGGAAAGGGGCTACCAATGATCGATCACCTCTGTGGATTTTCTGTCAAGTGCATCCCCTCCGGGACCTCATTTCATTCCCACAACTTCCTGGGAGGTGGGTGTGGGTTAGGGTCTCCATTTTACAGGTGGAAACACTGACACCTGGGCAAGTGAGCAGGAGCCCCGAGGGTGATGGAGCCAGTGGCCTGGTTTCTGCTCGCTCCTGGACGGCCGAGTGGGGGCAACATGGCTGCGGCTGCCTGGGTAACGCCCAGTCAGCCTGGGGGGCTGTGACTGACTGGGTGGGCAGCCGCGCAGAGGCAGGTGAGGTGCAGGAGCTGCAGCTGCCCTCTATGCAAACGAGGCTCAGCTCCGAGCAAACACATGGTGGAGAAACCCCCTCCTTCCCCTCCGTGTGCCCCCAGCCTGCACTTTGTGACGCCTTCACCACTTGCGGCTGCCCCCACTCCGCCTGCGCGTCCCAGGCTAGACCAGTTCACAAGTGTCATGCCCACTCCCTGGGGGAGTTTCCCCGAGTCCATCTGGAGGCAGTCATGGCCCAAGCAAAGGTCTGCTGAAGGTGCCAGCCCTGCAGTCAGAGGCTGACAGAAGCATCCCTGGTGGCATGCCTGTGTCACTTCCAAGGCCAGTCTGACCACTGTCAGTGGCACCTTGGATCAAAGAGCTCCTGAACCTATAAGGACAAGTCTGGCCTCCTCCATCGCCAGTGCCTGAACACTTCCACCTCTGCCCTGCCTCTGTGCCTTTGCTCCTGCTATTCCCTTTGGATTACCCTTCACTCCTGGTCCTCTCCACCTGTTCTAACACCTTGGCAGAGCCAGTCCCATATCCTTGCCCGACACCGAGTGCCCCAGCTCCTGGTGCTACCTACCAGTACAGTGCTGCTCAGACCCCTGCAGAGTGTCCAGCTCCCTGTTGGGCTGGGTGCTGCCTGGGCTGAGGCTGGTGGCTGTGTGCCTGGCCCTGGCCGGAGTGCTTTATGCACACAGTCTCACTGAAACCTCACAACCGAGAGGGCAGGCATGCTTCTCATTCTTGCTTTACAGATGAAGAAGGGTGCTCAGAGAGGTCAAGTCGCTTGCCCGAGGTAACACAGCCAACCAAGTGGGAGAGGAGGATAAGGAGCTGGAATCTGTCTGCAAAGCCTGTAATTAAAAATAAGACTATCCCTTATTCAGCCTTTTATTCCCAGGGCCAACAGGGCACAGAGTGATTAAGGACCAGTAAGCGTCAGATTAATGTTTAGGTAATGAGACTGTATGCTCCCCCCAGGTGTGCGCCCCCAGAAATGTCTAGCATGTGTCCTGCAGCTCTGGGTACTACCCTACTTCACTTCCTGCGTGCTCCCCTCAGGCGCAGGCGAGTGCTTCCCAGGAAGTCCTCCCAGCAGTATTATGGGCTCAGGATGGTTGTAGCCATCTTAGAGGAAACTGGAAACTGAGGCCCAGGGAGGTCTAATCAGTGTCCCTGTGGAGCCAGCCTTCAGCCCAGGGCTCTGAGCTCTGTGTTGTGCTCCTTCCCTGGGCTGACAGGAGGAAGCCTTCCTTACCAAAGCCACCAGGCTGCCTCTGGTCCGAGGTGATGAATGAAGACGAGTGGCACAGATGGTCAGCTGGCCCCCCACCCCCAGTCTCTGAGAAGAGAGGAAATACCAGGCTGTGGGGGATTCCTCCGGCGGCGCCGCTCCCCTGGGCCACTTCCTCTGGACACTCTCGTTTTCTTTGTCACTTGTTTTAGTTTCTGCTTTTCTTCCCTCGTTCCTTTTTTTCAAGGTCACTTTCATTTCCGTCTCTCAGTGTCTCCCCCACCCCACCCCCACCCATCCTTTCTGCACCCCCACTTCCCTCCTACAACCTTGGGATCCCCAGCATCCTGGCCTGTCGGGGCCTGGGGCTCCAGGCTGGGGTGGGGGTCGGGGGTGGGGAGAGGCCGTCCCCCTGTCCGTTCCCCCAGCAGCAGAGGGAAGGCGACTCTCACATCGTCCTGAGAGGCCAGACAGAGGCCACCCGTCCCGAGGCTCTCAGCTTAGCTTCTCTGGGCCTCAGGCTCCTCATCTGTGAAATGAGAGTAAGAATCCCGACCTCAGAGGATGTGAGGAGAAAATGAGATGACACATGTAAAGCTCAAATAACTAGTATTTAGAAAAACTCAATAAATACCAGTTGTGTGTCTCCAGGAAATGCCTCTGAGGACGGTCTCCTACATCTGTGGTCATCTCCCTGCTCTAGCTCCTCTTCCCTGGGACCCACGTCTGGCCCGAGGCACCCAGGCCTGCGCGGGGAGAGGTCTGAGAGAGGAAGAGAGCCGGACCGCTTGCGCCCTGTAAGTCAGTCCGGCTCGCCAGCCTGAGCGGGAATCCCCGTCGCCGTGCCCAGCACCCCGGCCTCCCGCCCTGCAGACGGCCAGTGGTGAGAAGCTCGGGACTTCCCAGGGTAGCCCCTCCGCTGCCCAACAGCTCTGCTTGCTGGCAGGTTCTTCCTTCTAGTCAGCTGAGACCTGCCACCCTCCTCCTTTGGCCACCTGCAGAGAGACCACTCTCCTCCCCACCCCCTCCGTTGTTCCAGATGTTGCCATATTGCCCCCAGGCCCCTGCAGACTTGCCCGCATCCCTCTGCCCTGTCTGAGACGCAGTATACCATAGTGGTTCAGACCTCGGACTCTAGAGCCCACCTCCTCCACTTCACCTGCTAATGTCACACTGTGCCCTCTGTGCCCCAAAGAGGGTAAATGTGGGGCTCCCATGAGCAGGTGCATAATGTGCCGGCAATAATGAACGTTACCTCCTACCACACTATTCCCGTTCAAAACCAAACAGCCGTGATTCTTTTTAATTAAAACTTTTAAATCTAAATAAATAATGATTACAATAAATCGTTATTATGCATTTAAAATTTTATTTAAAAATAAACTAAAATGTAAATAATTTTTTTTTATAATTGACATATAACATTGTATTAGTTTCAGGCATACAACATTGTGATTCAGCATTTATATATATTGTGAAATGCTCACTGCAGTAAGTCTAGTTAACATCTGTGTCGTGCTGCACATAGCTCAAAAAAATTTGTGTGTGTGTGATGAGAACTTTTAAGGTCTCGTCTCTCAGTGGCTTTCAAATATATAATACAGTGTTATTAACTATGGTCACCAGGCTGTACATTTATAACCTCAGGACAGACTTATTTATTTGTTTGTTTATTTGAGGACTCTTTATTTTTTAACTGGAAGGTCCTACCTTTTGACTCCCTTCACCCATTCTGCCCACCGCCCCCCCCATTCTTAGCAGCCCCTCAAAGGACATCATTCCCAGCCCCCTTCCAAGCCCTGTGGTCTGCTGGCCTCTACTTAGCAGCCTCCCTCCTCTGACTTGGTGGAGGAGCCTTGACCCGTGGCTGCAGTCCCTGGTTGGGAAAGAGCCTGGTTTTGGAATGACCCCTGTGCTCACATCCCAGGGCCCCCCCACCCCCCTGCCCGGCCTGACTTACCCAGGCAACAGCACGGGCCCATGTGCTCCTCCAGGGCCTGCAAAAATGTTGGAGACATGAAAAGAACAAAAAAACAAACAAAACAAAAAAACTTTGGGTTCCAAAATATGATAATGGCTGATCAAAATGAATGTTTAGTTAATATATTCAAACATGATTAATTGTTTGGTCTCGTATTTATAAAAACGGCCCTCTCCTTTGAGGGCTGCAGTGCTGCGCCTTGCCAAGGCTTCTGGTTATAGACAACGCTTGCTGAGAAGGCAGAGCCACTCGTTAATCATATTAGTTACTCAGTGCAAATAATTTCAAAAGCAAAATTATTCTAAAAATCCAGGGTTTTTTTCAGCCAAAGAAAACATTCAGAACGAGATGTGTTTTATATACGATGGGAGAGGACTCCGGAAGTAGCAGCACCTGGGTCTTAAAATGGCCCTGGGACAGGTTGCTTTGCCTCTGAGTCACTTGCTCCTCACCGGCAACATGGGGACAATACGCCTGCTTCCCGGGGTTGTTGAGCCTAGCGTGGATCTCTGGTAGTGTCTGTTGAGGACCTTTGGGAGAAGGGACAGAGGACTGGTGACCCTGGCTTCTTATGCAGTTTCCGTACAGACACTGGCTTATTAGCTTTATTTACGGGCCCTCTTTGGTCCAGGCCGCTACCCATTCTGTTTGGAAGGAAGCAGTACCAACAGCAACAGACAATAGTTTGGGCTCTGGGTGGTTCTGGGAGATTCTTAGTTACCCTGTTGCTGCTGTGTCAGGCAGTCCCACAGGGGCGCTGCAAGGTCAGATGTCCCTCCCCAGCTGTAGCAGAATTCATCAGGAAGAGATGTCTCTGTTCTGTTGCCTCTCAACAGCTTTTCCTTGTAAGGAACCATCATCCCTTTGTTCGGTAACTAGGAGAGGCTTGTGGCAGAGGTGGGGAGATGCCAACTGGATAGGTGGGGCCAGTTTTGAGGCCCAGCTGCATTTCTGCCCCTCTTGAAACGTTCTTAGTCCAGGGATGCTATTCATAGCCTGGAGGTGCCTTTATGTGGGCCCATCCTGCCTAGGGTTGGCTGTTTCCTACAAAGAGGTTGGAAAACATTGAGTCCTGGGTTTTGGTTCTGCCTTTCTCATCCACTTGCTGTGGGACTTTGGACAAGTCATTTGATTGCTCTGAACCTCGGTATCCTCCTCTGTGACCTGAGGCAACATACAGCCGGCCCACCCTTTCCCTGGGCTGATGTGGGATTGTTGGTGGGAAAGGCTTGAAGACTGTCGTTTTGAAGCTGCAGGGGGGAGATGCCCACCCTCTTCTTTGTCCCAGCATGAGGGCCCCCCTGGAGTCCTTCACTGGCTTCTGCTGGCCCCAGCCTGACTCCTGCCCCAGCCCTACCCAGGCCTGGGGGCCATGCTGTCCCATCTGAGCTCCTGGCCTCAGACAAGACCCAGCAGGTGACCTCAATGCAGACCACTGACTCACCAATCCAACACCACCACCCCCCTTGTCCCTGCAGCAGCTGTGTCTTTAAAAGTAGAATAAAACAAAATCAAATAATCACTGGGAATAAAAAAATATATCTCGCAGATCTGACAAAAATAGTCATTTCTACTTTTCCCTCATCACCCACTGGACATATCCATAATCAAAGACAGGGATTTGTTAAACCAGAGAAGGACTTTGACGTGATCCCATGTCACCCAGCCTTTGTTGCCAGTGTAGATTTGCCGACCAAAACCAGAGACGTTGAGTGACTTGCCCGGGTTTGTGCAGGGTGTGTGTGCGAGCTGGGGCTGGGGTTCAGACCTCCAGTTCTTTACAGGTCACCAGACGCACCTTAGGGGCACACCTCACTGCCTCGCAATTACCTCTTCCCAGACTGTGACTTCAGCTCAGAGCTGGATGCCTCCAGTCTCCATTGGCTGTCTCAAAGGATCAGGGAGAGTAGGTGTGGCCTCCTGAGTGTGTGATCTGAGCCAAGTCTGTTCTCCGGTCCTCAGTTTTCCCATCTGCAAAACGGTATTCTTTCATAAGCATTTTTATTCACTTTCTTTGGGCAGCAATAGTGCCTCATGAAGAAAAGTCCATTGGACGCTGGTTCAGTACTAGGCATTACATGTGAAGGCGGTCTCTTCTCTCAAGGGTACCCAGCTTCACCAGCTGCTCTCGGAGGAGTTTCATGGTCAGCACTGTGGCAGGTGTGAGCATATTGGAGACTTTAAAGCTGCATTTGCAGAGTGAGCACACTTTTTACCTAAGTTTTATGCTTGGGCTGGAGTCTGACTGTGCGTCCCCCCAGATGCATACGTTGGAACCTAACAAATGTGAAGGTATTGGGAGGTGGGGCCTTTGGAAGACAATTAGGTGGTGAGGGTGGAGCCCTCAAGAATGGGTCAGCATCCCTGGAAAATATCCGGAGGGTTCCCTTGTCCTTCCCACCATGTGAGGACACAGCAAGAAGGTGGCCGTCTCTGAATGAGGAAGCAGGTCCTCACCAGACACTGAGCCCGTGGATGCCTTGATCCTGGGCTTCCCAGCCTCCAAAACTGTGAGAAACAACTTTCTGTGGCTTATAAGCCACCTTGTCTGTGGGTTTCGGTGAGAGCAGTCTGAACGGTTTGCTTCTTTGGAAGGTGATGTGAATGGTGGTAGAAGGGAACACGAGAGCTCATCCCGAGACACAACTGGACACTGACCGTGCAAACTTGCAGAAGGTGACCTGAGGGTAGGCAGCCCCGAGGCTGTCGTGATCCCCAGAGACACTAAAGGCTGCGTTCTCTGGGTGCACAGGCAGGTGATGGCATTCGAAGGCAGCGGGGAAGCTACTTGCTCTCCATTTCTAGAGCCGAGCTGCTGGTAGCTCTGGGAGGGGTTGGGGTTCTCTGTTGTCATTCACTCTTGAGCGCGAGCGACCTAATCAGATTGCTCTCCAGCATCGACCAGGAGAAACCTTGAGGAGCGCATCACCCCTGTCTGAAAGTTGTGCTGTTTTCAGTTCCACTGCTGAACTAAATCGATACCTCTCTCTCTCTCCCCAGGTTGTAGTAAAGAACAAAATTTTTACTTAGGAATTATCTCAATTTTACCTTTTTCTCCCATTGACTTTTCTTCAGCTCCTGGCACCTGGTACTGCTTGACTGCTGCTGAGCGCTCGCATCCAGTAAAGTGAAATGTACGAGTGGCAAGCAAATATTAATGGGAATTATCAGAACCAGCCAATTCTGCTGAGCCTCAAGGCATCTTTTTTAACGGTGGATGTACATGTGTGTGGGTTATGATTTTTATGGTGTGAGTATACTTTCTGCTAGTAAGATTGCTCCCCGTTCATGGAATGGAGCCAGAAGTACAGTATTTCATGGAGTCCCCCACCCTCCCCCAAGTTCCCTGGCTTCCAGCTGTGTCAGTGGGATGAGGTTGGAGATGGTGCTGGAGATAAGAGGGGCCCGGGAAGGGCTGGGACAGCCCGGACTCGGGCTTCATCTCAGACAGGTCCCCTACCCGACCCAAGGCAATCGAGTTCTGTTGACTTGAGATCTGTCAGGTGTGTCCCCTTCCTCTGCTAACCAGTGCTAACCCCTCTGTCTTACCTGGGTTCTGTAGCTGGTTCTAATTGCCACCACCGCGCCCCTCCCGTCTCCTCCCCACAGCGCACCAGGGGGATCTTTTAAAAACACAAATCAGGTCATATCATCCTTTGCATAAAATCTTTTAATAGCTTCCTGTGACCTCCAATGTTAAATGTCAAATTCTTTTAGAGTAACTTGCAAGGGTCCTCGGGATCTCACCCTGCTCTTTCTCCTCTCCCTTTGCACTTCTGTGCTAGAACCTCCTGGAATGTGGTGCAGTTCTGTGCCTCCAGGCCTTTGCAAACGTGCTTCCCTCTTCCTAGAAAGCTCTGGGCTTAACCTCCCTCCCCGTAACTGGCAGGCATATGCATGCATGTGTACACATACACACAGAGAGAGAGACTAATTCCTACTCAATACTCAGGTTGCAGTTTAGATGCCACTTCTGGGAGGCCTTCCTTGACTGCCCTCTCCACACCTAAGGCTGTCTGTCCAGGGCACTTCTGCGCCTATAGACTCACCCCGCACCAGGACTTGTCACTCTGCCGTTGTCTTTTTGCCAGTCTGTCTCCCCTGCGGACCTGTGAGTGCCTGTAGAAGAGGGGCTGTCCTGTTGTATCCCAGCTGCTACATACAATGCGTTCTCAATAAATAGCTGTTGAAAGTGAAAGGAAGGAGGAATGAGAGAAGGGGGGAGGGAGGGAGGGAGGGAGGTAAAAAGAGTGGGTCAAATTTATTTTGCCAATCTCGTGGTTCCGTCAGGGCCAGCCCCAGCATCTAAGGGAAATCCATGTCAATCCCACAAATATTTCACAAGCGCCAGCGACCTCCCAGGCCAGTCAGAAGTGGATGGGACAAGGGCTATGCTCTGGAGGGAAATGAGACAAGTCTGGAGCTGGGGCAAAGCAGACTGTGTCCACACTACAGAGGAGATGCACACCAAGAGCCCTGGGAGCTTGCAGCAGGGAGCACCAGACCTGACTGCAGCAGCAGGGGGTCGGGGGGGGTGGGGAAGGTTGGGGTTGCTAGGGGTGTGTTCACTGCTGGCTTCAGGGGTGATGGGTTTCTTCATCGATGAGAGTCCAGTTCAGGTGGAAAACTTCCATGCCCCTTCCTCCTGGTGGAGTTAGTCACCACCCATGCCCCTCCCCCCGTACTGCCCAGTGCGTCACCTGTTAGGAATATACTTGTGTGCGCCATGACACAGCAGAGCGTAAGGCTAGAACACAGACTGGCAGCCACTGCCTGGGCTCGAGTTCCAGCTCTGTGCCTGGGAGCAGCGTGATTGCCATCCTGGGCAAGTTACTCAACCTCTTTGTGCCTCGGTTTACTCTTCTGTATAGTGGAGATGATTGTGGTACATCCTTCATCATATCGTTGCCGGGGTTAAATGAAGTGATAGAGGTAAAACCTCAGGCCTGTGTCTGGCACAGGATATGAGTTATATAAATCATTGCTATTAATTAATCTGTGCACCTATCTACATCTCTTCTTCTAGCTTATGAGCTTTCATTGTTATGATAACATTTAGCATGAAATCTACTCTTTTAAAAAGATTTTATTTATTTATTTGAGAGAGAGAGCGTGCACAAGCTGGGCTGGGGGTGGGGGCAGGCAGAGGGAGAAGGAGGCTCGCCACTGAGCATGGAGCCTGATGACATGGGGCTCGATCCCAGGACCCTGAGATCATGACCGGAGCCGAAGGCAGATGCTTAATGACTGAGCCACCCAGGCGCCCATGAAATCTACTCTTTTAATAACATTGTAAGTGGACAGTAGAGTATCTGTTAATTACAGATGTGATGTACAGCAGAATTCTAGAACTTTTTCATCTCATGTAACCGAAACTTTAAACCTGTTGAACAGCACCTCCCCAATTCTCTCTTCCCCCAGCCCCTGGCAACCACACTCTACTCTCTGTTTCTGTGAATTTGACTACTTTCCTACCTTATATAAGTGGAATCAAACAAGATTTGTCCTTCTGTGACTGGCTTCTTTCACTTAGCATAATGTGTTCCGGGTTCATCCGCGTTGCTGCATACCGCAGGATTTCTTCCTTTTTAAGGCTGAATAATACCCCATTGTATGTATATGGCACATTTTCTCTCTCCATGCACCCGTCAGTGATCACTTAGGTTGCATGCACATCTTGGCGATTATAAATAATGCTGTAGGAAGATTGGGAGGGCAGATAGCTCTTCAAGATTCTAATTTCAATTTTTTTTTTTCTGGAGAAATACCCAGAAGTGAAATTGTTGGATCATATGGTAATTCTATTTTTAATTTTTCAATAAACGGCCATACTGTTTTCCACAGTGGCTGAGCTATTTTCCGTTCCCACCAACAGGGATCGAGGATTCCAAGGTCTCCACTCATGAGCTTCTTGATAATCAGAGACTGGCTCTGGTTCTGCCTGTTCGACCTGTAACTCCTCTACCCCTTGCGTAGGAATGGCACATACTAGGCTTTGAAGAGGTGGAATCATGGTGCGGGCTATTCAGTGATTGAGGTGGGCGAGCCAGGACCCAATGAGCACGTTTCTCTGGACGGACCCAAAGTGATTCCAAGCGTGTCCAAATGGAATCAACCCATGAATGAACCGTTCCATTTATGGGGTGTGCCAGTGGAGAAAACAGCGGTATTTTTCCCCCTTAGTCTTTTCAAGAGTTGCAGCCTGGGGCCCGGGAGCAGCCCCGGGGGCCTGCTCGGAGGTGGTATTGTGCGCACATCTGGTTCAGTGTACTGATCATAGAATTCCCTGGCTGCCCTGAAGAGGTTTCAATATCTGGGACCCAGATGGAGGCCTGGGCGGATGTTGGAGGGTGGGCAGGGGAGGCGTAGGAAGGGCCAAGGTGGCTTGGAAGGGGCACTTGGCTGAAACCAAAGCCAGAGTCTGCTGTCTCAGAGAGGCTGGGCTTCTGGAGTGGCAGGTGTGGCCGGGCCCCAGCGACCCTCCAGTCTGAGTCCTTGTGGGACCAGATTGCTCCCCATCTTGGCTTCCAGTCTTGGCCTGTGCAAACTTAAGGGCAAGAGACAGCCTACCCTGATGGAAGGGACTTGGGGCTGGGAGCTCCATACTCCTGGTTTCATACCCTGGCTCTGCTGCTTAACCAGGTGGAGGACTTAGGCCAGACGCCGTGCCCCTTTGAGGGTCAGTTCCCCGGTGTGGGGTGGACACAAACCATCATCCCACCTGGGGTGCCATGTGATTGAGGGGAGGCTGAGGAGGTGCTTTGGCTGTCCCAGGACACCGAGGCTTTCAGATGAGCCTAGGACTTCTTGATGGGCACGGGGAAATTGGTTCCAGGTCTCTTGAGCAGTGGGGTGGGGGTGGGGGGCAGCCAGTGACCCCCTGTTGGTCAGGAATATCTGTTCTGGGCTGTCTCCCTGCCACGTCAGGGACACACACGTTTGGGAGACGGAACAATTCAGGTGCAGGAAGGAAAGGTGACCTGCCTAGGCTGCCTTGGCTTTTTTTAGATGGGTGAGTTATTCACGTGAATGAAATAATTATTGTCTGCTCACTTCTTACTTCCTACTTAGAAAAAGCCCAAATCCTCACTGAACCTCACTGTCATTCTTCACCCTAAAAGTTCCAACCTCTGTGCTTCTGTACTTTGTTTAGTTTTCTGCCTTTAATGCTGGTCCCATAGTGAGCAAGGAAGTCCGTTTGGCCAAATCCTCCCCATCCTTTGAAGTGCAAATGAAACCCTCCTCCTCCACACCTCCTCTTCCAGGAAGTCCTCTGGGGTGCCTTTTGCCCAGCTACCCTCCATGGCTGCTGCCGCACACTCTGAGCCCTCTGCTCTGGCTGTTAGGCCCTGGTCTCTTATCATATCAATGGCGTGTTTCCTATCAATCCTGCTTGGCCATGGGCCCTTGCCCTCCTGACCTCTGGACAGGCCGTACGCCTATCAAGGTTACTTTCAGCCTATCCAGGAGGGAGGGTTAAAACATGTTCTTCCACTCCAAGCTAGAATCTTCTGGAAACTTCTCTGCTTCCCTTTGGCTCCCACTGCCTGGGGTAGGTTAAAGTCTTATGGCCTTAACTGCAGCACGTGCCTCTGTGTGCGTGTGTGTGTGTGTGTGTGTGTGTGAGAGAGAGAGAGAGAGAGAGAGAGAGAGAGACGGAGACAGACAGACAGAGAAAGAGAGACAGAGACAGAGATAGAGACAGAGTCACAGGAGGGAATGGAAAGAAGGGGAGGGATGGAGGGGGAGGACTCAGGCCAGGCCAAACACTCGATGTTTCTGTTTCGAGGTGGGATTGAAACAACCCTTATTCTCCATCAGCTAACACGCTGGGGCGGACCCTCCGCGGGATACTAAGCTGGCTAGCTGGGGCGGGTCAGCTGTTCAGATCACAGCAGAGACCAATCTCTGTCACCTTTAAGAAGAGACACTTAGTATCCTTGAAGTTTCACTAATAATTACAACAACTGCAAGCATTTGGGGCATTTACCATGCTAAGCCCTTTACATATGTTACCGTAATTTCCATTAGCCCCATTCTTCTGGTGAGGAAGCTGAGGTTCACAAGGACTCTGCGCCATAGCCAGTGTGAGGGACAGACACACAGCCGGTCTGTCTGGCTACCAAGCCCATGCTCATCTCCATTGCCCACACACAGCCCCCTGGGCTAGGAACCTGGACTCAGGGGCGTAAGGTCCTGGCTCTGTCACTGGCTGCCGTGTGTGGGACATTCCCCGTACCAGGCCTCAGTCCCTCCCCCTTTAAAATGGACCAAGTGCTGCCGAAGGGCCCTGCCAACTGTCCTATGCTGAGAGCCTGTGCTTGAGTGATTCTGAATTCTCAGAGGCTAAGAGGCAGTCATGTTCATTCTGGGATTCCCAGATCCTGGGGGATTCTGCAGCCTTCGTTGGAATGTAGGCTCCCTGATGGCAGGTGCTTCTGTGTGTGTGTGTCCTGCTCTATGTCAGGGCCTGGCACAGCCAGCACCCAGCATGTGGTAGGTACTCCGTTAATACTTGTTGCCTGAATGTCTTACCCCAGAGCCCTCTCCCCCACAGTCGGCAGCCAGCACCCACACTCCAGCTGGAGCCCATGACCTGAAATGTGGCCAGTCGCCTATTCAGTGGTAGATGAACCCTGGACCGACAGGCAGCCAACTGCCCTCTCACCCCGCTTGGCAGCCAATCAACAGTATGACTCTGGGCAAGACACCTGACCTCTCTGCCCTTCTTTTCTCCCCAGGAGCACTAGATGAGGAGTCAGAGAAACACACCAAACTTTGTCCCTGCCTCAAGTCCTTTGCATGTACCATTCCTTCTGCCTGAAATGCTCTTCCCCCAAAATACTCTTTCCACTGCCCCCTCACTTCATTCAGGCCTCTGCTGAAATGTCACCCCCTTAGCATCTCACCTCGTTCAGGAAGGCTTCCCCGACAACCTTCACTCAAACCTCTGATCCCTTTCCCTCCCCCAAGTTGTTGATTTCTTTCATAGTACTCATTACTACCTGACAATATTTATGTGTTGACTGTTGACTGTTTCCCCAATAGAATTTAAGCTCCAAGAAGGTAGGGCTTTTGTTTGATTCAGTGCCTAGAACTGTGCCTGACACATAATAGGTGCTCAATAAATATTTGTTGAAGGAGGAGAAAAGGCCAGGGCCAGGCTTCCTGGGGCTGCCCCCGCCCAGAAACCTCCACCCAGGTTCTGGTCCCCCAGGTGCTGAGCCACTTGGGACCACTCTCTGCCCATGTGCTGACCCAGCCTGAACTCCATGAGGCCCAGACACTGTCCCAGACACACTCAGGGCACCTCCCTCATGGGAAAGGATGCCCAGAAGTGGGTCCTGCCTTTGCAAGGGAAGACAGGAAGGCTGAGGCTCGGTGGGGGCTGGTGTCTTCTGTTGAAATGAGAATAGTTGTTGAGTAAACATACCCATTCTCTGTGACGTGCTGCTTGAGGTCTGATGTCTGTTGCCAATACTCAGACAGCTGGGAAAAGAGGGTCCTGTGTCTGAGAGGTGGGGAGAGGGGCGAGGAGCTGGATCTCTGACCCGGCTTGGCTTCCTAAAACTGCTTTGCTCACATCTCCCACTCTCTTGACCCCTCTTGACTCCCCACAGGTCTTCACTGCCCCCAGGAGTTGTAGCCTCTCGGCCTGGAGCTCGCGGCCCTCCATGACCCAGCCCTGCCTCTCTTGCGGGAGGCCCCCCCTGACCGCACCCACCCACGAGACCTCTCCCTCACTGGGCCCCTCCAGCTCTCCTGGACTTGCCCACTTCCAGAGGATGGGAAATCAATAGGTAGCAACTCTATACATGGTAGGTACCTCCCACCTATGGGAGGCCTTGTAAGCAAGAATGGAAGAGCGCTGGGGTGGGGCAGCACCGTCTGTCCATCCTGGCTTGATCCTGTGAGGTCATGGACATGGATACATCTTATAAACTGTAAAACCTCATTCTGCATTAGCCCAGGTTCCTTTATCTGGCCTGGACTCCCGCCCCAGCACCCCCATGGGCCTCCCTGCCTCCGGTTCACGCAGCCCAGCTAGCTTCCCCACAGAGTCTTTCTGAAACACGGATCCGGTCATTTCCCTTCCCCAGCAAGCCTTCCTTATAGGTTCTGGCCCAGCGAGTCTGTCCCCTGCTTTCAGACCCTCCTTGTGCTCTCCCTCCTCCCGACCTTTGCTCTAGTCCTTCCTTCTGTCTGGAATGTCTCTCCCTCCCATCCTCATTCTACTAGACATTCTTCTTCCTTTGGAATTCCCAACCCCTCCAGGAACATTTGGCCACTCTGGGTCCCCAGCTGTGTGTCATTCCTTACTTATTTGCACAGAAATGTCATCCTCTTAGGATTTCATCTCCTTAGAGAAGCCTTCCCAGACTACCTCCACTCCAACACCTCCTCTGGTCACTTTCCGTCCTCCCCTCCCAAGTTCCCTCGGCGCTTCTGTGCCCTTCAGGCTTGGCTTGACACAGAGAAATGCTAAGGTAAAGGTTTCTCCTGGTGGGTGGTGCTGTCTATGGAGGACATTCTGTGTGCCAAGCCTGGCGCTCTATACACGTCAGTTTACCAAAGCCAAGCCACACTTGTTAAAAAAAGTCATTGTCTTTTCTGCTTGTGATAGGATCCAGGCCCAGAGACACTAAGGGCCTTGCTCAAGGTCACACAGCAGTATGTGGCCGAGCTGGCCTGGGGTCCCTGGCTGGGCTGATTTCACAGCTTTCCTCCACATGGCTTGACTGTGACAAAGGTAAAGATAACAAATCTCTTCCCGAAGCGCGACTGGTGATGAACTGCCCTGGGGGTTTTGTGTGTTTGTTTTGCCGTCCAGTTCTGTGTCTCCCACGAGTGCTTCCGTCCCAGCCCCGACAAGCAGCTGGCGGGTGTGCAAGGGGCTGCGGGCCCCCGTCCACCTTCTCGTCGCCCCTCATCAGGCCTGCTGTCTGGGACCCAGGCTCTGGACCGAGGTCAGACCTAGTGCTTCTCTCTAGGACCCCTCAGAGAGCCGGGGCCGCCCTGTGCCCATGTCTGCCCCAGGCCACCTCTCAGCCCTGACATCCAGGCTGGAGATGGATAAATCTGCCTCCTGTTCTTCTCTCCCCACCATCTGCGTTCCTTGGTGGTCCCCGGGGAGTCAGCCAGGCTGGCTGCGAGCTCCCAGGTCGGGGAGAAGAAGTTATTTTGGGGCCATCTGTTTGAGAGGTGCCTCTGGCTGGGGTTCCACAGCGGGAGTGGGGGGAAGCGGACCAGGCAAAGGGGGGCTGCCCAGAGGAGACAGCAATTAGGGAACGGGAGCCACCTTTATCTTTAGGCTTGGGGCCAGGACGTGCCAGCCCTCCCCCTACTTGGGCAGACCGGTGAGATCCCAGGCCTGGCTCCATCTTGGATATGGCCCTGGGGCAGATGGTGCCAGAGGGAGTGGGGAAGACAGTCTGAACCTCACCCCCCCACTTCTTTTAAAACACATACACACACCCTTAAAATTGGGTTGCCAGTGACAACCTGGCATATCATCTTCTTTTTATATTATTCTTAGCCCCTCTGTTGCCTTAGCAACGGAACAATGCTTTTAAATATAGCAGTTAATTTTTTCAGCTCCAGCAACAAAGTTCTGGTGCTGTCCAGAAGGCCAATGGCTGGTTTCTCTCCCAGGGGCAAAGCCCCGCAAACTCATCTGGCCACATGTCAGCCCCAGCGTGGGAGCTGGACTGGGTGTCCCGATGCTGGCAGGGACCCTCTGTGTTCCCCGACCTCGCTACTCTCCAGAGTCAAGGTGTAGTAGAGAGAACCTGGGTTCTGGGGCCTGTGGGCCTGGGTCTCTTCCCCCACCCCCTGCCCCTAAAACCCTCATTTTTCCTTCTGAACCGGGTAACGGGGTGGCAGCTAAGGGGGGTGAGTCTTCACAGACTGCAGGAGGGCTTGAAGGAGCTGAAGGAGGCAGAAGGGGCACATGGGGAACACTCCACAGATGCATCTGTGCCTCTGCCCCTCCCCCTCCTTCCCGACCTCTCTCCCTTCTTCCTTACCTCCCTCTCTCTTTCGCATTTTTCTCAACCCCTCCTCCCCACTGCCTTGAATTATTGATGTTAAATTCCCAGCCAGTAACATCAGAGGGTTAAAATCCATAACCAGCCTTCCTCTGGCCTCCCCTCGGATCGCCCTCCATCTATGGGCTGGTGAGCTCATCAGAGTCATTAATCATACATCAGGGCTTGAGAACCCAGGCCCCTGTGATCCCACCGCTGAGCAGCCCTGGGCAGGAGGCAGCCCAGGCAGGATGTCTTCTGGAAGGGCTGGGCTAGAGCAGAGCAGAGTGGGAGCTTATCTGGGAAGGGGTGCTGACAGCCTGCGAGGGGCTCCATCGGGAGTGCTCCCTGGCGTTCCTCTCATCTCCCGCACCCTCCTTCCACCCTCCTGCACCTCTCCCTAGACCCTCCCCTGGCTGGCTCACCACCCACTCTCTGCATTCCAGAGCTCAGCATGGCAGGTTTTCAAGCAACAGACAGAAAGTTCCCCACTGCTCAGAAGCAGTCGAAACAGGGCATGGCTGCTCACCAGGTAGTGAGTTCCCTGTCATTGGCAAGTTCAATGAGAGGAGAATACTGTGCAGCAGGACATTGTGGAAGAGATTGGAGAACCAGGTGACAAATTGAATACTCTGGACTCAACCTATGATTCTTTCATGGGAACAATAATACTAAAATCACTATATAATTTTGCAGAACCTTAGGCACTGATTATTATCCTCTTTTTTTTTTTTTTAAAGTTAACTTGTCCAGGGTCACTAGGCTGTTAAAGAGCTGACTCCGCATCTGCCCCCTTCTTTTTCAGGCTCAGCTTTCCCGGCTGGCCGCAGCAGGGGGACATTAATGGAGCGGTGGCCGGGTGGGCCACTGCGGCTGATCCAGGCTGACGGCTGGGAGGGACGCTGGGGCCCGGGCGGCTCTCTGGGAGTCTTGTGGAGGGCCTGATGGCAAGAGGACACAAGGGCCCTCAGAGCCGTGGGAGCCCCGAGGAGGGAGCGAGGCTCTGGGCTGCCGGCCAGGCACGGCAGGAGGAAGACGTGAGGCGGCAAGGTGCCCATTGGGGGCCGTTTCACACCTTAGCTCGTTTAATCCTCTCTCTCGGCTCTGTGAGAGCAGCGCAACAGGCAGTCTTGACAAGAGGCTCCGCCAAACTTGTCAAGGTCACAGAGCTCAGAAGTGGAGGGACCACGCGTGTCTGACACGAGGGCACCACTGATATCCATGGGAGCTGGCAGAGGGGAGGCTCCCGCCTGCTGCTCCTGCACGGCCAAGGCTCTGGCTGTCAGTCTCCATCGCCCGAGGCCGGTGTGTGGCCCCCACCCAGCAGAGCGGCCTGCTGCCTTCCCCCTGGGCAAGAGGCGGGGAAGATGGGGGCCAGCTGGGGGACGGTGGGAGCAGACAGGCTGTCGTGCTGGGCAGGGAATCAGCTCCAGCCTGTGAGACAAGAGACCCGGGGCAGTTCCTGACTGTTGCTGGTGCTCTGTGACCGCCCCCCCCCCCGAGGCAGGCCACCTTTGGGGCCTTGGTTCCCTTCTTTACTCAAGGCTAGAACTTTCGTTGACCTACCGACCTCATGTGCTAACATCAATTTGCCGTTGTTAGCGTCAACTTGACCATCCTACCTAGAGCACCGGTGAGCGGCAGGTGTCTGCTCTCCCCTTCTGCTGCGGGATTTGTCTTTAGAGCATTACCTGCCCTCCTGTTCTGTCCTCTGTCTCTTCATTTATCTGGGACCACATCTCTCTGCCTTGAGACTGGAAACCCCGCCAAGGCTGGAACCTGTGTCTACAGCAGCTGAACAGTGCCTGGCACATACAAACGCAGAGCGCATGGGTGAATGAATGAATGAGTGAGCGGATCCAGGACCCATGTGATTCGTGTGGCATGCCTTCATGCTCCCGCAGCCCTTTCCTGTCTTCTTTTGGCAGTTGCCGCCAGGCACTGTGATTGCATGTATGGCATCTGTGTCCCCACACACTGTGAGGTCCCTGAGGCTGAGCACGGAGCCTAGCCTGGAGAAGGTGCCTGATGGGCGTTTGTCAAAGCCACGAATCAAAGCGCTTGCCACCCTGAGCCTCACTTTCCCCACTTGTACACTGAGTGTGGTCCCCCTCGAGGCTTCTTAAGCACCCTCCCCGTGTGCCATTCTGGGATCTGTCACCTGTTGGCTGGCATTTCTGCACCTGCACCTTGGTGGGTTTGCTGCCCCAGGGCTTGTCCTGACTCTCCAGGGTTGGTCACTGCCCAGAGCCTGCCTTCCCGTTGATGAGCAATTAAACCCTCAGAATAGTCCATTGTTTAGGATCAGGTGCCTGGACCCTGTATTTATCTCCAGCATGCTGAGTGTGCTCGCGTCCCTGCCAGCCATGTGGTGGGCATCGTTGGGACGGCTCAGGCTTCTCAGACCCGAGAGGCCCTCTCTCTGGGTACGGGGTGGGAGGCAGCCAGCAGCAATAGGAGCGGGAGCCAATGAGGGAAAGGCGTGGAAGGGAACCCGTCTTCACTGAGGCCTAGGCACAGGACACGGGTATTGTCCTCGTGAAGGCCACACAAGACTGGTGTCATTAGCCCCATGTGACAGCCCGGGGGTTGGAGGCCGAAAGAGGCCACTTTTCACCTGGAATTTCCTCAAGTTTGTAGAATTTATAAGGGACAGAGCTGGGATCTGAACTCAGGACTGTCAAACTTTCTCAGCTTCCCCTGGATGGTGGATGTGATGGTCAGCTGCCATCAGCCCCTGAAGCCGTATGTAGCCCAGTGATTCCCAGTGAGCCAGTGAGAGAGGGAACCAGCCCCATGGATGCTGTTATGGGGTCTACATTTGCCAATAACAAGGCTTGACTTCTGGCTGCTTCTTGTAGCCCCTCCCCAACTCCCACCTGTTCTTCCAGGGCCGTTAAATCTCACACCCTCCCTGAAGGTGTGGTGGAAGCCTGGAGAGCTCTGGAGTAAGGGAGGCCGGGAGCCGAACCGACCATGTCCCCAGAGCAGAGCGGGTGCTCAAGGCCAGCCCAGAGAGTGGCAGTGGGGGGAATCCGGGCCAGGCCAGACAACCAGCTGACATAGGACTGACAGGGGGACATCCAACCACTGCCACTTATTAGCCTGGTGACCTGGCCTTGAGCTCCTTTCTCTGTAAAATGGGAGTCGTGATCATCACTGCCTGACATAGCCCTCTTTGGGGATTTGATCAAGGAATTCATGCAAAATTCTCACCCAGCAGGAAGCACTTGCTTCATTGGCCACCATCATATCCCCACCGTGCTGCACAGTCATAGCACTGGGGGCTGGAGCGTGGGATGTGGGGTTACAGCTGGGCACGGGACCAGGCTTGAGGCATAAGGTCGGCACCAGGCCTTGGGAATGGGATAGTGACACAGTTTCCAGAAACAGGCACGATATTAGGGCCGGCAGTTCTGAGCCAGGGGTTCTGTAGATGATTATAAGGGGAAGAAGGGTTGGTTCGAGAATACGTGGTAGGACTGAGCTTGCAGGGGACCCATCTATCGTAAGAGGAGACACAAGGGAGTGGAGAGCCAGACCCTCACTGGGGGCTTAAGTTTAGCGCCATTCCATGTGACTTGGAAACATTCATTTACGGTTTCCCATGTTCATCCTGTTGAAGCAGAACCAGGGAATGTCAGTGCTGGTGTGATTTTAGAAATGATGATGACTGCCCCGGGTCACAGCAGGGTAAGAGCATGCCTCTGCTCATCTCCGTGCCTCTGTTTCCCTTTTGATCACATGAGAGTGGTACCTTAGATGACCTCTTAGGGTCTTTACAGCCCCAAAATTGACCCCTGGGGATTATTTCTGGGGTTTGTTTGGTGTCGGGAAAGGGGCTCTGGGCACTCTGAATAGGCAATTTGCAGTTGTGAATGTTGCAGGAGGAACCTGACCCCCCTGGCTGATGCACGAAGAATGAGATGGAGGGAGGAGCATTGGTCCAGCTGCTGTCCCTTTAGTCTCAAGCAGGGCTGTCTCTCTGAGGCACTAGGGTCACTTGCACACCATGGCACTCAAGTTGGCATAAGATGGAAATCTTGCCAGGGTTCTCCCGACTCCAGATGGAGATTGCTTCCTGACCTAAGCCTGCTAGCCCCTGACTGCCCCGCTCTGCTCCAGGCCCTGTCCCTCCAATGCACCTGCCCGACATCTGAGCCACAGTGGTCAGAAGCTCATCCGTGCCCAGGGATGGCAGGGGCTGGAATCGGCCTGGGTGCCTTGAACTGTGTACCTGGCATTCCCATGGCTGGGGGCAGTCAATGGGGGGCTTCCTGCTGAGCTGCAGCCTCCCTTAAGCCCTGCTGTGTTGGTGACTCTGCATAACTGGGTTTGCTTCTTTCTGCCTGTTTCCCTGCCTTCAACTCCAATTCTCCACAAGGGTCAGAGCTGCACATGAACTCCAGACCCTGAGACCCTGACTGGCTATTACTAGTCCACCCAGCCCCCACTTTGGGCTAGATTCTGTTTCCCAGGACCCTCAAACTGCTGGCTGGGTTCTTGCCTTAAACAGATGCCTCTGCCACTCTTTGAGCTTTAGAGATTACCACTGCTAGAAGCCGCCTGTGTCCGACCCAGGAAGGGCCCTGCTTGGCTCCCTCGCAGGCTCTGGATGCTCCTGTCTCAGGGCTTCCTCCTGCCATTGGCCCTTGATGCTGCAGTCCCAGTGGGCTGTTGGGCACACATGCCCAGGTCCTAAACTCTGGCTGGGTATTAGGATGCTTTGGGCAGGTAACAAAAATAACAAGTGGCCTAAACAATAAGGATTTATTAACTCCAGAAGCTTGGAGACAGAGGCAGTTCCAAACTGAATAACCCAGCAGTCCAATAATGTCAAGGGTATGTGTACTTTCCAACTTTCCCCCCTCTGCCAACCTCACCACTGAATCTGCATCATCTCAGCCAAGGTCATAGGATAGTTCCAGGGGCCATTTGCAGACAGGGTGGTGGATGGGGCAGAAGAGGAACATTTTCCCCCCAAATCTCTCTCTCTCTCTCTCTTTTCAGCAAGGAGCCCCTTTCCCAGAAATGCTGAGAAAACCTTGCCTTAGCTATGAAATGGGAGTCATAGGTCCCACTAACAAGAATTCAATCATGTGCCTGGCCCGAACCAGTCACTTGAAGGTGGAATCCAACCACCTTTACTGCATTGGACTAACCATGGTTTACCCCCTGGGACTGGGGAACAGCTGGCCCCAATAAAAGCTGGTCTCCAGCAACAGAGAAGAAACAGGGGGCATAACTATTGGGTGGCTCCCAGTATTTAACTTGAACTTTTCCTGTTTGCATTTGGTGCCATTTTGACTTCTTCCTCCTTGTACCCGTTAGGGTTCTTTGGTGTGAGCAACACAAGCTGACTTTAGACAACATGAGCAAAAGGATTTAAGTCGGAAGGATGAGAAACTCCAAGAATTGATGGGAAGGCTGGGGAACCAGGCTCAGAAAAGATCCAGGGCTCCTCAGGGGAACCAAATGCCAGAAACTAACTGGTGGCAATCTTGCCATGACCACAGAGAATGGAAGATTCCAGGGCCTGAAAGAGAGCATCCAAGTATCTAGCTCAGTCTCATGCCCTCCCCTGGGCTGCAAGGGAGCTTCGGTTTACTGACTCCCAAGTGAAATCAGGGTCCTATTACAGAAGCAGGGAGACGGGATGCAGAGTGGCCAATACCCAGCAAATGCCCACCATAGTAGCTCACGATGCTTGTCCCAAAGACACGACAGACATAGTGTGGTACATGTCCCTCATGTCGGGGCAAAAGATGCATAATCTCAACTGCACAGGGACAGCTGCTTGGAGGAGGAAACACATGAGCACTCTGTCAGGTCCCCACAGAGGTGGTCTCCCTCTGATATCACCCTGACAGGCAGATGATTCTGTCAAATCCTTCTAGAGGCTTCCTGAACCACTCACCTAGGCAATGGCCCCTCCTGGCTTCTCCCAGCTGTTCTAGAAATTCTATCAGTGTGTCTTCTATTCACCAATGACAGGAAACTGGTGATAGCCCCAGAACATTCCTGAGCCTTTCTTTAAGACTGCATGAATAGAAGATCAAGTTGTAGGCTTACCCTCCCCTTGGCATGGTGGGTTTCAGGCTTGGCCAGGTCTGTCGCTGCAAATAGCAAACCGTGACTGAGCACCTGCTGTGGGATAGATTGGGCACTAAGCACTTGGCAGGCACTATCTCATTTAACCCGCAGATGGCTGTCATTTTCCTTTTCTACAGATGGAGGAAACTGAGGCTTTAAAAGAATCAAAGACTCTCCCTTGGGCACAGCCAATCAGTAACATAGCAGGATTCAAATCTGATCCAGAGCCCCTGTTACAGTCCCTTCCCTACACTGTTCCACACCCCACGGCTAGCGGGCCTCTTTTCTTCCTGCTTGGACTAGGAATGGGATGGGACCTTAGATGGGACATTTGTCCCCGCCAGGGACCCTCCGCCTACCACCTGACAGAGCCTTCGGATTGCGCTAGAACTGCTGTCGGAAAGGTCAAGCCCTTCCTTACCTCACCCAGGGCCATGGAAGGCCATGGAAGCACAATAATGAGTTCCACTTTTTGATTTTCACAATGAAACCTTGTCTTCGCCCTCATGGTTATCTCTAGAGGACATGACTCTGCCTTCTGTGGGTGCAGAGCATCCTTTCTGCTGCTCTTGTCGGTGCCCTCAACCTGGCAAAAGACCAGGGACTCTGTGGGTCCCCAAGGGGTTGGGTCAGAAGGAGCAACTTTCCAGCTGGGCTCCAAGAAGCCCCAGAGGCTCGGCAGAACCCCTTCGGGGACAGCGCCACTCAGCTTCTCCCAGAGCACCCTACCTTTCTCTGTTTCTCATCCTGGTCTTCAATGTAAGTTTTATTCTCTAAGACCCTCTGTCAAGAATTCATGGGTCTATTGGAGACGTGGATGCTTTTCCTCCACAAGATTCCACGAGGTTTTCCTTAAACGAAAACTTCTAACACCGTGGCCCCCGGGACAGTTGCCTCTACAGAACCATAGCTTAATGTTCTCTCTTGGGCATCATTTGAGGGCCAATAACCAGGAATAGCCGTGGATGCCGGAAACAGTTAAGCATATTGGTAAAAAATAGAGAAAGTTGTCCCCTATTTTGCGTGATTCTCTTGAAACCAAAGACCCTGGTCACCAAGCCCTCTCAGAAATCTGGGCCAGGAGAGCTTGACCTTCCTTGTTCCCTGGCACCTTCCTACTACCGAAAATAGAACCCTCCTATTTTACTCTTTGCTTGGTTACTAGGATGCCCAGAGCTAAGATCCTCAACCGGGCAGCTTTCTTTTTAAAACACGTGTATTTTTCCATTATATAATACTGGCATATTTCTTAAGAATTAGGAAATAAAAACAAGTACAAGAAAGCAAAATAATTTTACTCACTGTGTTTCTACTAAAAAAAAAAACCTGTTAATATTTTCATCTATTTCTTTCTCTTTCTTTATGCTTTCTGTTCTGTTTATGTGCAGTTTCATGTGATTTTGTTTGCAGGGATTTTTTTCTTTTTACATAAGGGAAATCATCCAGTCTATAAAACTTTGTAGCTTGCTTTTCTCCACCTCACATCACATTCTTAAAGGATGCATAAGATTCCACCAAGGAGATCAGAGGCCAGCAAACTTGTCTGTAAAGGGCCAGAGAGCAAATATTTTAGGGGTTTGAGCCATACTATTTTTGTCCCCACTGTTCCATTCCACATCGTGCACATGAGTGGATGTGGCCATGTTCCAATAAAGCTTTATTTACAAAACAGGCTACCAGTGGGATTTGGCCTGCTGGCTGTGGTGTGCAACCCCCCCGATAGAGATGTACTCTTGTTTTCATAGACCTGTTAGCCGTTTTCACGTGTTAGCACTTAGATTTGCTTCCAGTATTATAAATGAGGCTACATGGAATTTGCATAGATTTTTTTTTCCTTAGACTATATTCCTGGAAACCAGGATGACTCTGCCCCAAAGTATGGATGTCTATGAGGCAGAGCTCTTGGTGAAAGCTGTGAAATTGCTTTCCAAAACACTCTGCCAACTTCTACTACCAGCAGCGATGTGATAGCACCCATTTTCCTAAACCCTGTGTGCACTGGGCATTGCCCTTCGAGACACTTCCTTCCGCCCTGCCCTGTCCCTTCACATGAGCACTCTGCTTTCGTCTGATGTTCGAGCTTTAGTCTATGCTTTTATTCTTTAATCTTCCTCGTGTTCTGGTTTTGGAAGCGAGCAAGATATAAGCAACCAGGGGGCACCAGGGAGGCACAGAGTCCTGAAGGTCCAGGGTGGGGGGCACTGGCTGCTAGGGCTGACAGCTGCCCTTCTCTGCCAGGTGAGGGACTTCCAGAGCCTCTGGGCCAGGTGGGAGTTGGGAGAGAAAGGAGCAACACGGTAGGAAGGGAGACCATTTGCTGGTCAGCTGATTCCGGCTCCCATCAGGCTCCATGTTTGTGAATGTGGGCAGGTTCTGTGCCTCTCTGAATGGCTCGTGTTGTCATCTGTAGAGGGGATCAAACAGTCAACTGCACAGGATTGTCATGCGGATTCCACATGATCCTTAATAGCAGAACCTCGCACAGTGCCTCGCACAGTGCCTGGCACACTGCATGCGTCTTGGTTAAGTGGAATTGACTTGGAAGTTAGGGTCTTAGGAGTGATGGGAAATAGATCATATGAAGATATTTTAAAAGAGAGAGAGAATATGCCTACCACATGGTGGGCCTTCGAAATGGAATTGATGGATGAATGAATGATTGGAACTTTGAAGCCAAACAGCTCCAGCTTTGTCACCTGTTAGGTGCACGATCCTGGACAATGCAGCCCCCTCTCTGTGCCTCTGCTTCCTTCACTGCAGAATGGGTTTAATAAATAAGGATATTTACGTAGTGTGCACTGATGAGGAAACTGAGCTTGGGGTGGCTCGTTTGTTCAGGGTCGCACAGCGACCGCATGGAGAGACCAGGGTGCCCAGCCGCAGGCGGCTGTGAGGGTGAACGAGACAAGGAATGGAAAGTCTCTGACTTGGTAAACGTTTGTTCCTTTCCACAAGTAGGATGCACTGGCAGCCTCGGGTCTTGGCCGGGGAAACTGAGCACAGGGGTGTGCAGCCCCCGTGGGAACGGGGACTGCCTTGGAGGCAGCTGCACGCCGGCTGTGAGTTGCTGGCACTGGCGCGTAGGAGGGACTCTCCAAGGGGGGGTTCTCTGGAGACCACCCTCCCCAGGGGGCCGCTTCCCAAGCAGCTGTCTCGCCTCCACGGGGCCCGTCTGCGCTGGGGCCAGATAGAGAAGGTGCCTTTCCACAGCAGCTTTTTGGCCTCGAGAGTGGAGCCCAGACTTCTCTGACAGCCCTGTCCCTGGCAGAGGCATCCAAAGCCCACATGAGGGAGAGTGTGCTGGAAGCAATACCTGGCACAGGACGGTCCAGAGGATGAGCTTCGTCACAGTCAACCGCTGTTGACCTTGTCAGGCTCATTATCGCTGTCACTATGGACTGGGGCCAGGTACAGGAGGCTTTACCTCCTCCAGATGACATTTCAGCCACCCAACATCCCTCCAGGGTAGGTGTGAGTATCCCCATTTGACAGATAAGGAAACTGAGGCAGGTACAGGGAGATAAGCATGTAACTAATGAGTGACGGAGTGACAAGTGAGGAGTTGAATTTAATTATCTGACTTGAGAGCCCATGTTCTTAATCACCACTCGTATTTACTGCCCTTCATTGGGCATAAAACCTCTTGGAGAAGTAGAAGGGCCTTTGAGTCCTAGAATAACCCCTCTCCTTCCTCCTGGATTTGACTGTGACCCAGGAACTGGGGGATCCTAGATTCCTTGGGGCCAGAGCTCCGGCTACTCTTTTGACTTGCTCATCCACACTTGACCTCTTTCCAGGGAGTATTTCATCCATTCAGTGATCCAACAAATGGTTATTGGGGATCTTTCATGCGCCAGGCCTTGCTCTAGGTACAGGGGTGCATCAGGGGTGCAATAATTATAGCTATAACCCTTACTATGTACAGGTACTACTCTAGACACTGTACCTGGATTAGCTCATTTAATACTCACAACAACCCCCTGGATAGCTCTTATCCTTTCTTGACAGATAAAGAAATTGAAGCATAGAGAGGTTAAGTAATTTGTCCAAGATCCCATAGCTAGTGAGTGTCAGAGCCAGGATTTGAACCCAGGCAGTCTGGGGTCAGCATCAAAATGTGTAGCTGCCCCCATATTGTTGTGGCTCTGGTACTTCCTGCCTTCATAGAACTTAGAGGTGTTCTTTTTAACAGGCATGTTCAAATAGCACCAAAATAGTTTAATGCAGTTTTGTTTGTTGAGAAGTGAACTGGGCAGTGAGAAAAAAAATGATCCTGGATGTGTAAAGTGCTTGCCATCCCAGAGCCAGTGGGGAGGAGTCAGGGTTATGAAAGGGACCTTGTCCCACTTCCCCCCCATGGCTTTGGCTGCTGTGTGCCCTTGGGCAAGTCTTGTCACCTCTCTGAGCTTCCATTTCTTTATTGTCAGTACCTATTTTACCTGCCTCCAAGCACTTTTGTGAAGACTAGATGACACGGCAGATGGAGACAAGATTTCACAATAGAAAAAAAGGAAAAGCACTGGGCAAGGATTTATTATTGAACCAGAGTGAAAATTTGGTTAGTTTGATGAATGAATGAATGAATGAATGAATGAATGAATGATTGTTCCTAGCAGGCCTACAGATTGGCTTAGGAGAGATCTCTCCTGAAGAGAGATCTCTTCAGGAGATCTGTTGATGTTTTTCAGGATCCCATCAGGTCTCTGGCCTTGGCCATGTCCCTTGAGTTCTTTTGCATCTGATTTTTCTGTGAGCCTCTGAGACTGTTTTAGCAAACATTTATTAATATCTGTTGAGAGATAGGCCCTGTGCTAGACTCTCTGGGGACACCAAGATGAATCTGGAATGCTCTCTGCCCTCAGGCACTCGCAGGCCAGGAAGAAAAATGATGATATGATTAACTTCTACTAATAATACTGCCACAAACAATGATGACCAGAAATTATCAAGCATTTACCGCACACTAGATATTGTGTTGAGTTTTTATATACATTATTTCATTGAATAATTACAACAGTCCATGAATTTACTAAAACTACTGTCCCATTTTACAGATAAGGAAACCGAGTCAGACAGTAACTTAACCAAGTTCACACAACTCTAAAGTTATAGAGCTGGACATGAACCTGAGAAAGATGTGAATACAAGTAATTCTATTATTAGATAGAAACTACTGTGTATCCTATTAAAGGGGCAAGGACAAGCCTCTTAGGGCTCAGAAAGAGAAGGAAGAAGAATGATGGTGGTGGTGGTTGGTGGTGATGGTGATGATGATGTTGTTGATGGTCATGATGATGGTATTTATGATGATGGTGGTGATGTTGGTGATGGTGCTGTTAATGGTAAGGATGATATTTAAGATGATGTTGGTGGTGGTGATGAGGATGGTGATGGTGATGATGCTGTTGATGGTAATGATGATATTTATGATGGTGGTGGTGATGATGATGGTGGTGATGGTGCTCCTGCTGCTGTTGATGGTAGTGATGATGATACTTATGATGATGGTGGTGGTGGTGGTGATGGGAATCATGGGGATGAGGATGATGGTGATGATGATGATAATCCTCTGGTGCCCAGTTGTTGAGCTTCTGCTTTATGCCAGGCCTTGATCTGGTTGCTTTCTATCCTCATAACAACTTCCCAATGTCAGGATCATTATCTCTGTTTAACTCCTATGGACTATGAGCTAGAGAAAGGCTGAGTGGGCTCTCCATGGGCAGACATCCAGTCTGAACTGGACTTGAGCTTGAGCTTGAGCATGCCTCACTGCAGAGCCACCACTCTCCCCAGTGTACCAGGGTCCCTAACCTGTGGACCGTGGGCCTCCCCGGCGTACCAGGGTCCCTAACCTGTGGACCATGGGCCTAGCCATCTCTGAGATGCTCCATAAATATCTATCGAACAAATATTGACTGAATGGATTCCTAAGGGATCAACACCTTAAGCCCAGAAGGCATAAATAACGTGTCTCGAATGAGTAGGTGTAACCATTATTTAAATATACGTGGTAGTCCTGTGATAACTAAAATACAAGTTAATTGTGAAGTATTATGTTCATTGTGGCTTTTGTGTTATTCTTTATTTGCCCAATGAAAAGATGCTAAGTGCATAGTTAGGAGGAGTTTTGAGAAATGGTTTCACAGAAAAAGGAGTCCTGGTGCTGAAAATGGTGGGAAGTATCGTGCCATCCTGCATGGCACATGCAAAATGCTTTGCCTGGCATCTGGCACAGGATCACTCAGAGGAAGGAGGAAACCCACGGGGTTGGGGATTGGGAGCCTGGGGCATTTGTCCTACATGTGTAAGACCTGAGCTGTCACTCTCAGTAGCTTTCTCTCTGTAAGAGCTGACACCAGCATCTAATAGCTTTCCCAAATGGCTATCAAATGCTCCCATGAATGAATGAATAATGAAAGCAAGAATGAGTGAGTTATGACGAACAGTGCTCAGGGAGCCCATGAGGGGATGTTTTCCCCAAGGAGTGCTTGAAAGTGAGAGTTTCTCAGCCTGAGAGCAGAAACAGAATGCAGGGCTGGTGGCTGGACTTGCGGCTTTGCAAGTGGGGTTATGAGGCTGGGGTGGCCTCCCTGGGGGAGTCTGATCTTGACCCGGTGATGACCATGTTGGAGGAGTGGAGGTGACTGGAGCTTGGCTCTGAGGCCATTCTCAGCAGGGCTGTGCTCACCATTTTTGGATGTATTTTTCCAACTCAAGTGTAAGCTGACAGATGGTGGTGGAATAATATTCTCACTTTCTCTACTTCCCACAGGCCTCCCTCCAACACAGTCCTTCAAGCTCTTAGAAATCTCTGACACATCTCAACCATGAGACCACGGCCGGCTTTTGGCAGGTAAGCTCCCCCCATCCCTTCCCATGCACCCCAGGACACAGAGTAATTTCAGCACAGCCCAAAGGCCACTGTGCTGTGCTTGTGGCCAGGAGGTAGGTGGGGATGACTTCAGGCTTGGCAGGAGAATGGAGCTCCCCATTCTGAGGAGATTTAAGGAAAAAGCTACCAAATGTCCGGAGTCCTGCATCTGGCATTTCTGCAAATGGCAGCATATGGCGGTGAGAATGTATCCTGGGATGAAAGCCAGGGAACTGGTTCTGACCCCAGGTCTGCCTTTACTGCTCACAAAAATCTCCAGCAAGAACCTCCCTTTCTGGGTCTCTGTTTCCCTGCCGGAAAATGAGGGAATAAGACTCAGTGAACTGGGCAGCTCATAAGTTGGTCATTGCAGGCTCCCGCCAGGGCCACGGAATGGCAGAGACATTGCAGCTGTCCGCCACTTCCCTGTCCGATTGCTCTCTGGACCTCACATCCACAGAGAGCCTGGGCCAGGCTGTGTGTGTGCTGTGCGTGTGCATGGATGCATTTGGGGGCAGGACCTGTGTCCCTTCTGGCAAATTCTGCTTGAACTCAGACTCAGACCTGGATGGTCACTACCCCTCTACCTGCCCTCTCATGGTTGGGCAGAACACACCATGGTCACTAGAGGATGCAGTGCCCAGATGGGCAGGGCAGAGCCTCCCCACGTGCTGAGAGCATGGGTAGGCCCGCAGCAGAATATGGGTGTGAAGATCAAGCTGGGTGAGGGGCAACACAAGGTGGGAGGCACTCATTAGGAAGGAGTATAGGGCCAAAGCTCATGGGCAGAGCTGCAGGGCAGGCAGGCTGGGACAGCTGCCTGGAAAATGGGGCCAGGGAGGTACTGAGAGCCAGAGATGAATAAGGCATGTTGCCGGACTCAGAAGGTGTTCCATCCAAAGGAGGAACCATCCAAATAGCTATGGTACGGGAGGCGGGAGGGTTCCATTCTGTCTGGGTTTGGTGGTAGGGGTGGTTTACAGAAAACCATTTGAAGGTGACTTGACTTGACTTGAACTGGGCTTTGAAGGATGAATAGAAGTTCACCACATTAAAAAAAAAATGGAAGAAGGGCATTCTAGGCTGAGGAGACAGCAAGTGCAAATGAGCAGTGGCTGAGATGTGGACAGGTGGGGGAAGAAGTGAGGCCAGGAGAAGTGGGCAGGCCTTCGGACTCCATGCCAAGGGGCTCAGGGTGGGCCCTGTACGATCAAGGAAGGGAGGTGACCAGTCTGAGCCTCAGGGTCTTCGTCTCTAAAACAGCTACACCTACCTCCTCAGGTAGTTCCAGAACCACTGCCTGAGCAGGTGAAAGTCTGGCTCCCTGTCCACCAGACAGGCGGCACTTAACTCCCATGCTTCTCCACCAGCTCCCATCCCTGTGATGGAGCGGGTCTGCTGACAGGCAGGGGAACCGAGAAAGGCCTGTGAGGTTTTGCCTCAAAAGGTGGCGTGAGCACTTAACACCTGTGCCTTAACAGGCAGGCAGGCCAATTACCTTGATGTTCCTTTAAAAAGTTCATGCAGCAGAACTTTCCTGACACCCCTTCAGTTCCAGGCACCGGTGGACACCGGGAATCCAGACAGGGATTCTGGAGAAGGGACATGTAAACAAGTAAATTGCAATGTACCGTAAGAAAGGAAAAGCTCTGTGGAGGAGGGGCGTGTGAGCCGGCCGGCTTTGGAGGGATCAGGAGGAGTCTGTCAGCTCAGGAGGAAGGGAGGGCGGGGTTCCAGGCAGAGGGCCCCGCGTGTGCCATGCAGAGCCCATAGGAGACATCTTGGTGTGGTGGGGCATCCATGTTGGGGTTTATGACAACCGGCCCTGCAGAGCTCCCTGTCACGGGGAAGTATTCAAGGAAGCCGAGCACCCTGCCCCCTTGTCAGCTCGGGAGGGTCACGTCCAGGGCCAGTCTTCACAGTTTAAGAAGAATAGCATCAACAAGCTCCACGTGAAGACCAGATAGGCAGCCTCTAGTGCCGGGCATCGAGGAGCTTCCAAGGCTCTCCTTGGCTGGCGTGGAGGGCGTACGTTACCCACGGCTCTGGAGTGGTCCTGGGGATGCTATTGCTGCGTCTGTCCTGGCAGCAGGGATGGAGATGGGTGACGCTGGGTCCCTGCCCCAGGTGCAGAGAGGGAGGTGGACAGGCCCTCCTATGCCCACGTGGCAGAGCTACTGACGCTCTCACCGGGGGTTATTCACAGAGCTATGGGACCATAGAGGAGGGGGAGCCAGAGGGCCGGAGCAGGGGGCATCCTCAGGAGGGAATCTTAGCCAGATGGTAGTCATAAAAATCGTTCTTACAACTAATGATTACTTAGCACTTACTACCCGCCAGGCACTGTTCTAAGAGCTTTGTATGGATTTACCCTCGACTTGCACAAGTCTGCAGAGTGTTATCATCTTCTTGTACAGATGAGGATGACTGATGTACAGAGAGGCTGAGTCATTGTCCCAAGCACGCACAGCTGGGAAGTGGCCTAGCCAGGCCAAACCCGGGTGGTCTGGCCTCAGAGTTCACACTTGAACGGCCTAGGGCAGCCTAAACACTAAGCCATCTCCGAGAACTAGAGGCACTGCCAGGGTGGGGACTATGCTTTGCTCTAGCATGGAGTAGGTATGCCATAAAAACGTGTTCACTAACAAGAATGCACAGATGCATGGATGAAATGGCCCTGGAAGAGGTGGGGCTGAAAATGAGGATGGGGACAGGCAGCGCAGAGGCTGCAGCTAGAGCAAAGGCCTCGGGTCCCAGCTGGGTTTGCCTCTAGGCACTGCCAGGTCCGGAGCACTGGACCAGATAAAAGAGAGTTTGACCGGCAGCCTCCCTGGCCAACCCTGCCTGCCCGGAAGACCTGGCACCTTCCCCTGCAGCCCTCCCCACCCGCCCTGTCCCACGTGGGGAAAGGGCAGGTGCTGTGCTATTCATGTGCCTGTACACTCTCTGTCACCCGTTCTCTCCAAGGCTCCCGGGGACTGATCTGGCAACAGGACCCCAAGCCCCCCATCCCCTTCCAGAGGCAGAGAAGGCATGTACCACCCAAGAGGGGCCCAGGAAAGACAGTTCAGAACTTGTTCTTGTAAGAAATTGCTTTCTGATGGAGACTTCAAGGAGCAGGTGATTTTGAAAGACCCTTTCTTCAAGGTCTGTGGGCTAGGAATGGGAAACCAGGCTTGGGACCTAGCTCTGTGGCTTCCTAGCTGGGTGCCCTCGGGTGATGAATTTGCTTCTCTGTACCCCAGTTTCCAGCTCCATAAAGCAGGAAGAGCAACAACTGCAGAATTAAAGGGGGTATTAAAGTGTGGGCAAAACTCCTGTATAGGACCGGACTCAGGGAACAGTGTTTCTGGGCTTCCTGCTTTGCTCCTGGGGCCTCAGTTTCCTCCATAAAATAAAGGTTGGAAGACATCGATCTTTAACACCAGCTAGCTTTGACATCCTGGGATTCAAAGTTGCTAACACCAGGCGACTAGATACATAAATATATTTACACATACAGATACACTATATGCCTTCCCGGTATGCAATGTAGTCATTTTTATAAATTTAGAATGTATATTAAGTGATATTTAGCATAAATATACAACTTACAGCAGTCTTATGTATTCTTCTGGTTACAAAAGTAATACATAAGTTATTGAGAACATTTTGGAAGGTACCAGAAGAGGAAAAAGAACGTTCATCCACTATTTCACATTGAAGACTGAGATACAGCCTCTTCGGTATTTAGTGAATTCCTCTCCCCCATTTTTTCTATGCACAGATTTCTTAAAAATCTATTTGGGATTGTACTCTGCATTCTATTTTTTAACTCGAGCGGAGCTGCTGGAGGAGGCCCCTGGGACGGGCTGCCGCCCCGGGGCCGAGAGGAGAGGTGCGGGAGGTGGTAGCTGACACAGCTGTCCCATGCCCCCCCACCCCCCACCCCCCCCGCCCCGGGCAGCCGGCTGGAGGCATCTGACCCTCGGATGTTCTGTATCTCTGGCGGGGGCACATTCTACGCTAATTTTAGCTTAGCCTCTCAGGCCTGCTGGCCTTGGGGCCCGCACATAATGGACGCCTTATGTAGACAGCTGCCAACGGTGCAGGAAGAAGTGTCCCACCTTAAAATGTTCCCCGTCACCGGCCAGTCCTCTGCTCAGGGAGAACAAGCCGGTTCCCTGTTCCTTCTCCCACCAGGAAGGGGCCGTTGTTGACGTTCATGGCCCAGCAGGCTGGACCTGGCGGGCAGGTGGCCCACCAAACACACGGGTGATTGCTTCTGTGGACGGGGCCGTGTTTTTACAGGACAGGCTTTGATTTGAGCTGGAACAGCTGAGAGACTTCCCGAGAAATGGCTGGGCAGTGTGTTTGCAGCCCAGGAGCAGGGTGTCTGAAATGTCACCAGGTGTGTATATAGAACCTTCTGGAGCCTTGCCTTACCTTTGTCAAGTATGTACAGATGTACAGTGTCCTTTGACATCCCATTTTATCCCGATGACGTGTGTCTTGGGTGACAGTACTCCCCTGTGACAGGCAAGGGACCTGAGGTGGGGAGGGAGAAGTAATTGGCTCAAGGTCACCTAGCAAATCTGTGGCAGAGACTTGAGCATGAGTGTGGGTCTCTCCCGTTCCAAGTCTGGGACTCTTCCCTCTCATCAGCACCACCTAGGTGAGCTATTCGACCAAGTCCAGATCCATCTGCTCTGTGTTTCCATATATTTGGTGTTGTTTTTTCCAAATGAGGTCCTTTCATTTTCACCTTAAAAGTCATACCTGTTTATTTGAAAATACATATACCTAGCTGGTCTGTTTCTATGGCACAGATCTGATCATGGAAGAGTCTTACTTCAAAAGGCAAGAAGTCTCTGTTTGGCCACAGCATGAAGCCCACATGCCTCAGACTGACCTCCAACCTCCACCACATGCTCCCTGCTGGACCCCCCTCCCCAAGTCTGGGCTCCTGCAGCACTTAGATCTCTCTCTTGTGGCACCTAGGTAGGGTTGGGAAATTTCCCTTATGATCTGCTTCCTGACCAGAATGGAGCTCCACAGGCAGGAGACCTGCAAGCTGCTCATCTGCATGTCCCTGGGGTCTGCACTGGGCCAAAGTGTCAAGCCCAGTAAATGTCTTGGCCCCCAACCCACAGTCTTTCATGGGAAACCGGATCTTTAATCCAGGCTTAGAAATGAGGCGAGGCCTGCCCAGCAGCTGCCAGCCCAATAAGGAAGTGGCTGCTTGGCTGGACTCCCAGGAGGGGCCTGCAGGGCCAAGTGAAGAACCCCCGACCCTGTGCAGACTGGGTAGAAGAAAACGGAAGGGCGTCCCCAGATGTGTGCTGGAGACCATCCCTTGCCCCCATGGCAAACCTTCCCCCTTCCCCACCCCTCCACTCTCCCATCCCCTGGCGACAATACAGCCTGTGTCATACGTACCCCAGCCTGGACTGTGGCTCTTTGACCAAGTCTGATGCTCTTCAGGAACAATCCATGGGCATCGCATGCTGCTCTGGGAGAAGAACAGTACTCTAGGGACTATGTTGATTTCCTCAGGGCAGGACCCTTGCTCTCCAACTCCAGATGGGACTTCTCTCTGGGCCATGGCCCCTCAGCCTCCCAGACTTGGGTGCTGTCGATGTTGTTAGGGGAGAGGCAGGGCCTTTGGAGTCCCACGGCCTCGGCTCCAGCCAGTCCTGCGCTTAGGAGCTATGGGCTCCATCTTGCTGGACGTCAGTGTCTTTGCAAAATGGGAGTAGTGAGAGCAGCCTTTCAGGGCTGCTGTATCTTACAGGGACATGCCTTTCAGAAAGTGTAGTGGTGCAGCAGATGCAGCGTGAACCGCTGCATCCCTTCTTCTGGAGGGCTCTCAAGAGCTCAAGAGCCTCCCTGAAAAGTGCCCAGGCTGCTCAGTGAGGGTGGTGGCCTCAGGGAGAGGTGCTGAGAGAGGTTGCACGTGGCACATCAGGCTAGCCGTGACCATTTCTTTGATTCTGACATGGGCTTGGGGATTTAGCCAAAGACGAGAGGGAGGAAAAGAAAAACTCCTCTTGTTTTCTTATGAAAGTCCATGGAAAAGTGAGTGTTTGTAATAGAATCCTTTCACTTTCCCTTTAGCTTTCTGGAAAGATGTCTGTCATTCATTCGTCCGTTCATTTATTCATTCATCCTACAGATGTCTCTATGGCCCCAACCACTTGCCAGACGTGGCAGGGGATGCACTATAGGCGGCATGGGGACCCTGCCTTTAGAGGGCTCAGCGTGTAACAGTCATTGTAATTTGGGGTGAAGAGTGACATAGGAAAGGCACAGTGTTGAGTGAGGGAGTGGTCATTTCCTGCAGGGCTGGTTGGAAATGTTTCCATGAAGATAATGGCACCAAAATGAGCCAGTTAGAAAGCATAGAGGTAGAAGATCCCAGTCTCTAAAGAAATAGAAGCCTAAAATACCCAAGAATAAACTTAAGGAGGTATTGTGAATTGGTCTATAAATTAAATAAAATCCCATCAAATTTTTTTATAAAATTATTAGAAAGTACCTCCAGAAAAATAAACATGGATGATTAGCTTAGAAAAAGTCAGTGTTGTTAAAGGAATAAGGCTTTGGCTCAATGGACAGAACAGAGCCCCCAGAAGTAGCCGTAAGTGAGTGCAGCACTCAGAATTAGAGACAAAAAGCCAGAAGATTCCTAACGTGCTCTCAAGACAACCGGCTAGCTATTTGCAGAAGAAAAACAAAGCAAAACAAAACAAAACTGGATCCATACCTCAGTCCTGGTGCCAAAATAAATTTCTGGGTGATAAAAAAAAAAAAAAAGCATGAAGCCATAAAGCTATTAGAAGAAAAACAATGAGGGAATGTTTGTATCAGATTGAGATGGAGAACGTGTCCTTAAGTGTAAAACAAATCCAGAAGTCATGAAAGAAAATAAGTAAAGACGCCGTGGACCAAAAACACAATAATCAAGGTCAAAGGGTGATAATAAATGAAGGAAAGTGTCTCAACATTTGTGTGATGGGTAGAAGGTTCCTAGCACCAGTATAGAAAGAGCTCATAAATGAAGCGAAGACAGATCTTCAGTAGAAAACCAGGCAGGCACCTTGTGAACAGGCAATTTGCACGAGACAGAATACAGGGTCTCATAAGCATAGGAGAAGTGTAGTCCCCAGGAGTCAGAGGATACATATGAAAGAATCAAGATGTATTTCTGGGGCCTCTTTCAAAAAGCAAGAATACCTGCAGAGATGAGGAATGGGCCCCAGGGATACTTGAGCACTCTTTATGGGTTTTGAATTGACACACATTTTCTGAGATGGGTGGTGGATTTAATAATATGTACCCACATTTTCAAATGTATATACCTTCTACTCGACAGTCCACTTCTGAACAGTAGTCCTAAGGAAACAATAAAAAAATACTACCTGGAACGGTGTATGGAAGAAGACAGCCAGAGCACGTTGGTTAAGAGTGAGGCATCAGAGGTCAGACAGATCTGGCTTTAAGCTGTGTGACCCGGAAAAGTTACTTAACCTCTCTGAGCATCAGACACCTCATCTGTAAAGTGGGCATAATAATAACATCACCATCATAGGCTTGTTGTGCACCTCATCTAAGATAATACTTAGAAAACTCTTCACAGAAGGCTGTGTCCCTAGTAAGTACTGAATAAATGTTCGCTATTTTATTATTGCCAATGAGGATGTTCATCATAGTATTGTTTATAATAGGGAATAATAGGAAACACCAAATTAGCCATCAGTAGGGAACTACTGGTTAATAATGGAAGAAATGCTCAAAGAGAGGCAGCCATTTGGAGACCTGTATTTAGGGACATAGAAGGGTACCATTGACATATTCATGTATGACTTTCATCTTAAAAAAAGGTATCAAAAGCATATAGAAGGTATGTTCCCAAAGGCATCAAAGTATACATCTGTGTATCTAGAAAAGTACAGTTGATTCTTGTCACTCAGAGTAGTTAATGTTCTATGAAATTCCCACAAACACTGAATGAGTGAATGCTGAGCCGTTGCTCCTGCGGGGAATACAGAGTTCAGTTCCTGCGAGCCTCTGGTCACCACATTCTTGTCAACTGATCAATGCATAATGTTATTTTACATGTGTTTCTGTTAAAAACACCTTAGGTAATAGATAGTGTTGATTCATTAACATTGAGCTCATGGCCAACAAAAATGTCACTAATACCCGAAGGCAGTTTATCTAACACATGTACTTTCTCTGTAAGGCACGTCACAGCGAAATCACCAATGAAAAGCATAAAAAATGCAAAAAAAAAAAAAAGTTGGCACTAAAGAGAGTGTTAAAGGGACACTTGTTTACATATGGGAGCTGAGACGAGAAGCCAGCATCGTGTTTCTCGACCTCAGCTGGAAAGATGCACATAGGGCAGCTCACATTTTTCACCGCTCTACTCATGACTGCAAATGACCATAAAAATACCATGAGTATTGATTTGGGGGGTTACAAATAAATTTTAGTGACTAGGTGAATTTGCAAATAGACTGTGAATAATGAGGTTCAACTGTATCTAGAAGTGTGGTTGTTACCTGAGAGTCAGCATTTTTCCCCTTCTTCCTTGTAGTGGACATGTATGAGTATCAGTCAAAGCAGTGAATTTTCTTTCTTTCTTTCTTTTTTTGGGGGGGGGGGAGGAAAAACTTGTCATCAGTGGTATTTCATGGTCAAGATAAAAGCCAAACTTGTTAGGATAATGAAAACAGCTATGGCTTTTATCTGTTGCTTATGATGTGCCACACACACTTCTAAGCCCTTTACCATATATTAACTCATGTACTTCTCACCCAAAGGGGTAGGTACTATTAATGTCTTCACCTTACAGGTGTGAAAATGGAGGCAAAGAGAGGTCAGGTAACGTGCCCAAGATCCCAGTTAGTACGAGGGCAGAGTCTAGATTGGAACTCAGGCAGTCTGGCTCCAGAAGCCATATTTTCAACCAAAATTCTGGCTGGCGCTGGGTTGCAGAGATGCCCAGGAGCATCTGACCAGGACTTCCAGTCTAGATTGTGGGAAGTGAGAGGGGCACACCAGGCTTTGGGGGTTCATGCAGCGGGAGGCCTTCCCAGCCCAGCCTGAGGGCTTAGAGAAGGTGACACTAGCCAGCATTCCACAGTCTGGCTCCCCTTTCTTTCTCAGCTCCTTACAGGCATGCCCTCTCTCCCACTAGAGCATTCCACCATGAGCCACACCCACCTGTCCCTGTGCTTGAGCCAGCCATGCCATCTTAGACTTGTGGGCCTTCTGCCTATCTCCCAAGGCTCAGCTCAAAAGCCATCTTCTTTCTCAAGCCATCAGCAAGAAGCAAGGGCTCCTTCTCCTGGTTGCCCATCTATTTTTGAACTATATGGCCATTATCTCTACTCCCCCAACCATCTACCAGCCTCTAATGAACTTGTCTCAGAGATCCTCGGATCCCCAACACCCAGTATGTTCCTCGTACATTTGATCTATCAGTACAAGTGTGTTGGGCAGACAGGTAAACCAACAGATGGCAATACCTAAGATTCTGAGACCCCCAAGGATCTAAGCAAGCTGGATTGTGACATGGTTGTCGTTGAAGGCCGCCAAGGCTCTGGAGGGTTCTGGAGGGCCGAGCTGTCTGGCTAGGAGCCTCTGTGACCACAGAATCAGGAGGCAGAGCTGCCAGGGCTGCAAGGCCAACATTAGCCACGGTGTTGTTTCTGTGGCTTCTGAAAAACCCCCACCCCAGTGGGAAAGACTAAGAAAGGTCCCATTCAGCTTCTCTTGGCATTTCCAAGGGAAAGGATGGGGTTTGGATTGGCTGGGCCAGGGACATCTTTTCTAAAATAGCTTCATGCATATTCAACTGCTCCCTGAAATAGTCGAGTGGCTATTTTAAGCAGCTTCTACTCAGATGCCCACACATAATGGCATCTACCTTGAGCATGTAAACCAGCAAGAAGCAAAGAAAAGGGTACGGGAGGACAATGTAAGGAGGCTTTTGATGGATTCCTACCCCTCCCCCCCACACCCCTTAATGTGTTTTCTTCTCAGGGACTCTCTTGCATGAAATTGAAAGTCATGGTTACTATGACAACTCCCTAGAGGAGTTCTCCCATCCAGTGACCTCACCCACCCAGATCCCAGAAAGCACAACTGCACAGGGGGCAGTGGTAACTTGGGGTGCAGTAAGAGAGGTCCAAAAACGGGAGTCAGTTCATGGACTCCGGAGAGAGCTCCTCGCTGCCCATTTCCTCCTGCTTTACACACAATTCTAACAGGTTCCCGCAGACTGGAAGTGGAGGCCAGGGAGGACAGGGAGAGGTGGGACCCGACCGCAAGGGGTTGAGGTTACAAAACACAATCCAGCCGTAGGGGTGAAGAGAGAACAACTCCACAAGGCAATGTTTATTAACAAACATGTGCCAGGACATCAGTGTACCCTGTGCTATTTGCTGGGGAAATAACGATAAATAAGACACGGGTATGAAATGAACATGTAAATAAGCAATTGTAAGTGTATTGATCAAGCTTTAACTTTGCTTCCCGCCCCACCCCCCAAAGATTCAAAAGAGAAGCTGGAAATATAATGTAGTAAGTGCCACAGTTGAGGTGAGGACACGGGATTCACGAAGGAAGGAAGCAGGTCTGAGCCACATCTCTGGGGCTGTGGAGGCTCCATTCCATCAGAAGAGCTCTCTGGGGCCACATCCCATGTGGTCAGAGACCCCCACACCCCTAGTCCCCTCTGCAGGTCTCCCTGAGTCATGACATTGAACGACGTTTGGAAGAAAAGGAGATTGTGTAAAAAGCTTCCCAGGGAGAGGTGCGACTCTGAGAAATGAGTGAGCCGTTCACTCTGGCATCGCAGATAAGGCATCAGGACAAGGAAATGACCAGGGAGGCTGGAAGCCTGGGTCCCAGCAGGAGGGCTGTGACAGGGAGGGTCTGACTCCAGAGCAGCCGGCTCAGCTGTGTGTCAGGGGGAAGAGACGGCTTGCTTTTACAGGTCTGGATTTATAGTCACACCGTTGCCCCATAGTCCCCCAGGAAAGGTTCTGTTTTGTTTTGTTCAGGGCACCCTGAAAAAGACAGGAAAGTGTGTGATACCTTTTTGGAAGCCGGTCACTCAGAGGGTTTGGATGAGAGCCACAGGTGAAGTTCAAGGACGTGAGCTTCGGCTCTGCGTGGGACACCTGGCGAGCGTTCCTTCTGAGCTGGCCCCTGTGAAGGCTTCAGGAACCATCCAGTAAGCAGCCTGGTGCCCAGAGGTGGCTGCGTCCGTCCATCCTGTCCATCCCCTGTCGCTCCTCCATCCGCATGCAGCTTCTTTATTCTCCATTTGTTCCTTCGTTTGTTCACTCATTCATTCCTTCAGTTGAAACTACAGACTGGGATGTCGTTGGCACAGATAACGGTTTCTTTGCTGAATTTTCAGGGATCTCTGATACCCCTGAAATTCTAAGAGAATGAACACAGAGTCTGTGTTCATCTTCTGAAGAGAGAGTGCATAGCTTTCAGCAGATTCTCAAAGGAGCAGGGGACCCAAAAAAGTTTAAGAACCACTGAGAGAGATAGGAATTGTTTTATTTTAAAACAAACGGTTTCGCCTTTTGGTAGACAAGCAGGGTAAAGGAGTGCTGAGGGAAATCCCCAGTTCTGTGCCAAGCTGCCTCAGGTGACAAAGTGTCCCTGGGGACTCTACCAGGGTCCCCAGCATTGCTGCACACCTAGCGTAGGGCACAATGCAACTGAGCTGGGCGCAGAGGCCTGAGCATCGAGGGAAGGCAGGATCCTCCCCCTAAGACTCCTCTCTGTTTCTCTCTCTTCCCAACCACAGTCTCTCTGCAAGGCCCCTTTCCAGCCTGCGCTTGGCAGAAAGTGAGGAGGCCCTTCTGGTTTGGATAGATTTAGAAAGCTGGAAGAAATCTGAGAAAGGAGAAAGCATATGAGCTGGAGTTGCAGAGGTCTGGGTATTGAATAAGACTTTGAAGGGAAGGAGAAGCTAAGGCTTATTGATCAGTTATAAAAGTCAGGTTGTGTCAGGCCTTGTCTGGAAAGCCTCCAGTGGCTCTCTGTCTCTGAGTAAAAGCCAGAGGTCTTATAAATGTCTTCTCAGCCCCAGTGATGTGACCACCAGTGACTTCTTACATATTCCGTATCCTCTGGCCTTCATACTGTCCCTCAAACTCTGGCCTCAGGGCCTTTGCACATGCTGTTTCATCTGCTAGGAAAAATATACACAGGTCTTTATTTAAATGTCGCCTTCTTCCCTGGGAAGCCCTCTCTAGCCCTAATCAAAATGGGAAAACCTCCTATTGCCACCACCCCATCTCCTGCTTTGCTCTTCTTGTCATCCACCCTGACGTTGTCTATTGCTATTCCCAGTGCCTGAGACCATGCTTGGCCCATAGTTGATGCTAAATTAATATTTGTGGAATGAATGAATCGACTCTTTTCATGCTCTGAGCTAGCTGTTTTAACGTACAATAATCTGCTGATCCTGTAATAAGTATTCTGCAGTGAAAGTTTTATTTTCCCTTTCTCAGATGAGAACCAGGGACTCAGCAGCTAGAACAACTTCCTGGGTCCTGGGGTCTCAGACACTCCTGCTGTCTTTTTGTTTCCACACCCCTGTCCTGCAGGGCTTTGATACTGCCTTCACCAAGGCTCCTTGAGTCAGGCAACAGGCTGGGTTTGCACATGATCCAGCCATGTCTGGGCCAGATGGTGTTTGATATATGCTGGAGGTGCAAGCCACATACACTCAGCAGAAGCAAAGTAGAGGTGAAAAGAAGACAACTCTAGGGGGCTTTTGATGGATTCCTATTCCTCATCGCCACCCCATAATGTATTTTAAATAGCAGCTCACTTTTCTGGAAGAGATTACTGCAACGAGGACTTTGCTCTTTGAAAATAAAGCCTGGAACCCAAAAGTAAGCCCAGAATGCATCAGAGAGCCACAGCGGACATAAGCCCGTTCGTTTGCTGGTAGTAGAATCCATCGTGTGGTCCCCTGCCCGAGTCCTTCACTGTTACACACAATTCTAACACACACCCAGCCTGTGGGAATAGGGGTGTGGGAAGGTGGTGAGACAGGACGCGGGCTACAGGGATGGGGAGAGAAACCACATTACAACCCACCCCCCACAGGTGCTCTGGTTACTGAGAATCATGAAGATGGATACACACAGAATATATCTTTAGGGAACTTACAGTCCAACAAGAGAAATGGATGGAAAACAATTAAACTTAAGTGTATTCATTTATCCAAACCCTCACCCTATTCCAACAAGGATTCCAGAGAGATCTGGGGAATATGATGTAGTACTATCCTGTAGTTGAGGTGGGGATGAGGGCTCCAAGGGAGAATGGTCTCTTCTTCCTGGGGAGTCAGGGGTCTCCAAGGTGGTGGTGCTGGAGCTGGGAGTGGAGGAGGCAGCTGGCCCACTTGGTGACCCAGCAGGAGGCGCTGTGTCTGGAGTCGGGGGCACACAACCATCCATCCGTAATAGGTGCTGTGAGCGGGTCCTGCTCCTTGAGGGACTTCTAGTCCAGTGAAGCAAAGATTTGTACCTACAGCCCCTCCTTCCTCACTCTCAGACGCCTGCTCTCAGCATATGGAAAGCCCCAGGCTAACAGGCCTGTGACATTTCCTGTGGTGGCTGAGGCAGATGCTGTTATAGGCTTGGTCCTCCTGGACCCCAAGTTCAGGCTGCACTGATGACGGTCCCTAGTCGTTCTGGGCACAGGAGTAATACCTGGCCGGACCTGGCATTCAGACAGCATGGTACAGTTTGCAGAGCTCCATTGCACTCTTCACCCCCCTGCCCCTCCAAGAAGGCTGGCGAAGCCCAATTTTCCAATGTGTGCATGAGACCAGAGAAGCACAGAGACACCAAGTCTTACTCCCAGGAAGTGGCCGAGACAGTTCTGGAGCCGAAGTGGAGGGGACAGAGGCCCGGCCCACATAAGCATGCAGCTGGTAGGGCAAACACGGGCCGAGGACCACCCACCAGCAAGAGAAAGGTGCTGTAGCTGGTGGGCAAAGGCTGGGGTTCTGCCATCAGATTGAACCAGGTTCAAATCCCACCTCTGCCAGCCACAAGCTATGTGCCCTCACCTCCCTGAGCTTTGGGTGTCTTGCCAGTTAAATGAGAACAGTCATGTTTCCTTTGCAGGTTTGTCATAGGAATGAAATGAGGTGATGTGTGCACATCTATGCAGCGAAGTAAGCATCAGCTAGTGCCATGGACGGCTCAGTTTGTGGCAGGCTTTTCGTGAATTATTTCATCCCATTCTCCATATAACCTACAGAGTAGGTCCTATCACCTCATTTTACAGACTTACAAAGAAACTGAGTTCACCAAAGCTCCCCTGCCGGCAGATGGGGCAAACTGAATACTGGCTTTAGAGCCCCAGTCATTAAACACGCCGCCGCCGTTATGTGCCTCGTCTCACTGCTTGCATGAACCTTTGGCCCACACGGGCTTGGCCACTCTCCAAGCTTGTGGAGGTGACCCCCTGACCTAGCAGGAGGGAAGCACCAGGGGACTGTGCAGCCAGGAGTCCCTGGAGACACTGGACAGGCCGAGTGAATGAGCTTGACCCTGGAGGAAACGGTCAGCAGCTGGGGCCTTGGGAAGGAAGGGCTAGAAGGTCATGGGCATTAGGCAGAGCCTCATGGCCAAGGTGGTTGGTGGCTTTGGACAAGCAAAGTGGTGACCTGGAATCAGCGGGCTGGGCTTCCCTTTCCCACTTCCTTCCTGTGCCGACTGTCTCGCTGAGTCACCTCCAGGAAGTGGGGGTGGTGAGGTGGGGAGTGAGGAGCCCTGGGTCCTCCCGCGCCCTCACGCTCGCCTCGCCGCGTGACCCTCTGTCAACCACTTCCCCTTGCTGGGGCTCAGTTTCCACATCTGTCACACCAGAGGCCTGACCAGATCTCTGAGGTTAGGCAGGAGGTCTTTTTGGAGGTAAGCATCTCCTGGAAGATAGTTGAGGACAAAGGACCACTCAGCTGGTCATCCGTTTGGGATTTACCGGTCACTGGGCCCCGTAGAAACACCACTGCATTCCCACAACTTGCTGGGCTTCTCCACGAGCCCCGAGTGTCCCCTCAGGGGATGGGACTGGTAGGGCAGCACGGGGCAGGACCTCCAGGCACTGGAATGGTGATGGTCACAGAGGGCCTGCCTCCAGGCCCTACGGCTCTTCTAGCTCGGCCCTGTCCTCTGCCAGCCTCCTGTGATCGCTGTTTCTGACTTTTTACTGAGTCCTGGGCCCCGGCAAGGGTCTGAGCAGATACTCCATGATTCTCAGTGCAAATACAGTCTTGCGGGAAAACCCACAGCCAACGTGGGCCTCTCTCAGCTCCCCGCTGGGTCCACTTGGAGCCCTGGGCCACGCATTAGCCCTTTCATTCACCAGACCCAGGAGGAGCTGCTTTGGCCATCCAAAGTTCCAGAACTGTTTACAGGACGTCTCCCTCGGGACGGCATGTTCTGATGTCAACAAGAACTCCTTTCTGCAAGTGTCAGTTCCTAACATATCACAGCCCCAGCTCTATGATGTAAGGACATCTGTGGCTAGGAGGAGATCTAGGGAACTGAGATGAGCGTGTTCCCGGGCCCAGGGGTTGCCTAGGTAAATGAGCGAGATGGATGGCATCGTCTGTGCTTCCTGCCACTCTGGGGATGGTGGAACTCCAAAGGAAGGGGCAGGATAGGGCACATGGACCCCAAATATGAGGTTCTTTACCCATGAGCTTGAGTCCCGGTGGATCAGCATAGCTTTCCAGCTGGTCCTGATGTGGCCTTGACCCCCCTCCCCGTTGCCAGCCTCAAAGTGTGGGTTCCCTCCTGTCCCAGCTTCATCCTCACCACCTGGCTTGTGCAGTTCCCATCCTGCTGGGTCATTTCATGTCTTTGTGTCTTTAACGGGACCACCCCTTCCTCTCCTCTCCCCTCCCACCTCCAACTTAGTCCGTCTCACCAGCTCTCTGAGGAGTCCCCATTTGATGTCACTTCTTCCAAGACACCTCCCCTGATCTCTCCCATCTCCCTGGGCGTCCTGTCTCTTACACATTTCTCTTATTCCGTGTCACCCCACTTTCCAGCTCTCTGGGTACATGGCTGCATGGCTCCTTGAGCACCAGGACTGTGTCTTGGTGGCATCTGTCTCAGCCTGGGCGCAAGGCTCAGAGGTGGTGGACTCGTTTCTGAGGAAAAGAATACCTCCAGAGCCTGTTACCAAGATTCAGAGGCCACGGGAGAGTTGAGAGAGGCCTGGGCAAGCTTGGCTGAGGCCCTGGTTCTGCCACAAACAGTTCATGTCTTCTTAGGTGGCACCTGTCCCTAGCTGGGCTTCGGTTTTGGGCTTCGGTTTCCCCTCTGAACAATGGGCTCATGTCTTGGGTCTTTCAAAAGCTGACATTTTGTGGTGTTTCTGGGAAATCCATATCTAAGGCTGCTTTTGCAGACCTCCCCAGGTCACCAACCCCAGGGCTTTCATCAGGATCCTTCCTTTCATTCGCTGACCCGTTTCATCAACCCTCCCAGTGTCGACTCAGGACCGGGCTGATTCGGGTCCTGGAGGCCCAGGGAGTGAGCAGACTCAGCCCCTTCCCTAGAGAGGTCCTAACCCAGTTAGGAAGACAGACACACTGACGGCATCATGCTGAGCATATAGCACGATGAGAGCCTGGAGCAGTTGCTCAGAAGGGACATCCTGGTGGGAGTGGGCCTCAGGGACCCAGGGCAGCATAATTCACAGTGAGCACAATGCATATAAGCCACTGGACGTGGCTAATGTCATGAACAGAAGATGTGGCCTCGGCTGCCCCACTGTGCTAGGATATGTAAGTATGTGTGCCCGGGCGTGTCCGTATGGGAGAGGGAGAGAGACCACAGAAGGGCTGAGATGTAAGAGGGCCTCACCTGACAGACTTATATCCCCAAGGCCCTTGGGAAAGAGCTCTCCAATTAAAGTCCCGGCTGGTGGGGCCTGGGCTTCCTTGATTATGTAATAGCCAGGAAATATCATCTGGGAGACCCTTAGAGGGAGGACAGATGAGTCTGAGCCGTGCTCCGTTCCCAGAGGTGAGCTGGGAGCAGATTTGTAAATGAACCAATTTGCAAATAGAAAGAACAAGCCGGAGCAGCTGGTCCACATCGGGAGGAGGCGGCACACCAGTCGCAAAGCCGTGGCGATGGGATCCGCATGCCGGGGACCCAAGGTCTTCTGGCTCCTCTGTCGCTCGGGTCCCCCCAGCCGTTAGGGTGGTCTCTGGGGAGGGGTGGACCAGAACAGGCCAGATCAGCACTGAGCTGGCGCAGAGGACGTGTGCGGAGAGAGGACAGCAAGAGGGTGCTTTGTCTCCCGTGGCCCCTAAACCAAGGCCAGGGTCAGACGGGAGCACCCTTGTATTGCTGGCTGGGGAGACGGCATATCACCTTTAGTTCAACTGTGAGTTGCCCTGTTCCCAAGAAACAGCCTTGACGCCCATTGACAAAAACACACATCCGTTCTCAGCTTCTGGGGGAGGAGAAGGGCTTCTGAGTGATGGACTTTGAGCCTCATTTTCCTCATTGGGGAAATGGGGATAATAGTAGCACCACTCCTCAGATTTTATTGTGAGGATGACATACACCTGAAATGTGTAGCCTGGAGCTGGGCGCATGGTAAATGCTTACTAATCAGTAGTTGTGATTACATCCATAAAAGGTAAACTTCCATGAGGATTTGTCCTTTTTGACGTATATTCCACGGTGCTGTTTAAAAAGGTCTGGGGTGCCCTGCCGGGGATAAGTAGCCAACATGAGAACACGTGGCACAAAGCCGTTTCTGGGCAGAAGGCGAGTTGTGGCTTCAGCGCCGGCAGAGGAGACACCCCTTTCCCCAGGTTGGGACAGAGACAGCCCGCAGTTAGCCCAAGGAGAAGCAGGTGGAATAGGGTCTTGGTTCTGTCCAAGGAGCCAGGCCAAGCCGGGCTCTGTGACTATGCCGAGAACCTGGAAATTGCACGCCTGGGTGTCGCTGAGTGCCGCCAACCCTTCCCACCATTCTAGAACTTCGAGTGACATCCTGCTGGGTTCAGAGTTTGGAGGAAGGGAATTTGAGTAGGAGGCCAAGGCCAGAGTGACCCCTTTGTCACCGTGGACATGTTCCGTGCTGAGGGGAGCTGGGGGTCTCGGCACCTTGGCCTGAGAGGAGTGGCCCCGCCTCAGGCCTGCCCCCAAAGCTGGCCTGCAGAGAAATGACGGTGTCCTGGCTGGGGCCGTCGACCTCTGTATGTGACAGCCAGTGTCTCTTAGAAGGGGGCTCCATGGTCCTGGCCCATCTTCTTTCACAGCACGGTCCAGACATAGTTGCCACGGGTAGGAGGCATAGGGCCCAGCCCATGGGGAGAGTGGCTGGCACGGGCCAGACTCTCAGTGAAGTGACCTGGGCCTGAAGTTATGATGGGGACAGCAAGACCGGCCTCAGGCCAGACCCCCAGAGAGATGCCCTGCTACCCGTGGGCACTACAGTAAGACCAGGGTGGGTGAGCCTAGGCAAGCCCAGGGCACCCATAGTGCATGTGGTTTATGGTGAGAAAGTTGATTCTAGCCCTAGAGTGGTTTCCCACGTCCTCCCAAGGCCTGGGCAGGATGAGCTCAGTGATGAGCAGGGCTGAACCTTCAGGTGCTGGGCGCTGAGCCTGGAGCTGAGTGGAGCTAGGGGTAAGGAGTGGCTCACCTGGTCTGCCCAATATCAGTGGGACCCCAGCTACACATCACTGCCTGTTGGCTGCTCAGTTCCCTTCCGTTCCAGGGGTGCAGACTGTCCTCCCAGGCCCTCCCCAGATGCGTGCAGCCGGTCTCTAGGGTGGTGGGGTGCGGGGTGGGGGGAAGACAGGCCGCTTCCACTGCAGGTACAAGCCCCTGGGCACCCGGCTGGGGAAACAGGCTCTGACCTTTCTGTGTTTAGCAGCCTCCATGGTGCTGTGGAATGAGTGTGGCACTGGGGTTCTGACAAATGAGTCCAAATCGGGCTCTGGCTCACCCTGCTCTGTGACCCTGGGCAGAGACCTTGGCCTCTGGAAGCTCTGCTCCCTAAGCCACAAAATGGGGTGGGTCCCAGAAGGCTCTCATCATGGTAACACTAGAACCCCCCAGAATGGGATGCATGTCACGGGAGTGGGGGAGGGGCTTTGGGGAGGTGACAGAATGGAAATGGAAGAAAGAAAAATATTCTCACAGCCTCAGGGCGCCTCCATGATGAGGGTCTTTAACATTCCAAATGGCCAGTCATGATGTGAGCTCCTCTAACCAGGATCCCCACGGTGCATCCCACGGTGCATCCCGCGGCAGAGCATCTTCTCCCTGGGCCCTGGGTCCCATGCTGCAGACACCTAACCCCATGCCTGGAAATACCACTCCCCCCGGTTGTTGTCGTTTCTCTGTCTTGATCACCAGACCCTGATCCCACGAATCCATCTCTCCCTGGAAATCTGGCCAGGGCAGTAGGGAGCGGAGAGCCGGGAGCAGACTCTAGGATGAGCTGGCTTGGAAAAATGATGCTCCCACCTCTACCTCCCTCATCTTTGAGATTAAGGATGGGCTCTTGGCTGCAGGGTGGTCACAGTCTGAGCAAGCACAAAACCTGGGCAGCCAGAGCCTTGGCAGCCCTTGGAACCTGGCCTCAAGGGGGTGGGGCAGTAGTCACAGTCACCGTAACCAACAGACGTGCCATGCTCAGGCCCCTGGGGCTAGGATTTCTCCCCAGAGGGTGCTTAGATGGGTGGGAGATGGGTGGGAGACAGTGGTCTGGCTCCGATGGAACAGGGCCTGCTGTGTGGTTGTGGCTCCAGGGGAAGAGGTGAGTGGGTGGAGAGGAGCAGAAGCAGGGGGCCACCCTGGGAAGAGGAAATGGACAAGGCCACATCTCTAGGCCCACAGGAATTCTAAGCCCCTGGCCTAGAGCAGCTCAGCTAATTACAGTTTCCCCTAGTTGGTGGGAATGAGGTTCCAAAGAGAGTGCCAGGCTTGGTCAGGACTGGCGAAGGAGGGCAAGGTTGAGGGCCGAGGAGTGAGGGCTCTGGTGGCCAGCTGCCTAATGCATCATCATAAGCAGGACCCCGTGAAGGGCCGCCGGCCTGACCTCTCCGGAGCGGAGCATCCGGGTCCCAGTGGCCCCGGAGTGCTGCAGACACAGATGCCTGCCAGGAACAGGCTGTGGGGATCGCAGGGAGTAAACAACAGAGGAGAATCGCCTTGCAAACCACACTCGATGGAAATCTCCCCCACAGCCACATCGCAAAATGCAACCAAAATATTTATTCTGAGTAGCAGTTTTCCGAATTGCTCTTTGGAAGGCAACACAGTCTGTCCGACTTCCCAGGCAGTCCAGTGCCGATGGGGCACATCCTGCCCTCACCCCACTAAAGCCAAGAACCCATTAGATGGGGACTCAGGTCAAGTTCAGCCTTTGCGGAGTCCTGGCCCATCTTTTCAACATGGTGCAGGAGAGAGTAGAATTGTCGTAGGCCCATCTGGAGACCACAGGCTCCTTGTCTCAGTGACCTGTCACCACGCAGCTGGAGCTGCCCTCCCTGTGGACACACCTGAGTGCCCAACATGTGGGGAAGCAAACCCATAAGCCAACCTCGTGTCACTGCAGAATCGGCAGCCAATGTCGCATGTCACCCAGATACTGAACGCTAGCTGGGAGGTTCTCACACATCCCTGTCCTTCGGGACCCGTGGCCAACACAAATTCTTAGAAATAAGACCTAGAGTTTATCTTTCTAGAGAGGACTTCTAGCTTTGACAGGCTCAGCGGATGTTTATCAAGGCTTTCCTGGCCAGGAACAGCAGTCCAGGCTCTTTTGTCTCATGATTCCTCAAGGCAGCCTTTGAGGTAGACCTCACCTCCCCATTTTATAGAGGAGGAAAGGTAAGCCCAGAGAAGCTAAGAAACCAGCTCAGCGCCACACAGTGAGTGTGTGGCAGAGTCTAGACTAGAGCTCAGGTCTTTTACACTCTATCCTGTTGTTCCTTATCTTCCATCACTCCATTGCTTTTCCCCATCATTGGCTACTCTTGTCATGAGGATTAGATAGGACGGCATTGTGAGGCATGTTCAAGTAATGCAGGGATCCCCAGGCATGCTTATTTTGGTTACTACTATCCTTCCAAGAGATGGTTTATTTAGTACCATGGGATGACTTCGGACCTGGATGTAGTAGGCAACATTCTTTCAAATGCAAGGGACAGAAACTGAATTCTATCTGGCTCAAGAAAAGAGACAGTGAGGGAGGGGAGGAGAGAGATTGAGCTTTGTCTTAGGGCCTCATTTTACTGGGATGGCTGAGTGGGCGGACTTCAGGTATGGCTAAATCCAGGAAGTGATACAATGTCATCAAGTCATTAGACGCTTATTTTCCCTACATGTTTTATTTTGACGCTTTTTTGTATTGACCTTGGTCTCGCCTACTGCCTTTGGGCTTCTTCTGCCATACAACATGACACACTAGCTCCCCAAAGTGGAGAAGGACCGTGGGCCCCTGATGGCACCTGGCCTTCACCATCCCAGCTAGTGACCTCAGACAGAAAAGCATGCTTTCCTTCCAGCTGTTAAAGTGAGAAGAATCCCAGGGGGGTGCTCTAATGAGCCCCCGGACTATAGTGTTTGGCCGAACAGGTGACCATAGGCAGGATGGCGGGGTCCTATGATGGAAAACCTCACCAGAATCGTGACTGGAGTTGGGAAGTCAGTTCGCTGAGGAGCTCTTATCAGGAGAAAGGGAAGAAAGGATACTGGGTAGGCAGAAAGCAATACTGCCCATTACTCTAGGATTGGAAGAAAGAGCTGAGTTAATAATAAATCAAAATGTGAGTCATTCTATATTGGCACATCCTTTCAGTCTTACAGATTCAGAAACTGAGGCTCAGAAGCATTATGTGACCTTGTCATGCTCTCACAATGAATTCTGAGACACCCGAGGCTGGAGTCTGAGTCCCCTGTTCTTCCACCTCACCCTGCTGGGGATGGAGATTGAGGTTACGGTGACCCTCCCAGCCATCTTCTGCCTCGCTCCAGGTCTCTCAGAGAGTGCTAGGAAAAGCCTGGGGGTCAGCAGCTACGGTGGCAGGATCTGGGGATTCAATGGTGAGGAAAACATACAGGTCGCCCTAATTGTGGAGTTTATATTTCGGTGAGGAAGCTAGTCCTCAGACAAAAAAAAAAAAAAAAAAAAAGCACACAAAAAAAGAAGTTACAAATGTTGATACTTTGGGGGCTCTAAAGATGAAGTATGTGGTATAGAGAGCGTGTACACAGAGAGAGTAAGCAGAGGGAGTGCACACAGCAGGCAGAGAGTGTACACAGGTATACAAAGAGTGTGCAGAGACGGTGTATACATACAGGCGTACGCAGAGTATGCAGAGAGTATATACAGGTTTAGTCAGGGGCCAGGGAGAGCTTTCTTGAGGAGGTGACGTGCAAAGTGAAATTGCAAGTTTGGAGAGGAGTTAACTAGGTAAGGAGGGCTTGTACAGGAAAAGCATTCCCAGCAAGCGACACAGCATGTGCAAAGGCCCTGAGGCGTAGGAGACTAAAAGGATACCCCTGCGCCTCAGGTGGAATGATGGGGAGATGAGACAGGTGGGGCCATTGAAGGAGGCCATGGGGACCACGCAAAGAAATTTGGTCTTTGTCTCAAGGGCAGAAGAAAGTCATTGAGAAGATTTAAGTGGGACAGCCTGAGGCTTGTGGGCACCTGGGTTAAAGCCTAGAGTAGAGATCATTTGGGGTGCTCATGAGGGAACAGGGATGCCCATGGGAGGATGGGTTTTGTCAGTGAGAATCCAACAGAAGTCTCACAGGGGGGTTACTCATGCCCAGAACTGCAAGAATTCTGCGTGATGGACAATTGGGTGCAGAAGGACCAGTGGTGGGGTGGGGGTGGGAGGGTCTCCGTTCTGTTCCAGTAGTGTGGGTTAAAGATGAACTGTTTGATTCACCAGCGCCTTAGGGCTTTTCATCTGAGGGCATCCACTGGGAATCTCCAGGATGTCTAATTATCAGTGTTTTCCCAACATATTTGACCCTGAGAAAGACCATGGGCAAAGGCACTCCTCAGGGGTGCTTGAGAAGTGAGTGGATCCGATCCCAGTGGAAAGCCTCTATCCTGGTGCCTGTGGCCAGGCTGGCCCGGGATGAGACTGCACATAAGTTAAGAGGCTGTTACGAGAAACCTGTCAAGATGGGATCTACTGCAGACTTTTCGGAGCGGTCGCAGGTACAGGACGGGGAGGAAGCTCCCACCTTCTCTGTCCTGGTTCTGATACCTTCCTTTCCTTTTCTCTCTGGTTCCTGCCCTGAGCATTCTATGTCCTCAGAATACCCCAGCCTCAAACTCAGCATCCTCAGGGCCCTCACAGGCTGTAAGCATGCGTCCCATCAGACAGGATAGCGTCACCAGGATAAGTCCCATCAGTGTGAAGGCCTTCGCTTGTGTCCAGGACACAGTGGCCTGCGTGAGGAATGGGGCAAAGCGAGGGGGAGGGAATGCCTCCTTCCCCCGCCCTTTGATTTGTTTAATGATCATGTAACAAACGTTCATGCTCTGGACTAGACGCAGGGGACAGACACGGCGCCAGCCTTCCTGACGTTGAGCTGGGCTTATATCTGGGTGGCCTTCAATCCTCCTGATGGACCACCTTTGGGGAGGGCCGGAGGGGCCCGGTGTCAGAGGGACATGGTTCGGGATGCAACTGTGCACCTCTGGGAATGTCCCATGGGTCCCCTGCACCTGGGGTTCCTTCTCTGTAGGAGAGAAGCAACTCCACCTTCTGCGCGGGCTAGGTGAGGGCTCAGGGAGGTGCCACACACCAGGCACCTGGCATGTTCTCATCTCTCCTCCCCACCAGGATTTGACCAGGCAGCTTCTGAGAGTTCAACTTTTCCCGAACCAAGCTTTCTATACACTCTCTCTACTCCAATTCAGTGCCACACGCAAACCTGAGGTATTGGGGTGTAGGGAGTCCTCAGAAAACACCCTGACAGCTAAACCTTCAACTCTGAAGAGCTAACCCAGCTTTTTTTTTTTTTTTTAACGCTCAGTTAAACTGGGCATGGGCTCAGGGTTTCGGACGTGCTCCGAGCAGTGAGGGATAGTGCGAGCAGCCCCTTGTGAGCGTGTGACAGAAGAGCCCAGGCTGTGGTCTGGTGCCTGGCTATCCGGAGCCCCCCAGCCCTCCTGAGCCTCAGTTTCCCCTCCTGTGAAGTGGGGGTGATAACTCTTTCCTCCCACGGTGGCCAGAAGGGTTGAGTGAGGTACAGAAGCAATTAGGAACGGGATACAGCTACACCTGAAATGTCCGCCTCCCTGAAGCGTCTTGGCATCTTCTCTTCGAGTACTCTCAGGCCTCTGGGGAAGCTGGCATCCCCACCGGCTCCTTCCACCTGCCACCATCCGTCTGGCCTCTGGGAGACCCCAGCCATGCCTGCCCCAGCTGTTCGGCTCCGAGTGTCCTGTGGTGAGAGCATCAGGCCTGTTGTTCTGGGAAGTCTCTTTCTCAGGCTGGGTCCCTGGGGAGGGGGCTGAGCCCTGGTTTGGTGTGGGGAGAAGGCAGGGGCTGGGGATGGGAGGGCGGGGGAGGGCCAGCCTGGGAGAAGTCGGGTGAATGCTGTGTCGGGTTTTTCAAATAACTCCATGTCCGCAAAGCTAGAAATGCGGTCTGGCCTTACATATTTTATATGTGTGTGTGTTCCCAGTACATTTCCTTCTAATTTTTAAAACCATACGTAACGTCAGGGACATTTAATCCATATGGTTCTGATTCCTTAACACTTAAATCATCCAAATGTTGTTTTGTAGGATCTATTTGCAAATCTCTTTACATAAGCTTTTAACTCCTTCTTTCTCGAGGGCATCGAGGTAGGGATTCTGGGAGAGGGCTCTCTCCCCTTCGGGATCTCCCCTACCCACCCAAAGTGGCCAGAGGTCTTGAGCGCCTCTGCTCTGGACACCAGCTGTTTAGGTGTCACCCCCTGCCCTCAGGGCCGGGCGGGAGCCTGGGGAGAGAGGAAGAAAGACAGACTGGGGTCCATCCCCCACCTCCACCACTTCCTGGCTGTGTGCCCAGCCTCCACTTAACCTCAGCAAAAGTCTTGACGCCTCACCTATAGAAAGGGATAAATGATACATATCTCAGAGGGGTGTTGGAGGAATCAAGCAAGGGGATGCAGAAAGCCCACAGCCCAGAGAACTTGCCTTCCACAAAAAGAACCTTCCTGGTCAGCACAGGGCAGTGCCGAGGTAGGAGGAGGCCACGGTGGGCTGCAGGGTCCTTTTGAGGAATTGTGAGGTGACAGCACCAAGTGGAGAAGCCGAGCCCCAAGAAGTGAAAGGGATCCTGCCCGTGGGACTGGAAACTGAAGCAAGGATGAAGCAGTGACCTCCATGGCCAGGAGGGTGGGAGGTGAACGGCCTGATGTCAGAGATGCGTGGCCCAGTGCTCAGGTGCTCCTGGCCAAGAGGTCCTCCCGTTCTGGTGGAGGCAGACCCACACGGGATCCACCGGCTTTGTGGGAAGGCAAAATGGAAACCTAAACCGGCACCCTCAGGAACCCACGGCTGTTGGAGGTGAGGCAGGAGACCAGTAAGGAGGATGCAGATGTCCTGGGATAGCCCAGCTCTTGGGGACCTCCGTGGGGCAGGGGTCAATGGGCCAGCTCTGTTCTGGATACCACCGGTGTCTGTACCCCTAGACCAGGATTTGTTTCTCTGGCAAATGCAGACAGAGTGAATCCCAGACAGAGCCGAGTCTCTGGGACGGAAGAGCAGATGCCCAGTCTAAAATTAGGCTGCTGACTGCAACTTCATCTAGCTGCGGGAAGTGATCTGCTTCTTACACCTGCCATTGTGTAGCAGAGGCAGAGTGGGGCCCCTGCCTCCCTGCCGAGGTAGACTGAGCGGGGGTGTGACAGCCAGCCAGGGGGGCCCGGCACTGCATGGCCTTTCCTGCTCTTTCTCCGGTTCACGCCTACAAATCCCCTGAGAGCCCCCACCCCCGCCTCCACCCAGCCCTCAAGAGCCGGGTCTATCTGACTTTGGCATCGAAGGCTTCCCATGGAAGGTTAAATAACCTGTCCGGCATCATCCCCACCAGTGAGTGCCCAAGCGGGTCTGGAGTCCAACTACAAATTCGGGTAGCAAGACAATAGGCCCCTCAGGAATGATACAGATGGGAGTTAGGGGGCATCTGGCGGAAGCTGAGGAGGGTAGTAATCCGGGAAAATCTGTTCCCGCCTCTTCTCTGTCTGCTCTCCCCTCCTCCAGCCAGGTTTCCTCTGACTCTCTCGTTGCTGGCCCCAGCTAGGTCCTGCTCTCTGAGGAGAGGGTGTACATTGGAGGCCTGCTGTGGGGGCCAGGCCCACGGCCATCACTTTCATTTATTTCTCCTGAGCTACACGTCTCACAGTGGGCTATAAGGCCCCGAGGAATACGCCTGACATATCCTCACCTCAGGTCCTTTGCTCTGGTTGTTGTCCTTGCCTGCGAAGGTCCTCCTCCGATAGCTGCATGACTCAACTCTTCACCTGTTTCAAGCCATTGCTCAAATGCCGCCTTCTCAACAAAGCTTACTCGAAACTACCCCATTTAAATTTGTGACCCGCCTCCCACCCGTGTGTTCTGATCCCCTTACTCTGTTCTTCCAGTGCTTTCTGCAGCACATACTTCTGGCTAACGTGTTATATAATTCACTTATTTATTCTGCGTCTTGTTTATTGTGTGTCTCTTCCCTCTAGACTGTAAGGTCTGTGGGAGTGGAGATTTTTATCCATTTTGTTCACTAATGTACTTACTCTAAGTGCCCAGAATAGGACCTGGTCTGTATAGTAGGTGTTCACTGATCACTTGTTAGAGAACGTGTGTGCGGGGGCGAGGTAGAGGCCCCTGGACCCAGGGCAGCGTCCTTCCTCAGCCCTTCCGGAGGAGGGTCCCTGCTGTTAGGACTGGCTCTAGGTCCTCTTTGGGCCTCCATTTGCTCACCTGGTACTGGGGCTGCTGGTTCCTATCCTGCCTGTTCTAGAGCCTTGGAAATGACAGGGTAAGGGTGGGATTGTGCCCCCTACTCTAAAGGGCTACCCAGATAGCTGTGCAGCATTTATTTGTTCAGTCAGCTTTACTGAGCACCTGTTGGGTGCTGGGGGTCCACGGAGGGGTAACAGCTAGTATCCATCTGCCGTGAGGCTCTCTAGGTTAGTGTGGCCAACTCTACATGCCAGGAGATGGGAAATGCCTCCTCATTCTGGAGAGTTGTTGCACAAATGGGAACTCCGAGCAAGGAATGTGGGCCCCTCCTGAGGGCCAGGGCATTCGTATGTTAGCCTTCTGTACGAGGCAGAGTTCTCTAGAGAAAGAGAACCGGAGGGATAAAAGACTGAGAACCAGTAGGGCCAATGGTACAAGTTCCAGGCTAGAAGCCAGCAGTCTTGCCACTCAGAAACAGTTGGTGTTTCAGTCCGAGACCAAAGGCTGGAAAAAAACCAATGTCCCAGCATAGTCAGTTAGGCTGAGGAGTTCCCTCTTACTTTGCCTTTTTGTTCTATTCAGGTCTTCGGTGGATTGGATGAGGCCCACCACTGCTTGACTCAGTCTGCAGATTTGAATGTGAATCTCATCCAGAAATACCCTCATAGACACACCCAGAAAAAGTTGTGCCAAATAGCTGAGCCTCCTGTTGCCCCAGTCACTCTGACAAATGAAATTGACCATCACACCCTCCTCCCTACCCCGAAACTTCTCTTGATCCTTCACCTCCAAGCTCTGACCCAGCTACCGAATCCATGTGCCCACCTTTCCCTCCCCAGGTCCCTGGCTCTTTCAGCCTGCCATCCTTGGGGATATCGCCTCATCTCCCCAGCTCCCCTGACCCAGCCCTTTCTAAGTGGTGTCCACCAGGTTCCCCAGGACATAGTTGGGCTTCTCATCCCATCAGATTGCAGGGGAGGGGGGTTAAGAGGGGCCACTGAAGGAGATCAGCAAGAAGCCTGGGGGAGATGGCCCTCAGATGACGGGTTTCCAGGACAGAGGGAGCATGACTGTGTAAAGTGCCTGGAGCTCCTAAGGGATCAATGGGGACTTCATCTGCAATCCCAGGCAGAGTGACAGGTGCTGCTATACTGCCCAGCAGTGGGAAGTATGGGAAAAGGCCTTGCAGGCACTCTGGATGTTGAGCAACTACTAGGTGCCAGGCACGGAGCCTCGGCACTCTCCCAACCTCGTGGGGGCATCGGACACAGATACTTGACTATAATATGCTAAATGCTCTGGTGATGTAGGCCACGCAAGTTACAGGAACATTGAAAAGGGGGCTTTTAATTCTACTGAGGGGGTGGGTTGGTTGGGAAAAAGTAAGAAGAACAGGACATTTGAAGGAGACCTATCAGGATGAGTTCACGAAATAGTCAAGGAGAATTAATAGGGGAACTGAGGGGAAGGACGGGGCAGAGAGGGGATGGAAGGGCAATAGGAGAAAGTAGAAGGCACATCATGAGCAAAGGCTTAGAACATGAAAATTCATACTGCGTTTAGGAAACCTGGGAGCCATCCGCTCAGGCCAGGCCCGCCCTGCAGGAGGATTTCAAGGCTGAAGGGTGGAGGTTGGAGATCTCACCTCCTGCCCTGAGAGGTCAGAAAGGCTGCAACGGAAGTGAGCCCGAACGGGGCTGGAGCAAGACCATTTCCAGATTTCTTTGTTGTTGTTAGATGGAGGCTTTCAAAGGTCCTCCACCCCATCCCACATTCGTGTCTCCTCTGGCACGTTCTGTGCCGTTTGTGGGGCTGTTCACTGTGGTTGTAATTATTTTCCAAGGGTGTGAATCCTCTCTGGAACCAGCCTGTGAGATGCACAGGCTCCATCGTGCCTCACTGGTCTGGCTTTGGGACCTCTTCCCGTCTGCCCACCCACCCCTTGCCCCAGGCCGGCCACAAGGGCAGCAGCAATCACTGTTGGGCACAAGCCACAAAAGGGGAGAGGGCTTTCAGGCCATCCCAGAATCCCCCTCTCCCCTTTGCTGCTCCTGAAACTTTCTCTTGTCTTGCCTGTTACTGTTTGCCTTGTCTTCATGTTTATGGGGTATGATGACATTCTCTCCCCCTGCTTTATGAGCTATTGTCAAAGACTAAGTCTTATGCATCAGAGCATCCCCCAAAGAGCCTGAGTGGAGGTGGGCGGGGGGGCTTCCTTTACGGAACATCTACTGCATGCCAGCTTCTTGGTGCTTACAATGCGTTTTCTCCTCTAATTTCATCAGTTCTCATTTAATCTTTGCAGTCTTTCCCTGAGATATGTTATCCTCCGCATTTTATAGCTGTGAAACCTGAGGCTCGGCAGAGTTCAGTGGCTAGCTAGTGTCAGCCGGGACCTGCACCCCAACTGTCCTAATCCAAGCCTGAGAAGTTGACGCGCTCCTGCCGCACCTCCCATTGGCGAGTGCAAAGCCATGTTCAGAGTAAATGTTTACTGTTACTGATGATCCTGCAAGTTGGTCCCTTGGTGTGGGGAAAACCTGTTCTCAGCAGCCAGGAGAGTGCGTGGCTTGACTAATCATCTGATTTCCTGGAACCAAAGGCCCCGCCCTCCCCACCTGGGCACCGGGGAGTCTCCACCGCCCCCCTTCCAGAAATGCTGGTGAAAAGCCAGAAGGAGGCAGACACAGGACTCAGGCGAGGCCAAAGCGTCAGTGTGAAGTATAGGAAAAGAGGCTGCTTTTGTCATTTGGGGCAAACTAGTCAGTGGGCTTGAGGCTGCCTGCCCTCTTAGAGTCATTTACTGGATGCAATGGTCAGAGGGGCTGAAGTCTGTCCTTAGCATGCTGTGGATACCTGTGACATTCTCGGCACTGAGTAAGATGTGGTTGTGCACAGAGCTGCTGGACATAAAAGGGGCAACAGATAGAGGAATGTGATGACTACATACATGGGGCACATGCCAGACAGTCCATAGCAAGTGCTGGGGGTTCACTGAGAAGGAAGGAGCCAGTGCCCCCTGGGGGAACAGGGAGGCCTTCATAAGGGCAGTGGCCTCTGAGCCGACCTGGAAGGCTTGAAGGGGAGCTGGCCAAGCAGATGCAAGTGAGGGCAATAGTACAGGGGACTGCATGTGCCAAATGCACTTGGCAGGTTCAGAAACCATGAGCAACTCTATAGGGCGGGAGTCAAGGGCGGATAAGGATGGTAGGCTTGGACAGGTAAACTGAGGTGCGGTTATGAAAGGTTATACACAGGGTAGTTTAGTTGGGCAGGGACCCTCCTGACTTTGTCCTAGAGAGTTCCACATGTGTGAAGAATGGATTGGTGGGAGAGGTGGGCAGGGACCAGGGAGAAGCCTGCCCTAACTGGGAGATGGTGGTGACCTGGCCTGGACAGTAGGCATGGAGAAGGGATTCTGGCTTCAGTCTTGGGGTGCTGGGTGCCCCCATTAGTGAAGGCAAACAGTTTGGGAGGAGTAGGATTTTGGGTCACAATGCGCGAACAACATAACTATTGCTGTTGTTTATTGAGCACCTACTAGGTGCTGGATACTCCATCAAGGGCTCTACTTCAGTAGCTTTTCAAAGCTTTACCGCCACCCTTTGAGATGAAGAAGTCAAGATCAGTGACATCACGTACTATGCCCGAGGTCACACAGGAAGCGTCGGACTGCCATCTGAACCTGGGTCTGTGTAGCTCGGAGGCCCCTCTGTTACCTACAGTAACAAGGTCAGGGATGAAGTAAGTGCCCCACTGAGTCAGGAAGCTGGAGACACTCTCCCCAGGGTTGGGGAGAGAGGTTGGGGCTGAGTCCTCTGGGACCCCAGGAGGTGATCTTTGTAAACCATAAGAGACCCAAGTCTCTGTGCCAGGAGAGGGGTGGCTGCCTCTGTGAGAAGTGAGGGCTGAAGTTTCATGTGTACAGATGATCTATGACGAGAGCACCCACCACGCATGCACACGCACGCACACACACTGTGCACACACAAATAGTAAAATGACACAAAGCATCCGAGTCCAGAAAAGCCTAGCCATAGGGGACCGGGTGGTGGAGAGGGGATGGCTGCTAAGTAAGTACAAGGCTTAAGCATAAATAATTGGAGGGCCCACAGGGTAGGTTGCTCAACCCCACTTGGAAAGCCTTCCCAAAAACACTGTGGCAGGCCCCTGCTCCTTAGGAATGATAGTGTGTTCTCAAACAGTGTCTGTAATTTGGTTGTTAGGAGTTGGAAACAAAATTTCACAGAGAGACAGCCTCCTAGATGACAGATCAGATGCCAGCCCTGCCCTCTGCTATAATCTCTTTTAGCCTGTGAAGTCTCTACAGTGTGATGTTGGCTTTACAGCAGAACCAAGCCCTGTGTGTGTGTGTGTGTGTGTGTGTGTGTGTGTGTGTAGCATTTCCATGGAAACAAGCAGTCAGTGATCTAACCTGGGACACCTGGACTACAGCCTCCTTGAATTGTAGCCCCAGACGTAGAATGAATCTTATCTCCCACCTTGCGTGCCCCCCCTCGGCCTTGCCCCCTAGCTTGGCAAATAGTCTTGTAGCATTTAGCAAGTTGCATGGGGATGATCTGTCTACCCGCCAGTCTCCGTCCTTGGATGGAGCTCCTAGAACACAGGTTTGTGAGTTGTATGTTCCCATAACAGGGAAGGGGCCTGATTCATGTGTGAGGAATGAAGGAATGTGGGAAGGCCCCCAGGGCCAAGCTCTGGGAATTTCTTAAAACCTGGCCCAGTTATATGCTGGGGATGGGCTGATAGGAAGGAACTGGCACCTGGTACCACCTGCCTTCTAACCTGGGATCCATCCAGCTACGGGATGGGAAGGGTGCCCCAGGCCCCAGGGTAGGTGTGGTGGCTCACAGGGAGGAGTTGGCCTCTGTTGCTAGCCTTGAAGCAGGACTGCCTGCCTCCATCCTGTGTCCTGAGCCTTGTGGCTGGAATCCTAAAGCCCTTCCAGCCTCTGATGAGAATTTGCACCAGAACTGGGGTGGGAGCTGAGTCTCCAGGTGGGGACAGGTAGCTTTGGTTGTAGGAGAAGCTGGATGAAGACTTCCAGCCTGGCATTTCCTGGCCTGGAGGGTGGCCACAGAGGCATGGGGCCTGTGGGTCTTGTGGGGTAAAGAGCAAGATCCTTGGAGGTTCGGGGGAGTCCAGTGTGACTGTGAAATTCCTCCTTACATCACACCCTCCTCCCTTCTCCTCCAGCTTGCTAAGGTCAGCTCAGGACTGTGTGTATGGGGACTGGGGTGGGGACAATCCCAGGCTGCCTGGATGGGGCTGCACAGGATGAGTCTGGAGGGGAAGACAAATCCCAAGCGACAGAAAGTTGAAACAAAGGAGCGGTCCAAGGAAAGAGCTCCAGCAGGGGAGCCATTCCAGCCATGGCACATCGGCCCAGCTTCCCAAGCAGCCAATCCAGGCTAGCTGAGAAGCCCCCCTTGTCCCCCAGCTCCCAGCCTAGACCCCTGGAGCCTCAGCCACAGCTCTTTGTTGGATCAGTCTGCCCCTCCTTGTATTTTTGTCTTTCAGTTTGCCCCCAAGATCATTCATTCACTTAACAAACATTTATTTGTAAACTTGTCAGTCCTGGTGGGAGAGAAGAACCAAAATGGAAGTTCCTCGTCGCTCCCAAGCTGGAGAGAGGGGCGATCTCTCCCAGCTGACCGCAATGCGGGGAGATGGGTGCATCTCTAAAGGCAGGAAGCACTGAGCTGCCTGTGGCAGCACAGGAAGGGACTGAATCCACCGGGAGGTTCTAGTGGGGCACTCCTCAGAGCTGGGGGAGGACACTCACCATGGTGCAGGAGCAAGGCTGTCGTCGGAGCCTTTGCACAAATGACAAAAAGTCCCTCCTCAGGGCATAGGAGTTATGACAAGACATCCACTTTCTCCTACCTGGAGTTGTTTCCACCAGAAATGGTAAGCAGGGCAGTGGGGACAGGGCAGGAGTGGAGTGACGGGCAGGGACCTGACCCCGGGGGAACCCTGTCCCTGTTGCCCTAATCAAGGGAAGGACCTGTGTCGAGAGCAGGCTCGATTCAGGGTGTGAAGGGCCACAGGAGGAGCGGAGACCGCATTTCAGGCAGAAGAAAATTCTGCACAGACCCCAAGGAGTGAAAACTGGTGCAGGGTTGGGGAGCAGGGGGCACTGGGCAAAAGTCATGGATGGCTGGGCTGTGGGGCCTTACATGCCAGGTCAGGGAGTGTGGTCTTCCCTCTGGGAAGAGGGATGACCCAATTACAGCTGAGATCGGGCTCTGGGAGCTGATGGAAGTTGGGGACACTGGGGTGGTGGCGAACAACAGAACAGCTGGGAGGCTTGGCGAACGGCCAGCAGGTGTGCAATTGTGCATGTGAGTGCGCAGGCCCCGTGGCCTGCAGCTATCCCACCTCCCTTCACTCCCTGTAGGCCCTGGGGCTATGGCTTCCTCCCTGCCCCCCAAGTCCCCCACCCCCACTGGCACCTCGGAGTGTGGGGCCCCTTTGGAAGTTGGGGCTCCCTCCATTAAAGCCGTGATCTGGAAGGGGTTTGTTTGTTCTGACCCGGCTTTGGAGGGAGCGTGGAGCCTCTGCTGGAAGCTCTTGTATGGAGAAGGCATAGAAATCCCCAGGGCCACTATGTCCCCTGGACCCAGGTGGCCTCTGGTCAGAAGGAACCCACTCCCTTTGATAGACAGGGCCTTGAACTTGAGGGCATGGCTTTGGAGCCAGAGGAAACCTGGGGCCTTCTTGGAGGCCCTCCCCCATCAGAGTAATGGTCAGTCACCTTGTGGGTCCTTGAGCTTTCATGACCTGGAGGATGCCTCCCTCAGTTGGCACCCTGGTCACTGAGGTTGTCCCGCTGTAGTCCTGACTTTGGCCCCCGTCCCGATAACCTCCTGAGGCTGTTCCGGGCCAGCAGAAGCTCGGCTAGAGTCAGCCAAACCCAGGGTCAGCGCTGGCTGCTCAGAGTGGAAACCGGGCAAATCACCTGACTTGTCTGAGCCTCGGGGTGCAAGAATCTGTAAAATACAGATTCTGGTGAGGTCTCCAGGCCCCCTGCCATTCTGCTCCCTTGGGAAGCAGGCCGCTGGGGGCCTGAGTGGGGGCTGGCCCAAGTGTGCTGGGGACTGGCCAAAGCCTGGATTAGTGTGATTCAGGTCCCAAGTCCAGCAGCAGCTTCTGGTAAAGTCAGGCCGTTGGGAAGCCCCGGAGTGTCCCCCCACCCCCACCCCAGGCTGGAGCCCAAGGAGGCCGCCCCCCACCCCCGCCAGGCCCGCCCCGCCCAGAGCTCAGTAGGGCATCTTCCCGCCTTGGGAGGCGCCGGCTTCTCGGAGCGGGGCTGGCACCGGGGAACGAGGCGGGGAGCGCGCACCTTGGGGACGACGATGGACGCCCGCCCGGCCGGGTGCGGCCGAGGCGGGGCGCCAAGCGGCAGGGCCCCGGGCGGCGGCGACCGGGGCTTCCCTGACTGCCCTCCCTGGAGGGCCCGGGAGGAAATGACAGCGCGGGAGCCGGGGCGGGCGCGGAGGGAGGGGCGGCGCCCGGAGTGACACGGCCTGTCACCGAGGAGGCCGCCACGCAGACCCTCCCGCGGCCGCCGTGAGCCGGGGATTCCCCAGGCGCAGACCCTCCGCGGCCGCCGCCAGCTCGCCGTGCCCCGGCCCAGTGGGACCCCGGCCGCGGCGGGGGGTGGGGGGGGAGGCGGGATCCCAGAGCGGCTGGCATCGGGGCCCGGGCACGCCGAGGCCGAGCGGGCCGGAGAGGCGCCCCGGGCGGGCGCCGGGGTCTCCCGGGCTGGGCGACAGGAAACTCTGGGGAGTGAATGGAAAGAAGTGGGTGGTCCGGCCCCTGCGACTTCCCCTGACATCACTGCCCAAATAAGGAGCTTCCAAGCGGCCGCGGGGCGGCCCAGAGCCGCGCCCGCCGCCGGCGCCCGCCCGCCAGCCCGCCCCGCGCCCACCCCGCGCCGCGTGGGCCGCCTGCGAGCGCCCGGGGCACCGCCGGGCGGAGCCGAGCCGGGCGGAGCCGAGCGAGCGGGCGCTGCCGAGCCGCGCGGAGGCCGGGCGCGCAGCCCAGCGCAGCCCAGTGCAGCCCGGCGCAGCCCAGCCCGGAGCAGCGGAGCCGCGGCCGCCCGGCAGGTAAGCAGCGAGCGCCCAGCGCGCCGCGCCCCGCCGCGGCCTCGCAGCCCCGGGGCCCCCGCACCGCCGAGCGGCGAGCAGCCCCGGGCCGGTGGGCAGCGAACGGACTGGCGGGCGCCGCGCCGGTGGGAGAGGGCTGGGCGCGAGCGCGTGTGCCGGAGGGCGCCGGTGCCAACTCCCGGGACCTCTGGGACTCCTCCGTGGCCTGGGGTTGCCTGGTGCACGCGCTTTCCGCCTGTGTTTCCCAGACGCTACTTCTGTCACCGCCCTGGGTGACACAGGCGTTCCCGCGTTCACACTTCTCTCGCACACTCGCGCCTGGCACAGCCCCGCTCGCCGCTGGCATGCGCAGCCCCGGGTGCCCTGGGCAGACCCTCACCCCGCCACGCCTCTCCGGCCTGGCGCTGCCTTTCCCGGCGGGCCCCAGCACACCGGTGGGGACTGCCGAAGGGCTTTGGCAGCCCCGGCCGCCCTTCCCCCTGGAGGCGGTGGCAGCTTCAGACTGTCACCGACGACCAGCCTGGTGCTCCTCGGGCTTACTGGGAGTGAGTGAAACAACGTAGCTCTGGCTCTTCCCGCCCCCCTTGCAGAATGGCACCTGGCACAGGGGGTACAACCTCGGAGGAGGGGGGGGCTGTCTCTGGCATGGTCGGGAGGGTGTGGTGACTGGCAGGGAGCTACTCCCGGCCTCCCCGCCTGGGTGTTTCCAGAGTGGCTCCTACTCGGTAGGCATTTCTCTGGGCACCCTCCCCTGTCCTCTCAACCAATGCAGCGTGCCAGGAGTGGTGGCGGCTGCAGAACAGGTGCAGGTGGTGTCGGCCACTGCATCTTGCAGGGGGCTCTGCTCAGTGGCTACAATTGCTCATCTATAAAATAGAAAATGTATTCATTGATGGTTTGATCAAGGACACAGCGGAAACTGATAAAGTCAAGTTAGGAGCCCATCACTCAGTGGCTCTGGGCAGAGTCTTTAATTTCTTTCAGTTGCATTTTATCATCTGTAAAATGGGGCTGAGGGTCCGCAGATGAATGTTGTCAGGGAGAAGTGAGATCATTTAAGTGAAAAAAAAAAAAAAAAAAAGCCCTATGCATGTGCCGCGTACCATGGCTTGGATGATTCTGGGCTGGTATTTGCCATGGCTCTGCTCTGTGATTTAGGGCAATTGAGTGTCATTTCTGTTCAGTCACCTGCAAGAAAGGGGGCACTAATAAGTGTCCTGTGTGCCTGCTAGCAGAGGCCCCAAAGCATGTTCTGTGGAACATTAGTTCTGAAAGCCGTGCCATGAGTAAAGCTTTCTCTGTTCTAGTAAGTTTGGCAAATCCTGCAAGGTCTTTATCATGCTGCTGGCCATTTACAATCCATACTGGCAAATTAAAGGTTCTGAGAAGTACGGCAGTAAAAGAACCTGTTTAACATTGTCAAGCCCAGAATTTTCCCAGTGGACCCTATAGCCCTTTTCAAGTTGCACGTGCTTGCACTCCTAGGAAACAGTGCTTCTGAGGCTACCAGCAGTGATGATGTGGTGGTGTGGATTTGCAACCAAACTTTGGGAGCGAAGTTCTAATTACCTTCTTGAATGAAGAGTAGGCAGAAGCTCAGAGTTGTTCAGTGGCTTCCCTGAGGTCACACAACTAAACAGCAGCCCAAGATAGTGGTAAAACAGGGACCAGATTCCTCATCCAGTGCTCTCACCCCATTCAGTTATATCCAGAAGTTGATCATTCTCTTCTGGAACCAGTTTTGTTGTTTTGTATGGACACTCTGCAGAATATATTTGACAAACACGAAGATTGAAATGATTTGTTGTTGAATGAATCAAAAGATGATTGGGTAGCTACTGTGTGTCATTTGTTTGGGGGACGTTAGCATGTAAAGATGTAGAACCTCCGGTGAAGAGTAATGGAAGCAGAGTCATCACACACACACACACACGTGCGCACTGACTCCTACACACTCACCCATCAATTTCTAAGCACAAGTCCCTCTCTCCCTGCGCACACACATGCTCACACACTCGATCCTGTGTACTCATTCACACATAGATCCCACCCCTACACACACCCTCCTACATATGCACACTCTCACTCACCTGCTTCTATGCACACACACCCCCACTCCTATACACATGGTCAAACACATCCATCCTGTTGTGCTCCAGGCTACATCCAGGAGGCACGTGTAGCAATGGGCATGTCCCCTTGTCCCCATCTCCCCAGAGCCGGTAGGGGTGCCTGGCACCAGCTCCCCCAGATGAGTACTGAGCATATAGGAAGCCCTTGCAGGGCCCATCTGATGTTTGCATTTCCCCAGCATGGTTCCATTTCTCCCATCCTCTGCCATACTGATCCCCCCACTTTTTTTTTTTTTATGGTCAGATATCATTTGGTCACACATGTGACTGACAGTTCTGGCTTCTGTGTTGTTTTAATCAACTGTCACAGCTCTGTTAGGGCAAAGACTTTGTGTCACTTGTTTGATTGGAATCCCCAGCTCCTAGCAGAACGCCTGGCACCGAGGAGGGGTTCAGTAAGCATTTATTGAATGAGTGAGTGAGTGAGCGAGCGAACAAGGGACTGCAGGCTGCTGGGGGTGGGGGGCTGCGACCCAGGCCAACATCCAGGGGGCACTTGCTGAACATGTTTCCTAAGTGCCTGCTGGGCCCCAGTCCCCTTTCTAGGGCTGACAGCACTGAAAACCATTTAATCCTCTGTTCATGGAGGCTGTATTCCAGCGGTGAGAGAGAATGACTAGTAATGGACAAGATAAGGCTAAATAGTGATACACACCTTGGAAGTGTAACTTGTTAGGGAGGAACGGGTGAAGCAAAAGTTGGGGTCCAGGGAGTCCTCTCGTGAAGAGTTGGCACTTATCCCGAGATCTGAACCATGAAACAGTGACAGCCATGCCAAGTTTTGGGGAAGGAGTACCCCGAGCAGAAGAACATCAGGTACAAAGGCCCTGCATCATGAAGGACCTGGGCTCAGGGCCCGTAGAGAAGCCACACTGGCCACTCCCTGCTGCGTCCCTTACCAGCGCCCCTTGGAGGGGGCAGTGCCTGGTGCCTGACCTTCGCGGTTCAATCACTAAAGCCAAACTTGGTGTGGCCTGGGCTTTGGGGGCGGGGCGGCCTCCCCTCTTGTCCACCCGCACACCCCTCCAAAGGAGGAAAAGGTTGGACTCCTAAGGCCCCTTCCAGCTCCACTGTAATAAAATCTGATGCTGTTTGCAGGAGGTTCACAACATTTCAGGTGGTCCATCTGGAGGGATCGTGAATTAGTTGCGCTACTTCCATTATTAATAACCATGATGTCATACATCTGTGCAGTTCCTGATCGGCTGCAGAGCACTCTCTCCTATTATCCCTTTCGCTCTGTGGGCTAATCTGCCAAGGGGGGAGGGCCTGCAGAGGGGGGTATGGTGGAGGGGAGAGAGTTCAGTCCCTGCCACACGGCCCCTGCAGGTTCATCCAAGCCACTGATCCAGCCCCTGGATCCCTGCTTCCTCAGCTGCAAAGCACGATACAGGAGAACTTGCCCCCTGAGACCCTTGGGGGTGTGAAGAGAGACCCAGCATGTCCAGAACCTGACACACAGTCATAGGCACTTGGTACCTGTTGGCTCCCATTTGAAAGGTGAGGAACTCAGAGCTAAGAGAGACTGTGGCTTTTTTGGTCTGCTTCTGCATCTTCAGTCTTCCCAGTCTGGGGCTGATGGGTGCATAATAAGCTTTGGAGAACTATTCTGTTGAATGCATTTGCCTAAGGTTGCAAGGCTAGTAAAGGGCAGACCTAGGACTCAAACTCAGGACTTTGGGTTCCAAAGTCCTTTTCATAAACACCACAATGTTTGGGAATTGTTGTCATGGTGAATAAAGACAAACCTTTACACCCCATTTGTGGATGATCAGAATTACTGTCGCTCTCTTCAGCATCCTAGAATTGTAAGGTTTCAGCTTCTGAGGTATTCTTTGTAAAGTGTGAAATTCTTTGGATTTCATAAGAAACATTTTGGAACCCTCTGGAAGAGGTTATAGATGTGAGAAAATGCCCCCCTGAGGACTGAGAGCATGGTTCTTTCCCAAGGGCCTCCTTTGCTGTCGCCTGAGGGTTTTTAACGGAAGAGTTCCAAGACCCACCCCAAATGATTCAAAGCCTCTCAGGATGGCATGTGGGCATGTGGAGAAGCGCCCTGGTGCTAGAAGGTCAGCCTGGGGATGAGAAGCCCAGCCGGCTGGGTGCCCGGAAAGTCTGGCAGGCTCTGCCTCTAGTCTCCATGCGGCCTAAGCTGTGGCTCTCACCCCCTCGTCCCAGGCCCACACCAGCTGCATGGTGGGAGCATGAGCTATGGACACCCGCAGGCCCAAGTCTGCATCTCCTCCTTTCTGGCATGTTCCTGGGCCAAGTCCCTTTACCTCTCCTAAGCCTCAGCTTCCTTGTCTGTAATAAGAGAACGCTAACACTGACCTACATGGTGGCTGTGTGGGGTGTAGGAAACTACCTCTGTCAGGCATCTTATGAGATGTCTGTGCCTGGCATGTAGTAGATGAACAGCAAAGAGTCGTGTCAGTTGTTAATATGAAACATGGCATGCTACTAATAAAAACGACAGTATTTGTGAGTTGGCTACTAAAAGGTTCAATAAAAATGCATCAATTTGCTCCAAACAGCAGACCTTTGAAAAAAGGGTATACGCCAGGTCATCAACACCAGTCCTTGGGCTAAAGAGTCACCAGCTCAGCCATGTTCCTGCTTCTCTTCATCCCATAGCCCCAGCTCTGGTGGAGAGCTGAGGGCTGAGTGGGGACCAGGGCCAGTGGTGCTTGCCATGCCTCTGACAGATCCATTGGCTGGGAGACGGGGTGTGAGGCTTGGAGGTCAGTGTTGATGTTCAGGCTTGGGCTCCCCCCCATCAGCCTGCTCTCCCATCCCCAAGGCCATTGTCCGGGGCAGCTGGGGGGAAACCCCTGGCTTGTGAGAAATGCAGAAGCTGTGCCTCTAACCTACTCTATCATTCATTCGTTTGTTCACCTGCAGTGGATTGCGTCCTTCCATGCGCTTGGCTCTGGGCTAAGCACTAGGAGAGAGGCTGTTTCCTCGAGAAGCTCTGAGTCTGGCCGATCCAACCGCTCACAGCCACGTGGCCACAGACAAGTGGCATTTCCTCTCCAGATCTCAGTTTCCTCATCTCTGGAATGGGACCATTCTGGCTCCTTTTCCAGAGGAACGTTTTGTTGTTTTAAGGAGCTATTTCTGGAGCGCTCGGTGTTGGGGTCTCTACGAGCATGGTCGGGCAGAGCACAAGGGCTTTGGAACCAGAAGGAACCCCACTCTGCTACTGGCTCTGCCACATACTTGCTGTGTGATTTGCTGCATTTTTAAACTTCTCTGTTTCCTTTTCCTCCGTGTGTAATGTGGTTATGACAGCTTTGTTGCAGGGCACTATGAGTGTTAGGTAAGATGATGATAGGGTGTCTGGCGCTCAACAAATGTGACCCCCATTTCCTTTCTGTGTGGCTCTGGGCTCTACTGTCCCATGTGTGGCTGCTTTTGGTTGAGTTCCCTCCCCGCATTGCTGCCCAAACTCCTCAGGTACCCAGAAATGGACACAGGTGGGCAGATAGCCAGATTGGAACTCGAGGAAACCAGCACATGCCCCTTGGGTGAAAGTGGGCATGGGAAAGTGGGGCCAGCCCAACAGGAATCCATGGTCAGGGTGCGAAGCCGGGAGTCCTGGGTTCTGTCTGGGACCTGCGCCAGGTCGCTGTGTGCCATTTGCCAGTTCCCTCCCCTCTCTGGACCTCAGTGTCCTCCCTGAGGCCAGTCTGCAGGATCCCCTGGCTTTCTTCCTGTTCTGAGAAGCCTGCAGGCCTTTGATATACAAGTGCTGAGTGGCCACAGTAATGGAGTAGGTTGGCTGGGTGCAGGGATTTCACCAACTTTTTCCAGCCTGGGCTTTGCTGGAATTGACTGTGCCGAGAGGCTGGCAGACAGACTCTGGACCAGGAGACTGTGGTTTCCAACTGAGAGAGCTAGCTGCTCATGGGACAGGAGGCAGGTGAAAGGACATTAATGGCATGAAATTAAATTAAAAGAAAGGCATTACATTTTTTTTTCTTAAAGAAGGCCCAGAAGCCTCAAAGCCATCTGCTTCCCAAGTAGCTTTTCTCTTATTTGAATTAAACAGTATGTTTGGATGGGAAGAGTTTGTTTTCAGGTTATCGGGATGGATGCGAGAGATGGCAGAGCAAAAGTGAGCATCCAGTTATTCATTTATCCAAGATCTGTTGAATGCTTACCAAGCATCAGGCACTGTCCTAGGCCCAGAGGTACAGCAGTGCCCAAAGCGGACAGCAGTGGGTGCTCTCCTGGAGCTTATAAACCAGCAGAGGGAGGCATACAGTGAACAAAGGAGCACTAAATGTGTACTATGCCAAATGGGGTGAGTGCTGTGGAGGAAAATAAAGTAGGGGAAGAAGATAGAGAAAGCCAGCAGGAGCAACTCGGGGGACTCTTACTTGTAGGATGGTCAGGGAAGTTACCACCGATAAGGTGACACTTGAGCAGAGCCACGCAGGAAAGGTAGAACTGAATAGAGGAATTTAAGGATTTTTTTTGTCCATGGTGTACATGGGGGTCTACAGAAAGATCCTATTTGAAGCTGAAGTGGTCAGCTCAGCCAGGCAGCTCAGACTCTGAGCTATCCTGCTTTAGATACAGGATACTGAATCTAATTCCTGATTGTTGATATAGCAACACTAATAATAATAACAGTGAGCTGGATAGGGCTCTAAGTGAATTGGGCTTTAGGCCTTCATTTGCCTGTCTGCATAGACCATTTCATCCTAACCAGGTGGAAGGAATCACCTCCATGTTGCAGATGTAGTCTCTGAAAACTGCATATATGGAGTGACAAGCCCAGGACCATATTCCAAGTGAGGAGTGGAGTGGACACCCAAACCCAGACTCAACTGCTCATCAGACGCCATGGGTCTCCTCACAGGGCAGCTTGGCACCCAGCATACTACTTTGCATGCAGTAAGGGTTGCTATTTCTTGAAAACAAAATCAGTCCAGAGACTAAGAAGCTATGATGGCTAAATGCAAGGTGGGATCCTGGATTGGATCCTGGAACAGAAAATGGACAATAGTGGAAAAAGTGGTGACATCCGGATGAAGCTTGAAGTTTAAGTTCATAGTAAAGTGTGCCAATATTGGTTTCTGAGCTTTGAATGATGGACCTTGGTTATGGAAGGTGTTAACATTAAAGAAAACGGGGTGAAGGGTATATGGGAACTCTCTTCTATCTTTACAACTTTTCTGTCAATATGAGATTATTCCGAAGTGAAAAGTTTATATAGAAATAAATGAATACATCCACATCTATTCCAACTAGCTGGCCTCCTCAAGCTTCCTGAGGAAAAGGCGTAAAAGGTCATGAAGTCATCGAGTCCCTGCTGTTAGTGGTACCCCAGTACCCCTAGTGTGCCACCTAGAGTTGCCTGGGTGAGAAGAAGCAAAAGTAGAAACCAAGCTGTGGCATCACATTGGAGGAGGAATGTTCTCTTGGAGGCATCTCCCCTGGAGACTGCCCCCAAATGAGTTTCTAGTATATTGTATGACCTATATTTTAGGCTATAGCAAGTATGCCCTTTACATGTGATGGAAGTTCACCAGCTCATTTTCGCTTGATGCTCTAGCAGACAGATGGAAACCTAGTTTTATCTGTAGAGCTGTATCACGTGACTGTAGGAATCGTAGTGAGTAATGGCTGGGAAGGAGTGGTGCCAGGTAGTGAGAACAGAATCCGAGAGCTGGAAGGGCCTATTAATGCGAATCTGATTTTCTGTCAGGGTAGAAAACATTTACGGCTAGGGAAGGGTGTCTCTTGGATTGAAGGAAAGAGCCTGGGGTCAAGGGATTCTGAGGTTTGGTCCCTTCTCTCTGGGATTCCCCATTTACAAAACAAGGTGAGTCTCCGGGGGCCCTCCAGCTGAGAAGCTCTGAGCCCAGAGAAGGTGATTGGTCCAGGCTCACCGCACAACTGCTGAGCGACGTAAGTTTGCCTGCCTTGGTCTCCCAGGGGTTCCCAGGAGGCTAATGTCACTCCACACATTGCCTTGGCATGTGAGCATTTGGTGTTGCCCTGAAATATAGGAGGAACCAAAGATGCTCAGATAGACAGGAAGCCATCATCATGAGTCTGTTAGAAAACATTTAACGTTTACAAGAGTAGGAGGGCCCTCCAAGATGGGCTCTTTATTTCACTAGGCTCTGATCTTGTGAAATAAAGAAGTGCAGCTCTTCCCAAGGTGTGTTCCAGAGAACACAGGTGCAGAGGGATGGGAAGATGTGTTACCGGAAGGAAATAGAAGTTCTACAGCCAGGTACCTTAAGGGCCATATACTGCAGGACTTCTGGGTCTCTAACAGGCAAGACGTGCATTGGAAATCTCCAAAAAAGTGTGTGTGGGAGAACATGTGTGCACATGTGTAGAGGTAGGTATTATGTGCAGTTTTCCAAGCTTGATTGATCAGAGAACTCATATATATCTCATACAGATGTACATGTAAGACATAGGATATACACATAGGAATATATGCATCAGGAATGTGTGTCTGTATCAGAAGAGTGGCTGGACGAGAATTCCTTACAAAAACGTGGGGGGAAACACTAAAGTCATCTGAGGTCAAAGCTGAAAAAACCAACACGAATGCTAAATTGTGTCTCTAAAACTTGGTTCTGCATATTAGTTTCAGCATGTTGGTTTCACACATTTTTCCGATTTTGTTAATTTCTTTTTTTCTCAGAAGCAAAGTGGCAAATGGCATGCAAATGATCCTTCCTCCTCCCCTCTGTGCTGTGTTCATGTGAGACAGAAGTAATGTCATTGACACAAGGGTAGCCGAGCCCATGTGACAGCTCAGTGGTGGGTCTCTAACCCAGAAACCCACTTGTGACATTGGTGTTTGGGGAGCTAAGAAAGAACCCCATTAAAAAATGCCACTAAAGGCTAAAATCTGGTCTTTGTCAAGTATGGCTTTTTGCATGTTCGATCTGCACTTCCGTATACACAGGTGTGTTTTTCACACTAAAAGGAGAGCATTGTTACTGGTCCACATGCCTGTCAGTGGGCGTGCCCATGTAGGTGAGGACACCCTTTGATTTGATGATGATTTTGAGCCCCGAGGCTAATCCTCACAGCACTCGTGGGTCCCAGCCTTTCCCTGTTCCACCAAGCCCCCAGGGGAGGGTCCTATAAAGGGCCTGCCTGCCTTGTCAAGCCTTTACAGCTGCCCCCACCCAAACCCTGCTCCTCATCCTCCAGGCTCATCCCCAAGCATGGCCGCGTCCCCTCTAATGTGCAGGGTCCAATTCTGTTTTGTGATCACCTCTGTCAGAAACTGAACTTCAGTTTCCTAACCTGGTATTATGAGAACAATATGCTCTGAAAGTCTCCACAGATAAAGCAAAGGAGAAATCACAGAAAGAGGAATAATTTCAGGGGGAGGGATTCTTTCTCTATGGCTTAGCTGGAGGGAAGCTTTGCAAACATCTCATTCGAGGATGACATGGTTGGTTCAGCTCATCCTTCAGACTCTGGCTTGTCCTGCATCTGAAACATGTGACCCTAGACATCATATGGAGTCTTCAAGCCGCTCTTTGACTGTAAATGTGGGCTGATGTCAGCATCTCCCTTTTAGGGTTTTGATTAAATGCTGTGAGCTTGTGGGGAGCCTAGAACAGGTCCCAACACACAGAAAGCTACCTGTTCATTGTCATCACTCTATGAGAATGCCATCCACTGAAAAAACGGGCAAGTTTTTAAAAGTGTGCAAAAGATATAAACAGGTAGTTCACAGAATGGCCCATAAACATAGGACTAATGCTCTAGCTACCAAAACCCAAAAGATTATAAATTGGAATGCTTACAGATGGCAACAATGTGAAAACAAATAGAGATCTAGTACTGGCGAGGGTCAAAGAGAACTTGCGGGTCTAAATTGGTATCACTGAAAATGATAAATGACCACGCCTACTTCGATCCAGCAATTCCCCAGCCTTAGGGAAATGCATGCACACAAAGATGTGTTTGTATGAGGGTGTGCCCTTCGGTGTTTCTTTGCAGTAGGGAGAAGCTGGAAATGGCCTCAATGTCCAGCAGTGGCAATGCTTACAAAGATTATGGTGCTTTTGTACCATGGAATACTAAGAAAGAAGTGAATCTAGAAGCCCCGACCTGGGGAGACATTGCCAACATATTCTTGACTGGAAAAAGGTTTCTGTGTGCTATGTTTAAAGCAATCCCATTTTTATACAGAGAAAGTTAAACAATTCTGTATGTGTCTGCACATTGAGATCTGTTTCTGTGCTCATGGAAACAGAGTGGGAACATACCAGGGAACTGTGAGTGGTAGTTTCCTCTGGGGAGTAGAGTTTGAGGGGGTGAAGGGGGCACTTGTCCACATTGCACATTAAATACTCCTGTGTTTAAAAAAAAAAAAGATAAAAAATAAAATGTTAAAGAAAACAAAAAAGGAAGGCCGAAAAAAACCCGAAGAGCAGAGACTAATGTCTGAGAGGTGATACTTGACAAATGTGTCACGCAGTGCCTGAGCTTAGTAAGTACCCTTCTCCTTTCCCCGCCTAGACTCCGTGCCCTCCCCACCCCCCGTGCCCCTCCTCTGACCGTCCCTGTGTTTTCCCTAGACTGCAAGCTCATAAACATGTAGTGATTCCAGCCCTGGCGATACACCGAGTGCCTGCCCTCAAGGAGACCCCAGTCTGGGGAGCCCCCCTGTCTCATTTTCTAACAGTTCCCGGGGGCCTCTCTTCTTGGTCCCCCTTCCTCCTGTCCCCCAGCAGGTGCCTCTCCTCACCTTGCAGTGTGGGGCCATCTTTGTCACCAGCACATTCTGAGGGGTGAATCTGATCATTTGGGTCAGGTCTGCTCACCGGCTTGGTTTTCTTCTGTTTCTGTTGGCGGCTCGGCTTTCCCACCCCCGGGGCATGTGGGCTTTCCTGGGTCCCTTCCCCCACTGGCTTCCACCTGGCCCTAATGAATTCCATCATGTCTGCTTAAAATCACTTTACTTCCAATTTGCTAATTTAATTCTAGTCTTACAGAATTTTGGCAACCCTGCCAAATTGGGTGCCAGATGCAGATTTAATGAGCATATTTTCAGTTCTTTCTTTCCTGTCTGCATGAAGATGCTGAAGAAAACAGGGTTGGAACTGGTCCCCACGGGGCTCCCTGGAATATCCCTCTCCGGGTTTGACCCTGCGCCACTGGGCACTGACCCTCCCGCCAGGTGTCTCCCTGTCGGACAGGAAGAGCTCGTGTTCTCCTCGGGGAAGGGAGTTCTTGCGTCACCCTCCCCGTCCTAGAATCTCCAACCCAATTCCCATCATTTGGACTTCACAGGAAATGTATTTGGAGAAAATTGCTTATTTCCTCTGGCCCATGTCTTCCAGCAGCCATGTGCAGCTCAACAGATGTTCCAGGATTCGTCTCTTCTGTTGAACAAACACACATCGAGTGCTTTCTAGAGTGATTTCTCAGTGTGGTCTGTTGACTACCTGCAATAGCATTATGGCGGGGGACAAGGGGCTTGGGAAAATGCAAGGTCCCTGGGCCCTGCCCCTCGCCTACAGAATCCGACAGTGTACTGGGTGGAGGCTGGGATTCCACCACCCAGGGGACGCTTGCACCTCCAGCATTCCCCTGCGTTACTTCATTTCAGATTCATACCAATCCCTGGCGGAGACATTTTTATCTCCAAGAATAAGGCTCAAAGAAGTCCAGTGGGTGGCTCAAGGCATGTAGTGGTGAGTATCAAAGCTGGGACGTCACTGGAGGCTTTGGATTTGAAGTATAGGGCTCTTTCCCTCTCCTTGTCACAGCGGCTCAGGACCCATGGTCACGATGCACCGCTCAGGACTGACTCGCAGCCTGTCTGTGCCTGCTCTCATCACCCACATGGGCCGGGCCCTACTTTCCAGGCGAGGAAACGGGGACTCTGCTGTTTTCACTGCCAAGCCGCCAGGCATGCAGCGGCTGTAAAAGCAGGAGCCAGGACCCACACCACATCTGAGTCTCAGTTCTGTGCCAAGCGGTGCAGAGGGCTGAATGGAGAATAAACGGATGTTCCTTCAAGGAGCGGGAGAAACGAGCAAAGCTCCCCGGCTTCAGCAGCGAAGGCTGTGCCTTTGAGCGCGTCACGTCTGTTTCTGAGCCTTGGGCTTGTCCTCGGTGCAAGGATAACCCGGGTTGGTGATGTCCAAACTTTTAAAATAGTGGCAGCTCCCCCTCTCCTCACTTCTTTTTAGCCCAAATAACATCTTACACAGAATCACAGTATACACAGAGACAAAACTGAAGACACTTGCATGGCTCTGGGCTTTCTAGGAGGCAATCTGGAGGCATCACATTTAGCATTTAGCATGGGTCACTTATGGGAGCCCTCCCCCACCCCAGCCCCCCGAAATGACGTGGTGGCTATAGCCTCAGCTTTGGAGTCTGGCACATGGGGGTCCAGTCTGGGCTCTACCACTCTCTCGCTGTGTGACCTTGAGCAACTTGTTTGCTATCTCTGAGTCTCAGCTTCTCTGCAAAGTAGGGATGATCATAGTCGAGTCCAGGTGAGGAATAAATGAACCAAGTGTGTGCAAAACACTCAGCACAGGACCTAGCATGTAGAAGTTGTGTTAACTCTTGTTTCCCTTTGAGAGATAAAGCATGAGAAATTCAAGTCATGGCAAGTATTTCCCAGGGTCCTATGGACACCATGTCATCTGAGTAGCGTGGACAGTAAGGCCCAGATATTTGTTGGTCTCTATACTTCAGCACATTTTTTTAGCCCCTACAGAGGGTAAGGTCTTGTTCTTAGAGGAAACCTCCCAGGGGGGTGAGGGGAGCTCTGGGAGGAGGCCGGGTTTGGACCTAGCTTCCCAGAGGGAGCTCCCGGGGCAAATGGCAGAAGGCTGGCAGGGCTCGCCCCCAGCAAAGGCAGGGCAGGGGACCACCTGGGCTTGTGAGAGTGTCCGCTCCCTTGTTTGGGCCCCCCTCCCAGGCAGGGCCCAGTCACATCCCAGAAGCCCGAGGAGGGGTGAGGGCAGAGCAGCATGGGTGTCAAGGCCGAAGGGGTGTCTAGTGGACCCCAGTGTTTGGCGGCAAGAGGTCAGAGAAGGAGAGGCTGGGGTGCTGGAGGGCCCTGCAGCTCAGGGGTGGTGAGGCCAAGAAGGGGGGGGGGGGCAGCTGTCCACGGGGGTGAGGAGGTGAGAGTGCCAGTCCAGCCCTGCAGTCAGATCCCTGGGGGCCAGTCCACAACCCCCCCCCCGACCCAGTGGTCACCAGTCCCTGGAAGGGCCTCTCGTGCCCGCGGGGCCTCAGCGACAGGGAGCGTGAGGGTGTGAGAGCCAGTGGAGCACCAAGGAAGGGACGGTTTCCACCTCAGCGAGGTTATTTCTGGCTTGGCTCCTGCTCCGGCAGTCACTGTGGAAACTGCACGTGCCTGGTTCAGTGTGGAAACATGACGAGTTTCCTAAGGGCGATGTGCACTGAGCAGGCGACCAGGAAGCTGCCACGGCGGCTGCTAGTAGGATGTGAGTGTGTGTGTGCCTGCCCTGCTCCCCCCCAAACCACCACCCTCATCTCCTCCCTCCCTCCCTCTCTCTCTCTCTCTGCCTGTGCTGCCTGTCTCCTGAAGCTATATTTGGGGGAGATGTGTTCCGTGCAGCGTGATAGGCAGAATAATGGCCTCCAAAAGGTGTCCATGTCCTGATTCCCAGAACCTGTCACTGAGTTACTTTACATGACAAAGAGCAATTAAGGCAGCAGATAGAATTGTGGCTGCTAATCAGCTGACTTTAAAATAGGGAGATTATCCTGGATTATCCACTTGAGCCCAGTGCTACCACAAGGCCCTTTGAATATGGAAAAGGAAGCAGGAGAATCAGTGTCAGATGTGAGGAAGGCAACACCAGCCATTGCTGGCCTTGAAGATGGAAGGGGCCATGAACCAAGGAATTCGGGCAGCTTCTAGAAGCTGGAAAAGGCAACAAAAAATGGATTTTCCCTAGAGCCTCTGGAAGAAATGGAGCCCTGTGAGCCCCTTGATTGTAGCCCAGTGAAACTCATGGATTTCTGACCTCCAGCACTCTGAGATACTAAGTTTGTGTTGCTTGAAGCCACGGAGTTTGATGGTAATTTGCTACCATGACAGCAAGTCGTATGCCAGGGAGGCTGGGTCTGGAATGGCGGGAGTTCCTCAGAGGGGAGAGTCGCAGATGTGTTCTTCTGTTATCCTGACGTCTGATCACAGGTGCCCGCGGGCCAGCTTGCTGTCCCGGTGGGAAAGTGACTTCCCCCCAGGGAGCATGGAGCTCTTTAGACCCCTGCGCAGGGTCTCCTGCGGGCACACTGTGCACATGCTGTCTGCTCAGCCTGGAGTGTTACCCCCATTCCCTCCACCAGCCCTCAGATTCCTCAAGGCCCCTTGTCCTGTCCCCTCTAAGTAGCTTCTGACACCTGGTGCCACCCCTGGCGGACCTGTCACTCTGGTGACTTGTGTTGTCTACGTTTTAAGCACCGGCGTGCTGCTGCCCCTCCCCCACACCCACCCACCCGCCACACACCAGGGAATTGCCAGAACCTAGAAGGCTGAGTGGATTCGGCCGGTGGGAACCGGTTGTGCCCAGGCTCCTAGGAGCCACACTGTGTGTTCCAGGGTCTAGACTTGCCTGCAGGACGCCCAGGGTCAGTCCTGGCCACTCACTCTGACCTCGGGCAGCTCACTTCCCTCCTTCCTGGTGCCTAGGCTGGGGGTGAGCAAGACCGATGTGAAAGGCCTTGAGCGCGCTGTGGTCCTGGGTCAGCTCGCTGTCAGTGTCACTTTCCTCTCCCCGACGTGCGGCCCAGGAGTGACAACCACCCTCTCAGCTGGGGCAGATGCCACCCCCTGCCTGGGAGCCCTTCTCCTCTTGCTTTCCTGGGCCCCTCCCATACGCCCGGACCTGGGCAAAACCTAGAAAAAACATGGGACACCAGGGTCAGGGCACGGGTGAGGCCGGTGAGGTGCCCCCGAGTCCGAGGTGGTATGTCCCTCAGTGTCACACAAATGTGGCACAGAAGGTCTAACGCCACACTCCGTCTTCTAGATTAGGGAAGAGGACTGGAGGGTGGAAATGCCTTGCTCGAGGGCACAGGGGGAGCTCGCGGCAGAGCTGGAACCAGAACCCCTTGTCACCTTCAGCTCCGGCAAGTCCCCTCGTCCTCCAAGTCAATGCATGAGTGAGTGGCTGAGTGAGTTTATTACTCCAACATGTATTTCCTGAGTGCCTCTTCTGTGTTAGGGGCTGGGCTATAGCTTGGGAACAAGACAAATGGCCTGGTTCTTCCCTGAGAACTTAAATTCTTGAAGGAGAGAGTAAGTAATCGTGCATTAGCTCCTTAATTACAGTGGTGATGAATGCTATGCCAGGGATGGTCAAGAAGTCATGGGCTGTGCATGGTTGTGCAGGTTATGCACTGAGTAAGTCCATGTAGAGGGCCTTAAGTGAGTCTTCATTTAAGAATTGACAGTAGAACTTGGAAGACAGGACCCCTATGTCCTCAGAGGAGTAACACAAGGCCATGGGTAACAAGCAGGAGAGCAAGGCCAGGAGAAGACCCCTGAATCGCAGCCCTAGCTCCTTACCTTCTCTCTCTCACATACAGTCAGCCCTCACTGGGGGTCCTAGAGGAGGAGCCCCACAGCCAGAAGGGCATAGGAGACCAGCAGGAGGAACAGGGCATTGCCCTGTCTTGGGGGTGCAAAGTTTCTGTTGTCCTCGATTGGATGCCTGTGATGGCAGAAGGCGCTGGAATCGAGGCTTCTCTGCCTGGACAAAGTCCGGCTTACAGCATTGCCTACTGTCTGGAATGTTGGGCCTGGAAGGAGCCTGGCTTCTAGGAACTAGGTGTCTCCCTCCCACCAGCTCACCGTAGGGCTTTGTACCCTCACCTCTCTGGTGTTTCTGTTTGCGTGAAGAAAGCTCGCGGAACAGCATAGAGATAGGCATGTACGGTTGTTTTGTTGAAGCGCCCTGTCTGTCGGGTGAGGCCCCAGGCAGCTGTGGGGTGATGACCTGGGGGCCGGTTCCACCTCTCCTACACCCTGGCTAAAGGGCTCCAGCCCTCCATGAGCTGCTCCCCTCCCTGAGCCTCACTTTATGTAAAATGAAAGTGAGAAAGACCAATCACACCCAACTGTGAAAATTGAAGAAAAAAACAAACAAACAGATATAGCAAGGGGATTTGAAATCCTTGGCTCATAAGGACATAGTAGTTGCCACCAAATGAGAGCATTCCTTCGAGGATCAGTAGGGCACCTCATTTCTTTGCAGAGTTGGAGACCCATCTGGGTTTTCAGGAGGAGCAGAGAAGGAGGCCTGGTTCTCTCTGTTTGTTTTTCTTAAATGGGGAAGAATTATTCTGGCTGGTAAATACTATCAGCTCCCCAGCAGGGAGTTAGAACAGAAGGGGTTCTTTAGAGATGGGCTTGTCTGGTCTTTGGTTTGGCAGATGGGGCCATGGAGTCCCTGAGAGACACAAGGGCCAGCAGCAGGCTCTTCCGGGTCCTGGGGCCATGGCGCAGAGACAGACAGCAGGTTCCCTGGGAGAACCTTTTGGTTTAGGCGGACTGGGGACCTGCCAGTTTGGCAAAAATCAGCTGTTCCTTGTCCTGGAAAGTGAGCTCCCGGACGTGGTGACATCAGAGGCGCCAGCCTGGAAGGCAGGCCGGTGGTCGGGTGCTTATTGCACACACCAAGCACTGAGCCGAGCGCCGTAGGACAGACAGTCCATGTTGTTCCTGCCCTCGAGGCGCTGTCTGCGGGGAAGACAGACAGGCAGAAGGACAAGGAGCACGGGGTGGTATGGTTGGTGTTACAGCAAAGTTCCGGATGGAGGGTCAGGAGCAGGAGAGAAGGGAGTTCTAGCCAGCTCCCTGGACAGCGGTGGGGCTGGAGCTGCTCAGAGGGTTCAGGGGTTCAGAAGGAGGTTTTGCCAGAGCTGAACTTTCAAAGGATGGGTGGGAGCTGGCCTGGTAGAGAAGGGGAGGAGGACCCCCCCCCCCCCCACCGAGAGCAGGGACAGCGTCAACAAGGGTTTGAAGCCCGGGAAGAAGACCATGTGCTCAGGTAGTTGAAAGGCAAGGGGTGAGGGAGAGTGTCAGGAGAAGGGGGAGGCTGGATGGTCATGGTGACCTTGTGGGGAAGAGGCTCTCACCCCTCCCAGGGGAGTCCGGATTTCTGAGGGCAGTCCACAAGCATCAGAAGTGGTCACGGAGCACCGCACTGTGTGCCTCTTCCACGATGCAGATACCACTCATCCCACGGGGAGAGTGGACTCAGGGACAGTGGGGTGGGGAGGAGCTAACAGACTGCAGGCACTTGAGGAGCCAATTCCCTAAGGACCTGGAGGCATATGGGACGTGCGGGGAGAGGGAGAGGTCAGTGATCGTTCCTGGACTTCTTAGGATGCTTGGGTGACTTTCAAGACCCACACGCTGAGATTTAGAATCTGACACTGGACTTTGGGCTGCTCACCTGGGACTCAGCAGTAGAGACCAGGTTGGGGTGGGGCTGTGAGCCCCTTGGGGTCCCAGTCCCTGGATGACACCCCCATCTGCTGGTTCCCTCAAGAGGAACCAGGAAGAATGTGTGGATGCTGTCGGGATGTTGATTCATCTTCACCAACCCACCTACAGATATTTTCCCCTGTTACCCAGGGGTAGTAAATTGAGAGAACTCAGTGTTTATTCCCTCATTTATTGTCACCAGTTATGTTCAAGGCTTTGTGCGTGATACAGAGATGAATCAGGCACATCCCGGTCCTGTCCTCAAAGCTCGTGTGGTTTGTCTGTGATGCCGACAAGAATTTGTGTATAACTTATTACACACACAGGGGAGAGGAGGTAAATGCCACAATAAAGAGACCAAATGCTGTAAATAAGAGATCCTTTCTGGCTAGGGAGGGTAGGTCATGGAGGGCTTCATGGAAGAAGTGGCATGTGAGCTGGGCTCACACGGGGGATGTGGTTGGATTAGGCCACAGTGGAATGGAGAAAAGCATTCCAGACAGAGATTTGCATGGAAGGGAACATGAACCCTCTGAGCAGACATTTTTGGCGAGAGCAGGGCTTTTGTATGGGAACGTTGATGTCAGGGGCATCCTGGCACATTTGTGAAGGTGATCCCACATGTAGACCATACCCTCCAGGAGGAACCACTGAAGGATTCAGGACAGGAAAGAGCAAGGAGAGAGCTGGGTGTCAGGGCAGTGTATCTGGCCTTAGAGAGAGGGGGAGCTCAGGAGGACGGATCAGACCCTGTGACATGTTGGTCCAGATGAGGCGACGGGCACTGGGTCTTAGCAAGAGTGACAGAAAAAAGAACTTCGTCCACATTTATGGCCACTTACTGAGGCTTTAGGCTGGGCACTGTTCTAAGCATTTTATGTGCATGAACTGATCGAGTCTCCCCAACATCCAGCCAGGTAGGTGCTACTTTTATTCCCCATTTTACAAACTAGTTCACTGAGGCCCAGAGAGGTTAGGTAAATAACCTGACCCTGGTCACACAGCTGGGAAGCAGAGGAAGAAGGATTCAAACCCAGGAGCTTGTGCTCTTAAATCCCACCAGGGAAATGTCTTCCTAACGGGACGGAGCAGATCAAAGATAGCCCTGCCGGGGGTCGAGGCCGTTACTCCCACCCACAGGCCACCCCGGAATAGTGGCTGACCCAGGCCCTCCACGCTCCTGATAAACTGAGAAGGGCCCCACAGGCCTGATCCAGTTCACCGGCTCTAACAGCCTACATCTAGGTGGTGACAATGTAAATAACCGATGGAGTGGAAACTCTCTATGGAAAAAGGTACCCACTCAAACAGCCACAGAGTCCAAAAAAAGGAAGAACAGAGCAGACCCAGAAGGCTCTGTAGCAAACAATTTCCTTTGGCACAGCCCCTTCTGCCTGACTGAGCCCTTGAACTGGGGGGTGGGGGGAGGGGTGGCACTGGGTAGGTGTGGGGGCAGGTTGGGACCAGAAGCTTGGCTGGGTCCCTGGCGGGTCCTGGGTCACCAGGCTTCCCCTGTTCGCTAAGGAGGCAGTCATGGTGGGAACACATGGCAACTATCCCTCCAAACACACACATCCTGCTTGCTTCTTCCCGGTGGGCCTTAATTACTAACCCCCTCCCGAAGGGGGGCCAGCGGTTGAGGTTCTGCATTCCTTGGGGTCTCCCAGGATCTCAACCTCCTCTTCTTTTTCTTTGTTCTCTTGTTATGGGATCTGGAACCGTCTTCTTTTAGAAGACAGAAATCCTTGTGTATATCAGTAAAGCTAGATGATCAGAAATAACCAAAAGAGAAACAGCAAGAAGGTCATGTTTTGGCAAGTCGACTCTGTATTATTTAATTCTTACACGGCCCATTTTAGAGATGGGGAAACTAATACCTGAAGTATTAAGTGGCACCTGAGGCTACACAGTGGCAGAGACTAGAGGTGCCCGGTTTTGTCTGCAACCATAGCCTGGGGCTGACCTGCTGTGCAAGGTTGCCCACCCATATCTCTCTGGTTTCTAAACCTCCATTCCCATGGCTGTCACACGGCGGTGGGGGAGCCTGCCCATAGCATCAGTGTGACAGCAAGACAATGTAGGGACAACTTTGGTGGGCTCTCAACAAATGTTTCCTTCCCTACTTTTCCCTTCTGTCTTTACAAACTGAGGAAGATGTTATGAGCCCTTTTTGGGAGGAAGCAGCCCGAGTTTGGGGTTCCTTGGGAGAAAGGGCCATAAGCCCCGATTTTCTGGCCCATCTTCCCTACTAGATCCATGACACCTGAGGCAGGGGCCAGGTGTCTTCCCCTTTGCACCCTGTGGTCTAGCCCAGTGACAGGAAGTGCCTTGTGGAAGGTCACTCAGCTGGATGCAGTGGGACCCCACATGTGGGCCAGTCCAGTGGGCTTTCTACTGTACCAATGTGGGGAGACTTCTGGTGCAAGAGGGCCCCCACAAGGCGTGGCCCGGTATGGCAGGAAATAACTCCTCTACCCCTGGTTTGGGCCTTGGCAGCTCAGCACCTCAGCCTCACGTGCGGCCCTGGGGTTTCGTCTGTACTTTCTCTTCCTGCCACTCTCTAGTCTCCTGGACTTCTGGGCTGGGTGCCCTCCGTGTGCCTCAGTGTCTCCCTTCCCTGCACTGCCTGAAAACTGAATATTTCTTCTGCCTAATGCCAATACAGTTTAGGGGCCTGGATATTCCTGCTGATCACGAAACAGAATCCATTATCCTGCACTTGGCATTCCTCTTTTTCTGTCCTCAGTACAAATGGAAATGTATCACCATCCTCTATTTTTAAAAACCCTGCTTTTACTGGAAAACATTTTCCGGGGATTCTCAAAGCATGTCTTGTCCATATCAAAGGCTCTGAGCTCCACTGCCTTTCTCCCTGCTCACTTTCCTTGTCTGGGACACCTCACTACTCCGTGGGAGGGAGCAGCCTCTGGTCTGGAGAAGGCAGCCAGGAGCCAAGAAGGATCCAGAAGCGGCCTCTGAGCTGCCTAGTGTATTGGCAGCATTCTCAGACAGAAGGGCAGGCATTTGAAGCAAAGGTGAATACCCCAGGAAAGTGAGAGCCCCAAGCTTGGCCACAGGGAAGAAGGCAGGAAACCTTGCAGATCCAGTCCCGAAACAGGATCTGTAGGCGGAGAGACGGGCAGAAGAAGGGCAGCGTGGATGTTTTCCCGCCATAACTGGAGAAGGGTGCAGGCATTTGTCGAGCGCCTCATGCATGCTGAGCCTGTGCCACATCTCACACAACACTGTCTCATCTGATCTACACCACAAGCCCAGGCACAGGTGATGTTTTTCACTTTTTACTCATGAAGAAAGTGAGGCTCAGAGAAGTTAAGTAATTCAGCTGAGGTCACACAACTATAAATGGGTAAAACCAGGGTCTGAACCCAAGTCCTGCTGGTGTCTGGGCCAACATTCTGCACTACCCATGCTGCGTGGTGTTGGGTCAATGAGGCATGCCGACAGTTCTCCTCATGTCCCCTCCCAGTTGCTCAGGAGCCCAGCATGACCCATCAAGATTATGCCATGTGGTTCTGTCATGTGTGTCCCAGTGTCTTGGATGTGCATGTTTTCTTGTCGACCCACAGCCATGATAGCAGAAATGAATATACAAATGGAAAGATTTGTCCTGCAGTTCCCCACCCCTAGCAGATCAAACTCAGCTGAGCCACGTGCCAGCCCCATCTGCAGATGTCCCGTTCCCAGTGGGGGGACAGGCTGTGTGTCAGGAGGGCAGCAGGGCCTTCCCTGGGAGCAGGGTGTGCAGTCCGGTGCTGGAGCCCCAGCCCCCTGGCTATCTCACCAGCCCTGGGAAGAGGCTGGCCCCTGCAGGCATCTGGGGGTTTTCTTTAACTCTTTCACTGCTGAACTTCCCCTACGGTGGTGCCAACCCCAGTGCCCACACCGGATGTGGGGTGCCTTCCACCTGCCAGCAGATGCCGTGCTGCACTGCTTTGGTTCCACAGGGAGGGTGGGGCGTGGGGAGGACAGCCCTCCCTCCCTCCCTCCGTCCCTCCCTCCCTGAGGTTTTGAGTGGGGCCTGCAGAGGAGCTGCAGAAGAGTCCTTCCTGCCCTGGGTAGGTACCACCTTGCAGATGGGCCCCTCTTGTTTTAATAGGGCTTCCCTGTTCAGCTATGTCCTAAAGAGAAGACATTTTGATATCATTTTTAAATTACAATCCTTAATTTTTAAAAGTGATAAACATGCTTATTGTAAAAAAAAAAAAAGAACAGTCTAGAAATGTATAAAGAAGAAAATGCCTGCTCCAAACCCTATCCCTTCGCAGTCCCACCCATCAGAGGAGCTGACAGCTTGGTGTTTCTCTTCCAGGTCCACAGCACCCACAGCTACACAGACAGTTGTGTCTTGCGATGCTGCCTTTCCCCGTTTCTCACACCATTCCATTGACAGGAAGTGTGTGTAGTAGCTAAGAGTAGGGGCTCCTGGGTCAGACACCCCAAAGATCACCACTTGTCAGGTCTCAGCCTTGGCTAAGCCTCGTGTGCAAAATGGGCCCCAGTCCAGGATGCCTTCCATCCTGCAGGCTGTGGGGGAAGGGAAGGAGATTGCCCAGGAGAAGGGCTGAACCCCATGGTCAACACATAGTTCAAGCCACGAAGAATCCTATTATTGGTAGGAGTGTATAATTATTTTTAATTAAGAGAAGTTATTGTCCCATTACTATTCCATTGGGTGGATTTGTCATCACTTACTTATTAAACCAATTCCCTGCTGATGGATTTTAAGGTTGTTTCCATGTTCACTGTTAAAAAAGTTGCTGCAGTGATCACAGGTATGGGTGCATCTGTGTGTACGTTTGTGTAAGATGTGTATTTGTGTGTGCACTTGGGAAGCTGCTGGGTTGACATAAATTTCTTCTTCTCTCCAGCACTGATGGTGATAGTCGCTTTCCTCTTTGCCCATCAAATGGGGGAGAGTTGATATTGACTTTAACTTATATCCCTTTAATTATTAGTGAGTCCAAGCATCTTTACATATCTTCATTAGACATTTTCATTTACTTTTTTTCAGAGAGGGAGGGGTGGATTTGCTTCTATGTTTTATTTCTTTAATCCAAATACATTTGTGTACGTATGGGGCACATACCCTATTTAAAATAGAATCCTCCACCTTCCCTCACTCTGTATCCCATTTTGTTGCAAACCATTTATTTTACCTGTTGTAGGTTAACTGCTCATCCTCCCTGGATAGAGCTGCAGATCCAGAAAGGCAGGAGTGTTTTCTGTCTTACTCACTGCTGAATCTCCAGGGCCTAGAACAGTGCCCAACACATAGTAGGCATTTAATGAATATTTGTTGAAGATGTCACAGCTTTCTTATTTAAAGAATTCATTCTTCCTCCACTATCATTCCATCTTCGACAGCATCTTCTGTCTCTTCTAACATCACTGCTGGGTCAGGTTTCCTCCCTCTTCTTCATTTTTACAATTTATAGTCTTCTAGGAAATGATTGGTTTTCAAATTCATTGGCATCAAGTGACGTATTAATTTCTCTCGTTTTTTTTTTTTAATTGTTCGTGTACGTGTTTGCGTCGCCCTTCTTCACCATTGTTTGCGATTTGGCTCTTTGCTGCCGCTCAGATTAGCCAGCGGTTTGTCCCTGTTGCTGGTCTCAGTAACCAGTCTGTAGCTGTCCATGTTTTTTCTGGTGGTTGCTGTGCTTTTTTCATTCTCTTACTGATAGACTATTTCGTTTATTCTCCCCCTTTCTCAGCCTCTTGGGTTAGATGCTTAATTGATTTGGTTTCCGTCTTTCTTTTATCATAAAAGCATTTAAGGTCTATATCTCCCTCCAAAAGCAGTTTGGTTGCATTCTCCAGATTTTTAAAAAGCAGGGTTCTCAATGTCGCATATTTATAAATATCCTACAATTATAGTTTTGCGCCTCTTTGACTCCAGTTGTTTAGAACAGCATTTTTAAATTGTGTGCATGGTTTACTTTTTTTATTTTTTGCTGCTTGTTAATTTCTAGTTCTGTTGCATTGGGAACGGAGACTGTGGTATACATGTTGGAATTTGAGATTTTCTTGTAGTCTTCTACAAGGACATTTGAGAAAAAGATGTTTTCTCTGCTTCTTGCATCTAGATGAAGTTAAGCGTACAAACTGTGTCTTCAAATCCTCCATACTTTTCTTTGGCAGTTACTTGTACCATCAGACTTAGAGTAATGTGTTTAAGACCTATACTGCTCTGTATGTGTCTTCTCCTTGTGGTCCTAAAACTATATTATTTCATATATTTTATGGTTCTGTGGTTCAGGGTGAAGGTAAGGTTCATGATTTTTGTGACTTCATGGAGAAACAGACCCATTAGCAATCTAAAATGCCCCATTTTATTCTATTTAACATTTTGGCATTTTGTCAGATATTAATATTAACTTTCCTACATTGTCTTTGTTACCGTTTTGCTTGTTATGTCTCCTTGCCATTTTTTGAGTTCAACTTGTGTCAATTTTTTTAAGTGTATCACTTCCAAACAGCATATGGCTGCATTTTTTTTTCCATTCAACCTAATCTCTTATCTTAAAATAGAATAATTTAATTTAGTCACATTTATTGATATGTTTGGGCTTATTTTATGTCTTTTGGTTAAGATACTTTTTCCTTTCCTGTCTGGCTGTCCCTTTCCTAATGCTTAATTAACTGAATTAATTAATTGAATTTTTCCCCCCACTCACACACAGTGGTTAAAAGGGCTATATCTTATTTCATTTTCTAGAAATGGTTACCCTTGAATTAAGAAATTAAAACCCATGCTTCTTGATTAATGTCAAGAATTAAATGGTATCTAATTCCCAATGAGATGAGACCATTATTATCAACATTGGCTTAGATCTGACTATACATTTTTCTACTTTATTGTTCATCACTGTTTCCTGTGTATCCTGTCTTGCCCTCTCTTGAATTACTTATTCTGATACAGTTTTTATTTTAGTGTAGTAATTCCTTGAGTAATTGTTTTAAGAAAAGATAAGTGGGTGGCATGCTATTTTTAGTACTTCTCTCTTTGGCTTTGAGAGGGGGCAGAGTAACGGATCTTTTAACCCTTTTTCCTTAGGGCTCTGCAGTCTTTGTTGCCCTCTGGCAGTTAATGATGGGGACGTCAAGTCCAATGTCAATTTGATTCTCAAAATTTTGGGACAAAGCTGCCCACTTGGGTAAGGGGCAACATCACTTCCATGGAGCTTTGGCATCTCCAGAGAAGGCAGGCAAAGTCGGGATTTGCTGAGGATTGAAAGTCTCCTTGAAAATGGATACGTCAATGTGGGGCTTCATCAGGATTGTGCAAGGAATACAATCCAACAGGCTGGGACTGAGGGAAACAGTGAGGGGGAATTTTGAGGCAAGGCAAGGGACTCAAAGAATCTTAGGGTACAAACTATTGATTGATGGGCTGATGGATCCTTCAGGAAGTTTCTGTCATGAGCAATCAAGCCATCTGTCAGGGCTAGGGTCTCCTGGAAGAAGAGGGCTGCTAATGAAGACAGTGAGGTGTGGAGTAGGTGGTTTCTGTCCTCCTCTCCTTCCCACTTTGGTCTGTTTGGAAACCCAAAGGATTCACTCATTATCCTTGGATTTCGTAATTCCAGCCAGCCGGCCCTACCCCAGCTCCCACTGCCTCTGAGCAGGATTCCCTGGGGATTTGGCAGGTGGGCCTTTGCCTGCCCCCGGTGGGTGAAGCTGGCTTAGCTTTGATTCGATTTTCTGTCATTCCTCCTTGTCTGCTTTTCCTCAGACTTGCCAGCCACCTGGTGCTACCCGAGAACTGTTCTTACTTGAACATCTCTTTTTATTTCACTGGTGTTGAGGGGAGAAGAGGTAAACACATGGGTTCCATTTGCCGTGGAGAACCTCAGGTGTGTGTAACATTTCCTGGTGACCCGGATGCAGGTGTGTCCGCCTGGCTCTCTCAACTGCTGCTGGAGGCCAGGAGCGGTGCTCGAGTGGTGCTGGCCCCGCTGGTGGGGTTGCGGGGGGCAGTGGCTAGCTTCCTCCACCTGATCCGGTCCTCCCCTCCAGCCACACCTCTGGTCTCGACTGCATTACCTCACTGATTAAAATGATTCAGTGGCCTCACTCCACTGTAAGATCAAGTCCAGGCTGTTCCGTATACCAAGTTCTCCCCCGATCAGCTTTTGCCCCTCATTTCCAGCCATACGGACAGCATGCAACTTGTCGAACGTCTGGCTACTTTGGGGTCTCCTGTCTACCTACACTTCTTACCGTTTGAAATACTCTCTCTTTCTTTCTCATGCATTCAGACACCATCAGAATTGACCACTCTTTTCTTTATGCCTTCAAGGTGTAGTTAAGCTATGAACCCGTTGACTCTGTGCATTCCTTCGTTCCTGGCCCCTCCCCCCACCATTGTGATCCCCTTGAAGGCAGGGCCTGAGTCTTGACTCTTTCATGCCCAGCACTTACCGTTGGGCTTGACCCAAAATAGGTGCTGCACGTGTTATCTGTTCAATGAATGAGCCACCCAGTTAGGTTCTAAAGAGAATTGTTCTAGGTGCACCCTAGGCACCGGTAGGTATGGTTGTGAGGGGGAGGGCGGTAGCAGTAGCCAAGGCTCGGAAGTGGGCATCATGGACTGTGTTCGGAGGATAGCATGTTTTAAGAAATGAGTGTTTCCCCACGGGGAGGGATGGAGCTCAGCTGTTTGTATTGATAATTGAGATCTATCAGAGGGGGTGGTTGATGAACACTGAGGAGTGGTGATGGGGCTAATGAACACCGAGGAGGGGTGAAAAATTTGGATGCTTTGGATGACAGAAGCGGGAGATGATAGACGGAGGCCCTGTGTGGTCGTGTGCTGCTGCCTTGGGGTGGGGGGCAGGGCTGGCTGGATTCTAGAGCAGCAGGTATAGTGGTGAGGGGACAGCATGGTGGCTTTGGCTACATGCACGCTCTGGAGGAATCCGCAGTGGGATGAGGTTGCTGGAAGACTAATTCTTCCAAGGCTGTGTGCCCCCAGAGAAGGAAGGGGACATTACCCCAGGCTTGTGTGGAGGTTACTCCAGACCTAGATCACTGGGCACGCTGTGGGACCATGAACATTGAATCATGAGAACCCTGAGAGGCACTTGCCATTCTTAGCAAGTTGACTAATAAAAATTGGTGCTCGCTCATTCATCCACTGACCTGTAATCATGGTTGAGCCCCTGCCCTGAGCCAGACCGCCGTTGGCCTTGAATGCCCTGTCTGTTTAGTGATTTGGGGAGTACAGTGTGCTCTTGGGTCTACTTGTTGGATTTAATTTTCACCCAGGCCTGAATATAAATCACTTGTGCTGGTGGTATTGGTTGTCCCTCACTGTATAACAAAGCATCTGAAACTGAGTGGCACTCATTTCTTAGCTCACGGTTCTAGAGGTGGAAAGCCTGGTACAGAGAGGCTGGATTCTCTGCTCAGGGATGAAATCAAGGTGCCTGTGGGCTGAGCTGTCATCCTGAGGCTCTGGGGAAGGTTCTGCTTTTCCAGGCTCATTCACTTGTTGTGGGAATCCAGGTACAATCCAGGATTCCAGGTAGGACTCAGGTCCTGTTTTCTTGCTGGTTGTCAGCAGGGGGCTGCTCTCAACCCCGAAAGGCAGACCCCAGTCCTTTCCACATGCCCCTCCATCTTCAAGGCAGCAAACTTGCAAGTCAAATCCTCCTGATTCTAATCTCCATGACTTTCTCTTCAGCCACCAACCAGAGAAAATTCTGCTGTTAAAGGACTTTCTTGATTAGGTCGAGCCCATGGAACCATCTGTTTTGAGATCAGCCATGCCCTGTAACATAACCTAATCATGAGAGTAAAGTGCACTATATTCACGGTCCTGGGGATTATACAGCATGTGTGCACCAGGGGGATGGGAAACCTTGAGGGCCATCTTGGGATTCTGCCTACTTACTGGTAGAGAAAATAGGGGCTCTGAGAAGTTAGGTGCCATGTGCAAGATACAAGAGGGCACCAGGGCCACCTTGCCATGCTGTCTCCCCAGGGGATGTGGGGATCTAGCCCAAGACAAGAAGCTGGGAGGAGCTGTGGGGGCCTGGGCCTCCTGGAACCAGGCAGAGATTGTTCTGTGTCTGAGGAAGTTGACCAAGCAAACTCTTTGACCATACTTTTCAACCGTCCCCTGCAGGATTCGAGGCACCAACCCAGCAGCCTCTAACTAGTTCATGGCGGAGCCTCAAGAGATACTGGCCAGGCAAGCTCTCCCTTCCAGAGGGCAGAGCAGAGCATGAGAGGAAGGCCACGCAGCAGAAGTGGACATGAACGCTGGTTTCCAAAGAGAACAGTGTTTTAGTTTTGGTCATCGAAAGTGGTGCCTTCAACACAGGTAAGAAACAGTCTGTCATTGAATATGCTTGCTGGGGGCACCATTTTGGTCTTTCTTGCATGAGCTTGGTGGTGGTCTTCTTCTTTCAAACGTATACCTCTTTCAAATTATTATTATTATTATTATTATTATTATTATTATTACCACCTTCCTTGAGCCTCTGTGGAAATGGGAAATCCTCAGGACTTCCTTGGCCAGGAGTAGAGACCTTGAGGGCCAGGCTTTCTCCCTGCCCCACCTCACCTCCCCCAGTTGTCTTCGTAGGTCCTCAGTTTCCCTTCTGTCCCTGGCAACACCTTCAAGATACCACAGCCCTCCCCACACGCCAGCCCACACTCCAGAGGGCCACTGTCTTCTCTGCCCCCCTCTTCGCCTGCCCCTCTGATGGCTCTGGCCTGAGGAGCCCCCTGGCCACCCCCTCCCTACTCAGGGGAGAACAGTGGGTGTTGAAGACTGAGCCGCATCTCTTCAGGACCCTCCCTGTGGTGAGGAATTGGAAGGATGTCGGGTTCTGAGGCGTGGCTACACGTTAGAATCTTCCAGAAAGTTTTTAAAAATTCCAGTAGCAGTGCCCCAACCCCTAGAGATGCTGACTGAATGTGCCTGGGGAGGGGCCCTTGCATCGGTAGATGTCTATGTGTCTAGGTAGTTGGCTCTTCAGGTATGTGTTGTGGTTCCAGGTTAGATTCAGGTGGTGGTTCAGGTTAGCTGTGTGGGGTTAGAGCTCTTTGGGCTGGGAATATGTCTTTGGATGTTTTGTCTGGCTTTGGGGTATATCAGAATCACCTAAGTAGGTTGCAGGGGGTGCCTGATTAAAAAAAAAAAGGTAGATTCCCAGGCCCACCCATGTTCTCTGAATCAGACTCTTGGGATTGGGGCTACAGGAATCTATATTTTGATTCAGATGCAGCCAACGTTTGGGGGCTCCAGGGCCTCTTTCTTGGAGCTCTGGTGATGCTCACCCTGTGTTTGGGTCTTTGCGCTTGGCTATGAGTCCCCAGGGGGCTTGGCAGCCTGGGTGCCGTGAACGCTGCCTCATCCCCTTCCTCCACGTGCTTCCTCGCTTACAGAGAGGAGGGCAGGGCCTCAGGCAGCCCTCAAAGATGGCATCACTGTAACTGCCTAAACCACAAGGTGGCTGGGCCCAGGCCTCTGCCCACAGCTCAGATGCACCACATGGGTCCACTAGACCCAGGCCGTGACCAGGGCTTTCCAGCTGAGGTGGAGGAAGCACCCCTGGACTCTGAGGAAGAAGGACTGAGCATCTGTGCCTCCCTCTGAGAGGAGAGGTTTGATGGGGTGCTTAATAGTGGAGGCGCTGGATCTTCCCGAGTTCAAATCCCAGCTCCGGCACTTACTGGTTTCATGAGGCATTTGCTATTGAGGAGGCAAGTTGCTTGGTCACCTTGGCTCATCTTTCTTGCTTGTAAATGAGAAAGGGATGGTACCTACCACTCAGGTTGCTGTGCAGATACAGGGAAGGCCCCTAGAATGGTGCTGGACACATAGCAGGGGCTCCCCAAGTCGGAGGCAGCCCTCCTTACTCCTGCAGGTGGGTCGGCCACCTCTCTGCCCTCCTGGCTGCTGCGCTGTGAGAGGTGTGCCACGCTCGGCCATCTGGTCCCCAAGGGCCAGAGGGAAGTAAAGCGACCAACACTGTGTATGGGGCCTGGCACTTTATAGACGAGCCCGAGTACCTCTCAGACCCAAGGGAATCTTGGTTCTGGCGTCCTTCCTGCAGAGATAAGGAAACCGAGCCCAGAGAGGTTCAGTAATGTAAAAGCCGGTCACACCGCGAGAAGGAGCCGAGCCTCGGGCCACAAAAGACCCAGCACTGTCTTCTCCACCAAGATGCTTCCTGAAGAAAAGCAATAACAGCCTCAAGAATGACCCTTCCCCAGGAGTGTCTACATTTTAATAGGAATTAGTAGCACCATAAGGAATGGGTCCCCTTCCTTGGCACCCTGGGACATCTCACGCCTCAGTTGAGCGGTTGTTTCCTTCTGCATATGTCACAGCCTTTGTGGGTCTCCTCTGCCAGTGGTCTCAGGGCACTGAGTTTATTTAGCTAGGTGTGCAGGAAATACTTGAACCTGGCTGGAAACAGAAACCTCTGAGGGATGCAAGAAGAGGTATGGGAGGACCATCAAGGGGAGTACGGGGGGCGGGGGGCGGGCGGGAGGGTGGGGGGATCCTCCCCAGACCTGGCATTTGACCTCCTCTACTTCACTGCTTAATTCTCCTTTTGTCCTATGTGGGTTGTGCTAGCTGCGTGGGAGACTCGCTAAAGGATGGGACGGGTCTAGAGGGAAATGAGCCGTCAGTTCCAGCAAGAAATCTGGTCCCCGCCCCTTCCTGTGCTCTCCCTGGGGAATAAAAGCCTCTGTGATTCATGGGGTGCTGACTCAGGGCTTCTGGAGCGTCCAGGTGCTCATGGACCCACGGGTGGCAGAGCCTCCCCCAGCCGCCACGGAGGGGGCTAGAATAGATCACACCTGAGGACGGTAGAGGGCTCAGGCCTGGGCAGGTGGGTGTGCCAGGTAGGAGCCAGCTGCATGCCGGCCTTCAGGGGCATTGCTGACTCCCCTGTGCTGCGGAGGCCCATTCACAGACGTGAGCTTGGGAATGGCTATGTTTGAGATTATTTGAGGGCAGGGAGATGCGGAGTCATGCCTCCCACTTTACTAGGGCCCTGGACCGGGGCTCTCTCCAGAGTACACCTGATTTCTGAGTCAGTCAAGATGAACCTAATTTGAAAACGGGCTGTAAAGCGTTTTCTCAGCAGCTAAGCTCTCTGCTAGTAGTTTGCCAACCTCTGTGGTCTTAGAAGCCATTGTTCAAAGTCAAATCCTCCATGGAATGCCAATAATATAAAACAGATTCAAGTGGTTGTTTATTAATATACATTTATCATTTAAATTCAAAATTTTGACATCTATTTATAATGAAAGCCCATCAATAAACACGCTGAAATCTCAGAGTCTAGATCAGGGATTGACAGACTCCTGCCCATGGGCCTAATCCAGGCTGTTGCATGAGTTCTGTGTATAAAATTTTATTGGGACAAAGTCATGCCATTTATTTCCACATTATTTATGGCTGCTCCCCTGCTCTGACGGCAGAGATCAGTAGTTGTGACAGATTTCCTCTCCCACAAAGTCAAAGATATTTACTCTTTGGTCCTCTATAGAACTTTGCTGGCCTCTGTTCTAGATAATCATTTTATCGCTTACCAACTATAACATCTAACATGCTTTCTTACTTTTGTTTTGTTTGGCTTGGTTACGCAGTATTAAGAAAATTCTCAATCATATCTATACGATGATGTGAATGGTACCAGACTTCTAACAGCTTATCTTCAGCCCAGGATGATCTTCAGTTCGATGTTATATGGACACTGGGGTAGGAGCAGACGGGAATTCTGGTTTGTAGCTCTGACAGTATCAAGCAACTGCTTGAATCCCTTCTTATTACAACACTCAGACAGGAAGCCCATGATCAGTGATGACGTTTTTGTGATAATCCACATACTGTATTCTCATATCATGGAAAGTTTGAGAGCGTACTTGTTTGTGTGGTTTTATGTGAGCGTGTATAGTCCCGACTTTAAGAAGCAGCAACATAAAGATGCCCAGTAAAGAGCGCCAGTCTTTCTAGTTGAAGACATATTTTAATACCGAAGTTCAAGATCTACCCAGGCTTTTGTCTGAATTCTGCACAAACCAAGTTAAGCCAGCCACCCCTATTGTGTGTCCTTGGTATATTACCGCGATGTGCCATGGAACACGTTTGAATGTGCAGGCCCGTTTTCCATGGCAGTTTTATGTAGGAGGAGTCATACTATAGTTTTGGAATAAAATTCTCAAGTGACATTTGAAGAACCTCTGAAACACCTCATGGAACCCAATTTGAAAGACACCCCTTCAGCAAATACTGGTGGTTCTCATTTCTGTGCTTTACGGAGCCAAGGATGCTGGGGCTGAGAGGCAGAGGGGGAGGGTGTGGAAGGCGGGGGTGCGGGGTGATGCTGTTGATGGCGGGAGAGGGTCACAGGGCGGTGGGGGGGGCAGCTCAGTGCTGGAAGAAGTTCTTGGGAAACAGTGAAGCCTCCTAGGCTCCTGCCAACACGGGGGTGTCTCCTGACGATTGTTGATGACCTAAACACTTCTCCCAGGGCTGCCCTAATGACTTCCAGCCATCAGCTTGGGAGAAGAGGTCTGGAAGAAGGTGGGGAGAGTAGATGATGTGCAGAGAAATCCAAGGCATGGGAGCTGGGGGATATGGAGGGAATACACACACATGGCTTCTAAGCAGCTGGTAGAGATCCCTGCAGCCACTTAGCAGATCCAGGTGCGGGCCAGGGGTGAGGGAGCAGGATGGCGGAGGGGGCAGTCGGCTCAGCATGCCAAGCGTGACCTGGATGGGGACCAATGTCCCAGAGAGGGGGTGGCTCAGGTTGGGCAGTAGCTTTGGGCATTCGAGGCCCACAGAGTCAGGACTATAACCCAGGAGTCCTGGCTCCCAGGCTGCCTGCCTTCCCTAGTGGGTGCCGGGAAGAGAGGGGCCGGCCCAGTGTCTTCAGGAGACTATGGGCTGGAGAAGGCGTCTCAGGGATAAAAAAGCACCAGTTCTTTCTTTCTGAGGTTTTGCTGCTCACCCCATCGAAAAAGAACATTTTTAGATTTTAAAAGGATGACCTCATTTTTTTTCTTATTTACATAGCCCTGTTTGTTTATATAGTCCTTTAAAAATAGTGAACGTGTGCTAAGCTTAGGGCTCTCTCCCACCACCAGCAGCAGAGCCACTGTGTGGGGAGAAACACCTTTTTATCTAAGAGAGGGGCAGCCTTGTTTCCAAGGACAGATGGGAGCAAAACGGGACAGGTAGGAAGTTTCGTGGTTTCTCGTGTCGCTTTTCCAAAATAGCCACACTCCTGCCTCCCACTTCCTGCCTGACTCGACTCAGGGAAGATTTTCTCCTGTAGAGGATTTGTGTTCTGTGAATTCTCAGGGAAGCTCAAAGGGATCTGTCAACCAGCAAACATGCTTCAGCTTGGCACTGACGGCCCCCTTGAGTTTGGCACTGGGTTTGCGTTCTGGCTCTGCTGCCTACCAGCTGTGTGACCTTGGGCAAGTTGCTTCACTTCTCTGTGCCTTATCTGTGAGACAGGGAGAATGACACAAACTGCAGCTGCTGTGCGGAGCAGATGAGGGAATACGTGTAAAGGGCTTAGCCCAGTGCAGGCACAGGCGACTCTTAATAAATCTCTTGATAAACAATAGCAGTGGTGTCATATCCACCCCCCCACCTGGACAGTTACACTAACCTCCCAACCACCTTCCCTTCCTGCCAGCTTGTCTGCCCCACCCCTCCCAACATTGTCCCAGGGGGATAGGAAGATTAAAAATCTGACCGTGCTGTCCCCTGCTTAAAATCCACCTGTCCTGGGCGCCTGGGTGGTTCAGATGGTTAAGCGTCTGCCTTCGGCTCAGGTCATGATCCCAGGGTCCTGGGATCGAGTCTCGCAGTGGGCTCCTTGCTCAGCAGGGAGCCTGCTTCTCCCTCTCCCTCTGCCTCTCCTCCTGCTTGTTCTCTGTCTCTCTCACAAATGAATAAATAAAATCTTAAAAAAAAAAAATCCACCGGTCCTTTCCCACATGCGTGGCAGGGAGCAGCAACACTTTTTTTCAAAATGGCCAGATAGTAACTATTTTAAGCTTTGCGAGCCGCACGGTCTCTCTTGCACCTGCTTCCCTCTACTGTGCTGCGTGCAAGCAGCCATGGACAGTGTGTAAAGGAATGGGCGTGGCTGTGAAACTTGATGTGCAAGAACAGGCAGTGGGCTGGATCTGCCAACCCCTGACCCACAGGATGAGCCCGGCTCCTCGGCTCAGCTTCCCCAGCCCAGCCCATTCCCGTTCTCCATCCCTCTCCCTCCTCCTCCCCCACTCGGTGCAGAAGGGACTCCTCACACTTTAATCCTTTACCCTGAGTTCCTTCCTTCTGGATTCTCCTTCTCTGCCCCCCACCACCATTGCCTCCTCCATGACATCAGGAACCTTTGCTCTGGGACCCTGCTGTACCCTCTCTGTATTTCTACCCTGGGCAGGTATGTAATTACCCTCTGTTTTTGCTTTACAGGGGGCATCCCTCATGCAGGATTCTGCCCCTCCTCCTTTGTGTGCCCCTGCGTGTGTGTTTAAGTGTTTATAGATGCTCAGCAAGCATTGTTGTTGAACACAAAGATCTGTAGGATAGACGGTTGCCCTCAGGGAGCTTACAGTCTGGATAGGAAGCTCGGATGTGAGCTGGCAAGAGAAGAGTTCTGGGTTCAGGCTGGTGAGCAGACGGACCAGCCTGGTGACCGTGAAGGGCCCTTCTGCAAGAGACTGGGACCTGTGCCCAGAAAGCAGGGTGGGGTCTGCTCAGGGACTAGGGGGATGGAGAGGGAGTTTGAACTTTATCTCGTGAGCCAGAATTTCTCCAAGTGTGGTTCACAAACCATCCCCCTGCAATAGAATCGCCTGGAGTGTTTCTCTAAAATGCAGATTCTATAGTCCAATCTCAGGAGGCAGGGTTGGGGGTTAAGGCCATGGTCTGTAGGAAGAAGAAGGTTACAGTATGGTTGAAGGTGATGATCATAAGCATTCTTTAGATTGACATCACCTGTGGGTGTCACCGCCAGGCTGGGGAGAAGAGAAGCAGGAATGGATAGTGTTTCCCAAGAGCAGAGAAGGGCACCAAAGCTCAGACATGGCAAGTGACTTGCCCAAGATCACTCTGTGACTTACTTGCACATGTCGGACTGGCTTCCTCTCACAATTTCAGGGCCTAGGGTGGTCCTGGAGGTTCCACAGAGGGAGGAGGGACAGGCATGGTGAACGTCCTCAGACCCCAGCACAGCCTGTCATACAGGGCGCTTGCTCAGTAAGTGTTGAACCAATGAGGGAACGGGCAGAGTTGGATGAATGGGTGGTATGGGAGCAGAAGAGTGGGGTTGTGGGGTGCTTTTGAGGCTGCAAGCCTGGGAGTGTAGGAGAATGGCTTCCCCGGAGGGACAGGGGAAGCGATGAGGTGGGTGCTAAGCATATGGAATTCGAGAGGCCAGTGTGTTGTCCAAGCTGAGCCATTGCCACTGGAGACACGGGCCTGGGGCGTTCCAGGGCAGGGCAGGTGATGTGTGCACCTGTGGGAGCTGCTCATCAGATGGGGTGAGAAACTCGAGAGAGAGATGCAGGGGATTAAGGACCGGAGCCTGAGCGATGCACACACGCCCCTAGAAGAAAAGGCTCTGGTGTAAGAGTCCAACAAGTGTGCGGAGAGCGGAGTCAGGATGGGCTGGGACCCACTGGGGAGAGAGGTGTCCACAGCCAGTCACCCGGGAACATGGTTTGGGCCCCTCTTTAGAATAAAACCAGCCAACCTCAAAGAAACTGTGCCATGGGTAAATAAAAATTTACCAATCACCAATCAAAATAAAACTGAAATCACGAGTTTCTGTTTGCCGGAGATTTGTGCTTCTGACCAGCGTAGCTGCAGGTGTGGGAGAGCAAGTGCGAGCTGGAAGCTCCTGTGCCACCTGTCAGGACAAGCCATTTTGTCTCTGCTGGGGTTCTGGCTGGCGGGCGTCCTTGGGATCGCTTTGTGGCTCTCGGCCTTTGTCTCCTCTCCTGGGTCTATCTTAGCTCCTGCCCCTTCCCTTCCGCCTCTCTCTTGATTCACTCTGCAGATATTTATCCCCGGGAATAAAGCTCTGTGCAGAGGAGCTCAGCGGAGGCCCCCAAGCCCGGCAGGGCCTGTGAATCTCCCACTGGAGAGCTTTTAAAGTGATAGGGAGGTATGGGGACTTGTATATTCAAGGTACCTGAGAGCAGGGCGGGGCCGGCCCCGCCTCAGTGGCACCTCTCTATGGCTGCCTCTGGGAATTGGCTTTTCTGCAGCAGCTCTGCCTGGGCTGGGCTGAGGAGGCACTGACGCCCGGGTCTGGCATCCCCCCCACCTCCCCATCAGGTCCTAAGCATAGAGCCTCTCAGCTGGCCTCCCTTGAGCCTTCAGAGCCTCTCCTTCCATTGACCCTGCCTGTGCCACCAAATTCGTCCCCTCCCCCCACTCCTGACTCATGTGGGCTCTGGCACAGCGGCGACACGAGGACCGCCATCCTGTCATCCATCCTCAGAGATGGATCCTCCTTAAAACCAGCCATGCCTAACCAGGAGGTGCCACATACCGTTCTAGGTAACAAGATGCAGATTCCTACCTCTTGGAGTTCCACTGTGGTAGGGGAAATAGACACCCATTTTGTCCCCTTGCCACATACTGTATATTTTATATTATCTGTAAAATAAATAGACAGGTGTTATCTTGTACTTATGTGAAGTACCTAATGTGTGGCGAGGTGAGCCAGGAAAGAAGAGGAAGCAGGCAGTCGGGTGGGCCTCGGAGGATGGCATTTGAGCAAAGACCTGAGGGCTAAGGGAGTGAGCACTGTGCTCTCTGGGGAAAAGTGTTGAGGCAGAGGTGTGATCATGTGGGGGGGGACTCTGAGGGGGCCCGTGTGGCTGGAGGGGTGGGGGTGGAGGCCTAGGAGGAGAGGAGGCTGGAGAGGGGTTGGACAGGGGGTGGGCAGATAACCGAGAAGTCCTTGGAGGTCTGCTGCATGTTCTGAAAGGCCCACCCTCGCTGTGTGTGGAGACCGCACTGCAGGAGGCCAGGGCAGCATGGAGACCAGCTGGGAGGCTGATGTCGTCACCAGGAGGTGACGGTGTTGCCAACCAGGCTGGTGGCTGTGGAGGCGGTGGGAAGTGGTCGGGTTCTGGGAAGTGTCTGGGATGTGAGGTGTGTGAGAGTCTAAGGGAAGAGAGCCCTGCTGACAGTCGCACTGACCCAGTCTGCTCTCAGGCTAGTCAACGCCCTCCGCCCCCAGCCTCAGTTTCCTCGTCTGGAAAATGGAGCAGTTGGAGAGATTACATCCAAGATCTCTTTTGTTTTGAAAACTCACTCCTTGAGCTCCAGGACTGATGGCTGGGGTGGTTGGGGGAGGCTTTGTGAATGCGGGGTAGCCCTCGTGTTTAAGAAAGAGGGGCGCTCGACCAGCACCACTGACAGAGGTGGGGGGGCTGGAGGAGCGTGCCAGGCCTGAGTCGGCAGGAGCACGGACTCCTGGGAAGCAGGCTGGGAGGCCTGTGAGTGATGCCTGGGAAGCAGTGGGCAGTCACCGTGGCTCGGGCCCAGGGCCTTGGTAGGAAGGTGCCGGATGGACTCACTACACCCTTTGGAATAAACCGTTCCAGGGCCTGAGCATTTTTTCTGCAAAGATGGAGGCCCTGAATTTTGAACATTTTCAGATGGACACACTCAGGCAGGAAGGAGTAAGGCTTGGCTCCCGTCTGGGGAGAGTTAACCTTCTGGCCCAGCATTGCATAACCAGAGTCTGCTGAGTGCAAGGAGACTCTTCTGTGTGTGGCAGCCAGAGTGGCAAGCCTGGTGGCTCCGGGCTCTGGCACCGTCCCGAAGCGGAACAAACAGCCCTCCCTTCCCAGATAATGGCCCTCATTGAGCATTGTGTCCATGGCCAGCGCCCAGCACAGGGCCGCTCAGCCTGGGTAAGTTTCCTCTCTTGGCTCCTTAGCAAAATATTTACACTGTGCCTTTCTAGTAAAACGGTTCCTAGGGACCAGCAGGCAGAGAGAGCTGGAGCCAAGCACCCCCCGGTGACCCGGCTCCCAGCTCCCACACCCCACGTGTGAACCTGGGCTGGTCATTGCCCTCCAGGGCTCATTTGTAAAATAAGGCATTGAGCTCGAGGATGCTTGAAGGTCTGTCCAGCTCCGAAGTCATTGGCATTTTCCCTACTTGAAGAATGAGCTCCATTTTCTTATGTGGGGGTAGGATTTGGCTGGTGGGTCTTTTTCTCAGGAAGGCCTGTCTGTGGCTTGGGGGGAGCTGAAGAGAAGGACTCAGAACCCTGCCTACTCGGATCAGAAAAGCTTCTGTCCCTGTCCACGTGTCTTTCAATGGGGAGGAGCTCACCCCAGAGGGATCAGCCACAGGGGACATGTAACCCCATTATCAGAGGGACATTTGAGGAAACTAAGGAAGAGAAGACTGTCCTCAACCATCCAGGGGATTGTCCTGGAGACGAGGGGTCGGAGGTGTGTCTTCAGGACAGAATCAAAACCAGTGAGTGAAAATCACATGGCTCATTCTTAGGAAGATGCCACAAACAATAGGCCCCATAGCTATTCCCACGCAAAACACACATACCCTTTGACCCATGGTCCCATTTCTGGGAACCTGGCCTATGAAACAATAGCACCAGTCTGCAAAGATGTGTGTACAGAGGATGTTTATTACAAAATTCTGGTGGCAAAAAAAAAAAAATTGGAAAAATATATGAAAACTCAACAGTAGGGAAGCTTGAAGGTGCTCTATCCAAACCGTGGCCTGTGATCTTCTCCGATCACTTCGGTTTGTGTGAGCTACGCCAGTGATGCCATGACCAGGTTTGAGATGCACCCTTTGCCTTGGTAGGCCTCAGTCATGCTCAGATTCACCCCTCCTCACAAGTACCCCAGGCTTTGGAAGTGGAGGGAGAGATGACAAGGTGAGGAGACCCCCAGCTGGGGTGTCATTTCTTCCTCTTCGGTTAAAGTCACTTGAGCTGCAGCACAGAGTGTTCTATTCGCAGAAGAGAAAACCATACTTGTTAAAGGGATACTAGCGCAATGAGCACTGGGTGTTATATGCAAACAATGGATCGTGAATCACTACATCCAAAACTAATGATGTGCTGTATGGTGACTGACATAACATAATAAAAAAAAGATTTATTCCTGTATTTAACAAATATATTTAAATTTTAAAAAATATTTCAACCAAAGAGTGACAACAAAACAGGCAATAATATAACCAACAGCAGAAAATCTACCACCCCGCTTAAAAAAGACTCCGGCCAATACAGATGGAAGCCACTGCACCATCCCGGGGCCCTCCTTCCCTCCAAGAAGTGATCGTCATTCTGAACCTGGCAGTAACAGCCCCCTCGTGTTTTCTGAGCACCTGCTATGTGCCAGGCAGAGGGCTGGGTGCGGGATTTACCCTACTGAAAAAAAATAGACATGGTTCCTGCCCTCATGGGGCTTGCTGGGTGAGACCATATGCCTTCATTAGCCAGCCTCCTTCAGTGAGTTCCAGTCTTCAGTAATTTAAATGTTCACCCACCCGTGTGGAGCAGTGGTGAGGGTGAGACTGGGAGACTCCTTGACACGGACAGTCACTGGCCTTGTGATTTGGGACAAGTCCCTTCTGCTCCCTGAGCCCCAGCATCTTCATCTGTCACATATAGGCTTTAGACTTTAACTTGGATGCTGCTCAAGGGCCCTTCCCTTGATGGAGTTTGATGAGAGACCCTAAACCAGGGCTGGTGCATGGACTGTCTCCATCACTTCATCAGGTAGAGGATGTGAGGGACAGCTTTGCTGTCCATAAGGGAGGTGTGCCCCAATGTATCGAGAGTCAGGGGTGGGGGCTTATTTCTCAAGTGCAGGACACAAACCACTAGTAGAACATGAGGTGATTTTAGGGGAGCATGGATGAAATTCTCTACGTTAATAGTAATTTCTTTGATTCAGTAAAATCCTAGAGTTAGACCTATGATCCCTATTGCTTAGGTGGAACCTATGTTTTAACAAGTCAAATTCATCAATGTAAATGAAAGTATCACACAAATAATAGAACAGATGGTGTGTGTTTCTGGCAAAACTTGAAACGATGGTCACCAAATGGCACGGTGTTTCCCAAACAAGAGCTAATGATGTAAAGGGTCGGGCCCACCTGGCACGTTAGATGCCAGCAGACCCAGCCAAGGCCTGGCCCATGGGAGCCCAAGTAGTATTAGAGGATGGCCCTGAGAATGTGCAGCTGTGTTGTTCTTTCCTCTCACTGCCAGGAAGCTGCACCCTGTATCCGGGGCCCAGATACAGCCACTGTGTGGGGCCGTCCCCTCTACTTACCGATGTTCTTCTATCCCTCTAGCCTAGACCTTGTGTCTTCCATTTCCCCTGGGTTGACTTGTGATTTTTAACTCATGCTCCTATTTTGTGTTTGTTAACTCATCAGATGCTCTGTGGAATAAAGCAAGTTAAAATTGCAAACAAACAAACAAACACACAAAAAGGGAATTAACTGTCAATAAATTAATCAATTTGTGGACAAACTGCCTAAGACCAAAGCGTTCTTGGCTCCACTCAGCCTGTTGGGATTTCCTGCCAGGAGTTGACTTCCCAGCTGAAAGAATGCCTGCGTTAGAGAAAGTGGTGATGCAGTTAGAAGGGCCACTGCCCATTCTGCACCCCAAGATCTGAACCAGCAAGCCCTGGGGCCCCACACCTTCTGTTGAGCTTTGAGGCCACCTTAGAAATGGGGCTCTCCCTTCAAACTCAGAATGACAGGCCCAGTACTGGTGGCCTTGACAACACCTCTCTCCCCATCAGAGAATGGGGTTTGTAGACAGCTTTTCCCTTGGGCTCTCCTGAGGACACTGCAGGGGTCTCACCCCACCCCCCCCCAAGGAACATTCTGAGTACAGATGGGTTCCTAACCACTGGTTCTTTTGCTGGCCCCAGATTTTCCCTGCTGTGACTACCGCTCGACTCCCACACCGCCTGGTCCTACACATCCACCACCAGACCCCATGCCGTCCTGACGCTCATGCTGGCCGGCTTCGACCTGCATGTCACCCAGGCATTATGGCCTTAGAACCCCAGGGGGCCCAGGATGCTATGAGAAACACCATGAAATACTGATATTTTTAAAGCAAATGACTAAAACCATTACGCTAAATGAAAGAAGCCAGACACAAAAGACCAAAGATTGTATGATTCCATTTATATAAAATGTCCAGAATAGGCAAATTCATAGAGACAGAAAGATAAATTAATGGTTGCCAGAGACTGTGGTGGGGGGGGAGGCGCTGGAGGGGAATGTGGAGTGACTGTTAGTGGATACGGGGTTTCTTTTTGGAGTGATGAAAATGTTCTGGAATTAGATAGTGATGACAGTTGCACAATCTTATGAATACACTAAAAACCACTTTATTGTACATTTAAAAGGGTGACATTTATGGTATGTGAATTATACTAGACACCATCTAACACAGCAGGTTGCTGGAGTTATGTTTACGAGAGCGACACTCAACATTTAGAAAATCCGATTCATTAACAGATTGATACACTCTCTAGTTTCAAAAATGAAAATACCCCCTTTTTTCCAGAAAGGAATTAAGATACCTTCTGTAAACTCCTCATTAACCAAGGTCTCCCACAATTACAACTTCACTTATTCATTCATTCATTCCTTCATTCACAAACACCTGTGAGTGCCTGTGGGGTGGGCATAGCAAATATAAAGGCGGTGAAAACAGAGCCTCTTCTTCTAAAATCTGTGGCTAAAGATATGACATGTGAGAAAATTATCTCGGTGAGGGGACACGGTATAAACCGGCTCGAGCCCAGCCCCATGCATATAGTAAGCAATCTAGAATGGGCCACTGTTGTCACAGGAGAGCGGGATTGTGTATGTCCTGGGCAGGAGGGCAGGGGTGTCATCCTGTCTGGGAAAGAGATATCACTCACCTGGGCCAAACTTATTGGGAAACCCCTTTGAAGAGGGATGTCTTGTGTCAGAGGAATTGGGAGTTCTGGGAAGGGAGTGCGCAGTCCCCACAGGGGAGTGAGCAGGGCTGGTGCTGGGGGGGGGGCATGATTCAGCACCCCAAACTCCTGGCTGCCTTCCACCACTCCCTTCCCAGGCCACCCCGGCATCCCCTTCTAGATACTCCAGAGCCTCCAGGGCCGTGTCCTGCTGCATAAACCCTGCCAGATGGGTGCTCGCTGGCAACTGGCAGAGGCTGCCTCATTTCTGCAGGATAAACGAGAAACACTATTGGGTCTTCTGAGCTTCTGGACAAAGGAAAAAGCTACCAGGGTTCCATGGTCTCTGCCCATCTTTTCAGGTGTAAAGATGAAGGGTGGGGCAGGGGCTAGCATTGTTGGGTGCTGGAGGGAGGTACTTAGGTGGGTGATTCCAGGCCCTGGGGAATTCATTTTTCATGTCAAGAAACCCTTCCTGGTTCCTGAGCTCAGTAATGTCAGCGCCCCCCCCCCCCGCCCCCCGCCTTGTAATTATCCTGGTTGATTCTCAGTTTGTCCTCTTGTCACAAGATGTGATTCGTCTTTCCCCCAGCACCAGTCCCTCTGTCAATCTATAGCTTATCTTTTCTTGTGGCTCTTTTCCTTTTTCCTGAATTAAATGCACTTGGTCCTACCTAGTTCGTTCTGCAAGGAGGAATTTGCATGTTATAACCCTTTCAGTTTAACATCGGTCTGTTCGCTCCCTTATTTGTTCACAGTGCCCTAGGCAACCAGAGACTTGTGCTTGGAGCTTTGGGAAGCACAGAGCAGTGATTCTCAAAGGGGGCACCTCCTGCCCCGCACCTCCAGGCCATGCCTTCTGCCAGGGTAGAATTTTCAAAATCACCTGGTCTGGTTTCAGTTTGGATGGAGAAAAGGATGTGTGGATTGCAATGAACCTTTTTTTTTTTTTTTTTGTAAATCAGCCTCAGAAAAATTAGACTTGGCAACATCTTCTTGCTTGATGAAGACTGAACTAGAGAGATTTGGGGAACAGGCAACAAGTCAGAGAATGCAGAGAACTGCTCCCTTGGAGCTCACAAACAGTGCATTCCCCAAGTGTTTCTGGAACTTAGGTGTCATCAAAAAAGGAAAACCCAAAGTGAGAATTCCTGACAAGAACCTGTGGTCAGGATTCAGTAGGTATTGGATTAAACCGAACTCCTGGGTGGGGCCCAAGAAGCTGGGACTGGTTATAGGCTGACCCTTGGGGTCCTCTCCTAGACTGAACAGCCCTTTGTGGACCTGTATTTCTAAGTGGCTCTATGAGCCTGGTTTTCAGGAGCTAGTTATCTTGTCCTCTGGCCCATCTTGCAGGATCCCTTTCAAGAGTTTGACCTGATTCCCTCTACCCAGCTGGACTCCCCTAGGCCACCTGCTGTAGTCCTTTCTCATTCTCAGTAGTTCACCTACCCTTGGACAAGCATTTGTTATTAAACACCATTTATTAGTGTGTCTGCCACTGTGCTGGGTGCGTAGGATGTAATGGTGAATTAGAGAGGCTCTTTGGTCTAAAAGAAGCCTGTGTCTTTGGAGGAGAAAAATCTGTGGACAAACTACAACACAGCGTGAGACACACAGAGGTATTTGACTGAATGTTAGAGGGACACCCAAATCTTGCTGGAGGGTTTGATGTCTGGGGTGGTATACAGTAAGGGCTCTCCAGAGAAGCAGAACCAACAGGATGTCAATACATATATTTAGAGAGAGAGAAAGAGATTTCTTTTAAGGAATTGGCTCACACGATTATGGAGGCTTGGCAAATCCAAAATCTGCAGGGTGGGCCGGCAGGCTGCAGACCCAGGGGAGTCACATTTTGAGTCCAAAGGCTGTCCGTCTGCTGGCAGAATTCCTTCTTGCTCAGGCGAGGTCAGTCTTTGTTCTAGTCAGGCCTTCCACTTATGGGATGAGGGTCGCCCATATTCTGGAGAATGTCTGCTTTACTCAAAGTCTACTGTTTTTAATGTTGTTAATCTCATCTATAAAATGCCTACCCAGAAACATCTAGGATAATGTCTAGGTAGCATGGCCCAGCCGAGCTGACACATAATATTATCTGTCACAAGTGAGTTTGAAGGACACTGAGGAGTTTGCCACATGTCTAGGAGGGATGGGGCATTTGGGGCAATGGGAACGGTGTGCATTCTGAGAAGTCTACAGCTCCCTGTGATGAGAACACACAGGTTGGAGGGAGAAAGGGAGAGATGAGTCTAGAGATGCAAGCTGGAGCCCCTGAAGAGGACTTCAGAACCATGCCATAGAGCCCGTACTGTGTGGGAAGCCTACGGGATCTTAGAAAGGGGAGCTGTTATGGACTAGAGACAGCCTCTGGGCAGCCTCCAGGGGATGGGATGGAGCCCTTCTCTCGCAGCACTTGGTATAGACAGCTATATGACTCTCAGGTCTGTGGGTGGCAAGGTACAGGGGGTTGGGTGATCAGCTACCTCCAAAGGCTCTTCCCAGAAGCTAAAAGAGGACAGAAGCAGCATGGCAGGTGCTCATACAGTGACTTGCAGGCCTCTTGGGTAGTCCAGTCACTGACTACTCCCTGGTGGACCACAGGCTGCCCAGGCAAGCAAGACGGGCTGTTCCTGCCCTCCACGAAACTAGGTGGGCTTGCTGCTTCAGTGTTGGGACGGTCAAGTGTACTCTCCATGGACTCTGGGGGGTTCTAAGCTGATGGCCCTCAGCTGGAAGGACCCATCTTCCTCATGATGCACCAGGATCCTTGAAAGGGCATCGGCCTCTCTGCCAGTGAACCACAATGAATGATTTCCTAACCACAGGCACGTAAGTGTCCAGCTCCACATCCAAGAATTGTCAGAAGATAAAGCCATTTTTGAAGGATGACATCTTGGTATTAGAAAACAAGATAGAATGCCATCCATGGACCAAAATGTTGATAGGTCTTAGGAAGATAGGAAACCCATAAGATTGCATAGACAGAAAAATCAGAGCAGAAGACACTACAGACAAGACCCCAGAGGCCTGAGAGATTTTTTTACTCCAGAAAAAGCCAAGTATTGTTCAAAACAAAAGCCAACACAACAAAGAATAGGAACGGGCTGCCGGGGTTGTAGAGTCCCTTAAAGAACTTCTCAGAAGAGCAAGTACAGTTCAACCCCTCTCACTTTCTACATATGGAGGCAGGTGGCCAGTGCCAGGCCAACCCCAAGAAATACTCTCTAAGGAAAGTGTTGGGCCCAAGGTCTGAGACAAGCTGAGAGAATCCAGACTCCCTGCCAGCCCAGTGTGGGGGCAGGGAGCACGCAGGGGGCATGGGCAGCCTGCCTCCAGTGAAGTCTGCCACCCTGTCCACTGCAGAGTAAAGCCCTTCTTTCAGTGATTGCTGGAGTCCCCTGGCTGGCTTCCTCCTCACAGTCCTTACAGGGAGACTTGCCATCATAATCCTCCACCCTCTTACATAGAACCCCTTCCCCCCAAAAGGATTGGTTCATGATTTCAACATCACATTCAAGGACAAACCTGTCAGAAAAAGAGACCAGAAACCTCACAGGAAGTCCTTTCCAGTTAATTATTTAATCAATATCCTCTTCCTCTTCTTCTGTAGTGATGGACATTTGTTCAGGGCACATGGCCTCCCAGCTAGAGACTATGTTGCCAAGGCTCTCTAGCAGTGAGGTGTGGCCCTGTGGCTAGTGTGACCTGAAATAACATGTACAGTTTCCAGTCTTGCCATCCCTTTTCCCTTTCCTGCTGACCATAGTGTGGACATGATGCTGGAAGATGGAAGCCAAATGCTGTGGATGGCAGAAGAGCAAGATCAAAGATACCCACACTGTTAAGTCACTGCATCAGCCCATGGCCACTTACACTCAGACTTACATAAGACAGAAGCAAATCCCTGTCTTGTCTAAGCCACTCTTACAGTTGTGCCCTTGTTGCAGGAACTGGAACCTGTATCCTAGCATGTATACTAAATTCACAATGTGGTCTTACATTCACAAATAGGATCACCAACTCTTAGAAGAAAACCAATAGCAGGAAGAGAAGGCCTATAATGGGAAAAAAAGAAAAAAGAGCTCACTCCAAAGGAAATAGTTCAAATATAAGAGAACTCTAAAATCAATAATCATTAGTATCCTTGTCAATAATTGAGATTATTTCATTTAATAGAAAGGAACCAGCTGCCATAAAGATGGAATAATCAGAGAAAAGGAAATAATTATTGAAAATTTAAAATACAACTCCTGAAAAAAAATTCAGTGGGTGAAATGAATGATACAATTGGTATGGATGAAGACCAAGTTGGTGATCTAGAAGTTAAAACTAATATCCAAGAAAGTAGAGCAAAACATCAAGGAGAAAAAATTCGGATCCATAGGGGCCAGATCTAGGAGGTTCAGAATCCATCACATAGGAGATCTAGAAGCAGTGACCATAGACAGTGGCAGAGGGAGGGGTAGAAATAGTCAAAGAAATAGCAAGAGAAATTTCCTGAGTTGAAGAAACACACCAAGATTTTAAAATTGAAACAGCATACTGAATTCAGGATAGGAATTAGTGAAAAGGAATATCTAGACCCATCTTGCTGAAATGTCAGAATATCAACGGTAAAAAAAAAAAAAAAAAAAAAGCTTCCAGAGAGAATAAAATCTTACATCAGCATTTCTCATCAGTAAAACAAAATGCCCAAGGACAACGGAACAGTGCTTTCAAAACTGTGGAGGACATTGATTTTGAACTAAAAATTCTGTCCTTTCAAATTTGAAATCAAAATAAGGATTTTTTATGTGTAAGAGCTCAGAAAGTTTATTACTCAGTCATCCATATTTTTCTGGGGAAAAATAAACAGAAACAATGATGAAAATCTCCTGGAGTTATTTCTCTCAATCAAAAATGGAATCCAAAAAGGTGATGACATGGGATTCAAGTGAAGGAAGCCATACTTTATAGGAAGACGTGTTGGTTCTTTACTTACGGTGGACTTTTCTTGTAATGAGGTTTCAGTCATGTAGAATTATATTTCTTTTTCTTGAGTCCATTCATACTAAGTGGTTCCCCAGGGAGTGAGATCTTTACAATCATATTGTTGATTAGCTTCAATTTTTAAAATTAACCTAAGTCTATAGACTAGACTTAATTGTAATATAGAGGAAATGTCTTATGCAACTTGGAAATGTAAGAGTAATAATATATAACTAACAAAAATTTGAAGGTGGATGGAGGAAAGGAGGTGGAAAGAAGAGTGCGTACACACATTTCTTCTTTGTTCACAACAGAAAGTGGATAGATCCTGTCTCAAGTTGACGGACAAGGAAATAACAATTTAAATATATTATTTTAAGATGTTAAAGGTGACTGCCAGGGCAACCAATATGTGACTATCAAAAATGGTGAGATGGTTGGAAGGAAGTTGGGGAGGGGTACATATAGAAAGTTACTCAGCTTTCATAGCAGAGAGTCAGTCCCATAACTGAGTGAGGATGGTTTCAAATTCTGGGGCCTGGGAGACACCAGACTTTGGGGAAATTAATAATTGTAAAAGAAATGGACTCCACAACCACACCAGTACTGCATCTCATCAGTACTTGCTGCCACGCAAACACACCTGTTCTGTGACTCCAGGCATCAGATGTGTCATGATGTGGGAAGGCTCATTCATTCATTCAACAAACATTGATGGGGAACTCATTGAAATAAACATATCAGAAGCCTGATTTGATTCATCTCCTTGGCTGCTTCTCCCACCAGTGCGCACTGCACACCTGGTCCTCTCATGCTGGACTGCCCACCACCTCACACATCCAGGGTTTACCCTAGCATCATCATGCCTTTGCCCACACTAACCTCCTTTTCTGCTTGATGAAATCCCTTTGTCCTTAAGAGCCCAGTGTACTTTCTCTATAGCCTACCCTCATGAGCCCTCTCTTCCCTGCCAACCTGTACTCAGAACCTATTACCATCATGGCATCTACCACACCTTATTACCTGGTTTTGTTTGTGTCTCTTTCCTTAAAGGCTTTGTATCTTTCAAGTGCAAAGTCCATGTCTTTTTTTTAATTGAGGCATGACATACATACAGTTATGTACACATACCATAAGTGTACAACACAAGGAGTTTTTACATATGTACACCTATGTAATATATATATATGTAACCAGAGCAGTATATAGAACATTTCTATCACCGCAGAAATCTCCTGCATTTCCCTTCCAGTCAATATCCGCCTGCCCGACCAGAGCTAACCACTATTCCAATTCCTAATGCCATAAAATTAATCTTGCCTATTCTTAAACTTCAATTAAGTGGGATTATACAGTATGTAGTCTATTGTGTCTGAATTCCTTGCTTATTATTGTATCTTGAGACCCATCCATATTTTTTCTATAGCAGTACTTTGTTCTTTTTTATTACTATGTAATAATTCTTATATGAATATACTGCAATTTATCTGTTTTATTCATTGTTGGCCTTTAGGTTTCTTTCAGTTTTTTGCTATTATGGATAAAACTACTGTGAACATTCTTGTTTGTGTTTTATGGCAGACAGATGTATGCACTTATGTGAGATATCTTCTTAGAAGTGGAATTTTGGGATCATTGGGCAGGTGTGTGTTTGGCTTGGAAGATTTTGCCAATCAGTTGTCCAGATGGTTGTGTCTATTTACCTTCCCAACAACAGTGTACAAGAAGAGTTCCAGTCGCTCCACATCCTTGCCAACATTTGGCATCATTTTTTTTGTTTTTGTTTTATGGTAGTCATTCTGGTGAGTGGTGATGGATTTAATTTATATTTCTTTAATGGATAATGATGCTGACACCTTTCCATATGCTTATTGACCCTTTAGAAAACCTGTTTTTTAAAGTACTGGTTCAAATCTTTTGCCATTTTTAAAAATTGTGGTAAAATACATATAACATAAAATTTACCATCTTAACTGTTTTGAAGTTTAGTAGTGTTAAGTATTTTCACATTGTTGTGCAATGTGAATGAATCTCCAGAATTCTTATCATCTTCAAAACTGAAACTCTGTACTCATTAAGCAAAAATCTTTCAACCCTTCCTGCCCCTCAGCCCCTGTCAACCACCATTCTTTCTGTTTTTGTGAACTTGTCTATTGTAGGTATCTCATATAAGTGGAATCACATAGTATTTGGTTTTTTTTTTTTTTGGACTGGCTTATTTCACTTAGTATAATATCCTCAGGTTCATCCATGTTGTAGAATGTGTCAGAATTTCCTTCCATTTAAGGCAGACAGGATAATATTCCATTGCATGTATATACCATGTTTTGTTTATCCATTCATCTGTAGATGAACACTTGGGTTCTTCCAACTTTCGGCTATTGTGAATAATGCTGCTATGAATGTGGACAGACATCTCTTTGAGATTCTGATTTCAATTTTTTGGAGTTTATACCCAGAAGTAGAATTTTTTAGATCATATGGTAATTCAATTTTTAATTTTTTTAAGGAAGCACCATACTGTTTTATAGAAGCTGTACTATTTTGCATTCCCATCAGCAGTGCGCAGGGGTTCCAGTTTTTCCACATCTTCACCAACACTTGTTATTTTCTGTTTGTTTGTTTGTTTGTTTTTTAATAATAGCCATCCCAATGTGTGTGAGGTGATATCTCATGGTTTTTTACTTTTCTTAATGATTAGTGATATTGAGCATCTTTTCATGTGCTTGTTGGCCATTGGTATCTCTTCTTTGGAGAAATGTCCATTCAAGTCCTTTGCTCATTTTTTAATCTGGTTGTTTGGTTTTTGTTTTTGAGTTGTAAGAGTTCTTTAAATATTCTGGATATTAACCTCTTCTCACATATATGATTTGCAAATATTTTCTCCCATTCTGTAGGTTATCTTTTTACTCTGTTGATTATGTTCTGTGGTGCACAAAAGTTTTAAATTTTGATTAAGTCCAATTTATCTATTTTTACTTTGATTGTGCTTTTAGTGGCATATCCAAGAAATCATTGCTAAATCCAATATCATGAAGCTTTCCCTCTATGTTTCCTTCTAAGAGTTGTGCAGTTTTAACTCTTATGTTAGGTCTTTGATCTATTTTGAGTTAATTTTGGCCATTTTTAATTGGATTGTCTGCCTTTTTACATTCATTTTTAGGACTTTTCTACATTAGGGGTGAGTCCTTTGTTGAATGCATATCACAAATATCTTCTCTCAGTCTGTGGTTTGTATTTGTATTCTATTGTATCTTCTGGTGAATTGAAGTTGTGTGTTTGGCTTGAAGATTTTGCCAATCTTTAGAAAGTTTTCTTCAGAAGTTTTTCATTTTAATGAAGCCCAATTTATCAGTCCTATGCTTTATGATGCTGTGCTTATGCATTTTGTAAACTGTAAGAAATCTTTGCTAGCCCCAAGTTCATGAAAATATGTTCCTTGTGTTTTCTTCTATAAGCTTTATTATTTAGTCTTTTGTATCCAGGCTAATCATCCTTTTCACATTAATTTATGTATTTGGTAAGGGTGGGGCCCAAGGTTCATTTTTTTCCCACATGGATATTCAATTGCTTCAGCACCATTTATTGAAAAGACTATCATTTCTCTCACCAAATACAATAGCACCTTAGTTACAAATCAGGTAATTGTATATGAGGGAGTCTGTTTCATTACTCTGTTGTTTCCATTGATTTTTTTTTTTTTTTTTTTTTTTTTTGGTCTCTCCTGTGTTGGTACCACACTGTCTTGATTACTGCAACTTTATAGTAAGGTCTATAATTTATGTCTGTTTTCATATTACTGGCCTGGCATTGAGAAGGCCCATGTAATGCTTGCACACTGGGTGAACAAGTGAACAAATGAGGTGTCAAGTAATCATTATAAGTGCTGTATCATTACTTGTACACTCATATTCATCCTGCCATGTGGACAAGAATGGTGAAGGCCACAGGTAACCCCTACTTTTGTCATTGTCCAACTTTGCAATACACTATATATGTCACCGAGTCTCCCTGGTCATTTTTCTTTACGTGGTTTATTCTATAATGCGTGTGTGTGTGTGTGTGTTATAGTGTATTCTGTATATTGCCCTTCATAGTAGACCAAATAACCTTAACTACCCAGGAGGTTTATAGATAGGTGTGCCTTTTATACCACAGTCATTTGTGTAGAAATAAAAGGCCATCAAAGGGACAGCTAGAGACCTGCTGGAAACTAATGAGAGAACAGGCCATGGCAGCAAATGCAGAACATGGGTCTTAGGCAGTGTTGTTGAGAGACTGGAAGAATGCAAATGGCTGACAAGTCTGCCCAATCTGGCCCAACTCTCACTTCAGGTTTCGTTCTTCCCTAAGCCCTTTGACCTACAACTACTTCCTGGACCATTTAGATAAGCAGGTCGAGTTAAATTCAGAAGCTCACCAGTTCTCATGGGTATCCAGAAGCCTCTTTTAATCTTTACCAAACAAGGTGGATATACATAAATGATGCAATAGGTGGGTGGATAACTAGATTTATAACAGTAGAGAACTTAGTAGATTAATTAACCACAAGCGTCTGGGGTTCACTGGGCCCTTGCTGAGACCAGACTACAGTCCCTGACAGTAGTTCATTTTCAATCTCAATGGGAACAAGACTTAAGCATTGCACTTTTCTAGGTGGAAGGGGGAAACAAAACTCTTAACAAGGCCAGGCCACCTGCTAGAAATAGGGTTTAGTTACCCAAGTGTTAGGACTGTAACTCCAATCTGAGTTCTGTCTGCCAGGATTCTACTGCCTTTTTTTTTTTTTTAAGATTTTATTTATTTATTTGAGACAGAAAGAGAGCACAAGTGGGGAGAAGGATGAGAGGGAGAGGGAGAAGCAGGCTCCCCACTGAGCAGGGAGCCCAATGCGGGGCTCAATCCCAGGACCCTGGGATCATGACCTGAGCCGAAGGCAGACGCTTAACCATCTGAGCCACCCAGGCACCCCAGGATTCTACTGCCTTAAGGGTCTCTACTGCAGAGGTCACTTGATGGCCCAGGTTCAGGTTCTGGCCGTGCCATTACCAGCTTCGTGATTCTGTGCCCCTGCTTCCTCATCTGTAACATGAGGATAATAATAGCACCAGCCTAATAGAGCCATTGTATAGAACTCTAGGAACAGCCCCGACACATGTTAAGAGTTCGGTTGTCCATCTAGACACAGGACATAGGTTAGGACTTTCTTTCCCTGAGTTGTCACAACTACATGTACTCAGGACTAAGTCTGGGCTTCCACGGGTCTGACAGAGTGGAGTTCTGTCTGCATTATTTCTTGGTCTTGACTGTGAAACATGTTCCTGCTTTCCTCAGGGATGTTGCTAGAGACCTTGTCTGCCCTGTGATGTCAATTCCACCTTGGTCCCTGGGCTCTCTGACAGGAGGACAAACACCAGCCTGGTGTAGCTCGCCTAGGATTGCCTAGGTTCCTCTTTGTTATGAAGACTTTGCTTTTTGACTAGTGTGCAGAAATTCCAAGCCCTGTCTGGGTCTTGGGGTTAGGAAGGAGGAGAAGAAAACTAGAAATGGAGAGACCACAGTCATCCAAGGGAAATGATTTGGGAACCTCCCAGACAGTGAATAATCTACTACTCACTGTGGTTAGGGAAACATTTATCAAGAAACTCAGCCCTGAGTTTAGCGAGGTCATGAGGAGTGATTTACACATGGAGGCGGGAGGGGGGGGGAGAATTTGATGTGAGTGGAGGTGGCTATAATTAACCAGGAAGACTTCCTGGAGGATCTAGGGTGCTGAGAAGGAAGAGGAAATCCATCTGGGCCCTTGTGATCAAGGTCAGTGCTCTTGGGGCTTTTCGCTAGGTGGCAGCCTGCTCTCAGGGTTCAAATCCTACCTCTGCCCTTTCTTGTATCATCTGAAGCAATTGGTGTCACTTTGCTGAGTCTTGGTCCTCTTATCTGCAAAAAGGGGAACTGTGTGAGGATCAATATGTTAATCTTTAGTATAGTTTGGGGACATGGTGGATGCTTCTTTAAGTGTTTTGAAAATATTTTCAATATTTTACTCAGTGCTGGGTCCAGTGCCAGGAACTAGAAATATGAAGATAAATAAAGCCCAGTTTCTGTCCAGTCCAGGGAGACACAGGTTTGCTGGGAAGATGCTGATGAACTCGTTAAGCCACAGACCTGCCATCTTAGGCTTCTTAAGGAAGCACCCCTATTTGACGTATTGGATTAGTGGAAAACTTCATCCCAACATAGGTAATCCATCTGACCCTGGTAATGCCTATTTTCCATGAGTGAATCCAGGCCAGAACCTGTGTGGGTCTGGTTGCCCTGAAAGCTTTATCCAGCCAGCAGTCTGCCTCTCTGGCAGACCCCAGGGGACAGACTGTGCCTTCCACCTGCTTTCCAAGGGCCAATACTAACCCCAGCTGTTAGATGTGTGGCACAACTGAGCCTTCACAGTTTGGGGCATTTTAGGTTTTGTTTCGTTTTGTTATTCTAGGGCCTAGGAGGGAATGTGTGGAAGCTCCTGCCTGTGCCCTGAATTCACCCCAGCACAGAGTGGGATCCTTGCCCAGACACTCTGGGCTCAGGAGCCCCAAAGCCTTGGCTTGGGTAGAGGCCACAAACTCAACATTCCCGGTGGCTACATTCCAGCCTCCGGTGCTCTGCATATGTTGTACCTCCCACCTAGACTAAGAATCTCTTCCTTCCAAATCCAACCATCAATATTTTCCCCATCTTCCAAGGCCCAGCTCAAACATAGCTTCTGCATGCATTCCCTAACTCCTCTGTGGGATTAGTGTTCAGATTCCTTTCGCTGCTTGTTCCCTTGGCAACAGCAGTATGTAAACACAGAGAGGTCAAGAACATGCTAACATACCAGTTAGGGGGCGATGCACAGTGAAAGTGCAGGGTGGAGAGAGGAGGCTGGGAAGGCTAGGTGGGGCCTGTTGTGGGAGGTGAAATGCCATTGGTTGAATCTCCCTGCAGTGGGGAGCTATTGAGCGTTCTTGACAGAGGGAGAGGCTGGGTGAGGTTGACAATTGAAGAGATTTCAACAATGAATGGTGGGGTGGGGTGGGGTGGGGAATGTTGGGAACCTAGAGGCAAGGAGAACCTAGAGGCATCAGTTTTCCCAAATACCAGGCTATAGAAAAGAAACGTATATGTTAGATTTACATGGAGAAATTTGTAAAAATAGGGGTTCTGGGGCCTTTTCCCCAGAGATTCTTTTTTGGAGGATCTGGAATGGGGCTAGAACCTGTGCTTTCAGAAAATGTCCCAGGGCATTTCAGGAGAGTAGGGGTGGACTCTTCAATAATGTTAGGAAAACTGAGTATCTGTATGGGAAAAAACTAAGCTTTATCCTTACTTCATTCCTTACACAAAAAATAAATGTCAAATGGAGCCAAGATCCAGTGGAAAGGAAAGAAGCAGGAGAGGGAAGGATGGAGGGAGGGAAGAATGGAGGAACAAAGGGGTGGAGGAGCAGAGGGAGGGAGGAAAATAATTAATCCATAAAGGAACTAGAAGAAATTGGGTGACATTCTAGAAAATAATCTTGGACATGAAATCTAAAAGTCCAAAAGGGAAAGATTGATGTATTTGGCCATGTAAAAACAAAATTTTTTTGTTCAGAAAAATTAAAGACTACTGATAAATAGAAATATTTGCAGTTCATATAAAAAGGATTAATATGCCCAATATCAAGAGTTTACGTGAAACAGTAAGAAAAATATAGTTTACTAGAAACAAAAAGGATATGAAAAATAACTCCCTGAATGAAATAATGGGCTAATAAGTTTGTACAGAGTTCTAAGCCTCACTAGAGATCAAGAAACACTGATTTAAGAAAAATAAGGTATCACTGTGGTAGGCAGAATAATGATCCCCAAAGATGTCACACATCTTAATCCCTGGAACCTGTGAATATGTTACCTCTCGTGGCAAAATGAATTTTGCATATATGATTAAGAATCTGGAGGTAGGAGAAGATTCTAGATTATTCAGGTGGGCCCAATGTCGTTACAAGAGTCCTTCCAAGTGAGAAAGGGAGGCAGAACAGTCAGGGTTTGTGATTCAATGTGAGAAGGATGTGGCTGGCCATCGCTGGCTGGTTTTGAAGACCGAAGGGGCCATGTGCCAAGGTACCAGGAAGCCTCTAGAAGTGGGAAAAGATAAGAAAATAGATTCTGCCCTAGAGTCTCCAGAAAGAAGGTTGGGAACCTAACCCTACCTCGATTTTAGCCCTCGTGAGACCCATTTCAGGCTTCTGACCTCTAGAACTGTACAATGATAAGTTGTGCTATTAAGCCTCTGTCTGTGACTGTGGCAGTAGCAGGAGGAAACTAATACAGTCATTTTGCCTCTTCTATTAGTAAATATTAAAGAGATTGGTTATATTGTAGGTAGGAAGGAGTTTGGAGAAACAGTCCTCACACACAACTGGTGGGTGTGTGAATTTGTGCTTTTGGGAGAGCTATTTGTCAGGACCCATCAAAAGCTTCAAGGTACATTCCCTTTAGCCAAGTAGTTGCCCTTCTAGGAATTGATCCTGTGGTTACACTCACACGAGTATGCAGAGGATACCCTAAAGCTTTGTGGATCTCCAGCCCCAGCACCCTACCCTCTTCCCTGTTGGGCTATCCTGACAGTTAGACCTATGAAGCTTCCAGAAGTAGAAGCTGAGTGGTCTGATATATGGCTCGTGAAGCTGTTTCTCCTTGCGGTTCTAAGCTGATTTCTAAGCCAGAGTTCTCTGAGGGCTGTGGCCTGGGTGTCAGACAACATGGACCCCAGGGCCCTTCTGCCACCATCAGCAGATGATGTCCATCCTCCCTCTGGCCTGAGGCTCAGGCCCCCGTTGGCCCGGCTCCTGGGCTCTGTCAGGGAAACCCTCTATCTCTGACCTCATGTCACTGGTGACTTTTACAGGCGCCCTTACCAATTCTGGAGAAGCAGTTTTTTCCTCTGTTACTTCAAGTTTATATTAACATTTTACACATACCCTCAGAAGCAGAGAAGGTAGAAAAGAACCCATTTTCTTGGTGTCACTTGGTCACAGTGATTAGAAATCATCCTTCTAAAGGAGCTAAAATGTAAGAAAGCATTAATGCCGGTCTGAATTGCAATCCTCTCCAAGGCTAAGAGGGCTTCTGAGTTCTCATAGGTTTGCCCCATGTCTGCACCCCCAGTTCCACCCCCAGCTTCTTGTATTAAGAACCTCAGACCCATCATGAGGTGTAAACAGGGCAGCAGAGAGACTGTCCCAGGAGCCTGAGGACGAGTGTGGCCCTGGGCTAGTCATGGCCCACCGTGGCTCAGGTGCCTTCCCTGCAGAATGAAGGAGCAGGCCTTCCGGCTCACAGGCCTCACTGACCCCACAGTGTGGATGTGTCCTGGTTGTTCCTTCCTCGGGGGGTTGAGGCAGGAGGGCCCTCCCTGTCAGAGCACCAGGCCCCACCCACAGGTGGAGGCTGGAAGCGGACCCTCAGCACGTGGTGCTGGCCCAGTGAGTCACCTGATGACACAACAGTTACCTGACGGTCTTCCTCATCCACCCCACCCCTCCTACCTGGCATGTGAACTGCTCTAAACCACAGCCCTTGGGTGCTTCCCCACCTGCCCCTGGAGAGCCTGTGGCTGGGTGAAGAAGGGAAAACCACAGGACTCGACCATGTAGGGTGCCAACTGACCCCCACTCAGACTCAGTCATGCCACAGGGTCCCATGCATCCATTGGAAGAAGCAAAGCTTACCACTAGCTCGTATTTTGGGGGTGCTTTGAGATCCTTGCATGAAAGGGTCAATAGAAATAGTAAGTATTGTAAACCCTTTACTATCCATACACAGCACCGGGGGGCCCCCACGGGGAGGTCCAGAGAACAGTTCTCTCTCCGCAAAGCACGTGACCTCTGGCTTGTCCTACCTTAGCTTAGATAAGCTGGGCCTGGGGTAATGCCACCACCATGATCTCCTCAGCCTTAGCCGTGCCCCCCCATTTCTCCTGTCCAGCAGCCGCAGCAAGTTTAGAACATAAGTTGAAAGGCCTCCTTGGCTGTTAAGCTTCTAGACACCTGCAGATGCTCTCCAGGGATATAGCCACCGCCATGCCCCCTGGGGGCAAGCCAGTGCTTTCATGACACATGGAGCCGTGCACTGGTGCTCCCTGAGCCACCGAAGTCATAGAGGACATTTATTCACTGAGGCAGCGGACGAGCCCTGACCAGGGGTCAGGAGGCACAGGGTGGTCTGACCCCACCACCATCCCTGTGCAAGTTTTAGGGAAAATCACATTATCCCTCTAGCCTCAGCCTCATCTGTCGAGTGAGGGGATTAGACTAGACATCCAATCTCTGAGACTCCATTAGGAGGCCCTGGTGTAATTTCAGTCCCCAGAGCAGAGCTGAAAAATTTGTACCAGACACCCAGACACAGCACGTGGGCCTGCTTGGGGTCACAGGTAAATATGGGTTAGAAGGAGACCGTTCATTCCAGCTTGCCTGGGACAGCCCTGATTTTGTCCTGTTGCTCCTCCATAATTATTAGTCGTGCCTCTTTCACCCTCAAAAGTGCCCCAGTTTGGATGATGTTATCTTATGTGGCCACCCTACTGACAGTAATATGAGAAATGAGATTCCTCGGCCTTCTGCACACTCAGCCTGCTTTGTGAGGCTGCCTTCTCTGCCTGAGTTAGAGGAGGCCTTTGACTTGCTCAAAGAATAGCCTTTGCTGAGTCATGACCTTCTGTTGACAGAAGTCAGTCACTGCCTTTGCTGGAGAGCTGTCATTTGAAGATGTAGGTGACCTCGTGTGCCATTCACTGCCCCTGTCTGAAGTACCACATGAATAAGTTCTTTGCAAGCAAGACTTTGCTTCCTGCAAAGAACTTAGATATGTCTTCCTCTCTGGCTATAAGGGCCTGGTGATGGACCCCATGTCCCTCTCCTTTTTGGTTGCCAGGAAAAGCTGGAGGAACCTGCCAGAATGATCCTCCCAGCTGTGGTTTGGCAGAGTCGCCATGGTTAGACTGTGAATTTGCACCAGGCTGGGGCGGTGGGTTTTAGCTTTTCCGTGAAACATGGGCTTGGGTTAGCAAGGGCGATAAAACCATGAATGGTACCCCTCATGGATACCTTCAGAGCCCAGGGCCAGAGAAGGAATAATACTAACCTGAGAATAATCTATCCCTTGGAAAGCTCATCCCTCAATAATGCCCCAGCACCTCCTCCTACACCAGCTGTAGGACCAGCCCACATTTGTCCAGAGGCATCCATATCCATTATCATGTTGATCTCCACTACAGCCCCGAGGCACAATTGAGGCAGGACTTAAAGTTATCCCGTTGTATAAATTGGGCAATGGAGGCTTTGGGAGCTGAACCTGCCTCAGAGCAGAGCTGAGACCTCCCATCCCCAACTGCCCTGTAGTTCCCAGCGGCCTGCCCCCCAACCTCCTGCTCCTACCACCCCACATAGCCACAGTCCTCAGAACCACAGGTGGCATTCGGGTCACCCAACACCACTGTGAATGCGGGTGAGGGAGGTTTGGGCTGTGCTCAGGTGCATGGAGGCAGGGGCTGTGACTTCCGGTCACGTCTCCCCTGTTAATCTTCTAGGGATATCACCATGTCTCGCAGAGCCTGAGCTGCACGGGTCGTGGACACGTTGCAGTAACTCTCTCTTCTCTTGTGTGTACGTGTGTATTTCTGTGTGTGTGCTTTCATCACTAGAAGAGCGTGACTTCCCCTCTGTGGCCGCCGATCTCCAACACGGGACCCCAGGGGAGAAGGGGCCGGACGGAGCTGCCCGAGGCAGCCAGCGTGGCTTCCCCAGCGCCGGGACCAGGGATGAGTGGGCCGTGCCTGCAGATGTCTCTAGCCTCCGACCATTCGCATAGCACACAGGGGACTTGTGGGTGGCCACTCGCCACTGCCAACTGAAACAGTATGATGGCGACATTGACATCCTTCATGACGTTTCCACGACAGACATTTAGGCAGAAAGTGCCGGCGCGTTTTCTGTCTTCAAAGTAGAGGGCCATGCCTCACCTATGTGAATAGTTTGGGCCCTGATGACCTGCTCTGAGTCCGCTCGCAGCCAGTGACACTTGCAAAAAAAAAAACTCCCAAAGCCCATCTTGGGTTTGGCTTCAGCAGCTCTTGACCAATGTGGCCAAAGCCAGACGCCTCCCTGGGACACTTGGATTATTCATAAATGCAGCCTGCCCCAACCCTCCCTGAATAGCATCTGAAGTCTCTGTGGGGGTCATGGATCCTGAACAAAGTGTCAAGGGCACCAAGAAGGCTGAGGGAAGTCCCCGGAAGCGGCTGACCAAAGGAGAGGCCGTGCAGGCCAGCGTTTCGTCCAGCACCCCATACGCAGGCAGCAGTGCGGCTGCCCCCCAAGAGGGCCCCCTCCAAGAGCTCCTAGCCCCGCAGCCCTTCCCAGGCCCCCCGTCAGTTCTTAGGGAGGGCTCTCAGGAGAAAACAGGCCAGCAGCAGAAGCCCCCCAAGAGGTCCTCCATTGACACCTCCATCCCCATCTCGCAGCTTCCGCAGCACCCTCTGACACCAGCATTCATGTCGCCTGGCAAACCGGAGCATCTCCTGGAAGGGTCCACGTGGCAGCTGGTCGACCCCATGAGACCTGGACCCTCAAGCTCCTTCGTGACCCCTGGGCTCCATCCGCCGAGCCAGCTCCTCTCTTCGCACGCTTCCATCATCCCCCCTGAGGACCTGCCTGGCCTTCCCAAAGTCTTTGTGCCCCGTCCCTCGCAGGTGTCCTTGAAACCCCCAGAAGAGGCACACAAGAAGGAGAGGAAACCGCAGAAGCCAGGCAAGTACATATGTCAGTACTGCAGCCGGCCCTGCGCCAAGCCCAGCGTGCTCCAGAAACATATCCGCTCGCACACCGGCGAGAGGCCCTACCCCTGCGGCCCCTGTGGCTTCTCGTTCAAGACCAAGAGTAACCTGTACAAGCACAGGAAGTCCCATGCTCACCGCATCAAAGCCGGCCTGGCCTCAGGAGTGGGCGGCGAGATGTACCCCCCGGGGCTGGAGATGGAGAGGATCCCAGGGGAGGAGTTCGAGGAGCCCACCGAGGGGGAAAGCACGGATTCGGAAGAGGAAACAGGCAGTGCGTCCGCCCACCCCGCGGAGCTCTCCCCCAGGCCCAAGCACCCCCTCCTGTCCAGCGGTTTGTACAGCTCCGGGAGCCAGGGTTCCAGCCACGAGCGCTGTTCCTTGTCCCAGTCCAGCTCAGCCCCATCACTCGAGGACCCCACTCCGTTCACGGAGCCCTTGTCGGAACACCCCCTGAGCCAGAAACCCGAAGACACCCACACGATAAAGCAGAAGCTGGCCCTCCGCTTGAGTGAGAGGAAGAAGGTGATGGATGAGCAGGCGTTTCTGAGCCCGGGCAGCAAAGGAAGTACAGAATCGGGGTATTTCTCCCGCTCTGAGAGCGCCGAGCAGCAGGTCAGCCCCCCCAACACCAACGCCAGGTCCTATGCCGAGATCATCTTGGGCAAGTGTGGGCGGATCGGGCAGCGGACCACCATGCTGACGGCCACCTCCACCCAGCCCCTCCTGCCCCTGTCCACCGAAGACAAGCCCAGCCTGGTGCCTTTGTCTGTGCCCCGGACACAGGTCATCGAGCACATCACCAAGCTCATCACCATCAACGAGGCCGTGGTGGACACCAGCGAGATCGACAGTGTGAAGCCGAGGAGGAGCTCGCTCTCCAGGCGCAGCAGCATGGAGTCACCCAAATCCAGCCTCTACCGGGAGCCCCTGTCGGCCCATGGCGAGAAAACCATGAAGCCGGAACAATCACTGCTGAGCCTCCAGCACCCGCCCAGCACCACCCCCCCTGTGCCTCTGCTGAGAAGCCACTCAATGCCTTCTGCCACCTGCACTCTCAGTACCCCCCATCACACCTTCCGAGGTAGCTACTCCTTCGACGACCACATCACCGACTCGGAAGCCCTGAGCCGCAGCAGTCATGTGTTTACCTCCCACCCCCGGATGCTCAAGCGCCAGCCGGCCATCGAACTACCTTTGGGAGGGGAGTATAGTGCGGAGGAGGCGGGGCCCAGTAGCAAAGACCCAGCCTCCAAACCCACCGACGAGCCTGAAGCCAAGGAAAGCGAACTCACCAAAAAGACCAAGAAGGGTTTGAAAACGAAAGGGGTGATCTATGAATGTAACATATGTGGTGCTCGGTACAAGAAAAGGGACAACTATGAAGCCCACAGAAAGTACTACTGCTCGGAGCTTCAGATTTCAAAGCCCATCTCTGCAGGTGCTCACGCGTCCCCGGAAGCGGAAAAGAGTCAGGCTGAGCATGAGCCCTGGTCCCAGATGATGCATTACAAACTGGGGACCACCTTGGAGCTCACTCCGCTGAGGAAGAGGAGGAAAGAGAAGAGCCTAGGGGATGATGAGGAGCCACCTGCCTTTGAGTCGACGAAAAGTCAGTTTGGTAGCCCCGGACCGTCTGATGCTGCTCGGAACATTCCCCTGGAGTCCACCAAGTCACCAGCAGAGCCGAGTAAGTCAGTGCCCTCCCTGGAGGGGCCCACGGGCTTCCAGCCAAGGACTCCCAAGCCAGGGTCTGGCCTAGAGTCAGGGAAGGAGAGGAGAACCATATCCAAAGAAATTTCTGTCATCCAGCACACCAGCTCCTTCGAGAAGTCCGACTCTCTGGAGCAGCCCAGTGGCTTGGAAGGGGAAGACAAGCCCCCAGCCCCGTTCTCCTCCCCTCCACCCGCCCCGCACGGACGCTCAGCCCACTCCCTGCAGCCCAGGCTGGTCCGTCAGCCCAACATTCAGGTCCCTGAGATCCTGGTGACCGAGGAGCCCGACCGACCAGACACGGAGCCCGAGCCGCCCCCTAAAGAACCCGAGAAGACAGAGGAATTCCAGTGGCCCCAGCGCAGCCAGACGCTTGCCCAGCTCCCAGCCGAGAAGCTGCCGCCCAAGAAGAAGAGGCTGCGCCTGGCAGAGATGGCCCAGTCGTCGGGGGAGTCCAGCTTTGAGTCCTCGGCACCCCTGTCTCGCAGTCCCAGCCAGGAGAGCAGCGTCTCCCTGAGCGGGTCCAGCCGCTCCGCCTCCTTTGAGAGGGATGACCACGGAAAAGCCGAGGCCCCTGGGCTCTCATCTGACACACGCCCCAAACCGTTGGGCACCCACATGCTGACTGTCCCCAGCCACCACCCGCACGCCCGAGAGATGCGGAGGTCAGCCTCAGAGCAAAGCCCCAACATTTCCCATTCGGCCCACATGACCGAGACACGCAGCAAATCATTCGACTACGGCAGCTTGTCCTTGACAGGCCCTTCTGTGCCGGCCCCGGCAGCCCCCGCGGCCCCCGCAGCCCCGGCGGCCCCGCCAGAGAGAAGGAAATGCTTTTTGGTGAGACAGGCCTCTCTGAGCAGACCTCCAGACACCGAGCCGGAGGCCGCCCCCAAGGGAAGACCGGAGAGCGAGGAACTAAAGCCCTCATGCAGTAAGCCTTCCACCAAAAGCTCCTTGCCCCAGATTTCCTCAGCAGCCACCTCACACAGCGGTCCCCCGGGAGGCAAGGGCCAGGTGCAGGACAGACCCCCGCTGGGGTCCACTCCGCCCTACACGGAAGCCCTGCAGGTGTTTCACCACCCCATCGCCCAGCTCCCCCTGCATGAGAAGCCGTACCTGCCCCCGCCCGTCTCCCTTTTCTCCTTCCAGCACCTCTTGCAGCATGAGCCGGGACAGTCGTCGGAATTCTTCTCCACCCAGGCCATGTCCAGCCTCCTCTCCTCACCGTACTCCATGCCCCCTCTTCCTCCCTCCTTGTTTCAGGCCCCGCCGCTTCCTCTTCAGCCTACGGTTCTGCACCCTGGCCAGCTCCCCCTCCCCCAGCTCCTGCCTCACCCAGGCAGCATCCCCTTCCGGCAGCCCCCTTCATATCTCCCCGTGCCCTACCCGGCCTCATCGGCACTCTCTTCTGGATTTTTCCTGCCTCTGCAATCCCAGTTCTCACTTCCACTCCCTGGGGATGTGGAAAGCCATCTGCCCCAGATCAAAACCAGCCTGGCCCCACTGGCAACAGGAAGCACTGGCCTCTCCCCCAGCTCGGAGTATGGCAGTGATGTCCAGCTGCCCCCCGGGGCCCCCCCAGCCAGCTGCTCAGCACCCACGTCAGCCCCTCCACCGAGCCTACCTGCCTGTCCAGACACCATGGTGTCCCTGGTTGTGCCCGTCCGCATTCAGACCAACATGCCGTCCTACGGGAACGCCATGTACACCACCCTCTCCCAGCTCCTGGTCACACAGTCCCAAGGCAGCTCAGCAACCGTGACTCTTCCCAAGTGCGAGGAGCCCCCGTGCAAAGGGACGACTGTGTGTGGGACAGGTGTGTACGAGGCCAGGCCTGGCTCTGCAGGCGGAAGTGAAGGGCAGAGCAGAAGCTTCCCGACTCCGTACTTGAGGGTCCCTGTGACGTTCCCAGAAAGAAAAGGCACTTCCCTGTCATCAGAGAGTGTCTTGGGCCTGGAGGGGAGTTCTTCAGCAGTGGGGGGGAGCAAACGCGTCCTTTCGCCAGCTGGCAGCCTGGAACTTACCATGGAAACCCAGCAGCAGAAAAGGGTGAAGGAAGAGGAGGCTTCCAAGGCAGATGAAACACTCGAGCTGGTAAAACCGTGCAGTGTGGTGCTGGCCAGCACAGAGGATGGCAGGAGGCCAGAGAAATCCCACCTGGGCAGCCAGGGCCAGGGCAGGAGGGAGCTTGAAACCGTGTCTAGCCTCTCCTCAGATCCATCCGACCCAAAGGAAATGACTCCCCTTCCTCATGCCTCACTGCCCCACACGACGGCCCCAGGCTCAGAGGCGTTGAAGGAATATGCCCAGCCATCCGGGAAGCTTCACCGAAGAGGGCTGCCCCCACTGAGTGTGAAGAAAGAAGATTCCAAGGAACAGCCTGACCTCCCTCCACTGGCACCTTCCAGCTCGCTGCCTCTGTCAGAAACGTCCCCCAGGCCAGCCAAGTCGCAAGAAGGTACGGACTCAAAGAAGGTACTGCAGTTCCCCAGCCTCCACACGACCACTAATGTCAGTTGGTGCTATTTAAACTACATTAAGCCAAATCACATCCAGCATGCAGATAGGCGGTCCTCTGTTTACGCTGGTTGGTGCATAAGTTTGTACAACCCCAACCTTCCGGGGGTTTCCACTAAAGCTGCTTTGTCCCTCCTGAGGTCTAAGCAGAAGGTGAGCAAAGAAACATACACCATGGCCACAGCTCCGCATCCTGAGACAGGAAGGCTTGTGCCATCCAGCTCCCGCAAGCCCCGCATGACAGAGGTAAGTCAGCCTTGCTTTTCTTCTCCCCTTTGAGTTTTAAAGTCCCCTGCAGAGCTTTTAAGGCCACAGTCCCCTCAAGTTCTATTTGCATAACTAGGGCCGGATGTGTGGGCAGATGTCCCTCCACTGTCAGCTGTGACTGGCCACCTTATAAGAAAACGTATTTATTGGGTTTCTTTGTCAGTGTGTCCCTCACATCACCAGACTAGATACTAGATACGTTTCAATAAAGTGAGCTTTTAAAAGTCATCCTGCTTTCCCAATAGCTGCTATTGTAAAATCAAAGACAGTCTAAGACAAGGGGGTGGAAAATTCTCCAAAAGACTGAGTTGAAAATCTTGGCTGATGGAAAGGCCTGCAGCAATTTCAAAACTTTATGCTGCTCCACATATTCCTCCCTGGTCCTATTAGCCTTTTCCTGCTTTTCTTATTCTCCACACCTGCTATTTCCATTCTCTGGTACCACTCAAAATCTTCTCACTCCCCGAGTTTCTAGAATTTGACACAAACAACTCCTGAAATACCCCGGCTTTCTCTCCGTGAGCAGGACATAGCCAACAGAGAGTGGCTGCAGTGCTCCTCGTCACCACCAGGGGGCAAGATCACTCACAGCCTGACCCATCTGTGTTGTGCGGTAGCTCCAGGCCCTGACTAAGGTCACGTGTACTCCTCCGGTGCCTCTGACCCGAGGCTGCTCCAGGAGCCATAGAGCGAACTGACCGCTGCAAGTTCAGGGAGTTTGAAATTTGATAGCTCCCCCTTTGCCTCAGATACATGACACCCCCATACCCCGATAAGGCCAGCCTAAGCATCCAGGCTGTGCGAAGGTATGCCGACTTGGTGTTTGTGGAATAACAGTTGGTCTTGTAGATTGAGTCGCCTCGGTGTGCCAGACACTGTGCTGAATCCAGTCAGTGCTTGTCTCTACCTGTGAGGCAGCAGGACCATCTCCCATCTATAGATGAGGGACCCGAGGTTCAGAGGGTGAGAGATGTCAAGGTCACGTGGCAGGTATTTGGCACACCCAGAATTTGAACTTAGACCTCTCTGACTCTGGACAATCGATTTTTCTTCTTGCTCTTATTGGAGGAAAGAAAACCGTAAAAGTGACTGCAGATTTTAAAATGTTCATCACTGTGTCTTCAGACCAGAGGCTTTGATCAAATCCGGCCTAAATCCACTAAACTAAATTCATATCACAGACACATGAACAAACCTGTGTTCGGGAACTCCTCCTATATTCATCTTCTCCTCTTTTATCACCCAGTGAATTCTGTACACCGAATTTGTCCTTAGCTCAGCTGGGTATTCTTCACAGGATTGTTTCCAAGATTTATTCTTTGAATATCCTTGTCAGTTCACAGACATCCCTAGATGAGATTTCCATGTTTGCCATAAACATCATGACTGATTTCTCTCCAGCGTGTCTTCCTGGCCACAGCTACACCCAAGATTCTGTTGTAATTATATTCATACTTACAACTTCTCGTGCCCCTGCTGTGGGCCAAGTTGCGTAGAACTTTACTTGCAGCCTCACAACCACCTTGAAAGTTTGGGTACTGTATCACCATTTTATGGATGAGAAGGCCAATTCACAGAGAAGTTAGGTAACCTGAATAGGGCCGCACAGTAAATGACAGAGCCCGGATTCAAAACTAGACCTCACTCCAAAGCCCTTTCCAATGATCTGGACTGCCTCTCTGTTTGAATGTGACTATACACTAAAAGTCCATGTAAGAAAAAGGAGAGTTAATTTAGCTTAACTGAGTTTGGCCATCTTTTATTTAAAACACTGCTTTCATAAAATGAGCTGAAACCTGCAATTTTTTTTCTTGGAATAAAACGCTAGATTCACTGGCGTGTTTCCTGCCAGAAGTGCACCCATATGGTGCATTCATATAGCTGCATGACCCACTGCTTCATGCCTTTCTACAATTACACACCTCTCTCTCTGGCCTCTGCTTGCCTAGCTCCAGTGATGGGGAGCTCACCACCTCTTGGTACAACCCAACCCATCTTTGGACAGTGCTTTAAGAAAGTTCTTCACTGAGCTGATGTTTGTCATCTTGTAGCTTCCATCCTTTGTTGTTGCTCTGTAAAGGCCTTTTGGGCTATCTTATCATTTTAAAGATCTTCCAAACAATCTTCAGGTAGGTCTAGGCCACCCTATCAGGTTTCAGTTGGGCCACAGGTATTTTTTTCCATATCTAAGCCCTGAAGAACCCGCAGCTTAGATAAAAGTCACTTTGCAGCCACATTCCATTCCCCAGTTTCTCCTGCTTTTTTTTTTCTTGGGGGTCATTTTGACAACCACATATTGCAAACAGATGGAGAACAAGGACTCCAGTGCCACATTTCCCCCGTTGGAATCCCACTACCTCACTTAGTAGCTGTGTGACCTTGGGCCAGTTACCTCTTCTGTCTGTGCCTCGGTTTCCTCATCTATAACCTAGAGATATTAAAAATACTCAGCTCGTAGGGCTGTGGAGATAAGTGAGTTAAAATATACAAAGTGGAATAGTGCTTGGCACACCAGCACTCAATAATCGTGTTTACGATTTAAAGACAATCATATTACTGTCTTTAAAAGCCAACGTGGATTCCTTGTCCCCCTCTCAGTTCTAATGGTATTTCCTGATAGGATGGCACATTGTCACCCAAACCAGCCTCCTCCAGCTTTGCGCAGACATCACAGCTGGTTGTGAGAAGTCATCCATCGGCCCGTGGAAGGCCCCTTGGTCATTCCACAGATGGCCCAGATGGCAGGCTGAGATAGGAGTGAAAACAGCGTGCTCTGAGAATCCATGGGCACTGCCCAAAATCTGCTGCCTTCTGCCAAAGCAGCAGTCCGTAGCCTCGCCCTGTTTCCATTCCTCATCTCCCATCCTGAAGAGACTGTTTGGGGGGTCACTGAGTCATAGACGTTGGCCCTGGCATGGATCTTCAAGATGATCTAAATCCCTTCAGAGGTGAACTAATCCCAGAAAGAGAAGTAATCCGCCTGAGGGTGGCTCAGCATGCAGTGTGGCCTACGTGGTACTAACACCCAGATCCCCTGACTTCCAACCAGCTCCCTTTCTGCTCAGGCCAAGCCACCCTTATAGGGGCAGGTGGCACGGCTGACCCAGGAGCCTGTGGTTTAGATTGTCCGGGCACCAGGAGACGTGGGTCCTTCTCTCACGGGCTGGAAACATGACCTTAATTGACAGTGACGTGAAGTAGGAGAGTCTCACTCTGGGCACGGCTGGCCCCATCTCCCAGCTCAGCATCACTGCTCCCTATTCAGGGGTGTGCCCACCCGGGTGCTGCCATCAGAGGGTCTAGAGGACCTGTTTCCCTCCTGAGCCAGCTCTCACCACTGAGGCCCATAGCTCTGTGAAGAGAATGGGTTCTCTTAGACTACTGGCCAGAGCCTGCACATCCCCCCCTCCAGGTACATGCCGAATGGGTTCCCTTAGACTACCGGCCAGAGCCTGCACAACCCATCCCCCCGCCAGGTGCATGCCCATCAGTGAGCACACAAAGCCTTGCTCAGGGCCCTCAGGAGACCTGCACCCTGCTCCCTGCAATGCCCTTAACTTGTAGGGTGACCTTGATTTTCTGATCTGTAAAAGAGAATTGGAGCAGCTAATCTCCGGGGTGGAGTCACCATCCCTCATGCATCTTCTCTGAGGCAGGCCCTGTTTTGGGTGCGGGTGTGACTGAGGACACCAAGTTGAGGACCTGTCCCCAGAAGGTTCTAGACTAGTGTGAAAGGAAAAGCAAACACAGCTCCCACGGGAAGGCCTGGTCTTCCCAGGAGAAGGTCCTGGTGGGAGTCCCGGTTTTGACACCAGCTAACCAGGTGGCCTTGAAGAAGGGAGTTCAGCTCTCTGGGGATCCATTTCCTTCTTTCTGCCAGCTGGAGCTTCTAGCACATCTTCACAGGGTGGAGGGAAGAGTGAGGGAGCACACACAGTGAAGTGTAAGCATTCAGGGCCATCAACGGCACTGTTCCGATACTCCCAGTTAACGGCAGTGATTTTGTCATTCCTGCGGTGGGCCAGGTTCACCTCCCTTCGCTGGTTTCCCCGGAAGGCCAGAAAGATCTAGCTAGAGTGCAGAAGGAAGAAGAGAAGCGAGGGAAGCCGGAGGAGGACGCTCCTGCCTCCAAAAGAGGGGAGCCAGCGAGGATCAAAATCTTCGAAGGAGGGTAAGAATCATGTTTGGTTTGCAATGTTTGGTTCTGCTTCCTGTGGAGGAAGACGTGGTACCATCTGTGGTGAGAGGCGGTGAGCGTCTCCCCGGGCCGGGCTGTGCCCACAGGCGCTTTCCAGCAGAGGCCACCTTCATGGGACTCGCAGGCCGCCTCTGTTTCAGAACACCGGGCTCCCTGGCGGGGGATGGGAGCCGGCTGCGTGCTGAGGACTGGAGCAATCTGGGTCTTTCTCCAGCCCCTTCTTTCTTCAGATGTCGGCCAGCTTTCTAGTCGCTGCACTGGAGCTGATAGCGCGCCTCCTAAGTCCTGCCCGGACTGCCATTTACCTTGGTGCGTGTTCCCCAAAAGTCACCTCTGTCCTGCGCAAGCAGCCACCGTGGCATGCCTGGTGTCCCACAGGGGACTCGGGCTCTGCCCACAGGCTGCTCGCAGGGCTGATAATGAAGGCACTGCTCACTCTGGCTGTCTGCACCAGTCTCCATTCTGACTGGTCGGGGTCCAGGTCTCAGTGGTTGCTAAATATTTGGAATATCATTGCTGGGGTTTTTTTTGTTTTGTTTTGTTTTTGTTTTGTTTTTTTACCGTTGGTGCTTATCTTTGGAAACCCAATGATCTAAATGTCTCACAACTCACACTGTGGGACCCTCTGGGCTTCAGAAGGGTGCCTTGTTGCGGACTTGCTTCGTGGAAGTTTTGTGCAAGCTGTGTTCTATGTGACCACGTGTTTGCCCCCTGGGGTGTGGTGTCTGTCTCAGGGTCCTGTGTCTGTGTCCCCAGTGTGATCAATGCAGCCCTCGTCCCACCCAGGCCCAAGGGACGATAGCATGAGGGAACACCTGCCTCCCAAGGAGGAGAGTCCTCATGAGCACGAGCGCCAGCCAGCATGGGGCCTGCCAGCCTCCAGTGCCTTCGAGTGCCCAACTCACAAGATCAAAGAGGGAGGTGCCGGATACCTCTGTTGGTTTGGGACAGCGGAGATAGCCAAGCTCCCCAGGGCCACCGGAAGGCATCTTCTGGTGTCACTGAGGAGCTTGGACTATCAGGAGAGGGGGTGTTTGGAAACAAAACTTGGGGAGTTGGTTTGTCACAGTGACATGGAGGGGCTCAAGGATGGCAAAAAAAAAAAAAAAAAAATGCAGTGGTAGGGTTACCACCCTCCAGGGGAGAAAAAGCCTGTCTAGAGTTCCAGTAGCAGCTCCACTGGGAAACACTGGACCTATCGTTTTTCCAAAATACTAAAGCCTCTTTCCAGCGGAGGACAGACCAGTTTTGTCCCTGCTATTTGAATAGAGCGCCCTCTGGTGTCTCTATGTCTCATACCACTGGGCACTGAAGAGGCCCCCCAAGACTTCCTTCATCCGCGGTCTGGTCACAATGATTTGCCTTCTCGCCTCTGGCTTCAAGAACCATCCGTGAGGCCCTGAGGGGCTGCTGAGGGATAGCTGGCGTGCACGAAGAGGTTGGCTTCTTCTCTGAGAAGAGCTGCCTCCAGACAGGAGGTGGGGCCCCCCGAGGCAGCTCCCTGCTGCTCTCGTTTCCCTGGGAAGCCTGAGCCCAGGAAGCGGAGCTGGCAGGAGCTTCTCCCCGTCCCAGTTATTTCACAGCTCCAGCTCCCTGCTGGAGTCTCCGCCACAGGGTCTGCCTTCAGCAGAAACGTGAGAGGCTACACCTGAGTCCCCTTTCCTTGCTACAGCCTGGGCCTTGGGGCCCCCTCCCCCACTGCCCATCCAGGTTGTCACTTAGTCCCACCTGCTCTGTTCTAGAATCTCCCTCTCTTTCCAGGACCATCCTCCCTGCCCCTCCTACTCACCTCTCTCCCGCTCAGACAAGCCCTCGTGTCTCCAGCTCGGTTTCCTCATCTGTAAGAGGGGAAACGACATGCCTTGTGGGTTGGCAGGAGATCCTGTGTTCCCCCACATAAGGGCCGTGGTTCATGATGCTGACAAATGGGGGTCAGAGCATTTTATCTCGGCTGGAGCCACCACGTGTGTCTCCCTCCGGGACGATCTGACTCTGTTCTGCAGGCCCTCCTCGCGCGCTCAGCTCGCCACGTCCAGTTGGAGCAGTTTGGGGTCACGTAGTGTCACCCGTCTGGTTCTCTTCTCCTGCAGCCCAGCTGTCCCGTCGAGGCCCCCACTGCGTCCCCCACCCCCCGCTTCTGGCGACCGCTCTATATTCATGGTTCTCTGGGGGCTACTATCTGCCCCCAGGAATGTTTGGAAATTTGGGGGAACATGTTCTAGGCTGCCATGTAACTGGGGACACATCCAGCACTTCATGGTTGGGGCCGAGGATGTGACCCCCTGTTCAACCAGCCACAAGACCCCTTGTCCCCCTCAAACTGCCAAAGGTGTCCCCCACCCCGAAACTGGCTATATCCTTCATGCCCCATCTGAGGCCACCACAGTTTTGTCTTAGACTTGTTTCTTTCTTTTTTCTTTCTTTTTCTTCTTCTTTTTCTTAACACAGCAAGTGTTGCTATCACTCTGGGACCTCTTTGACAAGGGTCTGCGGTGGGCTTCTGTTCCTAGGAGTCACTAAGAGATCTAGGGTGATGGAGACTGAGAGAGGAAGATGAGAAATAGTCCGTTGTGCAATGGCCCTTACAGCTTTCACCCAGACGTTTCTGTTCCCATGGCTTGGCCAGGCCAAGCCCCCCTCGGCCTTACCTGCCTCAGTGAGAGTGGAGGAGGGCACTCCTGTGCACATGGGGGGGCCAGAGATATTCAGTCGATAGCGCTGACTACTCCAGTGTGTCTCACATCCGTCCGCAACTTGTTGTTTTTACTCAACAGTGTTGTTGAGATGTATCCTTGTTGATTCACGTAGCTCGAATTCGTAGCCAAAAGTCGAGAAGCCAGACACAAAGAGTAATGCCGTGAGCCCCATGCTCATGAGTCTTTTTATCACTAGTCAACCTACTCACCAGTCTCCCTACCTTTCGGCTTGACCTCCAACCCAGCTATCGATCAGTTAACCAATCCATCAAGGAGGAGCCATTTATTCAATGCCTTCAATGCCCAAAGATACTAAAAGCCAAGGGGGTAAACCATGGTTCTGCCCTCAAAGCGCTTGGAGACTGGTTCAGGTGGCAGCAAAGGCCCGGTGCTGAGGTGTGGACTGCTAGTGTTGAAATGCTCCCAGCAGGTGGGGACCTCTGGGGCTGGACAGCCAGAGGGAGCCCCCTGGACAAGGTGGGGCTAGGCCTGGAAAGGTGGGGGAGACTGGGACAGGCGGAGAGGGGCGGTAGCTCGGTCAGCAGTCTGGGTGAAATGGTGACTCGTGTACCTGGTCAGTCGAATTGATTTCTTTTGACCCTGAGTGTTCTCCCTTGTCAGCATCATCTGTCTCCTCTTCAAACCTTGTCACTGCGCCAGCAACTCTAAATCTGGGTCTCCAGATAGAGCCTCACCCCTGAACTGTATACTCTTGCTTCTGATGCCTCCCGGGCCCCTCGGTTTCAGCGTGTGCTAACCAAGCCACCAACAGAATCTTCGGCATCCAGATCTCAGATGATGTACCCAGACCTTCACACTCGAAACCTTAGTATCATCTTGGGCGCCTTTTCCCCTGATCCCCCTGCCACTTCCAATCAGTCCCCCAATTCTGGTGTCCACACAAAGTGGTTCATGACTCAGCTGTGGTCTCTGGTCTCCCTCTCTCCAGGCTCCCATGTTGGTGACATTGAGTGTCTTTGATCATGGTTCTGCCTGTGTCACACTTCGGCCCCAGGGCCTTCTGTGGCTGCCTTATCTACAGAACCCCGTTAAAACTCCACCTGATATTCCTGGACCCACAGTCTGACCTGCCCCTGTTGTACTTCCGCCTCTGGGCCTGCTGAGCTCTGTCCACTGCCAAGTCCTATCCAGCCTTCAGAGTACTCAACCCTCTCTTTTAACTAACCTCCTGGGTCCCTCCCACACTCCCTGGTTCTTTGTGTTACTTCTGGAATAACCATGGCACTGAAATGCATTCCAGGGCCCCTCTTGACTTGGGTCCTAGGGCCTTGCTTTGTACACTCAATGTATGCATCGGTTCCTATTTATTGCACTGATTTCCTGACATAGAGCACCCCCCCCCCGCTTTGCTCCCCACCACTTCCACACCCAAACAAAGCCTGCATTTTCCAGACGGCCTCTGGGAGTGCCCATCAGGAATGTGTTGGCTCTCTCACCCAGCACCTATGCATCGGCCTTGGTTGTTTTAGAAGGGCTCCTTTGTTAGGGAATGTTGTTTTCACTCATACAAAGTTATATTGTTCATTGAGGGTAATGCCTATATTGTACTAACTCAAGTTCACTTGTTGCAAGGAAAGCTGGGAGCTTAGCCCCAAGGGCTCGTGTGGAAGGAGAGACTGGAATCAGTAAGAACTACTGGGCTGCTGACAGGGGTCATCCGAGCTTTGAGGGATGGGGAGGTTGGTGCTTCAATCTGAAGGGAATGATGAATCGGACAGTAAGAACTGGAGAGGCCAGGCCCCGCTAGGGTGGGGGTCTTCAGAAAGGTGACCATGGGCAGGGAGTAAGGGATTGAAGGGAGAGCAGTGTTTAGAGAGGCGGCCCAGCCTCAACTCAGAACTGGAATCCAGGGCAAGGAGCCGAAGCCCTGCTATGGGTAGGCCAGTGAGGATGGGTAAGGTGATTCATGGGCGCGGGGTTGCCCAGGGCTGCCCCTGAGCCCTTCAGGCCTTTAGCAGGACTCCATCCCAGGCCCTGCCAGCTGCAGTATTCAGCAGCTGAGCTGAAAGAAGAGCAGCTGGGCTCCTGTCGGAGGGCGCTGGGTCCCATCTCTTCTCATCTACCCCAATTTACCCCAACACATCCCTTCAGCCATTGCCCCTCTCCTGGCCCATTCAATCAGTGTGTCCAAACATAAATTGTCCCACCTTAAAAACACTCCTTTGACTGAAGGGCCTGTATCACCAGATTTTTCTGCTGCCCTTTAAAGAAAAACTCCAGAAGGAGTTAACCATACTTGCTCACCTCTGTGTCTCTCCTCCCTTGCTCTCTCAGTCCATTCCAGGTGGGCCTTTGGGCTCATCACACCTCAGAACTCCTCTTAGCAAGGTCAACAGCGCCCTCCACCCTGTAGAATTCTGTTCTCCCCTGACCTGCCAGCAGCATTTAACATAGTTGATCCCTCCTCCTGCCCCTTCCTTGAAACCCTTTGTCCATTGGTTTCCAGGGCGCCATCTTTCTTGATCCTCTTCCTTTGCCAGTGGAGGAGGATCATCATCTTATCATCTTTGGTGGTCATCTCCTGATTTCTAAACATTAGGATTCCTAGGGCTCGGTCTCCAGTATTCCCCTTTTCTCTAAAATCCCAAGGTGACTGTCTACACTGTCTGCAGGCTGATGACTCCCAGACTTGTATGTCCAGCTGGACTTCTCCCCAGGGCTTCGTGTCAGGTCTCCAGCCATCTGTGTAACGTCCACTGGTGTGTTCAGTGAACTCATCCTTAGAACAACACACACAGATGCTGAGAACCACAGTGACTCATCAGGTTCTTGGTACAGTTGTTAAAGAATTTATTTTAAAAGTTGACTTAATTCAATATTGCTCCATTAGAGAGAGTTATATTTTTAAGAGATGTGCTGTTCTATCTCATGTATTTTCATTTCTCCTAGCTGAATTTATTCTATTCAAGCCTAAGAACTCATGAGGTATACCCAACACACATTTTATGGTGCCCCCATATTTTTTAAAGTGTGTGTGTGTGTGTGTGTGTGTGTGTTTATGAAATAGTCATTTGAAGAGAATAGTTTTCATTTTTAAAAATTTAAAGGTTATTTTCTTTCTCAATAATTTTTCAGAACCCCATTTCTTCTTGGACTTTGAGGTCTACAAGTGTTTCATTATTTTTCATCCCAAATTTCCGAATTTCTACTTTGCCTGGCCCCATCTCCCTGTGAACTCTAGATTAAGGATGATGTTGAATTATGTCTTTGGTAATATTTGTTATCTCTGTAATATGTCTTGAGGAACACATTGATGAAATTATGAATCAAATAAATAGATAAGTTGGAGGTTTGGGAATAGGTGTAAGCAATAAACTCATCAGGTAAACTGCTCTGAAAATCCACACTGGTACAAAAAAATGCATATTGCTCAAGAGTTGATAAGGTACAGGTTGTACTGTGTAACATAGGAGAAGAAACTGTGTACATCACCACACACTCGCTGAACATCCTTTTGAAAGTCTTGTAAGGGGCCAGAGGTAAAAGGAGTATCTTTTGAAAGAGAGAAGTAAACTCACTTGTTCACATTCTGCACAGACAACTTTATTCTTCCAGATGTTCAGGCCCCAGACTGCTCTGTCTCGTGTCCATTAGCAAATCTTGTCAATTCAACCCTTGAAACCAGATCCAGAATCTGCCCATTTGTTTCTCACCTTCTGGGTCAAGCCACTGCCATCTCTCACAGTGTCCTCCTATAATCTCCTGCATCCCCCCTTACCCACCACAGTGTATTCTCAACCCAGCGACCACAGGGATCCTGTTTAAAGTCAACACACCTTGTTACTGCTGTCCTGCACCCTCCACAGCCCTCGAAGGGCCTGTGTATGCTGGCCTCAGCTTCTCCCTGTCCCACTGGCTGCCACTCTACCCCTGCTCCCTGTGCTCCAGCCAGTGGCCTCTTTGTTCTTTGTCAGACATGCTTCTGCCTCAGGGCCTTTGCACTTGCTATGCCCTCTGCGGAGAGCACTTTCCCCAGGAATCCCATGGCTCCCTCACTTCTTTTAGTTACCCTTCAGTGAAGCCTTCTCAGACTACCCTCCTGTGCCCTTTTCTGCCATTTCCTATTCCCCTTCCCTGTGTTATTTTTTTCCATGTGTCTACTAGTTTGTTTCTATGTCCTCCACCAGAATGTAAGCTCTGTGAGAAGGCAGGAATTGTATTTGGTCATTGCGGGATTATCCCTGATGCTGAGAAAAGTGCCTGGCACATAGGCAGTACTAAATGTTGTTTATTAAATGAAGGAATCTCCCTTCAGCATGGTTCAGGAGACTGTAGGTGAGGGGCAGGTCCCTGGACTCAGCAGCTCTTAGAATCTGTGAGCAGGATCAAGGCTCTGGGTCTCAGGAAGGAGCAAGGACAAGAGTCAGCACTGAACCAGGCTGGGCACCTGAGTTAGGCCTGATCTGGGGAAGGTAAAGTCAGATGGTCTCAGTGATGACGCCAGCATCTGGGGTTGGCAGCCAAGGTCGTCTGCATGCTGACCTGTCCTGCAAGTGTTAAAGGTCAAAATGAAACCCGTGATGCCAAAAAAGGGCTGGCTCGTGGGCTGCCAGTTCCCAGGCTGAGCAGATCCCTTGTGTCCTGGCAGCCAGAGAGAAGTGGCCCCAGGTACCCGGCTCTGGATGTGGGGCCCTATCTTCTTCTTGAAAGGGCCCCAGTGCCCTGATCTCTCCCTGGTTCTCAGACTTCTTCCTGGAAGTGTGGACATGCAGCTCTGAGTGTGGCCCCAGTGGGCTGGGGAGTGAATTGTCCAGCCCCATCACACGTTCCCGCACTGGGTTTTGTTCTCCTTCTCCTCCTCCCCAAATCCTGTTGCTCCCTCTCTCCTGGGAGGGAGTGGGGCCGCGGCACGGAAGGGCAGGGTGCGGTAGAGTCCACAGGAGACATCAGTGGCTGAGATGGGGATGTAGCTGTGGGACTTCCAGTGAATCAAGTATGGGAGGGTGAGAAAGAGAAGCTTGGAATTAAGAAGACTGCCCCACTTCCGGCTCGAGTGACAGTGGATGGATGGTGGTGTCGCTTACTGAGATGCACAGGGAGGGGAGAAGAGAATTAGAAAGAGCTTTGGGGAAGGGGAGATCCAGACTCGGTGGACGTGTTAATTTTGAGATGCCAGTCGTGACAGGTGACAGGTGAGCCTGTCATTCAGAGGTCAGGCCTGAACTGGAAATACGCACCGGGATATGTGTTTGTCAATGCATGGATGCTACTTAGGGGTGGGTCTGGAGAGGGTCACCTGAGGAGACAGAATGAGAGAAAAGAAAAGGACATCTGGGACCCAGCCAGGATCTACCAGCAGTTAGAGGCCAGTAGAGACGAAGCTGCAAAGAGTTTGAGAAGGAAAAGCCAGAGGGCTAGGACGACACCCAGCAGAGCGAAAAGTCCTAGAAGCCAAGAGCAGAGGGTGTTCAGGGAGGGAGGGGTCAGCTGTGCTGAGTGCTGCTCAGAGGCCTGGGAGGGTGAGGGACAGGCAGAGTCCATGGGATGTGGCCACAAGGGGGTCACTGGTGGCCTGGGTGGGAGCTGTTTGTGTCAAGGCGGAATCCCAATGCATGCACTGAGATGAGGAGTGGGGGCATCAGAAGTAGGTAAACCTCCATCCAAGAGGCTGGCCGAGGAGGGAAGTGGAGAAATCGGGGGGAGGGGGAATGGAGAGAGTAGAAGGTGGAGCACGTGGGTGTTTAAATTGAGGGATCCTGGGGCTGCTAGGTGTGGCTTCTAGCAAGGGGCAGAGTGCAGGAGCAGGGCACTGGAGAAGGTTCAAGGGGGCGGGGCCACAGCCGTGTTGAGAAGGGGCCACATCCTCTGGAGCAGCAGGAGGAAAGATGCTGGCTACCAGGGGAGCAGGTTGATGGTTTGGACTGGGAAGCAGGGAGGGTTCTCTCAGACCCAATCTAGGCTCTGGGTCTTGGTCAACAATAGATTTGTGAATGGCTATTTTGAAAACAAAGGCAGGAAATTTCTGTCCCCAGGAAACCACTTAGATTCTTGGGAAGGTTCTTCCTTTGTGAAGATTATCCCCTCAAATAAGAATATAGGCACACCTTGTTTTACTGGGCTTCACTTTATTGCACTTTGCAGATCATGGCTTTTTGATAAATGAGAGGTTCGAGACTTGAACGGAGGAAGTGGCCACGGATGGGGTGGAGACTCGAACGGAGCAAGTGGCCACGGATGGGGTGGAGACTCGAACGGAGCAAGTGGCCACGGATGGGGTGGAGACTCGAACGGAGCAAGTGGCCACGGATGGGGTGGAGACTCGAACGGAGGAAGTGGCCACAGATGGGGGTGGAGCTTGAAGATGTGATTGAAATGCTGCCATCTCATGATCGAACCCGAACGGATGAGGAGTTGCTGCTTTGGATGAACAAAGAACGTGGTTTCTTGAGATCGAATCTCCTGCTCATGAAGATGCTGTGAAGATGGCAGAAATGACAACAAAGGATACCCTGAGCTGATAAAGTAGTGGCAGAGTCTGAGAGGGTCAACTCCAATTTTGGAAGACGTTCTGCTGTGGGTAAAACGTCATCAAACAGTGGGACATGCTGCAGGGAAATCGTTCATGAAAGGAAGAGTCAAATTTCATTATTGTCTTATTTTAAGAAATCACCACAGCCACGCCGGCCTTCAGCACCCACCACCCTGACCGGTCAGCAGCCACCAACACTGAGGCAAGACCCTCCACCAGCAAAAAGATTGTGACTCACTGAAAGCTCAGATGATGGTTAGCATTTCTTAAGCAATGAAATAGTTTTAAATTAAGGGTATGTGCACCTTTTAGACATAATGCTATGACACATTTACTAGACTACATACAGTATCGGGTAAACACGACTCTTGTATTCACTGGGAAAACCAAAAAAATTCATCTGTCTTGCTTTATTGCGGGGTCTGGAAGTGAACCTGCAGTATGTCTGAGCTGTGCCTGGATCGGATGTTAGTCTAGTGAGGTCGACTCAAAGTACTGGCCTGGCATCTTTCTCCTGAGGACTCGAAGGACTTCCCAGGGAACACTCACTCCAGGCATTAGAGAGAGCTGATTATCTCAATACGAAACCCAAGTCACAGACAATAAAAAAAAGACAGCCTGAAAGCAAAATGGAAACGAGAAAAGACATATTGATCATAGGGCAGACTGAGTGTCTGTGTGGGCTGGGGCCAGAGTCCCCGGAGCCCTGAGGACTGTCAGAGAAAACCTAAATGCATCCCATTAAAATTTAAAGGAGAATCTATTTCTCAAGCGGACGCTGCCCCCCCCTGGGTTCCAGTAGGGGATCTAAGGCGGCACGGGGCTCAGCCGGAGAGGGAGGGAGTGCAGGAAGTGGGGTCCTCACCCCAACCCACCACTGGCCCTTGAGAGCTGAGGACACGGCATCCGCTGGGCTTGGACGGTGTGTGACTGAGTCCTGGCTTCTCCCGTCCAGGGGAATCCGGCCCAGTGCCTAGGAGGAAGCTGGCTTCTCCCTGTCTCTCCTGCGGGAACAGTGGCCTTTTAGGGACACAGTAACAAGCACACACTCTCTCATTCTTTCTGGTTTTAATTTTATTGAAGTTGCACAGGTACAGAGTTTAAAGAATGAATTATTTCCATACATTTTGTTATGGAAAAGAGCAGTCCCCTTCCTCTTTGTTTACCCTTCTGTCTCTAACAAATGGGCCTGGGTTGCTACCATGGTAGCATTTCAGCACAACTAGAGAGTCAAGCGCCTCTCCACAGCCCCCCCCCCGCCCCCGTTTCTCCAGCCTCTCACGTGCATAATTCACACATAATTCACAGCCAAGACACATAATGACCCGTGGTTCCTTTTTCATTCCTGTACAACTTTTCTATTTTCTCTGTGGATAAAAGTGTGTGTGTGTGCTCACTTATTTTTCCATATATTTATTACTAATTCAACCCTCAAATTCTCACCTCACCGAAACCCCTTCCAGACATTCGGCTGCACGGGCTACTGTGTAAACTCCATGGTGCTGATGCAGGCCCTTCCCGTGTCGCCCAGCGGCTTCCTCTACCCGGTGCCAGCTGCCACCCCAGGGTCTCCCTTCACCCCCGATGCGCGGAGAATCTCTTCCTCCTGTATCGGATCTCCTCTCTCTGCAAACTTACATCTTCCTTTTCCTCACCTACCTCCTCATTTTCACAGAGACCATCCTTCAGTAGGGTCTTCTGGAGAAAGGGTCTCTGACGGGTGAGCATTTTTGGGCACTTGACATGACTGAAGATGTTGGAATGTCTTTATTCTGTTTCTCGGTTGCTCGAAGTGTAGAATTTCAGGTTGGAAATCACATTCCTTCAGAGTTCTAAAGATGTCGCTGCCTTGTCCTTGAGCCTCCGGTTGCTGTCAAGAGTTCCAAATCCGTTCTGGTTGCTGTTCCTTCCATTCTCTGCAACTGTCTCTGGATCTTCCCTTCACGCTCAGAGTTGTGAAGTGTCACAGGCATGGCTCCTGGTGCGGTCTCTCTGAGGCGGTGTCCCTTCCAGTCTGACAACTCAGGGACTTGAGCTTCACCAAACGGTCCTGCATTGCTTCCTTGATGACTTCTCTCCCCTCTCTCTGGATGTCCTGGGATTCAGGGCTTGGACCTCCTGGCTTGTTTCTCCGATTGTCATACTCCTCGGTCAGATTTCCCATCTCTTCGTATTTTCGCACTACTTTCTGGGTACTTCTCTCCATTTTGTCTTCCAGCTATCTTGTTCTTTTCTGCTATTGCATCTTTAATTTTCAAGAGTTCCTTTCTCTCCCTGGATGTTTCTCTTTAATAGTATCCTGTTCTTACTTGATGGATGCCAGTACTTTCTCTTATCTCTCAGAGGCTGTTAATGTTAGTCGCTTTGGGTTTTAGTTTTCTTTTCTACCTGGTTTCTGTCCCCCTCAGGTTCCCTTTGATCCATGTGTTTGTCCCTTTTCTCGGATATCTGGTGACCTCTGGTGTCTTCGCTTGTTTAAGAATAGGAAGTTCACAGGTGACTGGCAGCTCCAGGTGTGAGAGAGGCTCGTCCACGGCACGTGTCCTGGTAGCTGCCCATCCAGGCCCTTCCGCTGGGGTCACTGCAGTGACGGTGTCTTTCGGTCTTTCTGCTTGGCCAGAACCCCCGTGAAGGCTCCAGTCTCCTGACTGAAGGGTGTAGAGTTTCTATTTTGGGAGCCACAGAAAGGGAAAAGGTGGGAGGTGGAGGGGAGAGGAGCCCTGGTACCCAGTTATGTATCTACTTCCTCATCCCCTCGTCCTGTCTGCCTGCCCTCAGCTCGCCTGATGCCCTCCTCAAAGGCCTCCCGTTTCATCCTTGGCGGAGAAACTTCCAGACTTTCTCTGGGGTGGAGGAGGGGTGGTCTCCTGGCTGCTGAAGTTGAGGAAGGGATAGGGGTATAAAAGCAGTCATCCTGAGGGGCATTTGGCTGGCTCAGTTGGTGGAACGTGTGGCTCTTGATCTCAGGCTGTTGAGTTCAGACCCCATGTTGGATGTAGACATTACCTTAAAAAGTTAAAAATAAGGGCACCTGGGTGGCTCAGTTGGTTAAGCGTCTGCCTTCAGCTCAGGTCATGATCTCAGCTCCCGGCTCAGTGGGAGTCCGCTTCTCCCTCTCCCTCTGCCTCTCACCCCTGCTTGTACTCTCTCTCTCTCTCAAATAAATAAATAAAATCTTTTAAAAATTAAAAATAGATAAAAATAAAAGCAGTCACCCTGGGGCACTTGGCTCTTGACCTTGGGTTTGTGAGTGTGAGTCCCATGTTTGGGGTAGAGTTTACTTAAAAATCAATCAATCACCAGCTCCTGTCACTCTTCATCCCTCTCCCTGCTCTAAAAAATAAAAACAAATGAGTAAATAAGTAAATAAAAGCAGTCCTCCTTCTCTTGGTTCCTCCCACCCTTGTCTCCAGAGTCCTTGAGGGAGCCCGTGGTGTAAGTCGGGATGGTTCCCACACTCCCTGTTGTCAATGCAGCATCCCATTTTCTTGAGTCTGCAAAGTCTTTTCCACCCATTCATTTCTTTCCAGCTTCGGCAAGCTTATTGCCAGTGTCCTCCCCAGCCTTTCTCTTCTTTGTAGGTGTATAATGTCAAAGGAAAAGAAAAGAAGAGAAAGGGGGAAAGAGAGAGAGAGAGAGGGCAGAGAGGGGGTGGGGAGAGGTGGGGTGGCAGAAAAGCAGAGAGAGAAGAAAGAATGCTTTCCGCGCCATCTTTAATAACAGACTACTAGTAGGGTTGTTTTTAAATATGTTTTAGCCATGGAACTCATTCTTCTGAAGAACCCCGGGGAAAGCCACCCTGTCAGGCTCCCCTCCCCACGGGCCCTGGGAGCCCCTGTGGCGCCTCCCGAAACTTCTAGGAGTCAGAGGAGTACAGGGTAAAGTGCCAGTTCCAGAAAGTCTAGGAAGTCTTTGGGCTCTGGACTGAGACAGCATCAGATTCCAGCCCCACCTCCGGCAATTACTGGCCAGTCCCTAAAAATAGGGTCAGTAGTATCTACTTCACAGGCTGCTTGTGAGAAATGAATGGCAAGATAGCGCGGGCCGCTGACCACTGGCCTGGCGTACAGGAAGTGCTCAACAAAAGTGCCACGTCCTTCCTTGCTTCCTTCTTCATTGTTCTCTCCTTCCTCCCATCTTCCTCTCTTCCTTCCCGCCTTCCCCCCCCCCCCAGCGCGACTCTCGTCTTCTCCGGCCTGAGGTGCTCTTTCTGCCCGGTCAGTAGAGCCGCTGAGGGCTGTAAGCAGGGTGTCTTTGTGGGCCCGGCCGCGGGGGAACCGCACGTCAGAAGGGAGAGAGTTGGAGGTCAGCTCCAGGTCCGTGACTGGTTGATCCTGGGACAGTAAAAAGGAAAAAAAGAAAAAAAAAAGACACATGGGCTGTGGGGCAGATGGAATGTATGACACTGGTGTGCAACGGGGGTCCACCTGGATTTTCTTAGCTGTAAATCACAGGAAACTTTGGCCTTTTCCACCTTCGGGTGTTGTTTGAAATGAGGCCCCCTATAGGGAAGGCGGTAACATGGTGTGAGCCCAGCCATGGCAAGTTTGGGTAAGTCTGTCCCCTCTCTGGATCTCAGCTTCCTCCTTGGTAATTGGAGGATGTGAGAGAGGGCTTGAGTCTTAGAGTCGGGACTGGGGTCTGAGCGCTGACGGCTGGCGCTGGCGCTGAGATTCTGGATGGGGCCTTTGCTCTTTATGAACCTCAGTTCTTATCTGTAGAATGAATGATTGCCACCTGGCCTGGGGGAAGGCTCTCTGGCTATCATAATGTGACATGGAGGATCTTTCCAGCTCTTGTCAGAGGATGAGCTCATTCAGCTCTGCACTCGATCCTGGGAGGAGCTGTTGCTCAGATACAGTCTTCAGGGAAAGGCCCGGGCAAGGGAGCTGTGCAGGCTATTGTGAGCCCTTGTCTCTCCCTGAGGAGAAGCTGGCCTTTTCTAGCTATCAGAGAATCGAATCCAAGCTCAACTGCAGGGTGCCCCTGCTTGGGCAGGAGCCTTTGGCTGTATGCCCCAGCCTGAGATGAGACATCTGTCGGGAAGAATTTCTTTCGGAGCCCAGAGCTGGGTAATGGGGATTGCTTGCCTGAGCACATATAGGTGAAGGGACGAGGAGGGCAAAGGAGAGCCTCAATCGCTAGGGTTCTCTGGCCCCACAGCTTAGAAAAATGAGAAGAGAGTTACTCTTTCTCCATGGCCTGTAGTCCCTTGGGGGTGGGGTCCCAGCTGCAGGGTCTCCTCTTCCTTGCCCGTCCACAGGGTGGAGGCCCAGCTCCAGGAGACACTGATGCCTCCCACCAGCCATACCCTGCTGCGCTGTGTCTGTTCGCCTCACTCTTTGGTGCTCCTAGGGTGCCTTTCTCCACTCTGGAGATGGAGAGTCCTCTGGGGGCTGTCGGGAACGCCAAATAGGATCAGACATGTGAAACCCTTGCCCAGAGTCTGGCACACCCCACCCTAGCCCATTGCCAAGCAGAGGGGGGGGGGCATCCTTCACTCCCTGCATGCCACACAGAGCCCCCGTCTCAGTTTGGCAGTAGACCACGGTGACAAGAGCACGGCTTCGGCACCGGCCAGACCTGGGTTCAAATCCTGACTCTGTCACTGATTAGGAAGACTTAACCTCTCCATGGCTCAGCCCTCTCAGCTGGAAAGTGAGAATTCTAATGATCCCTATTCACCAAAGTTGTTGAGAATAAAAAGAAACAATGTTTGTAAATACCTGGCACAGGGCCTGGCACGCAGTGAGTTGACCTCTTATTCTGCCATGAATTATCAATATTTACTTATATGATTGCCTCTTCAAGTAAAGGGTAAATTCCTGGGTCTCCTGCCTTTTACAAGCACTTTGTGGTAAAGTGGACGGAAGCCAAATGGCCTGCGTGGGAATCCAGGATCTATCAGGGTGCCCTTCTGATGTGAAGTAAGCTAGGTGACACCTCCATGCCTCAGTTTCCCCATCTGTAAGATGGAAATAGTAACAGTAATTCCATCTCAAAGGGTTTGAGTGAGGATTCACTAAGATGCTCCATGTAAAGAATGTCCAGTGCTTGGTGCATAATAAGTACTCAATGAAAGTCTACTATTACTTGTATTATGAAAGGGTCCCCGGAAATCATTTCACCCAAATTCCTCTCTTTGCCAATGAGGAAACTGGCCCAGGAAGACATTAATATGGCGTGTTAATGACAGAAACCATCCTGTTGACCTCCATTCAAGACATGCCAGTGGGAGGAAGGGAGGAAGGGTGATGTGGTCGTGTGTAGGAGTGTAGGGGGACACATGTCATCTTGCTGATGGCAGGGACACGGTTCTGGTGTGCTACAGAGTGGGAACCCTGCACTGCTTTCAGCTCCCACGAAGAGAGATGATTGACCCCAGAGGATGCCTTTGGTTCTAAAGATAACATGGGGCAGCCTGGTTGGGGGGGGGCCACGACCCACACAGGTGGAGGAGGGCACCCCCCCAGGGGGGTGGACCGTGGCTGGAGAGGTGGAGGGACCCAGCTGGGGAGGCCTTGAATGGAGGAAATATGAACTAAAGAATTCGGGGCGGTTTGGACATGGCAACTCGCCCTCCACTGGTTCAGGGAGAAAGTGGTTTGTTTGTTTGTTTCATCGTACTTTTAACTTTTTTGTATGTTTGTCATAGTTTCAAAATAAAAACGTAAAATGAAAGGAGAGAACCAATTTGGCTCAGAAGAAAGGCAACTGAGGAAGCCAGAAATCAAGGAAAGAGTTGAAAGGGGGATGCAGGCTGTCAGGGGCTGTCGGGAAGATTCCTGGGCAAGCAGAGTCAGCCAAGGCCAAGAGGGAGAGCTAAGGGCGTCAGACCAAAGGACAAGTGGGGCCCGAACTCCAGGCAGAATTTTGGACCTGTGCTGTCGACGGGTGTCATCTGTCACCGTGGGTGGCTTGCCGACAAAAGAGGGATAGCCCAGCCGGTAGGAGGGTGGAGGGAGGTGTGTCCTGGGGCACTGAGGGGAAGACAGATCAGGCCAGAGCAGGGCAGCAGGGGGTGGGTATGCCCGGCAGGCAGGTTCCCAGGAACATGGTGGCAACAGACTGGGCAGGACGCAGGAGCCCAAATGAGCCTAAGGCAGCCAGCGGAGAAGCCAGGCTGTGAGCGAGGCCTTATGACCCGTTGGCAAGTATGGCCGGCAGACTGGGGCCAGGAGGCAGCCAGCCAGGGGCCAGGCAGGGCTTCCGGGGACTGGAGCCAGGAGCAGGGAGGGTATCTCCCCAGGGGTGGCGGCAAGGAGCCGAGGCAGCAGGCAGGATCCAGAGGGCCAGGGAGGCTTGTCCAGGCTGTGCTGTTCAGGAGTCTGAGGGGTCAGGTAGGAAAGTGTGTTCGCCCAGTGAGGGCCAGGTTGGACACAGGCTGATTCTGAAGGAAGGAGAGCCATCCCCTCGCAAAGAGGAGGCGGCCAGTTCTTGTAGACTTGGAAAACTTCAGCAGATCCAACAGCTGGGCCGCCTCAGATCCGTCTCTTGGAAGTTTCTGGGACTGCTTAGCTTGTGAGCTCAGGAGCAGACTCTAGGAACCATGATTTTCCCGAGGGTTGTAACCCACTGGTGGTGGCATTCTGTGGACTCTGGGTTTTCACCATCGCAGTGAGTGGTTAAGCCCTTCCAATGAGGAAGGCAGCTGGAGACTCGCATCCTCCTCTGTGATCAGCTGTGAGGAGGGAGGAGCCCCTTGGGGCCGAGCAGGAGATGGTGGCTTGAATGGGTCTGGAACCCGGGGAACCCAGTGTCCCCTAGGGAACCAGCTGCAGGCTGAGCAGTGACCCAGGAGCTCCCACCAGGGTATGGATGGAGGCAGCCGAGGTGGGACTTGGGCCCAGCTGCGGCCCCTGCCCGGACTCCAGCAGTGGTCCCAGGGTCTGGCAGAGCAGGCACCCACAGGGTGTCCCCACACTGTCTAGGCTCTCTCCCTCCCCCTTTTTAAGGGTCTTTGTTGGCCCCACTCCTCTAAAGGACCTCTGAAGGTCAGCCCTCACCTGGGGCCGGGGAGAGGCTGCTGTGAATGTATAAGGCTCTCCCTGGGGTCCAGTAGGTCGGGGCATGATGCCTGCTCAAGTCCTCATCAAAGGGGGGGGTGCCCTTCCCCTCTGAGGCAGGACAGCATGCTGAAAGCAGCAAGCCGGGCTCCCCCAGGCTCCCTGGCATCCCTGGCCTTGGCAGGGGGAGCCTTTCTCTCTAGGACAGCAATGAGATGGGGGTCTAGTTCTGGTCTCTGCAGGAAGGCCCAAGGAGGCAGTTGGGGTCCCTGCAGGCTCTGTAGACAGGCCCAGCCATCTCCCGTAGTGCCCCAGACATGCTCTCCACACCCCAGCTGCTGGGTGGACCTGGGGGACACGGTCGCTCTCCTCCCCAAGAATCATGGTGCGAGCACACCATGCTCGGATCACCGTTTCCATCCTTCCAGGAGTTTCTCCCAAGCCACGCCCCCTCCCAGGACTCCTGGGCATTTGGCTCCTGCCAGTGTTGGAGGTTATAGCAGGTTCTTTGTGTTGCAGCTCTCTGAGTAAGAGCCTCCCACAGGCCATGATGCAAACCATCAGGGGGATTTTAGGCGGCACCAGGACAAATGCTCACGTTTTATTTTAATGTGTGTTAGAAAGATGTCACCAGCACGGGAGACCTGTGGTTCCATGACCGTGAGTCCTTAGGATGAAGCTATGGCCGGGCGGGCCCTGCAGACAGTGCTCAGGAGGACTGTCTCTGAGCTCAGATGCTGGAGAGCCCGAGGTGTGTGGCCTTGGGACCAGCCCCCAGGAGTGTCACTGCGGGCCTTTTCCACATTCACCGGCAAGAGCACTTCCGGTGCGTCAGGGCATGGCAGTAATTGGAGGGAGGCAGCAAGGGACTGGAGGGTGGGCCCTCTGCTCTGGGTCCTCTTCTAAGAGTGTGGGGAAGATCACTGCGTCTGGAGCCCAGGAGGCCTGGCAGTGACCATGGCTTTGCCCTGTGGGCCATGTGATTTGGGGCAAGCTGTGAGTCCATCCGCACCAGTGGTTCCTGATCTGGAGGGTGACAGGCGGCATCCTGGGCTGAGGTGAGGATTAAATAAGCAGATAATAAGATTAAATAAGGAAACACCCCCTGCCCTCCCCCAAGCGTGGAAGCAGCCTGCTGCCAGGTGGAACAGTGCCTGCCGGGAGGCTGGCAGGACTGGGGGGTCTGGGAGCATGGCCTGGAGCCCGCCAGTCAGGTTGAGTCCCCGCTTCATCACCTGCTGGGCGTGTAACCTCTCTGTGCCTCCCTTTGTCCCCTGCAAAGTGGGGAGAGTCCTAGTGGCGCACTGAGTGTCAGCTTGCGGGCCCCTGTCCCTCCACCCTGGCACCTCCTGGACAGCTCAGCATAGGCGGCCATTGAACAGAAGGATCGGGCAGCGCTCTGGAAGCACCTCTGAGGACTGGCCACAGTTGACAAAGGCATGGGGAGGGGCGGGGGAGGGAGAAGTGTTCCAGACAAACAACTGGCAGAGGCCGAGGCCTGAGGCTAGGGGAACAGGAGGCTGGTGAGGCTGGAGGGAGGCCGGAAGTGGCAGTGAAGGGGGTGGGCCACCAGAGAGGAAGGATGGGTGGGGAGGTGGGGGTGGGCCTGGGGTCCTGTCACAGGTGTCGGTCGTGGGTGGGGAAGGCCCTCTACTCCTTTTCATTCATTGCATTTTTGTGAGGGGAGAGTGGGGATGAACAAATGGGAATTACTGTAAGTTGTAAACACATCATGCATTCGGAGCTATTTTTAAATCCCCAAAGCTTGGTATTTCTGTGACTCCACCACAGAGTTGGCCCTAAAGCCTAGCTCAGAAAGAGTCTTTGCTGGCGCCCCAGTTCCCTCGCAAACACCACCTCCTCAGTCTTTTCTCCCTGCCCCAGCCTCTGTGCAGCCCATGCTTCTCTGCTTCTGGGCCTTTGCTTGTGCTGTTCACTCCGCTTGGATCTCCCCTTCTTCATCTCCAAATCCTCAGAGCTGAGCTGTCCTTCCAAGCCCCGGTCAAATACCCGCATTCCACCGTGCCTCCCGGACCTCCCCCAACCCTGCCATGGCCTGCCAGGCCCCATCTTTCCTTCCAACCCCCCCGGGACATGTTCTCTTAGCTTTGCTTGACATTTTTATTTTCTGTTTGCTTCGGACAAAGGGATGTTCCCCCCTGGTGGCCAGCCTTGAAGCCCACAGGCAGGGGCAGTCCGTTTCATAAAATCCACAGGTGATTTAAACATGTTAAGCTGAAAAATGTGGGCAGTGGGCCCAATAAGAATGATCTTTGGTGGGACACGGTGCCGCTTAGGGGCTGTGTGGCTGAGGCACGTCACTGTGCCTCTCTGAGCTCAGTCTCTCCATCTCTGGAACAGGGACAGTGACCTGTACTTTCACAGGCTGTTGTGAAATCTGGAGGCCGCTTCAGCCTCCTCCAGCACCCCCAGCAAGTACCCTGTGGGTCTGCAGGAATGTTAGCGGGTCTGTTCTCTTTCAGCCATTTCGAGCTGACTCTGCATCTCCTCTGAACTTAGTTCTAGCCACAGGGTCACTCGGAAAGGCACCACGGGCTGTAAATAGCAGTCGTAAGTGACACTTGGTCCAGGCTGGGCCAGTGCTGCTGGACAGGAGCCCAGGGCTTTCTGGAGACACTGTGTGTTGACTCAGTTCTCTACTGGGCACCGCGCCTAGTGCAGGGAAGTGTGTGGGGAGCAACGGGTCGTCTGTAACGAGGGCACGCCCGGGCACATCAGTCCTGCTTTGGGTCCTGGCTCTGCCGTCAGTGTCTGTGTGACCTTGGGGAAGCCACAAGCCCTCAGATGCCCGGGGTCAACTTCCTTAAAACCTTTCTGGTGGCTCTGTTCTCCGAGTGTAGCTAGACCCTCTTGAGAGCTCCTGTTCTATCTCTGGAACTCTTCCCTGTCAGCTCTCGGCCTGCTGAGAAGAGCATTCCTTGCCCTTCTGTGCCTGGGATTTACCATTCCCCAGCCCCGTGGGGAGCCAGATTCTCCCACTGTGAGGTGGGGCTTCAGCCCCACGTGGCTTCTCCCCAGCAGCCCTCCCTGTGCACACTCAGGGGGGCGCCCAGGTAGCTGACTTCAGCTCTGGTGAGCACCAGCTGAGGTGCGGCACGCGGTCCCCTGGGCCAAGCCCTGTCCCAACGGCAGTCACCTGGCCCATGGCCCACTCTTCACCTTCCCCACCTTCAGTAAGAGCAGCTCAGTACAAAACTGAGCACTAAGCACTTCACACCTATAATTCCTAATCCTCATCACCACCTGCTAAGTCATATTTATCCATGTATACACATGCACACACGTGTCCATTCTGCAGATGAGAGGCTCAAAGAAGCAAAGGGACTTGTCCACAGCTCAGGTCCTGAGGAGCAGAGCTGGGATTCAAAGCCAGCCCTATTGGCTCCAAATCTGTGTTCTTTCCTCCACAGCCTTATGCACCCCTACTTTCTGTGCCCTCTGACTTTGGCCACCTGCATGGCGAGGTCCTGGGGAGACCCTGTGGCTGCCCCTCCATGTGCCCAGGGCCAGGCCCCGAGTGGACCCCCTCCCCCAAATGCTTGTGCATGAAGATGTTGCCGGTGGTGGTGCTTCCCTGGGGCCCATGGTGAGGGCTGGACATCTCTCCCCTTTCCCTCTCTCCTTCCACGCTCTGGAGAACAGTCACCCCAGCAGCAGCATCTTGTCCAGCCCCGAGAGCTAGAGGGGCGTGGGAGCCAGAGAGGAGGGTTGGGGGTTGGCTACCCTTCCTCGGCTGCTCACTGGTTGTGTGACCTCAGGCAGGTTGCATTACCTCTCCGAGGCTCCACTGCCTTATCTGGAAAGAGGCACGACATTACGCACCTCGCTGATTTCTAGTAAGGGATAGACGAGCCCCCGTAATGAGGCAGGCGCCTTGTTCGCGCTAAAGGATCACAGATGTTCACTCTGTACCGTTGTTGCTGTTGTTGTCCGTCCGGCACAGGAAATGGCTCAACAGTTGTGTTGAGTCCAGTAGCCGCAGGCAAAGCCATCCTCAGCAACTCCATCGGACTGGAGACTTTCCACTTCACCTTGACCGTAGAGGTGATCTAAGGCTCCAGTCGACAGAGGCGCTGCTTCTCACCCCACCAGAAGATTAGGAAGAGCCTTCTGAGGCTGTGTCAGCAGCTGTGATCTTTGGAGGCTTGCAGCCCCAGGGTGAGACTGGGGGTCACAGAAGTAGGGTACCTGGCTCCCAGAGAGGAAGGCTGTGAGGTGTCTGAGGAGAAGGGAGCGTGGCAACAGCCTTGTCTGAGGGGCGGTGCTCAGCCAGGGAGAAACCTTTCCAGGGGGTTAAGAAACTTCTACATCCCCTCCACTTGCATTGCAGGATTTCAAAAGCACCACGTCCATAGTGACCTCCGCCTCATTTCGCGTACCCTGGGTCTGCTTTCTCACGTCCAGCACCTGGTCACGGTCAGCTTCCCTGTGCTGGGGACCCATGAAGTGTTCTCTGCTGACTGCTCCGCGCCCCGTTCCTCTCTGACGAGGTTTTGTAGAAACGGCGTGTCCGAAGGCTAGCTGAGCGGGTGGAGGCAGCGCTCGGCCGGATCTTCACGGATGAGCTCTGGATTGCCACGTTTCCCACCCTGCCTACCTCTCTGCAGAGTGTGGGTTCCATCTGTCATGCTAAGAACTGTCCAGAGCATTGAACTTTTTAACTGAAGGGAAGATGCGATGTGGTCAGCAGGCAGGAGGTCAGATGGTCCGTGGCCACTCCTGCTTGTAGCTGTGCCCTGACCCCCTCCTCCCCACACTCCCCTGGCTAGGACACTAATTGGGCCACCGTGTTGCAAGGCCACAGGGTTCAGGGGATGGGTTGGAGAGAGGCTATGTGTCCAATCAAAGCCAGCATGGTTCCACCTGATTGGGGAGTCATGGTTTGCGGCTTTCAAATGCAAATAACCGAATCCCGTTATTCTTAAGCTTGGAATTCTTTTGAAAGCTGTCGCCCACGTTGCACCTGTATTATCCTGATCTGGTTTCTAATGGTTTGGTTAACTTCACTGAGGCTTCTGCTGCCCCCTGCATTTTCTTTATCTGGACCTTGATCCTTCCGTCCTCCTGATCTCCATTTCACAAGTAGTCTCATGTGGGTGGACGGCCAGAGTCTAAGACTGCTCAAGCTCCCTGTTGCATTGATCATGTTCATAGGGAAAACTGAAGCTGCCATCGGCTACGTAATCACCGGCAAAGTTTGGATGCTGGGATGCTTCACATTCCAAGTCAGCAGTTCCATCTTGTTCCTCACCACCGTCACCTTGGTTGGGGCCTTGGAGGGCTTCCCAGGGCACCAGCATCCCCATCAGCATGTTTTGGATTGCTTTGTAGACCTGACCATGGCGAGGGAGGAGGAGAAGGAGATGGCTGACCTCTATCGTAACTGCCTATTATTCCATCAGCTGGTCCACAGGTGGCCACAGATGGACAGTCCTCCTGGCATCGTAGCACCAGACCACTGGCTTCCTTTCTGATTCAGGGCAGGGGCGCATCTCCAGGCTTCTCAGTCGATGGACAACTGGGCCATTTGGTTTTCCTTACATTGTTGAAGAAGAAATTTAACTGCCATGAGGGCTATCAAGGCAAAGCGCTAGAGGGAGAGGGCAAGTACTGACCGAGCCCTCAGTACATGCTGGGTGCTGTTCTAAGCATGTAACTTGCATTAACGAAGTTAACCTTACAGTGATCCTGTGAGTGTGTACTATTATTTTTCAGTAATTTTCAAATGGAAACCTATCATACATACAATCCAAGTCCTAACTATACAGTCCATGAGCTATTGAATACACACAGTGAATACACCGGTGTCACTATGCTCTGTTATCCCCAGGTCAAGAAATAGGACATGATCTCCATTTTACAGATGAAGAAACTGAGGCACAGAGAGGTTAAGTAACCTGCCCAAGGTCACGCAGCTAATAAGGGACAGAGCCTGGTTTCATCCTTGGCAATTCTGGCTCCTAAGCCTGATTCTCTTTACTGCTGCACTTCTCTGCCCCTGGAAAAGCTATTACCAGGGGAGAGCACCAGGATGAGACCTTGCATTCAGGGTGAGATTTGAATACACATCACAGCCTTTTCTCATCTTATTTGCATCTCAATGCATATGTATCTCTGCTCGGGGAAACACTGAAGCTTCACAGATCACCGTGGCACGGTGGTCTTAGCCATTGGCTCACAAGCACTGATGAGGCACTTAGTGTATACACGTAGGTCAGCAGCTGCTGCTGTAAGACAGCCTTGGTCAGCATCCCTTCTAGATGCAGCCCCAGCATGTGCTTCCAGAACACGGCCCTGACTGAACACCCCTCCCCAGCCCCCGCCTCCTGCGAGACACAGGCCCAGCCTTTGTGCTGGCATCTGAGACTTTTCTTTTCTAAGCCGGCCGCAACATGACCTTCCCGCCTCAGTTCCTGCCACGGGTCATACAGAATTGTGCCGTGGCTTCCACAGAATTTCTGGGAAAAGCACCTATCCCGACAGCCCTTTCTTTTTCCGTGATAAAAGATTACCCCTCGGACCCTGGCTGACTTTCTTGTCGGTGTTTTTTCGTCAAGAGTAAGGCAGGTATTCAATCTCCAGGATCTGGTCCTGTCCCTATTCTGGGCCCACTTCCTGTCTGGGGAACAAGGAAGTGAGGCTGGAAGAAACGAGACCATAGTCCTGCTGCAGCTGGGCTGGGTGCAGCCCCACCCGAGGGCCCTGGGGGCCAGGAGCCCTTCCATCTTACGAAGGACAACCCGGAGGGGCCGGGAACAGCCTGGGGAGGCCTCCAGCTTCCATCCTGAGTGGCGTAGCTGGGGCTATGGAAATGACAGGCCTGGAGGAGAGCAGTCTGGAGTGGAGTGGCCTCCTTTGGAGACTGTCACATGGAAGAAGAGGGGCACTAGCCAGCGCTCAGACTGCAGGTGGGAGCACAGGTTGACCTCTTTAGCTTTAATAGGAGAAGAGCTGCCCAGAGGTGGAAGGTGCTGCCCAGAAACCGTGAGACCCCAGGTGCCCAGGCATACGCACCTCTGGGAGGGCGTGGAATGGGATCCTCCTGACCGTGACCACATCAGAGGATGCACAAGGCCCCTTTCCTCCAGAAGTCAGAGGTTTTAAGGTCCTTCCAAGCATGGATATTCTTTAACAGTAATTTTCAAATTGTTTTTAAACTCACAGAACTCTTTGCTGAAAGGTTCAGTTTGTGTAGATGCCCTACTCTGAAAAACAGCTCGATGTAGTGGGGGGGGAGGGGATGCCGAAACCCCGCTGCTCAGCCTCCCCACCTCCGTGAGTCCTGAGCATGGTTTGAAAGTCATTGTTCTAGAACCCTGCAGGCCAGGGCCTGCTGAAAGCTGGAGCAGCTCCATATGCTGTGCACATCTAGGGAGTGTGCGTCTCTTTGGCAGTTTCACTTCTCTGAACACGAGAGGCCCAGCTTCTGGCTTCCTGCCTCTCTCCCTAATCTCCCTGTCTGGTCGGAAACAGGGCCTTTGGCTGCATTCCTTTGACCCCAGCCAGCACGGGCCCAGGCGTGGTGCCTGCTTGGTGGTTCTGGGTGTCTGCACTTGGTCGTTCACCCCACAACATCTCCACGAATCATACCAATGTCTTTAGAATAAAAGGCACCTCCTACTCTTAGCTCTGTGCCTGGTCAGTCCCCAGAGCGGCTGCTGCCCCCTGGGCAGCTGGTGCAGTCTGCTGACCTGCCCCTGGAACGGAAAATCACTACGGTAAAACTGAGGAAATGGCCCAGAGGCACAAATGCAAGCCTGTGAAATGGACAAGGACTTGCTCCAGTGGTGGGAGTCCTTCCGGAAGGTGGAAATGAAGGCTCTTTGATCTGCTTCTCGCCTCTGTCAGGCCAGCCGACCTTGAATCTGCGTCGTCTTTCCTCCTGCCTCTGCCCTGGCTTGGGCTCCCTACAGTCACCAGATGAAAAGCATTTCTTCTGAGAAAACCACCGAAGACCCACCCCGCGGGTCCTCCTCTGATCATCCATAGCACTTTGTACATTGTCTGGGTTACGGTTCCTCTTTGTTTCATGATCTTGTAAGTATCTGTTCTTCACACTTGAGACCAAGGTCCAAGTCTTACTCAGCTTTGTATTTCTGGCCCTGGCCCAGCCTCAGGCTCAGACCAGGCCTTAGGAAGTACTGTTGAGTAAATACACAGAGTACTGGCTTAAAGTAGACACCCCGCAGGTGGGCTCTGTGCCTGCACTTGTATTGCAGAGGGGCTGTGCAATCCCTGGACGGCAGCTTCAGTGCCCCTCACCCCAGATGTTGTGATGGAATGTCATCTCTGCACAACCCCGCAGAAGGAGAATCCAGGATGCACCTAGAGCCCAGTGGAACATCCGCGTGTGGCCCAGAGCTGAGCATCCCTAGTTTATTTTTCACAAGGGGTGTGTTCCCTACAGTATTTGTAACAGATACACAGCTCAGTAGGCTGGACCCCGTACCGCTTGGTCTTCTTCCCACATCCCTTCCTTTGAGGCTGTACCACGAGAGCAGCGCGTCCCAGGCTCTCTGTGGTGGGACCTTCAGGGACACAGTGACCTCTGGGAACCCACTCTAACCTCACTTCAGGGGACACAGGCTCCCTGCAGAAGTGGGGACTCAGAGCAACGATGTGTGCACCTCCCATCACATCTTCCTCTTGCTTGGCATGATTATATGCAAATTTGGAGGATTGGTGAGAGTTTAATGATAAAATATTAATAATTTATGGAAAAGTCAGTAACGTATCTGCAGAATATGCTCAGAGGAGCTCAGATTAGGAGGGTAACTTGGAGGCCACGGAGTTCACCCCCTCATTTAAGAGAAAAATGCAGCTTGGTGGAGAGAAAAGTCATGGACTTGAAGGTCAGACAGGCCCCTACCAACTTCATGACCTGGGGGAAATTACTTTGAGTCAGAAATTTAGCTCTGGGCTGGATCTGCCTCTCTTTCTATTTTATTTGCCCGGAATTATCTTTTAAAACAGGTGATTTCAGGTGTTAGTCAGAATTGCATAGCAGTTAAGCACCTGAACTTTGTTAACATGTGACCTGGGATCGAATTCTAGCTCTGTTAACTTACTGGCTGTGTGGCCTTGGGCAGGTTACTTAACCTCTCTGTGACTCCAGTTTCTCATGTGTACATGAAGATGATGAGAGCCCCTGTCTTAATGGGCTGCCATGGGGTTTAAATGAGGTAATGCATATAAAGCATCTAAAACAGGGCTGGGTGTCCAGGAAGAGGTATATAAGAGTAGACTAATATTATTAGTTTTTTAAAAAATCTGTATTTGTGGTTTTCTTGAAAACCTGGAAGATATGACAACATTGTGCAACCCTTGAAAGGTGTAACCACTGTGCCTTTAGAGAGGGACTGTGTCCTGCCTTCTGGCCCACCTCGGCCCTTACCCCCGGGGGGTGGCTGCCCTCTCAGTCATGTTGCCACCCTCCCCACCTAGCACGCTGAGCCTCCATTTGGTCAGGAATAAATATCTATTTATGTTTATTGGAATAAATATGAACTACTTAATGGGTAACCGTGCCCAACTTACAGCACCGTCATAGGAGTAAGCAGGCTCTTCCCAGACTGGCTGACACCTCTGGCTTGTCAGGGCAGCAGAAGACAGGCAGGTGGTGGGGCTCAGAGAAATGACTCCCTGTCCTGGGAGCTGTGAGTCCGCTGCACCCAGGCCTGTCAGCGGCGGGGGCTGTCTGTGGCCTCTGAACTGTCAGAGGGCAGGTCACTTCTCCCCCTGGGTCAAGGGCAGCCTTGGGGGGATGGGGAGGAGCCAGCAGACCTGGGAGGCAGAACCGTGCCCCTCGGGGCCCCACCATGGTTTTCTGGTTTCCTGCCCTGGCTTTCTGCAAGGCATTTTTCTGTAGCTGTCAACACCTGCGGGTCCCACCCAGAGCTGGCAGCCCTTTCAGGAAGGGCTGGGTGGAGAATGATGCTGTTCTTGTTTGTCTGCAGTGTTAAAGGCCCCTGGGAATCCTGGAGAAGGAAAGTGCTAAGGAAACCTTGGTCAACATCATCTAAAAGTATTTGTGCAGCAAGTCTATGCAGGGATAGGGAGCTGGGTGGAGAGATCGCTGACTGGCTGGTCTTGGCCACATCACTGAAAACTCCTGGGGCCTTGGTTCTCTTTTCTGTAAAGTGGGGACAATGGTAAAAGGCTGATTGGGAGGACCCGTTGAGGTCAAGCATGTGATGGGGCTTGGTGTAACTCAGGGCAATGAAGATCGACTGTTTCCAAGGGACGGGAAGTGACTTAGCCAAGGTCACCCAGCAAGTTCGAGCAGGAGCCAGAACTCGGGACCCAGGTCTCGTGCTGACCTGTGAGCAGAATAGTTCCTACCAGGGAGTGGAGAGTGTTCAGCCAGTCCATCATGGCTAGGAGGGACTGGCTCTGTGCCATGCCCATGGGGAGGCCACTGCATTGTGTTGAGCCTGTGCTCATAGAGTGGGGATGTCAAGGCTGAGAGTGTGATTATAGCAGACCCAGAAGGAAGGCCTTGGTTTGGCTTTCATATGGGCAGCCGAGGAGTGCTGAGCACTTGCTGGGTGTCAGGCGCCATGCTAAGCCCTGGGGATATACCAACAGCTGAGGTGGCTGTGGGCCCTCCTTCGTGGGATAACGGGAACTACACTTGTTGAGAAGGCCATCCCAGTGCACACAGCTTGAGCCACGCCGTGAAGGAGGAGCTGGTGGGACCCCTGCGCTCGGAGGTGCAGGAGAGGGCTTCAGAGAAAGGGACCTTCTGGCAAAGCCCTGAAGGAGCAGCAGAGCCAGTCAGGTAGAGGGGGTAGAGCTGGGGAGGGCAGAAGCCCGGAGGAAAGGGACCCTGAGGCCCCCCCAGTGATGTTTGGCATGGTTGGTGGGAAGGTGTAGGGGGTGGGGCCCTGGAGAGGTAGCCGAGCCAGGTGGTGTGCTGGGCCTCTGCGCCCGTCTTCTGAGTGCAGGGACAGGGTCTTACCCTGACAGAGATGGGGGAGCGTCACCCCCAGGCTGGGAGGAGCAGCTTGACTGCACGTGTTAGGGCCCCCTCCCTGTGGCTGCTCTGTGAAGAAAAGACACATCCATGTGGGAGAGAGGGTGGTGGCTCCGGCTAGTGCGGGCAGGAGGCAGGCCTCCTGGGACCATACTTGGCGGTAGCACGGACAGGCTGTGGTGATGGGCTGGGCATGAGGAGTAAAGGCAGTGGGGGCACTGAGGAGGAAGCCCCGGCCACCAGCCTCACTGGCTACACACGTGTGTATACTGTTTGTGGAGACAGGTACCCAGGAGGAGGTGGTACTGGAGGGGGGACATGGAAACGTGGTTCTGGGCATGCAGGGCGTGAGGTGCCTGAACACCACCAGGCCAGATACTGAGGGGGCATCTGGATGTACAGCAGGGAGGTCAGACCTGGAGAGAACAGGGAATCCATCGGCATCCAGGTGGAAAGTCAGGCGTGCGCGGGGGATGTGGGGGGGGGGGGGTCACCTGGGAGGGGTGAGGGGAGGAGAGTGCAGGCTGGAGCCTGGGGAGTGGCAGCATGGGAAAGGGGTAAGGAAGGAGCCTGCAAAGAAGGGTCATCAAGCCAAAGAGAAGCCTCTAGAAAGTGGCAAAAGGGCAGACAGGAAAAGACAGCTGTCCTTTGGATTTAGCAACGTGTGATCTTGGCAAGGAAAGTTGGCCAGAGAAGCTGAATTGTGGGGGCTCAGGAGTGGGGGTGGTGAGGAGGCAAGGACAGTAAGCCTGGGCTACCCTTTCCTGGCTTGGGCTGAGAACGAAGCAGAGGAAATAGTAGCTGGAGGGGGTTGGGGTAAAGCGAGGCTTTGAGTTTGGTTGGTTGACTGGTGACAACATTGAACTGAGCATCTGGTCCATGATGGTGGAATGTGCCAGAAGGCAGAGGCTGTGGAGCTCCTGGGGAAGGAGAGGCTGATCCTTAGCTGGTAGGGAGGATGGCCCCATGCAGGAGGAAGATCCAGCCCACACTGGACGGCTGCCCCATGCCTGTCCTTGGGCTGGGCCCTTTGGGAACCACAAAGTTATTGGGCTGTACGAATCCCGGTCTCAGGCTTCAAGGAGCAGAGAAGTCAGAGGCTCCGGGCCATTCAACCAGGACTGCGCTCTTCAAGTCCCGGGGCCCTTCAGGAACCATCCTCCTCCATGACATTGGATCAGCTGGTTGCTGCCCACTCCAGTCCTGTTCTCCTGGCTTCCAAACCTCCTGAGCTCCCAGGAAGACGCTGCTTCGGGGTAGGCATTGGGGCTGTGTTTCTGCCCCCCCCCATCACATTGGGGAGCCTCCTAGACCCTCACACCACCCTCTTCTCATTTTTCAATCCTCTCCTGAGCAGGCATCTTCCTCCCCACAAATCCGCATGGCCCATCATGAGTCCCGAGGATTTCCAGCCATGTCCTGCGCATCTCTTCACATCCTCCTTACGGGCATCTCACACTCAGAAAAGGCCGAGCGTCCTGCATCGCTCCCCTCCAAGCCCACGGATAGTATCACTTGAGCCAGCCTAGTTGAAAACTTTGACCTTGGTTTCTGCCTCCTTGTGACCCCTGCCCCATCCGATGGCCACCTGTCTTAGAACCCGGGCCTCTTGCTGGAACTTGAAGTCTCTCCTCCTCCAGACCGTTCCCTGTGATGCCAGGGAAGCATTTTCTCTCTGAGACTTTATCTTTACGACAACTTTGATCAAGTCTAAACTCCTTAGCATGGCATTCGGGGCTGATGGGGATGGTGATCCAGTCCATCCTGCCCATCCCACCTCATCTGCTCTCACCCACCAAGTCCGTCAGGCCGCTTAACACATCCTGCTTTTGCTCCCGGTTCCTGCCTGGAGTGCCCCCTTCCTGCCTCCATCTCTCACCATCTCTCACCATCCTCCCACCCCCCTCCAAGCCCCCTTGTGCTCCCCAGCAGGTTACACACACCTTCCATGGTCAAGGCATCCAAGTCAAGGCACAACCCTTGAAGGTTCAAGCAGAGTTCTTTCTCTGTGTGTGTATGTGGGTGCACGCACGTGCATGCATGCACACACATAAACTTGAGCCGGGGAAGACTGCTTGTCGTCTAAGCTTGCTATGGAGGAAGAAATGAGGGGTCTGAGAGCAGCTGCAGGAGACAGATTCTAGTACCTGACTCTGAGTTGGCTTGAGCTTTGGGCAGAGCCCGGATACAGAAGGGTCAGAGTGGTGGTGGGCCTAGCTCACAGTGCCCAGCACAGCAGTGGGCTGGAGGGCAGGGGAACACTTAGGGACGCTTTTGTCATTGGAAGTTGGAGGGGAGGGGATGTCATGGACCCACCAGGCAGGGCCAAGTGGACGTTAGTGTCCAGGGGGTGGCAGAGCCTCCAGGGCCAAGAAGAGACCAAGCCAAGGCCATTCTCACTTTTCTCTTCTCTGGCTGGGAAAAGGGTGCTTGAGAGATGACCCACCTTAGAGTGGGTCACGGGGGCCACAGAGGGACATAGGAATTAAAATCCGGGTGTGGGTAGCTGATTTGGGTCCAGGTGTCCTGCTGCGTGAGGGTGAACCACTGTCTCTGGGAGACAGGCATCCCCGGTTTGCCATAGGGGCCTCTTCATAAGAGTGACAAGAGTGATTTCTCCCCGCCACCCGCCACAGCCTTCACTTCCTCCCCTTGAACACCAGGTGTCACTTTGCCCTGGACTGGGTGAAAGGTGGCCCCTAATCCGAGAACAGGGTGCCCACCACTGGCCAGTCAGGGCCTGTAAAGAGAAAAGGCGGTTTTAGACAATAGGAGAAGCATTGGTTGGCCAAAGCTGAGCTGAAAAAAACCAGGGCCCACAGGGACTTGTGGACAGCAGTGCATGTGTGAGAGTGAATGTGTATACGTGTGTGTGTATGAGTATAGGTGAGAGTGTGTGCCTGAGCGTGAGAGTGGGGAGGTGTTGCTTGTGAGTGTGTATGTATGGGTGTGTGAGTATATGAGTATGGGTGCATGTGAGTGTGTGTGAGTGCATGTGTATGGGTATGAGTGTGTGTGTGTGAGTGTATGAGTATGGGTGTATCTGAGTGTGTGTGTGAGTGTATGAGTACGGGTGTATGTGAGTGTGTGTGTGAGTGTATGCGTATGGGTGTATCTGTGTGTGTGTGTGTGAGTGTATGCGTATGGGTGTATCTGAGTGTGTGTGTGAGTGTATGAGTACGGGTGTATGTGAGTGTGTGTGTGAGTGTATGAGTACGGGTGTATGTATGTGTGTGTGAGTGTATGAGTATGGGTGTATGTGAGTGTGTGTGTGAGTGTATGAGTATGGGTGTATCTGAGTGTGTGTGAGTGCATGCGTATGGGTATGAGTGTGTGTGTGTGAGTGTATGAGTATGGGTGTATCTGAGTGTGTGTGTGTGAGTGTATGAGTACGGGTGTATGTGAGTGTGTGTGTGAGTGTATGAGTACGGGTGTATGTGAGTGTGTGTGTGTGTGTGAGTGTATGAGTATGGGTGTATCTGAGTGTGTGTGAGTGCATGCGTATGGGTATGAGTGTGTGTGTGTGAGTGTATGAGTATGGGTGTATCTGAGTGTGTCTGTGTGAGTGTATGAGTACGGGTGTATATGTGTGTGAGTATATGAGTATGGGTGTATCTGAGTGTGTCTGTGTGAGTGTATGAGTACGGGTGTATGTGAGTGTGAGTGTATGAGTACAGGTGCATGTGAGTGTGTGTGTGAGTGTATGAGTACGGGTGTATGTGTGTGTGAGTGTATGAGTACGGGTGTATGTGAGTGTGTGTGTGAGTGTATGAGTATGGGTGTATCTGAGTGTGAGTGCATGCGTATGGGTATGAGTGTGTGTGTGTGAGTGTATGAGTACGGGTGCATGTGAGTGTGTGTGTGTATGAGAATGGGTGTATGTGTGTGTGAGTGCATGAGTATGGGTATGAGTGTGTGTGTGAGTGTATGAGTATGGGTGCATGTGTGTGTGTGAGTATATGAGTATGGGTGTATGTGAGTGTGTGTGTGAGTGCATGAGTATGGGTATATGTGAGTGTGTGTGTGAGTGTATGAGTATGGGTGCATGTGTGTGTGTGAGTATATGAGTATGGGTGTATGTGAGTGTGTGTGTGAGTGCATGAGTATGGGTGTGTGTGAGTATGGGTATATGTGAATGTGTGTGTGAGTGTATGAGTATGGGTGCATGTGTGTGTGTGAGTATATGAGTATGGGTGTATGTGAGTGTGTGTGTGAGTGCATGAGTATGGGTGTATGTGAGTATGGGTATATGTGAATGTGTGTGTGAGTGTATGAGTATGGGTGTATGTGTGTGTGTGAGTGCATGAGTATGGGTACATGTGAGTATGGGTGCATGAGTGTGTGAGTGCATGAGTATGGGTATATGTGAGTGTGTGTGAGTATGGGTGCATGTGAGTATGGGTGTATGAGTGTGTGAGAGTGCATGAGTATGGGTATATGTGAGTGTGTGTGTGTGAGTATGGGTGTATGTGAGTGTGTGTGTGTGAGTGAGTATGGGTGCATGTGAGTATGGGTGTATGAGTGTGTGAGAGTGCATGAGTATGGGTATATGTGAACGTGTGTGAGTGAGTATGGGTGTATGTATGAGTGTGTGTGTGTGATGTGCCACCTGCTGGCTCCCTCCCATAGAGTCCCCTCTTCCAGGTCATCCTGTGACATCCTCTCAGCCATAAGCTCATGGCCCCTGGAGAGTAGGACTGAGTCCCAGCTGCTGTCCCGACTGCCTCACCTTCTCCCAGCCACCTCCCTGCCCCCTGCACCTGTCCCGAGTTTGAGTGCCAAGGCCCCTGGGCAGGGCCCTGTTGTATAGCATGAGTGGGGGGCACAGGCAGGCCTCGTGCTGGGTGCTGGGGTCATGCTCAGCTGGTCGAGAGGCCGCACCTCGCCTAAGGCACCCATGCCATCAGAACCCCCCGGCCTCATGCATCAGAAGGCTCTTCTCCTGGAATCACACCAGCAACCACCCACACTGGCCCCATCAGAGCCTTTCCTGCCCTAGTCAGGAGATGTGCACCCCTTATAGCATTAGAAGCTAATGAGGCATTTTGATGAGGATCATATTGCGTGAGCCTCGTGGGCTTCCTTCTAGGTGGAAATAAGAGGATTCTGGTTCAGGTCCAAGAGTGCTGGTGGCCCCGAGTCCTGGCAGGTGGGCTGGCTGCCCCAGGAACTGCCCTAGGAAAGCTTTGGGCCCTAATCTAGTGACCCCAGGGGATTCCTGGGGTCAAGGTAGCTGGAATCTGGGTCCTGAGAGCTTTACAGCTCATCTGGAGATGTGGTCAGGAGGGCGCGCAGAGCTCCTAGTTTCTGACTCTGAGAACAGGGAAGTGGTGGTAGTCCCTCCCACCTCCCCTCACACCAGTGTCCAGGTGGCTTCTGAGCAGACGGTTTCAGCACTCCTGGGCGGTGGACAGGCTTTGGAGCAGGCAGGTTCAGATCCTAGGTCTATATTGTGCTCGTGATTGTGATTTAGTTCGTGTAAAGTGCCCGGCGCGGAGGGAGTGCTCGGCAGATGGGAGCCGCTGAAGCTGCTAGAGCGTGGTTGTTACCTTCTGTCCCTCGCGCTGTGACTCTGCGGGCCCAGAGGGGCTGTCCTTTGCGGGCAGAGGCTGGGGCCAAGGCTGGCTCTGGAGCGGAGACCCTCCGTGAACCTGTGGCTTCACTTCCCGGCAGGAAGCACAGGGTCTGCTGCCTCCGGAGGGAAGAGAGGGGGCGGCCTTACCGGGCTGAGGGCACAGCAGGCGCAAGGGGTCCATGGTGGATCCCCAGGGCGACTACCGCCCCCCCCCGCACTGCCCCCACGTGGTTCTCTCTGGTTCGCGTCCTCCTCGCCCAATATCCGCGAAGGGCTGGAAGCGGCTAGGAAGCGTGTGCATCTTCTGAGGTGGGAACCAGCCTCTTCTCCTCCTTTTTTTTTTCCTTTACCATGACGCCTGTTGCTCATAGGTACAAATCAAACGAAGAGTATGTATATGTGCGAGGCCGCGGCCGAGGGAAATATGTTTGTGAGGAGTGTGGAATTCGCTGCAAGAAGCCCAGCATGCTGAAGAAACACATCCGCACCCACACTGACGTCCGGCCCTATGTGTGCAAGCACTGTCACTTTGCTTTTAAAACCAAAGGTAAGAGACAGTCAGCTGGAGCACTGCCCCGGCCCACTGTAGGGAGCTCCCCTCCGGGAGCCCTAGCACAGAGCTCAGAGGGCCGGACGGCTCTGCCTCCCCCCCCCAACACTGCCTGGGCTCCCCAGTGGCAGAGCAGCCGGCTCCAGACTGGGCCGTGGCACCCCCTGGCTGTCCCAGCCTGTCCTCTTGGATCCCACACAGCTCCTCCGCCTGTGTGCTCCCCCCCCCGCCGCCTGGTGGCACTCTTGCACACGGTTCCTGGTTTTCATTTTCCCTCCTCACCCTGTCCCGCTGCATGTCTCCTTAAGCCTTTGATCCACTGAGCTGGTGAGCTCCAGCATCCACACTTGTCACCACCACTCTTGCGACTCCATTCCACTCTGAGCCACTTAGCACACTCGCATGGTCACTTCTCATGGCAGAGCTCGCCCCTGCCTCCACCCACCTCACCACTCAGACCATGTTCCTGCCCACCCCAGCTCCTCCGCAGCTCTCAGCACAGGCCCGCCCGCCCCCCGCCCGGCTGGCAGCCCTGACCTGCCCGCCCCGGCCACGCCCCGAGGCAGGCTCAGCACAGGCTCTGGCAGTCATCTGAGAAAGGAAGAAGGGTACCGCTGCAGCCCCCCGGACCCTCGTGTGAACAAGTGAGGCCGAGTCCTCCCCACGCACTGCGCTGACTGTTCCCACAGGCCACGCAGGGAAGACAGGGCTGCTTGCACATCGCTTCCTGGTAGCTGAGCGGAGGGACAGAGGTGAAGCCCAGGAAGGCTTGGGGCTCTCGACCCCCCTGATGGCTTCCGCCTCTTGTGCTTTGCAGATTCTTGGGTCAGGGTTTGGGCATGAGGGTCCTGCCTCCCCGCTTTGAGCACGTGGGGGGCCTCCATGCTGGCCCCCACTGGAGCCACGTGGCATTTCCGCGGACGGAACCTGAGAGCAGATTCAGCTGTGCCACTTGTTGATCTTTCTTCTGTTGGTCAAGCTGCTTCTAGCCAGAGAGGTCAGGCCAAGCCCTGTGGAGTTCGCCAGCCTTCCTCTCTTCCTCTTCCTCTTGCTGGCCCCCTCCACTCTCTCTGGACCAGGTCCGGGGCAGCTTACCACATCCCCTGGCTCGTGGCCCCTCTCTGCCCGAGCTCCGTCTCTGCTCTCCTAACCCCGTCCACCGACCCGTGCCCTCCTCTGTCCTCTGGCCATCCTTCTCAGTGGACCTCAACCTTTCCCACCTAGGTTTCAGGTGGCATGGAGGTGCCCTCCCTCCCACTTTCTTTCTCTGATCTTTTGCTCTCTTGGCGTCTCATAAACAATGTTCCAAAGGGTCCCCAGAGAGGACAGATAGTCCTGGAGCCCAGCCCCCTGTGTCATGGGTGCATCCAGCCCCAGAGCCCTGCCAGGTCCAAGGCAGCGCAACCCAGCATGCCTTGACCCTGGATGTGGGCTCTGTCCCCACTGTGTCCCCTAAAGTCCCACTCCCTCTGGCCTTAGGCGGCCAGTGGAACTTATGGAACAAGAAAGATAGGAATAGTTGACTGATAATTTTAGTAACAGAGTAAAAAGCCTCTTGTCCAAAACACCCTTGAAGGTGAAGAAAGCAGGTCCCCCCACCCCAACCAAGTGACTGTTAACTCTAGAGCTGTAACAAGAACCTAGGATCCCTACCTCAGGGCATTACCCCCATCACCTTCCTCTCCGTGAGCAGATCCCCCCCCCCTTCTCTGGAAGGAATGGCAAAATCAGGTGACCGATCAAGTGGCCTCTAGAGTGGGTCACAACGGCTGCCCCTGCTTCCAGGCTGTGTCCAGGGGACCACCCTGTTCTGCTCTCGGTGTGAGGAGCCCAGTCCTGAGAGTACATCCCAGGCCAGGGCCATCCAGAGCACACCTGTGTCCAGCGCCCAGAGAACCATCTCGGGGAGCCTTCCCCCTGCCATGTGAGACTAGAAAAACCCGTCTTAAGTTCCCAGCCAGAGCAGTCTCTCCAAAGAGGGGTCCCTTTTCAGTTTCCCCCTGCCCTTTGTGGAGAGAAGAGGCCTGGTCCCTGGCAGGAACACCTCTTTTCCAGAGCTCTTTCCACTGGAGGCCCTGCCAAGCCTATCCGCAGTCCCTTCCTGGGTCCCTCTGAGCTGGCACAGAGCCCTAGAGGGGCCAGAGGGCATAACCTGAGCAGGGGGGCTGCAGACCCCCTGCATGCCCTGGGCCATGGTGTCCCGGGTGTGCGGGCTTGCCCACACTGCCCCGCAGGCCAGGCCCAGGAGGCTCTGTTCTCAGCCAGCGATCAGGGAGTGTTCTGAGCTCTCTTCAAGTGCTCGTAGAGGCTTCCAGAAGACAACACCTTCAGAGTCAAAGCAGTAAGCGAATCTGAAATGGTGGACTCTCAAACTGTGACTGCCCAGAGGGGCCGGTCAGGGCTGGGGGGGTGGCCAGCTGCAGCAGAGGAAGCTTGCTCGTGGCTGTCCCTGCACGCGGGGAGTGAGGGAAGACGCAGTACGCTGAGGCTCCTGTTCCTCCAGGGCCCATGCAGCCTCCTGGTGGGATGCGCCTTCAGCCAAGGCTCGGAGAACCTGCGGCGCCTCCTCCCAGGCTCTCGGCTTCCTTCAGGCTGCACACCCTCCCTCCCTTCTCACCCCTGGGCTCCGGCTGGGCCTGGTGCTCTGCAGGCCCCTCCCACACCACCACCTGGCTGCACCCAGGCCTGGGGAGCCCTTCCTGTCCGTCTCTGTCTGCCTGTCTGTGTCTCCGTGTCTGTGTCAGACATCGCGGCGGC